>NC_058518.1:377833955-379269580 GCF_904849725.1 Hordeum vulgare subsp. vulgare
CTGGATCGCAGCTAAGCCTCCGAGTGTGACGTGTAGTGCACACTCGGAGAAGGTTAATACATAGGCGATTCTGGATCGCAGCTAAGCCTCCGAGTGTGACGTGTAGTGCACACTCGGAGAAGGTCAATACTTAGGCGATTCTGGATCGCAGCTAAGCCCCCGAGTGTGACGTGTAGTGCACACTCGGAGAAGGTTAATACTTAGGCGATTCTGGATCGCAGCTAAGCCCCCGAGTGTGACGTGTAGAGCACACTCGGAGAAGGTTAATACTTAGGCGATTCTGGATCGCAGCTAAGCCCCCGAGTGTGACGTGTAGTGCACACTCGGAGAAGGTTAATACATAGGCGATTCTGGATCGCAGCTAAGCCTCCGAGTGTGACGTGTAGTGCACACTCGGAGAAGGTCAATACTTAGGCGATTTTGGATCGCAGCTAAGCCCCCGAGTGTGACGTGTAGTGCACACTCGGAGAAGGTTAATACTTAGGCGATTCTGGATCGCAGCTAAGCCCCCGAGTGTGACGTGTAGAGCACACTCGGAGAAGGTTAATACTTAGGCGATTCTGGATCGCAGCTAAGCCCCCGAGTGTGACGTGTAGTGGACACTCGGAGAAGGTTAATACTTAGGCGATTCTGGATCGCAGCTAAGCCCCCGAGTGTGACATGTAGTGGACACTCAGAGAAGTTTAATACTTTGGTGATTCTGGATCGCAGCTAAGCCCCCGAGTGTGACGTGTAGTGCACACTCGGAGAAGGTTAATACTTAGGCGATTCTGGATCGCAGCTAAGCCCCCGAGTGTGACGTGTAGTGCACACTCGGAGAACGTTAATACTTAAGCGATTCTGGATCGCAGCTAAGCCCCCGAGTGTGACGTGTAGTGCACACTCGGAGAAGGTTAATATTTAGGCGATTCTGGATCGCAGCTAAGCCTCCGAGTGTGACGTGTAGTGCACACTCGGAGAAGGTTAATACATAGGCGATTCTGGATCGCAGCTAAGCCTCCGAGTGTGACGTGTAGTGCACACTCGGAGAAGGTCAATACTTAGGCGATTCTGGATCGCAGCTAAGCCCCCGAGTGTGACGTGTAGTGCACACTCGGAGAAGGTTAATACTTAGGCGATTCTGGATCGCAGCTAAGCCCCCGAGTGTGACGTGTAGAGCACACTCGGAGAAGGTTAATACTTAGGCGATTCTGGATCGCAGCTAAGCCCCCGAGTGTGACGTGTAGTGCACACTCGGAGAAGGTTAATACTTAGGCGATTCTGGATCGCAGCTAAGCCTCCGAGTGTGACGTGTAGTGCACACTCGGAGAAGGTTAATACTTAGGCGATTCTGGATCGCAGCTAAGCCTCCGAGTGTGACGTGTAGTGCACACTCGGAGAAGGTCAATACTTAGGCGATTTTGGATCGCAGCTAAGCCCCCGAGTGTGACGTGTAGTGCACACTCGGAGAAGGTTAATACTTAGGCGATTCTGGATTGCAGCTAAGCCCCCGAGTGTGACGTGTAGAGCACACTCGGAGAAGGTTAATACTTAGGCGATTCTGGATCGCAGCTAAGCCCCCGAGTGTGACATGTAGTGGACACTCAGAGAAGTTTAATACTTAGGTGATTCTGGATCGCAGCTAAGCCCCCGAGTGTGACGTGTAGTGCACACTCGGAGAAGGTTAATACTTAGGCGATTCTGGATCGCAGCTAAGCCCCCGAGTGTGACGTGTAGTGCACACTCGGAGAAGGTTAATACTTAGGCGATGCTGGATCGCAGCTAAGCCCCCGAGTGTGACGTGTAGTGCACACTCGGAGAACGTTAATACTTAAGCGATTCTGGATCGCAGCTAAGCCCCCGAGTGTGACGTGTAGTGCACACTCGGAGAAGGTTAATATTTAGGCGATTCTGGATCGCAGCTAAGCCTCCGAGTGTGACGTGTAGTGCACACTCGGAGAAGGTTAATACATAGGCGATTCTGGATCGCAGCTAAGCCTCCGAGTGTGACGTGTAGTGCACACTCGGAGAAGGTCAATACTTAGGCGATTCTGGATCGCAGCTAAGCCCCCGAGTGTGACGTGTAGTGCACACTCGGAGAAGGTTAATACTTAGGCGATTCTGGATCGCAGCTAAGCCCCCGAGTGTGACGTGTAGAGCACACTCGGAGAAGGTTAATACTTAGGCGATTCTGGATCGCAGCTAAGCCCCCGAGTGTGACGTGTAGTGCACACTCGGAGAAGGTTAATACATAGGCGATTCTGGATCGCAGCTAAGCCTCCGAGTGTGACGTGTAGTGCACACTCGGAGAAGGTTAATACTTAGGCGATTCTGGATCGCAGCTAAGCCTCCGAGTGTGACGTGTAGTGCACACTCGGAGAAGGTCAATACTTAGGCGATTTTGGATCGCAGCTAAGCCCCCGAGTGTGACGTGTAGTGCACACTCGGAGAAGGTTAATACTTAGGCGATTCTGGATCGCAGCTAAGCCCCCGAGTGTGACGTGTAGAGCACACTCGGAGAAGGTTAATACTTAGGCGATTCTGGATCGCAGCTAAGCCCCCGAGTGTGACATGTAGTGGACACTCAGAGAAGTTTAATACTTAGGTGATTCTGGATCGCAGCTAAGCCCCCGAGTGTGACGTGTAGTGCACACTCGGAGAAGGTTAATACTTAGGCGATTCTGGATCGCAGCTAAGCCCCCGAGTGTGACGTGTAGTGCACACTCGGAGAAGGTTAATACTTAGGCGATGCTGGATCGCAGCTAAGCCCCCGAGTGTGACGTGTAGTGCACACTCGGAGAACGTTAATACTTAAGCGATTCTGGATCGCAGCTAAGCCCCCGAGTGTGACGTGTAGTGCACACTCGGAGAAGGTTAATATTTAGGCGATTCTGGATCGCAGCTAAGCCTCCGAGTGTGACGTGTAGTGCACACTCGGAGAAGGTTAATACATAGGCGATTCTGGATCGCAGCTAAGCCTCCGAGTGTGACGTGTAGTGCACACTCGGAGAAGGTCAATACTTAGGCGATTCTGGATCGCAGCTAAGCCCCCGAGTGTGACGTGTAGTGCACACTCGGAGAAGGTTAATACTTAGGCGATTCTGGATCGCAGCTAAGCCCCCGAGTGTGACGTGTAGAGCACACTCGGAGAAGGTTAATACTTAGGCGATTCTGGATCGCAGCTAAGCCCCCGAGTGTGACGTGTAGTGCACACTCGGAGAAGGTTAATACTTAGGCGATTCTGGATCGCAGCTAAGCCTCCGAGTGTGACGTGTAGTGCACACTCGGAGAAGGTTAATACTTAGGCGATTCTGGATCGCAGCTAAGCCTCCGAGTGTGACGTGTAGTGCACACTCGGAGAAGGTCAATACTTAGGCGATTTTGGATCGCAGCTAAGCCCCCGAGTGTGACGTGTAGTGCACACTCGGAGAAGGTTAATACTTAGGCGATTCTGGATCGCAGCTAAGCCCCCGAGTGTGACGTGTAGAGCACACTCGGAGAAGGTTAATACTTAGGCGATTCTGGATCGCAGCTAAGCCCCCGAGTGTGACATGTAGTGGACACTCAGAGAAGTTTAATACTTTGGTGATTCTGGATCGCAGCTAAGCCCCCGAGTGTGACGTGTAGTGCACACTCGGAGAAGGTTAATACTTAGGCGATTCTGGATCGCAGCTAAGCCCCCGAGTGTGACGTGTAGTGCACACTCGGAGAAGGTTAATACTTAGGCGATGCTGGATCGCAGCTAAGCCCCCGAGTGTGACGTGTAGTGCACACTCGGAGAACGTTAATACTTAGGCGATTCTGGATCGCAGCTAAGCCCCCGAGTGTGACGTGTAGTGCACACTCGGAGAAGGTTAATAATTAGGCGATTCTGTATCGCAGCTAAGCCTCCGAGTGTGACGTGTAGTGCACACTCGGAGAAGGTTAATACTTAGGCGATTCTGGATCGCAGCTAAGCCTCCGAGTGTGACGTGTAGTGCACACTCGGAGAAGGTCAATACTTAGGCAATTCTGGATCGCAGCTAAGCCCCCGAGTGTGACGCGTAGTGCACACTCGGAGAAGGTTAATACTTAGGCGATTCTGGATCGCAGCTAAGCCCCCGAGTGTGACGTGTAGAGCACACTCGGAGAAGGTTAATACTTAGGCGATTCTGGATCGCAGCTAAGCCCCCGAGTGTGACGTGTAGTGCACACTCGGAGAAGGTTAATACTTAGGCGATTGTGGATCGCAGCTAAGCCCCCGAGTGTGACGTGTAGTGCACACTCGGAGAAGGTTAATACTTAGGCGATTCTGGATCACAGCTAAGCCTCCGAGTGTGACGTGTAGTGCACACTCGGAGATGGTTAATACTTAGGCGATTCTGGATCGCAGCTAAGCCCCCGAGTGTGACGTGTAGTGCACACTCGGAGAAGGTTAATACTTAGGCGATTCTGGATCGCAGCTAAGCCCCCGAGTGTGACGTGTAGTGCACACTCGGAGAAGGTTAATACTTAGGAGATTCTGGATCGCAGCTAAGCCCTCGAGTGTGACGTGTAGTGCACACTCGGAGAAGGTTAATACTTAGGCGATTCTGGATCGCAGCTAAGCCTCCGAGTGTGACGTGTAGTGCACACTCGGAGAAGGTTAATACTTAGGCGATTCTGGATTGCAGCTAAGCCCCCCGAGTGTGACGTGTAGTGCACACTCGAAGAAGGTTAATACTTAGGCGATTCTGGATCGCAGCTAAGCCCCCGAGTGTGACGTGTAGTGCACACTCGGAGAAGGTTAATACTTAGGCGATGCTGGATCGCAGCTAAGCCCCCGAGTGTGACGTGTAGTGCACACTCGGAGAAGGTTAATACTTAGGCGATTCTGGATCGTAGCTAAGCCCCCGAGTGTGACGTGTAGTGCACACTCGGAGAAGGTTAATACTTAGGCGATTCTGGATCGCAGCTAAGCCCCCGAGTGTGACGTGTAATGCACACTCGGAGAAGGTTAATACTTAGGCGATTCTGGATCGCAGCTAAGTTTTTTTTAGACCTGAGTCTGCGATCGCAGAAGAACTTTGAACGTGCAAAAAACTCAATCTGCTTTATATTATTTCACCAATACTTGTTCTTTACATTGCTTCAGTCGACGGTCACGCGTAGAAGCGCTTCAGGAGATCTCCGTTCCATGCACGCGGCTCGTCCGTCTCTCTTTCAATGTTGTAAAGTCTGTATGCTCCGTTGTTCAGCACCTTGGAGATGATGAAGGGTCCTTCCCCGGCCGGTGCCAACTTGTGAGGTCTTTGCTGATCCACTCGGAGCACCAGGTCGCCTGCTTGGAACGTGCGACTTCTGACGTGGCGTGCATGGAAACGCCGCAGATTTTGTTGATAAATGGTTGAGCGAGTTAGTGCCATCTCGCGCTCCTCCTCCAGAAGATCCACTCTGCCTTGCCTTGCTTGTTCTGCTTCGTCTTCGGAGAAGAGTTCGACTCGTGGCGCATTGTGAAGCAAGTCACTCGGAAGGACTGCTTCTGCTCCATAAACGAGGAAGAACGGTGATCGCCCTGTAGATCTGTTCGGGGTTGTGCGAAGTCCCCAAAGCACTGAAGGTAGCTCGGTAACCCAAGCGCTAGCGGCATGTCCTATCTCTCGCAGGAGTCGGGGCTTCAAACCTTGCAAAATAAGTCCGTTTGCCCGCTCTGCTTGTCCATTGGACCGAGGATGCGCTACGGAAGCAAAATCCACTCGGATGCCTTGGCTTGTACAGAAACCTTTGAATCTGTCCGAGTCAAAGTTTGTCCCGTTGTCCGTGATTATGCTGTGAGGTACACCAAATCTGAAGATGATGTCCCTGACAAACTTGACGGCTGTTGAGGCGTCGAGCTTCTTGATGGGCTTCGCTTCGATCCATTTCGTGAACTTGTCGACTGCCACCAACAGATGTGTGTATCCACCTTGGCCTGTCTTGAATGGTCCGACTGTATCTAATCCCCAAACAGCAAACGGCCACACAAGAGGGATCGTCTTCAACGCAGACGTCGGCTTGTGGGACTTGTTGGAGTAGAACTGGCAGCCCTCACATCGGTCAACCATATCTTTAGCCATCTCATTAGCCTGCAGCCAGAAGAAACCAGCCCTGAATGCCTTGGCGACGATTGCTCTCAAAGAAGCGTGATGACCGCAGGTCCCCGAGTGGATGTCCTCCAGAATCAGCTGCCCCTCCTCTGGGGAGATGCATCGTTGAAGAACGCGTGAGATACTTTCTTTGTACAATTGGCCATCAATGACAGTGAACAACTTCGACCTGCGGACTATCTGCCTGGCCTGGACTTCGTCTTCCGGTAGTTCCTGCCTGAGGATATATGCAATGATCGGCATAGTCCAATCGGGGATGACGGCAAGAATCTCCATGACCAGGTCAACCACAGCAGGTACATCGACTTCAGTCGGATCCGTTGAACTCTTTGGTTGTGCCGGCTCCTCTGTGAAAGGATCTTCTTTGACTGAGGGAAGGTGGAGGTGCTCGAGGCAAACGTCACTCGGGACTGGTCTCAGAGTGGATCCGAGTTTTGCCAACTCATCAGCTGCTTGGCTCTTCAGTCTTGGAACATGGTGAAGTTCTAGACCTTCAAACTTCTTCTCAAGCTTCCTCACTGCATTGCAGTATGTAGTCATGGTGGGGTTCCTGACGTCCCACTCTTTCATCACTTGATTGACCACCAAATCTGAATCGCCGTAGACCATCAGGCGACGGACGCCGAGTGAGATGGCCATACGCAACCCGTAGAGGAGAGCTTCATACTCTGCCTCGTTGTTGGAGGAATCGAAGTGTATCTATAGCACGTACTTGAGCTTGTCGCCCTTTGGTGATATGATCACAACGCCAGCGCCGGAGCCATTCAACATCTTGGACCCATCAAAGAACATTGTCCAATGGGCCGAGCAGACGTGGGTCGATTGCTGTTGTTCTACCCATTCTGCTATGAAGTCAGCCAGAGCTTGAGACTTAATAGCTTTCTTGGCCTCGAACTTGATATCACAGTACAACATCTCCATCGCCCACTTCGCCACTCGGCCTGACGTGTCTCGATTGTGGAGAATTTCCGACAATGGAGCATCAGAAACGACAGACACCAAGTGGTCTTGGAAATAATGGGCCACCTTCTTCGCAGTCATGTAAATCCCGTAGATAAGTTTTTGATAGTGGGGATACCTCTGCTTGGAAGGAGTCAGGACTTCGGAGACGTAGTACACTGGACGCTGAACTTTGTATGCTTTGCCTTCTTCTTCGCGTTCGACTGTAAGAACAGTACTGACGACTTGATTTGTAGCCGCGATATACAGAAGAAGGGGCTCTTTACTGAGCGGAGCAGTAAGAACCGGCTGGGTGGAAAGTAGGACTTTGAGGTCGTCGAATGCGACTTGGGCTTCGTCTGTCCACTCGAAGGTATCTGATTTCTTCATGAGTCGGTACACAGGAAGCGCTTTCTCGCCGAGTCGAATGATGAACCTGCTCAAAGCCGCTAGGCAACCTGTGAGCCGTTGGACGTCGTGTATTCTGACCGGCCTCTCCATTCGGACGATGGTCCCGATATTTTCGGGGTTGACATCGATCCCTCGTTCGGAAACGAAGAAACCGAGTAACTTTCCGCTGGGAACGCCAAATGAACATTTGGCGGGGTTGAGTTTGATATCGTACCTATGAAGGTTGGCGAATGTTTCTGCCAAGTCGGTCAGCAGGTCGGAACCTTTGCGTGACTTGACTACAATATCATCCATATACGCCTCCACATTCCGACCGATCTGGTCGAGGAGACATTTTTGGATCATGCGCATAAAGGTAGCTCCTGCATTCTTCAGACCGAATGGCATAGTGATGTAGCAGAAGCACCCGAATGGGGTGATGAAGGCTGTTTTTAAATCATCGGGACCATATAGACGGATCTGATGATAGCCCGAGTAGGCATCAAGAAATGACAGACGCTCGCAACCCGCAGTCGAATCGACAATCTGATCTATGCGGGGGAGCGGAAAATGGTCTTTCGGGCAGACCTTATTGAGATGCTTGAAGTCGATGCACATTCGGAGCGACTTGTCCTTCTTGGGCATCATGACAACATTGGCGAGCCAGTCGGAGTGGTGAACCTCGTGAATGAAGTTGGCTGCCAGTAGCTTGGCCACCTGTTCCCCTATTGCCTTCCTCTTGTGCGCGGCGGACCGACGCAGGCGCTCTCGGACGGGCCGAGAAGCAGGATCCACATGCAGTCGGTGCTCAGCCAACTCCCTAGGTACACCCGGCATGTCAGAGAGTTTCCATGCGAAGATGTCCCAGTTCTCACGGAGGAATTGGGTGAGCTCGGCTTCCTATATAGGATCAAGGCTGGTGGAGATGTTCGTCGGGGCAGCAGTGGCATCCGTTGGGTGGATGCTGACCTTCTTCGTCTCTCCCGCCAATTGAAATGCAGACTCTGAAGCTGGTTTCTTCGAGCGCATCAGGTCGACGGGGTCGACTGTTTTCTTGTACTCGTCCAGCTCGAGGACGGCCATCTGTTGGTCGACGATTCTTGATCCCTGCTGTAGACACTCTTCAGCCCGCTGCCGATTGCCTGTGATGGTGATCACACCCTTCGGGCCTGGCATCTTCAGCTTCAGGTATACGTAACATGGACGGGCCATGAAACACGCATACGCTGGGCGACCCAGAATTGCGTGATAAGCGCTCTCGAAGTCGACCACTTCGAACGTCAGTTTTTCCTTGCGGAAGTTCTTGTCGGAGCCGAAAACGACGTCCAACGCGATCTGGCCGAGTGACTTGGCCTTCCGTCCAGGGACGACTCCATGGAACTGCATGCTGCTCGCGCTGAGTTTGGACATCGGGATGCCCATCCCCTTGAGTGTGTCGGCGTACATGATGTTCAAGCCGCTGCCGCCATCCATGAGGACTTTGCGCAGTCGGACTCCTTCTACCACCGGGTCGATGACCAGAGCCTGTCTCCCCGGGGTGAGTACATGTGCCGGATGATCAGACTGGTCAAAGGTGATCGCAGTCTGAGACCATTTGAGGAACTTGGGGCTGGCAGGGGTGGCCATGTTCACCTCTCTCTTCACCAGCTTCAGTCGACTCTTGCTCTCGACGTCAGCAAAAATCATCAGGGTTGCGTGGACTTGGGGGAACGGATCCTCCTTATCCTCCTCATCCTGTTCATGGTCCTTCTCACTCGGTTGCCCTTCGCTAAACCCCTGGATCAGGAGGCGACACTGTCGAGTGGTATGCTTCGCATAAATCGGGTTGCCCTCTCGTCCATCTTCGTATGAACCGGACATGGCTGGTCCAGGATGGGGTTATTGAACTGCTTCTTCTTGGGGGTGAACTGAGCCTTCCCCTTGCCCTTGAACTTGGCATTGGTTACGGCTGCAGCTTCTGCTTGCGGAGCGGTCGGAGCTTTCTGCTTCTGCTTCCGAGTGTTGCCCCCGTCTCCTTCAGCGACTATTTTGTGCTTGCCGCTTCGGATGCGGTCCTCCTCTTCGCCATTTGCATAGCGTGTCCCTATCTCCATCATCTTGCTCATGGAGATCTCGCCTATTCGGCCAAACTTAAGGTACAAATCCCTGTACCGCACTCCTGCCTTGAAGGCACAGACTGCTTGATGCTCGGTGACGTTCTCCACCGTGTGGTAGAGAGTTGTCCAACGCTGGATGAAGTCGCGCAGGGGCTCATTCTGCTTCTGGATGCAGTGCTGGAGCTCCATGAGGCCAGCAGGGCGCTTGCACGTCCCTTCGAAGGTCCTGATGAACACCCGGGCCAGATCCGCCCAGCTGTAGATGCTCGAGGGGGCCAAATGATTCAACCACGCTCGCGCCGAGCCGTCGAGCATCAGAGGGAGGTGCTTCATGGCGACATGGTCGTCTCCTCCTACGATCAGGACTGCCACTCGGTAATCATCCAGCCACGTTTCTGGCTTGGATTCCCCTATAAACTTGTTAATTCCCGTCGCCAATCGGAAGTTGGGAGGGATGTCACCCGAACGGATGGCTCGACTGAAACACTCGGGACCAGAAACGATGGCCCTGCTTCCACTCGGACGGTCAATATCGCGACCATCGCGGTGGGCTCGTCCCCTGTCGAGCCTCCGCTGGGCGATATGCCCTCTTGCGTCGGGCCTTGGGTCGTAAGTGTCACCGACTGAACGCCGATCATCATGATGTCGGGGCCCGTAGGGGCCACCCCGCGGAGGGGTGCGTGAACGGCAACGATCTTCATGATTTATGGAACGGCTGCCTCCTCTGTGCCGCTGATGGGAACCTGGGCTGTGAACTGACCGATGTGTATTCGCATGAACAGAACTATTATAGATCTTGTTGTGCGACTGGGAGACCGCCGAATTCTGCTGCTGCGCCGTGTGCAACAGTGCTCGGGTCTGCTCGATCCCTCTACCAGCCTCTGAATCAGTCGGCTGAAGGGAATCGGCTATCTTGGCAGCCGCAGCCAAGTTGAGGAGGGGTGTGCGAAACAGCTCCACGTTGCTCCGCCGAGTGTGCCGACTGGCAGAACGGCGAGGTGGACGACGTGCGCCGGACGCTTCGCCGATCTCGTGCTCGTTCCGGCCAGCTTGACGGGGATCTTCATGGGAATTGGCCATGTGTACTTCTGCTGCAGGCCCGCGACCCGCGTACTCGGAAGGAAACTCAGTCGGAACCGAGTCCGAGCACTGGGACGGCGAGGCAACCACAACTGACTCTAGGACCGCAACTTGGGAAGATGCGCTCTGGCGCGCCTGGGCGTGTTGCACCCAACGCTGGAGCGGCAGACGGCGGGACCGCTTGTTGCGGCGCATGACGGCGGTGTAGGTCGACAACGGAGCCGACTGCTGGAGAAGAAGAATGCCGCGGGCGCCGGCACAGAAGTGCGTAGCCCCGCGACGGGGAAGCGCCTCGACGTTGAGGGGCGCATCCCGAAGCCACGCCGAATCGTCGACGATGAAGGACAGAGCGCCGAAAAAGATCTGGTGACCCATGCTCGAATCTCCGCCGGACGAGATGACGAAAGGAAGTAATCGCAAACTCGCCGGAAGTCGCTTAGACGCCTGCCCCAAGGTGGGCGCCAATTGTCGTGGGTATAAGCCTGGCAGTAGATGTGTAGGGTATGTAAAGGATGGGCAGAGCCTTAGCTACGGCGAGGTTGTATGAGTTCAGGCCCCTCCACGGTGGAGGTAATAGCCCTACGTCTCTGTGCTTAGGGAGCTTGTTGTCGAGTGGAAATATAGAATACAATGAGTTGCTAACCCCTCTACCAGTGGGGGAGGGTGGCTTATATAGAGTGCGCTGCCCTCCACAACGGTTCCGGTACAGGGGTGGAGTAGTGGGGATTGAATGCGTACGTTATAGGTAACGTATGCTCTAAGTGCTAATAAATGCATCCGAAAACGTGCGACCGTTTCCCTCCAGAGAGGTTGCGATGTACCGAGTGTAGCCAGTCGGTTAGCTTGGTATCCTCCGAATGCTAGTCTCCGACTGGATGGTCGAGGACCTGTTACCGACTGGATGATGGGGACTCCTTAATTCAATCGGGACTGACTAAGGGCCTTGTCCTTTATGAGGGGTAGTCCTTGGGTAGGACCTACATGGCAGGCCTATGACCCTACCCTAGGACTATAACCCCATCAATATATAACTTATGTGCGACACAATTTTGAATTAGAGCAATTGTGTGATTGTTGAATTTGTTTGTTATTTCGTGGCAACGCACGTGCATTTAGCTAGTTTTGATAAAAGTTGAACGAAACAAAAAACATAGGGAAGAAAACCAAATGGCTAAGCATCTACAAGTAAAATCCAACTGCGTTCGAGAAAACATCGTGAGCGATGTAGTTTTTAAAATGTTATTACTGATGCTGTGAACATATTTCTTTTTAGACATGATGCTACCAACATGTGACATGCTATATTGATGAGAAGTCAAATTGTAAATTGGCCCAATCCCATAAACAAGGAGGGAGGGGACGCACTATGGACCAAAAACGAAGGAATAGTGTCATGAGCGACTAACAGGGGTTTGATGTACAAACCAACCCATGATGAGGACCATGGTATCCTCTGTCCACCAGAGTTCAAGTTCCAAACTTGATGTTGGTGCTTGCATTTTTCTGAATTTATTCCAGTTCTTTCGACGATGTGCTTTCAGTGGGAGGAGACATTCCGGTTGACAATGAAGGCGTCAGTGACGACTTCGTCAATTTCAAGATGATGTGTCGGCTTAGTCTCTCGAAGATGATCATAGGGTAGGGTGTGCGCGCGTGCGTTCATAGGATGAGTGTACGCTCGTGTATGTAAACGACTTCGATTTTACTCTGCTTAAAAATAAAATAAAATAAAATAGGGGTTTGATGTGACAGGTGCTCCTATTCGGCGCCTTCAACGCCGGTTTGCCGGCGCCTCCAGCGCTCCTCCTCATGGGCCGCCCCATGTAAAAATGTATTGGTCATTAAATTTTTAAAAAAGTTCACAGACTTTTCGAAAAGTTCATATTTGCGAAAAAAGTAAAATTATTATAAGAAAAGGTTCACCGATTTTTGAAATATGTTCATGGATTTTCAAAAAAGTTAATAGATTTCAAAAAATCATTGATTTTGAAGAAAGTTTATCAATTTTTAAAATCAGTTCACTGATTTTGAAAAAAGTTCATGAATTTTTAATTATGTTCATCGATTTTCAGAAATGTTCAGGAGTTTCTGAAAAATATCGATTTTCAAAAAAGCTCACCGATTTTAAAAATAGATCATGGGCTAAAAGAGTTCACGGACACAAAATAATTCATTAAGAACCTCTACATGGGCCTGCCATTGCGAAGCGCTACAGGCGCCGGTTAACAAATATTGCATGTAACCGACGATTGTGGCGTTAAATAGGGTTTCCATGATGTGATGTCATCTTAGAGTTTATCCACCACGGCTATGTCTCGCCCGTACCTATTCCTAACAGGATTCACCTACGAGTGGATGCCTATCAGGGGGAGCAACTAGTTAGCTGTCGTTCCCTAGCTGTCGTTTTTTTAAGTGGTTATTTTCTAAATTTTTTGGTGTTACGTTTTTTCACCGGTCTTTCGTAACTTTTGCACGAGAAAAAAAATCAACGTAAAAACACGTTTTCTGTTTGTTTTCACGAGATGCACGGTTTTGCTTCCGGAGAGGCACGGTTTTGCATTCGCGAGAGGCATGACTGTGCCTTTCGTAAAGGAAAAAAATGAGTTTTTTGTTTTCCTTCTTTTGCGAGAAGCATGGTTTTGCTTCTGCGAAAGGCACGGTTTTACCTTCGTGAGAGGCCCGCCCGTTCCTTTCGGAAAGGGAAGAAAACACGTTTTCTGGGTTTTTTTTGCGAGAGGAACGGTGTTGCTTCCGCGAAAGGCACGGTTTTGCCTTCGCGAGAGCACGCCCGTTCCTCTCCCGAAAGGAAAAAACTGTTGTTTTGTTTTTCGCGAAAGGCACGGTTTTGCTTCCGCAAAAGGCACAGTTTTGTCTTCACGAGAGGCACGCCCGTGCCTCTCCCGAAAAGGGGAAAAACACGTTTTCTGCTCTTTTTTTTTGCAAGCGGCACGGTTTTGCTTCTGCGAGAGACATGGTTTTGCTTTCGCAAGAGGCACGACCGTGCCTCTCGGTAGGGAAAAAACACGTTTTTTTTCTATCGCGTGAGGCACGGTTTTTTCATCCAGTTTTTTTTCTTCCGGTTTTTTCGTGAAAAAAAGTTCGTCAAAACCTATCAACATGGGATCTAGTTTTGAAGATCTCAACGCGAGAAAGCCAACGGTGAAAACGGTTTGAGATTTGAACGCACGGTTTACAAGATAAAACATTTTGAAAATACGGATCTACGAAAAAAGGAAAAACTCTCGGGTTGCGACAAGTGGCACGCATGCAGTGCGCCACTTGTCGCAACCTGATAAGGTGGGAGTAATCTTTGAAGGTGTATTCGCTAACTAGTGATTTTGCCTATTAGGCCAGCAAATTAGCACTTCTCGGTCCGTTCCTTGGTGCTTTTTTTTTTAATTTTTTCCGTAGGTCTTTACCATTTTTTTGTTTCACTTTGCTTTACTTCCAACGGTTTTCTTTGAGTTTCTTTTCTTGTAGTTTGTTTTTATTTGGGGTATTTTCATTTCTCCGCCTCTCTTTTTTTATTAATTTTCTTTGGACGCCTCTACCGTCGTTGTCCATTTTTCAACATAAGTATACTTTTTATTGATGTTGTTCAGTTTACGTATACATGTAAAGCTTGTATATACATATTTAATACTTTTAAAATACATGTTCAACATTTTTATGAAAACATGTTTTGAACATATTTTCAAAATATGTGTTAGAATTTTTATAATTACGTGTTGAAACACTTATCAAAAGGTAACAATATTTCCGGGAACTATGCACACATTTTTGTACATTGTACAAACAATTTTAAAAATTTGATGATCACAATTTTTAAACTTTTGAAGATATTGTAAAACGTGATGTGACTTTTTAATACGCCAAACATTTATTTTGAATTACCAACATTTGTTACATTGTGTTTACATTACTTATTGTCACATATGTTTGTTTTTAAATTGTTACAAAAAAAATTCATACACATGATTACACTTTTTATTTATTTATTCATGTTATATAAAATTTTGGCGTACATTAGAAATATTTTTTATACTCGTTTAACAGTTTTAGAATACATTAATATTTTCAAAATTTTAGGAAAATGTTTTTTATGCATATCAAATAATTTTAATGTAAAACAATTAAATTAAAAAAATGTGAAGTAGAAATGCAAAAATAGAAAACAAATATGACATCTCAGTTTTCTTGAGAAAACTCGCAACATTATTGATAAATGATGTTCATATATGCACAAATAGGGTCATGGAAAACCCCAACCACATATGTCTACCTAAGCCTAAATTACATGTACACTTGACGAGATTGTGAGCCTCAATTTGTGGCTCATATGCTGATGATTGAAATAACATAAAATGAAACTAATTCTACGTGCTATTATTTCATGTACAATAACAAAATATGGCCCTCTAGTGTCTTGATTTATGTCATTGCCAACACTTTGGCAATCTGAACCGATGAAGAAGCGTTGGAGATCTAGGTCCACCGCAAGTGCGAGTCCTTCGAGACATGCAAAGAATTCCAAAATAACTCGGTCATTAACTCCTCGAAATAAGCTCTATTTTGATCTCCGCATACCGCATCAACCGCTCCTCCATGTCTCTGGTGCGCCACAACACCATCTACATTGACCTTGCCGCTTTCGCCACGAGGAGGAATCCATCTCTTTTCAAAAAGAGCAGCCGGTGGATGCAGCGTCCGTGAATCTCCAGGTTTTGGGAGTTGATCGAGTTCATTGATAAAAGAATTGACAAAGGATAAAACCTGGTAAGTGTTTTGAAAGATTGCTTCGTGTATTACTTTCCGCCTTGCATACCATATAGATCACAACGTGATCACCATCCTCGAGAACTCCTTTTGGTCCATCGTATCATTCAACTCGAAGAGCCAGCTCTTGGCATTAGCTTCTATGCTACTTATCATCTTAGCAACTAGTTCTCCATGAGTGAGAGCTCATGTGCATCTCTCATTTGTGCAATGGCTCCAAGAGGCAGCACACCCACATAACGGACATGAATCTTGTTGCGCCATGTTGTGATACTTCAGCACATCCATCGTCACCAGAGAATGTCTTGCCAATCTCCATACATTTTTTTACGTTTTGAGGGGACAAGCACATTATACAAATACGACCACGATTTCTCCCCCCTTCCCATGTCGGAAAGACTAGCCCTTCCTTCCAGCCAATTCTCTCTATTAATTTTTGCAGTGATCATGAATTTATACGACAAGCTCACTGTAAACCTCCCCTTCAAATTCGGGTGCCACGCCCAGAAGTCCTGAGTGTTCCTGGTACAAACTGAGATCTTCATGATTGCATCAACATCTGTTGGCAAAAATCGACACGTATAAGCTCTTCATCCCATGAAGAATTGGCTTGTAAAAGAAGTTACGACACCATCCGGGGAGGGTTCAGCACTAGAGAAGTTGACACCTCCTTGGGAATCCAATTATCATCCCATATGTCAGTTGATTGCCCATTGCGAATTCACCATACTATGCCTTGCTTCAACATCTCTCGTCCCTCTAGAATAGCTCTTCATATCTGAGAAGGTCGTGACCCCAGCTCAGTGCTAAGGAAAGTAGTGGTTGCGAAGTATGAAGCTTTCAGAATTCGAGCACTTAGCGAGAAAGGCTCTTGTAAAATTCTCCATGAGTGCCTTGTAAGCAGGTCAAGGTTGAAGAGCTCCATGTCCGTGAATACAAGCCCGCCTAGGTATTTTGGCCTCATCATAATTTATCATGATACCCATGCCAGCTTCCTTCCTCCTTGTTTGCATCCCCACAAAAACTTTCTGACAAGAGATCCTATATGATAGCATAAACCTCGTGCGAGTGTGAAGGAGGACACCGAGTAGACCGGGGTAGACTTGAGAACAAATTTGATGAGAACCTCCTTCCCACCAGCACATAAATATTTTCTCATTCATGCTTTTACCTTGTCCCATACTATGTCACTCAAATGTTTGAAGGTGCCTTTTTTGAGTGGCCAACATCTGTTGGCATACCGAGATAGCTATCACTTAGAGACTCATTAGGAACTCAAAGACAACCTTTGACAACATATTTTACTAAGTGAGGGCACCCCTTGCTAGAGAAAATTGATGATTTATCCTTGTTAATTTTCTGACCCGAGGCCATACAATATGTATCCAAAAGGTGTGGTACGTCCTCTGCTCCATTAACAATCGCCCTAAAAAACAGTAGTCTATCATCCACGAATAAAAGGCGGGGTCGATGGTGCCATCTTAATGCATGCCCCCAAGTTGGGATGATTGATTCTGAGAATTTAAAAGGCACGACATGCCTTTTGCTGCTAACAAGAACAAATATGTAGAGATAGGATCTCCTTAACGAATACCTCGTGTTGGCTTGAATTCCTCCAATTTGCTGCCATTAAAAATTACTAAAAAGATACATTGTTTACCATAGTCATAACGGTGGCTACCCGAGGTGCAACAAATGTCAGTTTTAACATAATTGCTTCCACATAACTCCACTCAACTCTATCGTAAGCTTTCATCATGTCAACTTTTAGCGCACAGTGAGCATTGTTTTTTGATAGACTCTTCTTCGTAAAATGTAAGCACCCATAGGCTGAGATAATATTATCCGTGATGAGCCTTACCAAAACGAACATCGATTGCTCCTCAGATATAATTTCAGGTAGTATCTCCTTCAATCTATTAGCAAGGACTTTCGATGCTATCTTATAGAAAACATTGCAAAGGCTATCGGTGAAATGTTGTGAAAGTACGGTGCGGTTTGATACCTTTGAAATTAGGACCAGCAAAGTATCATTGATGCACTACAGATTTTCCTCTCCTCATACAATGCCTAATACCGCCCTGGTGACTCCCTCTCCACAAATGTTCCAGTGAAGCTGAAAAAAGTGTGCGGGAAAACCATCGGGTCCCGGAGCTTTTGTTGGGAACATTTGGAAAAGCGCCTTCTTCACCTCTTCCTCCTTTTGTAGTGCCAAAAGAGCATCATTCATTTGCGCCAATACTTTAATTGGGACATGTTGTAATACGTCAACCATACTTTGTACTCATTCAGAAGTGTAGAGTATTTTGTAGTTCATAGCTAGCTGTTGGATCTCAGTCAATTCCTCCATGAGTTTCCCATCCGATTTTTGTAAGGATTTGATCAAGTTCTTCCTCCGTCAAGTCGATGCTCGTTGATGAAAAAAGTGTGTGTTACGCTCTCATGCCGACAACCTGTCGACCCTCAACCGCTGACGTCACATCACCTCTTCCCTCGTATAGAGCTCAATTAGGTGCTCATTCACTTTAATCTCAGCATGGCTAGGTCCCGCCCTAGATGGATCAGACCTTATCCGTTCCATCTCTCTTTTCAATCTCGCGATCTCAACACGTATATTGTTGAAGGTGTGTTTGCTCGAGTCACTCACGTTATTAGACACCATGTCAAGCTACACTCGGACATCGCTCGTCGTCGCTGCGTGGTGATATATCTCCAACGTATTTATAATTTTTTATTATTCCACGCTCATATATTATCATTATATAATATTTATGGGTATTTATTTACCAATTTATATTATTTTTGAGAACTAATCTATTGACCCAGTGCCCAGTGCCACTTGCTGTTTTCTGCATGTTTTTCACTTTTCAGGTTTCCATACCAAAAGAAGTCCAATTGACTTGAAACATTTTAGAGATTTTTATACACCAAAATAAGACCAATGAGCATCATAAGAAAGCTGGAGGCCACCCGAGGGCCCTGCAAGCCAACTCGGCACGACTTGGGGGGCTGATCGCTTGTGGGCCCCTCTCTTCTGTCGCTTATAAATTCTCATATATCCTAAAAACCTAAAAGGCAGTCCACAAACAATTTATGCTGCCGCAAGTCTCTGTTCCAAGAATCAATCTTATGAATTAATCATGGAGATACTTATGGGTGGAGTGTCAAAGATGACAACAGTTGAAACTATGCAATATGCCTAGCTAGGTGCGTAAAACAATAGCGCTTGTTGGGAGGCAACCCAACAGTTATCTTTATTTTTGAATTTTACTTTCTGTTAATTTGTGATAACATGCTTATTTCCTCTGTAATGATTCTGTTTTTATTTTTTAATTAGTGTTTGGGCCAAGTAAAGACTTTGGGATGATTTGTATGATGAGAAGAATTGATACGGTGCAAAAATAGATAATTTGACGTCTAGTGCATAATTTCTCTGATTTTACTCGTATATATTTTTAAGCTGATTTTTTAAAAGTATTTATATAAAAATACATAGGTCTTCCTAATTTTTCAGAATTTTTGGAGTTACAGAAATATAGGTTAATTACAGATTACTACAGACTACTCTGTTTCAGTGAGATTCTTATTTTGCTTGCTTGTTTTGATGATCATATGGATTATATCGCGGGGTATAAGCCATGGAGAAGTTAGAATATAGTACCTTATTCTAAAATAAAATAAAAATGAACTTATAATAGTACCTAAAGTATGCGATATGTTTCTTATACTAACAGATCTCACGAAGTTTTATTGAGTTTTATCTGATTGAAGTTTTCAAGTTTTGGGTATTATCCCGATGGACAAAGGAACGAGGAGTAGCAAAAGCCTAAGTTTGGGGATTCCCAAGGCACCCAGGGTATAATATTCTAGGAAGACTCAAGCGTCTAAGCTTAAGGATGCACCGGAAGGCAACCCCTCTTTCGTCTCAATTCATCGGTATGTCACTTGGAGCTACATTTTTATTCATCACATGATATGAGTTTTGCTTGGAGCATCGTTTGCTTTCGTTTACTTCTACTTTCAGTTTGCCACAATCATCGTTTTCTGGCCACACCTATTTGAGAGAGATACACCATCATCATAATTTGTTAGAATACTCTATGTGCTTCACTTATATCTTTTGAGCTTAGTAGTTGCTCTAGTACTTCACTTATATCTTTTTAAGCACGGCGACCTGTAGATTTAATAGAAGTGTTATGCTCTCGTTCTTCACTTATATTTGTTTGAGAGTTAAGTAAATAGTGACAGCATGGGTCATAAGACTAGATAAAAAAAATAGGTGTTCAATGAATAATAATTAAACCATCATGTAGCACATGTAGAGAAATTATGGGTTAATGATATTGATGTGGTGATATGAAAAGGTGTGAGTGCACTATTATTAATTTAGAGATGTGTAGATATTAAGAGATGTTAAACTTATTGTTCATCTAAAAATTGAAAGGGCATGTTGATGATGTGTGAGCATTTCTATTCCTCGTTGAAATCCTAGTGTTGTTTTGAGTCAGAGTCGTGCGATGGTTACTTCCCGCCGACGCTATCCCTCGGGGCATGCGAGTAGTACTTAGAATTGTGATAAAACTAATAAATCTTTGCTACAAGTACATAAGTTCTTTATTACTAATGTGGCACCATGGACATACGCAATATCACCTCCTCATATTTGCTAGCCTCTACGGTACCGTGCATTGCCCGTTCTCACTTCGAGGACCGTTGCAACTTTCGGCGGTGCATCCAAATTCCATGACATGACATGCTCTGTTGCACATAAGCGTTCTTATATCTTCCTCAAAACAGCCACCATATCTACCTATCATGTTATTTCCATAGCTATTCCGAGATATATTGACATGCAAATTCCATCATCACTTCACATGACTAGTTCTTTCATCATAATAATGCTTTGCGTGATCATATAGAGCTGACATAGTATTTGTGGCAAAGCCACCGTTCATCATATTTTTGACATATGTCATGCTAGATCTTTGCAGATCCTGGTACACTACCACAGGCATTCATATAGAGTCATACCGTCCTATCAGTTTTCATATTGAGTTGTAAGTAAATAAAAGTGTGATGATCACTATTATTAGAGCATTGCACCAATGAGGAAATAAAAATGGGGGAGACCAAATGAGCCCACCATAAAAAAATTGAATGAGAGAAAAAGGGAGAAGGGACTTTGCTACTATCCTTTCCCACACTTGTGCCTCAAATTGGCACCTTGGTCTTCATATAGGGAGTCTCATGTTATATAATTCTTATGCTAGTGGGAATCACTTTTTCATAAACTTGGCTTGTATATTCCGATGACGGGCTTCCTCAAATGACCGAGGTCTTCATGAGCAAGCAAGTTGGATGCACACCCCACATAGCTTCAGTTGAGCTTTCATGCACTTATAGATCTAGTGCATTATTTGCAGGGCAATCCTTACTCCTTGCATCTATATCTATCGACGAGTATCTCCATAATCCATTGGTATGCCTAGTTGATGTGATACTATATTCTCCACTTTTTACCCCTTTGATACCTACCACCATATTCCGTTCCACCTATATGTCATATCCAATGATTCATGCTCATGTATTGCGTGAAGAATAAAATGTTGATGCATATTAAAATAGCACATTACAATTCCCTAACTTGGGCACCGTTGTTCTTGACATTGGTATTAATGTGGTGAAGATCGTGCCACGCCTTGATAATATAATAAGATGAATGGGGGTAAAACAATCTTTGAGGGTCATATAATTTGAAAGATTAATGATTTTTGTTGCTTATACTCATAAGCATTGCTATGTTAATGTTTGTTAATTCATCATTTCCCAGTGAGCATACATGCATAGGGTTATATAATGGGTAGCATGTCACATAAAAAAATTGTTTTTATCATTTACCTACTCAAGGACGAGGAGGAATTAAGCTTGCGGATGCTTGATACGTCTCCAACGTATCTATAATTTTTAATAGTTCCATGTTGATATATTATAATTCTAGAATAATTTGGGGTATTTATTTACCAATTTATATTATTTTTGAGCACTAACCTATTGACCCAGTGTCCATTGCCACTTGTTGTTTTTGGCATGTTTTTCACTTTTCAGGTTTCCCATACCAAACGAAGTCCAATTGACCTGAAACTTTTTGGAGATTTTTTCTGGACCAAACGAAGACCAACGAGCATCAGAAGAAGGTTGGAGGCCACCCTAGGACCCCACAAGCCAACTTGGCGCGACCTGGGGGCTGATGGCTTGTGGGCCCCTCGAGGCCCTCCCGACTTTGTTCTCTCGCTTATAGATTGTCATATATCCTAAAAACCCAAAAGGTAGTCCCGAAACACTTTTTACGCTACCCCAAGTCTCTGTCCCGACGGGAGGCCATATGGAGCTCCGTTCCAACACCCTGCCAGAGGGGGATCAATCACGGAGGGCCTCTTCATCAACCTTCCTGCCCTCATGATGATGTGTGAGTAGTTCATCACACACTTACGGGTCCATAGCTAGTACTTAGATGACAATCTCTCTCTCTCTCTCTCTATCTCTCTCTCTATCTCTCTCTCTATCTCTCTCTCTCTCTCTCTCTCTCTCTCTCTCTCTCGATCTTCAATAAAATGATCATCGCATATTCTCTTTGATCCACATGATGTAATTCCTTTTGTGCGGTGCGTTTGTTGGGATCCAATGAATTGTGGGTTTATGTTTAGATTATTCATGATAAATATTTGAGACTTCTCTTAATACTAATATGATTGTTATGTGTGTGATTATGATAGCTTTGTAATTCTCCATGATCAATTGAAATAGTTTGGCCAGTTGGATTGATATTTCTTCGGTGAGAGAGGTCCATTGTAGTAGGTTCAACGTGGAAAATTTCTATATCCCAGTGACATAAGGGGCCAAGATGTGTCTTTGTGTTGTTGTTACTAAGGATAAAACGATGGGTGGAGTAAAAGTAATAAGTGCAGGCATGAGTCGGCCTATTTGTTTATGGATGTGATGCCTATATACACATGATCATTGGAGTGAATATCGCATAACTAGCCGCTTTTCTATCAATATCCCAACAATATTTTGTTTACCCACCGTATGATGTTTTTCATGACAGATGCCATTAGGGAAAACTATGACCCCCAGGTCTATTCACCATATATTTAAAATACCTTCAATACCTTGCTACCATTTACTTGCTTTTATTTTATTTTCTAATTTACAATTATCTAGACACCTCACTTGCTTGCAAATAAGAAGACCAAGGGGATTGACAACCCTCTTGGCCGCTTTGGGTGCAAGTTGTTTGTTCTTTTGTGTGTAGCCGTTGAAGATGGTTGTTGTTGATATTCCTATTGGTTTGATAAACCTTGGATTCATAACTGAGGGAAATACTTACCCACATCATGCTGCAATAACCTGTTCCTCTTCATGGAAAACTCTACGTAGATCACAAGTATCACGTGGCCGTTCGCCTCCCATGCAAATTGTACGGTGGGGATCAAGTCAAAGTGGGTGTCCCACATAGTCTCACAGAAGAACACTTTAGACACCCCCGTCGATTCACTCGAGTATAGTTTTAGGAGTATTGGGGAGTGACCGGATGTAGCCGCAGTGAGGTGCTCAACCACACCTAGAGGAAACTACATGCACCATTGCACCGATCCCAATGCTCTATCTAGTCGTACCCTCGTGTACGAGACACGTGCCGCCTTTTCTCGAAAGTTCACTTTTTGCCCTGGAAACCAAGGTCTACTAGACCTTAAATATCCCCAGCATCTCTGAACCCTTGAACTTGAGTCTGACATCTCTCACAAATCCCATCAGGATTATCGTATCACACGACCTTGTTGAAATCTATAATGCACACCCATGGCAAATTATGCAACAAGGATAGCCCCTTCATCGTGTCCCAAGTTCTATGCATGAGATGCATTTGAGGTTCACCATAAAAGCAAGATAACCTCCATGGATCACCACCAAAATTTGAAAATTTTACATCAACATGGTATTGCAAATAACCCCATATGTTCAATCTTTATTTCATTGTTCCAAAATAGTGCTAAACTGCCACTTCTACCAGTGGCATTAACAACACTGTTCAAAACCTAAAGTACTTGATTGATTATCCACTCTCTCCCGACTTATTTGAGTTTCTTCAATGCAAAGTAATTTAGGGACAAACTTTATCGCGAGTTTGCAAAACTATTGAACTGTCGGGGCGTTTCCAATCCCATGATAGCTTTAGCAAAGAAGACTCATTGTGCTCTACGGTCCTCCACCTTGGAGGCCGCCGATCTTGCCTTTTTATTCTTTGTTGCAATTCTTAGTTTTGGAGCTCCAGCACCATTGAAATTATTATCTGGCAAATCCACCCTCGTGCGCTTCTGATCCTCCTTGGGTGGCGGGCAGGAAGGAACAACCAACGGCCTCGAGCCAATCTTGGGCACATGTACGATCTCCATCCCTGTTGTCGTAGGAGATTCGGTGGAATACATGACCTCATTATAGTTTATTTTATTTATTTGGTCCATTTCCATCCTTGTATCCCTGACATCATCATCACTCAGATCAACATCACCTCCACCGCTTTGCTCACCTTCAGAAGCAGTAGTATTCTGGTTTATGCGGCGATGCCGTTTGCCCCAACTTGTAGTACCCGGAGCTCTGAATTCTTGTAAAGTAGGGCAGTGGGAAGATGGATTCCATCAACATGTTAATTAAACACATGGGCCGTCATTCCGCTCACTTTCACCAGTCGGGAAGACGTTTGTACTTGGCATACAAGATTTCCCTCTTCCCTCCCTTTATCAAGGATGTTGCCTTCTTAAGTGAGTTGCGGACATCTAGATGGAGCCTCACCCGGCAAAAATTCCGCACAAAATCAAAAGATGGGGGTTCATTATCCACGAACTCTCCAACTTTGGAGGCGATCTTTGAGGGAGTCCTGGATTAGGAGATCCTAGGGCCGCCTACGTGTCCTCATGGGCCGGACTCTGTGTCCCGATCGACCATTGGCCGATGTGTTGGATTCAAGATGGACTCTTCCGAAGACTTGACGTCTAAACCAAGGAGATGTAGTAATCGACATATCCTTCTCTATTGTAATTGACCTTGTGTAAAACCCGACACCCTAGGCATCTATGTAAATTGGGGGTCGTAGCTCGTAGGATACATCAAGCTCATTACGATTAGGGTTTAAACCACGACATCGATCTCACACTAGATCAACTTTGTTTTCTGTACTCTCTCATCAATAACAGCAAGAGAAAGATGTAGGGTTTTACCTACATAAAGAGGGCCCGAACCTAGGTAAAACACCATCCCCATTGTCTCTTGTTACCCATCGCCCCTAGATCCATAGTTCGGACCCCCTACTCTAGATTGACCGGTTTTGACACTGACATTGGTGCTTTCTTTGAGAGCTCCGCTCCAGGATCACGAGATGGATCGATGGCTTGCATCACTATCAATAATGAAATCCGCACCAGGGATATCTTTGTCCTTGGGAAGATCTTCGCGTTCGATAGCATTGTATGCCTGCTGATCCCGTCGGTCACCTGGACCAGGTAAGGAGCTTCGCCCCCGATTGTGAGATTCGTTTTGGGAACTTAAAGTTCATCGCCGATCCCAGGGAGACCTTATTTCGACAAATCACCACTTCAAAGATGCTTTCACATCAGGGGAGGTGGGTTTTGTCCTTGAAACGACTCACACTCATGCTCCGGTTTCAAGTCCCTAACCGGACACACAATGCGAGTCACTAGCTGGTATCCGCACCTCAGGCCCAGCTCTGAATACCCCAGAGGTGGCAACGCCCCTGGTTGATCCCGCATGCTCCGGACTCATGGACGACCTGAAAATTGACAAATTAGATGAGCTGCTTGGCCGAATGCAGACCATGAGAGTATCCCATGACCAACCATCGGTCTATGACCTCATCGGAATCAGACCCGATGACAGGCAATTTATGTCCCACCCATTACTCATCCGATCGCCACCATTGAGGAGACGATGGGGGGATCACCCTTGATACGTCTCCAACGTATCTATATTTTTTTATGGTTTCATGCTATTATCTTGTCAAACTTTGGATGTTTTGCATGCCTTTTATATATTTTTTGGGACTAACTTAGTAACTCACTGCCAAGTGTGAGTTCCTGTTTTTTCCATGTTTTTGACCCCTTTCAGAGGAGGATTTTGAACGAAGTCCAAACGGAATGAAACTGCCAAAAATATTTTTTCCGAAACAGAACAAGATCAGGAAGCCGGAGAATCAGGGCAAGGGCCTGCAGGGACCCCACAAGCCCTCATCGCGCGGCCAGGGGGGCCCGCGCCTCCCTGGCTTGTGGGCTCCCTGGGCCACCTCTGCCCTAGGTTTTGCACCTATATATTCCCTAAAATCCCAGAAAAAATCAGGAGATCATCGAAAGTACTTTTCCGCCGCCGCAAGCTTCTGTCTCCGCAAGATCCCATCTGGGGCACATTCTGGTGCCCTGTCGGAGGGGGGATTCGTACACGGAGGGCTTATTCATCAACACCATGACCTCTCCGATGATGCGTGAGTATTTCACCATAGACCTACGGGTCCATAGCTAGTATCTAAATGGCTTCTTCTCTCTCTTGGATCTTCAATACAAAGTTCTCCATGATCTTCATGGAGATCTATCTGATGTAATATTCTTTTGCGGTGTGTTTGTCGAGATCCGATTGAATTGTGGATATATGATCAGATTATCTATGAATCTTATTTGAGTTTCTTCTGATCTCTCTTATGCATGATTTCATATCCTTGTAATTCTCTTCGAGTTGTGGGTTTTGTCTGTCCAACTAGATCTATGATTCTTGCAATGGGAGAAGTGCTTGGTTTTGGGTTCATACCGTGCGGTGAACTCACCCAGTGATAGAAGGGGTAGCGAGGCACGCATCATGTTGTTGCCATCAAGGGTAAAAAGATGGGGTTTTCATCATTGGTTTGAGATTATCCCTCTACATCATGTCATCTTGCTTAAGGTGTTACTCTGTTCGTCATTAACTCAATACACTAGATGCATGCTGGATAGCGGTCGATGTGTGGAGTAATAGTAGTAGATGCAGAAAGTATGGGTCTACTTGTCTCGGACGTGATTCCTATATGTATGATCATTGCCTTAGATATCTTCATGACTTTGTGCGGTTCTACCAATTGCTCGACAATAATTTGTTCACCCATCGTGATACTTGCTATTTTGAGAGAAGCCTCTAGTGAACACTATGGCCCCCGGGTTTACTCCACCATATTTTCATCCTTACACTTTTTACTTCGTTGCACTTTCCGCCTTCAGATTTCACTTTGCAAACAATCTTGAAGGGATTGACAACCCCTTTGAAGCGTTGGGTGCAAGCTTGTGTGTCTTTGCGCAGGTACTCTGGACTTGACGAGACGCTCCTTCTGGATCGATACCTTGGTTCTCAAACTGAGGGAAATACTTACTGCTCGTGTGCTGCATCACCCTTTCCTCTTCAAGGGAAAAACCAACGCAAGCTCAAGAGACGACAGAAAGATATCTGGCACCATTGCCAGGGAAGTACTTTTGTTGCCATAGCAGAAAGATTTCTAGCGCCGTTGCCGGGGAGGATCAAGTCAAGAACTCATCCAAGTAGGTGTGGAAAACTCATCTCTTGCATTTACTTTGTTTGCCAGTTGCCTCTCGTTTTCCTCTCCCCCACTTCACAATTTGCCTTTTTCGTTTGCCTTTTCGTTCGCCCTTTTTCTCGCTTGCTCTTTGTTCACTTGTGTGCTTGCTTGCTTTCTGAAGTCACCATGAATGAAAACACCAAACTTTGTGACTTCTCGAATACTAATAATAATGATTTTATTAGTACTCCGATTGCTCCCGTCACTAGTGCGGAGTCTTACGAAATCAATGCCGCTTTGCTGAATCTTGTTATGAAAGAGCAATTCTCCGGCCTTCCTAGTGAAGATGCCGCATCCCATCTTAATACCTCCATTGAGCTTTGCGATATGCAAAAGAAGAAAGATGTGGATAATGATGTGATTAATTTGAAGCTTTTTTCCTTTCTCGTTGCGAGGTCGCGCAAAAACTTGGTTTTCGTCTTTGCCCAAAAATAGTATCGATTCTTGGGATAAGTGCAAAGATGCTTATATATCCAAGTATTTTCCGCCGGCTAAGATTATCTCTCTCCGTAATGATATCATGAATTTCAAGCAACTTGATCATGAACATGTTGCACAATCTTGGGAGAGAATGAAATTGATGATTAGAAATTGTCCCGCTCATGGCTTGAGTCTTTGGATGATTATACAAATCTTCAACGCTGGCTTGAATTTCGCTTCTAGAAATATCTTGGACTCCGCCTCAGGTGGAACGTTCATGGAAATCAGGTTAGGGGAAGCCACAAAGCTCCTAGACAATATCATGACGAACTACTCTCAGTGGCACACTGAAAGGTCACCTACTAGTAAGAAGGTACACGCTATAGAAGAAATTAACTCGTTGAGTGCTAAGATGGATGAGTTAATGAATTTGGTTGCTAGTAGAAGTGCTCCTTTATATCCTAATGACATGCCCTTGTCTTCTTTGATTGAGAGTAGCAACGCTAGCTTGGACGTTAATTTCGTTGGTAGGAACAATTTTGGCAACAACAATGCTTTTAGAGGAAACTATGTTCCTAGGCCTTTTCCTAGTAACTCCTCTAATAACTTTGGTAACTCCTTCAACAATACTCATGAAAATTACAATATATTACCCTCTGATCTAGAGAGTAATATCAAAGAGTTTATCAACTCGCAAAAGATTTTCAATGCGTCCATAGAGGAAATATTACTCAAAATTGACGATTTGGCTAAGAGCGTTGATAGAATGTCTAGTGATGTTGATGCTCTTAAAGTTATATGTGCTCCTCCAAGATCAATATGGATGAAACTTTGAAAGCTATGCGTGTTTCCATGATTGAGAGCAAAGAAAGAACCGCCCAAATTCATGCTAGACATGAATGGGTGAAAAGGCGTGTTCTCGTGATAAGAATCACGAAGATCTTAAAGTGCTTGGTGTGACTCCCATTGAATCTTTGTTTTCTTGTGTCAAACCTAATGATTATGGGGCTGGATATGAATCCACTTTGGTTGAAAAGCGCCCCAATGATTCGGAGTCCATCTATCTTGATGCTAAAAGCATTGAAAGTGGAGTAGAAGATATTAAAACTTTGAGTAGTAATGAAATTACTACCTTGGATTTCAAGGAATTCAATTATGATAGTTGCTCCTTGATTGAATGCATTTCCTTGATGCAATCCATGTTAAACTCTCCACACGCTTATAGCCAAAACAAGGCCTTTACCGATCATATCGTCGAAGCTATGATAAAATCTCTTGAAGAGAAACTTGAATTGGAAGTCTCTATCCATAGAAAGATTCATGATGAGTGGGAACCTACTATCAAAATCAAAATCAAGAACTATGAATGCAATGCTTTGTGTGATTTGGGTGCTAGTGTTTCCGCAATTCCAAAGTCTTGATGTGATGTTCTGGGTTTTAATGAGATTGAAGAGTGTTCTCTTAATTTGCATCTTGCGGATTCTACTGTCAAGAAACCCATGGGAAGGATCAATGATGTTCTTATTATTGCAAATAGGAACTATGTACCCGTGGATTTCATTGTGCTTGACATTGATTGCAATCCTACATGCCCTATTATTCTTGGTAGACCTTTCCTAAGGACTATCGGTGCTATCATCGATATGAAGGAAGGGAATATTAGATTTCAGTTTCCTTTAAAGAAGGGCATGGATCACTTTCCTAGAAAGAAAATAAGATTGCCTTATGAATCCACGATGAGGGCCACTTATGGTTTGAGCACCAAAGACGACGATACGTGATTCTATCGCTTTTATGCCTAGCTAAGGGCGTTAAACAATAGCGCTTTTTGGGAGGCAACCCAATGTATTTATCTTTTTCTTTCTGTTTTGTTGCGTACACACCATCATAATTCTGTTGTGATTGTGTTTTTTGTGTTTCTTTTTGTGTTTGAGCCAAGCAAAACCTTTATGATTAGTCTTGGTAATGGTTGTTTGATCCTGCTGAAAAAAGACATAAACGTTTTGCTCACGAGATGATTTTTCATAATTATTCAGAAAGAGCTTTTGAGTTGATTCTTCTTTCTGCTGGTTTGTATGCCTTTTGCCCAGACACTCGTAATTTTTCAGAAGTTTTGAGGTACCAGAAGTATACGAAGTATACAGATTTCTACAGACTGGTCTGTTTTTGACAGATTCTGTTTTTGTTGAGTTGGTTGCTTGTTTTGATGAAACTATGGTTAGTATCGGGGGGGGGGGGGGGTACTAGCCATGGAAAAGTGAGAATACAGTAGCCCAACACCAATATAGATAGAATTCAAGTTTGCTACAGTACAAAAAGAGGTGGTAGTTTGTTTTCTTGTGCTAATGTTATCACGAGTTTCTGTTTAAGTTTTGTGTTGTGAAGTTTTCAAGTTTTGGGTGATGCTCTCATGGACAAAGAGATAAGGAGTGGAAAGAGCTCAAGCTTGGGGATGCCCAAGGCATCCCAATCCAAATTCAAGGACACCAAAAAGCCTAAGCTTGAGGATGCCCCGGGAAGGCATCCCCTCTTTCGTCTTCAATCCATCGGTAACATTACTTGGAGCTATATTTTTATTCACCACATGATATGCGTTTTGCTTGGAGCATCTTGTATCGTAGGAGTCTTTTTATTTCTGTTGTGTCACAATCATCCTTGCTGCACACCTTTTTGAGAGAGAGATACATGCACTCATCGTGATTTTGCTAGAATGCTCATAGTGCTTCACTTATATCTTTTGAGCTAGATAATTTTGCTCTATGTGCTTCACTTATATCTTTTAGAGCACGGCGGTGCGTGACTTGGTAGTTGGCTCATGCTATGAAAATAGTCCTAAATGTGATAGGTACCCAAAGAGGATACAAAAACCTCCATCTTCATGTGCATTGAGTAGAAAGAGAAGTTTTGATTCCTCTCAATTAGTTTTGAGGCGTGGATTTGGTAATATTAACAATTATGTTAGTAGGGTGTTGTGAATCTAGAAATACTTGTGTTGAAGTTAGTGATTCCCGTCGCATGCACGTATGGTGAACCACTATGTTAGGAAGTCGGAGCATAATTGATATATTGATTGTCATCCTTTGTGTTGAGGCCGGGATCGCGTGATGGTTAACACCTACCAACCCTTCCCCTAGGAGTATGCGTTTAGCACTTTGTTTCAATTACTAATAAAAACTTTCGCAACAAGTATGTGAGTTATTCATGACTAATGTGAGTCCATGGTATAGATGCACTTTCATCTTCCACGATTGCTAGCCTCTCTATTGCCGGTACACAAACCCACCATATGCCTTCCTCAGAACAACCACCATACCTACCTACTATGGCATTTTCATAGCCATTCCGAGATACATTGCCATGCAACTCCCACCGTTCCGTCTTATGACTTGTGCCGTCACTCTCATATTGCCATTGCATGATCGTAAGATAGCTAGCGAGATGTTTCAACGTCATACGCCAATCTAGATCGTTGCACATCCGGGTACACTGCCGGAGGCATTTCCTATAGAGTCATCATCGTTCTAAGCTTTGAGCTGTGAGTAAATAAAAGTGTGATGATCATCATTATTAGAGCATTGTCCCATGTGAGGAATAAGAAAAAAGAGGCCAAAGAGCCCCCCCCCCCAAAAAAAAAGAGGCCTAAGAGCCCAATTAAAAAAGAGAGAGAAAAAGAGAGAAGGGACAATGGTACTATCTTTTTCCACACTTGTGCTTCATCATAGCACCATGTTCTTCATGATTGAGAGCTTCTTGCTTTGTCACTACCATATGCTAGTGGGAATCTTTATTTATATAACTTGGCTTGTATATTCCAATGATGGGCTTCCTCAAAATTTCCCTAGGTCTTTGTGAGCAAGCAAGTTGGATGCACACCCACTAGTTCTCCTTTTGAGTTTTCACATACTTATAGCTCTAGTGCATCCCTTGTATGGCAATCCCTACTCATTCACATTGATATCCATTAATGGGCATCTGCATAGCCCTTTGATACGCCGAGTCAATGTGAGCATCTCCTCCTTTTTCGTCTCACAACCACCACCACACTCTATTCCACCTATAAGTGCTATATCCATGGCTCACGCTCATGTATTGCGTGATAGTTATAAAAAGTTTGAGAAAGTAAGTGTGCGAAAACAATTACTTGGCCAATACCGGGGCTGTGCATGATTTACATTAGTTGTGTGAGGATGATGGAGCATAGAGACACTATATGATTTGTAGGGTAAATTTCCTTGGCCTTGTTATTTTGAAAGTTCATGATTACCTTGCTAGTTTGCTCGAAGTATTATTGTTTCCATGTCAACAGAAAACTACTGTTTTGAATCTTACGGATCTGAACATTCATGTCACGTGAAAGAAGTTGCAAAGGACAACTATGCTAGGTAGCATTCCACATAAAAAATTCATTCTTTATCACTTCCCTACTCGAGGACGAGCACGAGTTAAGCTTGGGGATGCTTGATACGTCTCCAACGTATCTATAATTTTTGATGGTTTCATGCTATTATCTTGTCAAACTTTGGATGTTTTGCATGCCTTTTATATATTTTTTGGGACTAACTTATTAACTCAGTGCCAAGTGCCAGTTCCTGTTTTTCCATGTTTTTGACCCCTTCCAGAGGAGGATTTTGAACGGAGTCCAAACGGAATGAAACTGCCAAAAAGATTTTTCCTGAAACACAAAAAGATCGAGAAGCCGGAGAATCAGGGCAGGGGGCCTGCAGGGACCCCACAAGCCCTCATGGCGCGGGCAGGGGGCCCGCGCCTCCCTGGGCCACCTCTGCCCTAGGTTTTGTGCCTATATATTCCATAAAATCCCAGAAAAAATCAGGATATCATCGAAAGTACTTTTCCGCCGCCGCAAGCTTCTGTCTCCGCAAGATCCCATCTGGGGCACGTTCTGGTGCCCTATCGGATGGGGGATTCGGACACGGAGGGCTTATTCATCAACACCATGACCTCTCCGATGATGCGTGAGTAGTTCACCATAGACCTACGGGTCCATAGCTAGTAGCTAGATGGCTTCTTCTCTCTCTTGGATCTTCAATACAAAGTTCTCCATGATCTTCATGGAGATCTATCCGATGTAATCTTCTTTTGCGGTGTGTTCGTCGAGATCCGATGAATTGTGGATTTATTTTCAGGTTATCTATGAATCTTATTTGAGTTTCTTTTGATCTCTCTTATGCATGATTTCATATCCTTGTAATTCTCTTTGAGTTGTGGGTTCTGTCTGGCCAACTTGATCTATGATTCTTGCAATGGGAGAAGTGCTTGGTTTTGGGTTCATACCGTGCGGTGACCTCACCCAGTGACAGAAGGGGTAGCGAGGCACGCATCATGTTGTTGCCATCAAGGGTAAAAAGATGGGGTTTTCATCATTGGTTTGAGGTTATCCCTCTACATCATGTCATCTTGTTTAAGGCATTACTTTGTTCGTCATGAACTCAATACACTAGATGCATGCTGGATAGCAGTTCATATGTGGAGTAATAGTAGTAGATGCAGAAAGTATCGGTCTACTTGTCTCGGACGTGATGCCTATATGTATGATCATTGCCTTAGATATCGTCATGACTTTGCACGGTTCTATCAATTGCTCGAGAGTAATTTGTTCACCCACCATAATACTTGCTATTTTGAGAGAAGCCTCTAGTGAACACTATGGCCCTCGGGTCTACTCCACACCATATTTTCAGCCTTACACTTTTTCTTCGTTGCACTTTCCGCCTTCAGATCTCACTTTGCAATCAATCTTGAAGGGATTGACAACCCCTTTAAATCGTTGGGTGCAAGCTCTTTTGCGTTTGCCAAGTACTCTGGACTTGACGAGATTCTCCTACTGGATTGATACCTTGGTTCTCAAACTGAGGGAAATACTTAGTGCTCCTGTGCTGCATCACCCTTTCCTCTTCAAGGTAAAAACCAACGCAAGCTCAAGAGACGACAGAAGGATCTCTGGCACCATTGCCAGGGAAGTACTCTTGTTGCTGTAGCAACGCTCCCTACCACCGGAACTCAGGACAGTGTGTGTGTCCCAATATCCCATAACCCAGGTTCTTCAGCAACCGAATTGTGCTTCGAATTCAATTCGGAGTGCGAGTTGTCGTGTCCGGTAAGCCCTACGGACCCCAAGCCTGTCGCTCCAAACTCTAAAATTGTTTCCGATACAATCGGTAATATGAGAGGAACATGTGTTGTCAAAACACCGAAATTTTCCTGACCCACCTCCCAGTCTAGGAATCATTTGAGCATGAAAGAAGGACCTAGCATACGGGACCTCCATCATGTTAGGCAAGCACGAGGACATTATTTCAACACTTCTGGGCTAGATTCATGCCAAACATAAATCGGATGCCAGAGTACAACTACCAGGACATTATAAACATGTTGAGGCATAACTGGCAAGAAGAGGGAATCTTGAATGCTCTTGCCCGTCACCGCATCCAAAGCCTCACTAAGATGTCGGCTCTGGTACATAAATACTGCACCATGGAAAGTACCTGGTGGTCTTAGCAGGTGTAGACGGAATCAACCCATAACGAGCAACCCAGAGAAGCTCGAAAAAATGCATACTTCGGCAGCAACCAAGTAAATACGGGACGTAAAAAAGAACAAGCCCCTTGATGGACCGCAAACCATATTTGATAGGCTATTAGATAGTCCTTGCCCCATTCCCTCCGCATTACCTCATACCATCTGAATTCACATGCTTCGATCCTGTTGGGTCATCAGGCAGGTGGCTAAAAGCAGAGAAGCTATTCTCGAGAACCAGTCACATCAAGGGCGTTTAATTAAACACCCCCATAGCAATGTCGATGTGCTCATGATTTATGAGACCTTATCCTCAAATAATAAAAGGAAAAGAGCTCTCCGAGAAGCCGACCAGGTATTTATGGTGGCAGGAGCACCCCCATGGGCAAACACAACCATCACATTTATGGTGGAAGACCACCGTGGAATACGGTCGAGCAAAACACGTGCCACATTAGTCATCAACCCCATTATAGATGGTTTCAAACTACCTCGGATACTAATGGATGACGGCAGTGGCCTAATCCTCATCTATGAGGATACATTGGAGAAAATGCAATTTGATTGATCCCACATAGAGTGCAGTAGCAAAACTTTTTGAGGAATCATCCCCGGAAGAGAAGCTGGATGCACGGGTCGGGTCTCCCTCGATGTGGTCTTCAGCACCCATGAGAACTACAAGTCCGAGGAGCTCACCTTCCGTATCATACCTTCAAAAGCAGACACCATGCCCTCATGGCCGGGAGGCCTTCACTAGATTCCAGGTCGTACCCCATTATGGGTATATGAAATTAAAAATGCCCGGACCTAATGGTGTCATCACCCTGGCAAGTGATCCATTATGGGTATATGAAAACAAAACCGTAGCACTCGCGCTCGAGGCACTCTTAGAAGTACATGCAGCCGAAGAACTAACCGAACTAAGATCGATGGTCAATAGGGACGATGTGACTCTTAGCAAAAGGCCCAAGTCCGCATCCTTCAAGCATGCTGACGAAATAGTCAAGTTTCAAGTGACCCGACGAACCCCGCTAAAACATCGTCCATTGGAACACATCTTGATCACGCAATCGATGAAACACTACACGGATTCTTGCGAGAAAACTAGGATATATTCTCCTCGCACTCTTCACACATGCCAGGAATCCCGCGAAGACTGGCCGAGCGCAGCTTGAACATCATAGACGGCTTCAAACCTGTCAAATAAATGTTGCGTCATTTTTATGAACCCAAGCGTGAGGCCATTGGCATGGAACCAGCAAAGTTGCTCGAAGCCGGATTCATTCGAGACATAAAAAATCCTGAGTGGCTAGCAAACCTGGTCATGGTCCCAAAAAGGACAAATCTTGGCGGTTGTGTGTCAATTTCAAAGACTTCAACAAGGACTGTCCTAAGGATCCGTTTCCTTGCCTCACGTTGACCAAATCATTGATGCCATCGCAGGACATAACTCACTCTGTTTCCTCGATGCTCACTCCGGATACCATCAAATAAAGATGAAGTAATCCGATCAGGCGGCAACCGCCTTCATCACTCCCTATGGGCCATTCTGCTTCAACACAATGCCCTTTGGTTTAAAAAATATTGGTGCCACATATCAACCCATGATTCAAACATGTTTAGAAACAGAAATTGGCAAGAAGGTTGAGGCATATGTGGACGATGTGGTCATTAAAACCAAACATGTCAGCCAGCTAGTGGACGACCTCCAGCAAACTTTTGATAACCTCCGACAATACGACATACAACTCAACCTAGAGAAGTGTGTGTTCGGTGTCCCCGCAGGTAAACTGCTCAGATTCATCGTCTCTCATAGGGGAATAGAGGCCAATCCGGCAAAAATCCAAGCGCTATCCCAAGTGGCGATGCCAACGGAGCTGAAACATGTCCAAAAACTGGCAGGTTGCATCGCGATGTTAAGCCGCTTTATCTCCTACCTCGGTGAAAAGGCATTGCCGCTCTATCGCCTTCTAAAATGAACCAAAAAATTCGAGTGGACCGAAGAGGCAACAACAGCCCTGGAAGAAATCAAAACATTTCTCACGAGCAACCCAATACTGAGAGGAACTGCAACAGGGGAATCAATGCTAGTGTACATATAGGCCACAAACCAGGTTGTCAGCGCAGTACTCGTGGTCGAATGGGAAGCAGCAGACCACAAATTACGGGTACAGAAGCCAGTCTACTATGCGTATGAAGTCCTCACCCTGTGCAAGACTCTCTACCCCTCACTACAAAAACATAGCATGTACCATCTTCATGGCATCATGCAAGCTCCGACACTACTTTAAAGAGTGTTCGATAACGGTAGCGTCTGAGGTACCCTTGAATGACATAATCAATAATAAGGACGCCACTGGATGCATACCTAAATGGGCCATAGAACTATTACCCTTTGAAATTGCATACAAGCAGCGCCGAGCTATTAAATCTCAGGTGTTGGCTGACTTTGTAGCAGAATGGACAAAAGCCGAACTCCCTAAAGAGTATAGCACATACTCCCATTGGACAATGTACTTTGACAACTCCAAAATACTAGATGGCCTAGGGACTCGTGTTATACTTACACCCCCACTGGCGACAACATTCGGTACATTCTACAAATCATGCACACTGATTCCAATCAATGTTGAGGATATTGCTTACTGTTAGCGTCTCGATTAGTTGGGAATTAAAGATTAATCAGAAATCGATCGATTAATCAATTTTACCGGTCGACCATTAATCGGCCATTTGTTTGGAAATTCGAGGTTCCCAACACTAAAATATGCTATATTCAACACCAAAAAAATATTGTACAGAAGTGTCACCTTGATTCCTATCCTTTGAATCCTCGTATAATGACAAACAAGATACGACAATAGTACATATTGCATAACAAGGTCCACAAAACACAAATAAACATAGGTTTTGCAAACATAATGCTAGGAATAGGCCTGATTTATCGATAGATTCCTTATAAATCGCTTGTCAGAGCGATAAATCGCCCCGAAAGATAAATGGTGAAGATAAGACATAATATTATCGGTCACCCCCGAGTAGCTATAAATCGCGATAAATCATTGAATCAGATGACTTTTTTAACAATAATTCCAATAATGCGACCGAATACGAAGCTCTGCTACATGGATTAAGAATGACAACCTTGATGGGTGTACAAAGGTTGGAGGTACGAGGAGACTCGAACCTCGCTATCTCCAAAATCAATGGTTAATTTGATGCCAAAAATCTAAAGATGGCAGCTTATCAGAATGTTCTCCTCAAAATATTAGCTCGGTTCAAAGGCTTAGAGTTCCATCACTTCTCTAGAGGCAATAATCAGGCCACCAATATCCTTGCTCGCATGGGCGGCAAACGACCCTGTCCCCAAAAGTACCATCTTGGAACAATTGTTTAAACCTTCTGTGGTATGGCAGGACGAGCATGGAGATATTGAAACTACAAAGGAGGAGCACAGTGCTCCCCCTATAGTTGAGCCATATGATGACATCGTTGGTGGATCTGCATTAGAGGAAATGCTCTCAGCTCATGAGATCATGGCTATAATTGCACCATGGACCGAACCTTTCCTGGCTTACCTACTTCTCTAGGAACTCCCCGATGACTAGACCGAAGCAAGACAAATAGTTCAACGATACAAATCTTACAAAGTTCATGAAGAGGAACTTTATAGAAAAAGCACTACCGGTGTACTCTAGCGAAGCATATCCAAATAAGAAGGTAAACAACTCTTGGCTGAAATACATGCACGTATGGGTCACCATCACGCGGCAGCTAGAGCCCTGGTAGGAAAGGCATTCTGAGCCGGTTTCTTTTGGCCAACAAATCGAGAGGACACTCATGCGCTTGTCGAGCATTGTGTTGGATCCCAACTCTTTGCAAACCAGAGCCACATGCCTCCAATGGCTCTTCAGACAATACTGATCACTTAGCCATTTGCGGTCTAGGGGCTGAATATGGTGGGGCCTCTGAATGGAGGATCCAATAAGAAGTACTTACTCATATGGTTCATAAATTCACAAAGTGGATCGCAGCCAAACCAGTAACTTTTGCCAAATCTAGGCCGATCATTGAGTTTATATCCGACATGGTTCACCATTACGGCGTTCCGCATAGTATAATCACGGATAATGGGTCCAATTGTACAGCCCTGAAGGTTATGGACTGGTGCACAAATTTGGGCATCAAGATCGACTACGCCTCCGTCTATCACCCACAAACAAATGGACAGGTTGAACAGGCTAATGGTCTCATTATGAGCGGCATTAAGCATCGTCTAGCTCGGTCTCTTAAAGAGTCTGATTACCCTTGGGTAGAGGAGCTCGATTCCGTATTGTAGCGCCTGCGAACAACTCTGAATAGAAGTACGGGTTACACACAATTTTTATGGTGTACGGGGTGGAGGCAGTCATCTCCTACGACATTATCCACGATGCACCTAGAGTGCGCATGTATGAGGAAAAAGAAGCCGATTTAGATCAATAAGATGACTTGGACGCATTAGAAGAGGAGCGCGACATAGACCTGGCACGGTCCACCTTTCATCCACAACAGTCTCGGTGCTATCACAGCAAGGAAGATTGAGAAAAGACTTACAATGTGGGCGAGCTTATGCTACGCCTCCTTGAGAAGAAAAAGAACAAACTCACACTCAAATGGGAGGGGCCCTTCATCATTGATGACGTACTTACCGGAGGGGCATATCGTCTCCGCAATGCGTCGGATAATCGTCTTGAACCAAACCCCTAGAATGCGGCCCGTCTTCGGCGTTTCTACAGCTAAGCTGATACAATTATATTTATAGATTTCCTTGTTGTCTTCTTACATTTTTTTCCTTTTTCCTCTATCAAAGGTGTTGGGGAACGTTGCATGGGAAACAAAAAATTTCCTACGCACACGAAGACCTATCATGGTGATGTCCATCTACGAGAGGAGATTAGATCTACGTACCCTTGTAGATCGCTCAACGGGAAGCGTTAAGAAACACGGTTGATGTAGTGGGACAACTTCGTGATTCAAATCACCGTCGTCCCACGATCCGTCCCACGAACGGTTCTGATCTAGCGCCGCACGAACGGCACCTTCGCGTTCAGCACACGTACAGCTCGATGACGATCTCGGCCTTCTTGATCCAGCAACCAAGACGGAGAAGTAGATGAGTTCTTCGACAGCGTGACGGCGCTCTAGTGGTGGTGACGATCTACTCCTGCAGGGCTCCGCCCGAGCTTCGCAGAAGTCCGGTCTAGAGGTAAAATTAAGTGGAATAGGCTAGAGTTGCACGTGGCAAAGTTGTGTCTCAAAAAGCCCTAAACCAGCAATATATATAGGAGGAGGGGAGGGTCTAGCCTTGGGGAACAAGGGCCCCAAGGGTGCGCCGGTCGTCAGGGACGAGGAGGACTCCTCCTCCAATTCGGTCTGGGAAGGAGGAGTCCTCCTCTTCCTTCCCACCTCCATCTTTCCTTTTTTTATTTTCCTTTGGTATTTTTACATGTGGCGCCATAGCCCTCTTGGGCTGACTCCATGATAACCCACAAGTATAGGGGATCGCAATAGTTTTTGAGGGTATAGTATTCAACCCAAATTTATTGATTCGACTCAAGGGGAAGCGAAAGAATATTCTCAAGTATTAGCAGTTGAGTTTTCAATTCAACCACACCTGAAAGATTTAGTGTCTGCAGCAAAGTATCAGTAGCAAGGTAGTATGATAGCAGCAGTAGCAAGAGTAACCAGTAGCAGCAGAGTAACATCAGTAGCAATAGAGTAACAGCAGCAGCAACAATAGTAGTAGCGGCAAAGTAACGTAGCGAGGACCAGTAGTAAAAGACTCGTAGGCATTGGACGGTGATGGATGATTATGCCGGATGTGATTCATCATGTAAGAGCTATAACATGAAGAGATATGTAACTAGCTCCCGTTCATCAATCTAATGTAGGCATGTATTCCGTATGTAGTCATACGTGCTTAGGGAAAAGAACTTGCATGAAATCTATTGTCCATCCCTCCCGTGGCAGCGGGGTCCTAATGGACACTACGGGATATTAAGGTTCTCCTTTTAATAAAGAACCGGACCAACGCATTAACACTTGGTGCATACATGAACTCCTCATACTATGGTCATCTCCGGGAGTGGTTCCGGCTATTGTCACAGCGGGGTTGCCGGGTCATAACACATAGTAGGTGACTAAAACTTGCAAGATAGGATCTAAAACACACATATATTGGCGACAACATAATAGGTTCAGATCTGAAACCATGGCACTCGGGCCCTAGTGACAAGCATTAAGCATGGCAAAGTAGTAGCAACATCAATCTCAGTACATAGTGGATACTAGGTATCAATCCCCGTCAAAACTAACTCGATTACATGATAGATCTCATCCAACTCATCACCGTCCAGCAAGCCTACAATGAGATTACTCACGAACGGTGAACAACATCATGGAATTGGTGATGAAGGAAGGTTGATGATGACGATGGCGACGAATTCCCCTCTCCGGAGCCCAGAACGGACTCGAGATCTGCCCTCCAGATGAAGAACAGGAGGTGGCGGCGCCTCCGTATCGTAAAACGTGATGAATCCTTCTCCTTGATTTTTTCCAAGCGAAATGGAATATATAGAGCTGAGATTGGAGGCGGTGGAGCTCTATGGGCCCCACAAGCCTGCCATGCGCGGCAAGGGGGGTGGCCGCGCCTCCTGGGCTTGTGGCCCACTGGCTCACCTCCTCCGGTGGATCTTTGCGCACGTATTTTTCATTAATTCCAGAAAAATTCTCCGTAAATTTTCAGGTCATTCCGAGAACTTCTATTTCTACACAAAAACAACACCATGGCAATTTTGCTGAAAACAGCGTTAGTCCGGGTTAGTTCCATTCAAATCATGCAAATTAGAGTCCAAAACAAGGGCAAAAGAGTTCGGAAAAGTAGATACGATGGAGACGTATCAACTCCCCCAAGCTTAAAGCCTTGCTTGTACTCAAGCAATTCAGTTGACAAACTGAAAGAGACAAAAGAAAAACTTTGACGAACTCTGTTTGATCTTGTTGTTGCAACTATGTCTAACTCATAACCACAATTTCAGCAAGATCACAAGCAAACCACATAAGCAAATGACATCTAGGTCTCACGGTAAACTCATATCAATGGCATAATCAACTAGCGAGCAAATAATAATATGTCTCAAACGTCAACACTTCAATCAAAACAATCATTAAGCAGTACGAATAGATGGTATCTCGCTAGCTCTTTCTGAGACCGCAAAACATAAATGCACAACACCTTCAAAGACCAAGGGCTGACTAAACATTGTAATTCATGGCAACGAAGATCCAGTCACAGTCATACTCAACACAGTTAAAAGCAAAGCATAAAAATGACAGAGGTGCTCTCTAATTGGTGCTTTTGTAAGAGGAGGATGACTCAACAGGAACATAAATAGACAGGCCCTTCGCAGAGGGAAGCATTGATTTGCAGAGGTCCCAGAGCTCAAGCTTTGAAAACAGAGATAATAATTTTGGGTGGCATGCTTTCATTGTCAACGCAATGACTAAGAGTTCTCAACATTTTCCACGCTACACATGCTATAGGCGGTTCCCAAATAGAAAAAGTAAAGTTTTGACTCCCCCACCACCAATCAATCACACTCCACGGCTAGCCGAATCCTCGGGTACCGTCCATACCAACATCAATCCTGGGGGAGTTTTGTTTGCAATTATCTTTTCGATTTGAGCATGGAACTGGGAATTCCAATTACCGGACCCTTTCTCATGAATGATAGTGAATAAACACATATCGAGGATAACACGCCTAGCATCGAAGATACTAATAGCCCCCTGTCACCACATGAGCGGTTCGGGCATGCAAAACACATTATTTCTTGAAGGTTTAGAGAGTGGCACATGCAAATTTACTTGGAACGGCACGTAGATACCGCACATAGGTAGGTATGGTGGACTCATCTGGAACAACTTTGGGTTTATGGAAGTGGATGCACAAGCAGTATTCCCACTTAGTACAAGTGAAGGCTAGCAAAAGACTGGGAAGCGACCAACTAGAGGGCGACAACGGTCATCAAAATGCATTGAGATTAACTAACATTGAGTGCAAGCACGACTAGGACACAAATCACCATGAACATGAATATCATAGAGGCTATGTTTATTTTGTTTCAACTATATGCGTGAACATGCGCCAAGTCAAGCCACTTGAAACATTCAAAGGAGGATACCATCCTATCATACTACATCATAGTCATCTCAACATTCATATTGGCAACCAAGACAAACCATTATAAGCTCCTAGCTAATTAAGCATGGCATCAACAACTATGATCTCTAAGTTGTCATTGCAAGCATGTTTCTCTCACAACAAAGCTGAACTAGGAACAGTGAGCTAGTCATATTTACAAAAACAAAATAGATCGAGTTCATACCAGCTTTTCCAGGCTCAGTCACTTCATCATATATCGTCATTATTGCCTTTCACTTGCACGACCGAACGATGTGAACAATAATAAGAATGCTCGTGCATTGGACTAAAGCTGGAATCTGCACGCAGACACAAAGGAGAAGACAAAGTAATATGGCTCTATGACAGCTAAACAAGTATGCATGCAAGAGCCACTAAACATTGTAACCATGGTCTTCTACCTTGACCCAAAGAAAAAGAAAACTATTTACACGGGAAAGCTCCCAACAAGCAAAAGAAGAACAAGAAAATCATTTAGGGTTTTCTCAAACTAGACAGACACACGAAAAGAAAACAAGAAAAAGAAAATAAACTAGCATGGATGATACAGTGGCAAAGTGTGAACACCGACGAACAAAGTAAAAGCATAAGCAAGAATGTAAAGTCGGTGAGAAACACGTACTCCCCCAAGCTTAGGCTTTTGGCCTAAGTTGGTCTACTCCCAAGGAGGGAAATAACCAGCTTCGGGGTACTCCGGAGTGGACTGAGGATGCCACTGCTGTGCGAGCTCCTCTTGCTCCCACTGATAAACTGGCGTCTGGCACTCGACTGGTGGCTCGGGCACAGGCACCTATGGTTGGGCTAAGCCCCAATATGAGTAGATGTCCGAGGTCATAATAATGTACCTGCCTGCATGAAGATTGAACAAAGAAGGAGCAGGCAAAGTAATAGTCTCACGAGTACCCTGACTAAATACCAGGTTATAAATCATCCTTCTATTTATATCTCTATCAAGAAAGTCATGGCGAACCATGCTATGATAATCTAGATATCTCTCGGGAAGAAGAATCTCTTCTTCCTCGTCCAGTCTAATAGGTATCTCAAAGTGTGTGGCAAGACAGGTAGCATAGATACCTCCATAGACAACACCTTTAGAACAGTTCGTGTTTAACTATTGAGCTACTATAGCGCCCATGCTATAAGTTTTATCGTTATAAAGGGCTTCGCACAAGACCGCAAGATCTGGGGAGCTAAGGGACCCAGCTTTCCCACGGCCAATCAAAATTTTCCCACAAATAGTGAGAAGCACCGAAGCACGGGAAAATGAATGCTAGCAACTCTAGTGCAAGACACTCCTCTCTCCTCTCCTACAGCAATTGTATCGATGAAAGCTTCCAAGTCCCGTGGACGAGGTTCATGAATATCCCCAACGTAAGCTAATTTGCAAACATTGCAAAAATCCTGGAGTTACATGCGCTGGGGGATATCATAAAGTTTGAACTCAACCATAGGAGGATTCTTCCTCGGATAGAAGTTAAAGCTTTGTACGAAGATATTAGTGAGGAGGAGGTATTGCGGACACTTATCTTCAACGAAGGCGGTAAGGCCTGCGTTCTCCACCAAGTGATAAAAGTCCTCATAAAGTCCGACGTCGCGTAAGAACACATCGCTTGGCCACTCGCACGCTTGAACTTCTGCGACTCGAGGGACCGGATACTTGGGCTTCTTCTCACTTCCATCATCCTTGGGGTCACGGCTTGAAGAGCCTCTTAAGAACCTCCTCATCTTTTCCCTTTTCTATCTTTGAAAATTTCTGAAATTTTTAGTGACTCTAAGGAAAAGTGAACAAGGCTCAACAAAACTCATAGCAACTACTCCAACAAGTGCCGAGAGGCCATATTACGCACCAAAACTACTTGGGACCAGCTAAAATTAGCATGCAAAGCTCAAGAACAGGGTCAACAAGGCAGCAAAAATACGCGAAGTATAAGGCACTAGAGCAAAAACTAATTGGACCAATGGAGGAGTCACTTACCAAGGAGTAATTTCCCCAAAACAGTTTGGAGAATGGTGCTTTGAGCAAAGAGATCGAAAATCCCAGGCAAGAGGAGCAAGAACACGGGTTTGAGCTGCGAAACGATTTTTTCTGGAGGTAGGAGAAGTGGATGAGAGCAAGAATGAGTGGAGGGGGTGCCTGTGGGCCCCACAAGCCTGGGTGGCGCGGCCAGGGGGGTGCCCGCGCCTCCAGGGCTTGTGGCCCACCGGTGCAGCCCCCAGACAAGCTCTTCGTCTCAGTATTTTTCAAAAAATCCAGAAAAAATCATACTTGATTTTCAAGACGTTCGGAGAACTTTCAGTGGGTGTCAACTTATCCAGTTCAAGTCTACGATAAAGAGAGAGAGGCATAACACTAACACCGGCTCCAAGGTCGCATAAAGCAGTTCTAACGTAGTTACCTTTAATGGAGCAAGGTATAGTGGGCACACCGAGATCACCTAGTTTCTTAGGAGTTCCACCTTTGAAGGTATCATTAGCGAGCATAGTGGAAATCTCAACCTCAGGTATCCTCCTCTTATTAGTCACAATACCTTTCAAGTACTTAGCATACGGAGACATCTTGAGCATATCTGTCAAACGCATTTGCAGAAAGACAGGTCTGATCATTTCAACGAATCGCTCAAAATCCTCATCATACTTTTTCTTGGATGGTTTGGGACGAACGGGCATGGGTTTCTGAACCCATGGTTCCCTTTATTTACCATGCTTCCTAGCAGCAAAGTCATTCTTATCGTATCTCTTATTCTTAGGCTGTGGGTTATCAAGATCAACAGGTTCAATCTCCACATCCTTTTCATTGCTACGTTGGGCATCAACATGAACATCACTATTGATATTATCATTAGGCTGATGTTCATCACCAGATTGTGTTTCAGCATCAGAAACACAAACATCGTTTGGACTCTCAGGTGTAGCAGCAACAGGGTTGCTAGCGTGCAGGTTCCTGTCATCTTTCTTCTTCTTCCTAGGATGACTAGGTGCATCAGTGCTAACTCCTTGAGAATCTTGTTCAATTCTCTTCGGATGACCCTCAGGATACAAAGGTTCTTGGGTCATTCTACCGCCTCTAGTGATGACTCTGACAGAATTGTCATTCAACTCATTGAGCAAGTCATTTTGAGCTTGAAGTACTTGTTCTACCTGAGTAGTAACCATAGAGGCATGTTTACTCAGAAGTTTAAGATCATTGACGTTTCTGTCCACACAAGCACTTAAATGACTAAGCATACGAACATTCTGTTCCAATTGTCTGCTAACATAATCATTGAAACTTTGTTGTTTGGCAACGAAGTTATCAAATTCATCTAGGCATAACTAGCAGGTTTATCAAAAGGAATATCACTCTCATTAAACCTACGCTGAGAATTTACTTGAACTACCTGTATCGGGTTATCAAGACCATGAATCTCTTCGATAGGTGGTAGATTTTTGACATCTTCAGATTTAATGCCTTTCTCTCGCATAGATTTCTTGGCTTCTTGCATATCTTCAGGACTGAGGAATAGAATACCTCTTTTCTTCGGAGTTGGCTTAGGAGGTGGTTCGAGAATAGTCCAAGCATTCTCATTGCACAAGATATTATTCAATAGGATCTCAGCTTGTTCTATAGTTCGTTCCCTAAAAACACAACCAACACAACTATCTAGGTGGTCTTTAGAAGCATCGGTAAGTCCATTATAGAAGACATCAAGTATTTCATTGTTCTCAAGAGGGTGATCAGGCAAAGCATTTAGTAGCTGGATGAGCCTCCCCCAAGCTTGTGGGAGAGTCTCTTCTCCGGCTTGAGCAAAGTTGTATATTTCTTGCAAGGTAGCTTGCTTCTTATGGGCATGGAAATATTTTCCAGAGAAGTAGTAGGCCATATCCTGGGGGCTACGCACACAACCAGGACCAAGAGAAGTGAACCAGGACTTAGCATCATCCTTTAGCGAGAAAGGAAACAACTTGAGGATATAGTAGTGGCGGATCTTTTCCTCACTAGTGAATAGGGTGGCTATATCGTGCAGTTTGGTAAGATGGGCTAGAACAGTTTCAGACGCATAACCGTGAAAAGGATCAGATTCGACTAGACTGATTAACTCAGGGTCGACAGAGAATTCATAATCCTTATCGGTCACAAAGATAGGCGAAGTAGCAAACTTCGGGTCATATTTCATCGTAGCGTTCAGAGATTTTTCTTTCCACTTGTGCAGTAAGTTATCAACATCATAGCTATCCTTACAAGCAAGAAAGTCCTCAGCTATCTCTCCCTCCATAACATAATGGCCAGGCATAACAGGCAATTCAGGCATAATAGAAGCTTCTACTTCAATAGTATCAGCAGTTTCAGAAGTATCATCACATCTAGCAGCAACTCTAGCAATTTGTGCATCAAGGAATGCACCTAGTGGCAAGGCAGTATCAAGCATAGCATCATCAGACATAGTATCAAGCATAGCATCATCAGGCATAGTATCAAGCATAGCATCATCAGGCATAGTATCAAGCATAGCATCATCAGGCATATTATCAAGCATAGCATCATGGGCAGCAGAAGTAGCATCATCAAGCACAGGCGACATATCAAGATTTCTAGCAGTAGGTGGTGTCGCAAACTTACTCATAACTGAAGGTGAATCAAGTGCAGACCTAGATGACAGTTCCTTACCTGTCCTCGTAGTTGAGGGCAAGACTTTAGTTCTTGGATCTCTCGGATTCCTCATAGTGACCAGCAGACGTAAATCCCAAGTGACTCAGAGAATATAGCTGTGCCTCCCCGGCAACGGGCCAGAAATAGTCTTGATAACCCACTGGTGAAGATGACGAATGCTCCGTCTTGATGGGGGTAGTCATCGTGGAGGTGGCCGTCGTCGCAAGGCGGCGGCGGTGGAGCCGGAGTAGGACCGGGAGCCGGAGCTTGAGGTGCAGCCTGTGCACCTGGGGTAGCCGGAAAATCCTCCCCCTGCGATAGCCGTCGTGCAAAGCTGTACTTTCGAAGGGTGTGGGTAGAAGGCTGTGCCCCAGAATGCATTTTGCAGGGTGCATCAAGCATCTGCTCGAAATTATGCCTGGGCAACCATATGTTCATGTTGGACCGCTTATGCGGAGGGCCAGCTTGAGAAGCCGACGCCTCACCCTCCATGCTGGCCACCAGCTTGTTGTTGGAGCGCGAATCTAGCTGATCTGCCTTGCGTTTGTTGTTGTTATGGCCGCCTCGATTATGTCCAGCTGGCTTAGGAGTAGCCTGCATGGGGACAACCTTCTCCGAGGCGGTCACCTTGACTTGCATCGCGGAGTCGGCCATGGTGTACTTGTCCGCCTTGGCCATGAGCACCGCCAGAGAGGTGGGCTCGGAGCACATGAGCTTGTGCTTGAGGAGAGTGCTGCCTCGGCAACCGTCGATGAAGTACTAGATGGCCTGTACCTCATGCACTCCCTCGCAGGAGTTGCGAAGCTCTATCCAGCGAGTGACGTAGTCACGAAGGGGTTCGTCGGGCCGTTGGACGCACATGGCCAGCTCGCGAGGCCGGCTAGGGCGCTTGTAGGTGCAAGTGAAGTTGCGGACGAACGCCTCCTCAAAGTCCACCCATGAGTTGACGCTGCCGGCTGGAAGGCTGTTAAGCCATGTCCGAGCCGAGCCGGCCAACATGAGTGGCACGTAGTGGACGGCTATGCGTTTGTTGCCCCTGGCAATGCCAACGGCGGTGCTACAGTTGATCAGCCAGTCCTCTGGCTTGGCGGTCCCGTTGTACTTGGGAGTATCCCGAGGCAAGATGAAGCCTCGGGGAAACGGCTCCCCTCCGATCCGGGGGCCAAGTAGGCTGGACCGATGGGTTCGTCTTCCTCTAGAAGGGCTAACTGGGCCAGGGCGTTGAGATGCTTGCGGGCGTCCTGATCGCCTTGGGGAACGCGAGCGCTGATCCGAGCCGCGATCGGAAGGGCGCCTTACGAACCGGTGGCATGGGTCCTCCCCTAATGAGGAACCTCATGCACCAAGTCGCTCTCGTCGTCTCCATGACGTTAGCTCGAAGTATGCTCGCTATGGCGCCTGTCTTGGCTTCCCTCGCCCTTCCGATCGGAAGTGCGATGCCAGGAAGATCCCTCAGCATGCTGATGACCGCTTGGGTTGCGGCGCGCTCCGGGGTTGGGTCCCGGAGACTCTGATTGGGCCTGACCTGGGTCAAGCCGTGTGTGCTGCTCGTTGGCGGCGTCAAGGAGATCCTTGACCCGCTTCTCCTGGAAGGCGCGCTCCTCGCCCTCCAAGCTTGGCATTTCTGCCATGGCTGCCTCGGCCGCCCGCAAGTTGGCTGCAGGAGTCTCGTAGATGGGCTGCTTGCTGCCTAGAATCTCGGCAATGACCCAGCCGCGGCCACGGACTGAGCCAATCTGGCTAGGGGCCTCGGAAACCGGAGTGAGGCCGTATGCGGAGTTATACTCTCGCTGCGTGGCCTCCATCCGACATTTTGCCGAAGCGATTGCGATGCCCTCCTCCAAGATCTTGCTGCGAGCCTCCTCCAGCGAAGCTCACAAGTCATTAGGGTTTGTGGAGGCAGCGATGGGCGTCTTCAGGCCGGCAAGCACAACCTAAAGAGTGTCACAGGCGATAGCAGCAGGATCAGCAGCATCTGCTGACGCTTTGCCCAGAGCCGTGCTGGTGTCGGCGCCGATGACCATCACATCCACGACGTTGGAGACGGTGGCGACATGGTATGGGGTGAAGAACCCCACAGACGGCGGAGGGCCGTCGAAGACGAGTACGTTGCTGGGGTACACTAGCCATGGAAAAGTGAGAATACAGTAGCCCAACACCAATATAGATAGAATTCAAGTTTGCTACAGTACCAAAAGAAGTTGTAGTTTGTTTTCTTGTGCTAATGTTATCATGAGTTTCTCTTTAAGTTTTGTGTTGTGAAGTTTTCAAGTTTTGGGTGATGTTCTCATGGACAAAGAGATAAGGAGTGGAAAGAGCTCAAGCTTGGGGATTCCCAAGGCATCCCAATCCAAATTCAAGGACACGAAAAAGCCTAAGCTTGGGGATGCCCCGGGAAGGCATCCCCTCTTTTGTCTTCAATCCATCGGTAACATTACTTGGAGCTATATTTTTATTCACCACATGATATGTGTTTTCCTTGGAGCGTCTTGTATCGTAGGAGTCTTTTCTTTTTGTTGTGTCACAATCATCCTTGCTGCACACCTTTTTGAGAGAGAGAGACATTCACTCATCGTGATTTTTGCTAGAATGCTCATAGTGCTTCACTTATATCTTTTGAGCTAGATACTTTTGCTCTATGTGCTTCACTTATATCTTTTAGAGCACGAGGGTGCATAACTTGGTAGTTGCCTTATGCTATGAAAGTAGTCCCAAATGTGATAGGTAGCCAAAGAGGATACAAAAACCTCCATCTTCATGTGCATTGATTAGAAAGAGAAGTCTTGATGCCTCTCAATTAGTTTTGAGATGTGGATTCGGTAATATTAAGAGTTATGTTAGTAGGGTGTTGTGAATCTAGAAATACTTGTGTTGAAATTAGTGATTCCCGTAGCATGCACGTATGGTGAACCTCTATATTAGGAAGTCGGAGCATAATTGATCTATTGATTGTCATCCTTTGTGTTGAGGTCGGGACCGCACGATGGTTTACACCTACCAACCCTTCCCCTCGGAGTATGCGTTTAGCACTTTGTTTCGATTACTAATAATTTTTTTTGCAACAAGTATGTGAGTTCTTCATGACTAATGTGAGTCCATGGTATAGATGCACTTTCACCTTCCACCATTGCTAGCCTCTCTAGTGCCGCGCAATTCTCGTCGGTGCACAAACCCATCATATGCCTTCCTCAAAATAGCCACCATACCTACCTACTATGGCATTTTCATAGCCATTCCGAGATATATTGCCATGCAACCCCCACCGTTCCGTCTCATGACTTGTGCCGTCACTCTCATATTGCCATTGCATGATCGTAAGATAGCTAGCGAGATATTTCAACGTCATATGCCATGCTAGATCGTTGCACATCCCGGTACACTGCTGGAGGCATTTCCTTTAGAGTCATCATCGTTCTAAGCTTTGAGTTGCGAGTAAATAAAAGTGTGATGATCATCATTATTAGAGCATTGTCCCATGCGAGGAAATAAAAAAAGAGGCCAAAGAGCCCAAAAATAAAAAAAATAAAAAAAGAAAAGAAAAGAAAAAAGAGAGGCCTAAGAGCCCAAATAAAAAAAAGATAGAAAAAGAGAGAAGGGACAATGCTACTATCTTTTTCCACACTTGTGCTTCATAATAGCACCATGTTCTTCATGATTGAGAGCTTCTTGCTTTGTCACTACCATATGCTAGTGGGAATCTTCATTATATAACTTGGCTTGTATATTCCAGTGATGGGCTTCCTCAAAATTGCCCTAGGTCTTCGTGAGCAAGCAAGTTGGATGCACACCCACTAGTTCTCCTTTTGAGCTTTCACATACTTATAGCTCTAGTGCATCCTTTGTATGGCAATCCCTAGTCATTCACATTGATATCTATTAATGGGCATCTCCATAGCCTTTTGATACGCCGAGTCAATGTGACCATCTCCTCCTTTTTGTCTCACAACCACCACCACATTCTATTCCACCTATAGTGCTATATCCATGGCTCACGCTCATGTGTTGCGTGATAGTTATAAAAAGTTTGAGAAAGTACGAGTGCAAAAACAATTACTTGGCCAATACCGGGGTTGTGCATGATTTACATTAGTTGTGTGAGGATGATGGAGCATAGCCAGACTATATGATTTTGTAGGGATAACTTTCTTTGGCCTTGTTATTTTGAAAGTTCATGATTACCTAGCTAGTTTGCTTGAAATATTATTGTTTTCACGTCAATAGTAAACTATTGTTTTCAATCTTACGGATCTGAACATTGATGTCACGTCAAAGAAGTTGCAAAGGACAACTATGCTAGGTAGCATTCCACATCACAAATTCATTCTTTATCACTTCCCTACTCAAGGACGAGCAGGAGTTAAGCTTGGGGATGCTTGATACATCTCCAAAGTATCTATAATTTTTGATGGTTCCATGCTATTATCTTGTCAAACTTTGGATGTTTTGTATGCCTTTTATATATTTTTTGGGACTAACTTATTAACTCAGTGCCAAGTGCAAGTTCCTGTTTTTTCCATGTTTTTGACCCCTTTCAGAGGAGGATTTTGAACGGAGTTCAAACGGAATAAAACTTCCGAAAAGATTTTTTCCGGAACGGAAGAAGATCGGAAGACTTGAGAACCAAGCCAGGGGGTCCTCAGGGACCCCACAAGGCCTCATGGCGCGGCCAGGGGGAGCCCGCGCCGTCCAGTCTTGTGGGCTCCGTGGGCCACCTTTTCCCTAGGTTTTGCGCCTATATATCCCCAAAAATTACACAAAAACGGGGAGATCGTCGAAAGTACTTTTTCGCTGCCGCAAGCTTCTGTCTCCGCAAGATCCCATTTGGGGAACGTTCTGGTGCCCTGCCGGAGGGGGGATTCGGATATGGAGGGCTTCTTCATCAACACCATGACCTCTCCGATGATGCGTGAGTAGTTCACCATAGACCTACGGGTCCATAGCTAGTAAATAGATGGCTTCTTCTCTCTCTTGGATCTTCAATACAAAGTTCTCTGTGATCTTCATGGAGATCTATCCGATGTAATCTTCTTTTGCGGTGTGTCTGTCAAGATCCGATGAATTGTGGATTTATGATTAGATTATCTATGAATCTTATTTGAGTTTCTTCTGATCTGTCTTATGCGTGATTTCATATCCTTGTAATTCTCTTCGAGTTGTGGGTTTTGTTTGGCCAACTAGATCTATGATTCTTGCAATGGGAGAAGTGCTTGGTTTTGGGTTCATGCCATGCGGTGACCTCACCTAGTGAAAGAAGGGGTAGCGAGGCACGCATCGTGTTGTCGCCATCAAGGGTAAAAAGATGGGGTTTTCATCATTGGTTTGAGATTATCCCTCTACATCATGTCATCTTGCTTAAGGCGTTACTCTGTTCGTCATGAACTCAATACACTAGATGCATGCTGGATAGCGGTCGATGTGTGGAGTAATAGTAGTAGATGCAGAAAGTATCGGTCTACTTGTCTCGGACATAATCCCTATAAGTATGATCATTACCTTAGATATCTTCATGACTTTGCGCGGTTCTATCAATTGTTGTATAGTAATTTGTTCACCCACCGTAATACTTGCTATTTTGAGAGAAGCCTCTAGTGAACATTATGGCCCCCAGGGTCTACTCCACACCATATTTTCAGCCTTACACTTTTTACTCCATTGCACTTTCCGCCTTCAGATCTCAGTTTGAAACAATATTGAAGGGATTGACAACCCCTTTATAGCGTTGGGCGCAAGCTCTTTTGTGTTTGAGCAGGTACTCTGGACTTGACGAGATTCTCCGACTGGATTGATACCTTGGTTTTCAAACTAAGGGAAATACTTACTGCTCCTGTGCTGCATCACCCTTTCCTCTTCAAGGGAAGAACCAACGCAAGCCCAAGAGAAGACAAAAGGATCTCTGGCAATACTGCCGGGGAAGAACTTTTGTTGCCATAGCACGGGCCCATGGGGGTCTTGTCTTGTCACTTGAGGGGCCCGCCGGCTGCGAGGTCTCGTCTGGCTGTGGGACCCGCCGGCTAGCCAATGAAGCTCTCGCGTAAGGTTGACGCAGGACACGCGTGGTACGTCCGGCGTCGTCCAACGAGATTCGTCATGGGTACACGGTACGACCGCCTCCACTGTTCCCACACCGAGTGCAGTAATGGAGTGGGAGTTTGACGGCCGACACTGTGCTAGGTGATGGATCAGAGTCGGGGGAGGTCAGCGGCGTGGCCGCCGACGCTGGTACCTACCGTGCACTCCGATCCAGTACCTTTGCTGACGCGTAGCCACCTTCAATCGTAGGGTCTCGTCATGACCTACGATCTGATGTGACTTGAGATTCCCGGCCGGCTAGCCTGCTTGACTAGCCGGCTTGGGCACAACCGCCTCATCCCTAGCCGGCTGGCTTGGCCTAGGTGGCCAAGAAGAGGTAGCCGTCTCGCTTATAGCCGACAGGTGTTTCCTAGACGGCCAGAGAGTTGGCCGTCTCGCCCCCTTGCCGGTAGGTGCTGCCTAGCCGGCCAGGGGACTTGGGCCTTGTGCAATGGTTCTTGGTCATTCCTTTTGGGCTGGAGACAAAGGAGCTGGCTCGTTGAGCCTACCCCGGGGTTATCCCCCCGACAGAAAGTTAGAGTTCTTAAATGACAAATTGGTGTGGCAAAGGAAGGTAAATAACAACAACTGAACGGCTACCACCAAGGTTTAAAGTGCCCGAACATATAGTAGCTCCGTGTAAGGCGGGTGCTATAAAACCCTGATAAAGGAACCTATAAAGGAACCATTTTATTGGGAAAGTGTTTCTTGCTACAGTAAAATGAAATAAAACACTACTCCATGATAATTGTCTATGTGATAGCACCAATTGGCCGGATTGCCTGGTTGCCCAAATTGATTCATGATTTTACAGGTTATACAGTACGAAACACTTCTTGATGATTACTCGGTTAAGATAGTATTTACACATCGGAAGGAGAATTACAACAACCCAGTCGCATCCAATCATACGTTAGACTGCATATCAAAGTTATCTATTATTACATCTAGATGGCAATCTTGTTGCGGCAAACGTGTGACGCGCATCACTTGGTCATAAACGACGTGAAGTGACACGTATTTACCGTCAGGCCTAGTCGGCCCGACTCGCGCCAGTTCTTTGGGATTGATACTTGTAAACCTTGTCTTCACCATCGCCCATGCTTCCCGAGCAACCTCTTGGTATGTCAAAGTCTTCCACACCTCAAATCGGCTCCGAGCCCCTTTAAGGTTCTCGGCCAGTTCCAGCATCCTTTCCGGGGGTGTCTTGGCCGGCCATAAGGCCTTTGCATGCTTCTCATTGCCCTGCGGCAACGCTCATAGCCCAGGGAAAATTCCTTTAAAAGATCGCCCGTAAACGAGCTCGCTTTTCTTCAAGACGCCCGGTCAAGAGTGTTGTGCCAAAGGAATGGGATTGTTAATCAGATTTCAGAAGTCTTGTCGATATGTTTGAGCAATTTGGCATGTTACTTACCGAACATTGTGTCACAACCCTAGATTTAGAATTGTTTGTCATTCCATTCATGCATGCATTTTTATTTTTCTTTTGAATTCGAAATGGGGAAGTGATCAAGCCTCAGGAACCAAATTTTTGAAAATAGGCAACATAGGAATTGCTTCAAAATGATCCAAGAAAATGTCCCAAATATTCTGTGAAAATATTGGGATGAGGTAATTTTTCTAACCAATATTTTAAAAACACACAAACATTTTATATTGGATTTGAATTAATCAAACAACTATTATCAATGGAATTATATTTACTATATATAAAATATGGTTCCATAAATGCTCAAACTATTATGTGGCATTGGACAAATATGTTTATGTCACACAAAAATATCATGAGGATTTTATAAATGTTTTGATTCTATTTTAAAATCAAACACAAAAGTCAGAAAACAGAATAGAAATAAAAGAAACAAAATAAAACAGAGCAGGAACTTACCTGGAGCCACCTGGCCGAGCCCACCAGGGGCGAAGGGGTCTTCTTCCACCTCTCTGTAGTAGGCAGAGACGTGGCGCATGCGCGCTCGCCGCGGCCATGTGACATCCTCGACTTTTGCTACAGTAATGATTGTAATTAAGCGACACTGATCCCGCGCTAATGATGCCACGTCATCGCAAGTGATATCAATGATCTCGTGTTGGTTGAAACCGAATCAAATTCGAAGCTTTAAAATAAAGTCACACGAGAAAAGATTTTATGTTGTTGAAATAAAAACGTCGGGGAGTTATCAAAAATTCCCTAACGGATTATAATATCGAATCGGGCACTTTTAGAATTATCTATAATCCCAATATATTTGAAAGTGGAGCTTTAAAATAAATAAATAAAAGAAAGAATTAAAAGTATATGTAGTAGATTATAAAAGAAAGTAATAGAATTGAATAACAAAAAGAATTAGATTTAATAATAAAAAGAACGTAATTAAAAAAAAGGAAAGAGAACCCCCCTGGCCCAACTGGGCCTAGTGGCCCAGCCGGCCAGGCCACCAATCGCTAGCAGGGGCCAAATCCTAGCCAGCGAGGCCCCTCCATTCGCTCCCCGCTGGCAGCCGCCGCCACCCCACCCTGCGCACCCCCTCGAACCCTCCTCTCTCCCTCTCGGTACACCTCCCCAGGGGAGCCAACCCCACCAACCCCCCTGCACGCCGAAGCCCCCACCCCACGGACACCTCCCGCTCGCCTCACCCCCACCCACCGACGAGGCCCCCCCACGTCCCACGAGCCTGCTCTCCCGATCCACCCGAACCTCCTCTCCCTCGACCCCCCCATACCCTCGTCGGCCCCAGATCCCTCCTCCCCTCATCTCCTCCCTCCTCTCAGGCTCCCAGATCGAGCCCCCCACCCTCCAGGGGCCCCGCCGACAAGCCTTTCCCTGCACCCCATCGGCCCCTACACTACGAGGGACCGAGCCCCTCTCCCCCACAGCACCATCTCCACCGAGCCCCTTCCCCACCGTTGGCCTCCCTCCGCTGGAACTCCATCTCGCCGGTCGGAGCCCTCTCGGCGGCTCCATCCCCGGGGGGCCCTCCTCGTCGGGGCCCCTCTCGGCAAGACCCCGCCGGCACGACCTCTCTGGTGACCGGCATCACCACCACCGCGCCACCACCGTCACCGCATCGTCTTCCACCTCTCCGTCACCTCCGCCTCACGAGAACTCCGGCTTCACCGGGCCTGCTCGTCGACGTCGGTGAGCCCCTCCTCGGGCTCCTCCCACCATCTCCTTCCTTGCGTCGTCCCGGTTCCGTTCCGGCAAACGACGTTCCGATCCGACGCCGTTAGGTTCGCATAGGTGAAGGTGGTGATGTATATCTCTCTATTGAGTTCTTTGTTAAGTAGAGAGGTGGGAGTTGGGAGATGAGTTGAGAGAAAAGAAATAAAAATAAACGATGTATTTGCGTACGTATGTATGTATGTATAAATGTCGTACGTATTTGGTATGTATGAGATGCACGATGTATGTATTTATGTATGTAGGTATATGGAGAATATGTTAATTGGATGAATAGGTATTTGTAGGTAAAATGTGTATGTGGCCTAAAGCCACTTACCGGTGGGGCCAACGCACCCCGGTGTCTATGACAGGGAGGCCCCACCCCCCCTTTTAAAGAAAAGTGAAATTAAAATATAAATATAAAAATAATGTTTTTATTAAATAAATAAATAGATATATTAGTTAAATTAATTAATTGGATAATTAGAATAATTAGAGTATGACACGTGGGTCCCCCACTAAATTAATCTAATTAATTAATATTTAATCTTAATTAAAACTTGTGCCCATGACGTTCGGGACCCGCTGGTCAGTTGACCAGTCAAATATTGATGTGAGCATGACATCATGCTGATGTCATAATAGCTTTTTATTAAATTATTAAATCTGTTTTTACTTCCTAATTATTGAATAAAACTTTAAAAATTAATATCAAATAATCCGTAAGTCAGATCAAAATATTCTCAACATGAAAGTTGATCAGCAGAACGAGACGAACCCGGATACACGGCCCGTTCGTCTGTCACGCGTCCCTAGCATAGCAAACATGGAAACTTTCCATCGTTTCCAGTATAACCGGTAGTAGCCCGAGACCCGGAAAATATCGTCAGATATTCTTCCGACCCGTCTATGACGGATGTTGCTGCGTTAGCTCATGTCTAGCCTGCATCTTGCCATGTCAGGCTTTGTGTTGCACCGTTGCTATTATTTACTGTTTCTTCCCCCTCTTCTTACCGGTAGACCCCGAGACTGACACTGCTACCGGGTACATCTACGACCCTGCCGATCAGTCCTTTGCCGCAGAGCAGCAAGGCAAGCAAACACCCCCTTGATCATTCCTATATCACCTATGTCTTTCTTCCTACTGCTTTTATTAGTATTTTTGCTACTGTTGTAGTTAGCTCCTATATCTGATGCATAGCCTGTTTTTGATGAACTGTTACTTTCAGTCCTGTACTTTAAATATGCTTAGTATAGGAGGAGCAGTCATCCCCTCTGACCCCGTAGTTCAGTTGCCCTGCTTGTCTTCAAATCCCGATCTCTGATCGACGAACCAGACCCGACACAACATATACACCCCCCTTCGTTGTACGACGCTACACAGATACTATGGGTACCGAGGGTGACACCTCACTAAGTACTCCTGATGATATCTCTGTAGTATAGCTAGTCGGTCGTGGTTATCGAGGGTGATTCCTCTTTCACCATTCCTGATGACGCCTCTGTCGTGCAACCCCTCAAGTGTGGGACCCTCGAGGGTGCTTCCTCTAAGCCCACCTTGATGGGTACATCGTTCGGAATCCAACGAGGGTGATACCTCGGATTCCCCCGATGTTACAACCACACCGTTACTCGACCTTGTTACTGGGATCTTTCGTGATTAGTTGTAAGACGGGTGGATTCCCGTGAGACTGTGTTGTTAGCCTAATTAAAATGTTAATGGATTTGGGTATTTGACCTGGGTTGGTCGGAGACCTTTTCGCACTAACCGGCTACGCGGGAAGAATTATGGGTACTCGGCGTCGCGGTATCAGCCGAAGCTTTTCAGATGTCATCAATCGTAGTGGCGCGCGCCCGAGTGGTCCTGAGATGCATTGCGCTTGTGATTAAGGGATGCTAGGACTGACGTCGGCCACCCTCGCATCATGCAGGAGCACGGAGGGGAACTGGGCCCATGAACCATTTGCGCTTAGGATTTAGACCGGCGGGCTGACCTCTCTGATTAGTCTTAGGTGGGGCTGCGACGTGTCGATATTCCGAGGCCGGGCAGGACCCAGAAAAGTATGTCCGGCCAGAGTGTTATCGAGCGTGACGGGACATGTGGTGCACCCATGCAGGGATGAAAATTAACTATTCGGATAGCCGTGTCCACGGTTACAGGACGACTTGGAGTTGTGCCCCGATCTTTTACAACTGCAATTGTTACTTAACTGGAATTAGTTTGCCTCGGGATTGCTTCCTCGCAGGGAGTCGAGGGAGGATCTTTAGGCGTGACCTCACTTTAATTCTGCTGCAACAATATGACTATCATTGTTTTACCCGTGTTCTACTCTCGTCTATTGCTGCAAGACCCTCAAGATGCTAGTCTTCGATAGGACTAGGCCTTCTCTCTCTATTCTCGCATTGCTGCAGTCAGTCCACATATAACCCCCCATTCTTTGATACTGATGCATAATTAGAATAGTTCTGATGTAAGACTTGCGAGTACTTTGGATGAGTACTCACCGCTGCTTTGCTCCCCCCTTGTTCCCTTGATCCGTTTGCTGCGACCAGATGATGAAGCCTAGGAGATGGAGGTCCCCGCCGCCGACGACTGCTACTCCGACGGTGCCTACTACTACGTGGAGGCCGCTGATGATCAGGAGTAGCTAGGAGGTTCCCAGGCAGGAGGCCTCGCCTCGTTCGATCGTTGTATCTTTTGTGCTAGCCTTCTCTAAGGCACCCCATGTTTTATGTCTGTACTCAGATATTTGTTGCTTCCGCTGACTCGTGTGTTTATCGAGCTTTCGTATTCTAGCCCTCTAGGCCCCTGGCTTGTAATATGAAGCTGATGTTATTTTATTTGTGTCTAGAGTTGTGTTGTGATATCTTCCCGTGAGTCCCTGGGTTTGATCGTACGCATTTGCGTGTATGGTTAGCGTATGATTAAATCGGGGGCGTCACAAGTTGGTATCAGAGCCAACTGCCTGTAGGTAGCCCCCTTTCCAACTCCTTGGCCGAAGTTGAGTCTAGTGTTTGAAAAACTTTACTAACACTGATGTTGTGGCTTACGGGCCCACATCTCAATTGGGTGGTATTGGTATCTTTTACTCCTTTCCTATACTCTGGGCTCTACTCTCTCTTCTCTTTCGGGTTAAAGGTTTTACTAACTCTAACATTAGGTTATCGTAAGCACATCTATCCGGAGAGCCCTGTATTTGAGACGATGGCTTTATCCGTCAAGAGAGCTCCAGATACTCTCCGATGTTTCTATCGAGAACTTGTGCCCATCGCTCTTGCGACTTCCTTTCCTCCGTCTACCACTACGGATGACTACATACATATGTCGTTCATACTTTCTTCTCCAATTGCTCTTGTTTTACGAGATGCAACGAATTACCTTATCGGGGATTCGTCTGTCTTCAGTTGTCATGGGTTTCGATAGCTCTTTGAATTACTATTCGGTCTTCCGAAATCCTCCGTAGCCAAATGTTCATGACCTTTCTCACCTGCTTGCATTATGGTTAAATCCCATATGTCTAGCAGCATTCATTCAAATCCTTTGTGATTTTCCGGTGATCTTACCGATTCTACCTTTCTGTGAAAGCACACAATCATCTGTTGTGACTCATAAATTATCTACCGGCTCAGACGTCCTTCCAAACCGAGCTGGTTCTCGACAAATCAATTTTTGGTTGGTTGTCCTTCTAAGACCATTCAACTTACTGGTAGTTTGATAAAATCTGATTATGATACGCCAACCTCGAAATCATAATTCCTTTGGTGATTAAGTATCAATATTTTTCAGATGTTCTATAACCCGATGCACTGCGTCATATCCCCCTCTGATTGAGTACCGATACTCACATCAGGTCTTTTGTGTACTGCCAGACGCATTCTGGGTTATTATCCGATGGCATCCCTTTGCATTCAAAAATTCTTGTGATAGTGTTCCACTGATACATAATGCCATTGGTAAATTGTGTCTTCTCCCTCCGATAGAATTGTAACCTACGCTTTTGTCAGCCATGCCCTTCAAGCATGTGTTAATTACTGTTGAAGTTTGTGGTATATGTTCCTAAGATGCCCCGATGGGTTGAACCTATACCTTCCTAAATCAATATGCCCCGAAGAGTTTTCTCGAGTCTTACTCTTCTGGTGTTATGCCGGTTATTCTTTCAAAGCTACAACCGGTCAAAGGCGAGGAGTAAATGGCAGGTGATGCATTTATGAAGTGGGAGTCGACCTTGAACTTTGTGTTCATGCCCATGGAAACGACGTTGATCCTATCATAGAAACTTCTCGTATCAATAATCAATTCATTCTGTAGTTTAAATCTGGGATCTGTGGTCTTGTCCTTTGCAGTCATGGTTCCGACCATGTTGTCCTACGTTGATTTCATTCTTAGACGAGTTAAAGTACTTGTCTTCTTCAGATCAACACATCAGTTAAAACCTTAACATTGATCTACCTCTGAGTATTATTCCTTGTAGCTCGACGATATCGCGGAGCTATGGAACTCCTTATGAGCTCCTCATCAACTATGATATTTTCATTAATTCCAGTTTCCTCGTGTTTGAGTTGTTGGACACGCAAATACAGCGATAACTGAATCGAGTACACATTGCAATTCAACAACTCTTAGTAATCTTCCTTGCTTATGAGTTTGTACTCGATCATGTCATTTCAAGCTGTTAAGCTACATCATCGTCATGTTGGAGCTCGACCATGCTATCTATACCCTTCATCCCTGGAACACAATTCCAACTCTGTGTTAAGCTTGCATCGAGCTTTCCACATCATGTTGGTTGTCTTGAAAGGCAATCTCAATTCTAAGCGAGCAGTCTTATCTGTGTTTCCGACAACCTCTTACTTCATCACTCCCTTGCTTGAAGTCGTCGCTAAACGATTACATCTTCATGAAATTTCTCGAAAAATGTGTCGTGATCATCATCAGCATTCTGAGCTCTTGCACGGTATCAATCGAATGCATGTTGAAAAATACCATCGTTGCCCCTCGATGATATGTGTTATCATCGACAACCTTCTTGCCTTCCCTCCTACACAAACATGTTCATGTTTTGTGTTGTTCTTCGAGTTCCTTGCTAATTCAGCTTATGTCACCTTCTACCTTGGAGTATTACTACCTTTTCTGTCAAGGATGTCGTGAAACTTGCACACGTCTTAAGAATTCTTGATATAGTAATACTTCTCGCCATCACCCTTCATTTCTTGGTCCCGTGTTGTTTCTAACCGGAATACCAACAAGTGAACCCTGATGTGTGATCCCAATACTTCTGGCAACCCTATTGCCTTGAGGTTAACAACTGATTGTTTCATTCTTAGTGAATTGGGTGTTGACTCAGCATTTTTGACATTGGTTGTGCTACTCTGTCCATATTTCCGAGTGCACCCTTCGACCAATGTTTTAATTGATGATGTTCCCTCGAGCATACGACATTATACCATTTGATTTGACAAATGCTATCTCCTTGATATTATAACTTTGGAAATTCATCCCGGTCAAAATCTTGAAAGGATTGTTGCTGAGCCCATCAGCCACACCCTCAACTTCTCCATGTTCCACGATGAAACTCTTGAAAGGATGATGCTTGTGCCTAGCTCATGAAGAATGTGCTTGATATCAGAAATGTTTCCCCAAAGCTTATGTGCATTCTTGCCACCGTGAATATGTGGAAGTTTTGTTTCGCTTCCTCTCGGGAAATACCCAATCATTCACGCATGTGCGAAGTGTTATATGTTTTGAAGATTTTCTATCTTCACTTCATATAATTTCTCTTAGCACGCCAAGCCACTGACTGATTTGATCAAGGAAAAGAGGTTTCTTCATAAGAGCTAATCGAGGCTTACGCAAGGGCCTTGATATCCTCGATGATGGTTCTCAAATCACAACTCACTTGCTTTTCGTCGTAAGAATTTCATGTGAGCCCGAATGTCTTGACATTGTGTTCATATGTATTAAATCGAACTCATGGTTCAAGCATTGCTCGTGTAGTTCATATCCTGAGGATCCTGCATCATCATCTTTTCTTCTCAGGCATCTTGAGTCTGAGGTGCCCCGACACCAATCAGATCTGAATCTCAGGCAGATATGATGGTTGGAACATTTTCCCAATAATTATAACTTTGGTCTTTATGTAACCTGGTACGGTGATGTCTTGTCGGGCATACCAGGCCGCATGACCTATTGCTATAAATCTTTCCATATGTAAGGTTTGCCATTCTACCATGAGAAAATTGTATGACTTAGCTTCGTAAGTTGTTCCTCATGGTTCCTCTTTGAATACCCATAAGTACAACCTTTATCTGATGACCATGTCGATACAACCCCGAAGCACGGATATGGCACTTCAAATTTCAACAGGAACATTTGGAAGCACAATGTTAAGTTGTGTCTGATCAAATATCCAGACCGTGTGGTATGGGTAATCATCATGGTTCTTCTTGACTCTTTATCAAAATGGTTATGTACTGGATGACCTATCATGTATACCATACCCTATGTTTTCCTCGGGAATGGTATACTTTAGGTTCTTTGTGTGTCTGAACACATTTTCCTTCCTATTGGTCAGTCTGACTTTTTTCCGTGGCATAACTTATCTAAGAGGTGTTAATTCCCTGCTTAGGTAAAATTCTCGATATATAAATCTGTCAGTAAAACCCTGTTACTATTATGGATAACATTCCGGTAGCCACCGATGGACGAGGACTTTGCCTATTGGCCCGCCTCGTTTCAACGAGTAGGAAGATGGTTCTATTCGTCCCCCGCCCTTGGTATCGATGTTGTTCCAACATAACTGACATGTTATCCTCTAACATGTCTTGCTACCAAGGCCGTATAATATGTCACCCCTCTACCTACTCCCGGCCCACATGGTGGACCCATAACCCAAAATTCCACAGGATTGAAACCTGGCTCTCCTGTACATCTTTGACTCCAAAGTATCCTTTGCACTTGGCTCATATGGAATTCCCGAGCCACTGTTCAATGGACTGATCACTCTTTGGTCAGATGTTATCCAACATGCTAAAGACCAAGTCCGCATTATTCATGAGAATCTGAAGGCTGCGGAGTCTCGTTAGAAGAGTCAGTATGACCGTCATCATCAAGATATGGTCTATCAACCTGGCGAAAAGGCTTATCTTCGTGTCACACCAATGAGAGGTGCACACCGTTTCGGAATCAAGGGCAATTTAGCTCCTCGATATATTGGTCCTTTCACTGTTCTCGAAAGGCGTGGAAGAGTTGCTTATCAATTGGAACTACCGGCGAACCTTTCTCAGGTTCACGATGTCCTCCATGTGTCTCAGCTCCGCCGCTGCTTCAAGGATCCTATACGAGCAGTGGATCATGATATGTTTGAGCTCAAACAATACCTCTCTTATAAAGAGCATCCGGCCCGCATTCTCGACCAAGATGAACGTAAAACTCGTCGCGAAGTCACCAAGTTTCTTAAAGTGCAGTGGTCAAATCATTCCGAAGGTGAAGCCACTTGGGAACGCGAGGATCATCTGCGTGATGAATTACCTCGGGCTCTTTCCTTCTACCTCTTAATTCTCGGGACGAGAATTCTTGTTAGTAGGGGAGAATTGTGACATCCTCGACTTTTGCTACAGTAATGATTGTAATTAAGCGACACTGATCCCGCGCTAATGATGCCACGTCATCGTAAGTGATATCAATGATCTCGTGTTGGTTGAAACCGAATCAAATTCGAAGCTTTAAAATAAAGTCAGACGAGAAAAGATTTGATGTTGTTGAAATAAAAACGTCAGGGAGTTATCAAAAATTCCCTTATGGATTATAATATCGAATCGGGCACTTTTAGAATTATTGATAATCCCAATATATTTGAAAGTGGAGCTTTAAAATAAATAAATAAAAGAAAGAATTAAAAGTACATGTAGTAGATTATAAAAGAAAGTAATAGAATTGAATAACAAAAAGAATTAGATTTAATAATAAAAAGAACGTAATTAAAAAAAAAGGAAAGAGAACCCCCTCGCCCAACTAGGCCTAGTGGCCCAGCCGGCCAGGCCACCAACCGCCAGCAGGGGCCAAACCCTAGCCAGCGAGGCCCCTCCCCTCGCTCCCCCTTGGCAGCCGCCGCCACCCCACCCTGCGCACCCCCTCGAACCCTCCTCTCTCCCTCTCGGTACACCTCCCCAGGGGAGCCGAGCCCCACCAACCCCCCTGCTCGCCGAAGCCCCCACCCCATGGACACCTTCCGCTCGCCTCACCCCCACCCACCGACGAGCCCCCCCCACGTCCCACGAGCCTGCTCTCCCGATCCACTCGAACCTCCTCTCCCTCGATCCCCCATACCCCCGTCGGCCCCGGATCCCTCCTCCCCTCGTCTCCTCCCTCCTCTCAGGCTCCCAGATCGAGCCCCCACCCTCCAGGAGCCCCGCCGACCAGCCTTTCCCTGCACCCCATCGGCCCCTACACTCCGAGGGACCGAGCCCCTCTCCCCCACATCACCATCTCCATCGAGCCCCTTCCCCACCGTCGGCCTCCCTCCGCTGGAACTCCATCTCGCCGGCCGGAGCGCTCTCGGCGGCTCCATCCCCGGGGGCCCCTCCTCGTCGGGGCCCCTCTTAGCAAGACCCCGCCGGCACGACCTCTCCGGTGACCGGCATCACCACCACCGCGCCACCACCGTCACCGCATCGTCTTCCACCTCTCCGTCACCTCCGCCTCACGAGAACTCCGGCTTCACCGGGCCCTCTCGTCGACGTCGGTGAGCCCCTCCTCGGGCTCCTCCCACCATCTCCTTCCTTGCGTCGTCCCGGTTCCGTTCCGGCAAACGACGTTCCGATCCGACGCCGTTAGGTTCGCATAGGTGAAGGTGGTGATGTATATCTCTCTGTTGAGTTCTTTGTTAAGCAGAGAGGTGGGAGTTGGGAGATGAGTTGAGAGAAAAGAAATAAAAATAAACGATGTATTTGCGTACGTATGTATGTATGTATAAATGTCGTACGTATTTGGTATGTATGAGATGCACGATGTATGTATCTATGTATGTAGGTATATGGAGAATACGTTAATTGGATGAATAGGTATTTGTAGGTAAAATGTGTATGTGGCCTAGAGCCACTTACCGATGGGGCCAACGCACCCCGCTGTCTATGACAGGGAGGCCCCACCCCCCCCCTTTTAAAGAAAAGTGAAATTAAAATATAAAAATAAAAATAATGTTTTTATTAAGTAAATGAATAGATATATTAGTTAAATTAATTAATTGGATAATTAGAATAATTAGAGTATGACACGTGGGTCCCCCACTAAATTAATCTGATTAATTAATATTTAATCTTAATTAAAACTTGTGCCCATGACGTTCGGGACCCGCTGGTCAGTTGACCAGTCAAATATTGATGTCAACATGACATCATGCTGATGTCATAATAGCTTTTTATTAAATTATTAAATCTGTTTTAATTCCTAATTATTGAATACAACTTTAAAAATTAATATTAAATAATCCGTAAGTCAGATCAAAATATTCTCAAGATGAAAGTTGATCAGTAGAACGAGACGAACCCAGATACACATCCCGTTCGTGTGTCACGCGTCCCTAGCATAGCAAACATGGAACCTTTCCATCTTTTCCAGTATAACCGGTAGTAGCCCGAGACCCGGAAAATATCGTTAGATATTCTTCCGACCCGTCTATGACGGATGATGCTGCGTTAGCTCATGTCTAGCCTGCATCTTGCCATGTCATGCTTTGTGTTGCACTGTTGCTATTATTTATTGTTTATTCCCCCTCTTCTTACCGGTAGACCCCGAGACTGACGCTGCTACCGGGTACATCTACGACCCTGCCGATCAGTCCTTTGCCGCAGAGCAGCAAGGCAAGCAAACCCCCCCTTGATCATTCCTATATCACCTATGTCTTTCTTCCTACTGCTTGCATTAGTATTTTGCTACTGCTGTAGTTAGCACCTATATCTGATGCATAGCCTGTTTTTGATGAACTGTTACTTTCAGTCATGTACTTTAAATATGCTTAGTATAGGTGGAGCAGTCATCCCCTCTGACCCCGTAGTTCAGTTGCCCCGCTTGTTTTCAAATCCCGATCTCTGATCGACGAACCAGGCCCAACACAACACATACACCCCCTTCGTTGTACGAGCTACAGAGATACTATCGGGTACCGAGGGTGACACCTCACTAAGTACTCCTGATGATATCTCTGTAGTATATCTAGTCGGTCGTGGTTATCGAGGGTGATTCCTCTTTCACCATTCCTGATGACGCCTCTGTCGTGCAACCCCTCAAGTGTGGGACCCTCGAGGGTGATTCCTCTAAGCCCACCTTGACGGGTACATCGTTCGGAATCCAACCAGGGTGATACCTCCGATTCCCCCGATGTTACAACCACACAATTACTCGACCTTGTTACTGGGATCTTTCGTGATTAGTTGTAAGACGGGTGGATTCCCGTGAGACTGTGTTGTTGGCCTAATTAAAATGTTAATGGATTTGGGTATTTGATCTGGGTTGGTCGGAGACCTTTTCGCACTAACCGGCTACGCGGGAAGAATTATGGGTACTCGGCGTCGCGGTATCAGCCGAAGCTTTTCAGATGTCAGCAATCGTAGTGGCGCGCGCCCGAGTGGTCCCGAGATGCATTGCACTTGTGATTAAGGGATGCTAGGACTAACGTCGGCCACCCTCGCATCGTGCAGGAGCGCGGAGGGGAACTGGGCCCATGAACCCTTTGCGCTTAGGATTTAGACCGGCGGGCTGACCTCTCTGATTAGTCTTAGGTGGGGCTGTGACGTGTCGATATTCCGAGGCCGGGCAGGACCCAGAAAAGTATGTTCGGCCAGAGTGTTATCGAGCGTGACGGGACATGTGGTGCACCCCTGCAGGGATGAAAATTAACTATTCGGATAGCCGTGTCCACGGTTACAGGACGACTTGGAGTTGTGCCCCGATCTTTTACAACTACAATTTGTACTTAACTGGAATTAGTATGCCTCAGGATTGCTTCCTCGCACGGAGTCGAGGGAGGATCTTTAGGCGTGACTTCACTTTAATACTGCTGCAACAATATGACTATCAATGTTTTACCCGTGTTCTACTCTCGTCTATTGCTGCAAGACCCTGAAGATGCTAGTCTTCGATAGGACTAGGCCTTCTCTCTCTATTCTCGCATTGCTGCAGTCAGTCCACATATAACCCCCCCTTCTTTGATACTGATGCATAATTAGAATAGTTCTGATGTAAGACTTGCGAGTACTTTGGATGAGTACTCACCGCTGCTTTGCTCCCCCCTTGTTCCCTTGATCCGTTTGCTGCGACCAGATGCTAGAGCCCAGGAGATGGAGGTCCCCGCCGCCGACGACTGCTACTCCCACGGTGCCTACTACTACGTGGAGGCCGCTGATGATCAGGAGTAGTTAGGAGGTTCCCAGGCAGGAGGCCTCGCCTCGTTCGATCGTTGTATCTTTTGTGCTAGCCTTCTCTAAGGCACCCCATGTTTTATGTCTGTAGTCAGATATTTGTTGCTTCCGCTGACTCGTGTGTTTATCGAGCTTTCGTATTCTAGCCCTCGAGGCCCCTGGCTTGTAATATGAAGCTGATGTTATTTTATTTGTGTCTAGAGTTGTGTTGTGATATCTTCCCGTGAGTCCTTGGGTTTGATCGTACGCATTTGCGTGTATGGTTAGCGTATGATTAAATCGGGGGCGTCACAGGCCACCTGCCGCTTCCACCTCCTGCTTGCCTCCCCGTGCCTATCCTCTTGTATGGACACGCCTCGTCACCTCCTCTGTCCATCCCCCTGCTCTCTTTTTCTCTCTCGCTCTCCTTCCCCCTGTGATCTCTCGCTCCCCGGAATTGAATCCGCCGTCGATCTACTACCATAGGGCCTCCCCGACCTCGCCGCTTCCTCCTCGAGAACTACAGTGAGCTCTGGATCAGTTTCGCCCTTGCCTCGTCGCCGTTCCCCTCTCCTAGAGCCGTGTGCCACCGGAGTCCGAAAGCTGTTGCTGTGGGCCATGGCGTCGCCGTGGCTAGAGCCACCTAGGGCCACTGTCGAGCACCTCGCCACGGTCGCAGGAAATCGTAGCCGCCTCCAGCTCCTCCTCTCGTTGCCCCTGACCTCGAGCCCGACCAAGCCAAGCTCCGGCCGCCACCCAGCCCGTCGCTGACGCCTATTCCGTCGACCTCGCGATCTCCCCGATGCCCCATTGGATGCGCGCGAGCCTGAGCTTCACGTAGATGGCCTCGGCCGTTCAAATGGTCATCGGATGTCGAAGTATGTCAAGCCCTTCCGCGTTTGCTCCTGCCGGCATTGAGCCGCTAGTGGCTTTGACCTTGCTGGCCAGGATTTGACCCCGAGAGGTCAATGACAAGCGGGCCCCACCCCTTTTTAGTTTTAGTTTAGACAACCATTAGCCCTAATTACTATTGTTAGCCAAATGAGACACTAATGTGTGGACCCCACACGTCAGGTTTGACTCTGACTAGTTCAGTTGACCTGCTGATGCAGTGATGACCTAATGCTGACATAATAAATGATTATTTGATATAAGAGTAAATCCAGAAAATATCCTAAACTTATAAAAATCCAAGAAAATAAAATATAACGCCAAATTACATAATTAATATATGAAAAATTATTAGAAAATGCAAGGAATCTGTTTATGGCATTTTCATGCATGTTAGAACAACTTTTGTCCTCTGTTTTGGACAAATCAAATAAATGCCATATAAATAACCACATATGGAGTTTGAATTTGAACGTTAGGTTCAAACTAACTTCATTTAATCCTTATACTAGATGCATTAGCTCAATCAACAACATATTGCCATGTCATGATCATGCATCATAGTGTTGCATTTCCGCGAAGTAAATATTGTTCTTTCTTGTTTGCCGGTGTTGTTCCCCCTCGGTAGACGATGGTTCCGACGATGTGATCGTTCACATTGATGAAGACTCATTGCTATCTTCAGAACTGTCATGCAAGCAAACCCCCATTGAGCATTCTGATACAATCCCACTCTCTCACTCCTTCTCTCTTTTGTTACATTAGGTCAAACACGATTCAACGGTTACATGTTCTCGGTAGTTGAACCCATTCCTCTGCATGACCTGTTTTTGCCACAATAAATAGTTGGAACCACTTAGCATGAGTAGCAATTGCTTGAGCCTTGATGTGCTACTCATCCATGATTGCTTACTGTGCCTGCTATGCTTAGAGTTGCGTCGGGTCTGGTCCATCTGGACAATGAATCGGAATGGTTGTGTTCATGTCCTATAGTGTGAGAGTAAAGGTGTGCATCCGATTTGGTAAAGGTAGCGATGAGAGGTCATGTAGGAGTACATGGTGGGTTGTCTCATTGGGACCTTCCTTAAGAACTGGGTTCTGTGTATGTTATCCAAGACAAGATACTACCATGCATTGGGCCCTGAAATATGAACCCTCTCAGCTTATTAATCGCCTAGATATCTATCCAGGAGTTGCAATTAGTTTCTGGAGTTTGTAGGAAAAGCGTTGGCGACCGTGTTTAGCTCTCCTCGACGGGGTAGGCTTTAGTGCGGTAGATACACAGTGGCACGATGTACCAAGTGGAACCCGGATGGTGGGCTTGGGAACCGTGCGCACATCGTTTGGGGCAGTTAAGGAAACTTCGGTCGGACTTCCTTGTGGGTTCAGTCTCAAAGAGGCGACAAACCTGGACAAGGGTCTTGTGTAATTAACGGTCATGGCCGACACCCACGCCAGTGCTTCCGCTTGAAGGTTGCTGAGATGCATGACGTGCATATGGTGCTAAGTGGTGAGAGCATGTGTGAAGAAGTATACCCCTGGAGGGTGCATTAGTCTGTTCAAATAGCCGTTTCCTCGTATATGGACTACTTGGAAACATTATGTGGTACATAGACAACTTGGAATAGATACTCGAAAATATGCAAGATAAGTGTGAGTGCTATGGATGGCCTTCTCGTAGGGAGACGAGAGTGGGTCCAAAATGGTGTATTCATTGGAGAATATGTGGACTCGTGTGCGCTATGCCACCTCAAAGAAAGTACTTGTAGTCATAGTACAGGTTAGCCAAGAGTCAAAGCTCGCTCGCTGCAATTAAACTCCACAACCCCTTCATTAATATTGTTGCATATGTAGATAGTTCTGATGTAAGTCTTGCTGGGTACCTTTGTACTCACGTTTTCTTAGTTTATGTTTTTATAGAGGAAACATTAGTTTCCCTATTGGTTCTACACGATGTGATCGACGTCGACCGGAATAGCTTGGAATCCAAGACAGATGTCTGGCTCCTTTGGTAGGGTCGTTGTAGCTTTTCAAGCTCTTCCCGCCACTTTTAGTAGATGTGTGTACCCAGATATGTTATGCTTCCGCTTGATGCTTGTAGGACTTGAGTGCTGGGTCATGTGACCCCTGTTTGTAATATCATACTATGTTGACTCTTAAGAGTTTTTAATAAATGCTTGAGTCATAGAGTTATGTTGTGATGCCATGTTGTATCTACACACATCGTGCATATTGTGTGTATGTTTGAATGCATTGGTATGTGTGGAATTCGACACCTAGTTGTGTGCCTTTAGTAGTACTCTTTACAAGAAATGCCTCTTTGTGCTTCCACCGAGCCTTGGTAGCTTGCTACTGCTCTCGACACATTGATTGACCGGCATGTATCCTTCTTTGCTGATGTGTGTGTCCCCTCGGGTAAATGTCACGTGGTGTAATGGAGTCCTTGTAGCTTGCTATGACTCGTCTACACACACTGTTGACTGCACCTGCTTGGCTAGGTTATGAGGTAATCTTGCCAACCAATATTTTGAAAACACAAAAACATTTTATATTGGATTTTGAATTAATGAAACAACTATTATAAATGCAATTATATTTACTATATATAAAATATGGTTCCATAAATTCTGAAACTATTATGTGACATTGGAAAAATATGTTTATGTCACATAAAAATATCATCAGGATTTTATAAATGTTTTGACTCTATTTTAAAATCAAACACAACAGTCAGAAAACAGAATAGAAATAAAAGAAAGAAAATAAAACAGAGAAGGAGCTTACCTGGCGCCACCTCGCCCAGCCCACCAGGGGCGAAGGGGTCTTCTTTCACCTCGCGCCAGTAGGCACAGGCGTGGCGCACGCGCGCTCGGCACGGCCACCTCCTGCTTCCACCTCCGGCTCGCCTCCCCGTGCCTATCCTCTCGTGTGGAGACGCCCCGTCACCTCCTGTGTCCATCCCTCCTACTCTCTTTTTCTCCCTCTCTCTCCTTCCCCCTTTGATCTCCCACTCCCCGACCTCGCCGCTTCCTCCTCGAGAACCGCGGTGAGTTCCAGACCCATTTCCCCTTGCCTCGTCGTCGTTCCCCTCTCCTAACGTTGTGTGCAACCGGAGCCCGAAGGCTATTGCCGCCGGCCATGGCGCCGCCGTGGCTAGAGCAACCTAGGGCCATTGCCGAGCACCTCGCCGCACTCGTAGGAAACCGTAATCGCCTCCACCTCCTTCTCTCGTTGCCCCTGACCTCGAGCCCGAGCAAGCCGAGCTCTGACCGCCGCCCAGCCCATCGCCGATCCCTATTCCGGCGACCTCGCGATCTCCCCCGCACCCCATTGGATGTGCGCGAGCCTGAGCTTCGTGTAGATGGCCTCGGCCTACCGAAAGGTCACCGGATGGCGAAGTCTGTGAAGCCCCACCGCGTTTGCTGCTGCCGACGTTGAGCCACCGGTGGCCTTGACCCTGCTAGCCAGGATTTGACCCCGAGAGGTCAATGACAGGCAGGCCCCACCCCTTTTTAGTTTTACTTTAGACAACCATTAGCACTAATTACTATTGCTAGCCAAATGAGACACTAATGTGTGGACCCCACACGACAGCTTTGACTCTGACCAGGCCAGTTCACATGCTGATGCAATGATGACCTAATGTTGACGCAATAAATGATTATTTGATATAAAAGTAAATCCATAAAATATCCTAAACTTCTCAAAATCATAGAAAATAAAATATAACTCCAACTTAAATAACTAATATATGAAATATTATCAGAAAAATGTGAGGAATCTATTTATGGTATTTTCATGCATGTTAGAGCAACTTTTGTCCTCTGTTTTGGACAAATCAAATAAATGCCATATAAATAACCACATATGGAGTTTGAATTTGAACCTTAGGTTCAAACTAACTTCATTTAATCCTTATGCTAGATGCATTAGCTTAATCAACATCATATTGCCACGTCATGATCATGCATCATAGTATTGCATTTCCGTGAAGTAAATATTGTTCTTTCTTGTTTGCCGGTGTTGTTCCCCCTCGGTAGACGATGGTTCCGACGATGTGATCGTTCACATTGATGAAGACTCATTGCTATCTTCAGAACTGTCATGCAAGCAAACCCCCATTGAGCATTCTGATACAATCCCACTCTCTCACTCCTTCTCTCTTTTGTTACATTAGGTCAAACACGATTCAACGGTTACATGTTCTCGGTAGTTGAACCCATTCCTCTGCATGACCTGTTTTTGCCACAATAAATAGTTGGAACCACTTAGCATGAGTAGCAATTGCTTGAGCCTTGATGTGCTACTCATCCATGATTGCTTACTGTGCCTGCTATGCTTAGAGTTGCGTCGGGTCTGGTCCATCTGGACAATGAATCGGAATGGTTGTGTTCATGTCCTATAGTGTGAGAGTAAAGGTGTGCATCCGATTTGGTAAAGGTAGCGATGAGAGGTCATGTAGGAGTACATGGTGGGTTGTCTCATTGGGACCTTCCTTAAGAACTGGGTTCTGTGTATGTTATCCAAGGCAAGATACTACCATGCATTGGGCCCTGAAATATGAACCCTCTCAGCTTATTAATCGCCTAGATATCTATCCAGGAGTTGCGATTAGTTTCTGGAGTTTGTAGGAAAAGCGTTGGCGACCGTGTTTAGCTCTCCTCGACGGGGTAGGCTTTAGTGCGGTAGATACACAGTGGCACGGTGTACCAAGTGGCACCCGGGTAGTGGGTTTGGGAAACCTGTGCATGCCGTTTGGGACTGTTAAGGAAATTTCGACCGGACTTCCTTGCATGTTCTGTCTCAAATAGGCGATAAACCTGGACTAGGGTCTTGTGTGATTAACGGTCGTGGCCGACACCCACGCCAGTGCTTCCGCTTGAAGGTTGCCGAGATGCATGACGTGCATATGGTGCTAAGTGGTGAGAGCATGTGTGAAGAAGTATACCCCTGCAGGGTGCATTAGTCTGTTCGAATAGACGCGACCTAGGATATGGACTACTTGGAAACATTATGTGGTACATAGACAACTTGGAATGGATACTCGAAAATATGCAAGATAAGTGTGAGTGCTATGGATGGCCTTCTCATAGGGAGACGAGAGTGGATCCATAGTGGTGTATTGCTTGGTGAATATGTGGACTCGTGTGCGCTATCCCACCTCAAAGAAAGTACTTGTAGTTGTAGTACAGGTTAGCCAAGAGTCAAAGCTGGCTTGCTGCAATTAAACTCCACAACCCCTTCATTGATACTGATGCATATGTAGATAGTTCTGATGTAAGTCTTGCTGAGTACCTTTGTACTCACGTTTTATTAATTTATAATTTTGCAGAGGAAACATTAGTTTCACTATTGGTTCTACACGATGTGATCGACGTTGACCGGAATAGCTTGGAATCCAAGATAGAGGTTTGGCTCCTTTGGTAGGGTCGTTGTAGCTTTTCACGCTCTTCCAACCACCTTTAGTAGATGTCTGTACCCACACATGTTATGCTTCCGCTTGATGCTTGTAGGACTTGGGTGCTGGGTCATGTGAACCCTGTTTGTAATATCATACTATGTTGACTCTTAAGAGTTTTTAATAAATGCTTGAGTCATAGAGTTATGTTGTGATGCCATGTTGTATCTACACATATCGTGCATATTGTGTGTATGTTTGAAATGCATTGGTATGTGTGGGATTCGACACCTAGTTGTGTGCCTTTAGTAGTACTCTTTACACGGAAATGCTTCTTTGTGCTTCCACCGAACCTTGGTAGCTTGCTACTGCTCCGGACACATCGATTGAGTGACATGTATCCTTCTTTGCTGATGTGTCTGTCCCCTCGAGGAATTGTCACGCGGTGTAATGGAGTCCTTGTAGCTTGCTATGACTCGTCTACACACGTTGTTGACTGACACTTGCTTGGCTGGGTTATGTATGCTTGTCCCTCCACGGATGTGTGATGACCCACAAGTATAGGGAATCAATCGTAGTCCTTTCGATAAGTAAGAGTGTCAAACCCAACGAGGAGCAGAAGGATCTAACAAGTGGTTTTCAGCAAGGTAAAATCTGCAGGCACTGAAATTGTCGGTAACAAGTGATTGTGTGGTGAGATTATTCGTAGCAAGCAACAAGTAACGAAAGTAGCAACGGTGCAGCAAAGTGGCCCAATCCCTTTTTTAGCAGGGGACAAGCCTGGACAAAGTCTTATAGGAGGAAAAACGCACCCGAGGACACACGGGAATTTCTGTCATGCTAGTTTTCATCATGTTCATATGTTTCACGTTCGTTACTTTGATAGTTTGATATGTTGGTGGACCGACGCTTGGGTACTGCCCATACTTGGACAAGCATCCCACTTATGATTAACCCCTCTCGAAAGCATCCGCAACTACGAAAGAAGAATTAAGACAAAGTCTAACCATAACATTAAACTAGTGGATCCAAATCAGCCCCTTACGAAGCAACACATAAACTAGGGTTTAAGCTTCTGTCACACTAGCAACCCATCATCTATTTACTACTTCCCAATGCCTTCCTCTAGGCCCAAATAATGGTGAAGTGTTATGTATTCGACGTTCACATAACACCACCAGAGGAAAAACAACATACACCAAATCGAAATACCGAACGAATACCAAATTCACATGACTACTATTAGCATGACTTATCCCATGTCCTCAGGAACAAAAGTAACTACTCACAAAGAATAATCATATTCATGACCAGAGAGGTAATGAGTAGCATCAAGGATCTGAACATAAACTCTTCCACTAAATAATCCAACTAGAATCAATTACAAAGAGTAATCAACACTACTAGCAACTTTACAAGTACCAATCGGAGTTGCGAGACGGAGATTGGTTACAAGTGATGAACTAGGGTTTGGAGATGAGATGGTGCTGATGAAGATCTTGATGGTGATGAGTCCCCTCCGATGAGGGGAGTGTTGGTGATGACGATGGCGACGATTTCCCCCTCCGAGAGGGAAGTTTCCCCGGCAGGATCGTCCTACCGGAGCTCTAGATTGGTTCTGCTCATGTTCCGCCTTGTGGCGGCGTCGAATCCACGAAAAAGCTCCTCCCTCATTTTTTTCCTGGACGAAACCCTTCATATAGAAAAAGAGGGGGGCAAGTGGGCCTGCAGGGTACCCACAAGCCCTCATGGTGTGGCCTAGGGGGTGGCCGCGCCGTGCAAGCTTGTGGCTACGTGCACGCCCCCTCTGGCACTTCTTCAGCCCAGTACTTTTGATAAATCGGGAAAAAATCCTCGTTGATTTTTACGGCGTTTGGAGTTGCGCAAAATAGGTATCTCAACTTTGCTCCACTTCCAGGCCAGAATTCTAGTTGCCGGCATTCTCCCTCTTCTTGTAAACCTTGCAAAATAAGAGAGAAAAGGCATAAGAATTGTACCGTGAAGTGAAATAACACCCGAAGAAGCGATAAATAAGATCATGAAAACATGATGCAAAATGGACGTATCAACTCCCCCAAGCTTAGACCTCGCTTGTCCTCAAGCGAAAGCCGAGCTCAATAAATATGTCCACATGTTTAGGGAGAGAGGTGTCGACAAAACAAGATACGAACATGCATGCATCATGATCATGATTAGAACAACAATACCAACATATAATCTCTCATGCTAAAGTGATAATTCCTTCACAAAGTAAAGCATGGATCAAGAACCTTACCGAGAAGTAACAACCGATAGCCTTTAGTCATTGAAGCAATTGCAATTTATCACATAATCAGAAAGAGTGAAATAAGAGCTTGTAAAGCAAATCCACATACTCAATCATTCTTTCGTTCTCTACAATTGCTACAACTCACGTGGTACTCATGAGATCAAAGTTTCAGCTGGACACATAGAAAGATAGGGGCTTACAGTTTTGCCTTCCAACTGCTTACCTCAAGGGTAATGTCAACAATAATAATTCATGAATACTTACCTCCAAGTTGACATATGAATATTGATCTTTCCCAAGCATATGACGTTAGCCACGATAAAGGCGAGATAAGGAATTGGTGAAGATCACCATGACTCTTTCAAGGGCAAAAAGTAAAGGTACAAGATAGGCCCTTCGCATAGGGAAGCATAGGTTGTCATGCGCTTTTGAGGTTTGGATGTGTGTCCCCTTAGTGCGGAGGAACATCACTATATATTGCCTCCAATGATAAAGAACTTTATTATGCAGTCTGTCGCTTTTACGTCTTCCTCATCACATGTTCGTATAAAGCTTATTTTCCACGCACTAATAGATCATACATATTAGAGAGAAATTTTTATTGGTTGCACCAATGACAACTTACTTGAGGGATCTTATTCAATTCATAGGTAGATATGGTGAAAACTGAAGGCAAAACTGGTTTGAAGGTTTATGAATGCACAAGTAGTATCTTTATTTGGTGCGGGAGTTTTGGCTAATATGAGGTGGAAGCAATCGTCACATGCTAAGGGATCTCTAATCATATAACATTGTTCAGAGCCAAGCAAACACAATTCATTATGTTGTCTTCCTTGTCCAACTTCTACTTCTAGGCATGCAATAGTTTAGTGAGTGTTCATAATCATAGATGGTGTCAGAGATGATATATTTATATGTGAACCTCTCCTTTCTTATCACTTCCTATTAATTGCAACAATGACCAAGGTCTACGTTAGCCTACCCTCAACAAGTTTCAATCCTCATTCTTTTTATATGTGAAGCCATCACTTCCCATAAGATCATTACATGATCTTTCATGCGTTTGTTCTATTCTCACTCTTTTGATCATGGCAAGAGGCAAAGCCCTTCAACTAAGACACTCTTTATTATAAGGCTCATGAGCAAGAATACATAGGGGGTGACACAAAGAAAAACTCAAGACTAAAACACTAAGACTTTTAAACTACTAGAGAAAAAGAAAACTAAAAAGGAACAAACTAAAACAAAGGTAAAGGCAAAGGATGTGATGGTGATATGATACCGGGGCAACTCCCCCAAGCTTGGCACAAGCCAAGGGGATTGCCCATACCAGTGCTCACTTGTCTTCCTTTGGTGGTGAAGGAGGAGTTGTTGCAACATGAGTTTGATCGTCCGTCTTGCAAGACATATGTGCTCCATCATGGAAAGATGAACGAGTTTCCGGAATCCTCAAATCTGCAGCCAACCGAATTGATTTAAATCTATACTCATACTCACAGTTTTGGTTCTACAGGTCATAGATCTGGCCCTGGAGTTGAGGAATCGTGTCATAGAGCCTGGAGAGATGACTCCCAATGTCATTGGCATCAATCTTGTGCTTGTTGGTGAACTCCATGATCATCATGTGGTTGGCGTTGAGTCCACGCTCCACCATCCCTTGGCACTTGAAGACTTGTTGCTCCACTGCTTCGAGCCTCGTCTCCACGCTTCCGGTATTCTTAGGCCCCTCAACATCACGGATGTGCAACATCCCCTCACGCATCTCGATAGATTGAGGGTGTTGCAGCACTCCCGTGAGGTAGGGATTGATGACCTTCTCGAAGATCTTGTCCTTCGGAGCTTTTGGGAAAGTCATGGCGATCTAGATCTTCAACAGAAACAGGCTCGAAACGAAAAACAGAGGAAATCTATGTGATGCAGGGGTCACACCAAACGGAAGTATATATAATGATTTTTTCTAGACCAGAAGGAGTACCCCGCACGGAAAAGGAGTCCGGGAGGCGCACGAGGCGGCCACAAGCCCTCACGACGCGGCCAGGGGGTGGGCCCGCGCCGTGCAGGCTTGTCGCCTCCGCACGCACTTTCCGGACTACTTCCAATTTTTGAATTTTTCGAATATTCCAAAACAGAGAAAAATTCCTACTAGAAGAGTTTTGGACTCAGTTTTCTTACCGAATCACATACCTCTTCATTTTCGGAGTCTGAAACAGGCTGATAAATATCCCTTAGGTATTCTTGTGGAGTTATGGTATTTATAATATTGCTTTCAACATTTATGGGAGTACCTGAGATATAATGCTTGATTCTCTGCCCATTTACCACTCTCGGACATTTACCTTCCATGTAGTTGATCTTGATAGCACCGAAACGATGTACTTCCTCAACAACATAGGGACCTTCCCATTTAGAGAGAAGCGTGCCTGCAAAGAATCTTAAACGAAAGTTATATAGCAAGACATAATCACCTACATTGAACTCACGCTTTTGTATCCTCTTATCATGCCAGCTCTTAACCTTCTCTTTGAATAGCTTGGCATTCTCATATGCCTGAGTTCTCCATTCATCAAGCGAGCTAATATCAAATAACCTCTTCTCACCGGCAAGTTTGAAATCAAAGTTGAGCTCTTTGATTGCCCAATAAGCTTTATGCTCTAGCTCGGGAGGTAAATGACATGCTTTACCGTACACCATTTTGTACGGAGACATGCCCATGGGATTCTTATAGGCAGTCCTATAAGCCCACAGTGCATCATCGAGCTTCTTATACCAATTCTTTCTAGACCTGTAGACAATCTTTTGCAGAAATAGTTTAATCTCTCTATTACATAGCTCTACTTGACCACTGGACTGAGGGTGATAGGGAGACGCGATTCTATGGTTGACATCGTACTTAGCAAGCGTTTTTACGGAAAGCACCATGAATGAAGTGTGAACCACCGTCGGTCATTAGATATCTAGGGACTCCAAATCTAGGGAAGATAACTTCTTTCAGCATCTTGATAGAGGTGTTGTGATCAACACTACTAGTGGGGATAGCTTCTACCCACTTAGTGATGTAATCAACAACAACTAAGATGTGAGTATACCCATTGGTTTTGGAAAAGGTCCCATATAATCAAAGCCCCAAATATCAAATGGTTCAATGACAAGTGAATAGATCATAGGCATTTCCTGACGTTTGCTAGTATTACCTATTCTTTGACATTCGTCACAAGACAAGACAAACTTACGGGCATCCTTGAAGAGACTGGGCCAATAGAAACCTGATTGCAATACCTTGTGTGCAGTTCTATCTCCCGCATGGTGTCCTCCGTAGGCCTCGGAGTGACACTTCTGTAGGATCTGTCCCTGTTCATGTTCAGGTACACAACGTCTAATAAGACCATCTACTCCTTCCTTATAAAGGTGAGGATCATCCCAGAAGTAATGTCTCAAGTCAAAGAAGAATTTCTTCTTTTGCTGGTACGTGAAACTAGGTGGTATATATTTGGCAATGATATAGTTCGCATAATCAGCATACCACGGTGCACTACGTGAAGCATTGATGACATTCAGTTGCTCATCGGGAAAGCTATCATCAATAGGTTGTGGGTCATCAAGAACATTCTCCAAACTAGACAAGTTATCTGCTACTGGGTTATCAACACCCTTTCTATCGACAACGTGCAAATCAAATTCTTGTAGCAAGAGAACCCATCTGATAAGTCTAGGTTTAGCGTCTTTCTTCTCCATGAGGTACTTAAAAGCACCATGATCACTGTGAATCGTGACTTTGGAATCAACTATGTAAGACCTGAACTTTTCACATGCAAACGCGACTGCTAAAAACTCCTTCTTCGTAGTAGCATAGTTTCTTTGGGCACTGTCTAGAGTCTTACTAGCATACTGAATAACATTCAACTTCTTATCGACTCTTTGCCCTAGAACAGAACCAACAGCATAATCACTAGCGTCACACATGATCTCAAAAGGTAAGTTCCAATCAGGTGGTTGAACAATAGGTGCAGTTATCAAAGCCCTCTTAATTATTTCGAAGGCTTCCTCACAATCGTCGTCAAAGATAAAAGGAATATCCTTTTGTAAGAGATTGGTAAGAGGCCTAGAAATCATAGAGAAGTCTTTAATGAACCTTCTATAGAAACCAGCATGACCAAGGAAACTTCTTATACCTTTGATATATGTGGGGTATGGCATTTTCTCGATTGCATCAACCTTAGCCTTATCGACTTCAATACCTCTTTTAGAAATTTTATGTCCTAAGATGATGCCTTCATTAACCATAAAGTGGCACTTCTCCCCATTCAAGTAAGATTGGTGTCTTTACATCTCTCCAAGACTCGATCAAGGTTGCTGAGGCAATCATCAAAGGAAGACCCGTAAACGGAAAAGTCATCCATGAAGACTTCAACAATCTTTTCACAAAAGTCATAGAATATAGCCATCGTACATCTTTGAAAGGTGGCAGGTGCATTACATAAGACAAAAGGCATACGTCTATATGCAAAGGTAGCAAAAGGGCAGGTGAAAGTGGTTTTCTCCTCATCAGATTGTGCAACTGGTATTTGGGAGAAACCAGAATAACCGTCTAGAAAGCAGAAGTGTGTGTGTTTGGACAGCCTTTCTAGCATTTGGTCGATAAACGACAAAGGGTAATGATCTTTCCTAGTGGCTTTATTCAATTTCCTAAAATCGATCACCATCCTATAGGGAGTAATAATCCTGTGTGGGATCAATTCATCCTTATCATTAGGGACAAGGTAATGCCTCCCTTCTTAGGGACGCAATGCACCGGACTCACCCAATCGTTGTGAGCAACAGGATAAATGATACCTGCTTCGAGGAGTTTTAGTATTTCTTTTCTTACTACATCTTTCATCTTAGGGTTCAATCTCCTTTGATGATCAGCAACTGGTTTGAAGTCAGGATCTGTTTTAATCTTGTGCTGGCATAGAGTAGGACTAATGCCCTTAAGATCATCAAGAGTATATCCAATAGCAGCATGGTGCTTCCTCAAAGTTTTTAGTAACTTCTTTTCTTCATGCTCTGAGAGGCTAGCACTAATAATGACAGGATATATCTCCTTTTCATCAAGATAGGCATACTTAAGAGTATCAGTCAACTGTTTAAGCTCAAAAACAAGATCACCCTTTGGTGGGGGTGGATCCCCAAGTAGTTCAACAGGCAAGTTATTCTTTAGAATAGGATATTTTTCTAAGACAACTCTATCTATCTCATCCCTTTCATCCATATGCATATCATTTTCGTGCTCAAGCAAGTATTGCTCCAAGGGATCAGTAGGAGGCACGGCAATAGAGGCTAAGGCAATAGTTTCATCCTTACTAGGCAACTTCTTTTCATGAGGTTGTCTACCAAACTTAGAGAAATTGAACTCATGTGACACACCTTCAAAGCCAACAGTGTCAGTTTGCTTCTCAGAATCAATATGAGCATTGATGGTATTGGGAAAAGGTCTATCAAATATGATGGGACATAAGCTATCTTGTGTGGTAGCAAGAACAAGGAAATCAGCAGGATACTTGGTTTTACCACACAAGACTTCAACATCCCTAACAATTCCCACAGGGCAGATAGTACCTCTATTGGCAAGCTGAATAGTGACATCTATAGGTTCTATCTCAACAGGTGCAATCTCATCTTTGATTTCATCGTATAAGGATTGAGGTATTGCACTAACACTAGCACCCATGTCACATAAGCCATGATAACAATGATCTCCTATCTTAACAGAAACCACATGCATGCCAACAACAGGCCTATGTTTGTCTCTAACGTGAGGTTTAGCAATTCTAACAGCATCTTCACAGAAGTGAATATTATGTCCCTCAACTTTTTCAGACAGAAGATCTTTGATAATAGCAATGCTAGGTTCAACTCTAATTTTCTCAGGGGGTGTAGGTGTTCTAATATATCCTCTACGTATCACAGTTGAAGCTTTAGAATGATCCTTTATCCTAACAGGGAAAGGTGGTTTCTCAATGTAAGCACTGGGAACAACAGGATCATTATAGGCAATGGCTTTATCTTCAACTTGAGTGGGTTTAACTACATTGACTTCTAAAGGAGGATGATATTTAAACCACTTATCTTTGGGGAGATCAATATGAGCATCAAAGGATTCACACAATGAAGCTACTATCTCAGAGTCAAGTCCATACTTAGCGCTAAAATCACTAAAGGTATTTGTCTCAACAAAGGATTTAACGCATTCAAACGTGAAATTCATACCTGACTCCTTACATTCTTCAAGCTCCCAATCTTCAGAGTTGCGTTTAATTCTCTCCAATAAATTCCATTTGAAGTCAATATCTCTCTTCATAAAAGAACCGGTACAAGAAGTGTCAAGCATGGTGCGATCATCATGAGAAAGCCGAGCATCGAAGTTCTGAATGATAATTTCTCTCGAGAGCTCATGATTGGGGCATGAATATAGCATTGATTTAAGCTTCCCCCAAGCTTGAGCGATGCTTTCTGTGTCACGAGGCCAAAAATTGTAAATATAATTTCTATCACGATGTACTAAATGCATAGGATAAAACTTTTGATGAATTTCCAATTTCAACTGATTGTAGTCCCATGATCCAGATCATCACATAGCCTATACCATGTCAACACCTTATCCTTCAAAGATAAAGGAAAGACCTTCTTCTTGACCTCATCCTCGGGCACACCTGCAAGCTTAAATAAACCACAAACTTCATCTACATAGATTAGATGCAAGTCTGGATGTGATGTTCCATCTCCTGTAAAAGGATTAGCCAGCAGTTTCTCAAGCATACCCGAAGGAAATTCAAAGCAAATATTTTCAGTAGGTGCAGAAGGTTGAGGAGCAACTCTTTGTGATTCCGTTCGAGGTGAAGATACCCCGAACAAGCCCCTCAAACGATTAGTATCCATAGTGACAAGTGAAAATAAATTTCTGCACACTATATGAATGTTTCCTTACCAAGTTCCACTTACCAAAGGCGCTTCACTCCCCGGCAATGGCGCCACAAAGAGTATTGATGAAACACAAGCATAGGGAATCAATCGTAGTCCTTTCGATAAGTAAGAGTGTCGAACCCAACGAGGAGCAGAAGGATCTGACAAGTGGTTTTCAGTAAGGTAAAATCTGCAGGCACTGAAATTGTCGGTAACAAGTTATTGTTTGGTGAGATGATTCGTAGCAAGCAACAAGTAACAAAAGTAGAAACGGTGCGGAAAAGTGGCCCAATCCCTTTTGTAGCAAGGTACAAGCCTGGACAAAGTCTTATAGGAGGAAAAACGCTCCCGAGGAAACACGGGAATTTCTGTCATGCTAGTTTTCATCATGTTCATATGATTCACGTTCTTACTTTGATAGTTTGATATGTGGGTGGACCGGCGCTTGGGTACTGCCCTTACTTGGACAAGCATCCCACTTATGATTAACCCCTCTCGCAAGCATCCGCAACTACGAAAGAAGAATTAAGACAAAGTCTAATCATAGCATTAAACTAGTGGATCCAAATCAGCCCCTTACGAAGCAACAGATAAACTAGGGTTTAAGCTTCTGTGACTCTAGCAACCCATCATCTACTTACTACTTCCCAATGCCTTCCTCTAGGCCCAAATAATAGTGAAGTGTTATGTAGTCGACGTTCACATAACACCACTAGAGGAATAACAACATACAACATATCAAGATACTGAACGAATACCAAATTCACATGACTATTATTAGCATGACTTATCCCATGTCCTCAGGAACAAAACTAACTACTCACAAAGCATAATCATATTCATGACCAGAGAAGTAATGAGTAGCATCAAGGATCTGAACATAAACTCTTCCACCAAATAATCCAACTAGCATCAAGTACAAAGAGTAATCAACACTACTAGCAACCTTACAAGTACCAATCGGAGTCGCGAGATGGAGATTGGTTACAAGTGATGAACTAGGGTTTGGAGATGAGATGGTGCTGATGAAGATGTTGATGGTGATGAGTCCCCTCTGATGAGAGGAGTGTTGGTGATGACGATGGCGACGATTTCCACCTCCGGAGCAGGATCGTCCTGCCGGAGCTCTAGATTGGTTCTGCTCAAGTTCCGCCTCGTGGTGGTGGCGAATCCACGAAAAAGCTCCTCCCTGATTTTTTCCGGGACGAAACCCTTCATATAGCAAAAGAGGGGGGCAAGTGGGCCTGTAGGGTGCCCACAAGCCCTCATGGCGCGGCCTCGGGGGGTGGCCGCGCCGTGCAGGCTTGTGGCCACCTGCACGCCCCCCTCTCGCACTTCTTCGGTCCAGTATTTTTGATAAATCAGGAAAAAAATCCTCGTTGATTTTTACGGCGTTTGGAACTTTGCTCCACTTTCAGGCCAGAATTCCAGTTGCCGGCATTCTCCGTATTCATGTAAACCTTGCAAAATAAGAGAGAAAAGGCATAAGAATTGTACCGTGAAGTGAAATAACAGCCCAATAAGCGATAAATAACATCACGAAAACATGATGCAAAATGGACGTATCAATGTGCCACTTGGGTTTATAACTAGTCATGTCGACCCGGGTTCTTCTCGTTCGAATGCTAGTGATACATTCACATATGTGAGCCAAAAGGCGCAAACGGTCCCAGCTAAGGTAAGGTTGCAGCCGTGGAGTTTACCGTGCATGTGGCCGCAAAGTGATGTGAGGTGTTACAGCCTGGGTTCTTATGACTTAGGATGAGGGTCCCGACAAATTCCACCTTTCAGTTTCTTGTTTTCGTCAGTGGTTTGTACTAGTTGAGCCTTTAAACTTCCAATCTGGTTTATATATTCTTGCTTTTTTGCCTCAATTTTCTTATTCTCATTTACACTTCAGAATAAGGACTTGCAGTTGGCCTCGTTTTGAGATTGGGCATATCTTTGCAATTTTGTGCCCATTTCCATATCTTTTTGCAATTGTCCTATAGATTCAGCTGCTACAAATATGCTTTCATTTTAAATAATGGAACAGCAGGACAAATATGCATATGAGGTCAAAACAAAACCTCTTACCATGTGCTTGTCTCGTGAAACTTTTCACTTGTTCTACCTCAGCTTTTGCAGTTTTGAGTTGTGATCGGCAAGACCCAATCAACTGAGACAGTTCTTTGTTTTTGTCCCTCATAGCCTACAAAGCGTGTCGATAGGTAGGATTAGATCTTCTGATCGGTCATGTTGCTCAATAAAGAATCGGGGGCTGGTATCTGGAAAATTATACGCAAAAGCAGCAAAAATCAGAATACATACCTTAAGGCTTGCTGACATATGGTTGGTTACTCCTTCGAGTCCTGCTCGGGCAGCTCCGAGATGCGGGTTGACCGAACTCAAGGCATTAAAGTCTTGTTTGGTAAAAGCAGGATGGCATATGGATTCTTTCCTTCGATGATGGTTCATTACACTTTCCAGTTGAGAGTTTGTAACTGAAACATTGTCATACTCCTCGGCGGATTGAAGTGCATGAGGGATTTCCGCATTTTCCACCACCATCGAAGGGGGTGGGTGTGTTTGAGTCCTATAGAATATAGTGGCAGGTGTAAATACCCATCATTTATTGAAAACATAATACTTATTCTTAAAATGATACCTGTTGGGAGCAGGGGGAGCGGTGGGAGCACTCCCAGTTGGAGCTCCGTGTTTGGAAGACTCACTAGAACCCGGTGTAGAATCAGCTGAGCCTATATTGATAGGTGTTCGACGCATGGAGTGACGCCCTGTTGTAACAGGACGGGCCGTTATTACATTTGAACAACCTTTTCACGAAGGTTCTTTCTTATTTTTCTCCTTGTTTGATGAAGGAGGTATCCTCAGATAGTGAGCGATAAGGATGACCCCAGTGTCATTTATACTCTTGTGATAAAAGAATCTGTCTGCGAAATTTATTGACGTGTCTCGATCATCATGGAATCCCGGGTAGTCGTCCTTGGCATAGTTCTCTGGCTGGGGAGGAGGCCAGTTGGTATTTTCTACCACACGCCTCCAGTCCTGTTTTGAAGAACAAAATTTCAGAACTTAGCCAACTTAGAGACAACATGGAGATTCAAATTAAGGGAATTGAACTGAACTCACCCATTCGATGGGATTATGGTTCAAATAACCGTTCGTGGTGTTCTAACCGACGAAGACTTCCTTCGCACCCTTATAGAGATCGGCTAGCACGATAACTAATGTTGTGTGATCCATCGAGCCCTACTACTAAAATCAGGTGGCGTCGTTTGCACCATTGAATTACCAGTGAGGATGGGATCTATGTTGGAGAGGCTGGACACATCGCCTTATGGCTTCCACCATAATGTTGATCATGGTAAGCTCGTAGTGTGTCAGCAACTTTATCTTGGCGACCACCTGCCTCAACTCCGAATCTTCTTCTTTATATAGGCTTCTTGGGCACCAATTAAACCACTTCTTAAGCGGGGCGGTTGAGAATTTTGGCACATCCCGTTGAACGGGGTCAAAGAAAGGTACGTCTTTAGTACAAAACTATTCGGAGGTCCACTCTTCGGGATCTTCCTTCGGGGTACCTACTGGATACCCGACCCTGGTGATACGTCTCCGACATATCGATAATTTATGAAGTATTCCTAACATATTTGCCTATTTTTATAATACCTTTATATGGTATTGATGCACTTTATATGATTTATTTAGAACTAACCCGGACTGACGTTGTTTTCAACAGAATTATCGTGGTGTTGTTTTTTGTGCACAAAATGAAAGTTCTCGGAATCGCCCAATTTTTTTATGATTTTTTCTGGAACATATGAGCAACGTTTGAGCGAAGAACCACCAGAGGATGGCTGCCATGGAGGCACATGCAAACAGGGCACGACCTGGGCCTTGGTCGCGCCCTGATGGCCTGTGTGGCCCACGTGGCTCCTTTGCGCGTGATTCCAACGTTGGAAAATCCTATAAACCAAAGATACCCCAGAAGTAAAGGGAGAACTTCTGCTCCGCTGCCGTAACTTTGTGTATCTCCAAAAAACCAATCTGGAGCGATTCCAGTACCCTGCCGGAGAGGGAAAACCATCACCGGTGGCCATCTTCATCATCCCGGCGGAGGCCATGACAAGGAGGGAGTAGTTCACCCTCGAAGCTGAGGGTATATACCAGTAGCTATGTGTTCAATCTCTCTCTCTCTCTCTCTCTCTCTATCTCTTGTTCTTGAGATGGCACGATCTCAAGGACACGGGTTTTGTTAATATAGTCGTATCATATGATGTATTTCCCTTACCATCCAGTTGTGATGAATTGAGTCTTTTCCTTTAAGATCTCGTCATGTTGGATTGATCATATTGGTATGACAACACTTGATGTAAGTCTTGCCTGGGACACCCGTAGTGACATTAGCGTATTCTATTGGTTCACTTGATATATGTTGAGGCATCAACTTGCGGGTTCCGGTGACCTTGTGGATCTATGCATAGGGGTTGACTGCACTTTTTCATACCATGTTCTTCGATAGAAATCTTGTGGTGCTCCTTGCACGTTCTTTGTGTAGGATTGAATATGATAGCTCCGAAATTCTTTGATGCATGTCACATAATTTACCCACGGACACTTGAGGTGACATTGGAGTATCTAGGTGACATTAGGGTCGATTGATATGTATCATTGGTGTTATTCTAGTACGACTTAGATAGATCGAACGGAAAGGATAGCTTGATGTTATCTTAGTACAAACTCTTGAATAGATTGAACGGAAAGGATAGCTTGATGTTATATTAGTACAAACTCTTGAATAGATTGATCGGAAAAAATAACTTTGAGGTGGTTCTACTATCTACACCAATTTCATCTTATTGTTCTCCACTAGATAGGAACTTTGGAGTGATTCTTTGTTGCACGTTGAGGGATCCAACTATGTTAGCGTTGTTGAGAGATTGCACTAGTGAAAGTATGTACCCTAGGCCTTATTTACAAGAATTAATACAACGTTTTTATCGCTGTTTGCCACTTGTTACCTTGCTGTTTTTATATTATCAGATTACAAAAACCTATATCTACCATCCATATTGCACCTGTATCACTATCTCTTCGCTGAACTAATGCACCTATACAATTTACCATTCTATTGGGTGTGTTGGGGACACAACAGATTTCTTGTATTTGATTGCAGGGTTGCTTGAGAGAGACCATCTTCATCCTACACCTCCAACGGATTGATAAACCTTAGGTCATCCACTTGAGGGAAAATTGATACTGTCCGACAAAACTCTACGCTTGGAGGCCGAACACGAGTCTACAAGAATAAAGTTGTGTAGTAGATGTCAAGCTATATTCTGGTGCCGTTGCCGAGGAGGTGAGTGCTTGAAGGTATATCTTTAGATCTTGCAATTAAATCTTTTAGTTTCTTATTTATCACTAGTTTGGTTTTATAAAATAAAACTAAAAAATGGAGTTCACATTGCTTCAATGGTTTAGTCTTTTTAATGTCTTTCATGAAAATAATGGTTTGGAAAATTGTGCTCAATTGTTAGATGAAAAATTGTGAGAATATTTAATGAGAATTCCATGAATGATCAGCATGATTGCAATGTTTTTAGTATTAATTCTATGAATGTCCATGATTTTAACGATATGCAAAGCCACAAGCTTGGAGATGCTACGTTTGATGTAGATGATATTTTTAGTCCCCCAAGTTTCGATGAGCAAAACTATTATGATGATGGCATGCCCCCTATATATGATGATTATTGTGATGACATATATGCTATAAAAGATAATAATAAACATGAAACTTGTCATCATGATTTTAATTTCCAATTGGATTATGCCACTCAAACATCACATGATAGCTATTTTGTTGAGTTTGCTCCCACTACCATGAACGACTTTGCTTATGTGGATAGTACTAAATTTTCTATGGTTGTAGATCATGAAAAGAATGATGTATGCGATTGTTATATTGTTGAATTCCTTCATGATGGTACTGAAAACTATTACGAGGGAGGAACATATGCTTGTAGGAATTGCAATAATATCAAGTTTTCTCCCTATGTGCTCAATTTTTTGAAGATATGCTTGTTTTGCCTTCCTACGCTAGTTGATTCTTGGTCCCATGAATTGTTTGCTCACAAAATCCCTATGCATAGGAAGTGGGTTAGACTTAAAATATGCTTGCCATGTGATTCATGATGCTCTCTTGCATTTTCAACTTTTATTCCCATACGAGCATCATTGAAATCACCATGCCTAGCTAAAAGGCATTAAAGAAAAGCGGTTGTTGGGAGACTCTATGAATCATGTTTTTGTGCCTTTTATTTCATTAAAGTGCCAAGTAAGACCTTTGGGATAGTGTGGAAACTTGTTAGTTTGAATCTGTGCAAAAAAAGAAAATTTTGCCTCCAGTATGTGAATTATGTGATTTTAGTAGAAAGTCAAAAATTCTGAAATTTTTACAAGGTTTTTTACATGCAAATTATATGCTTTTTCCTAATATTTCAGAATTTTTATAGTCAGGTAAGTATAGTGTTCAGTCAGATCTTCATAGACTGTTCGGTTTTTGACAGATTCTGTTGTGCATGCATAGTTTGCTTGTTCGTGTTTCTATAGCTTATATTGAGTGATATAAATTATGGGAATGATATAATACAGTAGGTATCATGTGTTAACAATTATGAATCTTGTCTTGACAATACCTAAGTGAATGATATATCTTTATTATACTAACCCATCTCACAAAGTTCTGTTAAGTTTTGTGTGATTAAAGTTTTCAAGTTTTGGGTGAGACACCAATATGAGGAGAATAAGGAGTGACAAGAACCCAAGCTTTGGGATGCCAAAGGCACCCCAAGGTAATATTCAAGGAAGACTGAAGCGTCTAAGCTTAGGGATGCCCCTCTTTCGTCTTCAACACTACCGGTGAAACCGGGACATGAGAGAATTGACCGAGATACAAAACCTCAAGCTTGGGGATGCCCAAGGCACCCCAAGACAATATTACAAGAAGTATCAAGCATCTAAGCTTGGGGATGCTATGCATCCCACCCCTCTTCGTCAACTATCGGTTAGCCTATGTTGAGCCTAAATTTTTATTCGTTCAAATGATATATGCTATTCTTGGAGTGCTATTTTTGTTTTGTTTGCTGTTTGAATAAAATATCAAGATCTAAAAATATTTACCGAGAGAGAGAGAGAGTCCTCATATAGCTACTTAATTGTTTGACTACTTATTGATCTTCACTTTTATCTTTTGAGAGTAGTTTGATGTTTACTCTTCTGCTTCACTTATATCCTAAGAGTAAAACATTGAATGAATTGGATATCATAAATGTGAAATATATATATGCTTCATATGCTTATCCCATTGGGAGTAGTGACTTCACATACTAGGAGTATAAGCGGAAAATTTTATTTGAAGTTAGCAAACATAACATTGGTCATTTAAACGATTCCTGAAAGAACATTGAAGGAAGAGAGGTCTCACATATAGATATACTATCTTGGGCATCTTCTATGATTGTGAGCCCCATTAATTATTTCCAAACTTGATCAAGTAGTTGACGTTGACAAAGAAGACAACTTAATGGTTATGTTTGTTTATATTCACATAGCAGTTATATTGTCATGGATCCTCTAACATATGGTGCTTGTTTAGAACCTTTTGCTAGACAAAACGTCGTACTAAGTAGAGATACTACTTGTGCATCCAAATCCTTGAACCTAGTTTCTTTCCATGAGAGTCCACCATATCTACCTATGGACTAAATAAGATCCTTCAAGTAAGTTTTCATCGGTGCAAAAGCAATAAAAATTGCTCCTAAATATGTATGAACTTTTATTGGAAGGGAAAATAAGCTTTGTACAAACTTGAGATGGTGAAGAAATAAAAGCGACGGACTGCATAATAAAAGTTGCCATCACTAGGGGCAATATAAAGTGACGTTTCTTTTTATTAACAGATTGCACATCCAAAAATAAAAAGTGCATGGCAACCTCTGCTTCCCTCTGCGAAGGGCCTATATTTTACTATTCATGTCGAGTCAACTTCATATTCCAATCTATTAATTCCTCATTTAGCAAGCATCATGTGGTTGTGAAAGATCCAGACACATATATCCAATTGAATATAGGTGACCATGATTCATTATTTGTTGGCATTATCCTCGAGATAAATAAGTTGGGAGGCGAAACTTTAAGCCCCTATCTTTCTTGCGTTTGACTGAAACTATTTGTTCTAAAAATATACTTTGAGTGTCAGCAATCATGGAAGACTAAATGATAGTTGAGTATGTGGAATTGGATGAACCAAATCTCTTACATAGACCCTTCATGAAAATAAGATGAATTGTAATTGTTTGTTGACTGAAAACATAGTTTGCGATTTTTTTCAAGAAAGTTTATGGTCTATACTTTAACATGTGAATAACTTGCTATTCGATCTTGAGAAGCTTTATGAGAAATACTTGCTGGTTACGATGCTAGAAAAATGGCTGAAATTATCCTTGATCAATATTACACATTATACTAGCATTCACATTTCATAAATTATTTCTTTTATCATTTACCTACTCGAGGACGAGTGATACGTCTCCAACGTATCTATAATTTTTGATTGTCCCATGCTATTATATTATCTGTTTTGGATGCTTTATATGCATTAAGATGTTGTTTTATATTATTTTTGGGACTAACCTATTAGTCTAGAGCCTAGTGCTAGTTTCTCTTTATTTCTTCATGTTTTTGAGTATTGCAAATAAGGAATATTAAACGGAGTCCAAACGGAATAAAATCTCCGGAATGATTTTTCTTGGACCAAAGAAACCCAGAAGACTTGGAGTAGGGGCAGAACACTTGCCGCGAGGCCACAAGTCTACACGGCATGCCCTAGGGGGTGGCGCCCCCTGGCTTGTGGGTCCCCTGCAGGTCTCCTAGCCCTATTCTTCGGCCTATAAATACCCAAATATTCCCCCATCGCTAAAAAGATCCACAAAAATACTTTTTGACCACCGAGAGCCTCTGTTCCCATGAGATCCAATCCAGGAGCCTTTTTCGGTAATCTGCTGGAGAGTGCATTGATCACGGAGGGCATCTACATCAACTCCAATGCCCCTCTGATGATGCTTGAGTAGTTCACCACAAACCTACGGGTCCATAGCTAGTAGCTAGATGGCTTCTTCTCTCTCTTTGCTCTTCAATACCATGTTCTTGATCTACATGGAAATCTATTCTATGTAATATTCTTTTGGGGTGTGTTTGTTGAGATCCGATGAATTGTGAGTTTATGTTTAGATTATCTTTGAATATTATTTGAATCTCTTCTGAATCCTTATATGCATTATTTCATATCTTAGCAAGTCTCTTCGAGTTATTGGATTGGTCTGGCCTACTAGCTTAGTAATTCTTGCAATGGGAGAAGTTCTTAGTTTTGGGTTCAATCTTGCAGTGTCCTCGCCCAGTGACAAAGTAGGGGTAGCGAGGAACGTATTGCATTGTTGCCATCAAGCATAAAAAGATGGGGTTTCATCGTATTGCTTGAGTATATCCCTCTACATTATGTTATCTTACTTAATGTCTTACTCTGTTCTTCGTGAACTTAATACTCTAGATGCAGGCAGGAGTCGGTCGATGTGTGGAGTAATAGTAGTAGATGCAAAATCGTTTCAGTCTACTTGAAACGGACGCGATGCCTATATGCATAATCACTGCCTTAGATATCTTCATAATTACTCACTTTTCTATCAATTGCTCGACAGTAATTTGTTCACCCACCGTATTATTTTCCTTTATGAGAGAAGCCTCTAGTAAAACCTATGCCCCTCAGGTCTATTTCCATATTATAATTTTAGATCTATAAACCAAAAATACCAAAAATATCTTGCTGGAATTTATTTACTTTTGTTTCTGCAATCTTTTATATCTATCTCTATCAGATCTCATCCTTGCAAATAACCGTGAAGGGATTGGCAATTCCCTTTTTAGCGTTGGGTGCATGTTTTTTATTATTTGTGTATGTACTACGATTGGGGTCTTGTTTGTTCCTCCTACTGGATTGATACCTTGGTTCTTAACAAACTGGGCGGAAATACTTATCTACTTTGATGCATCACCCTTTTCTCTCCAAGGGAAAACCAACGAAAGCTCAAGAAGTAACAAGAAGGATTTCTAGCTCCGTTGCCTGGGAGGATACATAGAAAGATCAAGCCTATCAAGTACCCATCACAAACTCATCTCTTGCATTTACATTATTTGCCTCTCGTTTTCCTCTCCCCCACTTCACCAATTTGCCATATTATTCGCCTTTTTCTCGCCGGATCTTTTTTTTGTCTACTTTTGTTACCATGTGCCTTCTATTTTCTTGCATAATTGCTTGCTAAAAATCTATTGATATGGATCTTCATCCACTTTTAATATTTTCAAGAGATCCAATTTTGATGAACCAATTGCTAGTGAGTTGAGTGTACTAGATTATCTCCATGAAGTTTTGCTTGAGATTCATGAATCTGAAAATTGTGATGAAGTGATTCACGATGTTTCCTTGAACGAAAATCATGATTGCGATAATATTGCTGCAAATTATGTTAATATAAATTGTGCTAATGATATGCAAAGCCACAAGCTTGGGGATGCTATATTTGATGAGTTTGCCATGACCACTACTTATTGCAATGATCATGGTTGGGGTGATGCTTCTTATGATCTTGATAATTTATTTAATACTCTTGATGAATATGATATCGGAAGTGGGTTTGGAAGAGTGTCAACTTTAGGTAAAAAGAATCCCACATATTTGGAGAGTGTTTAGTCTTATGATTTTTTTTGATAAAAGTGGGTTTGGAGAGGTCATGACTTTAGTTAATGTTAATCCCACTACCTTGGAAGATTGTAAGACTTTTATGCATCTGGATCATGAAAATAATAATTTATGTGATAGCCATATTGTTGAACTTATTCATGATGCTACTGAAATTACTATGAGAGAGGAACATATGCTTTTACATATTGCAATAATATCAAGTTTCTTCTTTATGTGTTGGATATTTTGAAGTTATACTTGTTTTCCATTCCTATGCTAATTGATTCTTGTTCACATAATTTGTTTGCTCACAAAATGCCTATGCATAGGAAGTATGTTAGACTTAAGTGTGTTTTCCATATGCTTTCTGATGCTCTCTTTGTGCTTCAACTACTATCTTTCATGCGAGCATCATTGAAATCGTTATGCCTAGCTAGGGGCATTAAACCATAGCGCTTGTTGGGAGATAACCCAATTTTATTGTCATGCTCTTGTTTTTGTTTCTGTTTTTGGGTGCTGCACATATTATTACCTCTGTAATAATTGTGTTTTCTTGTTTCTTTGAAATTGTTTTATTTTGTTGAATCATACCAATGAGAATACCACGATGAAAATGTTGAGTAGCTGTCATGTGCATTATTGTTGATTTAATAAAGAGGCCATACTACCTAATCTTCTCCTTTGAATAAAATATTTGCACATTCTAGCTTAGTCCATGCCACTATTGCACTATTATTATTTCCATATCATTTGGTCATGCAAGTGAAAGGCAATAATGACGATATATGATGAAGTGACAAGGGCAAATAAAGGCAGATATGAACTCAACTTGCTTTTGTTTTTGTAAATATGTTTAACTCAGTATCCATGATTCAGCATATTATGATTGAACATGTTTACGATCAGAATTAGATAATATAGTTGCCAATATCATGCTTAAGTAGCTAGGTGTGACAACCCGAGACCGACATTCCAGAAGATTCCTCTTTTATTCTGTTTTGGTTGTGTCACTTATTTGTGTGTCGCACTCATCATCGCATCATTCGCATCATCAAAATTCCATCGGCACTCTGTTGCTGCCAAACTTGCATCCGTTATTAGTTGTTGGTTCTCTCCTTTTTTGTCGTTGACCGTTTTGAGACCAACCACACACGCCCGCGCCGACGACATTATTTAATCTTGTTTTTAAAAGTGTGTATGAAACTTTCTAGGATTGGGTTGAAACTTGGCGTGCGGTCTTGTTATAGTGTAGGTTCGTCCTGTTGCCAAATTTTGTCTCAATCAGAGCTCGTTTGATAACCGTACCGTTTATTATATAGCGACACTATAGCCGGTTTAATTGTCAGACGTTCGGTGTTTTCAAAACTTTGTCACGGGCCGCACCATTTCCCTCTCATCCCTACATAGCCCAACTACACAACCCATTAGAGCAACCTAGCCACTTCCTCCGTTCGTGGTCATCGGATCGCGATCGGACGGACGAGGTCCACCCCACCATAACCCAACCCTATATAAGAACCACCCCATGGTGGAGCTCTCTCACTCCACTGGGGTTTCCCCCTAGCCATTTTTGCAGCCACCCTCTAGAAAAACCCCACCTGCTAGCTCCACCTCCTCTCTCCCTGAAATCCAATCTCAGGCTAGATCTGGACCATTGGATCTCCATCCAAAGGCCCAGATTTCTCCCAAATCCCCACCGACCGGACATGTCCGCGGTCAAACCGGACATGTCCGGGCAACCACAAAGCCAACCTGATTCGATCTGGATCAGCAGCTTGAGCCAGCTCACCGGAGGACCTCCCACCAGCCAGTCGAACCTCGTCGGAGCCGCCGGATCGGAGTAGCCACCGCGCCCCGGCCGAACCTCACCGCTCCATGGCCGAAGGGCCACCGGCTAGCCGCCGCCCACTCCTCCCCGAGCAGTAGCCCCGCAGCAACCTCCATGCGCCATGGCCGGAGCTCGCCGGAGCTCCCACGAGGCTGGTCGCTGCCGGGAATGGGGCTCCGACAACCGGATCCGTCAAGCCCCGCCGCCATGCACCGCCGGCCGCCACCATGCCCCCCCTTTCAGCTGCAGCTCGTCGCTGTTGCAGCCTGGACTCGCCTCTGCCTCAGCCGCGGGAGGTCGGGGACGAGCCGCACTCCTCGTCCCCCTGAGCCGCCTCGCCCCGTGGGCCATGTTGACCGGCCTACACCCTAAGCCAACCTGCCTCCCTCGCAAGGCCCTTTTAGCTAGCCGAGCAGCGCCTCCCCTCTTGCCAGGCCGAGCTAGCCCAGCCTCAAGTGCCCATGGGCCGCCTCCCTCCGCCGGCCCAACCGCCTCCCCAGCCTTTCCCTTCGGCCCAGGTCACACAGGTGAGCCCCTTCTATCCAGTGCCCTGAGCGCCTTTTAGTTATCTAGCGCTCTGCCCCTGTTTCGGCTTGTAGCAGATTTCAACCCATTTAGTTTTTATTTAGGTTTTTTCGGATTTATTTAATTTCAGAAAAGAGCATATTTTCAAACGCATGTAGATTTTAATCCGTGAGTCGGATCGCAACAAGTTATATATGTAACTTGGCTATAATTCGACGTAGATTAATATTTTCCAACTCTCATGCATATTTAAAACTATTTTGTGTGCTATTTGCATCGGTTTGCGTGTCATCGTGTTAAAACGGTTTAGGTCGTAGATATTTAACCGTAGCTCCGTTGGAGATGAACCATGAAAGTGCGTTATATCGACTAGAGGGGGGTGAATAGGAGATTTTTAGAATTTCATCACTAAGGAAATTCCTTTTGAGGAAATTCCTCACTGATGACTAACTTGCAGCGGAAACAACAAAGGATTAGGAGTGCAAAGTATCACTACAGTAGTTTTTCAGGGTGAAGAATATGAAAAACAGTTTGCACAGTATGCATGCACGGAGAAAACAGATGAGGATTAACTTGCGTGAAGGATTTGGGGTTGAGGAATTTCAGAGAAAAGTCTTCAGAAAATTATTCAAACAGTGACACTGAAAATCATCAACATACAATCTGCGGAATGTAAAGAGTTGAAGAAATAGAGCCCGTTTCACAGTGAAGACACTGGTTGATGTCCTAGTTCCGAATGTTGTGACAGTTGTACATATGGTCTGGAGCGGCTTGGTATTGAAACCAAAAGACACACAGTCCCGAGACACACAGTCCCTATCGTATTCTCCTTGGGCTAAGAACACACAGTCCTCGCCCAATACTCGTGGTAAGTCTTCAGGGCAGACTTCCAAACCTTCACAAACTTGGTCACCTGGCGATCCACAATTGACTGCTGGATTGCTCTAGACCATGACGCCTAACTATCTGGAGGATGCACAGTCCTCAAAGGTAAAAGGCTTCAGCCCCACACATGAACAACTTCTTCAGTGATGCTCAATAACTTGGTTTTCGGTTTGTGGTTTGGTGTTTGGGGTATTTCCTCACTGATGAATTACTCTCGAAGACTCTGAGGAATTTGGGTTGCTCTTATGACAAGTGTCAGTTTCTATCGGAGCAACCAACTAGCTAATTGTTGTGGGGGTGGCTATTTATAGCCTGGGAGCATCCCTACATGATTTGACATTAATGCCCTTAAATAATATGACCGTTGGTGTGGATAAGACCAATGATGTGGCGCGACTTGCGGTAACGGTCGGGACCCTCAACTATGAGAGTCCTCATGTCTCTCATATTCCTCACTCTAGGCTTTTGGTGTGATTAGGCTTAGGTTGAGCATCATGAGGAAATTCATTCCGATGTGTTACTTTGACCCCCTTTTACAGTACGGTGTTCCTATGACTCAAAAGTAAAGAAAATAAAACAGACAGAATAAATCTTCATGCTTCAAAATATTCAGCTTGTTTTTCTTCAGGACACACCGAATTCCTCATCTTCAATTTCTTCATGAGGAATATCAATTTCATCGCAATTCCTTCGCGATTCATTTCTTCAGCTTCAAACCAATTTCTTCTGCCGAAGATATACATTTGTAGGGGTCGATATTCATCAAATATTTCAAACTCCTGAGCGACTTATAGATCATGTGTACACTTATGAACACATTAGATACTTAACCTATAAGTCCTCAAACCACCAAAATCACTAAGGGGCACTAGATGCACTTACAATCTCCCCCTTTTTGGTGGTTGATGTCAATTAGGTTAAGTCTTCAACGGGGATAAAAATATGAAATGTAAATACTCATTTGAGGATTTTGAACATGTGCATATCTTGAGGATTTTGCTTTTCATAACCAACGCACATTCATGATTTATATCATGGAGATCTCCCCTTGAGTCTTGTAAATCATGCATACATACGACATATAGTATGAAGAAATTGAGGATGCATGATGACAAATGGTATCTTATGAATTCCAGCATGCGTGCATTAAAATTTTGAGGAATAAGCATGCGAAGAAAAACGTTCAAAAGTCTCAGAGTACCATCGGGCTTAAGTTACAACTCATTACATAAAACATTTTAGAAGAGCCAAGAGTTTGTAACTTAAATAAAGTTTATAAGCCCCCAAAATATATCCCGCGTGAAGACTAACTCTCAGATTTCTCCCCCTTTGTCATCAAGTGACAAAAAGGGACAAACTGAGGACTAACGTCCGTGAAGACTTTCACTTCTTGGCAGTTGAGGAAGACGCGTGAGGATTCTTGGGAGCCGACTTCCTCCTTGGACCAGTGGCAGTATCTTGTTGGTCTTCATCTGATTCAGCAGTGCAGAATGAAGAAAACGAACTGTCCTCGAGGTCTAGGACTGGAATTGGCCTAAATTTATTCTTTGGTGGCCACGACCAGTCGAAGTCCTGTGCAAACTCCAATTCTTCAAGTTCTACTTGAGTCTTCAAATGAGCCAGTGTGGCCCAGGTGCGATCAAAAACCTCATGAAGATAATGATGGTTAAGCTTCACAACATTCTGAGTTTCATTGAGGGTTTTCACAATGGCGCCGAACTGGCGTTTGACCCACTTGTGATTCCGATCAACCTTTTGGTGAAGACTGAGAAGAAGCTCTCTGGTATTCATCACCCTTGGAGCAACAGGACTTGGTGGATGGGTTTCAATGTCATCCCATGAGGAATATGCATCTGGCTCTCGGAACTGGCCATCAAGGGGACGACTACCTTCATCAATAACAGACTTGCCTTTTCCTTCAACAGGCTCGAAAGTCTTCTTGTTGACCCTTAGGGGAGGCATATAACCTTGATGATTGTTGAAATCAGCATGATAGTTGATGCCTGACCCGCGTATGATGTATCTCATGATCCATGGAGCGTAAATCTTCACGTAAAAAGGGGACATAGCATTTTCCGCCAGAGTCCTCAAGAATAAATCATGGATGTTGATGGGAATGCCATGGACGATGTTGAAGAGGATATTCTTCATGATGCCTACGACGTCTTCTTCATCATCATGACCCTTGATAGGCGCAAGAACACTGCAGAGGATTTTGTAAACCGTCCTGGGTTCATACTTCGGCTCATGGACCAGGAAGGTTGTTCTTGGTGGTTGCCCCTTGGCCAAAGGCTTCATGAGGACTTCCATCAGCTTGTTTGGCAGCTCTCGTTCGTCATACAACTTTATTGCCTTCTCTGAGGGAATTGACACAGGAAGTTCTCGCATCAGCTCATTGGCAGGAGCCTTGAAGTGTGTGTGCTGCTTCATCAAATCCAGGACCCAAGTGTTGACGTCTGTTGGATCTCCAGAGATGTGCAGAGTTGCATAGAATTGAAGAACAATGTCGTTGTTCCAATCGCAGATATCAGAGCACATGGGGAGCAGTCCTGCTTCATGAAGAACGTTGAGGACTGGAGGAAAGAACATAATTTCTTCAAGCTCAACATGAGGAATATGCCTGTGCTGGAAAATCTTGTTTCTTCCACACAACACAGATGCATAGTAGTTGAGCTATGTCCTATTCCAAAACTTCAGATGCCTGATGCGAGACTTGTCATAGGGATTTTCTCCGATGAAGTACATGCGTTCTTCAAAGAAGGATTCCTTTTGAAACTTTGGCCACTTGGAGAATGGCTGACGCTGCATCAGCTAAAGGTTTTGCTTCTTCCCTTGAGGAGAGACAATCATCGTAGTTTCTGGATTGATGACTACAAGAGCATTCTCTTAATTTGGTGCAGGGGCATTTTCCTCAGCATGTTCCTCAGGATGAGGAATTTCATCTGCTTGTGCTTCAGGCTAAGGAGCTCGCTCTGGTAGAGGAATGTCATCAACGGGAGCCTCTGGTTGAGGATTTTGCTCAGGAGGAGGAATTGCTTCATCCTGAGCCTCAGGTTGAGGATTTTGCTCAGGATTTTGATTTTCTTCAGGTTGAGGGTTTTCGCCTTGTTTTTCCTCAGCTTGAGGGGTTTGCTTGGTGGAGGAGCCAGATTCATCAGCTGGTTCAGCTGATCCTTGAGCAGTTTCTTCAGGAGGAATGAAGGTCTGAGGACTGTCATCGATCCGAATTTCCTCATCAGTGTGTTCCTCAGACACAACATTCTTCATTTCCTCATCAGTCAAGTGCTCCTTGTCTTCGCTTTAGAAGGGAGTCATCTCATAAGATGGAGCAACGTTGAGAGGCACAGGATCCAGAGGTGCATTTTCATCAAGTGATTTGAGGCGCTTGGCCTCAGTTGATTCTTCTGCTGAGGAAGCTTTTCTCTTCTTGGCTTACTTTTCAGCAGCTCTGGTCTTCTTCACGTGTGATGCAAACAGAGTCATTTTCTTCACCTTTGAAGATTTTGGTGAAGGCATTTTCTCAGCTGAAGCAGTTTCTTCAGCTGGAGCAGAGTCATCAGCTTGCTTAGAAGCACCAGCTGGAGCAGTTTCATCAGCTGTAGCAGAGTTATGATTTGGAGTTTCCTTGGTAATTTCCTCAATACCCGGTTCATCAGCACGACTTTCTTGAGGGATTTCCTCAGCATGGGCAGTTTCATGAGCTGGTTCCTCAATCTGATGCTGCGGTGTTGTTGCTGGAGGGGCAACCTTCCTTTTGTAATCGTCAACTGCATTAGTAGCAAGTTTGATGAAATTGTTCTTGAGACTTTAACGATCTGAGAGCGTAGTGTACTTATCAGTCAAAGTCTTCAATTCTGCCTGAGTGGTCACAAGTGCATCAGGCGTCAGGTTGAGGAGATTATGTCTGAGGAATTTCTCCTTTTTGAGCTTCGCAACCTTAGCTTGTTTGGCTTGCGTCTCCTTCCACTTGGCCTCGTTGATGAATGTGGCCACCATGTGGTTGATGCCTGGGGGAAGCTTCAAATCATCAATAGGAGTGTTGAGGTCCTCATACCATATGTTGATGTAATCCAAGAGGACTTTTGAGTCCATGGCCAGAGGAATGGCGCTGCCTGAGGCTTGTGCTACCCTCTCCTGCTTGTTTCTGATGATGGCTTGCAGAGTCTCATCATCATATTCATCACTACCTTCTGATGCAGAAGGAACTTTGATGATTTTGCTAGGGCTTAGTATGGTTCCTCTCCCAGCAGTCACCTTAGTCTTCATTGGAGTACGTGAAGACTTTGTCTTGTAGCTCGTTGCAGACGGAACAGAGGAGCTGGAGACAGTAGGCAGTTGCTTCACAATCTGCTTCTGTTCAGGCTTTGAAGCCTTTGGTGGTGCTAAGGGTTTTGGTGCTGATGCTGGTGTAGCTTTGTGAGGCATTTTCTCCTGAAGCTTTGAAGCCTTTGGTTTCGGTGGCACAGACTTCATTTGAGGAATGGTCGTACCAGAATTTCAGCTGCAAAGGAGGTGGCAGCAGTTGCAGTAGTAGCAGATTCTTCATTGAAATTTCTCACAGTGGCGTCTGCTTGCTTCTGAAGCTTTGAAAAATGTTTTGACTTTTCTTCAGGATAGTCATCAATTGTCTTGAGGCTTGAGGGGTGTGCATCCTGATAATCCTCAAGAGGAGGCCGTTTGCCAGGAGGCTTCAGAGCGAATTTCTTCGCATACTTGGGAGTGACGAATCGGTATTCTTTCCACTCCATAGCCCACCGGCGTTCTATCTTTTGAAGCCTTATCTTCCTCTTGGGCTTAGTCTCTTGCTCATCAGGCATGCAATATTCCAAGTATATATCCTGAGGGATATGAATGGCAGTGTTCCGCTCGAGCTTCTTGCCACCCTTTTGTTTCCTTTCATCTTCCATTTTCTTCCGTTGAGGCTTTTGCTAAGAAAATTGAACTCTTGAGGATTCTGATGAAACTTGCAGATTTTCTTCAAGAAACGCTGCAAATGAGATAAGTTGATGAGAACCTAAACATTCATCAGCTGACATTTTTGTACGTGTGAATAGAGTATAGTTGCGAGGAATTTGGAGAGGTCATATGCGTTCTCAGATTTGATGAAATGAAAATTTTTAAAGTTGAGGAATTTGACTAGTGGATGAGGAATTCGTCTAAGCACACTATTCTTGGGTTCCAGAATTGAACAGATTCAAAAATTTGCACAATTGAGGGATGTTGTGAAGATTATTAGATGGTTAGTGAAATTCATCAATAGTTGAGGAATAAACAGTGTTTGAGGAAAAGAGACTGATGGATACTTGAGGAAAAACAGATTTCACACATCTAAGGTAAAATAGTAGATTGAAAGAGCTGTAAAAATAGGGTTTTTATTACCCTATATAGCGCGCACGAAGAACAGAGAAGGAAGTAGCAGTAGACGTTCTTTGGTCTGAGTCCACTACGCCCTAACTCGGCAACAGAGGACAACTACGGCGGCGGCGGACGAAGATGGTCCGGTTCTGGCGTGGTTTCGGCGACGGAGAGGTCGAGGCACTCAAGCTTTTCCTCGCCAGCGTCGAGACTTCTAGCGATGGCGGTAGGGCTTTTGAGCTTTGCTGTAGCAGGAGGGCGATGGGATGAAGAAGATTTTACCGAAGGAAGATGGGGACATATTTACAGCCAGGTGGTAACTCTTGGCGCGAAAGTATCAGACCAAATAGCCCGTGTCTCCATGTCTCCGCAAGACACGTGTAGCCCACGACCTAAGCAGTGGAGATCGTGGTTATCGAACGGGGAAAGTGGGGTTCAGTTACTGTGTAAAAAAATGTTTTTGAAGATTTGAGGATTTTGTTACAAAATCATCAGATGAGAAGGACGCAGTGAGGATTTTGAACAAAGTTTCAAGTAGAACACATATGAAGAATTGAATAGACTGGGTGAGAGTAGAATAGAGGGAAAGTAGGGTCCGATCACATTCACTTAGATCAAATATCAAATTGAAGAAATAGCTATAAGTGAGTGCGGTTGAAGACTTTGAAATCACAGTCTATCTAGGTAAACGAAAATCATCAAGTGTTTTTGAAGATTCCGTGACAAAACGTCATTATGATGAATTTCAGTTTTGAAGAAAAGCAAGTTTGAACAACAACTTTTTTGAAGAAAATCAACTTTTGAAGAAATTCAGCTTTGAAGAAATTCAACTTCAGGAATTTCAAGTTGGGTGGTGGCGTGACCCACCATATAAGAATGTTGATTTCAGACGCCGCGTACAATTGTCGTAGGGCCTTGAGAATCAATTTCTTTGTTGATTTCCTCACACTAAGAGTGATATTCTTCATTGGTTCAATAAAATCGATTCATCGTGTGTTCCACATCTAAGTCATCAATTTTGCATAAGTGTTAGGATGTGTGCATGTTTTTACAAAACATTTGAAGATTCTAAGATATTTAGCTCACACCATCACTTGCAAAACCTTTTCTCATCCAAGGGCTTAGTGAAGATATCTGCCAGTTGATCGTCAGTCTTCACATGGTCGATGAGGATATTGCCCTTGAGGACATGGCCCCGAAGAAAATGATGACGAATCTGAATGCGATTGGTCTTCGAGTGTTGTATTGGGTTGTATGCCATCTTGATTGCACTCTTATTGTCGCGGTAGAGGGGCACATTCTTCATGTTGATGCCATAGTCCTTGAGGGTTTGCTTCATCCATAGCAATTGAGCACAGCATGAACCAGCAACAATGTACTCAGCTTCGGCAGTGGAGAGTGAAACACAGTTCTACTTCTTTGAGGATCAGCAGACTAGTGATCTTCCGAGGAAATGACATGTGCCAGAGTTTGACTTGCGATCCACACGGTCACCAGCATAGTCAGAATCAAAATATCTCACAAGAGGAAGATTTGAGCCTTTGGGGTACCATAATCCTAGTGTTGGTGTGTGAGCTAAGTATCGAAGAATATGCTTCACAGCCATGTGGTGTGATCCCTTCGGTTTTGCTTGAAAACGTGCACACATGCAAACACCAAGCATTATATCTGGCCTAGATGCACATAAATATAGTAAAGAGCCAATCATTGAGCGATATACCTGCTGATCAAATTCATTACCATTTTCGTCAGTGCAGAGGTGCCCGTTGGTAGGCATTGGAGTCTTGGTAGCTTTGCATTCATGCATGTCGAATTTCCTCAGAACATCCTTGAGGTATTTCTCCTGTGATATGAAGATTCCATTGCGTTGTTGACGAATTGGAAGACCTAAGAAGAATTTCATCTCCCCCATCATAGACATCTGATATTCTTCAGTAATCATGTAAGCAAATTCATCACTGTAACGTTTGTCAGTACATCCGAATATGATATCATCGACATATATCTGGCACACAAATAGTTCATTATCATAGGATTTAGTGAAAGAGTTGGATCGAGTGAACCAGGTTTGAAGCCTTTCTTCATGAGGAATTCCTTCAATGTATCATACCATGCCCGAGGGGCTTGCTTGAGACCATAGAGCGCCTTTTTGAGTCTGAAGACTTTGTGTGGATTCTTTGGATCTTCCAAACCTGGGGGCTGAGCAACATATACTTCTTCCTCAAGCTTACCATTGAGGAATGCACTTTTCACATCCATTTGATATAAGATGATGTTATGATGATTAGCATAAGCAAGTAGTATTCGAATAGCTTCAAGTCTAGCAACAGGTGCAAAAGTTTCATCGAAATCTATTCCTTCAACCTGTGTGTAGCCTTGGGCTACAAGTCGTGCCTTATTCCTCACCACTTGACCATCCTCATATTGCTTGTTTCGGAAAATCCACTTGGTGCCAATGATATTGTGCTTGTGAGGATCTGGTCATTTGACGAGCTCCCATACGTCATTCAGCTTGAATTGAATAAGCTCGTATTGCATGGCTTGGATCCACTCCGGTTCAATGAAAGCCTCAGCAACTTTTGAAGGTTCTGTGATAGACATAAAGGAGAAATGCCCACAAAAGTTAACTAAGTGTGAAGCTTTTGAGCGAGTGAGAGGACCTGGCGCGTTGATGTCATTAAGGATTTTGTCAAGTTCCACTTCATTTGCAATCCTCGGGTGAGCTGGTTGAGGATTTCATCTGGGCTGAGGAATTGGTTCTGGAGCAATTTCCTCACGAGCATCTTCTTGATTTTCATCAGTGCTGGGAATGATTTATTCATCAATTTCTTTAGTGGTAACAATGTCTTCAGTAGCTTTGAGCTTTATTTCTTCCTCAGGAGACAACTTATCTGGATCAGGAGGCAATTGCTCTCTTTGCGAGCCATTAGTTTCATCGAACCGCACATCTACAGTCTCAACAACCTTGTTGTGATAGTTGTTGAAGACTCTATAGGTGTGCGAGTCCTTTCAATAAATGAGCATAAAACCCTCATGTGCCTTAGGTGCAAACTTTGAGCTATGGTGAGGATCTCTAAGCCATCATTTTGCACTGAAGACTTTGAAATAACTTACATTGGGTTTCTTGTTTGTGAGGAGTTCTTATGAGGTTTTCTTCAGGAATTTGTGAAGATATACCCTGTTGATGATATGGCATGCAGTGTTAATTGCTTTAGGCCAAAAGCGACGAGGAGTCTGATATTCTTCAAGCATGGTTCTTGCCATCTCAACCAGAGTCATGTTCTTCCTTTCGACGACACCATTCTGTTGATGAGTATAAAGAGCAGACAATTCATGAGTAATACCAAGTTCATCAAGATAATTCTCAAGACCAGTGTTTTTGAACTCTGTTCCATTATCACTCCTGATGTGTTTGATCTTGATGCCAAATTTAGTCGAGGCCCTTGAGGAAAATCGTTTGAAGACTTCCTGCACTTCAGTTTTATATAAAATGATATGCACCCATGTGTATCTGGAATAATCATCAACTATGACAAAGCCATATAAAGATTCTGCATTTGTTAGTGTGGCATAATGAGTAGGTCCAAATTGATCCATGTGAAGCAATTCAAATGGACGAGTAGTGGTCATGATAGTCTTCGAGGGGTGCTTGGATCTGGTCATTTTCCCAGACTCACAAGCACCGTAGAGATGGTCCTTGAGAAATTTGACTGATTCGATGCCGATGACATGCTTCTTCTTCGCGAGTGTGTGCAAATTCCTCATGCCTGCATGACCAAGTCTTTGATGCCACAGCCACCCTTCTGAGATTTTTGCTAGTAGGCAAGTGGCTGGTTGAGGACCTATAGAGAAATCAACAACGTACAAATCCCCTCTTCTAACACCTTCGAAGACTTTGGATCTATCAAATTCCATGATGACAATACATCTATATCTTCCAAAGATAACAAACATATCAAGATCACAAAGCATTGAGACTGACATGAGGTTAAATCCAAGGGATTCAACAAGCATTACTTTGTCCATGTGCTTATCCTTGGAAATAGCCACTTTGCCAAGTCCCAATACCTTGCTTTTACCTTTGTCAGCATATGTGATTTGCTTCACGGGTGATGGAGTTAGTGGCATATTCATCAGCAAGATTTTGTCACCAGTCATGTGGTGTGTGCAGTGATGACCCACAAGTATAGGGGATCAATCATAGTCCTTTCGATAAGTAAGAGTGTTGAACCCAACGAGGAGCAGAAGGATCTGACAAGTGGTTTTCAGCAAAGGAAATATCTGCAAGCACTGAAATTGTCGGTAACAAGTGATTGTGTGGTGAGATTATTCGTAGCGAGCAACAAGTAACACAAGTAGAAACGGTGCAGCAAAGTGGCCCAATCCCTTTTGTAGCAAGGGACAAGCCTGGACAAAGTCTTATAGGAGGAAAAACGCTCCCGAGGACACACGGGAATTTCTGTCATGCTAGTTTCATCATGTTCATATGATTCGCGTTCGTTACTTCGATAGTTTTATATGTGGGTGGACCGGCGCTTGGGTACTGCACTTACTTGGACAAGCATCCCACTTATGATTAACAGCTCTCACAAGCATGCGCAACTACGAAAGAAGAATTAAGACAAAGTCTAACCATAGCATTAAATTAGTGGATCCAAATCAGCCCCTTACGAAGCAACGCATAAACTAGGGTTTAAGCTTCTGTCACTCTAGCAACCCATCATCTACTTACTACTTACCAATGACTTCCTCTAGGCCCAAATAATGGTGAAGTGTTATGTAGTCGACGATCTCATAACACCACTAGAGGAAAAACAACATACAACATATCAAAATACCGAACGAATACCAAATTCACATGACTACTATTAGCATGACTTATCCCATGTCCTCAGGAACAAAAGTAACTACTCACAAAGCATAATCATAGTCATGATCAGAGAGGTAATGAGTAGCATCAAGGATCTGAACATAAACTCTTCCACCAAATAATCCAACTAGCATCAACTACAAAGAGTAATCAACACTACTAGCAACAATACAAGTACCAATCGGAGTCGCGAGACGGAGATTGGTTACAAGTGATGAACTAGGGTTTGGAGATAAGATGGTGCTAATGAAGATGTTGATGGTGACGCGTCCCCTCCGATAAGAGGAGTGTTCGTGATGACGATGGCGACGATTTCCCCCTCCGGGAGGGAAGTTTCCCATGCAGGATCGTCCTGCGGGAGCTCTAGATTGGTTCTGCTCAAGTTCCGCCTCGTGGCCGTGGCGAAACCACGAAACAGCTCCTCCTTGATTTTTTCCTGGACAAAACCCTCCATATAGCAAAAGAGGGGGGCCAGTGGGCCAGTGGGCTGCACAAAAGCCCCCATGGCGTGGCATGGGGGGTGGCCGCGCCGTGCAGGCTTGTGGGCACCCCCTGGTGCCCCTTTGGCACTTCTTCGGCCTAGTATTTTTGATAAATCGGGAAAAAAATCTCCGTTGATTTTCACGGCGTTTGGAGTTGCGTAGAATAGGTATTGCAACTCTGCTCCACTTTCAGGCTAGAATTCCAGTTGCCGGTATTCTCCCTCTTCATGTAAACCTTGCAAAATAAGAGAGAAAGGCATAAGAATTATACCGTGAAGTGAAATAATAGCCAAAGAAGCGATAAATATCAACATGAAAACATGATGCAAAATGGACGTATCAACTCCGCCAAGCTTAGACCTCGCTTGTCCTCAAGCAAAAGCCGAGCTCAATAAATATGTCCACATGTTTAGGGAGAGAGGTGTCGATAAAACAAGATACGAACATGCATGCATCATGATCAAGATCAGAACAACAATACCAACATATAATCTCTCATGCTAAAGTGATAATTTCTTCACAAAGTAAAGCATGGATCAAGAACCTTACCGAGGAGTAACAACCGATAACCTTTAGTCATTGAAGCAATTGCAATTTATCACACCATCAGAAAGAGTCAAATAAGAGCTTGTAAAGCAAATCCACACACTCAATCATTCTTTCGTTCTCTACAATTGCTACAACTCACGTGGTACTCATCAGATCAAAGTTTCAGCTGGACACATAGAAAGATAGGGCTTATAATTTTGCCTCCCAACTAGTTACCTCAAGCGTAATGTCAACAATAATAATTCATGAATACTTACCTCCAAGTTGACATATGAATATAGATCTTTCCCAAGCATGTGACGGCAGCCAAGACAAAGGCGAAATAGGGAATTGGTGAAGATCACCATGACTCTTTCAGGGACAAAAAGTAAAGGTACAAAATAGGCCCTTCGCAGAGGGAAGCTATCGGGGGGATAACCCCGGGGTAGGCTCATCGAGCCTGATCCTTCATTTCCGGCCCAATGGACATGAACATATACAGATCCCCAAGGCCCAAATCTTCTGGCCGGCTAGGCAGCACCTACCGGCTAGAGGACGAGGCAGCCATCCTTCTGGCCGGACAGGCAACCCCTGCCGGCTAGACTCAAGGCGGACTCCTCTTCTGAGCCGGCCTGATCCCGCCAGCCGGACTGGGGAGGAGGCGGCCGCACTTAAGCCGGCCCGCCAAGCAGGCTAGCCGGTCGAAGATCATAGGTCACATCAGATCGTAGGTCAGGATAAGACCTCACGATTAAAGGTAGCTACGCGTGAGCAAAGGTACTGGATCGGGGCGCCCGACAGGTACGACCGTCGGCAGCCACGCCATTGACCTACCCCGGTTCTGATCCATCACCTAGCATACTGTCGGACCATCACAGTCCCACTCCATTACTTCACTCGACGTGGGGAATAGTGGAGGCGGCCATACTACCTGCCCATGAAGAATCTCATGGGGTGACGCTTGACTTACATCGCGTGCTCGGCGTCAACCTTACGCGAGAGCCTCATTGGCCAGCCGGCGGGTCCCACGGGCATTCGAGACCATGCAGCCGGCGGGCCCCTCAAGCGACAAGACAAGACTCTTGTGGGCCCCTGGCCAGCCAGCGAGGTTGTCAGCCGGGTCCCACACTTGTACCCTTTATCCATATTGTAGGCCGGCGGGTTCGTCTATAAAACCCCCCGGTCGCCCTCCATGCAGGGGGTCGATCATTCACCAGTCATACAACACAACATCTTCACCAACCACAGGGAGAGAGAGGCAGAGACAAGCCGGCTGCTCCCCTCTTCCTCCTCCCAACACAGCTCCACGAGCGACATTGTACTATGTTCACATACATCAAACACTCCGGCAGGATTAGGGGTATTATCTCTACTGAGAGCCCTGAACCTGGGTACATCGTGCGTCCCAACCTAGTTCCCAGCGTCCACCTTTGTCCCTTCGGTTCTCACCGACTTTAGCCTACCTATCGCATATGTTGTGAGTATTCACCGACAGAAGCAGAGGTTGTAATGCACTTTTGAGGTTTGGATGCGTGTCCTCTTAGTGTGGAGGAACGCCACTTTATATTGCCCCCTATGATAAAGAACTTTATTATGCAGTCTGTCGCTTTTATGTCTTCCTCATCACAGGTTCGTATAAAGCTTATTTTCCACACACAAATAGATCATACATATTAGAGAGCAATTTTTATTGCTTGCACCGATGACAACTTACTTGAAGGATCTTATTCAATCCATGGGTAGGTATGGTAGACACTCATGGCAAAACTGGTTTGAAGGTTTATGGATGCACAGGTAGTATCTCTACTCGGTGCGGGAGTTTTGGCTAATATGAGGTTGAAGCAATTGTCAGATGCTAAGGGATCTCTAATGATATAACATTGTTCAGAGCCAAGCAAACACAATTCATTACGTTGTCTTCCTTGTCCAACATCTACTTCTAGGCATGCAATAGTTTGGTGAGTGTTCACAATCATAGATGGTGTGAGAGATGATATATTTATATGTGAACCTCTCCTTCTTTATCACTTCCTATTAATTGCAACAATGACCAAGGTCTACGTTTGCATACCATCAACAAGTTTCAATCCTCATCCTTTTTATATGTGAAGCCATCACTTTTTCCCATAGGATCATTACATGATCTTTCATGCTTTTGTTCTATTCTCACTCTGTTGATCATGGCAAGAGGCAAATCCCCTGCACGAAAACGGAGTCCGGGAGGCGCACGAGGTGGCCACAAGCCCTCACGGCGCGGCCAGGGGGTCGGCCCGCGCTGTGCAGGCTTGTCGCCTCCTCGCGCATTTTCCGGACTACTTCCAATTTTTTTTCAAATATTCCAAAATGGAGAAAATTTCCTATTGGGAAAGTTTTGGACTATGTTTTCTTACCAAATCACATACCTCTTCATTTTCAGAGTCTGAAACAGGCTGATAAATATCCCTTAGGTATTCTTCCGGAGTTATGGTATTGATGATATTGCTTTCAACATTTATGGGAGTACCTGATATATAATGCTTGATTTTCCGCCCATTTAAAACTCTCGAGCAATTACCTTCCATGTTGTTGATCTTGATAGCACCGGAACGATATACTTCCTCAGCAACATAGGGACCTTCCCATTTAGAGAGAAGCTTTCCTGCAAAGAATCTTAAACGAGAGTTATATAGCAAGACATAATCACCTACATTGAACTCATGCTTTTGTATCCTCTTATCATGCCACCTCTTAACTTTCTCTTTGAAAAGCTTGGCATTCTCATATGCCTGAGTTCTCCACTCATCAAGCGAGCTAATATCAAATAACCTCTTCTCACCGGCAAGTTTGAAATCAAAGTTGAGCTCTTTGATTGCCCAATAAGTTTTATGCTCTAGCTCAAGAGGTAAGTGACATGCTTTCCCATACACCATTTTGTACGGAGACATGCCCATGGGATTCTTATAGGCAGTTCTATAAGCCCACCGTGCATCATCGAGATTCTTAGACCAATTCTTTCTAGACCTGTTGATAGTCTTTTGCAGAATCAGTTTAATCTCTCTATTACTTAGCTCTACTTGACCACTGGAGTGAGGGTGATAGGGAGACGCAATTCTATGGTTGACATCGTACTTAGCAAGCGTTTTACGGAAAGCACCATGAATGAAGTGTGAACCACCATCAGTCATTAGATATCTAGGGACTCCAAATCTAGGGAAGATAACTTCTTTCAGCATCCTGATAAAGGTGTTGTGATCAGCACTACTAGTGGGGATAGCTTCTACCCACTTAGTGACGTCATCAACAGCAACTAAGATGTGAGTATACCCATTGGATTTTGGAAAAGGTCCCATATAATCAAAGCCCCAAACATCAAATGGCTCAATGACAAGTGAATAGTTCATAGGCATTTCCTAACGTTTGCTAATATTACCTATTCTTTGACATTCGTCACAAGACAAGACAAACTTACGGGCATCCTTGAAGAGAGTGGGCCAATAGAAACCTGATTGCAATACCTTGTGTGCAGTTCTATCTCCCGCATGGTGTCCTCTGTAGGCCTCGGAGTGACACTTCAATAGGATCTGTCCCTGTTCAAGTTCAGGTACACAACGTCTAATAACACCATCTACTCCTTCCTTATAAAGGTGAGGATCATCCCAAAAGTAGTGTCTCAAGTCAAAGTAGAATTTCTTCTTTTGCTGGTACGTGAAACTCGGTGGTATATATTTTGCAACAATATAGTTCGCTTAATCATCATACCACGGTGCACTACGGGAAGTACTGATGACATTCAGTTGCTCATCGGGAAAGCTATCATCAATAGGTTGTGGGTCATCAAGAACGTTCTCCAACCTAGACAAGTTATCTGCTTCTGGGTTATCAGCACCCTTTCTGTTGACAACGTGCAAATCAAATTCCTGTAGTAAGAGAACCCATCTGATAAGTCTAGGTTTAGCGTCCTTCTTCTCCATGAGGTACTTAATAGCAGCATGATCAGTGAGAATAGTGACTTTGGAATCAACTATGTAAGACCTGAACTTTTCACATGCAAACACGACTGCTAAAAATTCCTTCTCCGTAGTAGCATAGTTTCTCTGGGCACTGTCTATAGTTTTACCAGCATAGTGAATAACATTCAACTTCTTATCAACTCTTTTCCCTAGAACAGCACCAACAACATAATCACTAGCGTCACACATGATCTCAAAAGGTAAGTTCCAATCAGGTGGTTGAACAATAGGTGCAGTTATCAAAGCCCTCTTAAGTATTTCGAAGGCTTCCTCACAATCATCATCAAAAACAAAAGGAATATCCTTTTGCAAGAGATTGGTAAGAGGCCTAGAAATCATAGAGAAGTCTTTAATGAACCTTCTATAGAAACCAGCATGACCAAGGAAACTTCTTATACCCTTGATATATGTGGGGTATGGCATTTTCTCGATTGCATCAACCTTAGCCTTATCGACTTCAATACCAATTTCAGAAATTTTATGTCCTAAGATGATGCCTTCATTAACCATAAAGTGGCACTTCTCCCAATTCAAGACAAGATTGGTGTCTTTACATCTCTGCAAGACTCGATCAAGGTTGCTAAGGCAATCATCAAAAGAAGACCCGTAAACGGAAAAGTCATCCATGAAAACCTCGACAATCTTTTCACAGAAGTCAGAGAATATAGCCATCATACATCTTTGAAAGGTGGCAGGTGCATTACATAAGCCAAAAGGCATACGTCTATAGGCAAAGGTACCGAAAGGGCAGGTGAAAGTGGTTTTCTGCAGATCAGATTGTGAAACTGGTATTTGGGAGAAACTAGAATAACCGTCTAGAAAGCAGAAGTGTGTGTGTTTGGATAGCCTTTCTAGCATTTGGTTGATAAAAGGCAAAGGGTAATGATCTTTCCTAGTGGCCTTATTCAATTTCCTAAAATCGATCACCATCCTATAGCTAGTAATAATCCTCTGTGGGATCAATTCAACCTTATCATTAGGGACAACGGTAATGCCTCCCTTCTTAGGGACGCAATGCACCGAACTCACCCAATCGCTATGAGAAACATGATGCATAATACCTGCTTGCAGGAGCTTTAGTATTTCTTTTCTCACTACTTCTTTCATCTTAGGATATAATATCCTTTGATGATCAGCAACTGGTTTGAAGTGAGGATCAGTTTTAATCTTGCGCTGCATAGAGTAGGACTAATGCCCTTAAGATCATCAAGAGTATATCCAATAGCAGCAGGGTGCTTCCTCAGAGTTTTTAGTAACTCCTTTTCTTCATGCTCTCAGAGGCTAGCAATAATAATAACAGGATATATCTCCTTTTCATCAAGATAGGCATACTTAAGAGTATCAGGCAACTGTTTAAGCTCGAACACTGGATCACCTTTTGGTGGGGGTGGATCCCCAAGCAGTTCAACAGGCAATTTATTCTTAAGGATAGGATATTGTTCTAAGACAACTCTATATATATCATCCCTTTCATCCATATGCATATCATTTTCATGCTCAAGCAAGTAGGGGGCACGGCAATAGAAGCTAAGGAAATAGTTTCATCCCTACCAGGCAGCTCCTTTTCATGAGGTTGTCTACCAAACTTAGATAAATTGAACTCATGTGACACACCTTCAAAGCCATCAGTGACAGTTTGCTTCTCACAATCAATATGAGCATTGACAGTATTGAGAAAAGGTTTGCCAAATATGACGGGACAAAAGCTATCTTGTGCAGTAGCAAGAACGAGGAAATCAGCAGGATACTTCCTTTTACCACACAAGACTTCAACATCCCTAATAATTCCCACAAGGCAGATAATATCTCTATTGGCAAGCTGAATAGTGACATCAATAGGCTCTATCTCAATAGGTGCAATCTCATCTTTGATTTCATCATATAAGGATTGAGGTATCGCACTAACACTAGAACCCACATCACATAAGCCATGATAACAATGATCTCCTGTCTTAACAGAAACCACAGGCATGCCAACAACAGGCCTATGTTTGTCTCTAACGTGAGGTTTAGCAATTCTAGCAGCATCTTCGCAGAAGTGAATATTATGTCCCTCAACTTCTTCAGACATAAGATCTTTGATAATAGCAATGCTAGGTTCAACTCTAATTTGCTCAGGGGGTGTAGGTGTTCTAATTTGCTCAGTTGAAGCTTTAGAATGATCCTTCATCCTAACAGGGAAAGGTGGTTTCTCAATGTAAGCACTGGGAACAATAGGATCATTATAGGCAATGACTTTCTCTTCAACTGGATTGGGTTTAACTACATTGACTTCTAAAGGAGGATGATATTTAAACCACTTCTCTTTGGGGAGATCAATATGAGCAGCAAAGGATTCACACAATGAAGCTACTATCTCAGAGTCAAGTCCATACTTAGCGCTAAAATCACTAAAGGTATGTGTCTCAACAAAGGATTTAACGCTATCAAAAGTGAAATTCATACCTGACTCCTTACCTTCTTCAAGCTCCCAATCTTCAGAGTTGCAGTTAATTCTCTCCAATAAATTCCATTTGAAGTCAATATCTCTCTTCATAAAAGAACCGGTACAAGAAGTGTCAAGCATGGTGCGATCATCATGAGAAAGCCGAGCATAGAAGTTCTGAATGATAATTTATCTCGAGAGCTCATGATTGGGGCATGAATATAGCATTGATTTCAGCCTCACCAAGCTTGAGCGATTCTTTCTCTGTCACAAGGCCAAACAATATAAATATAATTCCGATCACGATGTACTAAATGCATAGGATAAAACTTCTCATGAAATTCCAATTTCAACCGATTCTAGTCCCATGATCCAGTATCATCACATAGCCTATACCATGTCAATGCCTTATCCTTCAAAGATAAAGGAAAGATCTTCTTCTTGACCTCATCCTCGGGCACACTTGCAAGATTAAATAAACCACAAACTTCATCTACATAGCTCAGATGCAAGTCTGGATGTGATGTTCCATCTCCTGTAAAAGGATTAGCCAGCAGTTTCTCAAGCATATCCGAAGGAAATTCAAAGCAAATATTTTCAGTAGGTGCAGCAACTTGAGGATCAACTCTTTGTGCTTCTGTTTGAGGTGAAGATACCCCGAACAAGCCCCTCAAAGGATTAGTATCCATAGTGACAAGTGACAACAAATTTCAGCACACTATATGAATGTTTCCTTACCAAGTTCCACTTACCAAAGGCGCTTCACTCCCCGGCAACGGCGCCAGAAAAGAGTCTTCATGGCCCACAAGTATAGGGGATCAATCGTAGTCCTTTCGATAAGTAAGAGTGTCGAACCCAGCGAGGAGTTGAAGGATGTGACAAGTGGTTTTCAGCAAGGAAATATCTGCAAGCACTGAAATTGTCGGTAACAAGTGATTGTGTGGTGAGATGATTCATAGCGAGCAACAAGTAACAAAAGTAGCAACGATGCAGCAAAGTGGCCGAATCCCTTTTGTAGCAACGGAAAACCTTGACAAAGCCTTATAAGAGGAAAAACTCTCCCGAGGACACACGGGAATTTCTGTCATGCTAGTTTCATCATGTTCATATGATTCGCGTTCGTTACTTTGATAGTTTGATATGTGGGTGGAGCGGCGCTTGGGTACTGCCATTACTTGGACAAGCATCCCACTTATGATTAACCCCTCTCGCAAGCATCCGCAACTATGAAAGGAGAATTAAGACAAAGTCTAACCATAGCATTAAACTTGTAGATCGAAATCAGCCCCTTACAAAGCAACGCATAAACTAGGGTTTAAGCTTTCGTCACTCTAGCAATCCAGCATCTACTTACTACTTCCCAATGCCTTCCTCTAGGCCCAAATAATGGTGAAGTGTTATGTAGTCGACGTTCACATAACACCACTAGAGGAAAAAAACATACAACATATCAAAATACCGAACGAATACCAAATTCACATGACTACTATTAGCATGACTTATCCCATGTCCTTAGGAACAAAAGTAACTACTCACAAAGCATAATCATAGTCATGATCAGAGAGGTAATGAGTAGCATCAAGGATCTGAACATAAACTCTTCCACCAAATAATCCAACTAGCATCAACTACAAAGAGTAATCAATACTACTAGCAACCTTACAAGTACCAATCGGAGTCGCGAGACGGAGATTGGTTACAAGTGATGAACTAGGGTTTGGATATGAGATGGTGCTGATGAAGATGTTGATGGTGACGAGTCGCCCCCGATGAGAGGAGTGTTGGTGATGACGATGGCGACGATTTCCCCCTCCGGGAGGGAAGTTTCGCCGGCAGGATCGTCCTGCCGGAGCTCTAGATTGGCTCTGCTCAAGTTCCGCCTCGTGGCAGCGGCGAAACCACGAAAAAGCTCCTCCTCGATTTTTTCCTGGACGAAACCCTCCATATAGAAAAAGAGGGGGGGCAGTGGGCCAGTGGGCTGCACACAAGCCCCCATGGCGCAGCTTGAGGGGTGGTCGCGCCATGCAGGCTTGTGGGCACCCCCTGGTGCCCCTCTAGCACTTCTTCGGCCCAGTATTTTAGATAAATCGGGAAAAAATCTCCGTTGATTTTCACGGCGTTTGGAGTTGCGCAGAATAGGTATCTCAACTTTGCTCCACTTTCAGACCAGAATTCCAGTTGCCGGTATTCGCCCTCTTCATGTAAATCTTGCAAAATAAGAGAGAGAAGGCATAAGAATTGTACCGTGAAGGGAAATAACAGCCAAAGAAGCGATAAATATCAACATGAAAACATGATGCAAAATGGACGTATCATGCAGCCACTATAAAGAACCCACTCAGTACTCTTGGGTTTGTCATCCTGTAGATGAATTAGTACAGCTTACCATCTCATATGCTTCAGACTTGAAGAATATGATATCGATTTCTTCAGATAAGAATTTCATCATAAACAGAATTATCAGTACGTGTGAAATATTTCTATTTCATCAATATTAGCTTGCGTCCCATCAAGCATTTTCCTCAAGTCTCCAGCAAATTCTTCACATGATGATTTTCATCTCGAGACCTGACCTGCAGAAGTGATTAGTTCAGTTTCTTCACCACCCACATCTGAAGGGGTGGTAAAGCATTCATCATCCTGCGAGCACCATATGAGAAGGGGGGCATTGAAGCTAATGCACTTCTTTTAACAGTAGGGGGGTTAAAGTACTCAAATGAATATGCAGAGAATTTATTTGAGGATTTATGAACATAATGATTTGAAAAATAACGCTCATATTCATATTCCTTGTAATTTCCCTGCATATTAGAAGCATTAGCACGGGTACGAGCATAGTTTTGACCAGTTGAGGATTTTTCTCCTCTTGAAGACTTTGGTCCTCTTGAGGAATTTGATCTGGGGTTCAAATTCTTCATAGGTGGTGTCATGAGGACATTCACCTGAAGATTTTCAAGGTACTTTTGGGAACCCAGATTTTCCTCGGGGGAGGCCCATTCTTGCAGTTAGTTCCAACATATCGAGCAAATACTTCACCAGATTGATTTTTGAACAGTTTACAGTTGGAGTCAAATGACTCATCTGAGGAATAGGATAATTCACATGAAAAGCCTAGTAGATTGGATGGATCAAAAGGAGGCCCAGTAGCAGCAACTCATGAGGTTTTGGGATACTGCTCAGGTTTCCAATAAGATCCATCAACATTCAATTTCCTCTCAAAGGCAATTCCTTCTTTCCTCGGGTTCCTATTCAAGATCTGCTTTTTGAGCACATCACAAAGGGTTTGGCGTCCTTTGAGACTTTTGTATATGCCTGTCACATACAATTCCTTCAGCCCTGCATTTTCATCAGTGACATTTGTGGTTTCCTCAAGTGAGGAATTTGACACTATAGGAGCAGTTGAAGAATTTGTAGCAATAGAAGCATATGATGATTCTGGTGAAGAATTAGCAATTTCACGTTTGATGCATTTAAGACATGGAGGAATGAATTCAGCTTGATCAGTACTGATCTGTTGAGCTAGTAATGGATCATTTGCCACACGAAGATCATCATGAGAAATCCTCAGCTTCTCAAGATCAAGCTTCCTTTGAAGAAATTCATAGGAAAGTTTCTCATGATCAGCGAGGAGTGTAACATGACGATCTTGAAGATTATCAAATCTGGATTGAAGACTTTTCATATCTTCAGTGAGGATTTGGGTAAGATTCATTTCATCATTCAAAAGATCATCACTTCTATCTAGCAGTTTCTGATGCTTTTCCAGGGCAGTTTGTTGTTTAGTGGCAATGATAGCAAGTTTACTGTAACTTGGTTTTTTATAATCATCGGGTTCATAGTCACTTGAATCAGAGGAGGAAGCATCATTCGGTACCTTTGAAACTTTTGCCATGAAGCAATAGGTTGGAGCGAAGTCATCAGCATAGTCATCAGTGTGTATGGTGTTATCATTTTCTTCAAGGTTGAAGATTGACTTGCTGACGAATGTGGTTGCAAGTGCAAGGCTAGCCTGTCCAGATTCTGAGTCTTCATCAGAACCCTCCTCTTCATCACATTCCTCGGATTCTGCCTCGGAATCCATTTCCTTGCCAATAAGTGCCTGAGCCTTTCTGAAACTAGTCTTCTTGTGCGATGAGGGCTTTGAAGATGAGGATTTTGAAGATTTTTTTTTTCTTCGAGTCATCAGAACTTTCATCCTTGTATTTCTTCTTCTTTGATTCCTTTCCCGAACGAGGACAATCAGCAATGTAGTGACCTAATTTCTTGCATTTGTGGCAGGTTCTTTTCTTGTAGTCCTCAGATGAAGATTTTGATTTCCTCATATCTCTTCTTGACGATTTACCAAACTGGCCACGTCGTGTAAACTTCTGGAATTTCCTCACGAGCATTGCAAGCTCCTGTCCAAATTCTTCAGGATCACCAATGCTACCATCTGAGCCTTCTTCTTCAGATGAGGAAATTGCTTTGGCCTTCAGTGCACGAGGTCTAGAATAGCTTGGTCCATATAGATCTCTCTTTTCTTCTTGTTGGAATTCATGAGTATTGAGTCTTTCGTGTATATCAGCTCGATCAAGCATCTTGTAGTCTGGTCTTTCTTGAATCATCAGAACTAAAATATCAAATGAAGAATCCAAAGATCTTAGCAGTTTCTTCACAACTTCGTGATCAGTAATGTCTCGAGCTCCCAGTGCTTGCAGTTCATTTGATATGTGAGTGAGGCGATCAAAGGTATCTTGGCAGCTTCCATTGTAAAGCCTCTTGAAGCGATTGAAGAGATTGCGAAGAACATCAACATGAGAATCACGCTAGGTTGATACTCCTTCATTAACTTTGGACAACCTTTCCCAAATAAATTTTGCTGAGCCCAAAGCACTTACTCTGCCATACTGGCCCTTGCTCAGATGGCCACAGATGATATTCTTCACTTGAGAATCAAGTTGCTTGAATTTCTTCACATCAGCGGCAGAGACAGTAGCAGTGACGATAGGGACGCCATGTTCCACAATATACCAGAGATCATTGTCAATAGCTTGTAGATGCATCTGCATCGTGGTATTCCAGAAGGGAAAGTCCTTTCCTTCAAAAGTAGGACATCCTGCAGTAACCTTGATCATGCCTGCAGTCGACATAACTAAAACTCCAGGTGGTTAAACCAAAATCACATAGAACAAGGGAGTACCTTGCTCTGATACCAATTGAAACTGCGTTATATCGACTAGAGGGGGTGAATAGGAGATTTTTAGAATTTCATCACTAAGGAAATTCCTTTTGAGGAAATTCCTCACTGGTGACTAACTTGCAGCGGAAACACCAAAGGATCAGGAGTGCAAAGTATCACTACAACAGTTTTTCAGGGTGAAGAATATGAAAAACAGTTTGCACAGTATGCAGGCACGGAGAAAACAGATGAGGATTAACTTGCGTGAAGGATTTGGGGTTGAGGAATTTCAGAGAAAAGTCTTCAGCAAAATTCTTCAAACAATGACAGTGAAAATCATCAACATACAATCTGAGGAATGTAAAGAGTTGAAGAAATAGAACCCGTTTCACAGTGAAGACACTGGTTGATGACCCAGTTCCAACTGCTGTGACAGTTGTACATCTGGTTTGGAGTGGCTTGGTATTGAAACCAAAAGACACACAGTCCCTACCGTATTCTCCTTGGGCTAAGAACACACATTCCTCGCCCAACACTCGTGGTAAGTCTTCAGGGCAGACTTCCAAACCCTCACAAACTTGGTCACCTGGCGATCCACAATTGACTGTTGGATTGCTCTAGACCATGACGCCTAACCATCTGGAGGATGCACATTCCTCAAAGGTAAAAGGCTTTAGTCCCACACAGGAACAACTTCTTCAGTGATGCTCAATAACTTGGTTTTCGGTTTGTGGTTTGGTGTTTGGGGGTATTTCCTCACTGATGAATTTCTCTCGAAGACTCTAAGGAATTTGGGTTGCTCTTATGACAAGTGTCAGTTTCTATCGGAGCAGCCAACCAGCTAATGGTCGTGGGGGCAGCTATTTATAGCCCGGGACCATCCCGACATGATTTGACATTAATTCCCTTAAATAATATGACCGTTGGTGTGGACAAGACCAATGATGTGGCGCGACTTGCGGTAACGGTCGGGACTCTCAACTGTGAGAGTCCTCATGTCTCTCATATTCCTCACTTGAGGCTTTTGGTGTGATTAGGCTTGGGTTGAGTATCATGAGGAAATTCATTCCAACGTGTTACTTTGATCCCATTTTACAGTATGGTGTTCCTATGACTCAAAAGTGAAGAAAATAAAACAGACAGAATAAATCTTCATGCTTCAAAATCTTCAGCTTGTTTTTCTTCAGGACACACCGAATTCCTCATCTTCAATTTCTTCATGAGAAATATCAATTTCATCGCAATTCCTTCGCGATTCATTTCTTCAGCTTCAGACCAATTTTGTTCAGCCGAAGATATACATTTTTAGGGGCCTCAGCGACTTATAGATCCTGTGTACACTTATGAACACATTATATACGTAACCTATAAGTCTTCAAACCACCAAAATCACTAAGGGGCACTAGATGCACTTACAAACCATATATGTAAATGGACTATAATGATGAGTAGAATCACATGAACTACTTTGTTTTGCTGTTAACAAACATAAAATGTGGTTAGGACAAATCTGGACAGATTACAAAGTTAACGCGTGGGGTCATTTCGGAGATACTATATGTCGTTTCCGGACTCATTTAAAATGCCTAGATAGATACTTTAATGTGTGCTTCACCCCTTTCCATGTTAATAACATTTAATATTGTTGTGATAATAAACGGACGTAAGCTAAATAATTAAACACGGAGTTTCGTCAATATGCAACTCATTGCATATTGAGCTTCACTTAATGTGTAGTGTTTGATTGTGTGAATTGCCACGCCATGCCTTGAATATTTAAAACTGGTCATGCATCATATTAGGTCATGCATCATATTGTGCACATGCCGTGGTGGATATCTTGTGTTGATTCTTGTTTCCCGTTTGCTTCGTCTCGATAGAGTTCCTCAAGCGTGTCGGAATGTGAGGATCCATTTGACTACGTCGGTTCGTCTGCTTCACGGAGTCGTTCTTCTTCCAAGCGGGATCTTAGGCAAGAATATTATTTCCTTAGATACCATTACTATCATTGCCATGCTAGTTGTTTCGTTTCTATCGTTATGTCTCTTTGCCTACCACGTGTTAAACATGAGCCTTCCAACATTGCCATGAAAATCTGCAAGCTGTCTACAACCTAGCAAACCACTGATTGACTATGTTACCGCTTGCTTAACCATTGTTAGTGTTGCTAGTTGCAGGTGCAGTTGCTTCCATGTGTTAACATGGTTCCTTGTTATATCACCCTATTAAATGCTATTTAATTTAATGCACCAATATACTTGGTAAAAGGTGGAAGGATCGGCTTTCTAGCCTGGTGTTTTGTTCCACCTTTGCGGCCTTAGTTTCGGCTACGAGTGTTATGTTCCATAAATGAGTGCTCCTAACATACTTGGGGTTGCTATGGGGACCCCCTAGATTCTCATTTTGGGATAAAGCTCGTCTGGCAAGGCCCAACATTGCTACAATATTTGCCCAACATAATAATCTTGATAACATTGAAAAACATAGGGCGTCATGAACCCGAGGAGTAATTCAACGTAATACAGGGGGGCAGTGATGATGGTGTTGGTCCCAAATAGGATGCCTGTGGGGCCACCGCGAGGAAACTTTCGGTTTGGTTTTATTCGTAGCTAGTCCCATCCGGTCGTGTCCTAAGAACGAGATACGAGGCCCCAATTGGGTTCTTCGACATGCCGGGCGGCCTTACTGGATTTGTTTTACCTTTCTCGAGCGTCTTGTGCGATGGATTCCGAGGATTCTTTGGGCTATCTCGAGGTTGAGGTTTTCCAATAGGAACCCGAGGAGATCACGGTTTATCCCTGATCGAGGTCATTCCGTTGCAGCGTGTGGTAGTTTGTGATGGACTAGTTGGAGCACCCCGGCAGGGTTAAATCTTTTGGAAAGCCGTGCTCGCGGTTATGTGGCAACATGGAAACTTTGTTTAACATCCGGTTCAAGATAACTTGAATTAAGCTTAACTAAAATATGCCAACTGAGTGCATAACCATGATTGTCTCTTTCGTGAGCTCCTTCTCCGATCGAGGACACGGTGGGTTTAAGTATGATGTTAATAGGTGTTCAGGATCATTCATTGGATCATTATTAGTCCACGTACGCTATGCGTAGATCACCCTCTCTTACTCTTGTACTCGTAAGTTAGCCACCTGAAATAAATGCTTAGTCGCTTGCTGCCGCCTCACCACTTAACCATACCACACCCATTAAGCTTTGCTAGTCTTGATACATTTGGAAATGAGATTCTTGAGTCCCTGTGGCTCACAGATTACTACAACACCAGTTGCAGGTACAAGTAAAGGATATTAAGACGTGAGCGCGATGATTGTTCATTCGGAGTTTCTTCTTCTTCCTCGGTGATCTAGAATGGCTTCTAGGCCGGCAGCCCGGGCAAGGATGGTCCTTGTTCTTTTATCGTTTTTTCGTCCATAGAAGGACCTTGCTCTTCTTCATGATGATTGTATATATTGTACTGATGTAACTCTAATGTAGCTTGTGGCGAGTGTAAGCCAATTCCATATACTCATCTTTTTAGTACATGTACTTATAACGACATTCTTACGAAACAACGAGATGCGTTTCTATCCCTGTCGAGACCCTCAAGCGCAAAATAAGGATAGAACCACATCTTGGGCATTACAAGTTTGTATCAGAGCAGTACCGACCTAGCAACCCCCTTGATTGATCGAACTTGGCAGAGTCGAGTCTAGTAAAAAACTACTTTGAGTCTAGTTATATATTGGAGAGTAGGATTCTTGTTTCTCCTCTTCTATGCTCTGGTGAGGAATCTTGACATAATGATTTTAATTCTACTCCTCTTCTCAGTCAATTTTTTTTGGGATCATGCGGATATTTTGGAATCTATATGATGTCGATGTGACGGAGTTCTGACTTGGTGCCTCCTGCTGTGTTGATTTTATTCCAGGGAGTTCAGCTCCAGGAGATTCTCGAGCACATCGTTATCATTCAGTTTTCTTAGTATCTCAGGACGGAGGATGTTCGAAATTGCTTCAATACTAGTAGTGGCGAGATAACCCCGACATCCTCAGTACTAGTGTAGGGAGTTCGGGGTACCGCCATACTTAGTATCGTTGTGATTACGATGGTCTGAGATAGATGAGTTTCGGAGATCTCTGGTTATGTGTTGACGGATGTGATACACTGGACGGGTAGTCTTATTGATAGGAGTTGAGTGATGGATTTTACTCGTTGTATTCATGGACCCGATTGCATGACCATAAAATTTTGGGAGTTCTTAGGTGGGAATTCAAGTAGTTACTTATAGGACAATCTTCCAACAGATGCATGATGTGCGGTTGGGGTTCGACATATAGTAGATTCGTTTGTTCACGGTCGTCTTACAGCGGTTCTCGTTGTGTATTAAGGAGTCCTTGTAGCTTCCTACGACTCGGGGACACTTCGTATGTCGTGTGCACTACCTTGTACATGATGGCTACTGTAGGATCGAGCCCGTGCGAATCTATCCACGAAAATATCGAACGGAATCTCTATCATGAATTTGTTCTGGCTTGTTTCGTAAGCCTCATCCTTTGTTTTTTTGGAGTATGGTAATTCGAGTTTCTTCGATGTATTTACAAGAGGTATTCTCATATTTTTTATGGAATGCTGATTCTTTTGCTCAATCAAGTTGTCTTTTCAATTCTTCTCAACTGGAGTCATCATGTCAATTCGTTTTCATCCGGCGTGCTTCTCTTCAAGTCAATTCTATCCTTTTCAAGATTTGCAAGATCAATCTATCATTTATTTCCGGATTTCATATAATCTCTCCCAAGTTGTCTTTGTTTCTCCCCGCCCTCTCGCCCTTTTCTTCAAGGATTAGATTACCATCCTAGTGCCTTTCTTTTCACTGTTTCTTCTGCCATCTTATCTTCTGTGTTGTTTCCGGTGATTCTTTGATAAGATTCTTAGGAGTTTCTAGTTCATCATTTCTTCATTCTTGTTCTTTTCTGGTGGATTCAAATTAAGTTCTTGGTGTTCATCATATCCTTTTCTTTTGTTCAATGATTCCAGTGTGGAAATTCTTATCCAAGTCTCTCTTGTTTTTCATCTCTCTCTATTCTATCTGGAGTGCTGAAGATATCCCAGAAGTTTCTTGTTTTCAATTCATTCAATTATTTTGAGGTTCTCACCTCAAGTTTTCATTATACCGGTGCAATATCTCTCTTTTTGAGCAATCCATTCATCCAGTGTTTTCTTTCAGTGGGCCCATAACCCACAGGTTTTTCCCAGGATGTCATCTGGCTCTTTTAATCTTTCCGGAGATCTTTATTTATTTTTTAAGTATGACGTAAGTATGAATTCCATCAGTCATATTCCTTCCTCAAGGCCAATCTAAATTATTTCATCATTGACTTAACTTTTCATATTGTTATTCTGGAGTGTCTTAGTAACCTTCGTGTTGTTCTCCTCATCATTTTCGACTTGGAAGACGAGGAGTGCTTCTCTCAAATCTTGTCCATTCTTTTTAAGAATCATCATTTCAGCTTTATCTAATCATCTTAAATCGTTCTCGATCATGAGAAATCCCTTTCTTGCTATCCGGTGCATTTCAGATTTGTTTTCATTCTCGATCCTCTAAAGGTCATCATTTCAGAAGATTTCTTCATTCTCAAGCTTTCAACTTTCATTCTCAAATTCTTCTGAATTGTTGTCTCTTCGTTCGTCTCTCAATTATTCTGGTTACTTGTTCAAGTTTTTCTCTCAGGTGGCTCATGATCTCTTTGTTCTCATGTATCTCCATTCATTCTTGTTATCCCTATTCATTCCAATTCATACCAGTGTTCTTCCAAAACTTCTTTAGTTTGTGCTCTATCTATATCTCTCTTTTCAAGTAGAACAAGTGGTATGCTAAATCCGTTGCTTGTCTTCAATTTAACTTGATGAAGGATAAACATAACATAATTCTTATTCTTGTTTCATTGTGATTTAAATTCTTCTTCCGGAGTGGCTCATGATATCAATTCTTTTCTCAAGTGCTCATCTTTTGTTTTCCGGAGTTCCAAGTTTTCTTAAGTATCTCTTCTTGAAGCTTCATCTAAGTCATGGAGGGCCTGAATCTTATTCTTTTCATCCTTCGTATATTTGCATCATTCTCTTGTAGACGGAGGTTTGTCTTGCTGGTTCTTCAAGATTTCATTCATTCTCAATGTGTTCTTCAAGATTCTTTTTGGAGAACCTCAAGTATTCTTTGTTTGCATTTCAAAGTGCAATTCTTCCTCCTTTATCATTTGTGGTGGTGTTATAGTGTTCTTGTTAGTGGAGGAGTCTCCAAGAGAAGTTGTTTCAAGAATGAGATATTTAAACCCACCAATTCCTTCAGTCGTGAGATATTTTCAAGCCTTGATTCCTTCATTGAGCAATCTTGGTTTAGATTTCACCTAAAGCGTTTCATATGGGTTGTTGCTATTATGGTGATTATCACCGATCCAAGTTCTCAGTGTATCTTCTTGGTGTAAGAAGTCCTGAATCTCTTATTGCTCCCAACCAATCCTTGTTTCTGTTAGTGGCAGGTTGCCAACCCATTACTTTGAAATGGTTTCCATAATCCCACAACAAGCTTGTTCTTTCGTTGTTCATTTCCAACAACTTCATTCAATTCTCCTTGTCGGGATGCTCTTCAATTCAATTGTGGTAGTAGTTGTATTTTTCTTCTTCATTCTTTCTTCTCAATGATCTAGTTTCTATTCCCTTGTTTAGGAAGTTGTGGTGATGTTGCTCTCTTCAATCGATCATCTTGTTATATCAAGATCATGTTCTCTCCTTGCTCATTCAATTTAGTTGGTTTGTTGTGAATCTTGTCAAGATCTTTCCATTGTATCGAATTTTTGTCCCTTTTTCCTACCGCAGTGCTGCCGAAATTTTGTGTCAATTCTTGCTTGTTTTCTCATATCATTCTTCGTCTCTATCCAACCTTCAAGGATTGTTGGTCTCACTCGTTTGTCAAAGAAGCAACTAAGTTTTATCCTTTTCTCTTTCTCTTCCTCTTCCCCTTTCATCCCTGGATCTTGGGTCGAGATCCTCTTGTAGTATAGGAGAGTTGTGATAGCCCGAGATCGACGCTCCAGAAGAGTCCCCTTTTATTCCGTTTTCGTCGTGTGACTTATTTACCTGTCGCACTCATCATCGCATCATTCGCATCATCAGCATTCCATCGTCACTCCGCTACCGCCAATTTCAAAACTTGCATCCGTTATTAGTTGTCGGTTCTCTCCGTTTTTGTCGTTGACTGTTTTGAGACCAACCACACATGCATGCGCCCGCGAAATTGTTTAATCTTGTTTTTCAAAGCGAATATGAAACTTTCTCGGATTGGGTTGAAACTTGGCGTGCGGTCTTGTTATTGTGTAGATAGGCCGCGTGCCAAATTTCGTTGCAATCGGAGCTCGTTTGATACCCGAACAATTTATTATATACCAGCACTATAGCCAATTTAATTGTCGGACGTTTGGCGTTTTAAAAACTCTGCCACGGGCCGCACCATTTCCCTCTCATCCCTACATAGCCCAACTACAGAACCCATTAGAGTCACCTAGCCACTTCCTCCGTTCGTGGTCATTGGATCGCGATCGGACGGACGAGGTCCACCCCACCATAGCCCAACCCCATATAAGAACCACCTCATGGTGGAGCTCTCTCACTCCACTAGGGTTTCCCCCTAGCCATTCTTGCAGCCACCCCCTAGAAAAACCCCACCTACTAGCTCCACTTCCTCTTGATGGGGAACGTTGCATGGGAAACAAAAAATTTCCTACGCACACAAAGACCTATCATGGTGATGTTCATCTACGAGAGGGAGATCAGATCCACATACCCTTCTAGGTCACTCAGCGGAAGCGTTAATAAACACGGTTGATGTAGTGGTACGTCTTCACGATCCGTCCCTCGAACCGTCCCACAATCCGTCCCACGAACCGTCTCATGATCCGTCCTGATCAAGTGCCGAACGGACGGCACCTCCACGTTCCGCACACGTACAGCTCGATGACGATCTCCGCCTTCTTGATCCAATAAGAGAGATGGGGAATTTGATGAGTTCTCCGGCAGCGTAACGGCGCATCGGTGATGGTGATGATCTATTCCTGCAGAGCTCCGCCCAAGCTCCGTAGAAAACCGATCTAGAGGAAGAACTATGATCTAGAGGAGAGGGAAGCACGTGGCAAAGTTGTGTCTCAAAAGACCTAAACCTCTAGTATATATAGGAGGAGGGGAGGGGAAGCCTTGGCGTGCCAAGGAAGGCCTCCTTGGGTCGGCCGAAGTGGGGAAGGGAGGAGTCCTCCTCCAATCCCACTTAGATTAGGACTCCTTCCTTATTTTCCCACCTCTTTTGGATTGTCCACTTTTTCCTCATGGGCTTTCCTTATATGACTTTGTCAGCCCATTATACCTTATTGCGCATCCAATAAACCCACTTGGAACCCTTGGGGCGTGGTCGGCCCACCCAGTGGGCCCTCGGAACCCATTCGTCACTCCTGGTACACTGCCGGCAATGCCCGAAAACCTTCCGGAATCCAAACACCAACTTACTATATATCAATCTTCATTTCTGGACCATTCTAGAAACCCTCGTGGCGTCTGGGATCTCATCCGGGACTCCTAACAAAACTTCGGAAACCAACACACATAACTCAACTATATCGAAACGTCACCGAACCTTAAGTGTGCAGACCCTGCGGGTTCGAGAACTATGCAGACATGACCTGAGACACTCTCCGGTCAATAACCAACAACGTTACCTGGATGTCCATATTGGCTCCTACATATTCTACGAAGATCTCTATCGGTTCAACCTCTATGTCAAGGATTCATATAATCCCGTATACTATTCCGTTTGTCCTTCGGTATGTTACTTGCCCAAGATTCGATCGTCGGTATCATCTTACCTAGTTGAATCTCGTTACCGGCAACTCTCTTTACTCGTTCCTTAATACAAGATCCCGTAACTAACTCCTTAGTCACATTGCTTGCAAGGCCTATTGTCATGTTGTATTACCGAGTGGGCCCCGAGATACCTCTCCATCACACGGAGTGACAAATCCCAGTCTTGGTCCATGCCAACCCAAAAGACACCTTTGGAGATACCTATAGAGCACCTTTATAGTCACCCAGTTACGTTACGATGTTTGATAACCCACAAGGTATTCCTCCGGTGTCCGGGAGTTGCATGATCTCATGGTCATAGGAACAGATGCATTGACATGCAGAAAACAGTAACAATAAACTAACACGATCATATGCTACGTTTATAGGGTCTTGTCCATCACATCATTCTCCTAATGATGTGATCCTATTATCAAGTGACAACACTTGTCTATGGTTAGGAAACCATAACCATCTTTGTTCAACGAACTAGTCAACTAGAGGCTTAATAGGGACAGTGTTTTGTCTATGTATCCACACATGTATTTGTGTTTCCAATCAATACAATTATAGCATGGATAATAAACGATTATCATGAACAAACAAATATAATAATAACTAATTTATTATTGCCTCCAGGGCATATTTCCAACAGTCTCCCAATTGCTCTAGAGTCAATAATCTAGTTCACATCACAATTTGATTTTAACGAATCCAACACCCATACAGTTCTGGGGTTTGATCACGTCTTGCTTGCGAGAGAGGTTTTAGTCAACGAGTCTGAACCTTTTAGATCTGTGTGTGCTTTACAATTCTTTATGTCATCCTATAGATGCTACTACTACGTGCTATTTGGAAATATTCCAAATGACTATTCTACTATACGAATCTGGTTTACTACTGAGAGTTATTCGGATTAGTGGCAAAGCTTGCATCGACGTAACCCTTTACGACGAACTCTTTAATCACCTCCATAATCGAGAAAAAATCCTTAGTCCACTAGTTACTATGGACAACTTTGACCGTTGTTTTAGTGATTCAATCCTAGATCACTCTTTCTACCCCTTGAAAGACTCATGGCAAGGCACACATCACGTGCAGTACACATCATGGTATACTTTAGAGCCTACGACTAAGGCATAGGGGACGACCTTCGTCATTTCTCTTTTTTCTGCCGTGGTTGGACTTTAAGTCTTACTTAAATTCACACCTTACAACACAACCAAGAACTCCTTCTTTGCTGATCTATTTTGAACTCCTTCAAAAATTTGTCAAGGCATGCATTTCATTGAAAGTTCTATTAAGCGTTTTGACCTATCTCCATAGATCTTGATGCTGAATGTTCAAGTAGCTCTATACAGGTTTTCCTTTGAAAAACTCCTTTCAAACAACCCTTTATGCTTTACAGAAATTCTACATTACTTCTGATCAATCAATATGTCAACCACATATACTTATCAAAAATTCTATAGTGCTCCCACTCACTTCCCTCTCATAAACCTTGTATAAACCCAAAACCTTTGATCATCACATCAAAGCGTATATTCCAACTCCGAGATGCTTGCACCAGTCCATAGAAGGATCGCTGGAGCTTGGTTACTTGTTAGCATCCTTAGGATCGATAAAACCTTCTGGTTGTATCACATACAACCTTTCCTCAAGGAAACCGTCGAGGAAACAATGTTTCGACATCCTATCTGCAATATTTCATAAATAATGCAACAACTGCTAACATAATTCCAACAGACTTTTAGCATCGCTACGAGTGAGAAAGTCTCATCATAGTCAACTCTTTGAACTTGTCGGAAACATCTTTGTGACAAGTCGAGCTTTTCTTAATGGTGACTTTTCACCATCATCGTCTATCTTCCTTTCAAAGATCCATATGTACTTAATAGTCCTACGACCATCAAGTAGTTCTTCCAAAGTCTATACTTTGTTTTATACACGGATCCTCTCTCGTATTTCATGGCCTCCAGCCATTTTCCGGAGTCTGAGCCCACCATCGCTTCCCCATAGCTCGTAGGTTCATTGTTGTTCAACAACATGACCTCCAAGACAGGGTTATCGTACCACTCTGTAGCAGTACGCGACCATATCGACCTACGAGGTTTGTAGTAACTTGATCCGAAGCTTAATGATCACTATCATCAGTTTCCACTTCAACTGGCGTAGGCGCCACAGGAACAACTTCCTGCGCCCTGCTACACACTGGTTGAAGTCATGGTTCAATAACCTCATCAAGTTCCATCATCCTCCCACTGAATTCTTTCGACGGAAACCTTTCCTTGAGAAAGGACCCGTTTCTATAAACAAACACTTTGCTTCTGAATCTGAGATAGGAAATGTACCCAACTGTTTAGGTTATCCTATGAAGATGCATTTATCCGCTTTGGGTTCGAGCTTATCAGACTGAAACTTTTTCACATAAGCGTCGTAGCCCCAAACTTTCAAAGAAACGACAGCTTATGTTTCTCCAAACCATAGCTCATACGGTGTCATCTCAACGGAACTACGTGGTGCCCTATTTAAAGTGAATGCGGTTGTCTCTAATGCCTAACCTATAAACGATAATGGTAATTCGATAAGAGATATCATAGTTTGCACCATATCAAATAGGGCGCAGCTATGACGTTCGGACACACCATCACACTATGGTGTTCTAAGTGGCATGCATTGCGAAACAATTTCCACATTGTCTTAAATGTGTACCAAAACTTGCAACTCAGATATTCATCTCTATGATCATATCGTAGATAGTTTATCCTCTTGTCACGATGATCTTCACTCTGAAATAGCTTTGAACTTTTCAATATTTCAGACTTGTGATTCATCAAGTAAATACTCATGTATCTACTCAAATCTTCAGTGAAGTAAGAACATAATGATATCCACTGCGTGCCTCAGCACTCATTGGACTGCACACATCAAAATGTATTACTTCAAACAAGTTACTTTCTTCCTCCATGTGGTATTATTTGCATGTCTCAAGTGACTCAAAATCAAGTGAGTCCAAACGATCCATCTGCATGGAGTTTCTTCATGCGTTTATACCAATAGGTATGGTTTGCATGTCTCAAACGTTTCAAAAATGAGTGAGTGCAAAGATTCATCAGCATGGAGCTTCTTCATGCATTTTACACCAACATGACTCAAGTGGTAGTGCCACAAGTAAGTGGTTATGAACATGTGTAGCACTACGATCGAGATTTAGTAAACCATTGAAGGTAATTATTCAAGCAAATAGAATAACCATTATTCTCTTTAAATGAATAATCATATTGCAATAAACACGATCCAATCATGTTCATGCTCAACGCAAACACCAAATAAGAATTATTTAGGTTTAACACCAATCCCGATGGTAGAGGGAGTGAGCGATGTTTGATCACATCAACCTTAGAAACACTTCCAACACATATCGTCACCTCGCCTTTAGCTAGTCTCCATTTATTCCGTAGCTTTTATTTTGAGTTACTAACACTTAGCAACTAAACTAGTATCTAATACCCTTGTGCTACTAGGAGTACTAGTAAAGTACACATCAATATCATGTATATCCAATAAACTTTGTCAACTTCACCAGCCTTCTTATCTACCAAGTATCTAGGGTAGTTCCGCCTCAGTGACCGTTCCCCTCATAACAAAAGCACTTAGTCTCGGGTTTGGGTTCAACCTTGGGTTTCTTCATTAGAGCAGCAACTGGTATGTCGTTTCATGAAGTATACCTTCTAGCCCTTGCCCTTCTTGAAACTAGTGGTTATAGTAACCATCAACAATTGATGCTCCTATTTTATTTCTACTATCGCGGTGTCAAACATTGCGAATCGCTCAAGGATCATCATATATATCCTTGATATGTTATAGTTCATCACGAAGCTCTAGTATCTTGGTGGTAGTGACTTTGGAGAACCATCACTATCTGATCTGGAAGATTAACTCCCACTTGATTCAAGCGACTGTTGCACTCAGACAATCTGAGCACATGCTCAACGATTGAGGTTTTCTCCTTTACTTTGTAGACCAAGAATCTTGCCGGACGTTTCATACCTCTCAACAAGGGCACGAGCATGAATTCCCAATTCCAACTCTGGGAACATCTCATATGTTCCGTGACGTTTCAAAATGTCTTCGGCGCCCCAATTCTAAATCGTCAAGCCTTATGCACTGAACTATCACATAGTCATCAAAAACATGTATGTCAGATGTTCGCATCATCCATAGACGACGTTCGAGGTTCAGCACACTGAGCGGTGCATTAAGGACACAAGCCTTCTGTGTAGCAATGATGACAATCCTCAGTTTACGGATTCAGTCCGCAAAATTGCTACAATCATTTTTCAACTAAATTTTCTCTAGGAACATATAAAAACAGTAGAGCTACAGCGCAAGCTACAATATAATTTGCAAAGACCTTTTGACTATGTTCATGACAATTAGGGTTTAACTAATCAAATTACTAATAAACTCCCACTCAAATAGACATCCCTCTAGTTACTTGAGTGTTACATGACCCAAATTCACTAACTCAAATCCGATCATCACGTGAGTTGAGTGTAGTTTCAGTGGTAAACATATCAACTATACGATTTATGCTTGACCTTTCGGTCTCTTGTGTTTCAAGGCCATGTGTGCACATGCTAGGCTCATCAAGTTTAATCTGAGTGTTCCGCGTGTGCAACTGTTTTGCACCCGTTGTATGTGAACATTGAGTCTATCACACCCGATCATCACAGTCGGGGAGAACACAATTTTATCTTGAAATTTTAGTGAGGGATCACCTTATAATGCTACCGTCATTCTAAGCAAGATAAGGTGCATAAAAGGGTTAACATCACATGCAATTAAAAAGTGACATGATACAGCCATGATCTTGTGCTTCTTGATCTCCATCACCAAAGCGCCGGCATGATCTTCATCGTCACCGGCGCCACACCAAGATCTCCATCATCGTGCTGCCATCGAGGTTGTCGTGCTATCTATGCTATTACTACTAAAGCTACAACCTAGCAATATAGTAAACACATCTGCAAACACAAACGTTAGTTTAAGCACAACCTTATGGCTCCTGTCGGTTGCCGTAGCATCGACGTGCAAGTCGATATTAACTATTACAACATGATCATCTCATACATCCAATATATCACATCATGTATTTGGCCATATCACATCACAAGCATACCCTGCAAAAACAAGTTAGACGTCCTCTAATTTGTTGTTGCATGTTTTACGTGGCTGCTATGGGTATCTAGTATGATCGCATATTACTTACGCAAAAATCACAACGGAGATGTGAAAATTGCTATTTAACCTCTCTCCAAGGACCACCTCGGTAAAATCCAATTCAACTAAAGTTCAAGAAACAGGAACCCGCCAGTCATCTTTATGCAGCGAGTTGCATGTTAGTCAATGAAACCGGTCTCTCGTAAGCGTACGAGTAATGTTGGTCCGGGCCGCTTCAATCCAACAATACCGTCGAATCGAGAAAAGACTAAGGAGGACAGCAAATCGAACATCAGCGCCCACAAAAACTTTTGTGTTCTACTTGAGATTACATCTATGCATGAACCTAGCTCACGATCCCACTGATGGCGAACGTTGCATGGGAAACAAATATTTTCCTACGCACACGAAGACCTATCATGGTGATATTCATCTACGAGAGGGAGATCGGATCCACATACCCTTGTAGATCTCTAAGCGGAAGCATTAATAAATGTGGTTGATGTAGTGGTACGTCTTCACGATCCGTCCCTCAACCGTCCCATGATCCGTCCCACGAACCGTCTCGTGATCCATCCCGATCAAGTGTCGAACGGACGGCACCTCTGCGTTCCGCACACGTACAGCTCGATGACGATATCTGCGTTCTTGATCCAGTAAGAGAGACGGGGAAGTAGATGAGTTCTCCGGCAGTGTGAGGACGAGCCAGTGATGGTGATGATCTAGTCCTGCAAGGCTCCGCCCGAGCTCCATAGAAAACCGATCTAGAGGAAGAACTATGATCTAGAGGAGAGGGCAATACGTGGCAAAGTTGTGTCTCAAAAGCCCTAAACCTCTAGTATATATAGGAGGAGGGGAGGGGCAGCCTTGGCGTGCCAAGGAAGGCCTCCTTGGGTCGGCCGAAGTGGGGAAGGGAGGAGTCCTCCTCCAATCCCACTTGGATTAGGACTCCTTCGTTATTTTCCCACCTCTTTTGGATTTTCCACTTTTTCCTCGTGGGCTTTCCTTAAATGAATTTGTCGGCGCATTATACGTTAGTGCGCAACCAATAAACCCATGTGGACCCTTGGGGCATGGTGGGCCCACCCAGTGGGCCCCCGGAACCCATTCGTCACTCCCGGTACACTGCCGGTAATGCCCGAAAACCTTCCGGAATGCAAACACCAACTTCCTATATATCAATCTTTGTTTCTGGACCATTCCGGAAACCCTCGTGACACCCGGGATCTCATTCGGGACTCGGAACAAAACTTTGGTCACCAACACACATAACTAAACTATACCAAAATGTCACCGAACCTTAAGTGTGCAGACCCTGCGGGTTCGAGAACTATGCAAGCATGACCTGAGACACTCCCCGGTCAATAACCAACAGCGGGACCTGGATGTCCATATTGGATCCTACATATTCTATGACGATCTCTATATGCTGAACCTTTATGTCAAGGATTCATATAATACGATATACTATTCCCTTTGTCCTTCGGTAAGTTACTTGCCCGAGATTCAATCGTCGGTATCATCATACCTAGTTCAATCTCATTACCGGCAAGTCTCTAACTCGTTCTGTAATACAAGATCCCATAACTAACTCGTTAGTCACATTGCTTGCAAGTCTTATTGTGATGTTGTATTACCGAGTGGGCCCGAGATACCTCTCCATCACACGGAATGACAAATCCCAGTCTTGATCCATGCCAACCCAACACACACCTTTGGAGATACCTGTAGAGAACCTTTATAGTCACCCAGTTACGTTGCGAAGTTTGATAACCAACAAGGGATTCCTCCGATATCCGGGAGTTGCATGATCTCATGGTCATAGGAACAGAAACATTGACATTCAGAAAACAGTAACAATAAACTGACACGATCATATGCTACGTTTATAGTTTGGGTCTTGTCCATCACATCATTCTCCTAATGATGTGATCCCGTTATCAAGTGACAACACTTGTCTATGGTTAGGAAACCTTAACCACCTTTGATCAACGAGCTAGTCAACTAGAGGCTTACCAGGGACAATGTTTTGTCTATGTATCCACACATGTATTTGTGTGTCCAATCAATATAATTATAGCATGAATAATAAACGATTATCATGAACAAAGAAATATAATAATAACTTATTTATCATTGCCTCTAGGGCATATTTCCAACACCTCTCTCCCCGAAATCCAATCTCACGACAGATATCGACCTTTGGATCTCCTTCCAAAGGCCCAAATTTCGCCCAAATCACCACCTACCAGACATATCCGCGGTCAAATTGAACATGTCCGAGCGACCATAGAACGAGCCCGATCCGATTTGGTTCAACAGCCCGAGCCAGCTCGCCGGAGGACCTCCCACTGACCAGCCGAACCTTGCCGGAGCCACCGGAACGGAGTAGCCGCCGCGCCTCAGCCGAACCTCGCCGCTCCCTTGACGGAGGGCCACCGACCTGCCGTCGCGTGCTACTCCCCGAGCAGCAGCCCGCCGCAACCTCCAAGCTTCATGGCCGGAGCTCGCCGGAACTCCCGCGAGGCCAGTCGCCGCCAGGAATGGGGCTCCGACGGCCGGATCTGTCTAGCCCCGCCGCCTTGCATGCCGTCCTGCACCACGCCTCCCCATTTTCGGTCGTAGCTCGTTGTCATTGCAGCCTAAACTCGCCTCTGCCTCGGCTGCGGGAGGTCAGGGACGAGCCGCAGCTCCTCGTCCGCCTGGGCCGCCTCGCCCCTTGGGCCGTGTGGGCCGGCCTCCACCCCGAGCCACCCTGCCTCCCTCGCGTGGCCCTTTCGACCAGCCCAGCAGCGCCTCCCCTCTCGCCAGGCCGAGCTAGCCCAGCGTCCAGTGCCCGTGGGCCGCCTCCCCGCGCCGGCCCAACTGCCTTCCCAGCCTTCCCTTCGGCCCAGATCACGCAGGTGAGCCCCTTCTATCCAGCGCCCTGAGTGCTTTTTAGTTTTCTAGCGCTCTGCCCCTATTTCGGGTTGTAGCAGATTTTGACCCGTTTAGTTTTTATTTAGGTTTTTTAGGATTTATTTAATTTCAGAAAAAGAGCATATTTTCAAACGCCCATAGATTTTAATCCATGACTCGGATCGCAGCAAGTTATATATGTAACTTGGATAGAATTTCGTGTAGATTAATATTTTCCAACTCTCATAAATATTTAAAATTGTTTAGTATGCTGTTTGCATCGGTTTGCATGTCATCGTGTTAAAAACGGTTTAGGTCATAGATATTTAACCGTAGCTCCGTTTGAGATGAACCATATATGTACATGGACTAGAACGACGATTATAATCACGTGAACCACTTTGTTTTGCTGTTTAACAAACATAAAATGTGGTTAGGAAAAATTTGGACAGATTACAAAGTTAACACGTGGGGTCATTTTGGAGATGCTATATGTCATTTCCGGCCTCATTTAAAATGCCTAGATAGGTAGTTTAATTTATGCTTCACCCCTTGACATCTTAACAACATTTAATATTGTCGTGATAATAAACGTAAGTGAGATAAATAATTAAACGTGGAGTTTCGTCAATATGCAACTCGTTGCATATTGAGCGTCACTTAATGTGTAGCGTTTGATTGTGTGAATTGCCATGCCATGTCTTGCATATTTAAAACTGATCATGCATCATATTAGGTTGTGCATCATATTGTGCATGTGCCGTTGTGGATATCGTGTGTTGATTCTTGTTTCAGGTTTTCTTCCTTTCGATAGAGTTCCGCAAGCATGTAGGAATGTGAGGATCCGTTTGACTACGTCGGCTCGTCTCCTTCACGGAGTCGTTCTTCTTTCAAGCGGGATCTCAGGCAATATGATCATTTCCCTAGATACCATTATTATCATTGCCATGCTAGTTGTTTCATTTCTATCGTTATGTCTTCCTTCCTACCACCTGTTAAACATCGGCCTCCCAACATTGCCATCGAAACCTTCAACCTGGCTACAACCTAGCAAACTACTGATTGGCTATGTTACCGCTTGCTTAACCATTGTTAGTGTTGCTAGTTGCAAGTGCAGTTGCTTCCATGTGTTAACATGGTTCCTTGTTATATCACCCTATTAAATGCTATTTAATTTAATGCACCTATATACTTGGTAAAGGTGAAAGGCTCGACTTTCTAGCCTGGTGTTTTGTTCCACCTTTGTCGCCTTAGTTTTGGCAACCGGTGTTATGTTCCAGAAATGAGCGCCCCTAACATGCTTGGGGATTTTATGTGGATCCCCTAGCTTCTCGTTTTGGGATAAAGCTCGTCTGGCAAGGCCCAACTTTGGTACTATATTTGCCCAACATAATAATCCTGATAATATTGAAAAACATAGGGCGTCATGAACCCGAGGAGTAAATCAACATAATACATGGGGGCCAGTGTTGATGGTGTTGGTCCCAAATGGGCTGCCTGACGGGCCACCGCGAGGAAAATCGAGGTTTTGTTTTACTCGTAGCTAGTCCCCTCCGGCCGTGTCCTGAGAACGAGATACACGGCTCCTATCGGGTTCGTCGACATGCTGGGTGGCCTTGCTGGATTTGCTTTACCTTTATCAAGCATCTTGTGCGAGGGATTCCGAGGATGCTTTGGGTTATCTCGAGGTTGAGGTTTTCCAATAGGAACCCCAGGAGATCACGGGTTATCCCTGATCGAGGTCATTCCGTCGCAGCATGTGCTAGTTTGTGATGGACTAGTTGAAGCACCCCCTGCAGGGTTAAATCTTTCGGAAAGCTGTGCCCGCGGTTATGTGGCAGTGTGGAAACTTTGTTTAACATCCGGTTCTAGATAACTTTAAGTAAGCTTAACTCAAATATGCCAACTGAGTGCGTAACCGTGACTGTCTCTTTCGTGAGGTCCTTCTCCGATCGAGGACACGGTGGGGTTATGGCTAACGTAAATAGGTGTTCAGGATCATTCATTTGATCAAAATTAATTCATGTCCGCTATGCATAGATCATCCTCTCATACTCTTGTACTCGTAAGTTAGCCACCTCAAATAAATGCTTAGTCGCTTGCTGCAGCCACACCACTTAACAATATCTCACCCATTAAGCTTTGCTAGTCTTGATACCTTTGGAAATTTGACTGTTGAGTCCTTGTGGCTCACAGATTAATACAACACCAGCTGCAGGTACAGGTAAAGGATATTAAAACGTGAGCGTGATGATTGTCCATTTGGAGTTTCTTCATCTTCTTCCTTGTCGATCTAGGATGGTTTCCAGGCTAGCAGCCTGGGATAGCAAGGATGGACGTCGTTCTTTTATCGTTTTTTCGTCCGTAGATGGACCCTGCTCTTCTTCATGATGAGTGTATGTATTGTACTGATGTGACACTGATGTAGCTTGTGGCGAGTGTAAGCCAATTCCATATACTCATATTTTCAGTACATGTACTTGTAACGATATCCATTTTTGCGAAACGATGAGATGCGTTTCTATCCCTGTCGAGGCCCTCAAGCCAAAATAAGGATAGGACCGCATCTTGGGCGTTACACTAGGAGTGGATAACGATTTATTTTAGATGTCAACATGCATTAAAATGGTTGTCATGTAGTATGATGATATTGTATCCTCGTCTAGATGTTTCGAGTGTCTTGACGTGTCACATGTTCACACATGTAGTTGATTCAAAACCAACATAGCGTCCACGATATTTATGTTCATGGTATTTATATCCTACGCATGCTAGTATTCAATGTTAATTATTCACAACGCATGTTTATGACCGTTTTCGCTCTCTAGCTGGTCGCTTCTGAACCTATTTACTAGCCTCCGCCTCTACTAAGCGGGAATACTTCTTGTGAATCTAAATCCTTAAACCAAAGTTATTCCACATGAGTCCACTATATCTACCTATATGCGGTATTACTCTGTTGTTCCAAATAATTTGCATGTGCGACCTCTAAGAATTCAAATGAACATCTATTTTGTGTGACCATACCACTCATGGAGCGACACGGGGTGGTTTGTATCTTCCATTATAAGATGGTTATTCTCGTGATGAGTGTTTATTCACTCGTCCTTGGATAAGGGGATACGGTAATTGGGATGCCCGGTCGCATGATCAAAATTGCAAATAATTAAACAAAACTCCCTAGGACTGTTTTTTGGTATGGAGGGCACGTGAGGTTTCGGCTAGCCATGCATTGTGTTGGTTGGTGGAGGGGGAGTAAATTTTACTTTTACCGCTTGGGAACCACCGCTAATTTGTTTAGCATGAAAGATATTAAAAACTATTGGTTGTAACATTGACACGAAAGATGCATCTCCCATAATTGAATTTATCCCTAATTGAAGCTATGAGGTCTCACACCTGTGCAAATCCATGCTTCCCTCTGTGAAGGGCCTATCTATTTACTTTTATGTTATTTCACTCTTGTTATTGAGCCATCACCTTCTCAAAGAAGCACCCATGTGGAGAGCACTATTGTCATTCCCATGCATTTTTTATAGTTAATGATGTGTGCGTAATGACTTGATCTCTTCTACCATGGATTAGAATGTTTAGTCGCTGGTTGAACTTTGGAGGTGCTCCGCATTTATGTTTTGCGGTCTTAGAATGGGCTAGGGAGATACCATTATTGACATATTATATCATGATCGTTTTTACAAAGTGTTGGCATTTGAAATATTTTATTATTGCTCGCGAGTTGATTATGCCATTGATATGAGTGAACATAATTTCTAAGAGTTATCGTTTGCATGGTTAGTCAGGTTCTTTGCTCAAAACCTGGGTATTATTTAAGCATATATATGGACACAAGAACAAAATAGTTTGTAAAAGTTTTTCTTTATAACTTTCAGTTTGTCAAGTGAATTGTTTGAGGACAAGCTATGGGTAAAGCTTGGGGGAGTTGATACGTCTCCGTGGTAACTACTTTTCCTAACGCTTTTGCTCCTGTTTTGGACTCTAGTTTGCATGATTTGAATGAAACTAACCGGACCGACGCTATTTTCAGCAGAACTACCATGGTGTTGTTTTTGCCCAGAAATAAAATTTCTCGAAATTGGACGAAACTCTTTGGAGAATTATTTTGGAATAGAAGAAAAATACTGGAACAAAGACCCACTCGAGGGGGGTCCCCAGCTGTCCACTAGGCACAGGGCGTGCCACCCCCCTCTGGCGCGCCCTGGTGGGTTGTGGGGCCCACGAGGCTCCGGCGACCCTAATATGGATACTACAAACCCTTATTGCCCGAGAGAAAAGAGAGGAAGTTTCATCGCATTTTATGATACGCAGCCATGCACCTCCTATTCTTCATCACGAGGCGAGATCTAGAATTCGTTATGGGCTCCGAAGAGGGGGATTCACCGTTATCATCATGACCAACCATCCACCATCACCAATTTCATGATGCTCACCGCCGGGAGTAAGTAATATCTTCGTAGGTTTGCTGGATGGTGATGTGTTCATTGAGATTCATCATGTAATCGAATTAGTTTTGTTAGGGCTTGATCCCTAGTATCCACTATGTTCTGAGATTGATGTTGCTATGACTTTGCTATGCTTAATGCTCGTCACTAGGGCATGAGTGCCATGATTTCAGATCTGAACCTTTTATGTTTTCACCAATATATTTGTGTTCTATATTCTACCATGCAAGTTATATGCACCTATTACCTGTTATGATCCACATACCCCAAGGTGAAAATAATTGGGATTCTTTGCAGTGATGACCGTAGTTTGAGGAGTTCATGTATTCACTATGTGTTAATGCTTTGTTCCAGTTCTCTATTAAAAGGAGGCCTTAATATCCCTTAGTTTCCTTATGGACCCCGCTGACGTAACACTGTAGGACAAAAGATGTCATGCAAGTTCTTTTCCATAAGCATGTATGCGTATATACACAATAAATGCCTACATTATATTGACTAATTGGAGCTAGTTCTGTGTCACCCTAGGTTATGACTGTTACATGATGCATATTATCCAAAGTTATCACCGATCCAATGCCTACGAGATTTTTGCCTACGATCTTTTTACATATTGAGATTTGCTAAGTTACTATTGTTGCTTCTACTGTTACAATTGCTACAAAACTGCTAGTGTTACCGCTACCATTACTATTGCTATCAAACTATCATACTAATGTGGTACTGATCAATGTGCTACATATATTTAGTCTCTAGGTGTGGTTGAATTGACAACTCAAGTGCTAATACTTACAAATATTCTTTGGCTCCCGTTTGGTCGAATCAATAAATTTGGGTTGAATACTCTAGCCTCGAAAATTGTTGCAATCCCCTATACTTGTGGGTTATCAGGTAATATGAAAGGGCATGAATACATGGTTGTTGGTTAGTAGAAATATCAATAATTAAAGTGTGTTACTTGTTATTCATCTAAATATTGGTTATGTCATGGTGATTATGTGTGGACATTCTTATTCCTCGTTGAAATCCTAGTGGTGTTTAGGTCGGGGGCGCGCAATGGTTAAATCCTACCAACCTCCCCTAGGGGAATGCGGTAGCACTTTTCTTCGAAAGAGATAATAAGGCTTTGAAATAAGTATATGACTTCTTTATGACTAATGTGAATCCATGGATTTACACACACTCACCTTTCCATTTTGCTAGCCTCTTTGGTACCGTGCATTGCCCATTATCACCTCGAGGATCGGTGCAACCTTCGGTGGTGCATCCAAACCCCGTGATATGATACGCTCTATCATACATAAGCTACCATATATATTCCTAAAAACAGCTACTATACCCACCTATCATAGCATTTCCACAGCCATTCCCATATATATTGCCATTCAACCTCCACTGTTACATCACATGACTTGTGTGTTCATCATCAGATTGCTCTGCGTGATTATGAAGTTCACAAGTATTCGTCACAAAGCCACCGATCATCATTATTTACAGGTTACATGATATGTATCCAACGTATCTATAATTTATGAAGTATTCATGCCATGTTTACAACAATTTTATATGATTTTATTAGAACTAAGCCGCACTGACGCTGTTTTCAGCAGAACTACCATGGTGTTGTTTTTGTGCAAAAACAAAACTTCTTGGAATGGGTTGAAAATTTACGGAGAATATTTTTGGAAAATATAAAAAATACTGGAGCGAAGAGCTGAATCGGGAAGTGGACCAGGAGGTCACAAGCCTGCCAGGCGTGGCCACCCCCCTGGCTGCGGCCTTGTAGCTTGTGACCTCCTCGGGCACCTTCCTGACATGATTCCAATGCTACGTACTCATATAAATACCCAAACCTCCGAAAATAAACCTAGATCGGCAGTTCCGCCGCCGCAAGCCTCCAGGGCCACAAAAACCAATCGGGAGCCCGTTCCGACACCCTACCGGAAGGGAAACCATCACCGGAGGCCATCTTCATCATCCTGACGGTCTCCATGACAAGGAAGGAGTAGTTTACCCTCGTGGCTGAGGGTATCTACCAGTAGCTATGTGTTTGATCTCTTCGTCTCTCGTGTTCTTGAGATGGCACGATCTTGATGTATCGCGAGCTTTATTAATATAGATGAATCATATGGAGTTTTCCCCTCTCTCTGTTCTTGTGATTAATTGAGTTTTACCTTTGAAGTTTCTTATTGGATTGAGTCTTTAAGGATTTGAGAACACTTGATGTATGTCTTGCGATGGGATATCCGTGGTGAAAATGGGATGTTCTATTTATCCACTTGATGTATGTTTTGGTGATCAACTTGCAGGTACCATGATCTTGGGAATCTATGCAAAGGGGTTGGCACACGTTTTCGTCTTGACTCTCCGGTAGAAACTTTGGGGCACTCTTTGAAGTTCTTTGTGTTGGATTGAACATGATGAAACTGAAATTGTGTGATGCATATCATATAATCTAGCCAATGGGTACTTGTGGTGACATTGGAGTATCTAGGTGACATTAGGGTTTTGGTTGATGCGTATCTTAAGGTGGTATTTTAGTACGAACTCTAGCATTGTTCGTGACACTTATAGGAATGGCTCATAAGATTGATTGGAAAAGATAACTTTGAGGTGGTTTCGTACCCTACAATAATTTCTTCATTAGTTCTCCGTTGTTTATGACTTTGGAGTGAACTCTTTGTCGCACGAGAGGTATTTACATATGATTCAACTATGTTAGTATTGTTGAGAGAACTTGCACTAGTGAAAGTATGAATCCTAGGCCTTGTTTCTAAACATTGCAGTACCGTCCATGCTCACTTTTATCATTAGTTACCTTGCTATTATTTATATTTTCATATTACAAAGACCTATATCTACCATCCATATTACACTTGTATCACCATCTCTTTGTCGAACTAGTGCACCTATACAATTTACCGTTGTATTGGGTGTTCTCGATTCACAAGAGACTCTTTGTTATTTGATTGCAGGGTTTCTTGAGAGATACCATCTTCATCCTACACCTCCCATGGATTGATGAACCTTAGGTCATCCACTTGATGGAAACTTGCTATTGTCCTACAAAACTCTACGCTTGGAGGCCCAACACGAGTCTACAAGAAGAAGGTTATGTAGTAGACACCAAGCTCTTTTCTGGCGTCGTTGCTCGAGAGGTGAGTGCTTGAAGGTATATCTTTAGATCTTGCAATCAAGTCTTTTAGTTTCTTATTTTTCACTAGTTTGGTTTTATAATAGAAAACTACAAAAAAATGGAATTTAGGTTGCCTCATGTGCTTCATCTTTTTAATATCTTTCATGAAAATGATGGAAGGGGAAATTGTGCTCAAGTGTTAGAAGAAGAAGTTATTAAAATATTTAGCACTAAATCTTTGAGTTATGAGCTTGATAGCAATATGGTTAGTACGAATTGTGTGAATATTCATGATGCTAATGATATGCAGAGCCACAAGCTTGGGGATTCTATGCTTGATGAATATGATAATTTTAGTCCCCCAAGTTTTGATGAGCAAAACTATTATGATGATAGCATGCCTCCTATGTATGATCATTATTGTGATGACATGTATGCTATAAAGATTGCTAGTAACCATGAAACTTGTTATCATTATTTTAATATTCAAAGTGGTTATGTCAATGAAGTACCTTGTGATAGTTATTTCGTTGAGTTTGCTCCCACTATTATGAATGAGAAGAAGTTTGCTTATGTGGATAGTGATAAATTTTCTATGCTTGTAGATCATGAAAAGAATGTTGTATGTGATAGTTATATTGTTGAATTCCTTCATGATTCTACCGAAAATATTATGCGGGAGGAACATATGCTTGTAGGAATTGCAATAATATCAAGTTTCCTCCCTATGTGTTCAAGGTTTTGAAGTTGTGCTTACTTTGCCTTCCTATGTTAGTTTATTCTTGCTCCAATAAATTGTTTGCTCACAAAATCCCTATGCATAGGAAGTGGGTTAGACTTAAATGTGCTTGTCATGAGATTCATGATGCTCTTTTGCATGTTATAATTATTATTCCTCTGTGAGCATCATTGAAATCATCATGCCTAGCTAAAAGGCTTTAAAGAAAAGAGCTTGTTGGGAGACAACCCAATAATTTTACTTTCTGTTTTTTGGTGTTCACATAATTAAGCTACTGTAGTAATCATGTTTTATGCCTTCTATTTCAATAAAGTGCCAAGTAAAGCCTTTGTGATGGTGTGGATGATAGTTGACTTGATTCTGTGCAAAAACAGAATTTTTTTCACTTAGTCCAGAAATTTTGTAAATTCGCTGAAACTTTCCTTTGATTTGAATTTTTTACGCATGATTTATATACAAATGTCCTGGATTTTCCTATTTTTCACAGGTTTTAGAGACAGGGAAGTATGGTTACACTACATATATTCCCAGATTGTTCTGTTTTGACACATTCTATTTTGCATGCATAGTTTGCTTGTTTTAGTGTTCCCATAGCTTATATTCAGTGATATAAATTATGAAAATAGTATAGTACAGTAGGTATCATATGGGAACAATTATGAATCTTGTCTTGACAGTACCTAAGTGAATGATCATTATTTATTATACTAACCCATCTCACGAAGTTCCGTTAAGTTTTGTGTGATTGAAGTTTTCAAGTTTTGGGTGAGACTCTAATGTTTGCTGTGTATCCCTTACAACGGCGCCAGAAATAGTTGTGTCGACGGCACCAGGAATCCTTCAGCTGCGGCTACGCCTTAAGGGACTTCCTAGGCAAGTATGCAAAGGATTTCCCCCGTGGCCTTGGAGCCTTGCGTTGGTGTTCCCTCGAAGCGGAAAGGGTGATGTAGCACAGCGACGGTAAGTATTTCCCTCAGTTTGAGAACCAAGGTATCAATCCGGCAGCAGAGTATCTCAAGATCCTGCAAAAACACAAAATCTTGCACCCAACGCTATGAAGGGGATGTCAATCCCTTATAGATTGTTTGCCAAGTGAGAACTGAAAGCAACAAAGTAACAAAGCAAAGTAAAAGCAGAGATGTAAACGATGGATGTGAATAGACCCGGGGGCCGTAGTGTTTACTAGTGGCTTCTCTCATGAAAGCAAGTAGACGGTGGGTGAACAAATTACTGTCAAGCAATTGATAGAACCGCGCAAAGTCGTGACGATATCTATGCAATGATTATTTCTATAGGCATCACGTCCGAAACAAGTAGACCGATACTTTCTGCATCTACTACTATTACTCCACACGTCGACCGCTATCCAGCATGCATCTAGTGTATTAAGTCCATAAGAACAGAGTAACGCCTTAAGCAAGATGACATGATGTCGAGGGATAATCTCAAACCAATGATAAAAACCCCATCTTTTTACCCTTGATGGCAACTACTTGATGTGTGCCTTGCTGCCCCTACTGTCACTGGGAAAGGTCACCACATGGTAGAACCCAAAACCAAGCACTTCTCCCATTGCAAGAATCATAGATCAAGTTGGCCAAACAAAACCCAAGACTCGGAGGGACTTACAAGGATATCAAATCATGCATATAAGAAATAAGCAAAGACTCAAATATATATCATAGATAATCTGATCACAAATCCACAATTCATCGGATCTCAACAAACACACCGCCGAAGAAGATTACATCGGATAGATCTCCATGAAGATCATGGAGAACTTTGTATTGAAGATCCAAGAGAGAGAAGAAGCCATCTAGATACTAACTACTGACCCGTAGGTCTAAAGTGAACTACTCACGAGTCATTGGAGGGGCGATAATGATGATGAAGAAGCCCTCCAACTCCGAAGTCCCCTCCGGCAGGGCGCTGGGAAGGGTCTCCAGATGAGATCTCGCGGAAACGGAAGCTTGTGGCGGCGGAAAAGTATTTTCGAGGCTCCCCTGATTTTTTGCGGAATATTTGGGAATTTATAGGCCAAAGACCTAGGTCAGGGGGCGGCCAGGGAGGCCACAAGCTTGCCCACCGCCGCCTCCCCCCTGGTGGCGTGGTGGGAGCTTGTGGGCTCCCTGGAGCCCACCTAGCTTGGCCCAAAGGCCCGCTGGTCTTCTTTCGTTCGGGAAAAAATCATTTCGGGGTTTTTATTCCGTTTGGACTCCATTACAAAATCAGGTCTGAGAAGAGTCAAAAACACGGAAAAAACAGGAACTGGCACTTGGCACTGAATCAATAAGTTAGTCCCAAAAAAGCTATAAAAGGAACATAAAACAACCAAAGAAGACAAGATAACAACGTGAAACCATCAAAAATTATAGATACGTTTGAGACGTATCAAGCATCCTCAAACTTAACTCCTGCTCGTCCTCGAATAGGGAAGTGAGAAGAATGAATTTTTTATGCTTTCATGCTACCTAGAATAGGTGTCCTTTGTAATTCCTCTTATGTGACGTGAATGTTCAGATCCATTAGATTCAAAACAATAGTTTGCTATTGACGTAGAAACAATAATAATTCAAGCAAACTAGCAAAGTAATCATGAACTTTCAAAATAACAAGGCCAAAAGAAAGTTATCCCTACAAAAGCATATAGTCTGGCTATGCTCTATCATCATTGCACAACGAATTTAAATCATGTACAACCCCGGTATTGGCCAAGTAATTATTTCACACCTTTACTTTCTCAAACCTTTTCAACTCTCACGCAATACATGAGGGTGAGCCATGGTTATAGCACTACACATGGTGTGGAATGAAGTGGAGGTTGCAAGACAAAAAAAAGGAGAAGATAGTCACATTAACTTGGCATATCAATGAGCTGTGGAGATGCTCATCAATAGATATCAATGTGAATGAGTAGGGATTGCCATCAAATGATGCACTAGAGCTATGAGTATGTGAAAGCTCTTAAAGAAAACTAGTGGGTGTGCATCCAACTTGCTTTCTCAGGAAGACCTAAGGCAATTTTGAGGAAGCCTATCATTGGAATATAGAAGCCAAGTTATATAATGAAGATTTTCCACTAGCTATATGGTGGTGACAAAACGAGAGACTCTCAATCATGAAGATCATGGTGCTTAATATGCACAAGTGTGGAAAAAGTGGTAGCATTGTCCCTTCTCTCTTTTTCTCTCATTTTTTTGGTGGGCTCTTTGGCCTCTTCTTTTTTGTGGGCTTCTTTGGCCTCTTTTATTTCCTCACATGGGACAATGCTCAATTAATGATGATCATCACACTTTCAACTCAAAACTTAGAGTAACGATGACTCTATATGGAATGCCATCGGTAGTGTACCGTGGCAATGATCTAGCATGGCATAGACATCAATGGAAACATCATGCTAGCTATCTTACGATCATGCAATGGCAATGTAGACGTGGTGGCACATGTCATGGTGGTAGTTGCATGGCAATATATCTCGGAATGACTTTGAAAAAGCCATAGTAGGTAGGTATGGTGGCTGTTTTGAGGGAGGCTAATGGTGGGTTTTGTGCACCGGCAAAAGTTGCACGGCACTAAGAAGATAGTGATGGTGGAAGGTGAAAGTGCATCTAAACCATGGACTCAACATTAGTCATGAAGAACTCATATACTGGTTGCAAAAGTTTTATTAGTAATCGAAACAAAGCATTCAACGCATACTCCTAGGGGAAGGGTTGGTAGGTATAAACCATCGCGCGATCCTGACCGCCACGCAAAGGATGACAATCAATATACTAATCATGCTCAGATTTCATCACATAGCGGTTCACCATACGTGCATGCTACGGGAATCACTAACTTCAACAAAAGTATTTCTAGATCCACAACACCTTACTAGCATGACTTCAATATTACCATAACCACAACTCAAAACTAATTGGGATGAATCAAACTTCTCTAACTATTCAATGCACATGAAGGTGGAAGTTTTCGTATCCCTTTGGATAACTACCCCTTTTGAGACTACTTTCAAAGCATAGATCAACTACCAAGCCACGCAACGCTGGGCTCTAAAAGATATAAGTGAAGCACATAGAGCAAAAGTATCTAGCTCAAAAGATATAAGTGAAGCACATGTGAGCTGAATTGTCTACTAAAAGATATAAGTGAAGCTCGACAAAATCACGGTGTGTTCATGTCTCTCTCTCTAGATGTGCAGCAAGGATGATTGTGACACAACAAAAATAAAAGAATCATACTATACAAGACGCTCCAAGCAAAAACACATAACATGTGGTGAATAAAAATATAGCCCCAAGTAACGTTACCGATGGATTGAAGACGAGAGAGGGGATGCCTTCCCGGGGCATCCCCAAGCTTAGGCTTTTACGACATCCTTGTATCTCTTGGGGTGCCTTGGGCATCCCCAAGCTTGAGCTCTTTCCACTCTTTTATCTCTTTGTCCTTCAGAACTTCTCCCAAAACTTGAAAAATTCACAACAGAAACTTAAACAGAAACTCGTGATAACATTAGTACAAGAAAGCAAACCACCACTTCCTTAGGTACTGTATCAAACTTAAATTCTATTTGTGCTGATGTTGGGTTACTGTACTTCCAATCTTCCATGGCTAATGCCCCCCGATACTATCCATAGTTTCATCAAAATAAGCAACCAACACAACAAAAACAGAATCTGTTAACAGCAGACCAGTCTGTAGAAATCTGTATATTTCGTATACCTCTGGTACTTCACAAATTCTGAAAAATTACGGAAGTCTGAAGAATTTTCGTAGTAATCAGCAGCAAAAAAATCAACTCAAAAGCTCTTACTGAAAAAAATGAAAATTCCTTTCGTGAGCAGAAAGTTTCTGTCTTTTCCAGCATGACCAAACGATCATCCCCAAGACTAATCATAACGGTTTTTCTTGGCACAAACGCAAAAAGAAACACAAAAAACACAATCATAATAGAATTATGAAAGTGTGGAAAACACAAAACAGAAAGAAAAAGGATAGATTCGTTGGGTTGCCTCCCAACAAGCACTTTTGTTTAACGCCCTTAGCTAGGCATTCAATGATGCTCTCACAAAAGACAAGAATTGAAACACAACGAGAGCATCCTAAAGCATGTGAAAACCACATCTAAGTCTAACATACTTCCTATGCATAGGCATTTTATAGGAAAACAGATTGTCAAGACAACCAATAGCTGCCATATGCAAGGAAGAAGAAAGAGACAATAGCGATCTCCACATAACGAGAGGTGATTTGGTAACATGAAAGTTTCTACCACAATATTTTCCTCTCTCATAGCAATTACATGTGGGATCATATTCGAATTCAACAATGTAACTATCACATAGGATATTCTTTTCATGATCGACATGCATGCAAAGTTGACGCTCTTCAAAAATAGTGGGATTATCATCTAAAGTCATGACTTCTCCAAAACCACTTTCAATAGTATTGCAAATATCATATTCATCTTGAGGCTTGAAAAAAATTTCAAGATCAAAAGAAAAATCATCACCCCAATCATGATCTTTGCAACAAGTAGTGGCCATAGCAAGACTAGCATCCCCAAGCTTAGGGTTTTGCATATTTTTAGCATGATTTTCACTAATAGGATTTATAGTGAAATCATTGCAATCATGCTTTTCATCCAAGGAGGCCTCGTGAATCACTTCATGAATTTCTTCATCACGATTTTCAGATTCACGCGTCTCAAGCAAAACTCCATAAAAATAATCAATTGTCCTCAACTCACTAGCAATTTGTTCAACAATAGTGGGTCTCTTAAAGAGACTAGCCAGTGGATGAGGATCCATATCACTAGATTTTCAGCAAGCGAAGATGCAAGCATATTGAAGGCACATGGCACACAGGCGAACAGAAAGCAAGCGAGAGGAAAGGGCGAACGAAAAAGGCAAATGAGAAAAAGCAAAGGAGAAAGGCAAATGAAAACGGCAAATGTGAAGTGGGGGAGATGAAAACAAGAGGCAACTGGCAACAAAAGTAAATGCAAGAGAAGAGTTTGTGAGACCTACTTGGATAGATCTTGATTTCTCCTCCCCGGAAACAGCGCCAGAAATACTTCTAATGTTTGTTGTGTATCCCTTGCAACGGCGCCAAAAATAGTTGTGTCGACGGCACCACGAATCCTTTAGCTGCGACTACGCCTTAACGGACTTCCTAGGCAAGTATGCAAAGGATTTCCCCCGTGGCCTTGGAGCCTTGCGTTGGTGTTCCCTCGAAGCGGAAAGGGTGCTGTAGCACAGCGACGGTAAGTATTTCCCTCAGTTTGAGAACCAAGGTATCAATCCGGCGGAAGAGTATCTCAAGATCCTGCACAAACACAAAAGCTTGCACCCAACGCTATGAAGGAATTGTCAATCCCTTATAGATTGTTTGCCAAGTGAGAACTGAAAGCAACAAAGTAACAAAGCAAAGTAAAAGCAGAGATGTAAATGATGGATGTGAATAGACCCGGGGGCCGTAGTGTTTACTAGTGGATTCTCTCATGAAAGCAAGTATACGGTGGGTGAACAAATTACTGTCGAGCAATTGATAGAACCGCGCAAAGTCGTGACGATATCTATGCAATGATTATTTCTATAGGCATCACGTCCGAAACAAGTAGACCGATACTTTCTGCATCTACTACTATTACTCCACACGTCGACCGCTAACCAGCATGCATCTAGTGTATTAAGTCCATAAGAACAGAGTAACACCTTAAGCAAGATGACATGATGTAGAGGGATAATCTCAAACCAATGATAAAAACCCCATCTTTTTACCCTTGATGGAAACTACTTGATGTGTGCCTTGCTGCCCCTACTGTCACTGGGAAAGGTCACCACATGGTAGAACCCAAAACCAAGCACTTCTCCAATTGCAAGAATCATAGATCTAGTTGGCCAAACAAAACCCATGACTCGGAGACACTTACAAGGATATCAAATCATGCATATTAGAAATCAGCAAAGACTCAAATATATATCATAGATAATCTGATCACAAATCAAAAATTCATCGGATCTCGACAAACACACCGCCAAAGAAGATTACATCGGACAGATCTCCATGAAGATCATGGAGAACTTTGTATTGAAGATCCAAGAGAGAGAAGAAGCCATCTAGCTAGTAACTACGGACCCGTAGGTCTGAAGTGAACTACTCACGAGTCATTGGAGGGGCGATGATGATGATGAAGAAGCCCTCCAACTCCAAAGTCCCCTCTGGCAGGGCGCCGGGAAGGGTCTCCAAATGAGATCTCGCGGAAACGGAAGCTTGCGGCGGCGGAAAAGTATTTTCGAGGCTCCCCTGGTTTTTTGCGGAATATTTGGGAATTTATAGGCCAAAGACCTAGGACAGGGGGCAGCCAGGGAGGCCACAAGCTTGCCCACCGCCGCCTCCCCCCTGGTGGCGTGGTGGGAGCTTGTGGGCTCCCTGGAGCCCACCTGGCTTGGCCCAAAGGCCCCCTGGTCTTCTTTCGTTCGGGAAAAAATCATTTCGGGGTTTTTATTCCCTTTGGACTCCGTTGCAAAATCATATCTGGAAAGAGTCAAAAACACGGAAAAAACAGGAAGTGGCACATGGCACTAAATCAATAAGTTAGTCCCAAAAAAGATATAAAAGGTACATAAAACAACCAAAGAAGACAAGATAACTGCGTGAAACCATCAAAAAATATAGATACGTTTGAGACGTATCATACACCGATATGAGGAGAATAAGGAGTGACAAGAACCTAATCTCGGGGATGCCCAAGGCACCTCCAAGGTAATATCTAAGGAATACTCAAGCGCCTAAGCTTGGGGATGCCCCGGAAGGCATCCCCTCTTTCGTCTTCAACATTATCGGTATATCTTACTCGGAGCTATATTTTTATTCATCACGTAATATGAGTTTGCTTGGAGTGTCATTTTATTTTGTTGTTCTATGTTAGGTGTTATTTATAATCTTGATTTTAAATAAAAAGTTCCAAGAATTGCATTAGGATGCTTGCATTGCATGCTTTGATTGGTGTTATGTAAAAACAGAAACTGGTGTTGTAGTGTTTGAATTTTCATATTTTACTCATACGCGAAAAGTTTATAAAAATTATACACAGTGCTTTCATATAAATTTTATAGCATGTCCTAAATTTTAATAATTTTTTGAGTTAGAGAAGTACACTGTTTTCATAAATTGCTACAGACTATTCTGTTTGGACAGATTGTTGTCATAGTTCTGTTATCTACTTATCCTATAGTTTCCATAGCCTATATTGATAGATATAAATTGTGGAAATTATAATAAAAATTAGACGGTGTTTACAATTATTATGCAACTTGTCTTGGTAGTACATAAGGAGTTGATTTATTATTATGTGCACTAACATATTTCACGAGTTCTTTTCAAGTTTTGTGTGGATGAAATTTTTGAGAATAGGTGAAACCGGGATACGAGAGGATTGAACAAGATACAAAAGATCAAGATTGGGGATGCCCAATGCACCAAAAGTAAATATTTCAAGAAGTCTCAAGCATCTAAGCTTGGGGATGCTACGCATCCCACCTCTCTTCGTCAACTATCGGTTAGCCTATGTTGAGCCTAATTTTTTATTCATTCACATGATGTGTCCTATTCTTGGAGTGCTACTTTTTCTTTTCCTTGATGTTTAAATAAAATACTCAGATCTGAAAATATTTATTAAGATAGAGATAGAAAGTCCTCACATAGCTACTTGATTGTTTGACTACTCATTGATCTTCACTTATATGTTTTGGAATAGTTTTTTCATTTACTCTCATGCTTAACTTATATACTATGAGTAAATGGTTGAATGAATTGAATATCATAATCTCAGATTATATATGTTTTATATGGTTATCCCATGGGGAGTAATGGCTTCACGTATAAGAAGTATAGGTGGTAAAATTTATTGAACGTTAGCAAACACCGCATTGGTCACTTGAACAATTCATGAAAGAATATTGAAGGAAGAGAGATTTCACATATAAATATACTATCTTGGAAATCTTCTAAGATTGTGAATACCCGTTAATTATTTTCAAACTTGAGCAAATTAGTTGAAGTTGGACAAGGAAGACAACGTAATGAGTTATGCTTTGGTATATTTGTATAGAAATTATATTGTTATGGATCCTCCAACATGTGGTGCTTGCTTCCACCTCATACTAGCCAAAACTTCTTCACCAAGTAGAAATACTACTTGTGCATCCAAACATCCTTCAACCCAAAGTTCTTCCATATGAGTCCAGCATACCTACCTATATGCGGTATTTACGTGCCGTTCCAAGTAAATTTGCATGTGCCAAACTCTAAACCTTCAAATAATATTTTGTTTTGAATGCCCAAATCGCTTAGTATAGTGACTAGGGGATGTCAGTATCTTCCATGCTAGGTGAGTTATTCTCACGATATGTGTTGATTCACTATCATTCACGAGAAGGTGGCCGTTATTCGGGATGCCCAGTCCCATGCTCAAAAAAATAAAATCAAAATTTATTGAAACAAAACTCCCCCAGGATTATTGTTTGCATGGACGGTACCCATGGATTCGGCTCGCCGTGGAGTGTGATTGATTGGTGGAGGGGGAATAAGAACTTTACCATTCTGTTTGGGCACCGCCTATAATGTATCTAGCATGGAAGATACCGAGATCTCTCGGTATTTATGTTGACAATGAAAGCATACCACTCAAAATTATTATTTGTCTTTATTTTAAAAGTTTTAGCTCTCGCACCTCTGCAAATCAATGTTTCCCTCTGCGAAGGGCCTATCTTTTACATTCTAGTACTTACCTTTATACAAGAGTCATGGTGATCTTCACCACTTCCTATATTTCGCCTTTTTATCTTGGCAAGCATCATGTGGTGGGGAAAGATCCAAGCATATATGGTCATTCAAATATATTTTATCATGAATTATTATTCTTGACAATTATCTATATGATATATAAGTTGGGAGGCGAAACTTTAAGCCCTTATCTTTCTCTCTGTTTGACGGATGCCATTTGCTCTAAAAAATATGCATTTAGTGTTAGCAATCATGGAAGACTGTATGATAGTTGAGTATGTGTAATTTGCTAAATCAAAAGCTCTTACATAGACACTTCCTGAAAATAAGATGAATTGCAATTGTTCGATGACTAGGATTATGGTTTGTTAGTTTTCAAGAAACTTTTTGGTCTATACTTTAACATGTGAATAGCTTGTTACTAGATCATGAGAAGTTTTATGAGATGAGCTACTGTTTATGGTTTATATTCATGCTAGAAAAAAGTGATTGGAAGTATCATTGATCAAACTTGTGCACTTGCTAGCATTCACACTTCATAAATTATTTCTTTTATCATTTACCTACTCGAGGACGAGCAGGAATTAAGCTTGGGGATGTTGATACGTCTCCAACGTATCTACAATTTATGAAGTATTCATGCCATGTTTACAACAATTTTATATGATTTTGGTATGATTTTATTAGAACTAACCCGGCTGACGTTTTTTCAGCAGAACTACCATGGTGTCATTTTTGTGCAAAAATAAAAGTTCTTGGAATGGGGTGAAAATTTACGGAGAATATTTTTGGAAAATATAAAAAATACTGGAGCGAAGAGGTGGGCCAGGAAGTAGACCAGGAGGTCACATGCCTGCCAGGCGCGGTCACCCCCGTGGTCGCGGCCCTGTGGCTTGTGACCTCCTCGGGGACCTTCCTGACGTGATTCCAATGTTAAGTACTCCTATTAATACCCAAACCTCCAAAAATAAACCTAGATCGGGAGTTCCGCCGCCGCAAGCCTCCAGAGCAACGAAAAACCAATCGAGAGCCCATTTCGGCACCCTGTCGGAGGGGGAAACCATCACCGGAGGCAATCTTCATCATCCCGGCAGTCTCTATGACGAGGAGGGAGTAGTTCACCCTTGGTGCTTAGGGTATGTACTAGTAGCTATGTGTTTGATCTCTCTGTCTCTCTTGTGTTCTTGAGATGGCACGATCTTGATGTATCGCGAGCTTTATTAATGTAGATGAATCATATGGAGTTTTCCCCTCTCTATATTCTTGTGATGAATTGAGTTTTCCCTTTGAAGTTTTCTTATCGGATTGAGTCTTTAAGGATTTTAGAACACATTATGTATGTCTTGTGATGGGATATCTGTGGTGACAATGGGATGTTCTATTGATAGACTTGATGTATGTTTTGGTGTTCAACTTGCGGGTTCCGTGACTTGGGAATCGATGCATAGGGGTTGGCACACGTTTTCGTCTTGACTCTCCGGTAGAAACTTTGGGGCACTCTTTGAAGTTCTTTTTGTTGGATTGAACATGATGAATCTGAAATTGTGTCATGCGTATCGTATAATCAAGCCAATGGGTACTTGTGGTGACATTGGAGTATATAGGTGACATTAGGGTTTGGTTGATGTGTATCTTAAGGTGTTATTTTAGTACGAACTCTAGGGCTGTTCGTGACACTTATAGGGATAGCTCATAATATTGATCATAAAGGATAAGTTTGAGGTGGTTTCGTACCCTACAATAATTTCTTCGTTAGTTCTACGCTATTTGTGACTTTGGAGTGAACTCTTTGTCGCACGAGAGGTATTTACATATGATTCAACTATGTTAGTATTGTTGAGAGAACTTGCACTAGTGAAAGTATGAACCCTAGGCCTTGTTTCTAAGCATTGCAATACCATTTGTGCTCACTGTTATCATTAGTTACCTTGCTGTTTTTATATTTTCAGATTACAAAAACCTATATCTACTGTACATATTACACTTGTATCACCATCTCTTTGCAGAACTAGTGCACCTATACAATTTACCATTGTATTTGGTGTGTTGGCGACACAGGAGACTTTTTGTTATTTGATTGCAGGTTGCTTGAGAGAGACCATATTCATCCTACGCCTCCCACGGATTGATAAACCTTAGGTCATCCACTTGAGGGAAACTTGCTATTGTCCTACAAAACTCTGCGCTTGGAGGCCCAACACGAGTCTACAAGAAGAAGGTTGTGTAGTAGACATCATTACACTAGATTATTTCACATCCTGGTCACTGCCAGGGCTATTCATATAGAGTCATTTCTTTCATCATCATTGAGCTATTATATCGAGTTTTAAGTAGATAGAAGTTTGATGTTCGACATTATTAGAGCATTGTCCGAGTGAAGAGAGGATGATGGAGACTATGATTCCCCCACAAGTCGGGATAAGACTGCGGACCAAAAAGTGAAATAAAAAGGGAAAGAAAAAGGTTGAAAAAATAGAATTAAAAAAGGGAAAAGCGTAAAAAAAGAAATAAATAAATGAGAGGAAAGAGGGAAGGGACAGTGCTACTACCCCTTTTTCCACACTTGTGCTTAGCGAAAGCACCATGTTTTTCATATAGAGAGTCTCATGAGTTGTTATTTTCATATGGTAGTGGGAATATTTCATTATAGAACTTGGCTTGCATATTCCAATGATGGGATTCCTCAAATGCCTAAGGTCTTCATGAGCAAGCAATTTGGATGCACACCCACTTAGTTTCCGTTGAGCTTTCATACACTTATAACTCTAGTGCATCAATTGCATGGCAATCCATACTCCTTGCATTGATATCGATTGATGGGCATCTCCATATCCCATTGGTCCACCTACTTGATGCGACTTCTGGATTTGTAAATGGATCAGGTTTGATCTGCTTTAGACTTAATTTTCTGCCGTAGATCATAGCGGTCTTTGGTTTGAATTAGTTCATTTTACTTGTCCCGTCCTTGAGGAGGACGGTCTAGTTGATCATCTTATGTGAATCTGGGTAGTGTGGGCTCCAAGGCCTCATCTTCAAACTCAGGTAACAAGTGTCGACATGGGTAACTCTTGGTTTTCCCCAATCGCTCCTGTCCATACCCTTGTTCAGCAGTCAAGACTTTGGTCCATGTTTCATTAATGGATTCTTGTTCGGCTTTGAGCTGTCTCTGCTTTAGCTTAAGGCTCCGAGCAGTGGCAATGAGCTGTTGCCTGAACACTTCCTGATCCAATGGGTCCTCGGGGACAATAAATTTTTCGGATCCCAAGCTCTCGTCCTCCTCGATCAGAGGGACATAGTTGCTACCTTTGGAGTCCTCGAGATCTTCATGTTGGTTTGTATCCATGTACCATGGTAAGTCGGGTTATATGCGAGATCTGAAGGTTTTGGTGATTCGGCGAGATTTTCTGTATCCTCGGGATCTTGGTTTCCCCTGTGTGTGCATTGCTTTCCTTGCCCTTACGAGATTTAGGCTTTTTGTGCTAGCGGCGATGTTTGACAGGTTCGTCACCTCTATTTTTGGCTGGGGTATTGCATCATCGCTTGTCCCCATATCACCTTCAACCCTCGGCGTGTCCACCATATAAACATCGTATGTGGACGCAGCGGTTCATCATCCTGTTACGAGATGGTCCCAAGATTGAATAGCCATGTCGATATCTTTGGCTTCTTTAGAAGAGAAGTCTAACATATCGGTTAGATCTTCGATGGTGGCGATGAAGTGGGTCGTGGGTGGGGAATAAAATTCTCTACACCTAGCTCTGGGGATGAAAGGGTCCTGGGTCAGAGACCTCTCGCCCATATAGTCATCGGTTCGGGCTTGGGTCTTTGTCTCATTTGACCATGAGAGATATGTCGGACTAGTGCTTGGAGCCGTGACGAAACTGTATTCTGAGGCCTCGACGTAGGAAGTGTGTTCGGATGGGGTGACCCTCATGCCCTCGAATTCCATAGCCGGATCTTGGACCGAGGCCAAATCAAGGTTAAAATCTATTCCAAACTCGAAGTCTAGAATAGGGCCAAAGTTAAAGCTTCAGATTTTCTGAGGTTTTTGGCACACCCGGAACCTCAAAAAAGGTTAGGTCACCCCGGGTGTTGGCAAAAAATTCCAACTCACCGAACTTAAATTCCTGACCTAGGGTGACCCCGTCGATCTGACGATGAGCCGCCTTGAAGTGCGAGGTAGTGCTGAAAGAAGAGGATGAGCCAAAGATGAAGATATTTAGGGCATAACGTTGTCGCTGGTGACCAACGTGACATCGAGCCTTTTGCGATCTCACAGGGGAGCTCTCAATGAAAGCACCAATGTTGGTGTCAAAACCGTCCGATCTCGAGTAGGGGTCCGAACTGTCGATCTAGGGGTCGATGGGTAACAAGAGACAAAGGAGGCGATGTTTTACCCAGGTTCAGGCCCTCTTGATGGAGGTAACACCCTACGTCCTACTCCTGTTGTTATTGATGAGGTAGTATAGAGTAATGGGTTGATCTAGTGCGAGATTCATGTTGTGGACTAAACCCTCATCGTAATGAGCTTGATGTATCCTATGAGCTACGACCCCCTGGCTGATATAGATGCCAGTGCTGGGGAACATAGTAATAATTCAAAATTTGCCTATGTGTCACCAACATCAAACTAGGAGAAACCAACAACGAGAGAGGGAGAGCATTTTCATACCGTTGAAGATCGCTAAGCGGAAGTGTTACTATGAACTTGGTCAATGGAGTCTTACTCGCGGCAATCCGATCCAAGCACCGAACGAACGGTGCCTCCACGTTCAACGCACCTACAGCCCAGGGACATCTCCTCCTTCTTCATCTAGTAAGGGTAAAGGATCGTGGTGGTGGTGGAGCTTGTGGTTCTCCGGCAGAGCTTTGCCAAGCACCATGGAGGAGGAGAAGTGGAGAGGTTGGGCTGCGCCAAGGGGAGAGGTTCAAGGTGTGTGTAGCCCTCCCGAAACCCCACTACTTATAGGACGGAGGGAGAGGGGGCCGACCACCCTAGAAAACCCTAGGAGGGGCGGCGAAAGCCTTAGGAGGTGGGGGCGGCAGCTTCCCTAGGGGTGGCTTGCCACCCAAGTTGGAGGGAGGCAGCCCCACGCCCTAGGGTTTTGCCCTAGGCGCCCGGGCCTCCTATGTTGGCTCGCACCAGACCACCAGGGGCTAGTTCCCTCCCAATTTCCTCCCATGTGGCCCTCCGGGACAGGTGCACCCTCTCGGTGGACCCCCGATACCCTTTTGATGGTCTCGGTACAATATCGATAAACCCCGAAACCTTTCCGGTGACCGAAACTGGACTTCCCGTATATAAATCTTCACCTCTGGACTATTCCGGAACTCCTCGTGATGTCTGGGATCTCATTCGGGACTCCGAACAACTTTTGGTAACCACATATACAATTCCCATTACAACTCTACCGTCACAGAACCGTAAGTGTGTAGAGCCTACGGGTTCGGGAACCATGCACACATGACCGAGACATCTCTCCGGCCAATAACCAACAGCGGGATCTGGATACCCATTTGGCTCCCACATGTTCCGAGATGATCTCATCGGATGAACCACGATGTCAGGGATTCACTGAATCCCGTATACATTTCCCTTTGTCTACCGGTATTATACTTGTTGGAAATATGCCCTAGAAGCAATAATAAATTGGTTATTATTATATTTCCTTGTTAATAATACTCATTTATTATCCATGCTAGAATTGTATTGATTGGAAACTCAAATACATGTGTGGATACATAGACAACACACTGACCCTAGTGAGCCTCTAGTTGACTAGCTCGTTCATCAAAGAAGGTCAAGGTTTCCTAGCCATAGGCAAGTGTTGCCACTTGATAACGGGATCACATCATTGGTCGAATGATGTGATGGACAAGACCCAAACTATGAACGTAGCATATGATCGTGTCAGTTTATTGCTACTGTTTTCTGCATGTCAATGTATTTGTTCCTATGACCATGAGATCATCAACTCCCGGACACTGGAGGAATACCTTGTGTGTATCAAACGTCGCAACGTAACTGAGTGACTATAAAGGTACTCTACAGGTATCTCCAAAGGTGTTTGTTTGGTTGGCATGGATCAAGACTCGGATTTGTCACTCCGTGTAACGGAGAAGTATCTCGGCGCCCACTCGGTGATACAACATCACAACAAGACTTGCAAGCAATGTAAATAAGGACTTAGTTACAGGATCTTCTATTACGAAATGAGTAAAGAGACTTGCCGGTAACGAGATTCCACTAGGTATGGAGATACCGACGATCGAATCTCGGGCAAGTAACATACCGACGGACAAAGGGAATAGTGTACGGGATTATATGAATCCTTGACATAGAGGTTCAACCGATAGAGATTCATAGAATATGTAGGAGCCAATATGGACATCCAGGTCCCGGTGTTGGTTATTGACCGGAGAGTGTCTCAGGTCATGTCAGCATAGTTCTCGAACCCGTAGGGTCTGCACACTTAAGGTTCGGTAACGTTTTGGTATAGTTGAGTTATATGTGTTGGTGACTGAAGTTTTGTTCGGCGTCCCGGATGAGAACACAGACGTCACGAGGAGTTCTGGAATGGTCCGGAAATGAAGATTGATATATAGGAAGTTGGTGTTTGGATTCCATAAGGTTTTCGGGCATTGCCGGCAGTGTACCAGGAGTGCCGAATGGGTTCCGGGGGCCCACTGGATGGGCCCACCACGCCCCAAGGGGTCCACATGGGTTTATTGGATGCACAATAAGGCATAATGGGCTGACAAAGTCATCCTAGGAAAACCCATGAGGAAAAAGTGAAAAATCCAAAAGAGGTGGGAAATTTAGGAAGGAGTCCTAATCCAATTGGGATTGGAGGAGGACTCCTCCCTCCTCCACTTCGGCCGACCCAAGGGAGCCTCCCTTGTGGCGCCAAGGCTGCCTCCTCCCTCCTCCTATATATACTAGAGGTTTAAGGGTTTTTGAGACACAACTTTGCCACGTGGTGCCCTCTCCTCTAGATCGTAGTTCTTCCTCTAGATCGGTTTTCTGCGGAGCTCGGGCGGAGCCCTGCTGGAATAGATCACCACCACCACTGGAGCGCCGTCACACTGTCGGGTAACTCATCTACATCCCCGTCTCTGTTGCTGGATCAAGAAGGCGGAGATCGTCATCGAGCTGTACATGTGTGGAACGTGGAGGTGCCGTCTGTTCGGCACTTGATCAGAACGAATCGTGAGACGGTTCGTGGGACGAATCCTGGGACGGATCGTGAAGACGTACCACTACATCAACTGTGTTTATTAACGCTTCTGATTAGCGATCTACAAGGGTATGTGGATCTAATCTCCCTGTCGTAGATGATCATCACCATGATAGGTCTTAGTGTGCGTAGGAAATTTTTTGTTTCCCATGCAACGTTTCCCAAAAGTGGCATCATGAGCTAGGTTCATGCGTAGATGTAATCTCGAGTAGAACACGAAAGTTTTTGTGGGTGTTGATGTTCGATTTGTTGCCCTCCTTAGTCTTTTCTCGATTCGGCAGTATTGTTGGATTGAAGTGGCCTCATGTCTACTACACAACCTTCTCCTTATAGACGTTGTTGGGCCTCCAAGCGCAGAGGTTTGTAGGACAGTAGAAATTTTCCCTCAAGTGGGTGACCTAAGCTTTATCAATCCGCGGGAGGCATAGGATGAAGATGATATCTCTCAAACAACCCTGCAACCAAATAACAAAGAGTCTCTTGTGTCCCCAACACACCTAATACAATGGTACGTTGTATAGGTGCACTAGTTCGGCGAAGAGATGGTGATACAAGTGCAATATGGATGGTAGATATAGGTTTTTGTAATCTGAAATTACAAAAACAGCAAGGTAACAAATGGTAAAAGTGAGCACGAACAGTATTGCAATGCATGGAAACAAGGCCTAGGGTTCATACTTTCACTAGTGAAGTTCTCTCAACAATGATAACATAATTGGATCATATAACTAGGCCTCAACATGCAACAAAGAGTCACTCCAAACTCACTAATAGCGGGGAACAAACGAAGAGATTATTGTCGGGTATGAAACCACCACAAAGTTATTCTTTCTGATCGATCTATTCAAGATTCCGTAGTAAAATAACACGAAGCTATTCTGTCCGTTCGATCCATCATAGAGTTCGTACTAGAATAACACCTTAAGATACATATCAACCAAGACCCTAATGTCACCTCGATACTCCATTGTCACCTCAAGTATCCGTGAGGATGATTATAAGATATGCATCACATAATCTTAGAATCATCTATTTAACCAACACATAGAACTTCAAAGAGTGCCCCAAAGTTTCTACCGGAGAGTCAAAACGTGTGCCAACCCCTATGCATAGGTTCCCAATGTCACGAACCCGCAAGTTGATCTCCGAAACATACATCAAGTACTCACATGAATCAAACGTGTGCCAACCCATATGCATAGGTTCCCAATGTCACAAACCCGCAAGTTGATCACAACAGATGGACACGTGCAAGACATACATCAAGTGTTTTCAAAGACTCAATCTGTTTAGATAACTCCAAAGGGGAAACTCAATTCATTACAAGTGGGAGAGGGGGAATAACATCATAACATCCAACTATAGTAGCCAAGCCCATGGTACATCGAGATAAAGACATCTCAAGAACATGAGAGATAGAGATCAAACACATAGCTACTGGTACATACCGTCAGCCCCGAGGGAGAACTACTCCCTCCTCGTCATGTACATCGTCGGGATGATGAAGATGGCCACCGGAGATGGATTCCCCCTCCGGCAGGGTGCTGGAACGGGCTCCAGATTGGTTTTTGGTGGCTACAGAGGCTTGCGGCGGTGGAACTCCCGATCTAGGTTTATTTTGGGGGGGTTCTGAATTTATAGGAATTTATGGCGGTGGAATTACGTCGGTTGGGCCCACGAGGAGGTCACAAGCCTGGTAGGCGCCGCTTAGGGGGTGGTGGCGGCCTTAGGGCTTGTGACTCCCTCGTGGCTGTTCTGGCCTTCTTCCAAAGCTTAGGGGGTCTCTTTTGGTCCAAAAAATCATCGTAAAGTTTCATTTCATTTGGACTCCGTCTGAAAAAGGGTCAAAAACACGAAAAAAACAGAAACTGACACTTGGCACTGAGTTAATAGGATAGTCCCAAAAAAGATATAAAATAGCATATTCATGCATATAAAACATCCAAAGTTGACAAGATAATAGCATGAAACCATCAAAAATTATAGATACGTTGGAGACGTCTCAAGCATCCCCAAGCTTAACTCCTGCTCGTTGTCGAGTAGGGAAGTGATAAAGAATGAATTTTTGATGTTGCATGCTACCTTGCATAGTTGTCCTTTGTAACTTCTCTCACGTGACATGAATGTTCAGATCCCTTAGATTCAAAACAATAGTTTTCTATTGATGTGGAGACAATAATACTTCCAGCAAACTAGCAAGGTAATCGTGAACTTTCAAAATAACAAGGACAAAAGAAAGTTATCCCTACAAAATCATATAGTCTGGCTATGCTCTATAATCCTTGCACAACGAATTTAAATCATGCACAACCTCGGTTTTCACACCTTTACTTTCTCAAACTTTTTGAACTCTCACGCAATACATGAGCGTGAGCCATGGTTATAGCACTATAGGTGGAATGGAGTGGTGGAGGTTGTGAGACAAAAAAGGAGAAGATGGTCACATTGACTAGGCATATCAATGAGCTATGGAGATGCTCATCAATAGATATCAATGTGAATGAGTAGGGATTGCCATACAAATGATGCACTAGAGCTAAGAGTATGTGAAAGCTCTTAAAGAAAACTAGTGAGTGTGCATCCAACTTGCTTGCTCACGAAGACCTAAGGCAATTTTAAGGAAGCCCATCATAGGAATATACAAGCCAAGTTATATAATGAAAATTTCCCACTAGCTATATGGTGGTGACAAAACGAGAGACTCTCAATCATGAAGACTATGGTGCTTAATATGAAGCACAAGTGTGGAAAGGAGATAGTAGCATTGTCCCTTCTCTCTTTTTCTCTCATTTTTTTGGTGGGCTCTTTGGCCTCTCTTTTTTTTATTATCTATTTATTTATTTTGGTGGGCATCTTTGGCCTCTTTTTGTAAATGGGCTTCGCTGGCCTCTTTTATTTCCTCACATGGGACAATGCTCCATCAATGATGATCATCACACTTACAACTCAAAACTTAGAGCAATGATGACTCTATATGGAATGCCTTCGGTAGTGTACCGTGACAATGATCTAGCATGGCATAGACATCAATGGAAACATCATGCTATCTATCTTATGATCATGCAATGGAAATGTAGAAGTGGTGGCACATGTCATCGTGGTAGTTGCATGGCAATATATCTCGGAATGGCTTTGAAAATGCCATAGTAGGTAGGTATGGTGGCTGTTTTGAGGGAGGCTATATGGTAGGTTTATGCACCGGCGAAAGTTGCACAGTACTAAAGAAGATAGTGATGGTGGAAGGTGAAAGTGCATATAAACCATGGACTCAACATTAGTCAAGAAGAACTCATATACTTGTTGCAAAAGTTTTATTAGTACTCGAAACAAAGCATTCAACGCATACTCCTAGGGGAAGGGTTGGTAGGTATAAACCATCGCGCGATCCTGACCGCTACACAAAGGATGACAATAAATAAACTAATCATGCTCAAACTTCATCACATAGCGGTTCACCATACGTGCATGCTACGGGAATCACTAACTTCAACACAAGTATCTCTAGATTCACAACACCATACTAACATAACTTAAATATTACCACAACCACATTTCAAAACTAATTGAGAGGAATCAAGCTTCTCTTTCTACTCAATGCACATGAAGATGGAAGTTTTCGTATCCCTTTGGAAAGCTACCACTTTTGGGACTACTTTCATAGCATAAGCCAACTACCAAGCCACGCACCGCTGTGCTCTAAAATATATAAGTGAAGCACACAGAGCAAAATCAACTAGCTCTAAAGATATAAGTGAAACACATGTGAGCTGAATTGCCTAACTCAAAGGATATAAGTGAAGCTCGACAAAATCACGGTGAGTGCATGTCTCTCTCTCTAGGTGTGCAGAAAGGAATATTGTGACACAAAAAAATACTCCTATGATACAAGACGCTCCAAGCAAAACACATATCATGTGGTGAATAAAAATATAGCTCCAAGTAACATTACCGATGGATTGAAGACGAAAGAGGGGATGCCTTCCCGGGGCATCCCCAAGCTTAGGCTTTTTCGGCATACTTGAATCAACTTGGGGTGCCTTGGGCATCCCCAAGCTTGAGCTCTTGCCACTCTTTATCTCTTTGTCCATAAAAACTTCACCCAGAACTTGAAAACTTCACAACACAAAACTTAAACAAAAACTCGTGATATCATTAGTATAAGAAAGCAAATCACCACTTCCTTAGGTACTGTAGCAAACTTAAATTCTACTTATGTTGGTGTTGGGTTGTTGTAATTTCACTTTTCCAAGGCTAGTACCCTCCGATACTATCCATAGTTTCATCAAAATAAGCGACCAACTCAACAAAAACAGAATCTGTTAACAGCAGACCAGTCTGTAGCAATCTGTATACTTCGTATACTTCTAGGACTTCAAAAAATCTTAACATTTACGACAGTCTGAATAAATTTCATAGAAATCAGCAGCAAAGGGAATCAATTCAAGATCTCTTACAGAATAAAAATGAAAATTCTTTTCGTGAGCAGAAAGTTTATGTCTTTTTCTAGCATCATCAAACAATCATCACCAAGACTAATCATAATGGTTTTGCTTGGCACAAACACAAAAAGAAACACAAAAGACACAATCATAATAGAATTATGATGCTGTGGAGAAAACAAAACAGGAAGCAAAAAAGCAAAGAAAAATTTATTCATTGGGATGCCTCCCAACAAGCGCTATCGTTTAACGCCCTTAGCTAGGCATTGATTTCAATGATGCTCACATAAAAGGTAAGGATTGAAACACAACGAGAGCATCATGGAGCAAATGGCTAGAACATTTAAGTCTAACCCACTTCCTATGCATAGGGATTTTGTGATCAAACAATTTATTGGAGCAAGAATCAACTAGCATAGGAAGGCAAAACAAGCATAGCTTCAAAAATTTCAACATATGAAGAGGAACCTTGATGCTATTGCAATAAGTAGAAGCATATGATCCTCTCTCATAGTAATTTTCAGTAGCATAATGAATGAATTCAACAATATAACCAGCACCTAAGGCTTTCTTTTCATGATGTACAAGCATAGGAATTTTACTACTCTCCACATAAGGAAATCTATTCTCAAGAATAGTAGTGGGAGTATCGTAAAAGACTTGAGCACTACAAACTGTGTCCACAATGAAAAAGCAAGGTTGAGCAAAGGGGTTCTCGAGAGTATGACAAGTTTTATCATCCCTCTTCTTTAAAGCATAAGTATCCTCACAATAATCATCATAGATAGGGGGCATGCTTTCATCAAAATGATTTTGATCATTCAAAGTGGAAGAACTAAAAAGATCATCTTCATCAAATATAGCATCCCCAAGCTTGTGGCTTTGCATATCATTAGCATCATGGGTATTCAAAGAATTCATGCTAAGAACATTGCAATCATGCTCATAATTCACATATTCTATTCCAAGCATTCTATGTAATTCTTCTTTCAGCACTTGAGCACAATTTTCCTTCCCATCATGCTCACGAAAGACATTGAAAAGATGGAGCATATGAGGCATCCTCAATTCCATTTTTGTTATTAGTTTTCTAACGAAAGAACAAGAAACAAAAAGATTCGATTGCAACATCTAAAGATATACCTTCAAGCGCTAACCTCCCCGGCAACGGCGCCAGAAAGGAGCTTGATGTCTACTACGCAACCTTCTCCTTGTAGACATTGTTGGGCCTCCAAGCGCAGAGGTTTGTAGGACAATAGCAATTTTCCCTCAAGTGGGTGACCTCAGGTTTATCAATCCGTGGGAGGCATAGGATGAAGATGGTCTCTCTCAAACAACCCTGCAACCAAATAACAAAGAGTCTCTTGTGTCCCCAACACACCTAATATAACGGTACGTTGTATAGGTGCACTAGTTCGGCGAACAGATGGTGATACAAGTGCAATATGAATGGTAGATATAGGTTTTTGTAATCTGAAATTACAAAAACAGCAAGGTAACAAATGGTAAAAGTGAGCACGAACGGTATTGCAATGCGTGGAAACAAGGCCTCGGGTTCATACTTTCACTAGTGAAGTTCTCTCAACAATGATAACATAACTGGATCATATAACTAGCCCTCAACATGCAACGAAGAGTCACTCCAAAGTCACTAATAGCGGGGAACAAACGAAGAGATTATTGTCGGGTACGAAACCACCACAAAGTTATTCTTTCTGATCGATCTATCCAAGAGTCTGTAGTAAAATAACACGAGGCTATTCTTTCCGTTCGATCCATCATAGAGTTCGTACTAGAATAACACCTTAATATACATAACAACCAAGACCCTAATGTCACCTAGATACGCCATTGTCACCTCAAGTATCCATGCGCATGATTATACGATATGCATCAGATAATCTCAGAATCATCTATTCAACCAACACATAGAACTTCAAAGAGTGCCCCAAAGTTTCTACCGGAGAGTCAAAACATGTGCCACTCCCTATGCATAGGTTCCCAATGTCACGAACCCGCAAGTTGATCACCAAAACATACATCAAGTACTCACATGAATCAAACGTGTGTCAACCCATATGCATAGGTTCCCAATGTCACAAACCCGCAAGTTGATCACAGCAGATAGACACGTGCAAGACATACATCAAGTGTTCTCAAAGACTCAATCCGATAAGATAACTCCAAAGGGAAAACTCAATTCATGACAAGAGGGAGAGGGGGAAGAACATCATAAGATCCAACTATAGTAGCAAAGCCCATGGAACATCGAGATCAAGACATCTCAAGCATACAAGAGAGAGAGATCAAACACATAGCTACTGGTACATACCCTCAGCCCCGAGGGAGAACTACTCCCTCCTCGTCATGGAGATCACCGGGATGATGAAGATGGCCACCGGAGATGGATTCCCCCTCCGGCAGGGTGCTAGAACGGGCTCCAGATTGATTTTTGGTGGCTACAGAGGCTTGCGGCGGCTGAACTCCCGATCTAGGTTTCTTTTGGGGGGTTTCTGATTTTTTAGGAATTTATGGTGGTGGAATTACGTCGGTTGGGCCCACTAGGAGGTCACAGGCCTGGTAGGCGCCGCCTAGGGGGGTGGTGGCGGCCTCAGGGCTTGTGACTCCCTCGTGGCTGTTCTGGCCTTCTTCCAAAGCTTCGGGGGTCTCTTTTGGTCCCAAAAAAATCATCGTAAAGTTTCAATCCATTTGGACTCCGTCTGAAAAAGGGTCAAAAACAGGAAAAAAACAGAAACTGGCACTTGGCACTGAGTTAATAGGTTAGTCCCGAAAAAGATGTAAAATAGCATATTCATGCATATAAAACATCCAAAGTTGACAATATAATAGCATGGAACCATCAAAAATTATAGATACGTTGGAGACGTATCATGGCCCGGACCAACCTTACTCGTACGCTTACGAGAGACCGGTTTCATCGACTAACATGCAACTTGTTGCATAAAGATGACTGGCGGGTGTCTGTTTCTTCAACTTTAGTTAAATCGTATTTGACCGAGGCGGTCCTTGGTGAAAGGTTAAATAGCAATATGCATATCACCGTCGTGGCTTTGCGTAAGTAAGAAGCGATCATACTAGATACCCATAGCAGCCACGTAAAACATGCAACAACAAATTAGAGGACGTCTAACTTGTTTTTGCAGGGTATGAATGTGATGTGATATGGCCAAAGAAATGATGTGATATATTGGATGTATGAGATGATCATGTAGTAATAGTTAAATATCGACTTGCACGTTGATGCTACGGCAACCGGCAGGAGCCATAGGGTTGTCTTTAAACTAACGTTTGTGCTTGCAGATGCGTTTACTATATTGCTAGGTTGTAGCTTTAGTAGTAATTGCATAAATAGCACGACAACCTCGATGGCGGCACGATGATGGAGATCATAGTGTGGCGCCGGTGACAATGAAGATCATGCCGGTACTTTGGTGATGGAGATCAAGAAGCACAAGATCATGGCCATATCATGTCACATATGAATTGCATGTGATGTTAATCCTTTTATGCACCGTATCTTGCTTAGAACGACGATAGCATTATAAGGTGATCCCTCACTAAAATTTCAAGATAAAATTGTGTTCTCCCCGACTGTGCACCGTTGCGACAGTTCATCGTTTCGAGACACCACGTGATGATCGGGGGTGATTGACTCAACATTCACATACAACGGGTGCAAAACAGTTGCACACGCGGAACACTCGGGTTAATCTTGACGAGCCTAGCATGCACAGACATGGCCTCGGAACAAAAGAGACCTAAAGGTCGAGCATGAATCATATAGTTGATATGATAAACATGGAGATGTACACCACTCAAACTAAACTCAACTCATGTGATGAGCGGACTTCAGTTAGTGGATTAGGATCATGGACCACTCGAATGACTAGAGGGATGTCTATTTTGAATAGGAGTTATTAGTAATATGATTAGCTAAACTCAATTATCATGAACATAGTCAAAAGGTCTTTGCAAATTATGATGTAGCTTGCATTGTAGCTCTACTGTTTTTGATATGTTGCTAGATAAAATTTAGTTGAAAGTTGAAAGTAGCAATTATGTTGACTGGCTCCATAAACTAAGGATTGTCCTCATTGCTGCACAGAAGGCTTATGTCCTTAATGCACCGCTCGGTGTGCTGAACCTCGAGCGACGTCTGTGGATGTTGCGAACATCTGACATACACGTTTTTTATGACTACGTGATAGTTCAGTGCGTAATGCTTAAACTGTTGGGGAACGTCGCATGGGAAACAAAAAATTTCCTACGCGCACGAAGACCTATCATGGTGATGTCCATCTACGAGAGGGGATGAGTGATCTACGTACCCTTGTAGACCGTACAGCAGAAGCGTTAGTGAACGCGGTTGATGTAGTGGAACGTCCTCACGTCCCTCGATCCGCCCCGCGAACAATCCCGCGATCAGTCCCACGATCTAGTGTCGAACGGACGGCACCTCCGCGTTCAGCACACGTACAGCTCGACGATGATCTCGGCCTTCTTGATCCAGCAAGAGAGACGGAGAGGTAGAAGAGTTCTCCGGCAGCGTGACGGCGCTCCGGAGGTTGGTGATGATCTTGTCTCAGCAGGGCTCCGCCCGAGCTCCGCAGAAACGCGATCTAGAGGAAAAACCGTGGAGGTATGTGGTCGGGCTGTCGTGGAAAAGTCGTCTCAAATCAGCCCTAAAACCTCCGTATATATAGGTGGGAGAGGGGAGCCTTGCCTTGGGGCTCAAGGAGCCCCAAGGGGGTCGGCCGAGCCAAGGGGGGAAGGTCTCCCCCCCCCCAAACCGAGTCCTACTTGGTTTGGTGGGAGGAGTCCTTCTTTCCTTTCCCACCTCCTCCTCTTTTTTTTTATTTTTCTCTTTGATTTTTCTTCCAATGCGCATAGGGTCCTTTTGGGCTGTCCCACCAGCCCACTAAGGGCTGGTGTTCCACCCCCAAGGCCTATGGGCTTCCCCGGAGTGGGTTCCCCCCCCCCCCCCCCCCCGTGAACTCCCGGAACCCATTCGTCATTCCCGGTACATTCCCACTAACTCCGAAAACCTTCCGGTAATCAAATGAGGTCATCCTATATATCAATCTTCGTTTTCGGACCATTCCAGAAACCCTCGTGACGTCCGTGATCTCATCCGGGACTCCGACCAACATTCGGTAACCAACCATATAACTCAAATACGCATAAAACAACGTCGAACCTTAAGTGTGCAGACCCTGCGGGTTCGAGAACTATGTAGACATGACCCGAGAGACTCCTCGGTCAATATCCAATAGCGGGACCTGCATTCCCATATTGGATCCTACATATTCTACGAAGATCTTATCGTTTGAACCTCAGTGCCAAGGATTCATATAATCACGTATGTCATTCCCTTTGTCCTTCGGTATGTTACTTGCCCGAGATTCGATCGTCAGTATCCGCATACCTATTTCAATCTCGTTTACCGGCAAGTATCTTTACTCGTTCCGTAATACAAGATCCCGTAACTTACACTAAGTCACATTGCTTGCAAGGCTTGTGTGTGATGTTGTATTACCGAGTGGGCCCCGAGATACCTCTCCGTCACACGGAGTGACAAATCCCAGTCTTGATCCATACTAACTCAACAAACACCTTCGGAGATACTTGTAGAGCATCTTTATAGTCACCCAGTTACGTTGCGACATTTGATACACACAAAATATTCCTCCGGCGTTAGTGAGTTATATGATCTCATGGTCATAGGAACAAATACTTGACACGCAGAAAACAGTAGCAACAAAATGACACGATCAACATGCTACGTCTATTAGTTTGGGTCTGGTCCATCACGTGATTCTCCCAATGACATGATCCAGTTATCAAGCAACAACACCTTGTTCATAATAAGAAGACACTAACTATCTTTGATCAACTGGCTAGCCAACTAGAGGCTTGCCAGGGACAGTGTTTTGTCTATGTATCCACACATGTAAATGAGTCTTGATTCAATACAATTATAGCATGGATAATAAACGATTATCTTGATACAGGAATTATAATAATAACTATATATTTATTATTGCCTCTAGGGCATAACTCCAACATAAACAGCTTAGAATTGAGGCGCCAAAGACATTTTGAACATCACGGAAGATATGAGATGTTCCAAGAGATGAAATTTGGATTTCATGCTCATGCTCTTGTTGAGAGGTATGAGACCTTTGACAAGATACAAAGTAAGGGAGAAAAGCTCAATCGTGAGCATATGCTCAGATTGTCTGAGTGCTACAATTGCTTGAATCGAGTGGGAGTTAATCTTCCAGATGAGATAGTGATGGTTCAAAGTCACTGCCACCAAGCAACTAGAGCTTCGTGATGAACTATAATATACCAAGGATACATATGATGACCCTTGAGCTATTCGCAATGTTTGACACTGTGAAAGTAGAAATCAAATTGGAGCATCAATTGTTGATGGTTAGTAAAACCACTAATTTCAAGAAGGGCAAGGGCAAGAAAGGAAAGTTCATGAAACGGAAAACCAGTTGCTGCTCTAGTAAAGAAACCCAAGTTTGAACCCAAACCCGAGACTAAGTGCTTATGTTATGAAGGGAATGGTCACTGAGGCGGAACTACCCTAGATACTTGGTAGATGAGAAGACTCGCAAAGTTGACAAAAGTATATTTGATATACATGATATTGATGTGTACTTTACTAGTACTCCTATTAGCACGAGGGTATTAGATACCGGTTCGGTTGCTAAGTATTAGTAACTCGAAATAAAAGCTACTGAATAAACGGAAACTAGCTAAAGGCGAGGTGATGATATGTGTTGGAAGTGTTTCCAAGGTTGATGTGATCAAACATCGCACACTCCCTCTACCACGGTGTTAGTGTTAAACCTAAATAATTGTTATTTGGTGTTTACGTTGAGCATGAACATGATTAGATCGTGTATATTGCAATACGATTATTCATTTAAAGAGAATAATGGTTATTCTATTTGCTTGAATAAATACCTTCAATGGTTTATTGAATCTCGATTGTAGTGTTACACATGTTCATAATATTGATGCCAAAAGATACAAAGTAGTAATGATAGTACCACTTACTTGTGGCACTACCGCTTGAGTCATGTTGGTATAAAATGCGTGAAGAAGCTCCATGCGGATGGATCTTGCTGCTCACTCATTTTTAAAACGCTTGAGACATGCAAACCATGCCTATTAGTATAAACGCATGAAGAAACTCCATTTAGATGGATCGTTTGGACTCACTTGATTTTGAATCACTTGAGACATGCAAATCATACCACATGGGCAAGATGATTGAATGCCTCGTTTTCAGTGAGATGGAACTAGAAAGTAACTTATTGGAAGTAATACATTTGGATGTATGTAGTCCAATAAGTGTTGAGGCACGCAGTGGATATCATTATGTTCTTGCTTCACAGATGATTTGAGTAGATACTAGTGTATTTGCTTGATGAAATACACATCTGAATTATTCAAAAGTTCAAAGTAGTTTCAGAGTGAAGTTGAAGATCTTCATGACAAGAGGGCAACATGTCTACGATATGATCATAGAGATGAATATCTGAGTTGCGAGTTTGGTACACAATTAAGACAAATGTGAAAATTGTTTCACATCTCATGCCACCTAGAAGACCATAGTGTGATGTTGTGTCCGAACATCATAGCCGCGCCCTATTTGATATGGTGCATACTATGATGTCTCTTATCGAATTACCACTATCGTTTATGGGTTATGCATTAGAGACAACCGCATTCACTTTAAATAGGGCACCACGTATTTCCGTTGAGATGACACCGTATGAACTATGGTTTCGAGAAACCTAAGTTGTCGTTTCTTAAAAATTTGGGGTTGTGATGCTTATGTGGAAAAGTTTCAGCAAGATAAGCTCGAACCCAAAGCGGATAAATGCATCTTCATAGGACACTCAAAACAGTTGGGTGTACCTCCTATCTCAAATCCGGAAGCAAAGTGTTTGTTTCTAGAAAATGGGTCCTTTCTCGAGGAAAAGTTTCTCTCGAAAGAATTGAGTGGGAGGGTGGTGGAACTTGATGAGGTTATTGAACCGTCACTTCAACCAATGTGTAGCAGGGCATGGGAAGTTATTCCTGTGGCGCCTACGCCAATTGAAGTGGAAACTGATGATAGTGATCATTAAGCTTCGGATCAAGTTACTACAAACCTCGTAGGTCGACAAGGTCGCGTACTTCTACAGAGTGGTACAGTAAGCTTGTCTTGGAGGTCATGTTGTTGAACAACAATGAACCTACGAGCTATGGAGAAGCGATGGTGGGCCCGGATTCCGACAAATGGCTGGAGGCCATGAAATCCGAGAGAGGATCCATGTATGAAAACAAAGTGTAGACTTTGGAAGAACCACTTGATGGTCGTAAGACTATTAAGTACATATGGATCTTTAAAAGGAAGATAGATGATGATGGTGAAAAGTCACCATTAAGAAAAGCTCGACTTGTTGCAAATAAGTTTCCGACAAGTTCAAAGAGTTGACTATGATGAGACTTTCTCACTCGTAGTGATGCTAAGAGTCTGTTGGAATTATGTTAGCAGTTGTTGCATTATTTATTAAAAATTGTAGATAGGATGTCAAAACATTGTTTCCTCAACGGTTTCCTTGAGGAAAGGTTGTATGTGATACAACTAGAAGGTTTTGTCGATCCTAAGGATGCTAACAAGTATCCAAGCTCCAGTGATCCTTCTAAAGGACTGCAGTAAGCATCTCGGAGTTGGATAGGCACTTTTATGTGATGATCAAAGCTTTTTGGTTTATACAAAGTTTGTGAGAAACTTGTATTTCCAAAGAAGTGAGTGGGAGCACTATAGAATTCCTGATAAGTATATGTGGTTGACATATTGTTGATCGGAAATAATATAGAATTTCTGGAAAGCATAAAGGGTTGTTTGAAATAAGTTTTTCAAAGGAAAACCTGGATAAATCTACTTGAACATTAAACATCAAGATCTATAAAGATAGATCAAAACGCTAAATAGAACTTCCAATGAAATGCATACCTTGACAAGTTTTTGAAGGAGCTCAAAATAGATCAGCAAAGAAGGAGTTCTTGGCTGTGTTGTAAGGTGTGAATTTGAGTAAGACTCAAAACCCGACCACAGCAGAAGAAAGATAAAGGACGAAGGTCGTCCCCTACGACTTAGCCGTAGGCTCTAAACTATGCCATGCTATGTACCGCACCTGATGTGTGCCTTGCCATGAGTCTGTCAAGGGGTACAAAGAGTAATCCAGGATTGAATCACTAAAACATCTGTCAAAGTTATCCTTAGTAACCAGTGGACTAAGGAACTTTTCTCGATTATGGAGGCAATAAAGGAGTTCGTCATAAAGAGTTACGTCGATGCAAGCTTTGACACTAATCCGAATAACTATGAGTAGTAAACCGGGTTCGTATAGTGGAGCAGTCATTTGGAATAGTTCGAAATGGTGCGTGGTAGCAGCATCTATAGGATGACACGGAGATTTGTAAAGCACACACGGATCTGAAAGGTTCAGACCCATTGACTAAAACCTCTGTCACAAGCAAAATATGATCAAACCCCATAACTGTATGGGTGTTAGGTTCATTGCAATCACATAGTGATGTGAACTAGATTATTGACTCTAGTGCAAGTGGTAGACTGTTGGAAATATGCCCTAGAGGAAATAATAAATTGGTAATTATTATATTTCCTTGTTCATAATAATCTTTTATTATCCATGCTAGAATTGTATTGATTGGAAACTCAAATACATGTGTGGATACATAGACAACACACTGTCCCTAGTGAGCCTCTAGTTGACTAGCTCGTTCATCAAATATGGTCAAGGTTTCCTGGCCATAGGCAAGTGTTGTCACTTGATAACGGGATCACATCATTGGGAGAATGATGTGACGGACAAGACCCGAACTATAAATGTAGCATATGATCGTGTCAGTTTATTGCTACTGTTTTCTGCATGTCAATGTATTAGTTCCTATGAGCATGAGATCATGCAACTCTCGGACATCGGAGGAATACCTTGTCTGTATCAAACGTCACAACGTAACTGACTGACTATAAAGGTGCTCTACAGGTATCTCCAAAGGTGTCTATTGGGTTGGCATGGATCAAGACTGGGATTTGTCACTCCTTGTAACGGAGAGGTATATCGGGGCCCACTCGGCAATACAACATCACAACAAGCCTTGCAAGCAATGTGACTAAGGAGTTAGTTACGGGATCTTGTATTACGGAACTAGTAAAGAGACTTGCCGGTAACGAGATTGAACTAGGTATGGAGATGGCGACGATCGAATCTCGGGAAAGTAACATACCGAAGGACAAAGAGAATAGTGTACGGGATTATATGAATCCTTGACATAGAGGTTCAACCGATAGAGATTCATAGAATATGTAGGAACCAATATGGATATCCAGGTCCCACTGTTGGTTATTGACCGGAGAGTGTCACAGGTCATGTCTGCATAGTTCTCGACCCCGCAGGGTGTGCACACTTAAGGTTCGGTGACGTTTCGCTATAGTTGAGTTATATGTGTTGGTGACCAAAGTTTTGTTCGGAGTCCCGTATGAGATCCCAAACATCACGAGGAGTTCAGAAATGGTCCGGAAACGAAGATTGATATATAGGAAGTTGGTGTTTGGATTCCGGAAGGTTTTCGGGCATTGCCGGCAGTGTAGCGGGAGCGACGAATGGGTTCCGAGGGCCCATTGGGTGGACCCATTACGCCCCAAGGAGTCCACATGGGTTTATTGGATGCGGAATAAGGCATAATGGGCTGACAAAGTCATCCAAGAAAATCCCATGTGGAAAAAGTGGAAAATCCAAAAGAGGTGGGAAATTTAGGAAGGAGACCTAATCCAATTTGGATTGGAGGAGGACTCCTCCCTCCTCCACTTTGGCCGACCCAAGGGAGCCTCCCTTGTGGCGCCAAGGCTGCCTCCTCCCTCCTCCTATATATACTAGAGGTTTAGGGCTTTTTGAGACACATCTTTGCCACGTGATGCCCTCTCCTCTAGATCGTAGTTCTTCCTCTAGATCGGTTTTATTCGGAGCTCGGGCGGAGCCGTGCAGGAATAGATCGCGACCACCACCACCGGAGCGCCGTCACGCTGCCAGGGGAATCATCTAAATCCCCGTCTCTCTTGCTAGATCAAGAAGGAGGAGATCGTCATCGAGTTGTACATGTGCGAAACGCGGAGGTGGACTACACGAATCAGCTTCTTTGCCGTCTGCCATAACAGACGGCAAAGAGGACTCTACCGACGGCATTGATCAATCAGCAGACGGCAAAGAGAACACCTGACGGCAAAGATTCTGGGTCAGCCTACGACGACATTGTAGCTTCTTTGCCGTCAGCCTACCCTAAGCGGATGACAAAGCTCTTTGCCGTCAGTGTCAGACACTAATCAGTCGGCAAAGAGATTGAGACGGTAGCCAACAGGCAACGCCTCTGTTAGGGCTAACGGAGGCATTGCCGTGAGCTTCTCTCCGCATCTTTGCCGTCTGCTTCCCTCCCCATCTTTGTCGCCTGCTTCTGTGGGCCAACACGGAGTTGGGCCAGCGTCTGTCGGGTTCTTTGTTGTCTGCATCCCGAGGCAGCAGACGGCAAAGAGCCCATACAGCGAGCTGCTGCTGCCGAGGTTGCACAGCTGGGTGCCACGTGGCACCTTTGCCGTCAGATGCTTGATGGACAAGGCCTTTACCATCAGTTGGCAGACGGCAAAGAGCCAATATTATCACATTTTTGTTTATTTTTTCTATATCACAGCACATATATATATATATAATTCATAGCACATATGTGATATATAGATCACAACACATATATGATATACATATAAAGTTCATCAATGCCATTTGTTCAACAATGTACATCCCATATATCGAAAGAACCAACACATACAAAGTTTCATCCATATATACATACATATAGTTCCACATATATTGTTCATCCATATATACATATACATATAGTTCCACATTGTTCATCAACTCAAATAAAAACTAGAACTAAAGCACTCCAATGCTAGCTTCCATGCATGTAGTACATCCAATCTGCAAAATGGGAAAAAGAATGTCAGAAGAACAACAACAACAACAACATATATATGACAAATAAGCTAAATTGAAGAAGAAAGTGAAGAATCAAGAAGAGAAGAAGGAGAAGAAAAACAAGATAAGGAGTAGGAGGAGGAGGAGGAGAAAAAGAAGCAGAAGGAGAAGGAGAAGGAGGAGGAGAAGAGGAGAAGAAGAAGGATAAGAAGGAGAAGAGGAAGGAGGAGAAGAAGGAGGGCTTCTTCTCCTCTTTCTCCTTCTTCTCTTCTTCTTCTCTTCTTATTCTTCCTTCTTTTCATTTTTCCTCTTTCTTCTCCTCTTCTCCTCTTCTTCTTCTTCTTCTTCTTCTTCTCCTCCTCCTCCTCCTCCTCCTCTTATCCTCTTCTTCCTCCTCTTCTTCTACTTCTTCTTCCGCTTATTTCTATTTCTATTTTTCTTTATCCTCTTCTTCTACTTATTCTTCTTTTCTTCTTTTTTCTCTTCTTCCCCTTCTTATTTTTTTTCCTTCTCTTCTTCTCTTAGGCCTTATTATGTCATTTAGGACAGAACTTAGCTAAGTATAGGTCATTTTTATTAAATAGGCCATTTTGGAGCTAACTAAGCTAATTATGTCATTTTGGAGGATAATTAGCTAAGTTGTGAGCTAACCAAGGTTCTTATGATGTTTTTACCCTAACTAAGCTAGTTATGTCATTTTGGACGATAATTAGCTAAGTATGTCTTTGTTGGGGGAAAATAGGCCAAATTGAAGAAGAAAGAGAAGAAGCAAGAATAGAAGAAGGAGAATAAAAAGAAGAAGGAGAAGGAGGAGGAGAAGAATAAGGAGAAGAAGGAGGAGAGAAGAAGGAGAAGGAGGAGGAGAAGAAGGAGAAGAATGAGAAGAAGGAGGGCTCCTTCTCCTCCTCCTCCTTCTCCTTCTTCTTATCTTCTTCTTCTCTTCTTCTTCTTCTTCCTTATTTTAATTTTTCCTCTTGCTTCTCCTCTTCTCCTCTTCTTCTTCTTCTTCTGCTCCTCCTCCTCCTCCCCCTCCTCTTCTCCTCTTCTTCCTCCCCTTCTTCTTCTTCTTCTTCCTGTTATTTCTATTTCTATTTTTCTTTATCCTCTTCTTCTACTTATTCTTCTTTTCTTCTTTTTTCTCTTCTTCTCCTTCTTATTTTTTTCTTCTTCTCTTCTTCTCTTAGGCCTTATTATGTCATTTAGGACAAAAATTATCTAAGTATAGGTCATTTCTGTTAAATAGTCCATTTTAGAGCTAACTAAGCTAATTATGTCATTTTGGAGGATAATTAGCTAAGTTGTGAGCTAACCAAGGTTCTTATGATGTTTTTACCCTAACTAGGCTAATTATGTCATTTTGTAGGATAATTAGCTAAGTATGTCTTTGTTGGGGAAAATAGCTAAATTGAATAAGAAAGAGAATAAACAAGAAGAGAAGAAGGAGAAGAAAAAGAAGAAGGAGAAGGAGGAGGAGAATAAGAAGGAGAATAAGGAGGAGAGAAGAAGGAGAAGGAGGAGGAGAAGGAGGGAGAAGAAGAAGGAGGAGAGAAGAAGGAGAAGAAGGAGAAGAAGGAGGGCTCCTTCTCCTCCTCCTCCTTCTCCTTCTTCTTCTCTTCTTCTTCTCTTCTTCTTCTTCTTCCTTCTTTTCATTTTTCCTCTTTCTTCTCCTCTTGTCCTCCTCCTCTTCTTCTTCTTCTCCTCCTCTTATCCTCTTCTCCTCCTCCTCTTCTTCTCCTCCTCCTCCTCCTCCTCCTCCTCTTCTCCTCTTCTTCCTCCTCTTGTTCTTCTTCTTCTTCCTCTTATTTCTATTTATGTTTTTCTTTATCCTCTTCTTCTACTTATTCTTCTTTTCTTATTTTTCTCTTCTTCTCCTTCTTATTTTTTTTTTCTTCTTCTCTTCTTCTCTTAGGCCTTATTATGTCATTTAGGACAGAACTTAGCTAAGTATAGGTCATTTTTATTAAATAGTCCATTTTGGAGGTAACTAAGCTAATTATGTCATTTAGGAGGAAGCCAAGCTAACTATATGTCGTTTTGGAGCTAACTTGGGTTAAATATGTCATTTTAGAGGAGGAGGAGAAGAAGAAGAAGAAATCAAGAAGAAGGAGAAGAAGAAGGAGGAGGAGAAGGACCTTCTCCTCCTTCTCCTCCTTCTCATTCTTCTCCTCCTCCTCCTTCTCCTTCATCTCCTCCTTCTCCTTCTTCTTCTCTTCTTCTTCTTCTTCCTTCTTTTCATTTTTCCTATTTCTTCTCCTCTTCTCCTCTTCTTGGAGCTAAATTACCTAACTATGTAAAAAATGAACTATAGAAAACTTACCGTCGTGGTCATCAAGGAGGAGAAACACCAGGGTTGCTCGTGCCGGCTTCGTTTGGAGACGGTTGCCCTAGAGAAGTGTCGTGTGATGCCGCACGGCAGTTATTCTGCAGAAAAGATATTTTGCAATGTCTCAGTTAGCATGATGACACTCAATTGTTAATACTAGTTTATAATGACCATTCAAATGAAACTCATCGTGCCAATCGCAGAGAAGACGGGCATCGGCGGAGGGACTTGACCGTTCTTCTCACATAGACTCTGAAGAGTCGATCGTATTAGTTAGTAATGAAACAGACATTACACACATGATTTGGCTAATGTGAAAAAAAAAACTTACCACAAAAAGATCGTAGATGGCCCGTTGACCCGCGTCATTTTGGGCCCTCTCCTCCTCAATCATTTGTGCCGTGGTCCGGTCCCTCTCCTCAAGAGCAGCCCGAAGAGCAGCCTGGCTTGCCAATCTATCTTTCTCAAGAGCAGCCTGGTTTGTCGCTCTCTCTTTCTACAGAGCAGCCTGCAACACCATTCCTCGTTACCACAGTAATGATCGATGGTCACACACATAATGAAATGGATGAAAGTTTTTTGAGTCCATACAACTAACCTCGATGGCAAGATCGACTGGCCGTGGACGAGGCATTATCTTAGGACAGGAGCTGACTGGCGTGCCTTGATCTCCGGGAGAGTGAGTGGACAACGTATTATCCCATATCCAATGGCTATCGAGCTATGGGGCCTCCCGCCACCAGATATCATCACCAGCTCTGGATCCAAAGGTTCCTCACTCGGGTTAAAGTCCTCCCCTTTCCTAGTCTTCCCCGTGTCCCTATATGTCACGAGCTTGTGGTGGGATGATATGTTGGTGAAGTTATTTGGATCATCCAGGTCAGACTCAGAGAATGCCTTCGCCTTCTTGTAGGAGGCACTAGGGGCCATGCCATAAAGGTCGTACAAGTGTGGCATCTCCGTCTTATTGTGATGCGCCTAAAAGAGAGGAACAAAGTATTAGTAAGGGGCTCAAGCTAGCATGAATAATGAATTGCATGAATCGTGAAGCAAACCACATACCCAGTTTCATCCGAACTGAAGTAAGTTGGCGCTGCCTTGATGGTGTGGCACACTAGCCATTTGGCTACGCCAATCCTTCGCATTGCCGTGGACGGCTCGCCAGTTCCGTGTGCACCACTCATCCACCAACGCCTCCCAACAATCCATCTTATCCGCACACCACCTTGGGGGCACCTATAAGTTATTAGAAAGAATTTTGAGCGCTACGCCTATGAATCAAATCAAGAAAACTACATAGAAGGCCTTAAGAATAGGTAATTACCTTCATGTACTGTTCCTTCTTCAGATACTTTCCGCGGCACTCCTTCTTCTGCTTCTTAATACCACGTGTGGCGTAGTAGTCTCGAATAGCCTGCGGCCGAGCCTCGTGGTGTAAGTTCTGTAATAACCGCCTACACTCGTCCTCGAGAACCTTGGCTGCCTCCTCCTCATATCCCTCCTCACACCTATAGAAGATCTGCAATCAAACGAGACAATGCCGATTAGTACAATAATTAGCTATATTGTTAATTTTAGATTGTGTAAACGGATAATTTACCCAAAAGCTCTTGATCACCATCTTGGCCCTCGTGTTGCACAAGACACCATCTATAATTTCCTTCGGCGGGGCCTCCGCAGCCTGGTAGTGCTCCCAGGAAAATCCTAGTGAAGGAACCTGACCCTCACAAGGCAACGTGACAAACCACGGAAAATTTGTCCGGCAAAGCACACCAAGGACGCTGTTCAGCTTGCGGACTCCACGAGGGTGTTCCCATCCCCTGCAGTATGATAAGGTCAACACATTATATATTTGAAGAAACTTGAAGGCACAAGCTAAAAAAATAGTAAATGTACTTACCTATCCCCTTCATGCTTAATCACCGGCCTCTGCTCGCGGGTAGACGGCACGACCGGGAGACGTGTACTACCACGCTTGTACACGGTGGCCCTGTTCACCTGCACATCGCCCTCACTATTCGTAAACTCATCCCCGCCATCAACAGAACAGCCACCCGGACCCTCGGTCCAATCCGGCACCTCGGACCGATCCGGCCAGGCACCCCATCCGGACCTCTCCACATCGGCCGAAGCATGTGTGGCAGGAGTCTCCTGGGACGTAGCCTCAGGAACCAGAGTCTCGTGGGCCGAAGGCAGCTAGACCCGAGGTTGATCCTGGACCGGAGTCTCATGGGCCGAATGCCCGTCCACCCGACGCTCCTGGACCGGAGTCCCCGTAGCCTCCTCCTCAAACGGGTTCACCATAGTAGTCTTGTGCTCGGGTGAATGAGCTGGTGGTGGTGGCGGGGACGGTGCAATGGTCCGCCTACCTCTTCCGCGGCCACCACCTCTCCCTGTAACCTTCCCCTTCTTCCCTACCCGACCAGCACCTCTCCTACTGGGCAATGTCGCCGATGAAGAAACACTCGCGGGTGGTGTCGTCAGACTGTCTTCCAAGGCTCTACGGAGAGATAGGGGTGGAATGGAAGTACCACCCCTCGTGCGGGCCACCGAAGAAGAACCATGGAGCGATCTGGACCCGCGCCCACCATCTTTCAACACCTGCTGACCTGCCATGATAAAGATTAAGAGAAATTAGTACAACATACAAAAATTGAAAAGCTAAGAACTAAATAACAACTACAATAACAGCAACCACAACTACAACAACTACAATAAGAACAACTACAATCCATAGCATAGTTCCATAACACATATCCATAGCATACTTCCATAACAAATATGCATAGCATAGTTACATAACAAAGATGATATACAATGAACAAAGCGAGCATCGCTAACGTAGGAACTTGTCTAAGAGTTGACATTGTTTGAACACGCATTTTCAATCTTTTGGAGAAATAACAGATCTTTATATGCCCAAGGTGAGGAGGTTAAGCTGATACGAGATATATTGTATTCTAGATCGAAGTGTCATCATATAGTTTGCTCATGTTAATGTTTTACTAACACTGGTAATATCCAAACAACAAAAACAGTTGCTGACTACATAAATTTTCTGTATGTTAATTTGGGATTTTATGAATGTCTGCAACCTTTTCTTTTTTGATAGTACATTGAAGATATTTCCAGCCAACTTCTACACTGTTTTAGTGGAAGTTACTGTTGGGGAACGTCGCATGGGAAACAAAAAATTTCCTATGCGCACGAAGACCTATCATGGTCATGTCCATCTACGAGAGGGGATGTGTGATCTACTTACCCTTGTAGACCGTACAGCAGAAGCGTTAGTGAACGCGGTTGATGTAGTGGAACGTCCTCACGTCCCTCGATCCGCCCCACGAACCGTCCCGCGATCAGTCCCACGATCTAGTGCCGAACAGACGGCACCTCCGCGTTCAGCACACGTACAGCTCGACGATGATCTCGGCCTTCTTGATCCAGCAAGAGAGACGGAGAGGTAGAAGAGTTCTCCGGCAGCGTGACGGCACTGCGGAGGTTGGTGATGATCTTGTCTCAGCAGGGCTCCGCCCGAGCTCCGCAGAAACGCGATCTAGAGGAAAAACCGTGGAGGTATGTGGTCTGGCTGCCGTGGAAAAGTCGTCTCAAATCAGCCCTAAAACCTCCGTATATATAGGGGGAAGAGGGGGAGCCTTGCCTTGGGGCTCAAGGAGCCCCAAGGGCATCGGCCGAGCCAAGGCGGGAAGGTCTCCCCCCCCAAACCGAGTCCAACTTGGTTTGGTGGGTGGAGTCCTTCTTCCCTTTCCCACCTCCTCCTTTTTTTTCTTTTCTCTTTGATTTTCTTCCTATGGCGCATAGGGCCTTCTTGGGCTGTCCCACCAGCCCACTAAGGGCTGGTGTGCCACCCCCAAGGCCTATGGGCTTCCCCGGGGTGGGTTGCCCCCCCCCCCCCCGGTGAACTCTCGGAACCCATTCGTCATTCCCGGTAACTCCGAAAACCTTCCGGTAATCAAATGAGGTCATCCCATATATCAATCTTCGTTTCCGGACCATTCCGGAAATCCTCTTGACGTCCGTCATCTCATCCGGGACTCCGAACAACATTCGATAACCAACCATATAACTCAAATACGCATAAAACAACGTCGAACCTTAAGTGTGCAGACCCTGCGGGTTCGAGAACTATGTAGACATGACCCGAGAAACTCCTCGGTCAATATCCAATAGCGGGACCTGGATGCCCATATTGGATCCTACATATTCTACGAAGATCTTTTCGTTTGAACCTCAGTGCCAAGGATTCATATAATCCTGTATGTCATTCCCTTTGTCCTTCGGTATGTTACTTGCCCGAGATTCGATCGTCAGTATCCGCATACCTATTTCAATCTCGTTTACCGGCAAGTCTCTTTACTCGTTCCGTAATACAAGATCCCGCAACTTACACTATGTCACATTGCTTGCAAGGCTTGTGTGTGATGTTGTATTACCGAGTGGTCCCTAAGATACCTCTCCGTCACACGGAGTGACAAATCCCAGTCTTGATCCATACTAACTCAACGAACACCTTCGGTGATACATGTACAACATCTTTATAGTCACCCAGTTACATTGCGACGTTTGATACACACAAAGTATTCCTCCGGTGTTAGTGAGTTATATGATCTCATGGTCATAGGAACAAATACTTGACACGCAGAAAAACAGTAGCAACAAAATGACACGATCAACATGCTACGTCTATTAGTTTGGGTCTAGTCCATCACGTGATTCTCCTAATGACGTGATCCAGTTATCAAGCAACAACACCTTGTTCATAATCAGAAGACAGTGACTATCTTTGATCAACTAGCTAGCCAACTAGAGGCTTGCTAGGGACAGTGTTTTTTCTATGTATCCACACATGTAAATGAGTCTTCATTCAATACAATTATAGCATGGATAATAAACGATTATCTTGATAGAGGAATTATAACAATAAATATATTTATTATTGCCTCTAGGGCATAATTCCAACAGTCTCCCACTTGCACTACAGTCAATAATCTAGCCCTCACATCATCATGCGAATTACATTGTAATAAATCTAACACCCATACAGTTCTGGTGTTGATCATGCTTTGCCCGTGGAAGAGGTTTAGTCAGCGGGTCTGCTACATTCAGATTCGTGTGCACTTTGCATATATTTACGTCCTCCCCTTCGACGTAGTCGCGGATGAGGTTGAAGCGTCGTTTGATGTGTCTGGACTTCTTGTGAAACCATGGTTCCTTTGCTAAGGCAATGGCACCCGTGTTATCACAGAACAAGGTTATTGGATTCAGTGCGCTTGGCACCACTCCAAGATCCGTCATGAATTGCTTCATCCAGACACCCTCCTTAGCCGCCTCCGAGGCAGCCATGTACTCCGCTTCACATGTAGAATCTGCTACGACGCTTTTCTTTGAACTGCACCAGCTTACCGCACCCCCATTAAGAACAAACACGTATCCGGTTTGCGACTTAGAGTCGTCCGGATCTGTGTCAAAGCTTGCATCGACGTGACCTTTTACGGCGAGCTCTTCGTCACCTCCATAAACGAGAAACATCTCCTTAGTACTTTTCAGGTACTTCAGGATATTCTTGACCGCCGTCCAGTGATCCACTCCTGGATTACTCTGGAACCTACCTGCCATACTTATGGCCAGGCTAACGTCCGGTCTAGTGCACAGCATTGCATACATGATAGAACCTAGGGCTGAAGCATAGGGGACGGTGCGCATACGCTCTCTATCCTCATCAGTTGCTGGGCACTGAGTCTTACTCAATCTCGTACCTTGTAAAACTGGCAAGAACCCTTTCTTGGACTGTTCCATTTTGAACCTCTTCAAAACTTTATCAAGGTATGTGCTTTGTGAAAGTCCTATAAGGCGTTTTGATCTATCCTTGTAGATCTTAATGCCTAGAATGTAAGCAGCTTTTCCTAGGTCCTTCATAGAGAAACTTTTATTCAAGTAATCCTTTATGCTCTCCAAAAACTCTACGTTGTTTCCAATCAGCAATATGTCATCCACATATAATATTAGAAATGCCACAGAGCTCCCACTCACTTTCTTGTAAATACAAGATTCTCCAACCACTTGTATAAACCCAAATGCTTTGATCACCTCATCAAAGCGTTTGTTCCAACTCCGAGATGCTTGCACCAGTCCATAAATGGATCGCTGGAGCTTGCACACCTTGTTAGCATTCTTAGGATCGACAAAACCTTCGGGTTGCATCATATACAATTCTTCCTTAAGGAAACCGTTAAGGAACGCCGTTTTGACATCCATCTGCCAGATTTCATAATCGAAAAATGCAGCTATTGCTAACATGATTCTGACGGACTTAAGCATCGCTACGGGTGAGAATGTTTCATCGTAGTCAACTCCTTGAACTTGTGAAAAACCCTTTGCCACAAGTCGTGCTTTATAAACGGTCACATTGCCATCAGCGTCCGTCTTCCTCTTAAAGATCCATTTGTTCTGAATAGCCTTGCGGCCCTCAGGAAGTACTTCCAAAGTCCACACTTTGTTCTCATACATGGATCCTATCTCGGACTTCATGGCTTCAAGCCATTTGTTGGAATCTGGGCCCACCATTGCTTCTTCATAATTTGCAGGTTCATTGTTGTCCAACAACATGATTGATAAGACGGGATTACCGTACCACTCTGGAGCAGCACGTGGTCTCGTCGACCTGCGTGGTTCGACAGAAACTTGAACCGGAGTTTCATGATCATTATCATTAACTTCCTCCTCAACCGGCGTCGCAACGACAGAGGTTTCCCCTTGCCCTGCGCCACCATCCAGAGGGATGAGAGGTTCGACAACCTCGTCAAGTTATATCTTCCTCCCACTCAATTCTCTCGAGAGAAACTCCTTCTCGAGAAAAGCTCCGTTTTTAGCAACAAACACTTTGCCCTCGGATTTGAGATAGAAGGTGTACCCAACTGTCTCTTTTGGGTAACCTATGAAGACGCACTTTTCCACTTTGGGTTCCAGCTTTTCAGGCTGAAGCTTTTTGACATAAGCATCACATCCCCAAACTTTAAGAAACGACAACTTTGGCCTTTTGCCATACCACAGTTCGTATGGTGTCGTCTCAACGGATTTTGATGGTACCCTATTTAAAGTGAATGCAGCTGTTTCTAATGCATAACCCCAAAACGATAACGGCAAATCGGTAAGAGACATCATAGATCGCACCATCTCTAATAAAGTACGATTACGACGTTCGGACACACCATTACACTGTGGTGTTCCACGCGGTGTCAACTGCGAAACAATTCCACATTGTCTTAAGTGAGCACCAAACTCGAAACTCAGATATTCACCCCCACGATCAGACCGTAGGAACTTGATCTTCTTGTTACGATGATTTTCAACTTCACTCTGAAATTGCTTGAACTTTTCAAATGTTTCAGACTTGTGCTTCATTAAGTAGACATAACCATATCTACTCAAATCATCAGTGAAGGTGAGAAAATAACGATATCCGCCGCGTGCCTCTACGCTCATCGGACCACAGACATCGGCATGTATGATTTCCAACAAGTCACTTGCACGCTCCATTGTTCCGGAGAACGGAGTTTTAGTCATATTGCCCATGAGGCATGGTTCGCACGTGTCAAGTGAATCAAAGTTAAGTGACTCCAAAAGTCCATCGGCATGGAGTTTCTTCATGCGCTTTACACCAATATGACCTAAGCGGCAATGCCACAAAAATATGGCGCTATCATTGTTAACTCTAACTCTTTTGGTCTCAATGTTATGTATGTGTGTATCCCTATCAAGATTCAATATGAACAATCCTCTCACATTGGGTGCATAACCATAAAAGGTGTTACTCATAGAAATAGAACAACCATTATTCTCTGACTGAAAAGAGTAACCGTCTCGCAATAAACAAGATCCAGATATAATGTTCATGCTCAAGGCAGGCACTAAATAACGATGATTCAAGTTCATAACTAATCCTGATGGTAACTGAAGTGAAACTGTGCCGACGGCGATTGCATCAACCTTGGAACCATTTCCTACGCGCATCGTCACTTCATCTTTCGCCAGCCTTCGTCTATTCCGCAGTTCCTGTTTCGAGTTGCAAATATGAGCAACAGAACCGGTATCGAATACCCAGGCACTACTACGAGAGCCGGTTAAGTACACATCAATAACATGTATATCAAATATACCTGATTTTTCTTTGGCCGCCTTCTTATCCGCCAGATACTTGGGGCAATTGCGCTTCCAGTGACCCATACCCTTGCAATAGTAACACTCTGTTTCAGGCTTAGGTCCAGCTTTGGGTTTCTTCGTCGGATTGGCAACAGGCTTGCCGCTCTTCTTTGAATTACCCTTCTTGCCTTTGCCGTTTCTCTTGAAACTAGTGGTCTTATTCACCATCAACACTTGATGCTCTTTACGGAGTTTAGACTCTGCGATTTTCAGCATCGCAAAGAACTCGCCAGGAGACTTGTTCATCCCTTGCATGTTGTAGTTCAACACAAAGCCTTTATAGCTTGGCGGCAGTGATTGAAGGATTCTGTCAGTGATAGCCTCTTGCGGGAGTTCAATCCCCAGCTCAGCTAGACGGTTTGAGTACCCAGACATTTTGAGCACATGTTCACTGACAGACGAGTTCTCCTCCATCTTGCAAGCATAGAATTTATCAGAGGTCTCATACCTCTCGTTTCGGGCGTTCTCCTGAAAGAAAAACTTCAACTCCTGGAACATCTCAAATGCTCCATGACGCTCAAAGCGACGTTGAAGTCCCGGTTCTAAGCCATACAAGACTGCACATTGAACTACTGAGTAGTCCTCCTTACGTGCTAACCAAGCGTTCTTAACATCCTGATCAGCCGTAGCGGGTGGTTCATCTCCTAGCGCAGCATTAAGGACATAATCCTTCTTCCCAGCTTGTAAGATTAGCTTAAGATTACGAGCCCAGTCTACAAAGTTGCTTCCATCATCTTTCAACTTAGCTTTCTCTAGGAACGTATTAAAATACAGGGTGACTGTCGCGTGAGCCATGATCTACAACACAAATATATTCAAAGTGGACTTAGACTATGTTCAAGATAATTAGAGTTTAACTTAATCAAATTATTCGCTAAACTCCCACTCAAAAAGTACATCTCTCTAATCATTTGAGTGGTTCATGATCCACTTACACTAGCTCAAGTCCGATCATCACGTGAGTTGAGCATAGTTTCAGTGGTAAGCATCCCTATGCTAATCATATCATCTATATGATTCATGATCGACCTTTCGATCTCATGTGTTCCGAGGCCATGTCTGCACATGCTAGGCTCGTCAAGCTTAACCTGAGTGTTCCGCGTGCGCAACTGTTTTGCACCCGTTGTATGTGAACGTTGAGTCTATCACACCCGATCATCACGTGGTGTCTCGAAACGACGAACTGTAGAAACGGTGCATAGTCGGGGAGAACACAATTTCGTCTTGAAATTTTAGTGAGAGATCACCTCATAATGCTACCGTCGTTCTAAGCAAAATAAGGTGCATAAAAGGATTAACATCACATGCAATTCATAAGTGACATGATATGGCCATCATCACGTGCTCCTTGATCTCCATCACCAAAGCACCGGCACGATCTTCTTGTCACCGGCGCCGCACCATGATCTCCATGAACGTGTCGCCATCGGGGTTGTCGTGCTACTCATGCTATTACTACTAAAGCTACATCCTGGCAAAATAGTAAACGCATATGCAAGCACAAACGTTAGTATAAAGACAACCCTATGGCTCCTGCCGGTTGCCGTACCATCGACGTGCAAGTCGATATTATCTATTACAACATGATCATCTCATACATCCAATATATCACATCACATCGTTGGCCATATCACATCACAAGCATACCCTGCAAAAACAAGTTAGACGTCCTCCAATTTTGTTGTTGCATGTTTTACGTGGTGACCATGGGTATCTAGTAGGATCGCATCTTACTTACGCAAACAGCACAACGGAGATATATGAGTTGCTATTTAACCTCATCCAAGGACCTCCTCGGTCAAATCCGATTCAACTAAAGTTGGAGAAACTGACACTTGCCAGTCATCTTTGAGCAACGGGGTTACTCGTAGCGATGAAACCAGTCTCTCGTAAGCGTACGAGTAATGTCGGTCCAAGCCGCTTCAATCCAACAATACCGCGGAATCAAGAAAAGACAAAGGAGGGCAGCAAAACGCACATCACCGCCCACAAAAACTTTTGTGTTCTACTCGAGAAGACATCTACGCATGAACCTAGCTCATGATGCCACTGTTGGGGAACGTCGCATGGGAAACAAAAAATTTCCTACGCACACGAAGACCTATCATGGTGATGTCCATCTACGAGAGGGGATGTGTGATCTACGTACCCTTGTAGACCGTACAGCAGAAGTGTTAGTGAATGCGGTTGATGTAGTAGAACGTCCTCACGTCCCTCGATCCGCCCCGCGAACCGTCCCGCGATCAGTCCCACGATCTAGTGCCGAACGGACGGCACCTCCGCGTTTAGCACACGTACAGCTCGACGATGATCTCGGCCTTCTTGATCCAGCAAGAGAGACGGAGAGGTAGAAGAGTTCTCTGGCAGCGTGACGGCGCTCCGGAGGTTGGTGATGATCTTGTCTCAGCAGGGCTCCGCCCGAGCTCCGCAGAAACGCGATCTAGAGGAAAAACCGTGGAGGTATGTGGTCGGGCTGCCGTAGAAAAGTCGTCTCAAATCAGCCCTAAAACCTCCGTATATATAGGGGGAAGAGGGGGAGCCTTGCCTTGGGGCTCAAGGAGCCCCAAGGGGGTCGGCCGAGCCAAGGGGGAAGGTCTCCCCCCCAAACCGAGTCCAACTTGGTTTGGTGGGTGGAGTCCTTCTTCCCTTTCCCACCTCCTCCTTTTTTTTCTTTTCTCTTTGATTTTCTTCCTATGGCGCATAGGGCCTTCTTGGGCTGTCCCACCAGCCCACTAAGGGCTGTTGTGCCACCCCCAAGGACTATGGGCTTCCCCGGGGTGGGTTTCCCCCCCCCCCCCCCCGTGAACTCCCGGAACCTATTCGTCATTCCCGGTACATTCCCGGTAACTCCGAAAACCTTCCGGTAATCAAATGAGGTCATCCTATATATCAATCTTCATTTCCGGACCATTACGGAAACCCTCGTGACGTCCGTGATCTCATCCGGGACTCCAAACAACATTCGGTAACCAACCATATAACTCAAATACGCATAAAACAATGTCGAACCTTAAGTGTGCAGACCCTGCGGGTTCGAGAACTATGTAGACATGACCCGAGAGATTCCTCGGTCAATATCCAATAGCGGGACCTGGATGCCCATATTGGATCCTACATATTCTACGAAGATCTTATCATTTGAACCTCAGTGCCAAGGATTCATATAATCCCGTATGTCATTCCTTTTGTCCTTCGGTATGTTACTTGCCCGAGATTCGATCGTCAGTATCCGCATACCTATTTCAATCTCGTTTACCGGCAAGTCTCTTTACTCGTTCTGTAATACAAGATCCCGCAACTTACACTAAGTCACAATGCTTGCAAGGCTTGTGTGTGATGTTGTATTACCGAGTGGGCCCCGAGATACCTCTCCGTCACACGGAGTGACAAATCCCAGTCTTGATCCATACTAACTCAACGAACACCTTCGGAGATACCTGTAGAGCATATTTATAGTCACCCAGTTACGTTGCGAAGTTTGATACACACAAAGTATTCCTCCGGTGTTAGTGAGTTATATGATCTCATGGTCATAGGAACAAATACTTGACACGCAGAAAAACAGTAGCAACAAAATGACACGATCAACATGCTACGTCTATTAGTTTGGGTCTAGTCCATCACGTGATTCTCCTAATGACGTGATCCAGTTATCAAGCAACAACACCTTGTTCATAATCAGAAGACACTGACTATCTTTGATCAACTGGCTAGCCAACTAGAGGCTTGCTATGGACAGTGTTTTGTCTATGTATCCACACATGTAAATGAGTCTTCATTCAATACAATTATAGTATGGATAATAAACGATTATCTTGATACAGGAATTATAATAATAACTATATTTATTATTGCCTCTAGGGCATAATTCCAACAGTTACTTCTCACGTTAAAGATCACCAACCTTTCCTGGCGATTCATGATCACTCAAGGAGGCAAATACTAAAGAACATTGGTTCCAGTTTTCTTTTGAGTCGCAATTAAAATTGATGATGTTCAAGCATCTTGTGTAGATATTTCAATAAAATTTACTACATAAACCTATGGTCAACCTAGTTTCCCCACACGTGTTCGATTTGTTTTGAACACTTGACAAGAGACACGGTGCCTTAATTGTCAAGAGGGAACTGTTGAGATTCGTCGAGTATAACTTAAGAATCTTTGAGACAATTTTCCTTAGAAGCTAGAATGAATTTTCATCTATTCTTCTGAGCTTTCGTATCTAACAAACACATATTGAATCTTTGGAACCCCTGAAGATGCAACAACCAACCAACACTACCCTCTTAATTAATCTAACAGGAGGAACCACATAACAAAGGAGCTAGCCAATTCATCAAGCAACATATCTCTTAATTAATCTAACAGGAGGAACCCTTCACAATCATCAAGAGCATTCTAAAGTATGTATGCTTATCTCCAAAATGCAGGGGAGTGTGGGGGCTCACCGGCAGGGGTGGCTGTGGCGTCGTGGGCGGCGGGGCCGAGGGTGTTGGGGCGGCGGGGCGGCGCCGTGGGTGTAGGTGATGCGGGGCGGTGCCGGGGGCGGTGGGGCAGCGGCACCGGGGCGGCGGCAGGGGCGGTGGGGCGGCGATGGCGGAGCTGTGGGGCACCGGGGTGGCGCCGGGGGCGACGGCGCGACGGTTCTGGCGGCGGTGGGCGTTAGGGGAGAGGAGAGAGAGACTGGCCGTTTGAGAGAGAGAGAGGGTCGGGGTGGGGGCGGGACGACCGTTACATAATTCCTGAACTTTGTCGTCTGCCGGCGGACAACAAAGGGTCTAGACTCTCTGCCGTGTGCCTCTGGACCCTTTGTCGTCCGCCAGCATACGGCAAAGAAGGGAATGTACTTTGACCTAACCGTCCCTCAGCCAGATGGGTCCAGTCTGAAGCTTTGTCGTCTGCTGTCCTGATCTTTTCCGTCTGCGGCTGACGGCAAAGATGTGACTGTTGGCAAAGACATTATTTGCCATTAGCCAGTACTTTGTCGTCTTCTTTGTGGGAGCCGACGGCAAAGACACTCTTTGCCATCAGCCAGCAGATGGAAAAGAATGGGGAGACGGCAAAAAACTGAATTCCAGTAGTGGTTTCATCTGTTCGGCACTTGATCGGAACGGATCGTGAGCCGGTTCGTGGGACGGATCGTGGGAAGGTTCGTGGGATGGATCGTGAAGACGTGCCACTACATCAACCACGTTTATTAACGCTTCCGCTTAGTGATCTACAAGGGTATGTGGATCCGATATCCCTCTCGTAAAGTATCATCACCATGATAGGTCTTCGTGTGCGTAGGAATTTTTTTGTTTCCCATGCAACATTTCCCAACAATACTTGCCCGAGATTCGATCATCGGTATCACTATATACCTTGTTCAATCTCGTTAATGGCAGGTCTCTTTACTCGTTTCGTTACACATGATCCCGTGGCTAACTCCTTAGTCATATTGAGCTCATTATGATGATGTATTACCGAGTGGGCCCACAGATACCGCTCCGTCACACGGAGTGACAAATCCCAGTCTTGATTCGTACCAACCCAACAGACACTTTCGGGGATACCTGTAGTGCACCTTTATAATCACCCAGTTACGTTGTGGCGTTTGATACGCCCAAAGCATTCCTACAGTATCCGGGAGTTGCACAATCTCATGGTCTAAGGAAATGATACTTGACATTATAAAAGCTCTAGTAGACAAACTACACGATCTTGTGCTATGCTTAGGATTGGGTCTTGTCCATCACATCATTCTCCTAATGACGTGATCCCGTTATTAACGACATCCAATGTCCATGGTCAGGAAACCATGACCATCTATTGATCAACGAGCTAGCCAACTAGAGGCTCACTAGGGACATGTTGTGGTCTATGTATTCACACATGTATTACGGTTTCCGGTTAATACAATTATAACATGAACAATAAACAGTTATCATGAACAAGGAAATATTGTAATAACCATTTTATTATTGCCTCTAGGGCATATTTCCAACAGCCAGGGGTGCCAGGGTTTACCCAAGTCCGGTTACAATAGAGAAGGAATATGTCGATTACTTCATATCCTTAGATTACACACCAAGTCGTCAGAAGAGTCCATCTCGAATCCAACACTTCTGCCAATGCTCCAACAGGCCAGAGAGTCTGGCCCATAAGGACAGGTGGGCGGCCTAAGGACCTCCTAATCATGGAACTCCTCACATGGGATGGATGGAATTGTTCCTCGCGTGCTCGTTTGGTGACCACGCGAAGTTAGAGAACACAATGGAAGTGTGCTCGAACTTCAACAACATGGAAGACATAAACAAGGAAATCCTCGCTATGGTGAAGAAGGCAGCAATGAAGGATTTTAAGTTGTTGAGTCCTGACCCAGTGAAGGGCGTTATGTGAGTCGACATACGTCGCTAGTCCATGAATCAGGCCGACTCGGACGAAGCTCGGTAGGGCAAAGTGGGCCAAGTACAGGTCGTACACGCATCCTAATGACCACCGTGCCATAGCGTACTCGACGACAAGGAACATGGTGGCTGTGACGGAGGACGACGACGAGGTGTAGATGGTGGAGAGGGCGCCAGTAGTAGGCGACCATGCAAGACGCATCGTTCTTGACGAAGACGATAATGAAGGAGACGATGACAAAGAAAACAAGATGCCTATGCCCCACCATTGCTCAACGCAACTATAGTGTCATCGCGGCTAGACAAATAAATTGTACCCAATCCCCACCCCTGATGTAATTGAAAACTTAGCCATGAACTCAAGAAGACAACGGTGTAGAATCCAATCCCCCCACCCTCGATGTGTTCAATCCCCTCCCTAAATCTCCAATCACGTGCTCAAATTAAATCTAGCCCGAGTCGCATGCAGTAAATCTAGAGATAAGGCAAATACTTACCGCTATGGCCAATGCGCTCTCGTGGAGGTCTGCAGTCACTGAAGTGGTAGCCTCCTTCTTGGATCATCATGTTGTTGCTTCGGTGGTCACTAACGCAGGTGCGAGTGGGGAAGAGGGGAGAGAACGGTGTTGAATGGAGGTGAGGGTAATTTATGATGAATCTTCAGGAAACAATGTGACGTCTCGAGACTGCATCAACTAGTGCAGCCGCCCATGCCCACCTGCCTATGGCGCTCGGGCCTAGCTCTACAAAAACACCCAATTCGAGCATTCCTCCAAATGCAGGCCGAGAGGTGCTTTAATGTCCATGCCATGTAGACCAAACAGTGAATGCAGGTAATCAAACGAGCCATTTTCTTCCCACGCGTGTATATACGGCTAACCACATGCCTCCTTGTTGTACCCAATGTTTGTCATGAGGGAATGCTACCTTGTAAAGTGGTCACCATCATGAATGACATTTACATGGAAAATACCCCTTCCATTCATACCCCGGTCGCCACCTAGGGCGTGATTGGTTGCCTTGAGTGAACAGTGGTTGCATTTCATACACATCTAGAGCCATCCTGTTTGAGAAAAACCAGGCAATAAACTAGCATCTACAAGTTGTTTGGTTGCCTACATTGCATCAATGGCCACTTTAGGGCTAGCTTTTTGGTTGCCCTCATTTGTGCTTAAGGGGTAAGCAGATGCAAACCAGAGTTGTTTGGCTTCATACATGTTTGTTTTGTCCTCACCCCATTCATATGAGGTGGCCTTACCACCACATCAGGCACAACAACATGTGATAACCCACAAGTGTAGGGGATCATTTGTAGACTTTTTTGACAAGTAAGAGTGTCGAACCCAATTAGGAGCTAAAGGTAGAATTGATATTCTCTCAAGTTCTATCGACCACCAACTCTACGCACACTAACGCTTACTTTATCTAGAACAAGTATGAAACTATTTTGCAAGAATAAAACTTGAACTACTTAGCTAGAATAAAACTATGGATACTTTGCAAGATAATAAAAGCTGGTTGTTTAGTAGAAAGCTTTTTGTAACACAAGAGAAAGATTGCCATAGGCAATTGATAACTAGACCAGTAATCATTATTGTAGTTTTATATGAGGGACATGCATGAGCTAACATACTTTTCGTACTTGGATCATATGCATTTATGATTGGAACTCTAGCACGTTCCCGTAACTACTAAAGATCATTAAGGTAAAAACCAACCATAGCATTAAGATCAAGTCCTCTTTACTCCCATACTTAAACAACCCCATTACTCGTGCGTAAGCTTCTGTCACTCTAGCCACCTACTATAAGCGAATCATGAACATATTGCAAACCCTACAACAGGGATTCCACATGCTTGTGCTACATAGCACACACCATAGGACAACACCAAAAAACATATAACTCAAACCAATCACGGTCACCAATCAACTCATAGGACAAAATAAATCTACTCAAACATCATAGGATAGCCACACATCATTGGCTAATAATATATAGCATTAAGCACCATGTTTAAGTAGAGATTACAGCTGGGAAAGGGGTTTTTACATTGTTTCATAGAGGGGGAGAGAGTTAGTGGTGACAGCGACGAAGTTTTTGGTGTAGATCAGTATCACGGTGGTTGCCCCGACACCACTCTAGCGCCACCGGGAGAGAGGGGGAGAGAGCCCCCTCTTTCTTCTTATTCCTTGGTCCCCCTATATGGATGAGAGTTTCCCCTTCGGTCCACGGACGCCATGGCTCCCGGAGGGAAGGAGCCCCTCTAATATTGGATCTCTCTCTCTATTTCTCTTCTATTTTTCGAGACTGTTTTCTGATTCCTTCACCGTTTCTTAAATATCAGGAGATCCAAAACTCCGATTGGGCTAAATTTTTGAGGGGTTTTTTACAAGAAATTATTTTTTTGCCATGAAAGAAGGGCCCCAACCGACTTACATGGTGGCCCCAAGACATCAGTGCGCGACCTCCCCTTGGTTGCGCCGTGTTGGCTTGGGAGCACCTCGAGCACCATGTTGCGTTGATTCTTCTTCCCAAAATTCACATATTTTTTAAAAGAAATCTCCATAAATTTTTATTGTGTTTGAAATCCTTTAGATTTTCTGCAAAACTTTCAAAAAACAATAGGAACTCGCACTCGGCATTGGATGAGTAAGTTAGTCACAAAAATATTATATAATGTTGCCAAAAGTGTATGAAAATTGAAAAGTATTGGCATGGAACAATAAAAAATTATAGATACGATGGAGACGCATCAACATCCTCAAGCTAAATTTCTTCTCGTCCTCGAGTAGGTAAATGCAAAAACATAATTTTTCGTGTGGAATGCTACCTCACATAATCTTGAACAAATGTCTAGTCATGGCATGAATATTAAGATACAAGTGATTGAAGGCAATGGTCTATCATTTGACAAAAATGACATCCATACTCAGGTTTACTAGCAAACAATCATGTCCTTTCAAAATAACAATGCTAAAGAACGATATCCCTAAAATATGATATAGCCTGTCATGCTTAGTCTTCCTAGCATAAAGTATAAATCATGAGCATCCCAGTATCAAATCAAGCAATTGGATCATACTTTTTAACGCGCTTCAGCATTTTATACCTCACTCAATATATGAGTGTGAACCATGAATATAGCATATATTAGGTGGAATAGATTTTGGTGGTAGGTTTCAAAGGAGTAAAAGATGAGAAGAAATTCTCGCATCAACTACGCGGATCAACGGGCTATGGATATGCCCATCAATCGATGTCAATGCGAGTAGGGATTGCCATGTAACGAACGCACTAGAGCTATAAGTGTATGAAAGCTCAAAGGAATCTAAGTGGGTGTGCATACAACTTGCTTGCTCCTGAAGAACTCGGGCATTATGAGGAAGCTCATCATTGCAATATGCACGCCAAGTTCTATAATGTAAAAATTCCAACTAGCATATGAAAATGAGAAATCATGAGACTCTCTATATAAAAATCATGGTGCTTTATCTAAGCACAAGTGTGGAAAAGAGGTAGTAGCACTATCCCTTCTCACTTTTCTCTCATTTTTTCTCATTTTTCCCTTTTTTTTATTTCTCTTATTTTTTCTTTATTTTTGGTTCGGAGTCTCATCTCGACTTGTGGAAGAATCATTGTCTCCATCATCCTATCCTCACTAAGATAGTTCTCTAATAATAATAAATATCACACTTCTATCTACTTCCAACTTGATATGAAAAACTACTAAACAAGATGACTCTATATGAATGCCTCTAGCGGTGTACCACGATGTGCAATGATCTGGCAGAACATGTAAACAATGCTGAACGATGGCTTTTCTACAGATACTATGTCGGCTACATGATCATGCAAAGCAATCTAACAATGAAAACACATGTCATATGATGTAGGGGTGGAAGTTGCATGGCAATATATCTTAGAATGGCTATGGAAATGCCATGATAGGTAGGTATGGTGGCTGTTTTGAGGAAGATATAAGGCGATTTATGTGCAACCGAGTGTATCATGTTACGGGGTTTCGATGCACCGGCAAAGTTTGCACCTATCCTCGGGGTAAGAATGGGCAATGCATGGTACCAAAGAGGCTAGCAAATATCTGTAAAGGTGAGTGTGCGTACATCCATGGATTCACATTAGTCATATAGAACTCATATACTTATCGCAAATCTTTATTAGCTTTCTCAAATAAAAGTAGAACTCGCATGCCCCTAGGTAGGAGGTTGGTAGGATTTAACCATCACGCGCCCCCTGATTATAATAGCACAAAAGATGTCAATTAATTATGCTCCAACTTCATCGCATAACTAGAGACTAAATGTGCATGCTTGGGAATGACAAACCTTAACACTGATATTCCTATTAATCCACAATCATCCACTAGTGCCCCCACATATTACTATCTTAATATTGCAAAACTATTGCAAGGAATCAAACATATCATACTCAGTGATCTACAAGTTCTATGTAGGATTTTATGACTAACCATGTGAATGACCAATTCATGTTAAATATTTAAATAGGTATAAGTGAAGCATGAGAGTTTAATTATTTATAAATAATACCATTCTCTAATAAATATAAGTGAAACAAAATAGATTTTTACAAAAGTGGTTTTCTATACGTATAGAAAGAGGCAACCAACTGCAAATGATAGAACTGGAGGACATGAAACATTTTATAAAGACATACTAAAAAGATATAAGTGAAGTGCAAAGAGCATTCTATAAATCAATCATGTACTTTCCCATACCAGCATGGTGCATTTCTAAAAGAAAAATAAAATTCATACGACGCTCCTAGAATTTACACATATCATGTGAACAAAAAAAACCGAGACATACCGATAATTGTTGAAGAAGAAATATGGGGTGCCTTCCGGGGCATCCCCAAGCTTAGACACTTGAGTATCCTTGAATATTTACTTGGGGTGCCCTTAGCATCCCCAAACTTTAACTCTTGTCTTTCCTTATTCTTTTGATATCGATACCTCCTCGATCTTTGAAGAATTCATCCACATAAAACTTGACAAAACTTTTATTAGAAAGGTTAGTACATATAACATCAAGACTCATCATGTACTGTCATAACATTATTGTATAATTATAATTCAATATTACCTACTGTATACTATCACAATTCTATGGCTCCCAAGTCAATGAGTCTCAACAAGAACTCAAACATAAGCAGACAAAGTAACTATAATAGCAATCTGTGGAAAACATGACAATCTGTAAAGATGAAGATGAAACTTATACTTATGTAACTCAGAAAATTCTGATATATTAGGATGTGGTAAACAATTTGCATGACATTACTGTGTACAAATTTTAAAAAAATGATGTTCCAGTAAAATAGGAAAATTCAAACACTACAGCCAAAGTTTCTTTTTTTGCACACCACATATCAAACAAGCAATTTAAACATCCTAAAGGTAAATCTTGGTACATTATTTTTATAATACAATGGATTTGTACAAGGGGGTGATTTTTTTAAAGCTTCTGTAATCAGGATTCACAAAAATTTCAGGGGCATGAACAAAGCTCAAGGCTAGCCCCCACTTCGACAGTACTCGTCCTTCTCACTTTCACTTTTATTTTTAAAAAAGTTTTAGGTTTTCCACTTTATTTATTTTTAGTTATTTTAAAATCAAGCAATAGAATAAAATTACTCTCTGAAAATTTTGGGTTGTCTCCCTAGCAGCGCTTTCTTTAAAGCCATTAAGCTAGGCATATAATACTCAAGTAATTGATCCACGTGGATCCGAAGGTATATCAAAGCTAATTTGAACTAACAATGATTTATAATTAAGTAGTGAACACAAAGTGATATATATCATGTGAAAACAAAGTCTAACTCTCTTCCTATGAATTGGCATGTCATAAAAGAACAATTCATTCACACAAAATAAAGGTCAATACATAGCATAAGTGGTTTCTTGCAATTTTGTCGTATTGGAAACATAGAGAGGTGAAGACTTGGTTCCTCTCTCATAATAATTGCAAGTAGGAGCAACAAGCACATGCATATTATATTCATAAAAATCATCATGTGTAATGGTAAAATGCAACCCATCAATACAATCCTTAATAAGTGAAAACTTCTCCGATGTGGTGTAGTTGGGAGATTTCAAAAATGTATTAGGACTATAGAAACTATTTCATACTTAACATAATGAACTATAGAAAGTTCATCTCCATATTAAGCATAATTCATATTGCATCATGTCAACAAGCATAGCAAGCATCAAGTTCATCAAAAAGGGATATTTCAAATGAACGCGAGGGATCATAGCATTCATCCTTCGGTAAGCATGAAGGAAAATTAAACAATGTATGAGTTGAAGAGTTACTCTCACTAGAAGGTGGGCACGGGTGATCAATCTGCTCTTCCTCATTTTGTTCTTCACTCTCCTCCTCATCTTTTCCACTAATGAGCTCATAGTTTTAGCAATTTCTTCTTCTATAGATTCCTGCAAAATATTAATCTCTTCCAAGGCAGCAGACATTCTTTCAATAAATTCATCAATATAGGCATTGTATTCATTATTCACATAGCAATATTTAAGTATGGGAAAACTTTCAGATTTGTAAAGAATGTCATCACACTTTCCAATCAAAGAAGCAATTTCATATGCACCCTTAAAAGCAACAAATTCTTCTATTTGTTCCACATCATAGTAATCATACATACCGTTAGAGTAAGAAGCCAAAGTTTTATTATCATTAAATTAACATTCAAAGGGAAGGTGTGGAGCCTCCATCTTAGAGCAACATGTATAATCACATCTCAATCATAAATTCCAAGCATACCAACGCAACATTTAAATTTGATCCCGTAGTGTTTCCCTTTTTGAGTCAAGTGATAATCCCTAAAGTACCCACGTTTATCCAACATGTCTCCCATTATCAAGTTGAATCGGGATTTCTTGGGATTATCAAAGTAGTATTTAATGTTTTCCATTTAACCAGCATCGAGGGTTTTAGGAGGTTCCCATCTCCATGAGTAGCAAGTACAACTAACCTTTTTGGTGTTTCGTGTTCCATATCTAGAAATAAAGATATAAAAGAACTTATAGTAGAAAATAAAATTACTTAGTGATAAATCAAACAAGGACACACGAGAATATCAACGCCACGCTATTGCTCCCCAACAACGGCGCCAGAAAAAGGTCTTGATAACCCACAAGTGTAGTGGATCATTTGTAGCCTTTTTCAATAAGTAAGAGTGTCGAACCCAATGAGGAGATAAAGGTAGAAATAATATTATCTCAAGTTCTATCTATCACCAACACAACACCACGCACGCTAACACTTACTTTACCTAGAAGAAGTATGAAACTATTTTGCGGGAATAGAACTAGAAGTACTTATCTAGAATAAAAATATGGATACATTGCAAGATAATAAAAGCTACTTGTTTAGTAGAAAGCTTTTTGTAACACAAGAGAAAGATTGTCCATTGGCAATTAGTAACTAGACCGGTAATTATTATTGCAGTTTTATATGAGGGATAGGCATAAGCTAACATACTTTCTGTACTTGGATCATATGGACTTGTGATTGGAACTCTAGCAAGCGTCTGCAGCTACTAAAGATCATTAAGGTAAAACCCAACCATAGCATTAACACATCAAGTGCCCTTTACTCCCATACGTAAAAAACCTCCTTACTTGGGTGTAAGCTTTTATCACTCTTGCCGCCCACTATAAGCGAATCATGAACAGATTGCAATACCTACAATGGGTATCCCACATGCTTTCATGACACGGCGGGCACCATAGGACAACACCAAAATAAAACATACAACTCAAACCAACCACGATCATCTATCAACCCCTAGGACAAAAGAAATCTACTCACACATGATGGGATAGCCAAACATCATTGGGTAATAATATATAGCATTATGCTTCATGTTTAAGTAGAGATTACAATGGGGAAAAGGGTTTTATACTGCTGCATTGAGAGGGAGGGAGTTGGTGGTGACGACGACGAAGTTGTTGGTGTACATCGCCGTCACGATGGTTTCCGTGGGCCACTCTGGCGCCACCGGGAGAGAGGGGGTGAGATCCCCCTCCTTCCTCTTTTCGTTGGTCTACCCCTGGATGGAAGGAGAGTTTCCCCTCTGGTCCAAGACCGCCAGGGATCCCGGAGGGCAGTAGCCCCTCCATTATTGGATATCTCTCTCCCTCTCCCTCTCTCGCTCTCTATCTCTCTCTCTCTTTCTCTTTTGTTTTTCACGACTGTTTTCTGACCCCTTCGCCATTTTATAAATAACCGGAGATCCATAACTCCGATTGCGCTAAAATTTAGAGGTATTTTTTATCAGGAAATAATATTTCTTGCGGCGAAAGAAGGGATCCAACTAACTTACAGGTGGCCCCAAGCCATCAGGGCGTGGCTACCCCCCTAGCCGGGCTCTATTGGCTTGGGAGCACCTCAGGCACCATGTTGTCTCGATTCTTGTTCCCAAAATTCACATATATTCCAAAAAATCTTAGAAAGTTTTGTCGCGTTTGGACTTCATTTGATTTTCTACAAAACATGCAAAAATAATAGGAACTTGCAGTGGGCATTGGATTTGTAAGTTAGTCCCAAAAATATTATATAATGTTGCCAAAAGTATATGACAGTTGTAGAGTATTGACACGGAACAATCAAAAATTATAGATACGATGGAGACGTATCAGCATGCAGAGCAATATCTAAGCAGCAAACAACACATAAACAAGCTGGTAAACAATAGCTAACATCAAATAAACAAGCGGGTAACCAGCAGCTAACAATCCATATTGCTAACAGGGCATAAGTTTTAGAACAACAGAGGCATCCTATGCCACATGCTTCATAACGCGGTGTTGAACCTTGGCCAACACATTAACATTTTCAACAACTTCTCCCCATCATCGCAAACTAACTACGAAGTTCATACAAACTAAGTTCAGAGCAAGAATGCATGATCCCCGATGCAGTTTTTCTTGCTGCAGCGCACCCTGCACCAGATGGAGTTGTCATGGTTGTAGATGTGGACCGTCAAGCCTAGGTTAGAGATACGCAAGACGACGAGGTCGTCGGGGATGATCATGTGGCAGCGGCAGAAGTACTGCCAGCCCCGGCCAAGCACCATCAGCCCCTCAAAGTTCTAGACCTGAACCGAGAACTCCCACCACTTGTTTGCCGAGAGTCTGACTATGCACGAGATCTTCACCGCCAGCCTCTCCTTCATCACCTTCACGAACTTCGGAGGGATGACGAGCATGGCAAGATCCTTCTCATCCTTGATTTGCACGTAAAAGTGTAGTGTCTCTCGGGACCCCTCCTCATGCCCTGTCCTAGGAGCTCATCCCCTTGTACGGGGCAGACTCATGAAGGCAGCCCTGCCACGCAGGTTCACCCTCTTGAGCCAGCGGTTCATGGGGAAGAAGTCCACGACAGCCTCGACGCCAACCACAACATAGGCTCCTCCTTCTGCATTGTCTCACTCCGTCTTCATCACCCTGTCATGTAAGATGACATGGATTAGTAACAGGGCATTGGGATCACACATTGATTAGTGGCACTTGTCAAAGAGCAAGTGTCACTGATGTGTGGCACTTGCTCTTGGACAATAACCACTGATCAATGCATGTTGTGACCACTTCGACATTTGGCAGCATTTGATATTAGTACTAGTACCTAAAGGAGGAAACACAATGGTCCTACCTACCATGAACAGCATGCACATAATGAAATCATGCAACATAGCATGCCCATGCCAACACCAATTTAACTTCAACATCAAATACAAACCTTGCCTATGAAAAACATGAACACATTGTAACTACATATCATGCAAGAACCAATCTACCCTGCCTATGAACAACATGAACTCTAAGCTAGGACACGTACTAATCAAATCGGAGCATGAACACTACTCTGCTCATGAACAACATGAACACTAAGCTAAGCATGAACACTACCATGCATATGAACAACAACAGTAACACGCAAGAAGGAATTGATTGGGTTTGATTCGAATCGATTCAATTGGAATCAAATCGAATCCAATCTAATCGATTCCTTGTCATGCATAATGCTGAAAACCTTAATCTACATCGACAAGGAGAGGGAAAATTTGTAACTTACCATAGTAGGTGGAGGTGGAGCGTACGCCGGCCGAGGAGAAAACCCCGGTGGGAAAGAGATGGCGAGCAAAGAGGAGGAGGAGCCGCCAATGCTGACGATCGTCGGCATTGCCCCGGTGCTTGTGGCCACGCGCGGTGTCGAGGAGGAGGGTGTCGTGCATGGGTCTGCTTCGCTGCCCGAAGAAAACCCTCGAATGAGGGTAAAAGAAAGCCCCCCCCCCCCCCCCCCCCCCGCGCGCACAGAGGGGTTCTGAGCAGCAACGCGGTGGTCACCCCCTCCTGCGATGTCATCGAACCCAGGACCAAGAGGGCCGGATACGGCGGCGGAGCCGGAGCATCCGGCACCGCTTTGGTGGGACGAGCAGGTCGGGTGCCAAAAGGTGATGTCACACGGAGGGCCGTCACCAAATCGACTCCGAAGTTCACGAGGCCAATAACCACCGCTCTTGGATGCGGTTGTTGTGTGCACTGATGGGAGTGAGCGGACGACGCGGTGGCTGGTGAGTCATCAGAGGAGAGGAAAGCAACGGGCGGGGAGGAGAATGAGAAAGTGTGGTGTGAAATAAGAGTGAGCGGTGATACGAGAAACAGAAAAGAAAAGCGAGTTATAGCATTATGATGCGTCTCGTAAGTGTCCCACACCCTCATAAGCGTGCAACCAAGAGACACGCATAGGCACGTTGAGTCTGACTGCGGAGAAACTGTCGACTCGACGGTAGATCGCGGGCCTGACCTGAAACTCTTTAAGTTTCGTACGGGTGAAGATGTGAATGCAGCCGAGGCAATCAAATACTCGCGCGGACTTGATTGGACCATATATGAGTAATCAAACACGCCATAGAAACCACAAAGCCACGGCGGACCACTGAGCAAAGCGCTTATCCAGGGGCAACATGACATGGCGATGGCGGTGCAGGTTACGTCGTCGCCACAGGCGCCCGCGCGGGCCAGGCGGCACACAGTCCACTCGCGGCTCAAATGGAGTCGACCGAAAGGAGACGCGCGGCAACAGCCAGGCACAGAAAGAACGAGAGCGAGAGCCCCGATGGTTACCCGGTCGCTGTTGGGGCGTTCGCCGAGCCAGCAGACCGCGCGCACCTGCCGCGGCCCCCGGCCGTGCCGGTAGTTAGTTCGTTAGTGGTCCCTTAGCCGTATGGCTTCCCCGTGGAACAAGCTCCGCCTGTGTCTCTTCAATCTGGCCGTATCTAGTAGTGCACCTGTTCATTCCATCCCCACGACACCCGCCGATGGCCTGGATTGGACGCCCCACCCGTGCTCCTGCTCCACGACCACACCCATCGGTGCGCAGCGCAGCTGACCCCAGATGTTCGGGAGTTCAAGGATCGTAGTCTCGAGTTCGGCCTCTCATTATTGAGCAAGCGACTGGTCCGAAGAAGAAGAACAAGCATCAATGAGTAACCAACGGATTGTGAAGCACGCAGGCATGGCAGGTCCGCAGCCCGCGCACATGGGGTTGCTGATTGCTGTTCGTCCCTGATTAAGTGGAGTTTTTGCTGGACTTCTCTCATCTCTTCCAAAGCACAAGTTAAGCACAGGTTCGCATAAGTGCGTGTCGCTTTCCTTTGCTCCCCAGGTCAAAGTGGCATCTCCCTTTTTCCGCGAAGAAGATACATAGATATATATATATTGTACTGTATAGAAAAAATGCCATCTTCGTTCTGCAACAGAGGCGAAGATTTCGAGCGAACAGTATCGTGTTCGTGTACTCTGATGACAATCAGTAATCACGGGACACACTCCTTGATATCCGTATGGAGAAAGAACGTGACGGCCATTGATCTTTCGCGTAATCCACGTCGTTCTTCTTGACCACACGGCCATGCCACGTGAGCTTGTGTGCAGACGCAAACTCGCATGTTCGCTTGCTTAAGCCTACAAGCAATGCCGACATGCGCATCCGTGTTTCGTCGTCGCACACCCTCAACTTCAGGTTAACTGCTCGTCCGGAAAAACATAACAACGTCACATTAACTGCACTGCACGCATTCAAATCTCGTAATACGGTTGCGAGCAAACGTACGAGTGAGCACCAATCCCGTCCTGGCTCACCAAATCAACGAGCGTGCACGCCCACGCCTTCCTCATTGATGGTGCTCCACAATTGAGTTCTAGTTTAGCTAGCTGGCTCAGCCCGGCGTTGCTCACATGCACCCCAGTGGCCTGGCATGGGTGAGAGTCAGCTCTTAGATAGCCGGTGCGTGCGCGCCACGAGATGCTCATGGTCATCCACGAGGGCATGGCGAGGAATCAACGGGAGCTCGGCTTGAGATGGGCATCGCGGCCACTGGGTCCTGAAGATCCGTTGCAACAGCGCCATTTTGCGTGCCAAGTAGAAGTAGCTAGCCGAGTAGGAGTAACAAATAGTGGCAGGAGGAGAAAGTTGGGCGCACCTCACATGCGCCGCAGCCATCGGCGTCCAACTTCTCGCCCTGCACATGCACCTCACCCATCATGAGTCAGGATCAGTTACCTTTTGTCCCTTTCAGTGGCCAAGTATTTGGATAAACGGGAATACCCGGAAGACATCGCCTTCTGATAGGCCAGCGCATGTGCTTTCTCCTCTGTATATCTGCCGGAAAATACAAATGCTGAAATTTTGCCGATCGAGCAGACAGCAGAGTCCTCTGTGCTGGATATCGGTTGGATGGGCACTCCAGGGTCCGTGTATATCAGCCTGATACGTCCAGACATCGGGTATCCTCTCCTTGGGCTAGGCCACGGCGAGCTCAAAGCAGATAAGAAGATATGGGTGACTTCCTTGGGTGGTTTTCAGTGGAGGTACCAGCAGTAAGGTATGACCATGTCCATAGACTTGTTGTGAGTCTACGAGTCCGGAATTGCGGGACGTATCGCAATTTCCTCCGTCTTCAGCACAGAGCCAGAGACCCATCCTCGATCATCGTTAAACGTACGCTACTCCTAGTCCTGGCTAAACAAGACAAGTTCAGGACAAAGCTAAACAAGACAAGTTCTTCAGCGTATATCACGGCAAGCATTCATTAACACTGTGTGCAGTCACCTGTTGACTCTGTTCCGCGCGCCGCACACCTGCAGTGGATCTACGCACCTTAATTACAGTCAGCCCTGGGATCAGTGAGCGTGTAAACGCCAGTACTCTAATTACGGCGGGAATCTAGCAGTTCTTTGTTCCCTAGTAATTAGGGCTCGCTGGTCACAGTAGAATATCATATGTAAGTATATTAGGGGGTGTTTCTTTCTAGGGACTTTTTGGTGTAGGACTAAAAAAAGTCCCTTTTAGTCTCATGTGGAAGAAACAGGAGGGACTTTTAGGGACTAAAAGTGGGTGTTTGAGACTAAAGGAAGAAGTCCATATGGGCGGGACTTTTTGGGACTTTTTTGGCACTTTTTTCAACAGTGTCCCTACTTTTAGCATGTCATTTAATAACTTCTACTATATTACTAGGGGTAACATGGTCTTTTTTCATGTCATTTAATGACCTCTAGTCCATGTTTAGTCTTTGGAAAAAAACGGGTAGGGACTAGGGACTTTTTAGTTGAAATTAAAAAAAGTTCTAGGACTTCTTAAAGAAACAGGGCCTTACTTCAGTAAGTAAACACCAGTACTCTAATTACGGCGGGAGTAACTAGACATTTTGACTTATGTAACACATAATTAAATGAAAAAAAAGATTGAGTACCATAAGGCTGCTCATAGTGAAAGTATAATGTAGTAATATTATGCATATTATATACTATTATATGATACTAACTTAATAATGCAGGATATCGTAAATTAATATTAAGGCTGCTCGTAGTAGGAGTACTCCCTCCGTCTCAGTTTACAAGTCCGATATATGTACCTAGGTCGTCAATTTGACCAACCTAATGAGAGACATATATAACACAAAATATATCATTAAAAACTTTAGATGTTTTATTTTTTAATGATATAATTTTTATGTTAAACATTATATTTTATATAAGTTAAATTGATGATCTAGGTACACGTGCATGCCTTCTAAACTCTGACGGAGGGAGTAATATAAGTAGTAAATAAATGTCACATATGCAAACAGTATGATGTGACAAACAATTAATAAGGAGAGATATAAATAGAGTAACATAATATGTTACTCTTGTAAGGCATGTTTAAATTTACGTGTGGTTTCATAATAGACAAGGTTTAAGGCGCCAACGCAATTACTCCTACTAATTAGTATTACTCGTATATACATGCGCCGTGTTAATTTCTCAACTCATTAGACGCATGAGTATTGTTAGTGCTATTTTTTAGCCCATCTCACAGTCAAGCGATAACTACCTAGGTTCAAGAGATTTTCCAAACACACCTTCTGAGAGCATCTCCAACAGTCTGTATGTTCAATCGTTGGTATAAGTGTCCACGTCAACAACCAACAACACATCATACATAAAATAACTAAGCGGGTCCACTATATATTGAAAAAATAACCATGCTTGCTTCGGAGCTTGTGCGTGAACTGTTGTTTCAAGTTCATATGATCACCAGTGGAAAACGGGCCTTTGGCCGGGACCCTTTAGTCCCGGCCTGCCTCTGGGCCGGGACTAAAGGCCCGGCCACGTCGCCCCAATTCTCAATGCCTCCCTCGAGGCTTTAGTCCCGGCCCGTAAGGAGCCTTTAGTCCCGGTTCGTGTCCCAAACCGGGACTAAAGGGCTACGCGGTGGGCAGCCCGCATGTGCGCCACCTTTAGTCCCGGTTTGTGTCTCAAACCGGGACTAAAGTCCTCTGCCTATATATAGCACAGCCCCCCTCTCCCCTCTTCCTTGCATTTTTCTTGGATGGAGGATTGTGGGTGTGTGCTAGCTCTCCACTTTTTTTATGCACTAGAGGTGTTTGTTGAAATGTGTGTTAGAGCAATGCCGCTTCAGTTCACCGAACACAACTACGATATGAGATGTCTGAGCCACGCTTAAACCTCTTCCTCTTTATTTCTACTTATTCTAAAAGGTTAGCAACTATATTTCCTCGTTTAGACCGTGCGGTACTAATTTTTAGGATCGTGATTGTATTTGATATACCGTCGTATAACGCAGATGAGCCATCCATGGATGTATGGTGATCGACGCACAACCGCTTACAGAGAAGGCGTGCATTCTTTTCGAGATGCAGCCAATGCGAACAAGCATGGTGGTGGCTTTATGTTTTGTCCATGTGTTGAATGTCGGAATGAGAATGATTACACTTCCTCAAGAGTCATTCAGAGCCACCTGCTTCGGTCCGGTTTTATGTCGGGCTATAATGTTTGGACCAAGCTCGGAGAAAGAGGGGTTATGATGAAAGACGACGATGAAGAAGAAGAGAACGATGATGACAACTACCGATCTATGTTCCCTGAGTATGCTGATACCGCAATGGAAGACAATGAAGAAGAAGATCAGGATGAAGAACGGGAACCAGATGAGCCCGCTGATGATCTTGGCCGGGTCATTTCTGATGCACGGCGAGGTTGCGACACAGAAAAGGAGAGGTTGCAGTTCGAGCAGATGTTACAGGACCACAACAAATTGTTGTACCCAACTTGTGAAGATGGCCAGAAGAAGCTGGGTAGCACACTGGAATTGCTGAAGTGGAAGGCAGAGACCGGTGTGACTGACTCGTCATTCGAAAAGTTGCTGGTAGTGATGAAGAAGATGCTTCCAAGAAAGAACGAATTGCCCGCCAGCACGTACGAAGCAAAGAAGCTTGTCTGCCCTCTAGGATTAGACGTGCAGAAGATACATGCATGCCCTAATGACTGCATTCTCTACCGCGGTGAGAAGTACGAGAATATGGATAAATGCCCGGTATGCACTGCATTGCGGTATAAGATCAGAAAAGATGACCCTGGTGATATTGAGGGAGAGCCATCCAGGAAGAGGGTTCCTGCCAAGGTGATGTGGTATGCTCCTATAATACCACGGTTGAAACGTCTATTCCGAAATAAAGATCATGCGAAGTTGTTGCGATGGCACATGGAAGATCGTATGAAAGACGGTAAGTTGAGGCACACCGCTGATGGTCGGCAGTGGAGAAAAATCGAGACAGAGTTCCCGAGATTTGCAGCTGACGCAAGGAACTTATGGTTAGGTCTGAGTACAGATGGCATGAATCCTTTTGGGGAGCAGAGTTGCAGTCACAACACCTGGCCCGTTACTCTATGTATCTACAACCTTCCTCCTTTGTTGTGCATGAAGCGGAAGTTCATTATGATGCCAGTGCTTATCCAAGGTCCAAAGCATCCCGACAACGATATTGATGTGTACCTAAGGCCAATAGTTAATGAACTTTTCCAGCTATGGGCCGAACCAGGTGTACGTGTGTGGGACGAGCACAAACAAGAGGAATTTGACCTTCGAGCGTTGCTTTTCGTAACCATCAATGATTGGCCTGCTCTTAGTAACATTTCAGGACAGTCAAACAAGGGATACAATGCATGCACGCACTGTTTGGATCAGACAGAAAGTATATATCTGGACAAATGTAAGAAGAATGTGTACCCGTACAATCGTCGTTTTCTTCCGCCCAAGCATCCCTTAAAGAAAAAAGGCAAGCATTTCAATGGCAAGGCAGAACCCCGGGGGAAGCCTGTCATCCGTACTGGTGCTGAAGTATTTGATATGGTCAAAGATTTAAAAGTAATCTTTGGAAAGGGTCCTGGCAGCCAACCTGTTCCTAACGGCCCTGATAAGCGCGTGCCCATGTGGAAGAAGAAATCTATATTTTGGGAGCTACCCTACTGGGAAGTCCATGAGGTCCGCTCGGCAATCGACGTGATGCACCTGACGAAGAATCTCTGCGTGAATATTCTAGACTTTCTGGGCTTGTATGGGAAGTCAAAAGATACACCGGAAGCACGGGAGGACCAGGAACGTCATAAAGGAAGAGATGGCATGCATCCAGGGCAGTTTCAAGGGTGTGCCAGCTACACTCTTACTAAGGAAGAGAAGGAAATCTTCTTTGAAGTCCTTTTCAGTATCAAGGTCCCGACTGGATTCTCGTCGAATATAAAGGGAATCGTAAATATGAAAGACAAAAAATTCGAAAACCTAAAGTCTCATGACTGCCACGTGCTTATGACGCAATTGCTTCCGGTTGCATTGAGGGGAATTCTACCGGAAAATGTTCGCCTGTCAATTGTGAAGGTATGTGCATTCCTCAATGCAATTCCTCAGAAGGTAATCGATCGAGAAAGTCTATCAGGGTTACAGATTGATGTGGTCCAATGTCTGGTCAGCTTTGAGTTGTTGTTCCCGCCATCCTTCTTCAATATAATGACACACCTCCTAGTTCACCTAGTCGAAGAGATTAGAATTCTCGGTCCTGTGTTTCTACACAATATGTTCCCCTTCGAGAGGTTCATGGGAGTCTTAAAGAAATATGTTCGTAACCGTGCTAGGCCAGAAGGAAGCATCTCCAAGGGCTATGGAACAGAGGAGGTCATTGAGTTTTGTGTGGACTTTCTTCCTGACCTTAAGCCGATTGGTGTTCCTGAATCTCGGTATGAGGGTAGGCTGACAGGAAAAGGCACACTAGGAAGGAAAGCAAAACTATGTATGGACGGGCATTCTTTCTCTCAAGCACACTACACAGTTCTACACAATTCCACCATGGTGGCTCCGTATATCATGAGACACGAGAATATTCTACGCTCCGAAAACCCGGGGAAGGCTGACTGTTGGATTAAAGGGGAACACGAGAAGACTTTCGGCAGTTGGTTGCAGACACATCTCATGAATGACGACACCGTTGGAGATCAGTTGTACTGTTTGGCCAGGCCACCATTTTTGACTATATGCACTTTCCAAGGGTATGAGATAAATGGGAATACATTTTACACTGTTGCCCAAGATAAAAAGAGCACCAACCAAAATAGTGGTGTCCGCTCTGATGCAACAGACGAGAATGGGCACTGTTTGGAAACATATTACGGGTACATAGAGGAGATATGGGAACTTGACTATGGACCTACTTTTAAGATCCCTTTGTTTCGGTGCAAATGGGTGAAGCTGACAGGAGGCGGGGTAGTTGTAGACCAAAAGTACGACATGACAACAGTGGATCTCAACAATCTTGCGTACATGGACGAACCATTTGTCCTAGCCAATGATGTTGCTCAGGTTTTCTATGTGAAGGACATGTCTACAAAAACGAGAAAAAGAAATCAGCAAAAGAAGATATCGTCCGATGAGCCAAAACGCCACATAGTTCTTTCAGGGAAAAGAAACATCATGGGAGTAGATGACAAGACAGACATGTCAGAAGATTATAATAAGTTTCATGAAATTCCGCCCTTCAAAGTGAAAACTGACCCAAGCATCCTACTGAATGATGAAGATTCTCCATGGCTACGACCCAGAAGAAAACAGAAATAATAGATAGGAACATTGGTGCAATAATGTAATAATGTATTAAACCTTTTATGTAATGCATGTATGGAATGTACTAAATTTCAAACACTTTTCATTTTCATAGTTTTGTCAAATTCTCAAATACGCAAAAAGAATTTTAATAAACCTTTGTAAGAGATGAGTTCTCGTTCGAAACCCTGATACTTCGAGAGAGATTGTCCGTTTTGTACACGAAGTGCATCCAGTTTTTGTCGTATGTCAGGACCCCGATCCTAAGCCATAGGAATCCAGCCTGTAACACATCACATCCCTTTGCGGTCTCACGCACGGTTAACTCCACGGCTGCAGCCTTACCTTAGCCGGGACCGTTTGCGTCTTTTGACTCACGTATGCAATAGTGTCGCTAGCATTCCAATGTCAAAGAACCCGGATCGACAAGTCTAGTCATAAACCAAAGTGGCAGTACCGCACAAGGACAGGCATACATGACCCAACAAAGCAGGTGTCGGTCACCAGCGAGTGTAGACGAGTCGTAGCAAGCTACAAGGACTCCATTACATCGCGTGACATTTCCCCAAAGGGGACAGACACAACAGCTAAGAAGGACACATGCCGGTCAACCAATGTGTCCGGAGCAGTAGCGAGCTACCATGGCTCGTTGGATCACAAAGGGGCATTTCCCTGTAAGGAGTGCTACTAAAATTCACGACTAGGTAATCGAACCCCATACATATCAAATACGACACACGTACGCATGGCATACCGATATGTATAGATACATTGATGGCATCACAACATAACCATAAACATACAAGCTTTATTTAAGAGGCTCGGAAGAGCCACACACATAATATTACACAGTAAGGGTCTCACGACCCATAATAGAAGTCATTCAGTTACAAGCCAGCGGAAGTGTTTAAAACTGTCTGAGTATAGACAGGTGCAACTAGAAGGCACATGGCCTGACTATACTACAGACCCAACCTAGGGCCAGATCGTAGCTGGGACACCAGCTACTCGTCGTCGTCGATGTCTATGAAGAACCCTCCATTAGGGTCATTAGCAACCTCTGCAACATTTATTAAGCAAACATGAGTACGGAGGTACTCAGCAAGACTTTAGGATAACTAACTACTCATGCAATGTATCAACAAGGTATGGTGGGGTTTCATGCGGAAAGCCAGCATTTGACTCGTGGCTAGACAACTTGCATTTTTAAATAATTTTGACAACTTGATTTCTCGCACACGAGTCCACTAACACCACAACAATACACCATCGTGGAATCAATCTGTCTCCATACAGAAATGCCGTCCACGACACTCATGCTTATCTTGACAATTTTATGAGTAGCCATTTAAGTTATCTATGAACAACATATGTCTCCAAGTAGTCCATATCCGCGGACGCGACTATTCGAATAGATCATAACCCTGCACTTCGTCACACACGCTCTCGCCACTTATCGCCATGTGCACGTCATGCACCTCGGCAACCTTCAAGCGGAAGCCCAGCGAGGGAGTCGGCCACGACCGTTAACCACATTAGTACCTAGTCCAGGTCTATCGCCTATCTGAGGGTAACCCGCACGGAAGTCCGGCCGAGGTTTCCGCCACGGCCCCAAACGATGTGCGCAGGGTTCCCAAGCCCACCATCCGGGTGCCACTTGGTACACCGTGCCACTGCCTACCGCATCACAGCCCACCTCTCAGGTCAGTGCTATGCACGGCCTCCAGCATGACTATAAACACCAGAAACTACTTGCAACTCCTAGACCGAATACTATGCGATTAATAAGTCGAGAGGGTCAATTAAGTATCCCAACGTGTGGTAGTATCTAGTCTTGGATTACATACACGGAACTCAGTTCCTAAGGACAGTTCCAATGAAACAACCCGCCATGTACTCCTACACAGCCTTTCACCGGTACCTTTACCAAATCAGGTTCAACACACAACCTTTGCTTACCGAACACATTCTCACAATTCTGTTCATCTCCCAGATGACAGACCATACACAACTCTAAGCATAGCATGCATAGCAGGATAAGGCACATCATGGCTCAAGCAACTACCAGGTATGCTAGGTTGCAAGGTTCATCTATTTACTGTGACAAGGATATGTCATGCAAAGGAAGTGGGTTCAACTAACGTGGAAAAAGCAGTTGAAGCATTTGATCCTAATGCAATAAGTAAGTGCAGGAGCAAGAACATGGGATTTATCGGGATGATCAAAATGGTTGCTTGCCTTGTTGCTCAGAGGAGTGACAATATCCGTCAGACGGATATTCGGTGGAATCCGGGGGAGAGGAGCCTACCAAAAGGAATGACAACAATCAATTTCAAACATATGCAATCACGTTGATGCATGAGCATGGCATGAGGATGCAACGTGATATACTATCATAGTTAACATGTATTAGGTTTGAAGTTGATTTGAATCAAATTCAAATATCACTTCAAACGAGGTATTCTCGGATACCATTTTAATTGATTCGACCTGATGCTCAGATCAACTTGCTTTTAACATGCATGGGATGACATGTTAGGTTGCTGGTTTGTAACTAGAATAGTGTTTGATCATGTCATTCATAGTGAAATTCCAATATTTTCCAAATTCTATTTATAAAGTATTTATAAGAATTAACTTATTCATTAATCTACATGTTTGGGTTCTGTAACATTTTCAAACATGTTTGAAAATGACATATTCAGATTCCTTGAATTTTTCTGATACTTTTTCATATATAAATTATTTTCATTGGAGTTACAGATTAATTTCTATGAATTTTAGAAGTTTTAAACATTTCTGGAATTATTCTTATACTGGAAAACCCATTTATTGCGTCAGCCTCACATCAGCAGGTGAACTCACCTGTTCAGGTCAAACCTGATAGGGGGACCCACTGGTCAGCGTCTCAGGGGCTAATCCCGCGCTGACCAGCCCCTAAGTGGGTTTGACTTGGCCTTGGGCCCACTGTCAGTGAGTGTTTAGGCTTTAAATTTCTGGGTTAGGCTGGCCACATCGTTCCTCGCCGGAGCCTGGCCGGCGGCGACCAGATCCACGACAGAACCTCGCCGGAGACATGCTAAAACGTGTTGTGGTGCTCGGAAAAGGATGCTGAGAGCACTGGAGTGATCTCCAGGCTCGACCTCATCCAACACTGGCCTCACGGAGGGCTATAAATGGCCGGAGTAAGCCGGCGACGAGCCGGGGCGGCTGCCGGGGTACGGGTTCAATGGTCCAGTGGCTAGGGGGCACGGATGCGAGGGGAAGGAGAGGGGAAATGATCGCAGGCTCACGGTGGAGATGAAGCTAGGCTCAGACTGCTCGGAGAGGGGTTGTTGCCGGCGTTTCACCGTCGATTTGCCGGCGACCGAAGGTTGAAGACGATGGCATTGGGGACGTTCCAGAGCTCGGGGAGACTTCGGCCGTTGCAGAGAGAACCAGCTCGACGAGGCGAAGCTACGGGACTACTCGGAAGGGAGGTCCTGTGGCTAGAGGCGCGGCGGCTCGAGCTCGAGCTCTTGGCAATGGCGGCACAAGCAGGGAGGAGAGATCCCGAGAGGAGGGGGGAACTGGAGCTGGGGAACGGATAGGGACGGGCTCGGGGTGGATATCCCCACTGTCGCGCTGTCCTGGGGGGCTCTGGAGCTCGCCACGGCGAATCATGAGGTGGAGGGGGCCGCCGTGGTCGATCTCTCCTCTGCCAGAAGGCACAGCAAGAAGACGACCCTGCCCCTGGTGGGCTGGGCCTCCTCAGGCGACAGGTAATGTTTCCTCTTTTCTTTCTCTTTTCTTTTTTTTGATTTGTTTCTGTTTTGCTATTTCATTAACTTACTATTTATTTCAGCTCCCAAATAGTTTGTAAAAACTATGTTGAACACCCCAGAATATTTTTTGGAATATTTCCAACCATTCCTAAAGTTTTCAACATTTTTGAAAGCTTAAAGTTTCTGATTTCAAATTTTAAACTTGAAACCAGTAGCTTTTTGCATTTATTTAAAATGCTTAAAGTATCAAGAAAGTGGTTTTCTTCATTGCTTATTTACTTCCATGATTTATCAGAAAAGTTGAACTTTTCTTGAGGCCATTTTGGTTTCATTGATTTTAACTAGTTTGAAATTTCCTCTGATTTGAGAAGTGGCTAGGGTTTGTTGAATTTTCCTTCATCACTTACTTTTTTCTTGTTGAAAATTTCCTAGATGCAATGCAAAGAAAACATGAGCACAAAGCTAACTTGCTTAAGATGTCAGGGATGTGACATCGTAGCCCTCTCAACTTTTTAACACATGGTATGTGGGTGAAATGATGATAGCATGCCAACTTTCAACATTTTCAGAGTTCATTTGTAGTGCTTTTCAATTTCAGGGTCAACTAGCTCAAAAAAAAATAAGTAAATGCACGAAGAATACCAAATGAAGTCAGAAATTGTTGAAATTTTGTGATGTGCCTTTGAATGGTGAATTTTGAACACACAAAAAGTATGGAATTCAAATAAGTTCAAAAAAATGAAATCCCTTTGTAAGAGATGAGTTCTCGTTCGAAACCCTGATACTTCGAGAGAGATTGTCCGTTTTGTACACGAAGTGCATCCAGTTTTTGTCGTAGCCCTCTCAACTTTTTAACACATGCTATGTGGGTGAAATGATGATAGCATGCCAACTTTCAACATTTTCAGAGTTCATTTGTAGTGCTTTTCAATTTCAGGGTCAACTAGCTCAAGAAAAATAAGTAAATGCACGAAGAATACCAAATGAAGTCAGAAATTGTTGAAATTTGTGATGTTCCTTTGAATGGTGCATTTTGAACACACAAAAAGTATGGAGTTCAAATAAGTTCAAAAAAATGAAATCCCTTTGTAAGAGATGAGTTCTCGTTCGAAACCCTGATACTTCGAGAGAGATTGTCCGTTTTGTACACGAAGTGCATCCAGTTTTGGTCGTAGCCCTCTCAACTTTTTAACACATGCTATGTGGGTGAAATGATGATAGCATGCCAACTTTCAACATTTTCAGAGTTCATTTGTAGTGCTTTTCAATTTCAGGGTCAACTAGCTCAAAAAAAATAAGTAAATGCACGAAGAATACCAAATGAAGTCAGAAATTGTTGAAATTTTGTGATGTGCCTTTGAATGGTGCATTTTGAACACACAAAAAGTATGGAATTCAAATAAGTTCAAAAAAATGAAATCCCTTTGTAAGAGATGAGTTCTCGTTCGAAACCCTGATACTTCGAGAGAGATTGTCCGTTTTGTACACGAAGTGCATCCAGTTTTTGTCGTAGCCCTCTCAACTTTTTAACACGTGCTATGTGGGTGAAATGATGATAGCATGCCAACTTTCAACATTTTCAGAGTTCATTTGTAGTGCTTTTCAGTTTCAGGGTCAACTAGCTCAAAAAAATAAGTAAATGCACGAAGAATACCAAATGAAGTCAGAAATTGTTGAAATTTTGTGATGTGCCTTTGAATGGTGCATTTTGAACACACAAAAATTATGGAGTTCAAATAAGTTCAAAAAAATGAAATCCCTTTGTAAGAGATGAGTTCTCTATCGAAACCCAGATACTTCGAGAGAGATTGTCCGTTTTGTACACCAAGTGCATCCAGTTTTTGTCGTAGCCCTCTCAACTTTTTAACACATGCTATGTGGGTGAAATGATGATAGCATGCCAACTTTCAACATTTTCAGAGTTCATTTGTAGTGCTTTTCAGTTTCAGGGTCAACTAGCTCAAAAAAATAAGTAAATGCACGAAGAATACCAAATGAAGTCAGAAATTGTTGAAATTTTGTGATGTGCCTTTGAATGGTGCATTTTGAACACACAAAAAGTATGGAGTTCAAATAAGTTCAAAAAACGAAATCCCTTTGTAAGAGATGAGTTCTCGTTCAAAACCATGATACTTCGAGAGAGATTGTCCGTTTTGTACACGAAGTGCATCCAGTTTTTGTCGTAGCCCTCTCAACTTTTTAACACATGCTATGTGGGTGAAATGATGATAGCATGCCAACTTTCAACATTTTCAGAGTTCATTTGTAGTGCTTTTCAATTTCAGGGTCAACTAGCTCAAAAAAAATAAGTTAGTAGTTTGGATAGTCAAAATAATTACTTTTGAAAATAGAAAATAGTTTTGCATTATTTATTCAATTTCAAACACTTTTCATTATCATAGTTTTGTCAACTTATCAAATATACAAAAAGAATTTTAATAAACATAGGTTTTAATTGAAAATAACAAAATAGTTAATAGTTTGGATAGTCGAAATAATTACTTTTTAAAATAGAAAATAGTTTTGAATTATTTATTCAATTTCAAACACTTTTCATTATCATAGTTTTGTCAAATTCTCAAATATGCAAAAAGAATTTTAATAAAACATAGTTTTTAATTGAAAATAGAAAAAAATTGAAACTATATGAGAATTTGTAAAGAAACTTAAACCTGAATTCAAAGTGAGCTCACTTTGAATTCAGGTTTAAGTTTCTCCACAATTTCAAATATAGTTTCAATTTTTTAAGTCAGTTAGGCCCGTAAGCCTGCTTTAGAGAGGAGCTCGATGGAGTAGCTGCGACGGGGCTTATAAACAAGTGTTAGTCCCCGTCGCTGGGCGAGGTGGGACTAAACTTATCGTGCAGCCGAGGAGGGGTTTTAGTCCCGGGTGGAGCCACGCCCCGGGACTAAAGACCCCCTTTAGTCCCAGGTGGAGCCATGCACCGGGACTAAAGGCCCCTGCTTCCAGCCTTTTGGTCTGCCGAAAAAGGGCCTTTAGTCCCGGGTCGTGGCTCCACCCGGGACTAAAGGGGGTCTTTAGCCCCGGATCGAGCCCTGAACCGGGACTAAAGATCCACCTATATAAGCGGGAGTTAGAAAATTTCCAACCCAAATCGCATTTCCTTCTCTCCTTCTTCCTCGTTCTCCTGCCCGGCGCGGCACAACGACGAACTCGACGACGCCGTCAGGCTGCCCGCCGTCCTGCTCACTGCCGCCTGCCGTCCTCCTCGCCGTCGTCGTCGTCCTCCTCACCGCCGTCGTCCTCCTCGCCGCGCGCCGCCGTCCTCCTCGCCGCGCGCCGTCGACACCTCCGGCCGGTAAGCCCCCCGCCCCCTCCTCCCCAACACTCCGGCCAGTAGAAGAAAAGAAGAAAAAGGAGAAGAAAAGAAGAAAAAGGAGAAGAAAGGCAGAAAAAGGAGAAGAAAGGAAGAAAAAGGAGAAGAAAGGAAGAAAAAGGAGAAGAAATGAAGAAAAAGGAGAAGAAAGGAAGAAAAAGGAGAAGAAAGGAAGAAAAAGGGAAGGAGAAGAAAAGAAGAAAAAGGAGAAGAAAAGAAGAAAAAGGAGAAGAAAAGAAGAAAAAGGGAAGAAAGGAAGAAAAAGGAGAAGAAAGGAAGAAAAAGGAGAAGACAGGAAGAAAAAGGGAAGAAAAGAAGAAAAAGATTTTTTTGTCATTTAATTCCTATTGTTATTAGGTTTGTGCTAGATTATTAGGGTTAGTAATATTTAGAATTAGAAAAAAGGAAAATAAGAAGAGGAGGAGAAGAAGAGAAGAAAAAGGAGAATAAGAAGAGGAGGAGAGGAGAAGAAGAGGAAAAATAGAAGAAGATGAGAAGTAGAAGAAGAGAAAAAATTAGAAGAGGAGGAGAGGAGAAGTAGAAGAACAGAAGAGGAGAAGTAGTAGAAGAAGAGGAGAAGTAGAAGTAGAAGAAGAAGTAGAAGAAGAGGAGAAATAGAAGAAAAGGAAAAATTAGTTTAGGGTTACAAGAAGAAGAAATATTTTTTTTGTCATTTAATTTTGCTATTGTATAGTGTATATGCTTAAGTGTTAATAGTGTTTCTTAGATTATTGCTTAATTTTGCTATTGTATATCCTTAAGTGTTAATAGTTTAATTTTGCTATTGTATATGCTTAAGTGTTAATAGTTTATTTTTAGCAAGAAAATTAATAGAACTAGTTTAATTTTGCTATTGTATATGCTTAAGTGTCCGGGACTGGGCTCCGCCCGGCTGGTATTTTAGAGTTTAGGTTCTAGCCAAGACCCGAGACTAAAGGTCCTCCTATATAAAATGACACTTCAAAGTTTCCAACCCCTCTTATATAGTTTGTTAGTTTATTAGTTAATCAAATGTCCGTTTTTTGCAGAACTATGGATCCACGTATCAGGAACCTCGAAGAGGAAGAACTTCTCGAAGATATAATCAAAGACGGCCCCGACGTTGAACCAGCTGAATCTCCGTCGTCATATCTAAACCCCTCCGGATATGGAATGGAGGTCGAGCGACACGAAGATGAAGCCGATGGGGCAGGAGATAGGTCCAATGACGGAGAAGGTGATAGCTCCACTGATGGAGAAGCTGGTGGAGAAGCCGGTGAAGAAATAATAAAGTCCGGCGAGGTATACATATGAAGTTCGACAATCACTTGTAATATGTGAAAAATATTGGAGATAGCTCTATATTGTATACATATACATTCATTTGATGAATGTTTCTCCCTCTTAGGCCTCCACATCGAGCAAAGCTACGAAACGAGGCCCGACTAGAAAGTTGGATGCACGGACGCATTACACCTTTGAGGTGATATTGCCTACGGGCGAACCCAAGCTTCCTAAGAATGTTGCTGACACATTCAAGAAGCAATGCGGAGTTCTCGTTAGGGATCACATCCCGATCAGCGTTCGGGAGTGGAACAAGCGCAAAGGGGCAGCCGATAGTGACTATGTCGCCGAAAGGTACAAAGATAATCTTTGGAATGATCTCATGTCACATTTCAACCTGCCAGAATGTGAGAATGAAGACGCCGCAGACAAACTGAGGGCCAAAGTCAAGCAGTGGACTCTAAAGAAGATGGCCGAACTGTTCCGTAGCTGGAAGAAGAAGCTATGGAAAAACTATCTGAAGACAAAGAAAGTGCCAGTATTCGAGGGGTATCTAGCGAAGCAGGCGAATCACTGGAAGGCATTTCTAGAGTACAAGGAGTCAGAAGATGCCCAGGCATTATCAGAAAAGAACAAGATAAATGCCGACAAGAAGAAATATCACCACAAGCTGGGGCCAGGGGGCTATGAGACTGCCATCCCAAAGTGGGATAAGAAAGAGCAAGATCTGCTAGATAAAGGCATAATACCTGAACCACTCCGTGATGAGTGGGAATTGAGAGCAAGAAATTGGTTCCTTGCGCATGGTGGTTCGTACAACAAAGAAACAGGGGACCTCATCTGCAGTGACGGTCTTAGGTTACCCAGGGAGAATTGGAAAAGGATAGTGAAATAAATTAAGGAGGGAAAAAGAAAGTTCACTGCAGATAGAGAGAAAGATTTGCTCACACTGGTCCTCGGCAATGACGAACATGGAGGACGAACGCGAGGCTTCGGTCCTTCTTACCCGTGGTGGCTTGGGTTTGCCAGAGACCAAGAAACTTACAGAAGCCGAGACAGAGCAAAGAAGCGGCAGCAGGATGAGGAGAATGACAAGTTCAACCAGTTGCTTGCCAGGATTAACGAGCAACAGAAGCAGATTGATGAGCTTAGAGGAGTAGCGCGCCAGGAAGATCCTGCACTTGATATTACCGGCGCCCCATCTAAGCGGAAAAGCAACGTGGCTGAATCTGAGGCCCCGCCCGACGATGCACGAAGAATGATAGAGGGCGGTCCCGGCTACCCCATGGATGGAATCAAGGAGTCAACATCATGTGAACTCCATCAGAAATTCAAGAACATATCCATGGAGGTGGCCGTCGGACAAGCTTTACCTTCTGGCCCTGATGCACGCTGGCATGGCCGTGAGATTCCAGCTGGCTTTGCTAAAGTCGGGGTGGATGAAATCATGGCGGGGTTTCATGATATGGAGCTCGACATAGCTGGACCCGAAGATGAGAGGACACTCGGAGAAGTACTAGGTGGAGTCATCCTATGGGACAAGAACTACATCAAGCTTCCAAGCTCGGCCCCGAGGACAACACCGCCTCCGAGTCGGCGCAGGTCACCTACACCTCCATTACTTCCAAACCCTCCACATGACGTCGATCAGCACAACACGAGTCCATCTCGATCACCGCCACCGGACTTGGGTCGTCCGTCTCCGCCGCCGCCCGCGCCGGATACTAAGCGGAAGCGTGCCACCAAGAACGCTCCACCGATGATTTCTAAGCGACGGAGCCCCCCCAAAGCGCAAACGGTCGCCCCTCCCAAAGGTACCTCATGCTAATCTTCCTATCAGACCTTATGATCGTACCCCCGAGGAAAATGCCAGGATAGCAAAGGAACATTATGATGCGCAGATGAAAAAGTAGGAACCCGAGCCCCGCCCGGAATACACCGAGAAGCAAATAGCATTTGCAAAATACTTCACGACCCTTCCATCACAGTATGACTTACACCATAAGCCTGATGACTATACACGTACATTGCAGAAGGAAGTGAAAAAGAGCAGATCACGTGCAAGTGCAAGTGGGAGCAAATCAAGTTCAACTACAAGCAAGAAAAAAATCAGACGTTCCTGAGCTTGGACAACAGGCCAAACAGTCGATCCCACCCCTCAAGGTGTTAACCGAGAATGTTCCCCCTCCGGTGCAGGGGCAAGATTTGGAATTAGCAAAGAAGTGGGCGGCTGAATGGGGTGTCTCGGTTGAAGATGTTCTGGCTTCCCAAGACGACAGGTTACCCAAGGCTGTGGTAGCCCCTAAGCCACAGTTTGTCATGGGAGAGCCTTTGGTCAGCAAAGATGATCTCCCAACAAATATGCGTTACTTGCATACATGGTACTTAAGTGAATCAAAGAATGGGAGAACGATGATCGTGGTGAGTGTCCCACGGGAGTACTACGGCCGCCCCGAAGAAATCCATATCGACTTTGATGAACTCTTCCAGATGTACAATGGCGACGCCCTCGACAAATCGCTTATGAGTTGCTATTGTCTGTAAGTTTTTCAATTCGTTGTCTACATATAACTTGTTCAGTTATTTCAATTCATTGTCTATATATAACTTGTACTCTATTATGCAGAATGAAGATTCTGGATTGTAAAAGTAAGAACATCCTAAATATTGGGTTTATTGACCTAGATAAAATACATATAGTGACGCTAACTGATAAACCCAAGGAGACGGAGGAAAACCTTCTAAGGTTTCTAACAGATCAAAATTTCTGTGACCACATACTGTTTCCATACAACTTCAGGTGAGGGTCTTTACTCTGTTGTGTCCATTCACTTATAAGTGTAATTGATAAGTTACTGACACACACACACACATATATATATACATGTGCAGCTTCCATTGGATTCTGTTGGACATTCAAATTGATAAGGGAAGAGTTGATGCCTTCGACCCATTATCGAGACCCTTGGAACAGTTCCAAAGCCTGCATGACATGCTCCAAGGGTAATTTCAATCATTCTTGCACTCTATCGGTCTCTTTCGATGATTTTCTGATATATCAATTAATGAAAAACTTAGCAAATCATTATCCTTGTCGGGCAGGGTTTGGAAGCGGTTCAAGTGCGTGACTCCCGGTATCTTTCCTGAGAAGCTGACCTTTAGAGCGGCTCAGGTAAGTAGTAGTATGATATACTTCTATTTTCAATACATTTATGATGCTAGATTATTATTTTGATTATATATATTCTATTCTCGTAAAGTGCGACCAGCAGCCACGGGGAACACATCTATGCGGATACTATGTTTGCGAGACCATTCGCACGTTTACCTCTGAGCACAAGGATCACAGATTCGACATAAGCAATGAACATTCACACCTCTATTTTTATCCGTCATTATTTGTTATCATGATTGATATTCATATTCATCTCCTCTTCCTATATAGTACACGGCCATGAGGATGAAGGTCCTACCAGAGCAACGCGCGATTGCTGTTGCAGAGGAGCTTGCGACCTTTCTGAGGACGGAAGCTATAGATGACAAAGGATGATTTAGTGTAGCTAGGGGCCATTACTGATGTTCGTCCATGTAATTGAATAGACGGGCTCTAGTCCCGATAATTCAGATCTCCATATAATTATATATATATGCTCGCTTGTAAGATAAGTTAATCTTATATATATATGCATAATTATTTCTATTTAAATTATATGAAAACTAATTCCCGAACACCAAACGAGGCATCACGTTAATCTCCCGAACACCTAAACCCTAAAACCCTAAAACCCAAAAATAATTTCATTCAAAAAAAACCAAAAATAAACAAAATCTGAAACTCTTTAGTCCCGGTCTGTGTAACGAACCGGGACTAAAGGGCCTGTCCCTGAGGGCGCTACGAGGCGCCCACGTGGAGCACCTTTAGTCCCGGCTTGGAACAGGGCCGGGACTAAAGGTTAGGCCTTTAGTCCCCCCCTTTAGTCCCGGTTGGTGAACCGGGACTAAAGCCCCTTACGGGCCGGGGCTAAAGGCCCCGTCCCCACTAGTGGATGTCATTCTCTCTCTTCTTTTATTATACGTCATGTCATCAAAATCATCTATGTGGCAATTTTACCAACAATGATCATACGATCATTGGAGATGCCCTAAACCGTGACAGAGGAACTACTATCACATAGCCATTCCCGAGTCTAAAGTAATAAATGAAGCTATTTATGTTATCACATCTACGACACCTACTATGGAGGTACTAACATAGACTAGTAACATATGCATGTTACTAGTCTAAGTTACTCTCTACTATGACTAATATAACCTAATATGATAACATATCATATTAAATGATATATTAATGTGTCTTGCATGACAATAAATATGACTACTTTGATACTCTCTTCGTCACGGTTTAGAAGACGCGGTTTCGTTTACATGCATTTCCCGAATAGAAGAGGATTAAGGCGCGTGACATTTACTGCTTGGTTAATTAGAAGTACTAGTAGGCTGCATGCATTCCTTGTTTAGTGGTTGTGTGAGTTATTGTGCATTATGTTTTCAAATAATTAGGTGATGTGCGGCCAGTGTGTGAGCAATTACAAAAAAATAAAGCCCCTCAAGATTCACCTTGGTCTCAAAGATCGCTCAACGCGCCTTCTAAACCGTGACGGAAGGAGTACTTGCTATGTCACTCAATTTGTCTCTCTCCTCATTAATTAGCAGCCACATTATCTTTTTTTGCTTAGGTGGCATCTATGTTACTATCTATGTTACTTTCACTCTACGTAGTGTGAAGGTAGTATCATACACTAGTATCATATGGATGATACTAGTATATGATACTTCCCATTGTGACCAGCCCGAGTACTAGTATTGGCATTAGTGCGCAGACGCGGAGTATTTGAGATCGAGCTCGAATGAACATTAAAATCATTTTTTTTCTAAATTTTATGGTAAACTTTGACATATGTTCTAAGTGTGCGCAAATTTTCTTCCCAAGAGGATATTCGAAGAAAGCATGATAAAAAATCGATGCATCAAAAAGATACTTCCAAAATTATTTTGAAGCACTCATTTTGTTTTCTTTGTCACGTCCTCCACTACGTCATCTCATGATGAAAATTTACAAACACTTCAACATTTTTCAAAGTTTACCAAAAAACAAACAAAAAGTGGATCGCCTAGCGTCGCGTCGTGGGCGACTCGGGCACGACAACGAAACCGCTGCATCACCACTCCTCATGCTTCCTCCCCTCATGAGGCGTGTGCGGCGACTGCTCGTTCGGGTCATGGTGTGGGCGTGAGTCATGGGGTCTAGATGGTGAGGGAGGGGGCTTTCGGCCTGCAGCGGTTTGGCAAAGCCGAGCATCGCACATGCACAGGATGCACTAGCTCGGTAGCGCACGGGCTTCTGGTACATCAGAGCCCGGGCACACGTGTTTGTCGTTCACATGCATTGCCCCGTTCAGATTTGCAGCAGCCTGAAGTGACGTCGGATGCCGGGGCATCGGCACCGTGCGGTTATTCTGATGGTGGTTTGCTCGTTGGCATGATGAAAGGTCAAGCGCAGCTGACCATGTGGCAGTGCATGTGGGATTTTGACCCTAGTGTTCGGATCTATTGCGGAGGTCATCGTCGTTGTATGGATGACGACAAAGGCGATGTGGCGGTGGGTGCTTCCTGTAGCGCCTGACATCAAAGCGGCAACCCCTATTCTTCGATGACGGCTGACTCCTGGGCGGCTCAGAGACTAGATCTTGAGGTGGTGATGACGTTTTTAAGGACGGTATGTCCCTTCATCAACATATCGGATTTGATGCGACTCGACGGGTAACACATGCGTCTTTTCCAAAGGCATCAAGCAATACCTCTCGCCAACACATGAAGCCGCCGAAGGATGCGCCACCGGCATATGATATAGACAACGTATGCGTCAAGCCATGCCTGCTACCGGCAAGTGCGACACGATGGCTCTGTCGGGAGGTGTCATGTTTAGCATGTTGCTGCTGGATTGTATGTGGCGCGAGAGTGGTGGGAGGCAAGCGGTATGGGGTGTCTTTATCCTCCAATGTCTTCTCCATAGTTATCCACTTATCGAGGAGTCCTTAGCGAGATAATGGATTGTTGGAAATATGCCCTAGAGGCAACAATAAATTAGCTATTATTATATTTTCTTGTTCATGATAATCGTTTATTATCCATGCTAGAATTGTATTGAATGGAAAGACAAATGCATGTGTGGATACATACACAAAACACTGTCCCTCGTAAGCCTCAACTTGACTGGCTCGTTGATCAAAGATGGTTAAGGTTTCCTGGCCATAGACAAGTGTTATCACATGATAACGGTATCACATCATTAGGAGAATGATGTGATGGACAAGACCCAAAATGTGACCGTAGCATATGATCGTGTCAGTTTATTGCTACTGTTTTCTGCATGTCAATGTATGTGTTTCTATGTGATGGAGAACGTCGCATGGGAAACAAAAATTTTCCTACGCGCACGAAGACCTATCATGGTGATGTCCATCTACGAGAGGGGATGAGTGATCTACGTACCCTTGTAGACCGCACAACAGAAGCGTTAGAGAACGCGGTTGATGTAGTGGAACGTCCTCACGTCCCTCGATCCGCCCCACGAACAATCTCGCGATCAGTCCCACGATCTAGTACCGAACGGACGGCACCTCCGCGTTGAGCACACGTACAGCTCGACGATGATCTCGGCCTTCTTGATCCAGCGAGAGAGACGGAGAGGTAGAAGAGTTCTCCGGCAGCGTGACGGCGCTCCGGAGGTTGGTGATGACCTTGTCTCAGCACGGCTCCGCCCGAGCTCCGCAGAAACGCGATCTAGAGGAAAAACCGTGGAGGTATGTGGTCGGGCTGCCGTGGAAAAGTCGTCTCAAATCAGCCCTAAAACCTCCGTATATATAGGTGGGAGGGAGGGGGCCTTGCCTTGGGGTCCAAGGACCCTCAAGGGGGTCGGCCGAGCCAAGGGGGAGGACTCTCCCCCCCAAACCGAGTTGGACTAGGTTTGGTGGGAGGGAGTCCCCCTCCCTTCCCACCTCCTCCCTTTTTTTCTTTTTCCTTTGATTTCTTATCCTTGGCGCATAGGGCCCTTTTGGGCTGTCCCACCAGCCCACTAAGGGCTGGTGCGCCACCCTTATGGCCTATGGGCTTCCCCGGGGTGGGTTGCCCCCCCCCCCCCCGGTGAACTCCCGGAACCCATTCGTCATTCCCGGTACATTCCCGGTAACTCCGAAAACCTTCCGGTAATCAAATGAGGTCATCCTATATATCAATCTTCGTTTCCGGACCATTCCGGAAACCCTCGTGACATCCGTGATCTCATCCGGGACTCCGAACAACATTCGGTAACCAACCATATAACTCAAATACGCATAAAACAACGTCGAACCTTAAGTGTGCAGACCCTGCGGGTTCGAGAACTATGTAGACATGACCCGAGAGACTCCTCGGTCAATATCCAATAGCGGGACCTGGATGCCCATATTGGATCCTACATATTCTATGAATATCTTATCGTTTGAACCTCAGTGCCAAGGATTCGTATAATCCCGTATGTCATTCCCTTTGTCCTTCGGTATGTTACTTGCCCGAGATTCGATCGTCAGTATCCGCATACCTATTTCAATCTCGTTTACCGGCAAGTCTCTTTACTCGTTCCGTAATACAAGATCCCGCAACTTACACTAAGGTACATTGCTTGCAAGGCTTGTGTGTGATGTTGTATTACCAAGTGGGCCCTGAGATACCTCTCCGTCATACAGAGTGACAAATCCCAGTCTTGATCCATACTAACTCAACTAACACCTTCAGAGATACCTGTAGAGCATCTTTATAGTCACCCAGTTACGTTGCGACATTTGATACACATGAAGCATTCCTCTGGTGTCAGTGAGTTATATGATCTCATGGTCATAGGAATAAATACTTGACACGCAGAAAACAGTAGCAACAAAATGACACGATCAACATGCTACGTCTATTAGTTTGGGTCTAGTCCATCACGTGATTCTCCCAATGACGTGATCCAGTTATCAAGCAACAACACCTTGTTCATAATCAGAAGACACTGACTATCATAGATCAACTGGCTAGCCAACTAGAGGCATGCTAGGGACGGTGTTTTGTCTATGTATCCACACATGTAAATGAGTCTTCATTCAATACAATTATAGCATGGATAATAAACTATTATCTTGATACAGGAATTATAATAATAACTATATTTATTATTGCCTCTAGGGCATAATTCCAACAGTCTCCCACTTGCACTAGAGTCAATAATCTAGCCCTCACATCACCATGTGAATTACATTGTAATAAATCTAACACCCATACAGTTCTGGTGTCGATCATGTTTTGGCCGTGGAAGAGGTTTAGTCAGCGGGTCTGCTACATTCAGATCCGTGTGCACTTTGCATATATTTATGTCCTCTTCCTCGACGTAGTCGCGGATGAGGTTGAAGCGTCGTTTGATGTGTCTGGTCTTCTTGTGAAACCGTGGTTCCTTTGCTAAGGCAATGGCACCCGTGTTGTCACAGAACAAGGTTATTGGATCCAGTGCACTTGGCACCACTCCAAGATCTGTCATGAACTGCTTCATCCACACACCCTCCTTAGCCGCCTCCGAGGCAGCCATGTACTCCGCTTCACATGTAGAATCTGCTACGACGCTTTGCTTGGAACTGCACCAGCTTACTGCACCCCCATTAAGAATAAATACGTATCCGGTTTGCGACTTAGAGTCGTCCGGATCTGTGTCAAAGCTTGCATCGACATAACCTTTTACGGCGAGCTCTTCGTCACCTCCATACACGAGAAACATCTCCTTAGTCCTTTTCAGGTACTTCAGGATATTCTTGACCGCTGTCCAGTGATCCACTCCTGGATTACTCTGGAACTTACCTGCCATACTTATGGCCAGGCTAACATCTGGTCTAGTGCACAGCATCGCATACATGATAGAACCTATGGCTGAAGCATAGGGGACGGAGCGCATATGCTCTCTATCTTCATCAGTTGCTGGGCACCGAGTCTTACTCAATCTCGTACCTTGCAAAACTGGCAAGAACCCTTTCTTGGACTGTTCCATTTTGAACCTCTTCAAAACTTTATCAAGGTATGTGCTTTGTGAAAGTCCTATCAGGCGTTTTGATCTATCCCTATAGATCTTAATGCCTAGAATGTCAGCAGCTTCTCCTAGGTCCTTCATAGAGAAACTTTTATTCAAGTAACCTTTTATGCTCTCTAAAAGCTCTACATTGTTTCCAATCAGTAATATGTCATCCACATATAGTATTAGAAACGCCAGAGAGCTCCCACTCACTTTCTTGTAAATACAAGATTCTCCAACCACTTGTATAAACCCAAATGCTTTGATCACCTCATCAAAGCGTTTGTTCCAACTCCGAGATGCTTGCACCAGTCCATAAATGGATCGCTGGAGCTTGCACACCTTCTCAGCATTTTTAGGATCAACAAAACCTTCGGGTTGCATCATATACAACTCTTCCTTAAGGAAACCGTTAAGGAATGCCGTTTTGACATCCATCTGCCAGATTTCATAATCAAAAAATGCAGCTATTGCTAACATGATTCTGACGGACTTAAGCATCGCTACGGGTGAGGAAGTCTCATCGTAGTCAACTCCTGGAACTTGTGAAAAACCCTTTGCCACAAGTCGAGCTTTATAAACGGTCACATTACCGTCAGCGTCCGTCTTCTTCTTAAAGATCCATTTGTTCTGAATAGCCTTGCGGCCCTCAGGTAGTATCTCCAAAGTCCACACTTTGTTCTCATACATGGATCCTATCTCGGATTTCATGGCTTCTAGCCATTTGTTGGAATCTGGGCCCACCATTGCTTCTTCATAATTTGCAGGTTCATTGTTGTCCAACAACATGATTGATAAGACGGGATTACCGTACCACTCTGGAGCAGCGCGTGATCTCGTCGACCTGCGTGGTTCAACAGAAACTTGAACGGGAGTTTCATGATCATCATCATTAACTTCCTCCTCAACCGGCGTCACAACGACAGAGGTTTCCCCTTGCCCTGCGCCACCATCCAGAGGGATGAGAGGTTCGACAACCTCGTCAAGTTCTATCTTCCTCCCACTCAATTCTCTCGAGAGAAACTCCTTCTCGAGAAAAGCTCCGTTTTTAGCAAAAAACACTTTGCCCTCGGATTTGAGATAGAAGGTGTACCCAACTGTCTCTTTTGGGTAACCTATGAAGACACACTTTTCCGCTTTGGGTTCCAGCTTTTCAGGCTGAAGCTTTTTGACATAAGCATCACATCCCCAAACTTTAAGAAAATGACAACTTTGGCCTTTTGCCATACCACAGTTCGTATGGTGTCGTCTCAACGGATTTTGATGGTGCCCTATTTAAAGTGAATGCAGCTGTTTCTAATGCATAACCCCAAAATGATAACGGCAAATCAGTAAGAGACATCATAGATCGCACCATCTCTAACAAAGTACGATTACGACGTTCGAACACACCATTACGCTGTGGTGTTCCAAGCGGTGTTAACTGCGAAACAATTCCACATTGTCTTAAGTGAGCACCAAACTCGAAACTCAGATATTCACCCCCACGATCAGACCGTAGGAACTTGATCTTCTTATTACGATGATTTTCCACTTCACTCTGAAATTGCTTGAACTTTTCAAATGTTTCAGACTTGTGCTTCATCAAGTAGACATAACCATATCTACTTAAATCGTCAGTGAAGGTGAGAAAATAACGATATCCGCCGCGTGCCTCTACGCTCATTTGACCACACACATCGGTATGTATGATTTCCAACAAGTCACTTGCATGCTCCGTTGTTCCGGAGAACGGAGTCTTAGTCATCTTGCCCATGAGGCATGGTTCGCACGTGTCAAGTGAATCAAAGTCAAGAGACTCCAAAAGTCTATCAGCATGGAGTTTCTTCATGCGCTTTACACCAATATGACCCAAACGGCAGTGCCACAAAAATATGGCGCTATCATTGTTTACTCTAACTCTTTTGGTCTCAATGTTATGTATATGCGTATCGCTATCAAGATTCAATATGAACAATCCTCTCACATTCGGTGCATGACCATAAAAGATGTTACTCATAGAAATAGAACAACCATTATTCTCAGACTTAAAAGAGTAACCGTCTCGCAATAAACAAGATCCAGATATAATGTTCATGCTCAACGCAGGCACTAAATAACAATGATTTAAGTTCATCACTAATCCCGATGGTAGCTGAAGTGACACTGTGCCGACGGCGATTGCATCAACCTTGGAACCATTTCCTACGCGCATCGTCACTTCGTCTTTCGCCAGCCTTCGTCTATTCCGCAGTTCCTGTTTCGAGTTGCAAATTTGAGCAACAGAACCGGTATCGAATACCCAGGCACTACTACGAAAGACGGTTAAGTACACATCAATAACATGTATATCAAATATACCTGATTTTTCTTTGCCCGCCTTCTTATCTGCCAGATACTTGGGGCAATTGCGCTTCCAGTGACCCATACCCTTGCAATAGAAGCACTCTGTTTCAGGCTTAGGTCCAGCCTTGGGTTTCTTCGGTGGATTGGCAACAGGCTTGCCGCTCTTCTTCGAATTGCCCTTCTTGCCTTTGCCGTTTCTCTTGAAACTAGTGGTCCTGCTCACCATCAACACTTGATGCTCTTTACGGAGTTCAGACTCTGCGACTTTCAGCATCGCAAACAACTCGCCGGGAGACTTGTTCATCCCTTGCATGTTGTAGTTCAACACAAAGCCTTTATAGCTTGGCGGCAGTGATTGAAGGATTCTGTCAGTGATAGCTTCTTGCGGGAGTTCAATCCCCAGCTCAGCTAGACGGTTTGAGTACCCAGACATTTTGAGCACATGTTCACTGACAGACGAGTTTTCCTCCATCTTGCAAGCATAGAATTTATCGGAGGTCTCATACCTCTCGATCCGGGCGTTCTTCTGAAAGATAAACTCCAACTCGTGGAACATCTCAAATGCTCCATGACGCTCAAAGCGACGTTGAAGTCCCGGTTCTAAGCCATACAAGACTGCACATTGAACTATTGAGTAGTCCTCCTTACGTGCTAACCAAGCGTTCTTAACATCCTGATCAGCCGTAGCGGGTGGTTCATCTCCTAGCGCAGCATTAAGGACATAATCCTTCTTCCCACCTTGTAAGATCAGCTTAAGATTACGAGCCCAGTCTACAAAATTGCTTCCATCATCTTTCAACTTAGCTTTCTCTAGGAACGTATTAAAATTCAGGATGACTGTCGCGTGAACCATGATCTACAACACAAATATATTCAAAGTGGACTTAGACTATGTTCAAGATAATTAGAGTTCAACTTAATCAAATTATATGCTAAACTCCCACTCAAAAAGTACATCTCTCTAGTCATTTGAGTGGTTCATGATCCACTTACACTATCCCAAGTCCGATCATCACGTGAGTTGAGTATAGTTTCAGTGGTAAGCATCCCTATGCTAATCATATCAACTATATGATTCATGATCGACCTTTCGGTCTCATGTGTTCCGAGGCCATGTATGCACATTCTAGGCTCGTCAAGCTTAACCCGAGTGTTCCGTGTGCGCAAATGTTTTGCACCCGTTGTATGTGAACGTTGAGTCTATCACACCCGATCATCACGTGGTGTCTCGAAACGACGAACTGTAGCAACGGTGCACAGTCGGGGAGAACACAATTTCGTCTTGAAATTTTAGTGAGGGATCACCTCATAATGCTACCGTCGTTCTAAGAAAAATAAGGTGCATAAAAGGATTAACATCACATGCAATTCATAAGTGACATGATATGGCCATCATCACGTGCTTCTTGATCTCCATCACCAAAGCACCGGCACGATCTTCTTGTCACCGGCGCCACACCACGATCATCCATCAATGTGTTGCCATCGGGGTTGTCGTGCTACTTATGCTATTACTACTAAAGCTACATCCTAGCAAAATAGTAAACGCATCTGCAAGCACAAACGTTAGTATAAAGACAACCCTATGGCTCCTACCGGTTGCCGTACCATCGACGTGCAAGTCGATATTTCTATTACAACATGATCATCTCATACATCCAATATATCACATCACATCGTTGTCCATATCACATCACAATCATACCCTGCAAAAACAAGTTAGACGTCCTCTAATTTTGTTGTTGCATGTTTTACGTGGTGACCAAGGGTATCTAGTAGGATCGCATCTTACTTACGCAAACACCACAACGGAGATATATGAGTTGCTATTTAACCTCATCCAAGGACCTCCTCGGTCAAATCCGATTCAACTAAAGTTGGAGAAACCGTCACTTGCCAGTCATCTTTGAGCAAAGGGGGTTACTCGTAACGATGAAACCAGTCTCTCGTAAGCGTACGAGTAATGTCGGTCCAAGCCGCTTCAATACAACAATACCGCGGAATCAGGAAAAGACTAAGGAGGGAAGCAAAACGCACATCACCACCCACAAAAACTTTTGTGTTCTACTCGAAAAGACATCTACGCATGAACCTAGCTCTGATACCACTGATGGAGAACGTCGCATGGGAAACAAAAATTTTCCTACGCGCACGAAGACCTATCATGGTGATGTCCATCTACGAGAGGGGATGAGTGATCTACGTACCCTTGTAGACCGCACAGCAGAAGCGTTAGAGAACGCGGTTGATGTAGTGGAACGTCCTCACGTCCCTCGATCCGCCCCGCGAACAATCCCGCGATCAGTCCCACGATCTAGTACCGAACGGACGGCACCTCCGGGTTCAGCACACGTACAGCTCGACGATGATCTCGGCCTTCTTGATCCAGCAAGAGAGACGGAGAGGTAGAAGAGTTCTCCGGCAGCGTGACGGCGCTCCGGAGGTTGGTGATGACCTTGTCTCAGCAGGGCTCCGCCCGAGCTCCGCAGAAACGCGATCTAGAGGAAAAACCGTGGAGGTATGTGGTCGGGCTGCCGTGGAAAAGTCGTCTCAAATCAGCCCTAAAACCTCCGTATATATAGGTGGGAGGGAGGGGGCCTTGCCTTGGGGTCCAAGGACCCTCAAGGGGGTCGGCCGAGCCAAGGGGGAGGACTCTCCCCCCCCCCCAAACCGAGTTGGACTAGGTTTGGTGGGAGGGAGTCCCCCTCCCTTCCCACCTCCTCCCTTTTTTTTCTTTTTTCCATTGATTTCTTATCCTTGGAGCATAGGGCCCTTTGGGCTGTCCCACCAGCCCACTAAGGGCTGGTGCGCCACCCTTATGGCCTATGGGCTTCCCCGGGGTGGGTTGCCCCCCCGGTGAACTCCCGGAACCCATTCGTCATTCCCGGTACATTCCCGGTAACTCTGAAAACCTTCCGGTAATCAAATGAGGTCATCCTATATATCAATCTTCGTTTCCGGACCATTACGGAAACCCTCGTGTCGTCCGTGATCTCACCCGGGACTCCGAACAACATTCGGTAACCAACCATATAACTTAAATACGCATAAAACAACGTCGAACCTTAAGTGTGCAGACCCTGCGGGTTCGAGAACTATGTAGACATGACCCGAGAGACTCCTCCGTCAATATCCAATAGCGGGACTTGGATTCCCATATTGGATCCTACATATTCTACGAAGATCTTATCGTTTGAACCTCAGTGCCAAGGATTCGTATAATCCCGTATGTCATTCCCTTTGTCCTTCCGTATGTTACTTGCCCAAGATTCGATCGCCAGTATCCGCATACCTATTTCAATCTCGTTTACCGGCAAGTCTCTTTACTCGTTCCGTAATACAAGATCCCACAACTTACACTAAGTTACATTGCTTGCAAGGCTTGTGTGTGATGTTGTATTACCGAGTGGGCCCCGAGATACCTCTCCGTCATACGGAGTGACAAATCCCAGTCTTGATCCATACTAACTCAACTAACACCTTCGGAGATACCTGTAGAGCATCTTTATAGTCACCCAGTTACGTTGCGACGTTTGATACACACAAAGCATTCCTCCGGTGTCAGTGAGTTATATGATCTCATGGTCATAGGAATAAATACTTGACACACAGAAAACAATAGCAACAAAATGACACGATCAACATGCTACGTCTATTAGTTTGGGTCTAGTCCATCACGTGATTCTCCCAATGACGTGATCCAGTTATCAAGCAACAACACCTTGTTCATAATCAGAAGACACTGACTATCATTGATCAACTGGCTAGCCAACTAGAGGCATGCTAGGGACGGTGTTTTGTCTATGTATCCACACATGTAAATGAGTCTTCATTCAATACAATTATAGCATGGATAATAAACTATTATCTTGATACATGAATTATAGTAATAACTATATTTATTATTGCCTCTAGGGCATAATTCCAACACTATGACCATGAGATCATGCAACTCCCGAACACCGGAGGAATACCTTGTGTGTATCAAACGTCGCAACGTAATTGGGTGACTATAAAGGTGCTCTAGATGTATCTCCAAAGTTGTTTGTTGGGTTGGCATGGATCAAGACTGGGATTTGCCACTCCGTGTGACGGAGAGGTATCTCGGGGCCCACTCGGTAATACAACATCACAACAAGACTTGCAAGCAAGGTGACTATGGAGTTAGTTACGAGATCTTGTATTACGGAGGGAACAAGATTCAACTAGGTATGGAGATACCGACGATCGAATCTCGGGCAAGTAACATACCGATGGACAAAGGGAACATCCTACGGGAGTAACTGAATCCTTGACATAGAGGTTCAACCGATAAAGATGTTCACAGAATATGTCGGATCCAATATGGGCATCTAGGTCCCGCTATTGGATACTGACTGGAGAGTGTCTCAGGTCATGTCTACATAGTTCTCGAACCCGCAGGGTCTGCACACTAAAGGTTCGGTGACGTTTCAGTAGTATTGAGTTATGTATGTTGGTGACCGAAGGTTGTTCGGAGTCCCAGATGAGATCCTGGACGTCACGAGGAGCTCCGGAATGGTCCGTGGGTAAAGATTGATATATAAGATGTCCTGTTTTGGTTACCGAAATGTTTGAGGTACTTCGGTAATGTATCGGGAGTGCGGGAGGGTACCAAGGGCCATCGGGAGGGTGGTCTCGACCCAAAGGACCTCATGGGCTGTGGGAGGAGTCAAAATAGCCCCTAGTGGTCTGGCGGAACCACACACTAAGGCCCATGCGGCTAGGGATGGGAAAAACCCAAAGGTGGAAAAGGTGGAAAGGATTTCCAAGTGGAGAGGAGGAATCCTACTCCTAGTAGGATTGGAGTAGGACTCCTCCACCTCCAATTTCGGTCAAACCTTGAGGGTTTGAGGCTGCCTCCTCCCCTCCCTCCCTCGTATATATACTAGAGGAATTAGAGGTAGCCCTAACCCTAATTAGCCACGTGTTGCCCTCTCTCTCTAGATCGTTTTCTCCTCTAGATTAGTTCCGCAGCGCTTGGCGGAGCCCTGCTGGATTGTCCACCACCATCACCACCACGCCATTGTGTTGGAGAACTCATCTACCTCTCCGCCCATCTTGTTGGATCAAGAAGGCGGGGATCGTCATCGAGATGTACGTGTGCTAAACGCGGAAGTTCCGTCCGTTCGGCACTAGATCGGGATGGATCGTGACGGGGTCGCGGGACAGATCGTGATGATATCGCGGGACGGACTGCGATTTGGATCGTGAAAATGTTCCACTACATCAACCGTGTTATATACGCTTCCTCTTAGCGATCTACAAGGGTATGTGGATCCGATCTCCCCTCTCGTAGATGATCATCACCATGGATAGGTCTTGCGTGCGCGTAGGATTTTTTTCCCATGCAACGTTCCCCAACACAGATGATGGTACATATGGCTTCAATGACGAATGTCTATGAAATCCGGTGAATACACATGATCTATGATCAGGCTCTGTTAATGCGCGCGTGCGTCCTCTCCTTACTCAAGGTGGTGGATTGAAGCTTGGCTTTGTGGATGAGAATCTAGAGTTTAAACTCGGCTGGACTTGTTACCATGGGCACACATGCGATGGTTCCTTCTTGAAGGCGTTATCTAGGAAGTGTATGTTTCTCATTTGATTGTCTTGTATTATAGGGTTAATGGCTATCTCCTGATGGTACTATTCCCATACATGTGGCCTTGGATTTTTTTCGCTTTATTTACGAGTCGATATTGTAATAATATATGGATGTATGCCTCATTCGATGCAGAGGCCAGAAGTTATCCTCTTTTTCATAAAAAGACAAAAGAATATTCAAAATTTTGATATTTTGAATTCTTTTTTGGTTTTACTGCTCATTCGAGCTCATTTGTGCTCGAGCTCACAAGGATACTTTCTTGCTAGTACACGTGTGAAGGTAGTGTTTTCTTTAGAGAAATTTGAAGTTGTTTATGTTTTGAAACAAGGGGAATTCTTAAGGTGATGTTGGAGTGAATATTTAGCCACCATGTTGCCAACTTTTTTTCAAAATGAAGGCAAAAGATTTGCCTCGTCAACTAATTAAGCAAAAGAGAGTTACCCTGTTAATTAATGGAAAACCGGACAAAAACCAATACAAATATACCACATGAGGACTACTCACATAACATGCAATCCATAAGCACACAATCAGCCCGACAATCATACCAACACATAACGACCACCAACCTCCACACAACTACTTCAAAAACACATACCCAACGAGAGTACCTCGACCGAAGACCACGAGCACCACCAAGACTACAGACACAAGTCACACCATAAGGACAACCGAAGAGACTGATGATCATCCATCAAGCAGCTGTGGACGCCTTTCTCGCGTCACCACTCTTCTTACTTTTGCTCGTAATGATAGACTCCTTCACAATGACCTTGCCAGATCCTGCACAAGCCGCCTCCAAATGCTTGAGCAAGTTGTGAACCCCTAACTTGAAGATAATCGCATCGACCTTGTCACGCAAAGACACCATCTTCCCAATGATCACGTGCAATTGGGTGACCGCAGTGTTGAAACCTCCGTGGTCCACAAAGGCGAGCGACTGGCTAGGCTCCAAAGAGCACTAGTAGAAAACAGGGTTTCAGTCCCAGTTCCAGAGGGCCTTTAGTCCCGGTTCTGCAACCGGGACTAAGCAATCGGGACAAATGGCCGAAACTTTTAGTCCCGTTTGTGTTACGAACCGGGACGAACAGTGCTCCACGTGGACGTTGTGGGGCGCGAGGGCATGATGACATTTAGTTCAGGTTGGTAACAAAAACCGGGTTAGGCGCCAACATACGAGCACCTCAACATCACCAGCCACAAAAACCATCGACACGACAACATCGCCCACGAGAGCCACTGATACGATTGACTCGGGCACCTCCAGTTGCTCACATGATAGAGGCAAAACATACCCCTCGCACGAGGTCACCGAAGAGTCCACCTCTACGTTCTCCACAGACAAAGGCGAAACAGGGCACAGACATACCTCCCGTAGGTCGGACAAGATCTGCAAAACTGGAGCCTCGGGCACAGTGATGGGCTCGCCCTCACTGGTATGCAACACAGGAGACATGGTCAACGATGATGATGAGTTATCCCCAACACGAGGAGAGAAACATCAATATAGCCCTTGGTTCCCACTAGTAGAAAACAGGGCTATCGTTTCGGCCCTGGCCAGCCCATTAGTCCCGGTTCTTCAAGAACCGGGACCAAGAACCGGGACCAATGGGGGGTATTAGACCCGGTTCGTGAGTCCAGGGGGCCGGCCGGGGCCTCGTGGGCATTGGTCCCAGTTCGTGTGGAACCATTTGTACCGGTTCGAGCCACGAACCGGGACCAATGGTCCTCGCTGCTGGCCCACAACCATTGGTCCCGGTTCGTGGCTTGAACCGGGACAAATAACTTGCCTACATATACCCACCGCCGCGTCAGAGCACTCCACGGTGCTCTGTTTTTGTCAAGCCGGCGAGGGGAGGGCATTTGGGTGCTCTAGTTCACCTCCTATGCACATGAGGTGTTCGATGAAATGCCCGAGGCACACTAGTTAAGCTTTCTCCTCTCGAAACTCGACCTCCGAGCTCCATTTTCAACGAGATTTGTCTAGATTTAGCGGTCCGTCACGCCCCGTCCCCGCCCCGTCTTCACCACCGTCGATCGCCCGCGCCGATCTCGTCGCCGGCACCACTGTGGTGAGCCTCTTGTTCTTATCTTCTTTCTGAAAGAAAAAAATTCTGACTTCAGATAGATACTTGTCTAATTTTCTTACTTTTATTATTCCTTGTTATTATATAGTGCGATGGTTTTGATATCCGCCCCCGTCGGCCCTCGTCCTGTCTATCATTCAGATGTGGTATATATTATATTTTCATAACTATTTGGTTCATTTATTGTTTATGACAATTATGCCGACTAATGTGACATAGATTTTATTTATCTAGGAGGTTGTTGAACCGGAAATTCGAACCGACCCTATTGTCGAGATGTTAAATTTAGTTGAAGAAGAAAACAATTACTTAAAGGAAAAAATAAGAAAAATTTAGGAGGAGAAGATGATATTGGAGTTGCATGTTGCGGATGTCGTCGATGATCACAAGATCAAGATGGATGCAATGCGGTTGAAGATTAAAAAAAATAAAATATGCCATTTATACCGAGGCTTGGTATCATTATGCAGTTGGATCAATTGTTACCTTGGTTGCCGTTATGATCACATTTGTTTTTGCATTGAAATGTTTTACGTAATTTCAATGTATGGTTTAATTAGATGCTCTGAAGAGCTATATGTTGTTCAATGAGAACTATGTATGTACTTTGGTTTTAATGCTCTAGAGAACTATGTATGTACTTTGGTTTCAGAGTTCATTTCAAATGCTTTTCAACTTCATGGTCTTACAACTTTGAATGGTGCATTTTGAACACAGAAAAACAAGGGAGTTCAAATAAGTTCAAAAAAATTGAAATCCCTTTGTAACATACGAGTTTCCGTATGAAACCCTCATACTTCGAAAGAGATTGTTCGTTTTGTACACGAAGTGCATCCAGTTTTTGCCGCGAGCCTCTCTACTTTCTTGCACATGCTATGTGGGTGAAATGATGATACCATGCCAACCTGGAACCTTTTCAGAGTTTATTTCAAATGCTTTTCAATTTCATGGTCTTATAGTTGAAAATAATCAGTAAATGCATGGAAAATAACAAATGAAGTCAGAAAGGGTTGTAAATTGATGATGTGGCTTTGAATGGTGCATTTTGAACACAGAAAAACAAGGGGGGTTCAAATAAGTTCAAAAAAATTGAAATCCCTTTGTAACAAACGAGTTTCCGTACGAAACCCTGATACTTCGAAAGAGATTGTCCGTTTTGTACACGAAGTGCATCCAGTTTTTGCCGTAAGCCTCTCTACTTTCTTGCACATGCTATGTGGGTGAAATGATGATACCATGCCAACTTGGAACCTTTCCAGAGTTCATTTCAAATGCTTTTCAATTTCATGGTCTTATAGCTGAAAATAATCAGTAAATACATGAAAAATAACAAATGAAGTCAGAAAGGGTTGTAAATTGATGATGTGGCTTCGAATGGCGCATTTTGAGCACAGAAAAACAAGGGGGTTCAAATAAGTTCAAAAAAAATTGAAATCCCTTTGTAACAGACGAGTTTCCGTATGAAACCTTGATACTTCGAAGGAGATTGTCCGTTTTGTACACGAAGTGCATCTAGTATTTGTCGTAAGCCTCTCTACTTTCTTGCACATGCTATGTGGGTGAAATGATGATACCATGCCAACTTGGAACCTTTTCAGAGTTCATTTCAAATGCTTTTCAATTCCATGGTCTTATAGCTCAAAATAATCAGTAAATGCATGGAAAATAACAAATGAAGTCAAAAACAAAACAAAATAAAATAAATAAGTAATTTGAAACAAAATAATATAAACTTTAATAAAATAGATAAGTAGAAACAAAAATACTTTAATAACATAAATAAAATTTGTGAAACTAAAATTATCAAAGTATTTTATGTTCAAAACATTATAAACAACTTCTAGTATTATTGAAACTCAAATTATATAAAATTCATGCAACTAAAATTATCAAAGTATTTTCTGTTCAAAATCATTAAAAGCAAAAAGAATTTTCATAAAGAACTTTTTTTAGAAACTTTAATAGCAAAAAGAATTATCATAAAATAAAATTAATAAGTAATTATAAACTAAATAAAATAAAATAAATAAGTATTTTGTTGTAAGTAGAAGAAAAACAAAATAAATAAAGCAAAAAAGAAAACAAAAAAAAACTGGGAAAAAATAAAAAAATTGCCACCAACTCGGTCACCATGGCGTGAATACGACTAGAAACCCATCCATGGACGAGGATTCAGGCCCGCAGTAGGCCCAGAAGGCCCATCAGGCAAAGTAGTAGCAAGTAGGCCCGTAAGCCTGCAGTGGAGAGGAGCTCGAGAGGGGTGCGGCAGTGGGGCTTATAAACCACTGCGCGCCCTCTCAACTAGCGAGGTGGGACTAAACTTTGGTCGCGACGCGTGCAGCCTTTGGTCCCGGTTGGTGGCACCAACCAGGACTAAAGCGGTGCATTGGTACCGGTTCGTGGCACCAACCGGAACCAAAGGCCGCCGCTTCCCGCCCTTTGGGCTGCTAAAAAGTGACCTTTAGTCCCGGTTGGTGCCACCAACCGGGACCAAAGGCCACCGACCTTTGGTCCCGGTTGGTGGCACCAACCGGGACTAAAGGGGGCATTGGTACCGGTTGGTGGCACCAACCGATACCAAAGGCTTTTTTATATAAGCCAGCAGTTGTGAAAATTTCGTCAATTCTTCGATCCCTCCGACGACGCCGCCAGGCTGCCCGAGCTCGTCGTGCCTCTACCGCGCCCCCGACCACGCCGTCGTTGCCCGGCCCGACCACGCCGTCGTTGCCCGGCCCGACCACGCCGTCGTCGCCCCTGCCCCCCGACCACGTCGCGCGCCCTCGCTGTGCCTCTACCACGCCCCTACCCGCCCGTCGCCACCCTTTGCCCCGTCGATCGCCATCGCCCCTGCCCCGACCACGCCGCCGTCGCCGCCCTCTACACCGACGCCGGCGCCGTGCCTCTACCCCTGCCCCGACCACGCCGCACCTCTCCTTGGTCAGGCCGACGCCGGCGCCGTGCCTCTGCCTCTGCCCCTGTCCTCTCCTTTGTTTTTTAGATTATATGATGTTTTTTTCCAGATTATGTGTATATGTGTGAGCATATGTATGTGTGTATATCTGATTATATGTCTTTTTTAGATTTTTTGTTCATATAAATGATGATTTGTTTTTTTCATTTTTATAAAAATGTATATATGTATGTATGTTCTCTGTGCATATAAAAGTTAGATTTTTAGTACATTTGGGTACATTTTAGGTTAGTTTTATCTATATATGTTCTCTGATTTAGTATATTTTAGGTTAGTTTCATTTTTAGAAAAGTTTTATATATTTAGGAAAAGAAGGAAGAGAAGGAAGAAGGAAGAAGGAAGAAGAAGAAAATGTTTTATATATGCAAAAGTTACATTTTTAGAAAAGCATTATATATAGCCAGGAAGATAACGAAAAATAAGAAAAAGAATGAGAGGAGAAAAAGGAAAATAAGAAGAGGAAGAAAGGAGAAGAAGAGGAGAGGAAGAAGAGGAGAAATAAATAAGAAGAGGAAAAAAGAAGAAAAAGAAGAGGAGAAGAAGAAAGGAATAGAGGAGAAAGAAGAAAAAAATAGAAATTTCTATTTTTTTCTTCTTTCTCCTCTATTCCTTTCTTCTTCTCCTTTTTTTCTTCTTTTTTTTCTTCTATTCCTTTCTTCTTCTCCTCTTTTTATTTATTATTTTGTCTTCTTATTTTTTATCGGGTATGTCGTTGTCGATATACCCCCTCCCAATCGAACTTCAACACGAGGGGGGGTACCGATATACCCCCTCCCTGATAACATTATTTTCCCATGTATATGTATGTCGCGTCGTTGTCGATATAACCCCCTCCCGGATAACTTCGACAAGAGGGGCGGTCGATATATATAACCACTCTATACCATGATAACTTATACCACGGGAGCACCCCCCTCGGCCCTCTCGCTCGACCAAAACTCTCGAGGACACCCAAACCCTAGAGAAAAAACAATGTTGGTCTCCTAGCCCCTCCCGCCGCGCCCCTACCCGACAAACTCTCTCGAGGCCACCCAAATTTACCAAGTTAAAAGAGTGTTGTCATCGAGGCCACCCCAAACCCTTGAAGCGTTGTGTCGAGGCCACCCCAAACCGTTGAAGCGTTGTCTAGGCCACCCCAAACCCTAGAGAAGCAGTGTCGAGGCCACTAACATGATTCCTTATTGTGATTAGCTAGCTAGTTCTACGTTTTCCACTAATATATATCCATCTGTACCATGTTTGAATAATAATTAACATGTTGTAAATATTTGCAGAAAATATGGATCACTCCCGAGACGAAGCAACAGAAGCGATGTTGGGGGAGATAATCGCACAAGGAAGTGATGTCATTGCGTCGTTTCTCTACGACACCGATGGTCAGGAAGGACCGGATGAAGAAGAGGGCTATGTCCATGATGGCTCCGGTGACCCATTAATGTCGATACAAGAAGAGGGCTATATTCATGATGGCTCCGGTGACCCAATGGAGGTACAAGAAGGAGACCGTGATGACGGCTCCGGTGACCGAACCGAGTCCGGCCAGGTATATTAATTGATGCATTCATTGTTTTCATATTTACACATATTAATTAACTCCCGTATTTATTCTTTTTTTCTCTAGCCCTCCGGATCGAGCTCAACTTCGGTAAAGAAACGAGGCTCGAAGAAAAAGTTGCGCTCGGATGAAAGGTTTGAGATCACAACAATCGCGCGCGATGGCAAGCCGATTGAACCCATCCGGACAAGGGTTAAAGCCAAAGAAGGAAGACCCTGAGGTTAAAGCCAAAGAAGGAAGACCCTGAGGTGCCGACGTCTTATGTCTTCGATATGCAGAAAGAAGATCTTTGGACAACGCTTAAGGCAAATTTCACCCTACCGCCAGAGGAGGATCCAGAGAAGCCAGTTAAAGAGGAATTGATCAAGTCTCGTGCTCTTAAGAAGATGACAGAACTATTCAGGAGGTGGAAGAATGAGCTGAAAACGTTTGTCGACAAAGAAGAGACACCAGAATTCACCGGCCGGTTTGTGAAGATCAGAGATCAATGGCCCGCATTTGTGGCCCACAAGACATCGGAAAAGAGTAAGAAGATGTCAGCAACAAACAAGAAAAATTATGCAAAGAAGAAGCATCACCATCGCACGGGGTCAGGTGGTTACCTCAAAGCCCGACCTTTGTGGGACAAGGCTGAGAATGACCTGATTGCTAAAGGGGTCGAAGCAGAGACATTGAGATGGCCAGACCGTTGCCGGACTTGGTTCTTCGGGGTTGGCGGAACCTTGGACCCTGTATCAGGGAAGTGCGTTTGGACGGAAGAGCAACTGCGAATACCCGTCACGAAGCTTCGGCACTATATCGCCGCAGCACAGGAAGGGACGTTCGTTCCAGATAGAGAGAAGGACGAGCTCACAATGGCCCTCGGGAATCCTGAGCACCCTCGACGGACACGAGGCACGCCAGGCTCCCTTCCGTGGAACGTTGGGTTTCCGGACGTAGGGGGTTACAAAACCCAGGAGAGGAGGAAGAAAGTGGAGCATAGCCAACTGCACGCGTTGCACGAAAGGGTACAAGGGCTAGAGGAACGAGAAGCAGATCGCAGCAAACGACCTGCCGAAGCTTCCCCTGAAGCTACCCCGCCATCTCAGCGGAGAAGCAGCGTGGCTTCCACCGAGCAGACTCAGCAGCTGGAGCCTGTCTTCACGGGCTACCCCGTGGATGCTATCACAGAGTCTCAACATTGCCACCTTATGACGCGATGGATGACATTTAAAGTCAAGGCAGCTGTTGGCTCTGTTTTACCTAATGAACCTGGCTTAACCTACCACAGCCAGCCGATTCTAGAAGGATATGCTAGGGTGATGGTGGATCAAATAACGGACGGATTTGAGGACCTTGAGCTTGACCACCCTACGGGTGAAGGGGAGATTCGGCTGGGTTCTTCTCTGAAGACTACATGCCTATGGCGGAAGGAGCTCATCAACCTTCCGAACTGGACGCCTCCGCCTCCTCCTCCTCCTCCGGCGAGTCAGGGCACTCCGCCTCCTCCTCCGCCTCCTCCGGCGAGTGATCAGGGCACTCAGCCTCCTTCTCCGGCGCATGGCGGCACTCCGCCTCCTTCTCCGCCTGCGCCGGCGCGCCCGAGCAGCTAGCTGCCTCCTCCTTCTCCGCCTCGTCAACAAGGGCGGAAGAGACCCGCCGCCGCTCCGGCTCCTCTGGCGCGTCGTCCTTCTGCTTCGCCTCGTAAGAAAGTAAAGACAGCCGCAGCCGCTCCGTCTGCTCCGGCGTCTAGCACTACAGCCAGAGGCAGGCAATACAGATACGGTCCTTCTCTAAAGACTCCAGAGAAGGTACCATACGAGAGGAGCCAGGAGGAAATCACGAAGATCGTGGAAGCCAAAGTGAAGAACTTCTTTGAAGGGGTGAAAGCAAAAAAACATCCACCTCCGGAGGAGAAGATAGATCCGGTAAAAGCAAAGCGTACTCTGGCTGCCCTGAAGAAACCACCAAAGTCTCCGACGAAAGGCAACTATGAGCGCATTATTACAAAGTCATTTATCGAAGCGCAGCGGTCGGGAAGTACTGTCAGTGATCAAAGGTTAGCAGAACGACGAGCTGGGAAAAAAGTTGCCCAGCTCGGCAAACAAGCAAACCAATCGTCCCCCCGCCCCCCCGCTCAAGGTGTCTAGCGATATCGTCGCTAATCATCCGGGGATCTTGTTGCCCGGTACCAAATTACCTGCCCGATGACGCACATTTTGATTTATTGGAGGTGGACGAACACAAATACGTGTACGGGAAGCCTCTCGTCAAAGATGAAAGATCTCTAACAACGATGATGCGAAGATTCCATGATTGGTACATGAAAACATGCAAAGAGTCTGGGGAGTAATATTTTGACGCTGAGAGTTAGAAAGGAGCATGACCTCGTTGGACTTGAATTGTTGATGGTTCCATTTGAGGAGTTCTTCCCGTTTTTCAATCTCCTGGCCCTCGATAAATTAATGATCACTTGCTACTGCCTGTAAGTAGTACTACTTCTGTCATTAAGTCTCTATATATAGGTCAGCTCTTTCATTGCATGTATTTTTAATTATCCTCACTATATTATATGCAGATTGAAGATCGTCGAATTGAAGAAAAGACAAATCGGTGATATTGGGTTCATTAACACAAATCTCGTAGATGCATTTATGATTAAATCTCAGGCCAAAGATACCGAGGCCAACCTGCTACAATCGTTTGTATTGAATCAAAACAAAGCTCTAATACTCTTCCTGTACGAATTCCAGTGAGTGTTACTGTCTTGTGCATATTCGGTTTCCCTTATTAGTTAAGGTTATAGTAATGTAATTGATGAGTTATGCATGCGTGCGCAGCTTTCACTATATTCTCCTAGAGATTAAGCTTGAGCAGGGACTAGTAACCGTCTTAGACTCGAGACGAAAAGATCCCAACGAGTATGCGGATATGACTGAAATTCTAGAGAAGTAAGTTAAATCGATCATTATCGCACCATATTGGCAACTTTATTCATTTCCTGATATCAAGTAATTGTTTTCTTTGTCTGACAGGGTTTGGAAAAAATTGACCGCAAAAACTCCGGGACTGCCGAAGAAGCTGCAATTTAGATAGCCGAAAGTAAATATTGTAGTAGCATGTTCCACGCATCTCCTAGTGATTCAAGCGCTAGTTTCATCAATACCATTTAGCATGCTTGCTAACTATCAGTTTGATTGACCTCTATTTCTTGTAAAGTGGTTGTGGCAGGAACCAGGGAATGATTACTGTGGATACTACATTTGCGAGTCCATCCGCCACACGACCTGTGAGCGGGGCTACTCTGACAAACAATATGACGTGCGTAAATAATAATATTCATAATTTTATTTTATTGCCATCATTTGTGTTCAGTTTCATTTATTCATATATATGTATTGACCCCCTTCTTCAAATTAGATATATCGGATGCGGAATGAACTCCTACCAGCAGATCGTGTGCGAGGAATTCAAGAGGAATTGGCGGCATTCTTTCTTGACCACGTGATCGCTAAAGACGGAGAATACCATGTGAACCCTAATGAGTTGAATTTTAATTAGGAGATTATATTGTAAGAGATAATTATATTGTATATATGTAGCCAGTAGCGTCGGATAGATATACGAGAACTTGTTGTTCAACCAATCTCTCAGAGAAGGAGAGGTGGTCGATATCACTTCTCTTTGTATGCATATGTTCATGACGATCTTCTATTTCCTTCATTTGCTTACTAGCTAGCGTGTCTAGTCCTCTCTATACGTATAGTATGCAGCGTCGACCAAGCACGGAGATAAGAGAGGACACTTCTCTCTATTCATTAGCTAGCTAACACAATATATGAAACACCTAAATTAACCCCCCAAAACCCCCCCCCCCCCCCTTAAAAAAACCCTTCACCTGAAATGCTGACGCGTGGATGCCTTTTGGTCCCGGTTGGTGTCACCAACCGGGACTAAAGACCCCCCTGGCCGGGCTTGCCGCATTGACCACGTGGAGGCCCATCTGTCCCGGTTGGTGTAAGAACCGGAACTAAAGGCCAAGGGCATTAGTAACGACCTTTTAGTCCAGATTTTAAAACCGGGACAGAAGACCCTTACGAACCGGGACAAAAGACCATTTTTTTACTAGTATCCCTTTCTTCGTGAAGGCAATAGCAGCCACACTTGGAGGCATGAACGTCCGAGTGGTCGGCAACATAGTCGGCACAACAGCGGGCCTCTCTTCTCTTCAAAAAGCTTTCAGCCTGCATCATCCAACCCTGTAGCAATACGGTGTGGTCAGCAAGAGCAGATTGCAACATCATATTAGGCTGGGTTGTGGAGCCAACGGTAGGAGAGATGACAGACGCCCAAAATCCATGAGGAACCATCTTGGATGGGAGCGTGTATTTTATCTTGCCTTGCCTTGGTGTGCAGCCGTTGCCAACTTTCTCATAAAAGGGAGAAATCACCCATTAACATTTGCAGACTACTCTACTCATTGTCGCAAAAAGAGCACTCCTACACAGCTAAGACTGACGGTTATAATGATAAGCTTTATACGTTTGTTGGCTGCACTAATCACTGATTAGAAAATAGTTAAGTGAGCTCGCTTTGGTGCTCGTGATGATTATGGTGATGCTTTTGTGGATGGGGCAGACCAGAGAATGAAAACTAATTGAGCCTTTTGTGCACTCTTTACTCGGACTGATGGTTGGCACTGTTCTGAAAAGCTATCGTACTGTTTATCACAATATCAGCTGCAGATCCGCTTGTACTGTAGGAGTACTAAAGTAGCAAGCCTCATTGTTAACCTGTAAACTACTCTGGGCCGCCTGACCGCTACATCATTGCATCGCTTGAAGTCCATGAATGGAGCCATGGAGGGAACACCAGAATCTTGGAGTCAGCTCATCCGTTATAGGTAAATTTTACAGTTTTGACCTTTTTTAAAAAGTTAAGCCGAATTTGATCCCGGTTGGAATTTTTTTCCGGATCGAACCCTTTTGCTACCGCCAGAGCCCTTGGCCGTAGGAAAATGGCCTACCACCAAAGAGGCTGGCGGTAGCGCATGTGACCCTACCGTCAAAGGGTTCGGCTGTAGGCACTCACGCGCACTGTGTCCGCTACTTACAGATATGTTTACGCTAGGCCTGTAACCCTACCGTCAGGGCCCTCGGTGATAGGCTGTTATATCCTATTGATAAAGTCTCTGGCGGTAGCAAAAGGGTCAGATCCAAAAAAAATTCTCAGCCGGGGTCAGGTCCAACTTATCTTTTCAAAAAAGTCAAAACAATGAATTTTACCTGCGTTATACGCGGGTACGATACAACATACTCCCTTTGTTTCACAATATACAACTTCGATGTGTCATTGTGAAAATGCAAGCAAGTGAGCAGGAGATGGCGGCTCACTTGTCTTCAAATGTCGATACTCGATTCTTTTCTTAACTAATGAACTAGATATTTTTTTAATCTCTATTTAGAAAACAGTTGACGATACTCGGTCTGTATTTGGAATATGGTGAATGATTGAGTTGGATGGCATAATCTCGTCCCCTTTCTTAACGCAGCCACGACTTCCATTCTAGAATGGTGGGAGGCGGTATCTTACCGCAATGATAGAGCGTCTAAATGTACCCCATCGATTCAAATGCTCGCCTCTTGACAATTTTGAAACGAGCGCAATGCTAGAATCTTTTGACATATCTCTACAAATACCTACAAATATCCTCTCCAACATCAAGAAAAACTCATCCCTTTATGTCAAAGCCGGAGAAAATCATGTTAGAGTTGCAATGCTAGGAGAGTAAGGGCACATCTCCAATAGCATGTGTATATTTAGATGTCTATATATTCATACGGACAATGTTTGAAAAATATTCTCTCATATACACGTTTGGTTTTGCATCAAAACGTCTATATATAAGGACCATGACCGGTGGGCCGCCGCTCAGGAAAGGGAGGAATCATGGCTGTAGATGAGTTTGGACGACGTCTTGACGTTGTCCACGCGTGGACATTGTGGAGGTCTATTTAAAAATTATGCATATTTGAACGATCATATAGGCAAGTTGCTTGACCCCTGTTTTAGGTTTTAAAAACAAATATAGACGTTCATATAAACAAAGCTATTGGAGATGCTCTAACTGGCTATGGCCCGTGTCTTTACGTATACAGACTTTTTTCTCCTTGATGAAATGTCAAAGCTTTAGCCTCGTTTAGAGAAAAAGCGGGAGCTGATAAAAAGAGACTCAGAGAAATAAGTAGTACTAGAACAAACTGTACGTATAGTATAATTTATAACTTTGATTTGGTATTTTGGTTACACACAGGTAGTGCCATGTTATGCATGGTACACCGTACACAGAGTCAGTGGGCGGGAGAGCACATGCAAACCATGCTTCCTACATTTCCCACACATGTTCACGACGCTAGACGACGACCCCACATATGACACCAGACAGACGGCATCTCAAGCTCCGTGATCCCACGCAAAATACAAAAAATAAAATAAGGCAAATGATTTCGATCAACCGAGTGATGAACTGCAACCAGCAGAGGGGCCAGAGCGCATGCATGCATGCATGCGTGCATGATGCAGGCGCACGTGGCCGCTCATGGGCCGGTCGGGGCCAATCAACTGAACTGGACGAAGGAGCGGTAGTCGGTGTTGGGCCTCCAGTTGGCCGGGATGACATTGTTGGCCACCAGCTTCTTGCCGGAGTCGCTGGTGATGCGCATGGAGAAAGGCCCCTGGAGGCGGTGGTTGGAGTCCATCCGCCAGATGGATCCCCACGACTCGCGCATCGCCATCCACGACCCCGAGTTGGCCTCCTTCATGTCCACCTGGATCACGTCGCCGTCCATGTCCTCGTACTCGATCAGCACCGCCAGGTACACCGCGTTGGAGCCCTCCACCACGTGGAAGTTGATCTTGAGGCCGGGGAAGTTGCACGGCACCCTCCTGAACTGGATGTCGATGATGCCCGAGTGGCGGAGCTTCTCGTTGAGGCCCGACTTGGCCAGGGCGCCGAAGGCCGTGCCGCTCAGGTCAAAGTGGTACTGGGCGACCGGGTAGTAGTTCATGTCGGTGATCATCACCGTCTCGATGTTGCCGGAGCAGGAGCGGTCGCCGCTGCATCGTATCTGAAAGCACAAGCCAGGATGCATGGTCAACCAAGTCTCAACACACTGTGATACCAACTGATACTATCACCAAACCAAGTGTATGTACGTAGTGCAGTGTACTGTATTCCATCGTCTCACTCTCACCAAGGTCCAGGGAAAAGGAATGTAAGCTCATCTATGGCAGTAAAGTAGTACCTGGTAGCAGGAGCCGCAGCCCTTGCCGTCCTTGAACAGGGGCTGGTTGCCGCAGGAGGTCATGGAGGAGAAGGGGTACTGGTTCACGTGCTTGAAGCCGCAAGCGCCGCCTGCATGCATGCACACCGATGAACCAAATTGAGCAACGACATTAGATTAGAACGGACGGAGAGCATCGCTGCATCAAGCATCCACACGGCACGGCAGGCACGTACCGTTGTCGTCGGGCCCGGCGCCGTTGGGCGCTCCGTACCAGGTCGCTCTGGCCGGGAGCCACGCGGAGCTGTAAGACACGGCGGAGGTGTTGAGGTTCACCGCCGCCGCCGAGGAGACATACGCGGCAGCAAGCACGGCGGCGAGCGCGACGGCCTTGACAGAGAGTACCCCGGCCATCTTCAGCTGCTAAGCTGCTAGAGCCTTGTCGCTATGCTGTATTTGCCACTGGGGGGTGGTAGTAGTGTTGCTCTGCTGTGGACTCTGGTTTGTGTCTTGATGGTCCAAGGGAAGGACCTTTGCCGGACTATTTATAGGCAGGCAAAACGGCCGCGGGACGGGCGGGCGATTCGACCGGCGTCGTCACCCACCCCACCATCGGCAACGGCCGTTGCACTGCACCGGACGGGCCGTGGCGCTAGGCGCTAGGTGCGTGCCTCACTGGTCGTATGCTCACATGGGGTTGGGAGGAAATCATGGGGGATTGGAGGCTTCGGTTCACGAGCATCGCTATTATAAAATCACATCTCGGCCGCTATGCCATGTTACGCTTGGTGTGGACAGGTGCGTACCGGCCAATGATTTATCGAATAATAATCTCTCCCTCTTTGGGGTCCTGGTTTCGATTGAGATGGGCAACTCGGTGTGGATTAGCTGAGAACGCGCGCGGTTGTTGATCCCAGCACATGCGGTGGGAAACCACAGGAACGACCCACCATCGCCCCCGCCAGCGCCAGGTCGATCACAATGCACGGAAACTATAGTCTCGAACCAATGGAACTCTGGAGGCAATCATCGTATAACCCAGCATCTCTAGACTGATAATTCATCGTCGCATCGATTGATCCTCTGGATGGCCACTCTCAAATTCATACGTATTACTTTAGAAAATCGAGCCATAATATGATATGCGATTTTTTTTTTCCAGTCAATTGCTCTCCGCCGTAACATGTTGATCCAACGGCTTCGGAGTCATCTTCTTCTTCCAACCACACTGTCAACATTCCTGTAGTACCTGCCTGTGTACCGAAAGAAGACATAATGAGTTGAAAGTGCGGGAGCGGTCCAAATTGATAATAGGCCAAGGATTTAGACTCGTCATGATAGGAGACCGTCTCACTGGCTTGCAAGGCCGAACTGGACTAGTTAAGCAGGATTTTTTTTCTTGAAAGGTCACCAGAGAAGGAGGGAGAGAATCGCCACGTGAATATATTGCTCAAAAAGCTGTCAAGGCAAGAGTTTCTTCCTAAACAGTGGTTGATCCAGTTTATAAGGAAAACTGAATCAAAAACCTAAACAAATTGACCCGGTTTATAAGGAAAACCAAGCCAAAAACTGTATAGGTAGGGACGAAAAGCAATGCCCAAACAGGGCACACCAAGCTAGTAGACAGAAAACCATCGTCATGAAAGACATTTGTAGATGTGGGGTGCCGTTGAGGGATTGCAATACTTGAACTTTGCAAGCGGCCTAAAGCGCAAACCGACGTGCGTACCGAGAACACTACACAACTCAGGAGCATCCACAATCAACTAGTGCAACTAAACACGAATCTTCACTAGGAGCTCCGTCATGGTCACGGGACGATTAGCAAGTTGCACTAGTAGAAAATGGGTCTTTCGGCCGGAGCACAAAAGACCATTAGCCCCGGTTCAAATTAAAACCGAGACAAATGCCAGACATTGGTCCCGGTTCAGTTTGCTAGGGCATTGGCCCCGGTTCGGTTCATCTCATTAGTCCCGGTTCGGGGCAAAAACCGGGACTAAAGATCCAGCGACTGCCACGTGGCGTGCCGCGGAGCATTAGCCCCGGTTTGTGGCCAGAACTAGGACTAAACAGTAGGTTATTAGTCCTGATTTTAGACAAAAACCAGGACTAAAGTGCTGCCTATATATACCCTCGCCCCTGCCACCCATGATGACCCACAAGTGTAGGGGATCTATCGTAGTTCTTTCGATAAGTAAGAGTGTCGAACCCAACGAGGAGCAGAAGGATCTGGCAAGTGGTTTTCAGCAAGGTATTCTCTGCAAGCACTGAAATTAACGGTAACATATAGTTGTGTGGTAAGATGATTCGTAGCAAGTAGCCAGAAACAATAGTAACAACGGTGCAGCAAAGTGGCCCGATCCCTTTTGTAGCAAGGGACAAGACTGGACAAACTCTTATAGGAGGTAAAGCGCTCCCGAGGACACATGAGAATTTCTGTCAAGCTAGTTTTCATCATGTTTATATGATTCACGTTCGCTACTTTGATAGTTTGATATGTGGGTGCACCGGTGCTTGGGTGCTGCCCTTACTTGGACAAACCTCCCACTTATGATTAACCCCTCTCGCAAGCATCCGCAACTACGAAAGAAGAATTAAGACAAAGTCTAACTATAACATTAAACTATTGGATCCAAATCAGCCCCTTACGAAGCAACGCATAAACTAGGGTTTAAGATTATGTCACTCTAGCAACCCATCATCTACTTACTACTTGCCAATGCCTTCCTCTAGGCCCAAATAATGGTGAAGTGTTATGTAGTCGACGTTCACATAACACCACTAGAGGAAAAACAACATACAACACATCAAAATATCAAACGAATACCAAATTCACATGACTACTTATAGCATGACTTATCCCATATCCTCAGGAACGAAAGTGACTACTCACAAAGCATAATAATATTCATGACCAGAGAGGTATTGAATAGCATCAAGGATCTGAACATATAATCTTCCACCAAGTAATCCAACTAGCATCAACTGCAAAGAGTAATTAACACTACTAGCAACCTTACAAGTACCAACCGGAGTCGTGAGACGGAGATTGGTTACAAGAGATGAACTAGGGTTTGGAGATGAGATGGTGCTGATGAAGATGTTGATGGTGATGAGTCCCCTCCGATGAGAGGAGTGTTGGTGATGACGATGATGACGATTTCCCCCTCCGGGAGGGAAGTTTCTCCGGCAGGACGACCCTGCCGGAGCTCTAGATTGGTTCTGCTCAAGTTCCGCCTCGTGGCGGCGGCGATTCCTCCCGAAAGCCTACTCCTAATTTTTTTCTGGAACGAAACCCTCCTTATAGCAAAAGAGGGGGGCCAGAGGGCCAACAGGGAGCCCACAAGCCCTCTAGGCGCGGCCAGGGGGTAGGCCGCGCCTAGTAGGCTTGTGGCCTCTTGCTGGCTCCCCTCTGGTACTTCTTCGGTCCAGTATTTTTTATAAATTCTAGAATAAATCCTCGTTGATTTTCACGGCTTTTAGAGTTGCGCAGAATAGGTATCTCAAACTCGCTCCTTTTTTAGGCCAGAATTCCAGCTGCCGGCATTCTTCCTCTTCATGTAAACCTTGCAAAATAAGAGAGAAAAGGCATAAGTATTGTACCATGAAGTGTAATAACAACCCATAAAGCGATAAATATCAACATAAAAGCATGATGCAAAATGGACGTATCAACTCCCCCAAGCATAGACCTCGCTTGTCCTCAAGCGAAAGGCGAGATCAATAAATATGCCAACATGTTTAGAGATAGAGGTGTCAACAAAACAAGATACAGACATGCAGGCATCATGGTCATACTCAGAATAGCATAACATCATATCATCTCTTATGCTAAAGTGATAATTCCTTCACAAAGTAAAGTATGGATCAAGAATCTTAATGAGAATTAACAACCAATAGCCTTTAGTCATTGAAGCAATTGCAATTTATCATAACATCAAAAAGAGTCAAGTAAGAGCTTGTAAAGCAAATCCACACACTCAATCATCCTTTCTTCTTCTACAGTTGCTACAACTCACGTGGTACTCATGAGATCAAAGTTTCAGTCGGACACAGAGAAAGATAGGGGCTTATAGTTTCGCCTCCCAACTATTTACCTCAAGGGTAATGTCAACAATAATAATTCATGAATACTTGCTTCCAAGTTGACATATGAATATAGATCTTCCCTAGCATATGCCATTAGCCAAGATAAAGGCGAAATAAGGGATTGGTGTAGATCACCATGACTCTTTCAAGGGCAAAAAGTAAAGGTACAAGATAGGCCCTTCGCAGAGGGAAGCAGAGGTTGTCATGTGATGACCCACAAGTATATGGGGTCTATCGTAGTCCTTTTGATAAGTAAGAGTGTCGAACCCAACGAGGAGCAGAAGGATCTGACAAGTGGTTTTCAGCAAGGTAATATGTGCAAGCACTGAAATTATCGGTAACAAGTGGTTGTGTGGTGAGATGATTCATAGCAAGCAACAAGTAACAAAAGTAGCAACGGTGAAGCAAAGTGTCCTAATCCCTTTTGTAGCAAGGGACATGCCTGGACAAAGTCTTATAGGAGGAAAAACGCCCCCGAGGACACACGGGAATTTCTGTCATGCTAGTTTTCATCATGTTCATATGATTCGAGTTCGTTACTTTGGTAGTTTGATATGTGGGTGGACCGGCGCTTCGGTACTTCCCTTACTTGGACAAGCATCCCACTTATGATTAACCCCTCTCGCAAGCATCCGCAACTACGAAAGAAGAATAAAGACAAAGTCTAGCCATAACATTAAACTAGTGAAACCAAATCAGCCCCTTACGAAGCAACGCATAAACTAGGGTTTAAGCTTCTGTCACTCTAGCAAGCCATCATCTACTTACTACTTCCCAATGACTTACTCTAGGCCCAAATAATGCTGAAGTGTTATGTAGTCGATGTTCACATAACACCACTAGAGGAAAAACAACATACAACACATCAAAATATCGAACGAATACCACATTCACACGACTACTTATAGCATGACTTATCCCATGTCCTCAGGAACAAAAGTAACTACTCACAAAGCATAATAATATTCATGACCAGAGAGGTAATGAGTACCATCAAGGATCTGAACATAAACTCTTCCACCAAGTAATCCAACTAGCATCAACTACAAAGAGTAATTAACACTACTAGCAACCTTACAAGTATCAATCGGAGTCGCGAGACGAAGATTGGTTACAAGTGATGAACTAGGGTTTGGAGATGAGATGGTGTTGATGAAGATGTTGATGGTGATGAGTCCCCTCCGACGAGAGGAGTGTTGGTGATGACGATGGCGACGATTTCCCCCTCCGGGAGGGAAGTTTCCCCGGTAGGATCGTCCTTCCGGAGCTCTAGATTGGTTATGCTCAAGTTCTGCCTCATGGCGGCGGCGAATCCTCCGAAAAGCCTCCTCTCGATTTTTTCCAGACCGAAACCCTTCTTGTAGCAAAAGAGGGGGGGGGGGCAGTGGGCCAGCAGGGTGCCCACAAGCGCCCTAGGCGCGACCAGGGGGGTGGCCGCGCCTAGCAGGCTTGTGGCCACCTGCTGGCGCCCCTCTCGCACTTCTTCGGCCCAGTATTTTTTAGAAATACCAAAAAAATCCACGTTGATTTTCACGGCTTTCGGAGTTGCGCGGAATAGGCATCTCAAACTTGCTCCTTTTTCAGGCCAGAATTCCAGGTGCCGGCATTCTCCCTCTTCATGTAAACCTTGCAAAATAAGAGAGAAAGGCATAAGTATTGTACCATGAAGTGAAATAACATCCCAAGAAGCGATAAATATCAACATGAAAGCATGATGCAAAATGGACGTATCAACTCCCCCAAGCTTAGACCTCGCTTGTCCTCAAGCGAAAGCCTAGATCAATAAACATGCCCACATGTTTAGGGAGAGAGATGTCGACAACACAAGATACGAACAAGCAGGCATCATGATCATGATCAGAACAGCAATACCAACATATAATCTCTCATGCTAAAGTGACAATTCCTTCACAAAGTAAAGCATGGATCAAGAACCTTACCGAGAATTAACAACCGATAGCCTTTAGTCATTGAAGCAATTGCAATTTATCACAACATCATAAAGAGTCAAATAATAGCTTGTAAAGCAAATCCACACACTCAATCATCTTTTCGTTCTCTACAATTGCTACAACTCACGTGGTACTCATGAGATCAAAGTTTCAGCTGAACACAGAGAAAGATAGGGTCTTATAGTTTTGCCTCCCAACTGCTACCTCAAGGGTAATGTCAACAATAATAATTCATGAATAATTACTTCCAAGTTGACATAGGAATATAGATCTTTCCCTAGCATATGACGTTAGCCAAGATAAAGGCGAAATAGGGAATTGGTGAAGATCACCATGACTCTTTCAAGGGCAAAAAGTAAAGGTAGAAGATAGGCCCTTCGCAGAGGGAAGCAGAGGTTGTCATGCGCTTTGGAGGTTGGGATGCGTGTCCTCTTAGTGCGGAGGAATGTCACTTTGTATTGCCTCCTGTGATAAAGAAATTTATTATGCAGTCTGTCGCTTTTATGTCTTCCTCATCACAGGTTCGTACAAAGCTTATTTTCCACACACTAATAGATCATACATATTAGGGAGCAATTTTTATTGCTTGCACCGATGACAACTTACTTGAGGGATCTTATTCAATCCATAGGTAGGTATGGTGGACTCTCATGGCAAAACTGAGTTGATGGTTTATGGATGCACAAGTAGTATCTCTACTTGGTGCGGGAGTTTTGGCTAATATGAGGTGGAAGCAATCGTCACATGCTAAGGGATCTCTAATCATATAACATTGTTCGGAACCAAGAAAACACAATTCATTATGTTGTCTTCCTTGTCCAACATCTACTTCTAAGCATGCAATAGTTTACTGAGTGTTCACAATCATAGATGGTGTCAAAGATGATATATTTATATGTGAACCTCTCCTTCTTTATCACTTCCTATTAATTGCAACAATGACCAAGGTCTACGTTTGTCTACCCTCAACAAGTTCCAACATTCTTTTTATATGGGAAGCCATCACTTCCCATAAGATCATTACATGATCTTTCATGCTTTTGTTCTTTTCTCACACTTTTGATCATCGCAAGAGGCAAAGCCCTCAACTAAGACACTCTTTATTATATGGCTCACGAGCTCGAATACATCGGGGGTGACACAAAGCAAAACTCAAGACTAAAACACTAAGACTTTTAATCTACTAGAGAAAGAGAAAACTGAAAAGTAACAAACTAAAACAAAGGTAAAGGCAAAAGATGTGATGGTGATACGATACTGGGGTAGCTCCCCCAAGCTTGGCACAAGCCAAGGGGATTGCGCATACCCATGCTCAGTTGTTGCAACATGGGTCTGATCCTCCGTCTTCCAAGGCATAGGTGCTCCATCATGGAAAGATGAACGAGTCTCTGGAATCCTCAAATCTGCAGCCAACCGTATTGATTTAAATCTATACTCATACTCACAGTTTTGGTTCTGCAAGTCATAGATCTGGCCCTGGAGGTGATCAATCCTATCATAGAAGCTGGAGAGGTGCTTCCCAATGTCACTAGCATCGATCCTGTGCTTGCTGGTGAACTCTGTGATCATCATGTGGTTGGCGTTGAGTCCACGCTCCACCATCCCTTGGCACTTGAAGACTTGTTGCTCCATTGCTTCGAGCCTCGCCTCCATGCTTCCAGTCTTCTTAGGACCCTCAAATCACGGATGTGCAACATCCCCTCACGCATCTCGATAGATTGAGGGTGTTGCAGCACTCCCGTGAGGTAGGGATTGTTGACCTTTTCGAAGATATTGTCCTTTGGAGCTTTTGGGGACGTCATAGCAATCTAGATCTGCAACAGAAATAGGCTCGAAACGAAAACAGAGGAAATTCACGTGATACGAGGGTCAGACCTTACGGGAGAATATATACTGATTTTTTTCAGACCAGAAGGAGTACTCCGCATGAAAACGGAGTTCAGTAGGCACACGAGGTGGTCACAAGCCCTCGAGGCACGACCAGGGGGTGGGCCCGCGCCTAGCAGGCTTGTCGCCTCCTCGCGCGCTTTCCGGACTACTTCCAATTTTTCTATTTTTTCAAATATTCCAAAACGGATAAAAATTCCTACTAGAAAAGTTTTGGAGTCTGTTTTCTTACCGAATCACATACCTCTTCGTTTTTGGAGTCTGAAACAGGCTGATAAATATCCCTTAGGTATTCTTCCGGAGTTATAGTATTGATAATATTGCTTTCAACATTTATGGGAGTACCTGAGATATAATTCTTGATTCTGTGCCCATTTACAACTCTCGGACAATTACCTCCCATGTTGTTGATTTTTATATCACCGGAACGATATACTTCCTCAACAATATAGGGACCTTCCCATTTAGAGAGAAGCTTGCCTGCAAAAAAATCTTAAACGAGAATTATATAGCAAGACATAATCACCTACATTGAACTCACGCTTTTGTATCCTCTTATCATGCCACCTCTTAACCTTTTATTTGAACAACTTGGCATTCTCATATGCCTCAGTTCTCCATTCATCAAGCGAGCTAATATCAAATAACCTATTCTCACCAGCAAGTTTCAAATCAAAGTTGAGCTCTTTGATTGCCCAATAAGCCTTATGCTCTAGCTCAAGATGTAAATGACATGCTTTGCCGTAAACCATTTTGTACGGAGACGTGCCCATGGGATTCTTATAGGCAGATCTATAAGCCCACAGTGCATCATCGAGCTTCTTAGACCAATTCTTTCTAGACCTGTTGACAGTCTTTTGTAGAATTAGTTTAATCTCTCTATTGCTTAGCTCTACTTGACCACTGGAATGAGGGTGATAGGGAGACGAAATTCTATGGTTGACATCGTACTTAGCAAGCGTTTTACGGAAAGCACCATGAATGAAATGTGAACCACCGTCGGTCATTAGATATCTAAGGACTCCAAATCTAGGGAAAATAACTTCTTTAAGCATCCTAATAGAGGTGTTGTGATCAGCACTACTAGTGGGGATAGCTTCTACCCACTTAGTGACGTAATCAACAACAACTAGGATATGAGTATACCCGTTGGATTTTAGAAAAGGTCCCATATAATCAAAGCCCCAAACATCAAATGGTTCAATGACAAGTGAATAGTTCATAGGCATTTCCTGACGTTTACCGATATTACCTATTCTTTGACATTCATCACAAGACAAGACAAACTTACGGGCATCCTTGAAGAGAGTGGGCCAATAGAAACCTGATTGCAATACCTTGTGTGTGGTTCTATCTCCCGCATGGTGTCCTCTGTAGGCCTTGGAGTGACACTTCTGTAGGATCTGTCCCTGTTCATGTTCAGGTACACAACGTCTAATAACACCATCTACTCATTCCTTATAAAGGTGAGGATCATCCCAGAAGTAATATCTTAAGTCAAAGAAGAATTTCTTCTTTTGCTGGTATGTGAAACTAGGTGGTATATATTTGGCAATGATATAGTTTGCATAATCAGCATACCACGGTGCACTACGTGAAGTATTGATGACATTCAGTTGCTCATCAGGAAAGCTATCATCACTAGGTTGTGGGTCATCAAGAACATTCTCCAACCTAGACAAGTTATCTGCTACGGGGTTATCAGCACCCTTCCTGTCGACAACGTGCAAATCAAATTCTTGTAGCAAGAGAACCCATCTGATAAGTCTAGGTTTAGCGTCTTTCTTCTCCATGAGGTACTTAATAGCAGCGTGATCAGTGTGAATAGTGACTTTGGAATCAACTATGTAAGACCTGAACTTTTCACATGCAAACACGACTGCTAAAAATTCCTTTTCCGCAGTAGCATAGTTTCCTTGGACACTGTCTAGAGTTTTACTAGCATAGTGAATAACGTTCAACTTCTTATCAACTCTTTGTCCTAGGACAGCACCAACAACATAATCACTAGCATCACACATGATTTCAAAAGGTAAGTTCCAATCAGGTGGTTGAACAATAGGCACAGCTATCAAGGCCTTTTTAAGTATTTCGAAGGCTTCCTCACAATCATCGTAAAAAAAAGGAATATCCTTTTGCAAGAGATTGGTAAGAAGCCTAGAAATCTTAGAAAAGTCCTTAATGAACCTTCTATAGAAACCAGCATGACCAAGGAATCTTCTTATACCTTTGATATCTGTAGGGCATGGCATTTTCTCGATTGCCTCAACCTTAGCCTTATCGACTTCAATACCTCTTTCACAAATTTTATGTCCTAAGACGATGCCTTCATTAACCATAAAGTGGCACTTCTCCCAATTCAAGACAAGATTGGTGTCTTTACATCTCTGCAAGACTCGATCAAGGTTGCTGAGGCAATCATCAAAAGAAGACCCGTAAACGGAGAAGTCATCCATGAAAACCTCAACAATCTTTTCACAAAAGTCAAAGAATATAGCCATCATACATCTTTAAAAGGTGGCAGGTGTATTACATAAGCCAAAAGGCATACGTCTGTAAGAAAAGGTACCGAAAGGGCAGGTGAAGGTGGTTTTCTCCTGATTAGATTGTGCAACAGGTATTTGGGAGAAACCGGAATAACCGTCTAGAAAGCAGAAGTGTGTGTGTTTAGACAGTCTTTCTAGCATTTGGTCGATAAAAGGCAAAGGGTAATGATCTTTCCTAGTGGCTTTATTCAATTTCCTAAAATCGATCACCATCCTATAGCCAGTAATAATCCTTTGCGGGATCAATTCATCCTTATCATTAGGGACAACGGTAATACCTCCCTTCTTAGGGACGCAATGCACCGGACTCACCCAATCACTATGAGCAACAGGATAGATAATACCTGCTTCCAGGAGCTTTAGTATTTCTTTTCTTACTACCTCTTTCATCTTAGGATTTAATCTCCGTTGATGATCGGCAACTGGTTCGGAATCAGGATCAATTTTAATCTTGTGCTCGCATAGAGTGGGACTAATGCCCTTAAGATCATCAAGAGTATATCCAATAGCAGCACGGTGCTTCCTCAGAGTTTTTAGTAACTTCATTTCTTCATGCTCTGAGAGGCTAGCACTAATAATAACAGGATATATCTCTTTTTCATCAAGATAAGCATACTTAAGAGTATCAGGCAACTGTTTAAGCTCGAACACAGGATCACCCTTTGGTGGGGGTGGATCTCCAAGCAATTCAACAAGCAAGTTATTCTTAAGGATAGGATATTGTTCAAAGATAACTCTATCTATCTCATCCCGTTCATCCATATGCATATCATTTTCATGCTCAAGCAAGTATTGCTCTAAGGGATCAGTAGGAGGCAGATCAATAGAAGCTAGGGCAATAGTTTCATCCTTAATAGGCAACTCTTTTTAATGAGGTTGTCTACCAAACTTGAAGAAATTGAACTCATGTGACACACCTTCAAAGCCAACAGCGACAGTTTGCTTCTCAGAGTCAATATGAGCATTGACAGTATTGAGAAAAGGTCTGCCAAATATGATGGGACAAAAGCTATCTTGAGTGGTAGCAAGAACGAGGAAATCAGCAGGATACTTCGTTTTACCAAACAAGACTTCAACATCCCTAACAATTCCCACAGGGCAGATAGTATCTCTATTGGCAAGGTGAACAGTGACAACAATAGGTTCCATCTCAACAGGTGCAATCTCGTCTTTAATTTCATCATATAAGGATTTAGGTATTGCACTAACACTAGCACCGACGTCACATAAACCATGATAACAATAATCAACTATCTTAACAGAAACAACAAGCGTGCCAACAAGAGGCCTATGTTTGTCTCTAGCATGTGGTTTAGCAATTCTAGCAGCATCTTCACAGAAGTGAATATCATGGCCGTCAACATTGTCGGCCAGGAGATCTTTGATAATAGAAATGCTAGGTTCAACTCTAATTTGCTCAGGGGGTGTAGGTGTTCTAATGTAGCCCCTACGTATCACAGTTGAAGCTTTAGAATTATCATTTATCCTAACGGGGAAAGGTGGTTTCTCAATGTAAGCACTGGGAACAGTAGGATCATTATAGGAAATGACTGTCTCTTCAACTGGATTGGGTTTAACTACATTGACTTCTAAGGGAGGATGATATTTAAACCACTTCTCTTTAGGGAGATCAATATGAGCAGCAAATGATCCACACAATGAAGCTACTATCTCAGAGTCAAGTCCATATTTAGCGCTAAAATCACAAAAAGTATTTGTTTCGACAAAGGATTTAACGCAATCAAACTTGAAATTCATACGTGACTCCTTACCTTCATCAAACTCCCAATATTCATAGTTGCATTTAATTCTTTCCAATAAATTCCATTTGAAGTCAATATCTCTCTTCATAAAAGAACCAGTACAAGAAGTGTCAAGCATGGTGCGATCATCATGAGAAAGCCGAGCATAGAAGTTCTGAATGATAATTTCTCTCGAGATCTCATGGTTGGGGCATGAATATAACATTTATTTAAGCCTCCCCCAAGCTTGAGCGATGCTTTCTCTGTCACGAGGCCAAATTTTTTAAATATAATTCCGATCACGACGTACTAGATGCATAGGATAAAACTTTTGATGAAATTCCAATTTCAACCGGTTGTAGTTCCATGATCCAGTATCATCACATATCCTATACCATGTCAATGCTTGATGTCAACTATGCTAATGCACAAAAGTCCTTCCAATGGTGCCAGAAATAGGTGTGTCGACGGCACCAGGAATCCTTCAGCTGCGGCTACGCCTTAAGGGACTTCCTAGGCAAGTATGCAAAGGATTTCCCCCGTGGCCTTGGAGCCTTGCGTTGGTGTTCCCTTGAAGCGGAAAGGGTGATGTAGCACATCGACGGTAAGTATTTCCCTCAGTTTGAGAACCAAGGTATCAATCCGATGGAGGAGTATCTCAAGATCCTGCACAAACACAAAAACTTGCTCCCAATGCTATGAAGGGGTTGTCAATCTCTTATAGATTGTTTGCCAAGTGAGAACTGAAAGCAACAAAGTAACAAAACAAAGTAAAAGCGGAGGTGTAAACGATGGATGTGAATAGACCCGGGGGCCGTAGTGTTTACTAGTGGTTCTTTCATGAAAGAAAATAGACGGTGGGTGGACAAATTACTGTCGAGCAATTGATAGAACTGCGCAAAGTTGTGCCGATATCTATGCAATGATTATATCTATAGGCATCACGTCCAAAACAAGTATACCGATACTTTCTGAATCTACTACTATTACTCTACACGTCGACCGCTATCCAGCATGCATCTAGTGTATTAGGTCCATAAGAACAGAGTAACGCCTTAAGCAAGATGACATGATGTAGAGGGATAATCTCAAACCAATGATAAAAACCCCATCTTTTTACACTTGATGGCAACTGCTTGATGTGTGCCTTGCTGCCCCTACTGTCACTGGGAAAGGTCACGACATGGTAGAACCCAAAACCAAGCACTTCTCCCATTGCAAGAATCATAGATCTAGTTGGCCAAACAAAACCCTAGACTCGGAGAGACTTACAAGGATATCAAATCATGCATATAAGAAATAAGCAAAGACTCAAATATATATCATAGATAATCTGATCACAAATCCACAATTCATCGGATCTTGACAAACACACCGCCAAAGAAGATTACATCGGATAGATCTCCATGAAGATCATGGAGAACATTGTATTGAAGATCCAAGAGAGAGAATAAGCCATCTAGCTACTAACTACGGACCCGTAGGTCTGAAGTGAACTACTCACGAGTCATTGGAGGGGCGATGATGATGATGAAGAAGCCCTTCCAACTCCAAAGTCCCCTCCGGCAGGGCGCCGGGAAGGGTCTCCACATGAGATCTCGCGGAAACGGAAGCTTGTGGCGGCGGAATAGTATTTTCGAGGCTCCCCTGATTTTTTGCGGAATATTTGGGAATATATAGGCCAAGGATCTAGGTCAGGGGGCGGCCAGGGAGGCCACAAGCCCTGCCACCGCCGCCTCCTCCCTGGTGGCGGAGTGGGGGCTTGTGGGCTCCTTGGAGCCCACCTGGCTTGGCCCAAGGGCCCCCTGATCTTCTTCCGTTCGGGAAAAAATCATTTCAGGGTTTTTCTTCCGTTTGGACTCCGTTCCAAAATCAGATCTGAAAAGAGTCAAAAACACAGAAAAAACAGGAACTCGCACTTGGCACTGAATTAATAAGTTAGTCCCAAAAAAGATATAAAAGGTACATAAAACAACAAAGAAGACAAGATAACATCGTGAAACCATCAAAAATTATAGATACGTTTGAGACGTATCAATGCTTTTATCCCTCAAAGATAAGGGAAAGACCTTCTTCTTGACCTCATCCTTGGGCAAACCTGCAAGCCTAAGTAAACCACAAACTTCATCTACATAGATTAGATGCAAGTCGGGATGTGATGTTCCATCTCTTGTAAAAGGATTAGCGAGCAGTTTCTCAAGCATAACCGAAGGAAATTCATAGCAAATATTTTTAGTAGGTGCAGCAGGTTGAGGAGAAACTCCTTGTGCTTCCATTCGAGGTGAAGATACCCTGAACAAGCTCCTCAAAGGATTAGTTTCCATAGTGACAAGTGACAATAAATTTCAGCACACTATATAAATGTTTCCTAACCAAATTCCACTTACCAAAGGCGCTTCACTCCCCGGCAACGACACCAGAAAAGAGTCTTGATGACCCACAAGTGTAGGGGATCTATCGTAGTCCTTTTGATAAGTAAGAGTGTCGAACCCAACGAGGAGCAGAAGGATCTCACAAGTGGTTTTCAGCAAGGTATTCTCTGCAAGCACTGAAATTATCGGTAACAGATAGTTGTGTGGTAAGATGATTCGTAGCAAGTAGCCAGAAACAATAGTAATACCGGTGCAGCAAAGTGGCCCCATCCCTTTTGTAGCAAGGGACAAGCCTGTACAAACTCTCATAGGAGGTAAAGCGCTCCCGAGGACACATGGGACTTTCTGTCAAGCTTATTTTCATCATGTTCATATGATTCACGTTCGCTACTTTGATAGTTTGATATGCGGGTGGACCGGTGCTTGGGTGCTGCCCTTACTTGGAAAAACCTCCCACTTATGATTAAACCCTCTCGCAAGCATCCACAATACGAAAGAAGAATTAAGACAAAGTCTAACCATATCATTAAACTATTGGATCCAAATCAGCCCCTTACGAAGCAACGCATAAACTAGGGTTTAAGCTTCTGTCACTCTCGCAACCCATCATCTACTTACTACTTCCCAATGCCTTCCTCTAGGCCCAAATAATGGTGAAGTGTTATGTAGTCGACGTTCACATAACACCACTAGAGGAAAAACAACATACAACACATCAAAATATCGAACGAATACCAAATTCACATGACTACTTATAGCATGACTTATCCCATGTCCTCATGAACGAAAGTGACTACTCACAAAGCATAATAATATTCATGACCAGAGAGGTATTGAATAGCATCAAGGATATGAACATATAATCTTCCACCAAGTAATCCAACTAGCATCAACTACAAAGAGTAATTAACACTACTAGCAACCTTACAAGTACCAATCGGAGTCATGAGACGGAGATTGGTTACAAGAGATGAACTAGGGTTCAGAGATGAGATGGTCTTGATGAAGATGTTGATGGTGATGAGTCCCCTACGATGAGAGGAGTGTTGGTGATGACGATGGCGACGATTTCCCCCTTTGGGAGGGAAGTTTCCCCAGGAGGACGACCCTGCCGGAGCTCTAGATTGGTTCTGCTCAAGTTCCGCCTCGTGGCGGCGGCGATTCCTCCCGAAAGCCTCCTCCTGATTTTTTGCTAGAACGAAACCCTGCTAATAGCAAAAGAGGGGGGCCAAAGGGCCAACAAGGAGCCCACAAGCCCCCTAGGCGTGGCCAGGGGGTAGGCCGCGCCTAACAGGCTTGTGGCCTCCTGCTGGCTCCCCTCTGGTACTTCTTCGGCCCAATATTTTTTATGAATTCCAAAATAAATCCTCGTTGATTTTCACGGCTTTTGGAGTTGCGCAGAATAGGTATCTCAAACTTGCTCCTTTTTCAGGCCAGAATTCCAGCTGCCGGCATTCTCCCTCTTCATGTAAACCTTGCAAAATAAGATAGAAAAGGCATAAGTATTGTACCGTGAAGTGTAATAACAGCCCATAAAGCGATAAATATCAACATAAAAGCATGATGCAAAATGAACGTATCAACCCCTCCTCTGTTTTTGGCTCTTGAGGTGTGCATGCCATGCTCTTGCCACCGTTCTAGTTCATGCACATGAGTTGTTCGATGAAATGCCCTAGCCACACTATTTAAGCTTTTTCCTCTCCAAGATCGACCTCCAGGCTCCATTTTCCTCAATATTTGTCTAGGTTTGGCTGTGCACAAACTACACAAGTGTTCTAAAAAGTTAGCTACTTCATCATTTTATCTCTTACTGCTAGTTTAGCTCATTTCAAATGCTCTAGAAGTAGAGTGGTTTGTGGGTTTTAGTGTAGCAGTGTATGTGGAAGTTATTTTGCTTTAGATGCAAAATTTGAGCTCAAATTAACTTCTTAGAGTCTGCACATGTGTAGGGTGTCGTCCCATGCCCGTCCTCACCGTTGTCGATCGCCTGCGCCGATCTCGTCGTGAGCACCACCGTGGTGAGCCTCTTGTTCTTGTATTCTTTTTAAAAGAATTTTTTTCTTACTTGTATGATTTAGATAGATACTTGTATAAATTACTTACTTTCATTTTTTTTGTTATTATATAGTGGGATGGTTTTGGTATCCGCCTCCGTTGGTCCTCGTCGTGTCTAAGATTCAGATGTGGTATATATTATCTTTTATAACTATTTGTTTTATTTCGTGTTTATGACAATTATGACGACCAACGTGACATATATTTTTTAATCTAGGAGGTATGTGAACCAAAAATTCCAACCCACATTGAAATTCTGGTCGAGAAGTTAAATTTGGTTGAAAAAGAAAAACAATTACTTGAAGGAAAAATTGAAAATAATTGAGGTGAAGAATATGTAACTAGAGTGGCATGTTGCCGATGTCGTCGATGATCGCAAGATGAAGATGGATGCGATGCGGTTGAAGATGGATGAAATGCGCTTAAAGATTAGGAATATTAGAAAATATGCCATTGATAAAGAGGCTTGGTATCATTATGCTGTTGTGTCAATTGTTACCTTAGTTGTGATTTTGATCGCATTTGTTGTTGCATTTAAATGTTTTACATAGTTGTATGTTGTTTTATGAGAGAACTTTATGTATTTATTTTTGCAATAGTAACATTTGATCACTACCGTGCTTTGGTTTTAATGTGATGATGAACTTGTATTAATTTGGTCATTTCTCTATTCATGATGTTCTGCAATGGTTTTTTGATATACTTAATTTCATAATACACATAAACCGCCAATGAATGTACGCTGACTAATGCCTGAGTCACAGTTAAGTGCACACAAAATGGTATCCTCGACCGAGGTTAGCAACCTTATCCTTTTCATATGTAATTGATACAAAAATATTGCATGTGTTAATGTACGGTGGTCATTTCACTATTCATGTATGATGCGAGGTCGATGCACGGAAGCGATGGATATACGGTGAACGACGCGGTTCTGGATTTATTGCAGGCCTGCATAAATTTATCGATGTGGCTGAGGCAAACAAAGTGGATAATTTTATGCCTTGTCCATGTGTTGGCTTTCGAAACGTGAAGGAGTACTCTAGCTCGAAAACCATTCATCTCCACTTTCTTTAGAGAGGTTTCATTCTCACATAATATTGTTGGACCATGCACGAAGAAAGAGGGGTTAGGATGGAAGACAATGAAGAAGAAGATGATGATGACAACTATCCTATGTACACTAAAGAATACGGTGATACTACAATGGAAGACAATGAAGAAGAAGGAGGTGAAGAACAACCGACATCAGATAAGCCCGCTGATGGTCTTGGTCGGGTCATTTCTGATGCAAAGAGAGAATGCGATACAGAAAAGGAGAAGCTAAAGTTGGAGGCCATGCTAAAGGATCATAAAAAGTTGTTGTACCCAAATTGCGAAGATGGCATCACAAAGCTCGGTACCACACTTGAACTGTTGAAATGGAAGGTAGAAACTGGTTTATGTGACAAGGGATTTAAGAAGTTATTGAAAATATTGAAGCCGAAGCTTCCAAAGGATAACGAATTGCCCGAGACTATGTACAAAGCAAAGAAGGCTATCTGCTCTCTAGGATTAGATGTGCAGAAGATACATGCATGCATTAATGACTGCATCCTGTACCGCGGTGAGAAGTACGAGAATATGGATAAATCCCATGTATGCACTGCATGTCAGTACAAGATCAGACATGATGACCCTGGTGATGTTGAGGGCCATGACGAGCCCCCACGAAGAAGGTTCCTGCTAAGGTTATGTGGTATGCTCCTATAATACCACAGTTGAAACGTCTATTCAGAAACAATGAGCATGCCAAGTTGATGCGATGGCATGAAGACGAGCGTAAGAAAGACAGGAAAAAGTTGAGACACCTCGCAGATGGGTCGCACTGGAGGAAAATCGAGAGGGAGTGGCCGGACTTTGCAGATGACCCAAGGAACTTATGGCTTGGTCTAAGTACAGATGACATGAATCCTTTTGGGGAGCAGAGCTGCAGTCACAACACCTGGCCCGTGACTCTATGTCTCTACAACCTTCCTCCTTGGTTGTGCATGAAGCAGAAGTTCATTATGATGCCAGTGGTCATCCAAGGACCGAAGCAACCCGGCAACGACATTGATGTGTACTGATACGTCTCAAACGTATCTATAATTTTTGATGGTTCCATGCTATTATCTTGTCAACTTTGGATGTTTTATATGCATGAATATGCTATTTTATATCTTTTTGGGACTAACCTATTAACTCAGTGCCAAGTGCCAGTTTTTGTTTTTTCCGTGTTTTTGACCCTTTTTCAGACGGAGCCCAAATGGAATGAAACTTTACGATGATTTTTTGGACCAAAAGAGACCCCCGAAGCTTTGGAAGAAGGCCAAAAGAGCCACGAGGGAGTCACAAGCCCTGACACCGCCACCACCCCCCTAGGTGGCGCAGGGCAGGCTTGTGACCTCCTCGTGGGCCCAACCGACGTAATTCCACCGCCATAAATTCCTATAAATTCAGAACCCCCCAAAAAGAAACCTAGATCGGGAGTTCCGCGGCCGCAAGCCTCTGTAGCCACCAAAAACCAATCTGGAGCCCGTTCTGGCACCCTGCCGGAGGGGGGATCCATCTCCGGTGACCATCTTCATCATCCCGACGATCTCCATGACGAGGAGGGAGTAGTTCTCCCTCGGGGCTGAGAGTATGTACCAGTAGCTATGTGTTTGGTCTCTCTCTCTCTTGTGTTCTTGAGATGTCTTGATCTCGATGTACCATGGGCTTTGCTACTATAGTTGGATCTTATGATGTTATTCCCCCTCTCCCTCTTGTAATGAATTGAGTTTCCCCTTTGGAGTTATCTTATCGGATTGAGTCTTTGAGAACACTTGATGTATGTCTTGCACGTGTCTATCTGCTGTGATCAACTTGCGGGTTTGTGACATTGGGAACCTATGCATATGGGTTGGCACATGTTGGATTCATGTGAGTACTTGATGTATGTTTTGGTGATCAACTTGCGGGTTCGTGACATTGGGAACCTATGCACAGGGGTTGGCACACGTTTTGAGTCTCTGGTAGAACTTTGGGGAACTCTTTGAAGTTCTATGTGTTGGTTGAATAGATGATTCTGAGATTCTATGATGCATCTCATATAATCATACCCGCGGATACTTGAGGTGACAATGGAGTATCTAGGTGACATTAGGGTCTTGGTTGATATATATCTTAAGGTGTTATTCTAGTACGAACTCTATGATGGATTGAACGGAAAGAATAGCTTCGTGTTATTTTACTACGGACTCTTGAATAGATCGATCAGAAAGAATAACTTTGTGGTGGTTTCGTACCCGACAATAATCTCTTCGTTTGTTCTCCGCTATTAGTGACTTTGGAGTGACTCTTTGTTGCATGTTGAGGGCTAGTTATATGATCCAATTATGTTATCATTGTTGACAGAACTTCACTAGTGAAAGTACGAACCCTAGGCCTTGTTTCCACGCATTGCAGTACCGTTCGTGCTCACTTTTGTTACTAGTTATCTTGCTGTTTTTGTAATGTCAGATTACAAAAACCTATATCTACCATCCATATTGCACTTGTATCACCATCTCTTCGCCGAACTAGTGCACCTATATAATTTACCATTGTATTGGGTGTGTTGGGGACACAAGAGACTCTTTGTTATTTGGTTACAGGGTTGCTTGAGAGAGACCATCTTCATCCTACGCCTCCCACGGATTGATAAACCTTAGGTCACCCACTTGAGGAAAAATTGCTACTGTCCTACAAACCTTTGCACTTGGAGGCCCAACAACGTCTACACGGAGAAGGTTGCTTAGTAGACATCAAGCTCTTTTCGGGCGCCGTTGCCGGGGAGGTTAGCGCTTGAAGGTATATCTTTAGATCCTGCAATCGAATATTTTTGTTTCTTATTCTTTCGCTAGAAAACTACAAAAAAGTGGAATTGAGGATGCCTCATATGCTCCATCTTTTCAATGTCTTTCGTGAGCATGATGGGAAGGAAAATTGTGCTCAAGTGCTGAAAGAAGAATTACATAGAATGCTTTGCATAGAATATGTGAATGATGAGCATGATTTCAATGTTCTTAGCATGAATTCTTTGAATACCCATGATGCTAATGATGTGCAAAGCCACAAGCTTGGGGATGCTATATTTGATAAAGAGGATCTTTTTAGTTCTTCCACTTTGATTGATCAAAATCATTTTGATGAAAGCATGCCCCCTATCTATGATGATTATTGTGAGGATACTTATGCTTTGAAGAAGAGGGATGATAAAACTTGTCATACTTTCGAAAACCCCTTTGCTAAACCTTGCTTTTTCATTGTAGACACAATTTGTAGTGCTCAAGTCTTTTACGATACTCCCACTACTACTCTTGAGAATAGACTTCCTTATGTGAGAGTAGTAAAATTTCTATGCTTGTAGATCATGAAAAGAATGCTTTAGGTGCTGGTTATATTTTTGAATTCATTCATGATGCTACTAAAAATTACTATAAGAGAGGATCATATGCTTCTACTTATTGCAATAGTATCAAGCTTCCTCTCCATATGTTGAAATTTTTGAAGCTATGCTTGTTTTGCGTTCCTATGCTAGTTGATTCTTGCTCCAATAAATTGTTTGATCACAAAATCCCTATGCATAGGCAGTGGGTTAGAATTAAATGTGCTAGACATTTGCTCCATGATGCTCTCGCTGTGTTTCAATCCTTACCTTTTATGTGAGCATCATTGAAATCAATGCCTAGCTAAGGGCGTTAAACGATACGCTTGTTGCGAGGCAACCCAACGAATCTATGCTTTTTCTTTCTGTTTTGTGTTTTCCACACTTTCATAATTCTGTTATGATTGTGTTTTTTGTGTTTCTTTTTGCGTTTGTGCCAAGCAAAACCGTTATGATTAGTCTTGGGGATGATCGTTTGGTCATGCTGGAAAAGACAGAAACTTTCTGCTCACGAAAAGAATTTTAGTTTTTTTTCTGTAAGATATTTTGAGTTGATACTTTTTGATGCTGATTCCTACACAAATTCTTCAGAATGTCGTAAGTTTTCAGAATTTTTGAAGTACCAGAGGTATACGAAATATACAAATTGCTACAGACCGGTGTGCTGTTAACAGATTCTGTTTTTGTTGTGTTGGTTGCTTATTTTGATGAAACTATGGATAGTATCGGGGGGGGGGGGGTATTAGCCATGGAAGATTGAAAATAAAGTAACCCAACATCAGCATAAGTAGAATTTAAGTTCGCTACAGTACCTAAGGAAGTGGTGGTTTGCTTTCTCATACTAATGTTATCACGAGTTTCGGTTTAAGTTTCGTGTTGTGAAGTTTTCAAGTTTTCGGTGAAGTTCTTATGGACAAAGAGATAAAGAGTGGAAAGAGCTCAAGCTTGGGGATGCCCAAGGTACCCCAAGAGATTCAAGGATGCCGTAAAATCCTAAGCTTGGGGATGCCCCGGGAAGGCATCCCCTCTTTCGTCTTCAATCCATCGGTAACGTTACTTGGGGCTATATTTTTATTCACCACATGACATGTGTTTTGCTTGGAGCGTTTTGTATCATAGGAGTCTTTTTATTTTTGTTGTGTCACAATCATCCTTGCTGCACACCTAGAAAGAGAGACATGCACTGTCACGCCCAAGATGCGACCCCATCCTCAATTTGGCACAAGGGCCTCGTCAGGGATAGAAGCGCATCTCGTCGTGTCGCAAGAATGGATATCGTTACAAGTACATGTACTGAAAAGAAGAGATATATATAGAGTTGGCTTACACTCGCCACAAGCCACATCAGAGTCACATCACTACATTACATAATCATCAAGAGTAAGAGCACGGTCCGACTACGGACGAAAACAAACGAGAAAAGAAGAACGACATCCATCCTTGCTATCCCAGGCTGCCGGCTTGGAACCCATCCTAGATCGATGATGAAGAAGAAGAAGAAGCAACTCCAAATGAACAATCAACGCGCTCGCGTCAAGTAACCTTTACCTGTACCTGCAACTGGTGTTGTAGTAATCTGTGAGCCACAGGGGACTCAGCAATCTCATTTCCAAAGGTATCAAGACTAGCAAAGCTTAATGGGTGAGGTATGGTTAAGTGGTGAGGTTGCAGAGCGGCTAAGCATATATTTGGTGGCTAAACTTACGAGTACAAGAAATACGAGGGGGATGATCTACGCATAATAGATGTGAACTACTGATGATCAAATGAATGATCCTGAACACCTACCTACGTCAGACATAACCCCACCGTGTCCTCGATCGGAGAAAGAACTCACGAAAGAGGCAGTCACGGTTACGCACACAGTTGGCATATTTTAATTAAATTAATTCAAGTTATCTATAACCAATGTTAAACAAAGTTTCCACGTTGCCACATAACCGCGGGCACGGCTTTCCGAAATGATTTAACCCTGCAGGGGTGCTCCAACTAGTCCATCACAAATTACCACAAGCCGCATAGAAACCCTCGATCACGAAGCTCGCGATCTCGTCGGATTCCATAGTGGAAAACCTCAACTCTGAGATTACCCAAAGCATCACCGGAATCCCGATGCACAAGATATTTTGTCAAAGGTAAAACTAATCCAGCAAGGCTGCCCGACGTGTCGACGATCCCGATAGGAGCCGCGTATCTCGTTCTCAGGACACGGCGGATGGGTCACACTAGGAGAACCAAACCTCGGGTTGCCCCGCGGTGGCCCCGTAGTCTGCCAATTTGGACCAACACTCATGAGGAGCACTGGCCCGGGGGTTGATTAAATTTCCTTGGGTGCCGGCGGGTCCCTATGCATTATTATTAGGTTATTAGTCAAATGTAGTACCAAAGTTGGGCCTTGCCAGACCAGTCTTAATCTAAAACGAATTACCAAGGGGGTCCCCATAACAACCCCGATCGTGTTAGGAGCGCTCAATTATGGAACATAACACCGGTAGCCGAAACTAAGGGGGCAAAGGTGGAACAAAACACAAGGCTAGAAAGACCGAGCCTTCCACCTCTTACCAAGTATATAGGTGCATTAAATTAAATAGCATTTAAACATGGTGATATAACAAGGAACCCAGGCTTTCACATGGAAGCAATGCACCTGCAACTAGCAACACTAACGCAGGGTTAAGCAAGCGGTAACATAGCCAATCAGTGGTTCGATAGGTTGAACAGGTTGAAGGTAATCATGGCATTGTTGAGAGGCTGATATTTAACATGTGGTAGGCAACGAGACATAATCGATAGAAGCGATAAAACTAGCATGGCAATGATAGTAATGGTATCTGGGGAAATGGTCATCTTGCCTGAGATCCCGCTTGGAAGAAGAATGACACCATGAAGCAGACGAACTGACGTAGTCGAACGGGTCCTGACAATCCGACACGCTTGCGGAACTCTATCGAGACGGAGGAAACCGGAAACAAGAATCAACACACGATATTCACCACACGATGCACAACACATATGATGCATGAGCAACTGAATACATGCAAGTTACGACATGACAATTCACACAAACAAACACTACACATTAAGTGAAGTTCAATATGCAACAAGTTGCATATTGACGAAACTCCACGTTTAATTATTTAGTTCTATCCCGATTAAGTACTCGGTAATATTAAACGTGGTTAAACATGGCAAGAGGTGAAGCATAATTAATCTACCTATCTAGGCATTTTAAATGAGGTCGGAAATGACACATAGCATCTCCGAAACGACCTCACATGTTAATTTACAATTCTGTCCAGATCTGAACTAACACAATTAGTTAGTTGTTAAACACCAAAAGAAATAGGTTCACGTGATTCTACGCGTCGTTACAAGAATTTACACATAGAGAACTTCTCCAACGGAGCTACGGATCAAAAGATACAAGCACCGCAAGATATGATGGGATGAATGCAATATGTGTGCACGATGGTCACGGGCACTTCAAAACATACAACCAACAAGAGAAAATGAAACTACACGAGATTCTAAGCAATTTTCATGTAGGACGCGATCAAATCGGAGCTACGGATCAAAAGCTACGAGCAAAACAAGAAATCACTACAATCTGCCAAAATCAGCCACATAGCATTTTCTACGCCCCACAACTACGAGCTACACAACTCCAATCAACTCAACCAAGGCACGGCATGAAAGAGGGCAAGAAGCACTACAACAAACAACTAACAAGAAGTAGCATGGCATCATGGCTCACTAGGGAAAGAAGTCACAAAATGGTTACTCACACACTATTTCAGACTTAGTGAAACTTACACTTCATGAAAGTGCAGTTTTCGATCTGAATCCATATTGACAGCAGAAAAACCATAACCTACATGACTCTAAATGGCATGAAAATTCACTGCATGCTAGAGAAACACAAGGTCTACAACTAACTCCATTGCACCAACCTCAAAAGAGCTACATATCACAAGATACAAACAAGACAAGACAACAACAAAATATAACAGATCTCAGACTTAGAAATATTTCAGCACCTTCAAAAGAGCACTATTTCTAGCAACTTAAGAGCAAGCAAACCACACCTAAACGTGCATATCTATTGCAACCAAAAATACCAGGGGCTAGATTAAACATCCAAAAACAACTCTCTAGTTGTCAACTCCTTCAAACGAAGCATGAAATAAATCCTACGAAAATGACAAGAGGGCAACATAGCAAAATATCGCACGAACTAACTTACTCGAAAGCTAAAACTAATTGCACAGAAAAATCCCATGGATTTTCTACCCCGAAAACATATAAAATATGTGGGGTTGCGCAACAAAAATAATGCCACCCGAAAATGCGAGATAATAACCTAGACACGGAAAAATAAACTAGCACAATTCCCTACACGCAAAAATATGAATGACCGCTCTAAAATACATGGAAAAATGGTTCCTAAAACAAGGGCATTTTATCTACGGCATTCGAGAAATCCGGACTTGCGCGAATAATAAATACGGGACGCAAACATATTAGGACATCACGTTAATCTATGCATACCGCACGCTAAACGTTGTCAAACAAATATGCATGTTGCAAAAATGGATTCTACGCGAGAAACTACACGAAAACCATATACAACTCACCGCAATCCGACTTACGGAATAGAAACTATGGACAAAAGTATACACGCTTATTCTTTCTGGAATTTATAATAATTCCGAAAATCATCTATATTATCTTACGGGCCGAATCTACCTAATTGGGCCAACACGGGGTGGCGCACCATAGCAAAAGGCGCATAGGGGCGCTGGATTGAAGGGCTCACCTCGGGCCATGGGCCAACCGGAGGCTGCAGCAAAGGGGAAGGCCTCGGCCTTGCTTGGGCCAGCTGGGCCTGGGGCGCGGCTGCTGGAGGCGAGGCCGGCCCAGGAGCGACGCGGAGGCAGAGGCCCAGGCGGGGCGATGCGAGCTCGCTCGTCTCCTCATCCTCCCGACGAGGAGGTTGCCAGCGGCGGCGGTTGCCGACGGGAGGGGAGCGTGGTGGGCTGGTGAGAGGATTTGGCGGGATCCGGAGCGGCCGGAGCTCGGGGAAGGATCCCCGGGCTGGATCTGGCCTGAGCGGGCCTCGTCTCCGCAGCAGACGAAGGCGGCGGCGGCTTCTTGGCAGAGGCCGGCGACGGGGTAGGCATTGCGGCGCGGCGACGCGGGCGAGGTCCTCGGGGGGCTCTGGTCGGTGGTGGGCTCCGGCGAGAGCAAGGGCTACTGCGGGGGCTGCGGCCTCGGGCACGGGCAGCCATGGACACGGAGCTCCGGAGCTCGGGGCAGAATGGGCACTGTGGTCATTCGGACGTGTTCGATTTGACCGCGGACATGTCCGGTAGGTGGGGAGGGTGGCTGTCCCAAAATGGATAGGAGGGGAAGATTAAATAAGAAAGGGGGTTAGGGTTACCCGAATCCACTTCCGTTTTCGACCGTGGGATCGCGATCGGGCGGTTAGGGACTCGGGAATGGAATAGAAGGGCTAGACTGGCTGTGTAGAGTGGCTAGGTGGGGACGAGAGGGGAGTGGTGCGGCACGACAACGAGTTTTAAAACACCGACAAACGTCCGACGGATAACCGAAGACGGTGCCGCTATGGTCGACCGTTCGGGTACCAGACGGACTCCGATCGCGACGAAATTCGATAGGCGGTCTAGCTATAACTAATTACGACCGCATGCCAAGTTTCACCCCGATCAGAGAAAGTTTTATGCACACTTTTAAAACAGGGATTCGATGCTGCCGCGGGCGCGTGCGTGTGTGTACGGGCTCAGAACCAACAGCGACAAGAACCGTCAACTAACAACGAATGCAAGTTTTGAAAACTGGCGGCAACGGAGATGCCGATGCAATGCAGATGATGCGCATGATGCGACAATGATGCGACACATAAAAATAGACACACGACAAAAACGGAAAGAAAAGGGGAATCTTCTGTAACGTCGGTCTCGGGCTGTCACAACTCTCCTACACTACAAGAGGATCTCGCCCCGAGATCCAAGAAAGAAAGGGGGAGAGGATGAGAAAGAACAAGAGGTAAAAATTTAGTCACTTCTTTGACAAACGAGTGAAACCAACGATCCTTGAAGGTTGCAAGGCGATGAGGAATTATGTGAGAAAGAATCAAGAATTCACGGAAAATTTCGGCAGCACTTCGGTAGGAAAATGGGACAAAAAATTCGAGAAGATGGAATAAATACACAATATTCATAACAAACAACTAAATAGAACAAGGGAACACCATGATCTTGACAGAACAAGATGATAGACCCAAAAGAGCAACATCACAAGGCCTCCGGAACAATAGAATAGGAACTAGCTCATATGGAAGAAAAGAATGACAACTACTAACTCCAATGAACTTGTCAAGTATCCTTGCAAGAAGAATTGAACGAAGTTGTTGGAAAAACAACAACGAAAAAAACAAGATAGTAGTGGGCTTATGGAAACCTTTCAAACTAATGAAGTGACAACCAGTCACTAACAGAAACAAGGATTGATTGGAAGAAACAAGATATGAACAATTTCTGAGGATACATTGAGAACTCGGATTAATGACAAGCACCATAATAGCAACAATCCATAGGAAAAGCTTTAGGTGAAATCCAAACCAAGATAGCTCAATGAAGAAATTATGGGTTGCAAATATCTCATGATCATAGAATTGATGGATTTATTTGTATCATTCTTGAAAGGAAAACTCTACGAGGCTCCTACACTAACAAGAATGCTATAATACCACCTCAAAGGATAAAGGAAGAACAATTGCACATATAAATGCAAGAGAAAGAATACTTGAGGTTCTCCAACAAGAATCTTGAAGAACACTTGAGAATGAATTGAAACCTTGATGAACCACCATGAAGGACCTCCGTATACAAATGAATGATGCAACGATATGAAGGTAGAACGAATAAGATTATGACCTTGCCAAGATTTAGATGAAGCCTCACAAAGAGATACTAAAAAGAACTTGGAACTCTGGAAAAGAAAGATAAGCACAAGAGAAACAAGTTGATATCATGAGCCACTCTGGAAGAAGAATTGGAATCTCTTGGAAGAAGGAAGAACAAGAATAAGAATTATGTTATGCTCATCCTTCATCAAATTAAATTGATCACAAGCAACGGATTTAGCGAACCACTTAATCTTCTTGAAAGAATCTTGAAGAGACAGAGAGATAAGCACTACTTGAAGCACAATTGAAGGAAGCACCGGTAAGAATTGGATTGAATGGGGATACCAAGAATTAATGGAGATACATGAGAATGAAGTTATCATGATCCACCTGAAATAAAACTAGAACAAGGCACCGGATAGACGAGAGATGAACGAAGAGACAACAATTGAGAAGAATTAGAAAACGAAAGCTGAAAGCTGAGAACGCAGAAGTCTTCTGAAATGATGGCCTTCGGAGGATCGAGAATGAAAATAACTCAGAAATGCACCGGATAACGAGAAAGGATTTACTCATGGTTGACAACAATTAAGATGATGGCACCAAGCTAAAATGATTAATTCAAAGAGAATGAACCAAGATTGAGAGAAACACTCCTTCGAATTTTCAATGGAGAAAAAGACGAGAAGAACCTCACCAAGAATAATTAAGACACTCCAGAATAAAGAAGAGTGAAAGGTTGAGCCAAGATGAGAACTAATACAAATAGATCTTGAAGAAGTAATAAGACTAATGAAATTCATACTTACGTCATAGTTGAAAAGATTTAGAGATCTCCGGAAAAATTACAAGAGCCAGATAAGATCCTGGGAAAGAACCTGTGGGTTATGGGCCCGCTCAAAGAAACCACCGTTGAAACAATTACTAACAAAGGAAGATACTGCACCGGTAGAAATGAAAACTAGATAAGGTTGAGAACCTCGAAATAAATAAAAGAATTGAGAACAAGAATTCTGAGATAACTTCAACGCTCCGGATAGAATAGAGAGAAACTACAACAAGAAGATAGACTCATAAAAATTTCCAACATGGGGAAGAATTTACAAGGATGAAAAGGATATGATGAACACAGACGACTGAATTAAATTCACCGGTAAGGATGACAAGAATGAACAAATATGACACGAATCTCCTGAGAATCTTCACAATGAATCATCGGGTAAGAGAGAAAAGAACAGAGAACGGAAGCACAAAGAAAAGAAAACTCCTGCATGAAAATTGAATCACTGAGAAAAGGGTGGGAGGGCGGGAAAAAAACAAAGACAAATTGAGACAGATGAGATGAACTCTGGAATAAAATGAGAGAATGATCTTGGAAAAACTGGAGAAGATTGAATTCAGTTGCAGAGAAGCACACCGGTTGAATGGAATTGATACGATGACTCCAGTTGACAAGAATTGATATGATAATTGATAGAGCAAAAGAATTTGCACTCTCACATAAAAATATGAGAACACCTCTTAGAAAAGATGTGAAATCACCACTTGACATCGAAGCAACACGAATTTGTTGGAAGATCGTCCTATAAGTAACTACTTGAATTCCCACCTATGAATTCCCGAAATATCTGGTCATGCAATCTGGTACACGGATACAAGGAGTAATAATCACACAACTCCTATACTAACCCGTCACTTGTATCACATCCGTCAACACACAACCAGAATCTCGGACCTTCATCTACAACAGACCCTCGTGATCACAACGATACAAAGTATGGCAGTACTCCCGAACAATCTGCACCAGTACTAGGGACATCGGGGTTATCTCGCCACTACTAGTATTGAAGCAATTACGAACATCCTTCGTTTTGAGATACTAAGAAATCTGAATGATAACGATGTTCTCAAGAATCCCCTGGAGCTCAAGTCCCGTGAAACTCAAAGAAGATAGGAGGCACCAAGACAGAACTCCGTCACATCGGCATCATATACATTCCAAAAATATCTGCGTGATCCTAAATTTTTTTTTGAGGGAGAAGAGGAGTAGAATTAAATTATTACGTCAAGATTCCTCACCAGAGCATAGAAGAGGAGAAAAAGAATCCTACTCTCCGATATATAACTAGACTCAAAGTATTTTTTCACTAGACTCGACTCGGCCAAGTTCGATCAATCAAGGGGGCTCCTAGGTCGGTACTGCTCTGATACCAACTTGTCACGCCCAAGATGCGACCCTATCCTCAATTTGGTACGAGGGCCTCGTCAGGGATAGAAGCGCATCTCGTCGTGTCGCAAGATTGGATATCGTTACAAGTACATATACTGAAAAGAAGAGATATATATAGAGTTGGCTTACACTCGCCACAAGCTACATCAGACTCACATCAGTACATTACATAATCATCAAGAGTAAGACCAGGGTCCGACTATGGACGAAAACAAACGAGAAAAGAAGAACGATGTCCGTGCTTGCTATCCCAGGCTGCCGACCTGGAACCTATCCTAGATCGATGAAGAAGAAGAAGAAGAAGCAACTCCAAATGAACAATCAACGCGCTCGCGTCAAGTAACCTTTAGATGTACCTGCAACTGGTGTTGTAGTAATCTGTGAGCCACAGGGGACTCAGCAATCTCATTTCCAAAGGTATCTAGACTAGCAAAGCTTAATGGGTGAGGTATGGTTAAGTGGTGAGGTTGCAGCACCGGCTAAGCATATATTTGGAGGCTAAACTTACGAGTACAAGAAATACGAGGGGGGATGATCTACGCATAACGGACGTGAACTACTGATGATCGAATGAATGATCCTGAACACCTACCAACGTCAGACATAACCCTCTCGTGTCCTCGATCGGTGAAAGAACTCAGGAAATAGACAGTGACGGTTACGCACACATTTGGCATATTTTAATTAAATTAATTCAAGTTAGCTATAACCAGTGTTAAACAAATTTTCCACGTTGCCACATAACCACGGACACGACTTTCCGAAAAGATTTAACCCTGCAGGGGTGCTCCAACTAGTCCATCACAAATTACCATAAGCCGCATAGAAACCCTCGATCACGAAGCTCGCGATATCATTGGATTCCATAGTGGAAAACCTCAACTCTGAGATTACCCAAAGCATCACCGGAATCCCGATGCACAAGATATTTTGTCAAAGGTAAAACTAACCCAGCAAGGCCGCCCGACGTGTCGACGATCCCGATAGGAGCCGCGTATCTCGTTCTCAGGACACGGCGCATGGGTCACACTAGGAGAACCAAACCTCGGGTTGCCCCGCGGTGGCCCCGTAGTCTGCCAATTTGGACCAACACTCATGAGGAGCACTGGCCCGGGGGTTGATTAAATTTCCTCGGGTGCCGGCGGGTCCCTATGCATTATTATTAGGTTATTAGGCAAATGTAGTACCAAAGTTGGGCCTTGCCAAAGCAGTCTTAATCTAAAACGAATTATCAAGGGGGTCTCCATAACAACCCCGATCGTGTTAGGAGCGCTCAATTATGGAACATAACACCGGTAGCCAAAACTAAGGGGCAAAGGTGGAACAAAACACCAGGCTAGAAAGGCCGAGCCTTCCACCTCTTACCAAGTATATAGGTGCATTAAATTAAATAGCATTTAAATAGGGTGATATGACAAGGAACCCATGCTTTCACATGGAAACAATGCACCTGCAACTAGCAACGCTAACACAGGGTTAAGCAAGCGGTAACATAGCCAATCAGTGGTTCGCTAGGTCGAACAGGTTGAAGGTAATCATGGCATTGTTGAGAGGCTGATATTTAACATGTGGTAGGCAACAAGACATAATCGATAGAAGCGATAAAACTAGCATGACAATGATAGTAATGGTATCTGGGGAAATGGTCATCTTGCCTGAGATCCCGCTTGGAAGAAGAATGACTCCGTGAAGCAGACAAACCGACGTAGTCGAACGGGTCCTCACAATCCAATACGCTTGCGGAACTCTATCGAGATAGAGGAAACCAGAAACAAGAATCAACACACGATATTCACCACATGATGCACAACACATATGATGCATGAGCAGCTGAATACATGCAAGTTACGGTATGACAATTCACACAAACAAACACTACACATTAAGTGAAGTTCAATATGCAAGAAGTTGCATATTGAAAAAACTCCACGTTTAATTATTTAGTTCTATCCCGATTAGGTACTCGGCAATATTAAATGTGGTTAAACATGGCAAGAGGTGAAGCGTAATTAATCTACCTATCTAGGCATTTTAAATGAGGTCGGAAATGACACATAGCATCTCCGAAACGACCTCACATGTTAATTTACAATTCTGTCCAGATCTGAACTAACACATTTAATTAGTTGTTAAACACCAAAACAAATAGGTTCACGTGATTCTACGCATCGTTACAAGCAATTTACACATAGAGAACTTCTCCAACGGAACTACGGATCAAAAGATACAAGCACCGCAAGATATGATGGCATGAATGCAATATGTGTGCACGATGGTCCCGAGCACTTCAAAACATACAACCAACAAGAGAAATGAAACTACATGAGATTCTAAGCAATTTTCATGTAGGACACGATCAAATCGAAGCTATGGATCAAAAGCTACGAGCAAAACAAGAAATCACTACAATCTGCCAAAATCAGCCACATAGCATTTTCTATGCCCCACAACTACGAGCTACACAAACCCAATCTACTCAACCAAGGCACGGCACAAAATAGGGCAAGAAGCACTACAACAAACAACTAACAAGAACTAGCATGGCATCATGGATCACTAGGGAAATAAGTCACAAAATGGTTACTCACACACTATTTCAGACTTACTGAAAATTACACTTCATGAAAGTGCAGTTTTCGATCTGAAGCCATATTGAAACAAGCAAAACCATAATCTACAGGACTCCAAATGGCATGAAAATTCATTGCATGCTAGAGAAACACAAGGTCTACAACTAACTCCATTGCACCAACCTCAAAAGAGCTACAGATCACAAGATACAAGCAAGACAAGACAACAACAAAATATAACAGATCTCAGACTTAGAAATATTTCAGCACCTTCAAAACAGAACTATTTCTAGCAACTTGAGAGCAAGAAAACCACACCTAAACATGCATATCTATTGCAACCAAAAATACCAGGGGCTAGAGTAAACATCCAAGAACAACTCTCTAGTTGTCAACTCCTTCAAACGAAGCACGAAATAAATCCTACGAAAATGACAAGAGGGCAACATAGCAAAATATCGCGCGAACTAACTTACTCGAAAGCTAAAAATAATTGCACAGAAAAATCCATGGGATTTTTCCTTCCCCGAAAACATAAAAAATATGTGGGGTTGGGCAACAAAAATAGTGCCACACGAAAATGCGAGATAATAACCTAGACACGGAAAATAAACTAGCGCAATTCCCGACACGCAAAAATATGAATGACTGCGCTAAAATACATGGAAAAATTGTTCCTAAAACATGGGCATTTTATCTACGGAATTCGAGCAATCCGGACTTGCGCGAATAATAAATACGGGACGCAAACGTATTAGGACAACACGTTAATCTATGCATAGGACACGCTAAACGCCGTCAAACAAATATGCATGTTGCAAAAACGGATTCTACGCGAGGAACTACACGAAAACCATATACAACTCATCGGGATCCGACTTACGGAATAGAAACTACGGACAAAAGTATATACGCTTATTTTTTCTGGAATTTTTAACAATTCCGAAAATCATCTATATTATCTTAGGGCCGAATCTACCTAATTGGGCCAACAGAGGGTGGCGCAGCATAGCAAAAGGCGCACAGGGGCGCTGGATTGAAGGGCTCACCTGGGGCCATGGGCCAACCGGAGGCTGCAACAGAGGGGAAGGCCTTGGCTTGGCTTGGGCCAGCTGGGCCTGGGGCGAGGCTGCTGCTGAGCCTCGAGGCACTCGAGGCGAGGCCAACCCAGGAGCGATGCGGAGGTAGAGGCCCGGTCGGGGCGATGCGAGCTCACTCGTCTCCGCATCCTCCCGACGAGGAGGTTGCCAGCGGCGGCGGTTGCCGACGGGAGGGGACCGGCGGCGGGCTGGCGAGAGGATCCGGAGCGGCCGGAGCTCGGGGAAGGATCCCCGGGATGGATCTGGCCTGAGCCGGCCTCAAGTCAGCGGCAGACGAAGGCGGCGGCGGCTTCCTGGCAGAGGTCGGCGGCGGGGTAGGCAGCGTGGGGCGGCGACGCGGGGGAGGTCCTCGGGTGGCTCTGGTCGGTGGTGGGCTCCGGCGAGGGCAGGGGCTGCTGCGGGGGCTGCGGCCTCGGGCACGGGCAGCCATGGACGGGGAGCTCGCGAGCTCGGGGCAGAACGGGCACTGCGGTCATCTGGACGTGTCCGATTTGACCGCGGACATGTCCGGTAGGTGGGGAGGGTGGCTGTCCCAAAATGGATAGGAGGGGGAGATTAAATAAGAAAGGGGGTTAGGGTTACCCGAATCCACTTCCGTTTTCGACCGCGGGATCGCGATCGGGCGGTCACGGACTCGGGAATGGAATAGAAGGGCTAGACTGGCTGTGTAGAGAGGCTAGGTGGGGACGAGAGGGGAGTGGTGCGGCGCGGCAACGAGTTTTAAAACACCGACAAACGTCCGACAAATAATCGAAGACGGTGCCGCTACGGTCGACCGTTCGGGTACGAGACGGACTTCGATCGCGACGAAATACGACACGTGGTCAAGCTATAAGTAATTACGACCGCATGCCAAGTTTCACCCCGATCAGAGAAAGTTTTATGCACACTTTTAAAACAGGGATTCGACGCTACCGCGGGCACGTGCGTGTGTGAACGGGCTCAGAACGAACAGCGACAAGAACTGGGAACTAACAAGGAATGCAAGTTCTGAAAACTGCCGGCAATGGAGATGCAGATGCAATGCAGATGATGCGCATGATACGATGCTGATGCGACAAATAAACATAGACACACGACGAAAACGGAAAGAAAAGAGGAATCTTCTGGAACGTCGGTCTGGGGCTGTCACATGCACTCACCGTGATTTTGTCGAGCTTCACTTATATCCTTTGGTAGACAATTCAGCTCACATGTGCTTCACTTATATCTTTTGAGCTAGATACTTTTGCTCTACGTGCTTCACTTATATCTTTTAGAGCACAGCGGTGCGTGGCTTGGTAGTTGATCTATGCTTTGAAAGTAGTCTCAAAAGGGGTAGTTATCCAAAGGGATACGAAAACTTCCACCTTCATGTGCATAGAACAGTTAGAGAAGTTTGATTCCTCTCAATTAGTTTTGAGATATGGTTGTGGTAATATTGAAGTTATGCTAGTAAGGTGTTGTGGATCCAGAAATACTTGTGTTGAAGTTAGTGATTCCCGTAGCATGCACGTATGATGAACCGCTATGTGATGAAGTCTGAGCATGATTAGTCTTTTGGTGGTCATCCTTTGTGTGGCGGTCGGGATCGCACGATGGTTTATACCTATGAACCCTTCCCCTAGGAGTATGCGTTGAATGCTTTGTTTCGATTACTAATAAAACTTTTGCAACAAGTATATGAGTTCTTCATGACTAATGTTGAGTCCATGGTTTAGATGCACTTTCACCTTCTACCATCACTATCTTCTTAGTGTCGTGCAACTTTCGCCGGTGCACAAAACCCACCATTAGCCTCCCTCAAAACAGCCACCATACCTACCTACTATGGCTTTCTCAAAGTCATTCCGAGATATATTGCCATGCAACTACCACCATGACATGTGTCACCACGTCTACATTGCCATTGCATGATCGTAAGATAGCTAGCATGATGTTTCCATTAATGTCTATGCCATGCTAGATCATTGTCACCGTACACTACCGAAGGCATTTCAGATAGAGTCATCATTGCTCTAAGTATTGAGTTGAAAGTGTGATGATCATCATTGATGGAGCATTGTCCCATGTGAGGAAATAAAAGAGGCCAAAGATTCTCACCAAAATAAAAAATAAAAAATAAGAGGCCAAAGAGCTCACCAAATATATATATATATATATATAAATGAGATAAAAAGAGAGAAGGGACAATGCTACCACTTTTCCACACTAGTGCATATTAAGCACCATGATCTTCATGATTGAGAGTCTCTCGTTTTTTCACCACCATATACCTAGTGGGAAATTTTCATTATATAACTTGGCTTGTATATTCCAATGATAGGCTTCCTCAAAATTGCCTTAGGTCTTCGTGAGCAAGCAAGTTGGATGCACACCCACTAGTTTTCTTTAAGAGCTTTCACATACGCTTAGCTCTAGTGAATCATTTGTATGGCAATCCCTACTCATTCCCATTGATATCTATTGATGAGCATCTTCACATCTTATCGATATGCCTAGTTAATGTGATCATCTTATCCTTTTTTTTCTTGCAACCTCCACCACACTCCACACCACTTATAGTGCTAAAACCATGGCTCACGCTCATGTATTGCGTGAGAGTTGAAAAGGTTTGAGAAAATAAAGGTGTGAAACAATTACTTGGCCAATACCGGGTTTGTGCATGATTTAAATACGTTGTGCAATGATGATAGAGCATAGCCAAACTATATGTTTTTGTAGGGATAACTTTCTTTTGGCCTTGTTATTTTGAAAGTTCATGATTACCTTGCTAGTTTGCTGGAATTATTATTGTTTCCACGTCAATAGCAATCTATTATTTTGAATCTCATGGATCAGAACATTCACTTCACATAAGAGGAATTACAAAGGACATCTATGCTAGGTAGCATGAAAGCAACAAAAAATCATTCTTTATCACTTCCCTACTCGAGGACGAGCAGGAGTTAAGCTTGGGGATGCTTGATACGTCTCAAACGTATCTATAATTTTTGATGGTTCCATGCTATTATCTTGTCAACTTTGGATGTTTTATATGCATGAATATGCTAATTTATATCTTTTTGGGACTAACCTATTAAATCAGTGCCAAGTGCCAGTTTCTGTTTTTTCCGTGTTTTTGACCCTTTTTCAGACGGAGCCCAAATGGAATGAAACTTTATGATGATTTTTTTGGACCAAAAGAGACACCCGAAGCTTTGGAAGAAGGCCAGAAGAGCCATGAGGGAGTCACAAGCCCTAACGTCGCCACCCCCCCTAGGTGGCGCAGGGTAGGCTTGTGACCTCCTCGTGGGCCCAACCGACGTAATTCCACTACCATAAATTCCTATAAATTCAGAAACCCCCAAAAAGAAACCTAGATAGGGAGTTCCGCCGCCGCAAGCCTCTGTAGCCACCAAAAACCAATCTGGAGCCCGTTCCGGCACCCTGCCGGAGGGGGAATCCATCTCCGGTGGCCATCTTCATCATCCCGGCGATCTCCATGACGAGGAGGGAGTAGTTCTCCCTCGGGGCTGAGGGTATGTACCAGTAGCTATGTGTTTGATCTCTCTCTCTCGTGTTCTTGAGATGTCTTGATCTCGATGTGCCATGGGCTTTGCTACTATAGTTGGATCTTATGATGTTCTTCCCCCTCTCCCTCTTGTAATGAATTGTGTTTCCTCTTTGGAGTTATCTTATCGGATTGAGTCTTTGAGAACACTTGATGTATATCTTGCACGTGTCTATCTACTATGATCAACTTGCGGGTTTGTGACATTGGGAACCTATGCATATGGGTTGGCACACGTTGGATTCATGTGAGTACTTGATGTATGTTTTGGTGATCAACTTGCAGGTTCATGACATTGGGAACCTATGCACAGGGGTTGGCACACGTTTTGACTCTCTGGTAGAAACTTTGGGGCACTCTTTGAAGCTCTATGTGTTGGTTGAATAGATGATTCTGAGATTGTGTGATGCATATCGTATAATCATACCCGCGGATACTTGAGGTGACAATGGAGTATCTAGGTGACATTAGGGTCTTGGTTGATATGTATCTTAAGGTGTTATTCTAGTACGAACTCTATGATGGATCAAACGGAAAGAATAGCTTCGTGTTATTTTACTACGGACTCTTGAATAGATCGATCAGAAAGAATAACTTTGTGGTGGTTTCGTACCTGACAATAATCTCTTCGTTTGTTCTCCACTATTAGTGACTTTGAAGTGACTCTTTGTTGCATGCTGAGGGCTAGTTATATGATCCAATTATGTTATCATTGTTGAGAGAACTTCACTAGTGAAAGTATGAACCCTAGGCCTTGTTTCCACGCATTGCAATACCGTTCGTGCTCACCTTTTTTACTAGTTACCATGCTGTTTTTGTAATTTCAGATTACAAAAACCTATATCTACCATCCATATTGCACTTGTATCATCATCTCTTCGCCGAACTAGTGCACCTATACAATTTACCATTGTATTGGGTGTGTTGGGGACACAAGAGACTCTTCGTTATTTGGTTGCAGGGTTGCTTGAGAGAGACCATCTTCATCCTACGCCTCCCACGGATTGATAAACCTTAGGTCACCCACTTGAGGGAAAATTGCTACTGTCCTACAAACCTCTGCACTTGGAGGCCCAACAACGTCTAGAAGGAGAAGGTTGCGTAGTAGACATCATGTACCTAAGGCCATTAGTTGATGAACTTTTGCAGTTGTGGGCCAAAACAAGTGTACGTGTGTGGGATGAGCACAAACAGCAGGAATTTGACCTACGAGCATTGTTGTTCGTAACCATCAATGATTGGCCTGCTCTTAGTAACATTTCAGGACAGTCAAACAAGGGATACAATGCATGCACGCACTGGTTAGATAAGACTAAAGGTACATATTTGGAAAAATCTAAGAAGGTTGTCTACGTGGGGTGTCGTCAATATCTTCCGACCAATCATCCCATAAGAAAGAAAGGCAAGCATTTCAACGGTGAGGCAGATCACTGGAAGAAGCCTAACGTCCCTACTGGTGGTGAGTTATTGGCTATGGTCAAGGATTTGGATCAAATAGTAATCTTTGGAAAGGGTCCTGGCGGTCGATCTGTTCCAAAAGACGACGTTACCGAACACGTGCCCATGTGGAAAAAGAAATCTTTATTTTGGGAGCTACCCTATTGGAAACACCAAGAGGTCGGTCTTCAATCGACGTGATGCACGTGACGAAGAATCTTTGCGTGAACCTGCTAGGCTTCCTGGGTGTGTATGGGAAGACAAAAGATACAACGGAAGCACGGGAGGAGCAACAACGTTTGAAAGACCCATACGACAAGAAGACTGATAAAGGGTGTCAATACTTAAGCAGCTACACTCTTACCAAAGCAGAGAAGGAAATCTTTTTTGAATGCTTGAGCAGTATGAAGGTCCCTGGTGGCTTCTCGTCTAATATAAAGGGAATGATAAATATGGCAGAGAAAAAAAATTCCAGGACCTGAAGTCTCATGATTGCCATGTGATTATGACGCAATTGCTTCCGGTTGCATTGAGGGGGCTTCTACCAAAAAATGTTCGATTACCCATTGTGAAGCTGTGTGCATTCCTCAATGCAATATCTCAGAAGGTAATTGATCGAGAACGTCTGGGAAGGCTACAGAAGGATGTCGTCCAATGTCTTGTCAGTTTTGAGTTGGTGTTCCCTTCGTCCTTCTTCAATATTATGACACATCTCCTGACTCACCTAGTCGACGAGGTTTCTATTCTTGGTCTTGTATTTATACACAATATGTTCCCCTTCGAGAGGTTCATGGGAGTCTTTAACAAATATGTTCATAACCGTGCTAGGCCAGAAGGAAGCATCTCCAAGGGCTATGAAACAGAGGAGGTCATTGGGTTCTGTGTAGACTTTCTTCCTGACCTTAAGCCGATTGGTGTTCCTAAATCGCGGCATGAGGGGAGACTGAGTGGAAATGGCACACTAGGAAAGAAAGCATTGATATGTAGGGACGAGCATTCTTTCACTCAAGCACACTACATAGTTGTAAAAAGTTCCACCTTCGTGGTTTCGTATATCGAGGAGCACAAGAATTTTGTACGCTCTGAGTTCCCGGGGAAGGCTATCTCCTGGATTGAAGAAAAAGACATGGATACTTTCGGCAGTTGGTTGCGAGCACGTCTCATGAATGACAACAGTGTTGGAGATCAACTCTACTTGTTGGTTGCGTCACCTTCTTCGACTGTATTACATTTCCAAGGGTACGAGATAAACGGGAATGCATTTTACATGACCGCCCAAGATAAAAAGAGCACCAACCAAAACAGTGGTGTCCGCTATGATGCGACAGACGAGAATGTGAAAAAGGACACATACTATGGTTACATAGAGGAGATATGGGAACTTGACTACGAACCGACTTTTAAGGTCCCTTTGTTTCGGTGTAGTTGGGTGAACATGAATGGAGAAGGGGTAAAGGTAGACCAATTGTACGGAATGACAATTGTTGATCTCAAGATTCTTGGTTACAGAGACGAGCCATTCGTCCTAGCCAATAACGTGGCTCAGGTTTTCTACATGAAAGACATGTCCTCCAGACCGAAAAAGAAAAATAAGCACATGAAGACATTGGACGATGAGCCAAAGCGTCACATAGTTCTTTACGGGAAAAGAAACATCGTGGGGATCGAGGACAAGACAAACATGTTAGGAGATTATAATAAGTTTGATGAAATTCCGCCCTTCATAGTGAGAACTGACCCAAGCATCCCCTTAAATAATGAAGATGCTCCATGGTTATGGCCAAAGCGATCATAAGCAAGGGATCGAAATATAAATCTATGTAATGGATTAAACTTTATGTGATGTGTACTAATGTATTAAACGTTATGTGATGTGTACTAAGGATACTTCGAAAGAAATTGTCTGTTTTATACACGAAGTGCATCCAGTTTTTGTCGTAACCCTCTCAACTTTTAAGCACATGCTATGTAAGTGAAATGATGATACCATGCCAACTTTCAACAATTTCAGAGTTCATTTGTAGTGCTTTTCAATTTCAGGGTCAATTAGCTTAAAAAAATAAGTAAATGCACGAAAAATACCAAATGAAGTCAGAAATTGTTGAATTGTTTTTGATGTCCCTTTGAATGGTGCATTTTGAACACACACAAAAGTATGGAGTTCAAATAAGTTCAAAAAAAATGAAATCTCTTTGTAACAGATGAGTTCTCGTTCGAAACCTTGATACTTCGAAAAAGATTGTCCGTTCTGTACACGTAGTACATCCAGTTTTTGTCGTAACCCTCTAAATTTTTTAGCACATCCTATGTGGGTTAAATGATGATACCATGCCAACTTTCAACATTTTCAGAGTTCATTTGTAGTGCTTTTCAATTTCAGTGTCAATTAGCTAAAGAAAAAGCAAATGCACGAAAATTACCAAATGAAGTCAGAAATTGTTGAAAATTTGTGGTGTGCCTTTGAATGGTGCATTTTGAACACACAAAAAGTATGGAGTTCAAATAAGTTAAAAAAATGAAATCCCTTTGTAACACATGAGTTCTCGTTCGAAACCGTGATACTTCGAAAGAGATTGTCCGTTTTGTACACGAAGTGCATCCAGTTTTTGTCGTAACCCTCTCAACTTTTTAGCACATGCTATGTGGGTGAAATGATGCTACCATGCCAACTTTGAACATTTTCAGAGTTCATTTGTAGTGCTTTTCAATTTCAGGGTCAATTAGCTAAAAAAAGTAAATGCACGAAAAATACCAAATGAAGTCAGAAATTGTTGCAAATTTGTGATGTGCCTTTGAATGGTGCATTTTGAACACACAAAAAGTATGGAGTTCAAATAAGTTCAAAAAAATGAAATCCCTTTGTAACAGATGAGTTCTCGTTCGAAACCGTGATACTTCAAAAGAGATTGTCCATTTTGTATACGAAGTGCATCCAGTTTTTGTCATAACCCTCTCAACTTTTTAGCACATGCTATGTGGGTGAAATGATGACACCATGCCAAATTTCAACATTTTCAGAGTTCATTTGTAGTGCTTTTCAATTTCAGGGTCAATTAGCAAAAAAAGTAAATGCACGAAAAATACCAAATGAAGTCAGAAATTGTTGAAAATTTGTGATGTGCTGTGACATCCTCGACTTTTGCTACAGTAGAGATTGTAATTAAGCTACAGTGATCCTGCGCTAATGATGCCACGTCACCGTTAACTTTATCAATGTTCTCGTGATGGTTGAAACCGAATCATAATTCGAAGCTTCGGGATTAAGTCAAACGTGAAAAGATTTTTATGTTGTTGAGATAACAACGTCGGGGAGTTATAAAGATTCCCTAACAAATTATAATATCAAGTTGGGTACTTTTGGAATCATTGATGATCCCGATATATTAAGAAAGGGGCTTTAACAAAGTAAGTAAAGAGATATAGTAAATGAAGATAAATAAACAAAAGAAAGGACTAAAAGTATAAATAATAAATGATGAAAGAAAGTAAATAAGAATAGAATAAAGAAAAGGGGATTAGAATAAGTAATAATAAAAAAAGAAAACAAATCAAAAAAAAAAGAACAACCCCAACCGGCCCAACTGGGCCAAGTGGCCCAGCCGGCCACCACCCCCACCCTCCAAAACCCTAGCGCCGCCCTCCTGGCGAGGGAGCCGCCCCATCTCCCTCCCCCCTCGCTACTCCCTCCCCCCCTGGGCGCCGCCAGCCCCCCCACCAACCGGGCCCCACTCCCCCACGTCCCGTGACTCCCTCCCGTAACTCCCTCCCTCCCGTGACTCTCGGTCCCCCTCCACGCCAGATCCCCACCTCCCGTGGCTCCCTCCCCACGAGAGCCCCGATCCACCCCATCTCGCCCCCTCCACATCCCGTCGCCCCCCTCCTCTCCACCTCGCCCACCTCGGCCGGCGCCCCTCCCTGGCCGGCTCCTCCCTCCCCCGCCGGCAAGCCGAAGCCCCTCGGCCTCCTCCCTCCCGCCGGCGGCCTCCCTCCCCACGGCCTATCCTCCACCGAGCCGCCCCCACCTCGGCCCTCCATCCCGCCGGCCGCCCCCCGGGAGCCCCGTCGGCCTCCTCCCGCTCGGTCCGGGAGGGACCGGGCAGGGAGACGTCATCTCCTCGCCGGATCCGGCCGGCTCCTCCTCGCCGGCACTGCACCATCGGCCTCCTCGTCGTCCTCCACAAGCGCCACCCCGAGCCTCGCCGCCCCGTTCCCCGGCAACGTCGGTGAGCCCTTTTACGGGCTCCTCCCACCCTCTCCTTCAGTTTTCTGCCTCGGTTCCGTTCCGGAGATTAGTCCCCTTTTCCGACGCCGTTGAGGTCTCATAGGGTGGTGGAGTTTTGCCCCATTCCTCTCTGTTGAGAGATGAACAGATGAACAGAGAGGGCAGAGATGAGAGTTAAAGAAAAATGAATAAAAATAAGAGATGTATTAGATGCCGTATGTATGTATGTATGTATGTATTCGATACCCGTATTATGTATGTATTTGCGTATATAGGCATGTGGAGGGATACGACATTTGTATGTCTATTTATTTGTGATTAAAATGTGAATTTGGCCTTAGGTCACTTACCGGTGGGGCCAATGCACCCGCTGTCTATGACAGGGAGGCCCCACGCGGTAGTTAATATAAATAATAACAATAAAAAATAATGTTTTATTAAATAAATAAATAAATAGATATAATAATTAAATTAATGAGTTAATGAATTAGTTAAATAAATATATAAGTTAATCTGTTAATTAGAATAATTAATTAACATGATTAGAGAATGACACGCGGGTCCCCCACTAAATTAATCTGATTAAATAATATTTAATCTTAAATAAAACTTGTGCCTATGACGTTCGGGACCCGCTGGTCAGTTGACCGGTCAAATGTGATGTCAGCATGACACCGCGATGATTTCATAATAGAATTTTATTAAATCATCTAAATCTGTTTTTAATTCCTAAATAATTAATAAAACTTTGAAAATTAATATTAAATAATCCGTAAGTCAAATCAAAATATTTTCAACATGAAAGTTGATCAGCAAAGCGAGACGAACCCGGATACATGACCCGTTCGTCTGTCACGCGTCCCTAGCATAGCAAACATGGAACTTTTCCATCGTTTCCAGTATAACCGGTAGTAGCCCGAGACCCGGAAAATATCGTCAGATATTCTTCCGACCCGTCTGTGACGGATGTTGCTGCGTTAGCTCATGTCTAGCCTGCATCTTTCCATGTCATGCTTTGTGTTGCATCGGTGCTATTATTTATTGTTTCTTCCCCCCTCTTCTTACCGGTAGACCCCGAGACTGACGCTGCTGCCGGGCACATCTACGACCCTGCCGATCAGTCCTTTGCCGCAGAGCAGCAAGGCAAGCAAACCCCCCTTGATCATTCCTATATCGCCTATGTCTTTCTTCCTACTGCTTGCATTAGTATTTTGCTACTGTTGTAGTTAGCTCCTATATCTGATGCATAGCCTGTTTTTGATGAACTGCTACTTTCAGTCCTGTACCTTTAACCTGCTTAGTATAGGTGGAGCAGTCATCCCCTCTGACCCCGTAGCTCAGTTGCCCCGCTTGTTTTCAAATCTCGATCTTTGATCGACGAGCCAGGCCCGGCACAGCACATTCACCCCCCTTCGTTGTACGACGCTACAGAGATACTATCGGGTACCGAGGGTGACACCTCGCTAAGTACTCCTGATGAAATCTCTGTAGTATAGCTAGTCGGTCGTGGTTATCGAGGGTGATTCCTCTTTCACCATTCCCGATGACGCCTCTGTCGTGCAACCCCGTGAGTGTGGGACCCCCGAGGGTGATTCCTCTAAGCCCACCTTGACGGGTACATCGTTCGGGATCCAACGAGGGTGATACCTCGGATTCCCCCGATGTTACAACCACACAGTTACTCGACCATGTTACTGGGATCTTCGGTGATTAGTTGTAAGACGGGTGGATTTCCCGCGAGACTGTGTTGCTGGCCTAATTAAAATGCTAATGGATTTGGGTATTTGATCTGGGTTGGTCGGAGACCTTTTCGCACTAACCGGCTACGCGGGAAGAATTATGGGTACTCGGCGTCGCGGTATCAGCCGAAGCTTTTCAGATGCCAGCAGTGTAGCGGCGCGCGCCCGAGTGGTCCCGAGATGCATCGCGCTTGTGATTAAGGGATGCTAGGACTAACGTCGGCCGCCCACGCCACGTGCAGGAGCGTGAAGGGGAACTGGGCCCACGAACCCTTTGTGCTTAGGATTTAGACCGGCGGGCTGGCCTCTCTGATTAGTCTTAGGTGGGGCTGCGACGTGTCGATATTCCAAGGCCGGGCAGGACCCAGAAAAGTATGTCCGGCCAGAGTGTTATCGAGCGTGACGGGACATGTGGTGCACCCCTGCAGGGATGAAAATTAACTATTCGGATAGCCGTGTCCACGGTTACAGGACGACTTGGAGTTGTGCCCCGATCTTATACAACTACAATTGTTACTTAACTGGAATTAGTGTGCCTCGGGATTGCTTCCTCGCAGGGAGTCGAGGGAGGATCTTTAGGCGTGACCTCACTTTAATATTGCTGCAACAATATGACTATTAATGTGTTACCCCTGTTCTACTCTCGTCTATTGCTGCAAGACCCTGAAGATGCTAGTCTTCGATAGGACTAGGCCTTCTCTCTCTATTCTCGCATTGCTGCAGTCAGTCCACATATAACCCCCCTTCTTTGATACTGATGCATAATTAGAATAGTTCTGATGTAAGACTTGCGAGTACTTTGGATGAGTACTCACCGCTGCTTTGCCCCCCCCCTTGTTCCCTTGATCTGTTTGCTGCGACCAGATGATGAAGCCCAGGAGATGGAGGTCCCCGCCGCCGACGACTGCTACCCCGACGGTGCCTACTACTACGTGGAGGCCGCTGATGATCAGGAGTAGTTAGGAGGTTCCCAGGCAGGAGGCCTCGCCTCGTTCGATCGTTGTATCTTTTGTGCTAGCCTTCTCTAAGGCACCCCATGTTTTATGTCTGTACTCAGATATTTGTTGCTTCCGCTGACTCGTGTGTTTATCGAGCTTTCGTATTCTAGCCCTCGAGGCCCCTGGCTTGTAATATGAAGCTGATGTTATTTTATTTGTGTCTAGAGTTGTCTTGTGATATCTCCCCGTGAGTCCTTGGGTTTGATCGTACGCATTTGCGTGTATGATTAGCGTACGATTAAGCCGAGGGCGTCACAAGTTGGTATCAGAGCCAACTGCCTGTAGGTAGCCCCCTTTCCAACTCCTTGGCCGAAGTTGAGTCTAGTGTTTGAAAAACTTTACTAACACTGATGTTGTGGCTTACGGGCCCACATCTCAATTGGGTGGTATTAGTATCTTTTACTCCTTTCCTATACTCTGGGCTCTACTTTCTCTTCTCTTTCGGGTCAAAGATTTTACTAACTCTAACATTAGGTTCGCGTAAATATTTCCTCTCGGGGAGTCTCGTATTTCAGACGATGGCTTGATCCATCAGAAGACTCCGAAGTTACTCCCTGATGTTATCTCGAGAACTTGTGCCCATCGCTCTTGCGATTTCCCTTCCTCCGCCGACCACTATGGATGACTACATACAAATGACGTTCATACCTTCTTCTCCAATTGCTCTTACTTTACGAGAGGCAATGAATTTTCTTATCGGGGATTCGTCCATCATTAGTTGTCTTGGGTTTCGAGAGTTCTTCGAATTACTAATTGATCTTTCGGAATCCCGTGTAGCCTATTGCTTTTGACCTTTTTCACCTGCTTGTGTTTGGGTTAAATCCATATGCCTAGCCGCATACATTAAATACTCTTGTGAATACCCTCTGATCTTATCGATTCTACTTTTGTGTGAATACGCACAATCATTTGTTGATACTTATGAATTATCTTCCGGCTTAGACGTCCTTTCAGATAGAACTGGTTCGCGACAAATCAACTTTGATTGATGGTCCATCTAAGTCCCTTCAACTTACTTGTGGTTGATCGGAGCATCTGATTATGATACACCAACCTGGAAATCCTAATTCCTTTGGTAATTAAATATCAACCTTTTTCAGATGTTCTATAATCCGATGCCTTGCATTTTACCCCCTCTGATTGAGTACGATACTCACATCAGGTCCTTTGTGGATTGCCAGGACCATTGCTGGGTTACTAACCGACGACATCCCTTTGCATTAAAAAATTCTTGTGATAGTGTTCCACTGATACATAATGTCATTGATAGATTGTGTCTTCTCCATCTGATAAATTGTACCCTATGCTTTCGTCGGCCATGCTTTGTTGTCAAGCATGTGTTAATTACTCTTGGAGTGTATGGTATATGTTTCTAAGGTGCCCCGATGGGTTGAACCTATGCCTTCCTAAATCAATATGACTCAAAAGGTTTTCATGAGTCTTACTCTTCTCGTGCTTTGCCGAATATCCTTTCAAGGCTACAACTTGATCAAAGGCGAGGAATAAATGGCAGGTGATGCATTGATGAAGTGGGAGTCGACCTTGAATATTGTGTTCATGCCCATGGAAACGACGTTGATCCTATCATAGAAACTTCTCGTATAAATAATCAAATCATTCTGTAGTTTAAAATATGGGATCTGTGATCTTGTCCTTTGCAGTCGTGGTTCCGACCATGTTGTCGTACCTTGATTTCATTCTCGGACGAGTTAAAGTACTTGTCTTCTTCAGATCGACACGCCGGTCCAAACCGTAAAGTTAATCTACCTCCGAGTATAATTCCTTGTAGCTCGAGGATATCGCGGAGCTATGGAACTTCTTGTGAGCTCCTCATCAACTATGATATTTTCCTTAATTCCAGTTGCCTCGTGTTTGAGTTGTTGGACACGTGAGTACATCGATAACTGAATCGAATACGCATTGCGATTCAACAATTTTTAGTAATCTTCCTTGTTTACGAGTTTGTACTCGATCTTGTCATTTCAAGCTGTTAAGCTACGTCATCATCGTCATGTTGGAGCTCGATCATGCTATCTATAACCTTCATCCCTCGAACACAATTCCAACTGTGCGTTAAGCTTGCATCGAGCTTTCCACCTCATGATTGGTTGTCTTGAAAGGCAATCTCAATTCTAAGCGAGCAGTCTTATCTGTGTTTCCGACAACCTCTTGCTTCATCATTCCCTTGCTTGATGTCGTCGCTAAACGATTACATCTTCATGAAATTTCTCGACAAATGTGTCGTGATCACCATCAGCATTCGGAGCTCTTGGAGGGTATCAATTGAATGCATGTTGAGAAATACCATCCCTTTCCCTCGATAATTTGTATTATCATCGACACCCGTGTTGCTTTCCCTCCAACACAAACGTGTTCATGTTTTGTGTTGTCCTTTGTGTTACTCACTATCCAGCTTATGTTATCTTCTATCTTGGAGTATTACTATCTGGTATGTCAAGAATGTCGTGAAAATTGCACGCGTATTAAGAATTCTTGATATAGTAATACTTCTTGCCATCACCATTCATTTCTTGGTCCCGTGTTGGTTCTAACCGATATACCGACAAATGAACTCTGATGTGTGGTTTCCATACTTTTGTCAACCCTATCCCCTTGAGGTTAACAACTGATTGTTTCCTTCTTGGCGTGTTGGGTGTTGACTCATCATTTTAGCATTGGTTGTGCTACTCAACCCATATTTCCGAGTGCACCCTTTGACCAATGTTTAATTGTCGTTGTTCCCTCGAGCATACGACATTATACCATTTGATTTGACAAATGCTATCTCCTTAATATTATAAATTTTTGAAGTTCAACACTGGTAAAACCTTAAGGGATTGCTGTTGAGCCTATCAGCCACACCCTCAACTCCTCTATGTACCACGATGAAGCTCTTGAAATCATTATCCTTGTGCCTAGCTCATGAAGAGTATGTGGATAGTAGGAGTGTATTTCCCAAAGTTCACGTGCACTCTTTCTGCCGTGAATATGGAAAGTTTTGTTTGGCTTCCTCTCGTGAAATACCAAATCATTCACGCATGTGCGAAGTGTTATATGTTTTGAAGATTTGCTATCCTCACTCCATATAATTTCTCTTAGCACGTCAAGCTACTGACTGATTTGATCGAGGAAAAGAAGTTCTTTCATAAGGGCTAATCCATACTTACACATGGAGCCTTGTTATCCTCGATGATGGTGTCCAAATGAGAACCCAGTTACATTTTGACGTACAAATTCTATGTGGGCACGAATGTCTTGACATTGTGTTCATATGTATTAAATCAAACTCTTGATTCAAGAATTGCTTGTGTAGTTCATATCATGAGAACCTTGCGTCTTCATTTTTCTTCTCAGTCATCTTGAGTGTGAGGTGTCCCAGCACCAATCAGATCTAATTCTCTGGCAGATATGATGGTTGGAACATTTCCCAGTAATTATAACTTTGGTCTTTAGGAAAACCGCTACAGTGATGTCTTGTATGGCACACAGGGTCGGAGGACCTATTGTTATAAATCCTTCCATATGTAAGGTTCGCCATTCTACCATGAGGAAATTGTATAACTTTGCTTTATAAGTTGTCCCTCCTGGTTCCTCTTGTATACCCATAAGTCCAACCTTTATCTCATGACCATGTCGATACTACCCCAAAGCACGGATGTGGTAATTTAAATTTCAACAGGAACATTGGAAGCGCGATTCTAAATTGTTCCTGATCAATTATCCAAACCGCATGGTATGGATAAACATGTTGATTCTTCTTGTCTCTTTACCAAGATGGTTATGTGCTGGATGACCTATCATGTATACCATACTCTATGATTTCCTCGGGAATGGTATACTCTAATACTTGTGTGTGTGTGAACACATTTTCCCTCCCATTGGTCTATTTGATTTTTATTGTGGCATAACTTATCTAAGCAGTGTTAATTCCCTGCTTAGGTAAAATTCTTGGTTTACGACTCTGTTGGTAAGACCCTGCTACTATTATGGATAACATTCTGGTAGCCACCGGTGGACGAGAGCCTTGCCTATTGGTCCGCCTCGTTTCAACGAGCAGGAAAATGGTTCTATTCGTTCCCCGCCCTTGGTACTGACGTTGTTACCAACATTACTGACAGGTTACCCTCTGACATGTCTTGCTACCAAGACCGTATAGTATGTCATCCCTCGGCCTACTTTCGGGCCACATGGTGGACCCATAACCCAAAGTTCCACAGGATTGAAACCTGACTCTCCTGTACACCTTGGACTCCAAAGTATCCTTTACATTTGGCTTCGTATGAAATTCTCGAGCCACCGTTCAATGTACCGATCACTCTTCGGTCCGGATATTATTCAACATGCCGAAGATCAAGTCCGCATTATTCATGAGAATCTGAAGGCTGCTCAGTCTCGTCAGAAGAGTCAGTATGACCGTCATCATCAAGATATGGTCTATCAACCTGGCGAAAAGGCTTATCTTCGTGTCACACCAATGAGAGGTGCACACCGTTTCGGAATCAAGGGCAAGTTAGCTCCTCGTTATGTTGGTCCTTTCACTGTTCTCGAAAGGCGTGGAAGAGTGGCTTATCAATTGGAACTGTCGGCGAACCTTTCTCAGGTTCACGATGTCTTCCATGTTTCTCAACTCCGTCGCTGCTTCAAGGACCCTATTCGAGCAGTGGATCACGTTATGCTTGAACTACAACAAGACCTCTCTTATAAAGAGCATCCGGTCCGCATTCTCGACCAAGCTGAACGTAAGACTCGTCGCAAGGTCACTAAGTTCCTTAAGGTGCAGTGGTCAAATCACTCTGAAGATGAAGCCACTTGGGAACGCGAGGATCATCTTCGTGATGAATACCCCGGGCTCTTTCCCTCTACCTCTTAATTCTCGGGATGAGAATTCCTGTTAGTAGGGGAGAATTGTGACATCCTCGACTTTTGCTACAGTAGTGATTGTAATTAAGCTACAGTGATCCTGCGCTAATGATGCCACGTCGCCGTTAACTTTATCAATGTTCTCGTGATGGTTGAAACCGAATCATAATTCGAAGCTTCGGGATTAAGTCAAACGTGACAAGATTTTTATGTTGTTGAGATAACAATGTCGGGGAGTTATAAAGATTCCCTAACAAATTATAATATCAAGTTGGGTACTTTTGGAATCATTGATGATCCCGATATATTAAGAAAGGGGCTTTAACAAAGTAAGTAAAGAGATATAGTAAATGAAGATAAATAAACAAAAGAAAGGATTAAAAGTATAAATAATAAATGATGAAAGAAAGTAAATAAGAATAGAATAAAGAAAAGGGGATTAGAATAAGTAATAATAAAAAAAGAAAACAAATCAAAAAAAAAAGAACAACCCCAACCGGCCCAACTGGGCCAAGTGGCCCAGCCGGCCACCACCCCCACCCTCCAAAACCCTAGCGCCGCCCTCCTGGCGAGGGAGCCGCCCCATCTCCCTCCCCCCTCGCTACTCCCTCCCCCCCTGGGCGCCGCCAGCCCCCCCACCAACCGGGCCCCACTCCCCCACGTCCCGTGACTCCCTCCCGTAACACCCTCCCTCCCATGACTCTCGGTCCCCCTCCACGCCAGATCCCCACCTCCCGTGGCTCCCTCCCCACGAGAGCCCCGATCCACCCCATCTCGCCCCCTCCACATCCCGCCGCCCCCCTCCTCTCCACCTCGCCCACCTCGGCCGGCGCCCCTCCCTGGCCGGCTCCTCCCTCCCCCTCCGGCGAGCCGAAGCCCCTCGGCCTCCTCCCTCCCACCGGCGGCCTCCCTCCCCACGGCCTATCCTCCACCGAGCCGCCCCCACCTCGGCCCTCCATCCCGCCGGCCGCCCCCCGGGAGCCCCGTCGGCCTCCTCTCGCTCGGTCCGGGAGGGACCGGGCAGGGAGACGTCATCTCCTCGCCGGATCCGGCCGGCTCCTCCTCGCCGTCACTGCACCATCGGCCTCCTCGTCGTCCTCCACAACGGCCACCCCGAGCCTCGCCGCCCCATTCCCCGGCAACGTCGGTGAGCCCTTTTATGGGCTCCTCCCACCCTCTCCTTCAGTTTTCTGCCTCGGTTCCGTTCCGGAGATTAGTCCCCTTTTCCAACGCCGTTGAGGTCTCATAGGGTGGTGGAGTTTTGCCCCATTCCTCTTTGTTGAGAGATGAACAGATGAACAGAGAGGGCAGAGATGAGAGTTAAAGAAAAATGAATAAAAATAAGAGATGTATTAGATGCCGTATGTATGTATGTATGTATGTATGTATGTATTCGATACCCGTATTATGTATGTATTTGCGTATATAGGCATGTGGAGGGATACGACATTTGTATGTCTATTTATTTGTGATTAAAATGTGAATTTGGCCTTAGGTCACTTACCGGTGGGGCCAATGCACCCGCTGTCTATGACAGGGAGGCCCCACGCGGTAGTTAATATAAATAATAATAATAATAAATAATGTTTTATTAAATAAATAAATAAATAGATATAATAATTAAATTAATGAGTTAATGAATTAGTTAAATAAATATATAAGTTAATCTGTTAATTAGAATAATTAATTAACATGATTAGAGAATGACACGCGGGTCCCCCACTAAATTAATCTGATTAAATAATATTTAATCTTAAATAAAACTTGTGCCTATGACGTTCGGGACCCGCTGGTCAGTTGACCGGTCAAATGTGATGTCAGCATGACACCGCGATGATGTCATAATAGGATTTTATTAAATAATCCTAAATAATTAATAAAACCTTGAAAATTAATATTAAATAATCCGTAAGTCAGATCAAAATATTTTCAACATGAAAGTTGATCAGCAAAGCGAGACGAACCCGGATACACGGCCCGTTCGTCTGTCACGCGTCCCTAGCATAGCAAACATGGAACTTGTCCATCGTTTCTAGTATAACCGGTAGTAGCCCGAGACCCGGAAAATATCGTCAGATATTCTTCCGACCCATCTGTGACGGATGTTGCTGCGTTAGCTCATGTCTAACCTGCATCTTTCCATGTCATGCTTTGTGTTGCATCGGTGCTATTATTTATTGTTTCTTCCCCCCTCTTCTTACCGGTAGACCCGGAGACTGACGCTGCTGCCGGGTACATCTACGACCCTGCCGATCAGTCCTTTGCCGCAGAGCAGCAAGGCAAGCAAACCCCCCTTGATCATTCCTATATCGCCTATGTCTTTCTTCCTACTGCTTGCATTAGTATTTTGCTACTGTTGTAGTTAGCTCCTATATCTGATGCATAGCCTGTTTTTGATGAACTGCTACTTTCAGTCCTGTACCTTTAACCTGCTTAGTATAGGTGGAGCAGTCATCCCCTCTGACCCCGTAGCTCAGTTGCCCCGCTTGTTTTCAAATCTCGATCTTTGATCGACGAGCCAGGCCCGGCACAACACATTCACCCCCCTTCGTTGTACGACGCTACAGAGATACTATCGGGTACCGAGGGTGACACCTCGCTAAGTACTCCTGATGAAATCTCTGTAGTATAGCTAGTCGGTCGTGGTTATCGAGGGTGATTCCTCTTTCACCATTCCCGATGACGCCTCTGTCGTGCAACCCCGCGAGTGTGGGACCCCCGAGGGTGATTCCTCTAAGCCCACCTTGACGGGTACATCGTTCGGGATCCAACGAGGGTGATACCTCGGATTCCCCCGATGTTACAACCACACAGTTACTCGACCATGTTACTGGCATCTTTGGTGATTAGTTGTAAGACGGGTGGATTTCCCGCGAGACTGTGTTGCTGGCCTAATTAAAATGCTAATGGATTTGGGTATTTGATCTGGGTTGGTCGGAGACCTTTTCGCACTAACCGGCTACGCGGGAAGACTTATGGGTACTCGGCGTGGCGGTATCAGCCGAAGCTTTTTAGATGCCAGCAGTGTAGCGGCGCGCGCCCGAGTGGTCCCGAGATGCATCGCGCTTGTGATTAAGGGATGCTAGGACTGACGTCGGCCGCCCACGCCACGTGCAGGAGCGTGAAGGGGAACTGGGCCCACGAACCCTTTGTGCTTAGGATTTAGACCGGCGGGCTGGCCTCTCTGATTAATCTTAGGTGGGGCTGCGACGTGTCGATATTCCGAGGCCGGGCAGGACCCAGAAAAGTATGTCCGGCCAGAGTGTTATCGAGCGTGACGGGACATGTGGTGCACCCCTGCAGGGATGAAAATTAACTATTCGGATAGCCGTGTCCACGGTTACAGGACGACTTGGAGTTGTGCCCCGATCTTATACAACTACAATTGTTACTTAACTGGAATTAGTGTGCCTCGAGATTGCTTCCTCGCAGGGAGTCGAGGGAGGATCTTTAGGCGTGACCTCACTTTAATATTGCTGCAACAATATGACTATTAATGTGTTACCCCTGTTCTACTCTCGTCTATTGCTGCAAGACCCTGAAGATGCTAGTCTTCGATAGGACTAGGCCTTCTCTCTCTATTCTCGCATTGCTGCAGTCAGTCCACATATAACCCCCCTTCTTTGATACTGATGCATAATTAGAATAGTTCTGATGTAAGACTTGCGAGTACTTTGGATGAGTACTCACCGCTGCTTTGCCCCCCCTTGTTCCCTTGATCCGTTTGCTGCCACCAGATGATGAAGCCCAGGAGATGGAGGTCCCCGCCGCCGACGACTGTTACCCCGACGGTGCCTACTACTACGTGGAGGCCGCTGATGATCAGGAGTAGTTAGGAGGTTCCCAGGCAGGAGGCCTCGCCTCGTTCGATCGTTGTATCTTTTGTGCTAGCCTTCTCTAAGGCACCCCATGTTTTATGTCTGTACTCAGATATTTGTTGCTTCCGCTGACTCGTGTGTTTATCGAGATTTCGTATTCTAGCCCTCGAGGCCCCTGGCTTGTAATATGAAGCTGATGTTATTTTATTTGTGTCTAGAGTTGTGTTGTGATATCTCCCCGTGAGTCCTTGGGTTTGATCGTACGCATTTGCGTGTATGATTAGCGTACGATTAAGCCGAGGGCGTCACATGTGCCTTTGAATGGTGCATTTTGAACACACAAAAAGTATGGAGTTCAAATAAGTTCAAAACATGAAACCCCTTTGTAACAGATGAGTGCTCGATCGAAACCGTGATACTTCGAAAGAGATTGTCCGTTTTGTACACGAAGTGCATCCAGTTTTTGTCGTAACCCTCTCAAATTTTTAGCACATGCTATGTGGGTGAAATGATGGTACCATGCCAACTTTCAACATTTTCAGAGTTCATTTGTAGTACTTTCCAATTCCAGGGTCAATTATCTAAAAAAATAAGTAAATGCACGAAAAATACCAAATGAAGTCAGATATTGTTGAAAATTTGTGATGTGCCTTTGAATGGTGCATTTTGAACATACAAAAAGTTTGGAGTTCAAATAAGTTAAAAAAATGAAATCCCTTTTGGAACATATGAGTTCACATTCGAAACCCCGATACTTCGAAAGAGATTGTCTGTTTTGTACACGAAGTGCATCCATTTTTTGTCGTAACCCTCTGAAATTTTTAGCACATGCTATGTGGGTGAAATGATGACACCATGCCAACTTTCAACATTTTTAGAGTTCATTTGTAGTGCTTTTCAATTTCAGGGTCAATTAGCTCACAAAAAAGTAAATGCACGAAAAATACCAAATGAAGTGAGACATTGTTGAAATTTTGTGATGTGCCTTTGAATAGTGCATTTTGAACACACAAAAAGTATGTAGCTCAAATAAGTTTCAAAAATGAAATCCCTTTGTAACAGATGATTTCTCGTTCAAAACCCTGATACTTCGAAAGAGATTGTCCGTTTTGTACACGAAGTGCATCCAGTTTTTGTCGTAACCCTCTCAACTTTTTAGCACATGCTATGTGGGTGAAATGAAGATACCATGCAAGTTTCAATATTTTCAGAGTTCATTTGTAGTGCTTTTCAATTTCAGGGTCAATTAGTTCAAAAAAGTAAATGCATGAAAAATACCAAATGAAGTCAGAAATTGTTGAAAATTTGTGATGTGCCTTTGAATTGTGAATTTTGAACACACAAAAAGGATGAAGTTCAAATAAGATCAAAAATAAAATCCCTTTGTAACACATGAGTTCTCGTTCGAAACCCTGATACTTCGAAAGAGATAGTCCGTTTTGTACATGAAGTGCATCCAGTTTTTGTCGTAACCCTCTCAACTTTTTAGCAAATGTATTTGGGTGAAATGATGATACCATGCCAACTTTCAACATTTTCATAGTTCATTTGTAGTGCTTTTAAATTTGAGGGTCAATTAGCTCAGAAAAAGTAAATGTACGAAAAATACCAAATGAAGTAGCAAATTGTTGAAAATTTGTGATGTCAACTAAAAAGAATCAACTAAAACATTAACTAAAAAGAATGAACTAAAATTGTCAAAGTATTTGATTAGTTAAAAAGAATCAAGTAAAACATTAACTAAAAAGAAACAAAAAAATATCAACTCAAAAGAATCTTCATAAAGTTTTTTTTGGTTAAAATCTTAAATAGAAAACTAAAATAAAAGAGGAAAACAATCTTTAATAGAAAGGAATTAAAATATAAACTCGGACTAAAAATTATTAAAGTAAAAAAATGCCGCCTATTGGGCCATCACGACCTGCATACGACTAGAAACCCTACCCGATAGGTGGGCCAGGATGCAGGCTCGCAGGCCGAGTAGGCCCAATAGGCAAAGAGAGGAGAGTTAAGCCCATAGGTCTGCAATAGAGAGGAGCTCAGATGAGCTGGCGCGACAGTGCTTATAAAGCACTGCCAGCGCTCCTCTCTCGGCAAGGTGGGACTAAAGATTGCCCTGCGCCGCGCCGGAGCTAGCCCATGTCTTTAGTCCCGGGTCGGGGATCGAATCGGGACTAAAGAACCCCTTTAGTCCCAGGTGGAGCTACGATGCGGTACTAAAGGCCCGTGCTTCCCGCCTTTTGGGTTGCCGAAAATGGTCTTTAGTCCCGGGTCGTGGCTCCACCCGGGACTAAAGGGTGTCTTTAGTCCCGGTTCGAGCCCCAACCCGGGACTAAAGATCCTACTATATATACAGCCCCGGCGAAAATCCAAATCCAAACGCCCTTTTCGTTCTCTTCTTCCTCTCGCTCGCGTGCAGCACCGGACGAACTGCTCGACGCCGCGAGGCTGCGCGCCGTCGCCCTGTCGTCCTCCTCGCCGGCGCCGGACCTCCTCACGCTCCCTCCTCCCCGTCGTCGACGCCTTGCCGTCCTGCTCGCCGGCTCCGGACCTCCTCGCACGCCCTCCTCCCCGTCGCCGGTGCCGCCCTCCTCCCCGCCTCTGCCGTCCTCCTCGATCCAACGTCCCCTGCCGCCAACGAGCCTCTCTCCTGTCCTCTCGATCGATCGTCGACATGCTTATGCTTAATTGTTTTGTATATAGATGCTTAGTGTTTTGTAGATTATTTCTTAATTTTGGTTTTGTATATGCTTAAGTGTTATTTGTAGAATATTTGCTGAATTTAGGGTTAGGTAGGTTAGTGTTAAATAAGTTATTTGTGTTATTTGTAGGTCACAATTAGTGTTAATTAATAGGTTATTGTTAGTTTAGGGTTAGGTACGTAGGTTTCTTTTATGTTAAGTAAGTTAGTTTAGGGCCTTTTAGTTCAGGTCACAGTTAGTGTTAAATATTGCAAAAGTTTGATGAATTTTGACATTTGCAAAAGTTTGTTATGTATTTGCAATTAATTAGTATATATATATATGTAGACAATAGATTCTCTTAGTCCTTTAACAATTAATGGATTTATCAAGAATGCCACATTATGTATGTGCACAAGTTGAATCATTTTTTTAATCTCATCTATGTAACCTGGCTAGCTAGCTAGCTTCTATATGTCACGTTGTCTGTGAAAGTATTGAAGAAATCCATGGCTTCATTATTACCTGGTAGTAACAGACGCATGACGCTATGAAGCTCTCGAAAGTTGTTTTGGAACAGAGTTCCTAATAGAATAATTCGTTATTTGGTATGAAGTTCAGCAAATTCCTTCAAATAGTGATATTTGGATGGCTATTTTCGAACTGCGTACCAAAAAGCTAATTATCCTATTCGGGGGTCCGTTACAAAATAACTGTATAAAGCTTCACAGCATCATGTGCCTATTACTACTAGGTAATGATGAAGTTATGGTTTTCTTGAATCCTTTGGCAGTACACAATGTGACATATAGAAGGGTAGATAAGATCACGAAAAATATGGATCATTTTCTAAACATCCAGAATATCGCCATTTTGTTAAATCGCTTAAAGGTTAAGAGAATCCGTTAGACATATTTTAGTATATAGATTCACTCATTTTGCTCCGTATGTAAAGTTTACAAAAGTTTATTAAATAGTAGGAATTTAAATAGATTATATTAGTTCTTTAATAAGAATTGTATTTATCAAGAATGCCACATTATGTATGTGCACAAGTTGATTCAATTTTTTTTATCTCATCTATGTAACCTAGCTAGCTAGATAGCTTCTATATGTCACATTATGTGTCAAAGTATTGAAGAAATCCATGGCTTCATTATTACCTGGTAGTAACAGACGCATGGCGCTATGAAGCTCTCGAAAGTTGTTTTGGAACGGAGTTCCTGATAGAATAATTCGTTTTTTCGTATGAAGTTCAGAAAAGTCTTTCCAAATAGCGATATTCAGATGGCTCTTTTTTAACTGCGTACCAAAAGCTAATTATCCTATTCGGGATTCCGTTATAAAACAACTTTGTAAAGCTTCATAGCATCATGCACCTATTACTACTAGGTAATGATGAAGTTACGTTTTTTTTACTCCTTTGACAGTAGACAATGTGACATATAGAAGGGTAGATGAGATCAGGAAAAATATGGATCATTTTCTACACATCCAGAATGTCGCCATTTTGTTAAATCCCTTAAAGGTTAAGAGAATCCATTAGACATATTTTAGAGTATAGATTCACTCATTTGGCTCCATATGTAAACTTTAGAAAAGTTTATTAAATAGTAGGAATTTAAATAGTTTGACATATGATGCCCGACCCGCATCCTCTTCGTCGACTCGGTGGCGACCACGTGCTTGATAGGCGCCAGCATGTGCGGGACTGAGCTCCGCCGGGCTGGCATTGGGAGGAGTTACCTTCCGGGGCGTGCAACTTCATGAGGAACCGGGCTCCCGTCGTCGACCCAGAGCTTCTTTGGTGGCGGTCGCGGGGGCCACTTTCGGTGCCTAGGTTGCCGGCCCCCGAGGAGGAGGTACCGTCGCTACATGGAGACATTGGATGCCAGGTTCTCCCGTACCTGACAGGTTCTTGAGGGATCTCACCCGAGGTATGATCCGTTGATGGTCCCTGCTCTTTGGGTGTCCACCGCCCGCGCCTCAGTATAGTGACAACTCTTTGTTGGTTGATCAGTTATATATTATTCGATGTATTAATGTATTCGAGAGATGTATTATTTATGTATTCCAGATTATATATTCGATAATATTAAGTGGATTATTTGATGATGCATTAATTAAGTGGATTATTCGATGTATATAAGCGGTAGTTTTAGCTGTTAGTTAATTTAGTTTTTTATGTTTAATTAAATTGTAGATACTATGGATCCAATACACGGCAGATACGAATATAAGGAAGACGTGATGCATGGTGTCATCCCTGGGGATGATATTTTAGTTTGCGATGCCGATGTCACCAATCAGTTTCTCAACAAGTCGGGCAAGGGAGATGAGTCTCTCAACACACGAGGTAGAAGCTCCGGTGAGGTAGACGCCCATGCCTCGGGCGAGGGAGGAATTGACGGCTCCAATGAGGAAGAAGCCGACGAGGGAGAAGTTGACGTTCCGTCGAGGTGCATATATATATTAATAAATTAATTCTCTGCTATATACATATATTAACGCTCTTTCTTTTCGCCCTCCGAATCGAGAAAAACTTCAGTACGGACGAAACGAGGCCCAACCAAGAAGCTGGATGACGGTGCAAGATACATGATCGAAACAGTCTCAAATGTCGGGCAACCAATTGCTCCCACAGATGTAAAACATAAGTTTGTGAAGGCATGCAGAGTTGTTGTTAGGGACCACATCCCTATCACCACTCGAGAATGGATTAAGCCAAGGGAGGAAGGAGTCTCATATGTCGGCACATCAGCCAAAGAAAACTTTTGGAGAAATCTCATGCTTCATTTCACCCTGCCGGCGCTAGAGGTGGATCCAGATGAGCAGGAGCCAAATGAGCAGGAGCCAAATAAGAAGATGTCCGATCTATTCAGGGGCTAGAAAAAAAAGATTGCACCAGGAATTTATTTTGAAAGATAAGACTCCAGATTTCGATCACGGCTATGAGAAGATAAAAGACTACAGGGCCGAATTTGTGGCGTACAAGAAATCAAAGGACGCCTTGAAAAAGTGTGCAATAAATAATACGAATGCAGGTAAGAAGAAGTACCACCATATTATGGGGCCTGGTGGCTACGACGGTAACATGGCTAAGTGGGAAGCACTTCAAGCATCATTTCTGGAAAAAATATCACTCGAGAGCCCTTAAGATGGCTCGAACGGGGAAAAAACTGGTTTTACGGGCATGGGGGATTGTTGGGCGAAGAAGGGAAGGCGAGATATAACTAAAGACACAAAGATAATCCCCTACCCATCGAGGACATTAGACGTGCAATACATGATGTTGAAGAGGGACGGATCTTACCGGATAGAGAGAACGACGAGCTCACACGCGCCCTTGGGAATAAGGAACACAAAGGGCAAGCACGGGGCTTACTAGGCTACCCGCCGTGGATGCTTGCGTTTTCCGAGGAAAGGAAGCGATTTCCCGATAGAAGCCATCATAGGAGAAAGGAAAAGGAGGCAAGTGATAAAGCGGGTGAGGCAGACCGGCTGCATAATCTAGAAGAAGCAGTAAAGCAACTATAGCAGGATCAAATCGACAGACAGCAAGGTAGCGGCCAATCTCATGATAGAAGCTGCATCGAATCGGAAAAGCAGTGTTGCTTCAACGCAGCTCCAGGATGATGGTGATGATGCACTGATACATCCATTTTGCATCATGCTTTCATGTTGATATTTATCACTTCTTGGGCTGTTATTTCACTTCATGGTACAATACTTATGCCTTTTCTCTCTTATTTTACAAGGTTTACATGAAGAGGGAGAATGTCGACAGCTAGAATTCTGGCCTGAAAAAGGAGCAAGTTTGAGACGCCTATTCTGCGCAACTCCAAAAGCCGTGAAAATCAACGTGGATTTTTTTTGGGATTTATAAAAAATACTGGGCCGAAGAAGTGCCGGAGGGGTGCCAGCACGGGGCCACAAGACTGCTAGGCGCGGCCAGCCCCTGGCCGCGCCTAGGGGGCTTGTGGGCTCCCAGCTGGCCCCCTGGCTCCCCCCTTTTGCTACAAGAAGGGCTTCGGTCTCGAAAAAATCAAGAGGAGGCTTTTCGGAGGATTCGCCGCCGCCACGAGGCGGAACTTGAGCAGAACCAATCTAGAGCTCTTGCAGGACGATCCTGCCGGGGAAACTTCTCTCCTGGAGGGGGAAATCATAGCCATCATCATCACGAACACTCCTCTTGTCGGAGGGGACTCATCACCATCAACATCTTCATCAGCACCATCTCATCTCCAAACCCTAGTTCATCACTTGTAACCAATCTCCGTCTCGTGTCTCTGATTGGTACTTGTAAGGTTGCTAGTTGTGTTAATTACTCTTTGTAGTTGATGCTAGTTGCATTACTTGGTGTAAGAGTTTATGTTCAGATCCTTGATGCTACTCATTACCTCTCTGGTCATGAATATGATTATGCTTTGTGAGTAGTTACTTTTGTTCCTGAGGACATGGGATAAGTCATGCTATAAGTAGTCATGTGAATTTGGTATTCGTTCAATATTTTGATGTGTTGTATGTTGTTTTTCCTCTAGTGGTGTTATGTGAATGTCGACTACATAACACTTCACCATTATTTGGGCCTAGAGGAAGGCATTGGGAAGTTGTAAGTAGATGATGTTTTGCTACAGTGACAGAAGCTTAAACCCTAGTTTATGCATTGCTTCGTAAGGGGCTGATTTGGATCCACTAGTTTAATGCTATGGTTAGACTTTGTCTTAATTCTTCTTTTGTAGTTGCGGATGCTTGCGAGAGGGGTTAATCATAAGTGGGATGCTTGTCCAAGTAAGGGCAGTACCCAAGCGCCAGTCCACCCACATATCAAACTATCAAAGTAACGAACGCGAATCATATGAACATGATGAAAACTAGCATGACAGAAATTCCCGTGTGTCCTCGGGAGCGTTTTTCCTCATATAAGACTTTGTCCAGGCTTGTCCCTTGCTACAAAATGGATTGAGACACTTTGCTGCATCGTTGCTACTTTTGTTACTTGTTGCTTGCTACGAATCATCTCACCACACAACCACTAGTTACCGATAATTTCAGTGCTTGCACATATTGGCCCTGTTTGGATCCAGGGGCTAGAGCTAGTTTGAGCTAGTTGAGACTCAACTAACCCTTAAAGCATCCAAACATATGGGCTAGTTTGAGTTAGATTGGAACTAGCCCACCAAAAAAACTATCCCTGTGAAGTGGTGCTAATTGGAGCTAGTTGTGGTGGGACAAAAAAAACATATTTTTCTCCCTCACCGAGCCACACCAGATCTCCTCCACCCGCCGCCCCCGTCCTCCTCCACCCCGCCGCCACTGTCCTCCTCCACCCCGCCGCCCCCGTCCGCCCGCAGCCCGCCCACCACCCCGCCGGCCCCGTCCGCCCACCACCCGCCGCCCCCGTCCGCCCGCCACCATCGCCCCCATCCGCCTCCAGCCCGCCCACCACCCCGCCGGCCCCGTCCGCCCACCACCCGCCGCCCCCATCCGCCTCCAGTCCGCTGGCCCCGTCCGCCCATCACCGCCGGCCCCGTCCGCCTCCACCCCGCCGGCCCCGTCCGCCCACCACCGCCGGCCCCGACCGCCCGCCACCGCCGGCCCCGTCCGCCCGCCACCGCCGGCCCGCCCACCACCGCCGGCCCCGTCCGCCTCCACCACCGCCGGCCCCGTCCGCCCACCACTGCCGCCCCCGTCCGCCTCAGTCCACCGGCCCGGCGTGCCTCCATCTCGTCCCCCTCCCGTTCCCATCCATCTGCCCTCATCTCCAACGAGCCTTCCATGTGTTCTTCTCTGTTGCTTGGGAGGTGGCCACACAAAACCGGCCACAGAAAATCCTGGTTAAAAAAGCTACATGATTGAACAATATATATTTATTGTCAAACTAACCCTATCACCCAAACACCATAAAAGGCTAAAGTTAGTTTAGGGTTAGTCTAGAGTTAGAAACTAACTCTAACCTCTAGCCAAGTTAGAGTATCCAAACAGGGCCATTACTTTGCTGAAAACCACTTGTCAGATCCTTCTGCTCCTCGTTGGGTTCGACACTCTTACTTATCGAAAGGACTACGATAGATCCCCTATACTTGTGGGTCATCAAGACTCTTTTCCGACGCCGTTGCCGGGGAGTGAAGCGCCTTTGGTAAGTGGAACTTGGTAAGGAAACATTCATATACTGTGCTGAAATTTTTTGTCACTTGTCACTATGGAAACTAATACTTTGAGGGTCTTGTTTGGGGTATCTTCACCTTGAACAGAAGCACAAAGAGTTGCTCCTCAACCTGCTGCAACTATTGAAAATATTTGCTTTCAATTTCCTTCGGGTATGCTTGAGAAACTGCTGGCTAATCCTTTTAGAGGAGATGGAACATCACATCTAGACTTGCATCTAATCTATGTAGATGAAGTTTGTGGTTTATTTAAGCTTGCAGGTTTGCCCGACGATGAGGTCAAGAATAAGGTCTTTCCCTTATCTTTGAGGGATAAGGCATTGACATGGTATATGCTATGTGATGATACTGGATCATGGAACTACAATCGGTTGAAATTGGAATTTCATCAAAAGTTTTATCCTATGCATATAGTACATCGTGATCGGAATTGTATTTACAATTTTTGGCCTCGTGACCAAGAAAGCATCGCTCAAGCTTGGGGGAGGCTTAAATAAATGTTATATTCATGCCCCAACCATGAGATCTCGAGAGAAATTATCATTCAGAACTTCTATGTTCGGCTTTCTCATGAGGATCGCACCAAGCTTGACACTTATTGTACCGGTTCTTTTATGAAGAGAGATATTGACTTCAAATGGAATTTATTGGAGAGAATTAAACACAGCTCTGAAGATTCGGAGCTTGATGAAGGTAAGGAGTCGGGTATGAATTTCAAGTTTGATTGCGTTAAATACTTTGTTGAAACAAATACCTTTTGTGATTTTAGCGCTAAGTATGGACTTGACTCTGAGATAGTAGCTTCATTGTGTGAACCATTTGCTACTCATATTGATCTCCCCAAAGAGAAGTGGTTTAAATATCATCCTCCCTTAGAAGTCAATGTAGTAAAACCCAATCCAGTTGAAGAGAAAGTCATTGCCTATAATGATCCTATTGTTCCCAGTGCTTACATTGAGAAACCACCTTTCCCTGTTAGGATAAATGATCATTCTAAAGCTTCAACCGTGATACGTAGAGGCTACATTAGAACACCTGAACCCCCTGAGAAAATTAGAGTTGAACCTAGCATTGCTATTATCAAAGATCTCCTGTCCGACGATGTTGAGGGACATAATATTCTCTTCTGTGAAGATGCTGCTAGAATTGCTAAACCTCATGCTAGAGACAAACATAGGCCTCTTGTTGGCACGCCTCTTGTTTCTGTTAAGATATGAGATCATTTCTATCATGGTTTATGTGACGTGGGTGCTAGTGTTAGTGCAATACCTGAATCCTTATATGATGAAATCAAAGACGAGATTGCACCTATTGAGATAGAACCTATTAATGTCACTATTCAGCTTGCCAATAGAGATACTATCTGCCCTGTGGGAATTTTTAGGGATGTTGAAGTCTTGTGTGGTAAAATGAAGTATCCTACTAATTTCCTCATTCTTGCTACCACTCAAGATAGCTTTTGTCCCATCATATTTGCCAGACCTTTTCTCAATACTGTCAATGCTCATATTGACTGTGAGAAGCAAACTGTCACTGTTGGCTTTGAAGGTGTGTCACATGAGTTCAATTTCTCCAAGTTTGGTAGACAACCTCATGAAAAAGAGTTGCCTAGTAAGGATGAAACTATTGCCCTAGCTTCTATTGGCGTGCCTCCTACTGACCCTTTAGAGCAATACTTGCTTGAGCATGAAAATGATATGCATATGGATGAAAGGGATGAGATAGATAGAGTTGTCTTAGAACAATATCCTATCCTTAAGAATAATTTGTGTGTTGAACTGCTTGGGAATCCACCCCCACCAAAGGGTGATCCTGTGTTTGAGCTTAAACAGTTGCCAGATACTCTTAAGTATGCTTATCTTGATGAAAAAGAGATATATCCTGTTATTATTAGTGCTAGCCTCTCAGAGCATGAAGAAAAGAAGTTACTAAAAACTCCGAGGAAGCACCGTGCTGCTATTGGATATACTCTTGATGATCTTAAGGGCATTAGTCCCACTCTATGCCAGCACAAGATTACAATTGATCCTGATTCCAAGCCAGTTGCTGATCATCAACAGAGATTAAATCCTAAGATGAAAGAGGTAGTAAGAAAAGAAATACTAAAGCTCCTGGAAGCAGGTATTATCTATCCTGTTGCTCATAGTGATTGGGTGAGTCCGGTGCATTGCGTCCCTAAGAAGGGAGGTATTACCGTTGTCCCTAATGATAAGGATGAATTGAACTGGCTATAGGATCGTGATCGATTTTAGGAAATTAAATAAGGCCACTAGGAAAGATCATTACCCTTTGCCTTTTATCGACCAAATGCTAGAAAGACTGTCTAAACACACACACTTCTGCTTTCTAGACGGTTATTCTGGTTTCTCCCAAATACCTGTTGCACAATCTGATCAGGAGAAAACCACCTGCACTTGCCCTTTTGGTACCTTTGCTTATAGACGTATGCCTTTTGGCCTATGTAATGCACCTGCCACCTTTCAAAGATGTATGATGGCTATATTCTTTGACTTTCGTGAAAAGATTGTCGAGGTTTTCATGGATGACTTCTCCGTTTATGGGTCTTCTTTTGATGATTGCCTCAGCAAACTTGATCGAGTCTTGCAGAGATGTAAAGAAACCAATCTTGTCTTGAATTGGGAGAAGTGCCACTTTATGGTTAATGAAGGCATCATCTTAGGATATAAAATTTCTGAAAGAGGTATTGAAGTCGATAAGGCTAAGGTTGATACAATTGAGGAAATGCCATACCCCATAGATATCAAAGGTATAATAAGTTTCCTTGGTCATGCTGGTTTCTACAGAAGGTTCATTAAAGACTTCTCTAAGATTTCTAGGCCTCTTACCAATCTCTTGCAAAAGAATATTCCTTTTGTCTTTGACGATGATTGTGAGGAAGCCTTTGAAGTACTTAAGAAGGCCTTGATAACTGCACCTATTGTTCAACCACCTGATTGGAACTTACTTTTTGAAATCATGTGTGATGCTAGTGATTATGCTATTGGTGTTGTCCTAGGGCAAAGAGTTGATAAGAAGTTGAATTTTATTCACTATGCTAGTAAAACTCTAGACAGTGCCCAAAGAAACTATGCTGCTACGGAAAAGGAATTTTTAGCAGTCGTGTTTGCATGTGAAAAGTTTAGGTCTTACATAGTTGATTCCAAAGTCACTATTCACAATGATCACGCTGCTATTAAGTACCTCATGGAGAAGAAAGACGCTAAACCTAGACTTATCAGATGGGTTCTCTTGCTACAATAATTTGATTTGCATGTTGTTGACAGGAAGGGTGCTGATAACCCCGTAATAGATAACTTGTCTAGGTTGGAGAACATTCTTGATGACCCACAACCTTTTGATGATAGCTTTCCTGATGAGCAACTGAATGTCATCAATACTTCACGTAGTGCATCGTGGTATGCTGATTATGCAAACTATATCGTTGCCAAATATATACCACCTAGTTGCATATACCAGCAAAAGAAGAAATTCTTCTTTGACTTGAGACATTACTTTTGGGATGATCCTCACCTTTATAAGGAAGGAGTAGATGGTGTTATTAGACGTTATGTACCTGAACATGAACAGGGACAGATCCTACAGAAGTGTCACTCTGAGGCCTACAGAGGACACCATGCGGGAGATAGAACTGCACACAAGGTATTTCAATTAGGTTTCTATTAGCCCACTCTCTTCAAGGATGCCTGTAAGTTTGTGTTGTCTTGTGACGAATGTCAAAGAATAGGTAATATCGATAAACGTCAGGAAATGCCTATGAACTATTCACTTGTCATTGAACCATTTGATGTCTGGGGCTTTGACTATATGGGACCTTTTCCAAAATCCAACGGGTATACTCATATCCTAGTTGTTGTTGATTACATCACTAAGTGGGTAGAAGCTATCCCCACTAGTAGTGTTGATCACAACACTACTATCAGGATGCTTAAAGAAGTTATTTTCTCTAGATTTGGAGTCCCTAGATATCTAATGACCGACGGTGGTTCACATTTCATTCATGGTGCTTTCCGTAAAATGCTTGCTAAGTACGATGTCAACCATGGAATTGCGTCCCCCTATCACCCTCAGTCCAGTGGTCAAGTAGAGCTAAGCAACAAAGAGATTAAACTAATTATGCAAAAGACTGTCAACAGGTCTAGAAAGAATTGGTCTAAGAAGCTCGATTATGCACTGTGGGCTTATAGAACTGCCTATAAGAATCCCATGGGCATGTCTCCGTACAAAATGGTGTACGGTAAAGCATGTCATTTACCTCTTGAGCTAGAGCATAAAGCTTATTGGGCAATCAAAGAGCTCAATTTTGATTTCAAACTTGCCGGTGACAAGAGGTTATTTGATATTAGCTCGCTTGATGAATGGAGAACTCAGGCATATGAGAATGCCAAGTTGTTCAAAGAAAAGGTTAAAAGGTGGCATGATAAGAGGACGCAAAAGCGTGAGTTCAATGTAGGTGATTATGCCTTGCTATATAATTCTCGTTTAAGATCTTTTGCAAGCAAGCTTCTCTCTAAATGGGAAGGTCCCTATATTGTTGAGGAAGTATATCGTTCCGGTGCTATCAAGATCAACAACACGGAAGGTAATTGTCCGAGAGTGGTAAATGGGCAGAAAATCAAGCATTATATCTCAAGTACTCCCATAAATGTTGAAAGCAATATTATCAATACCATAACTCCGGAGGAGTACCTAAGGGATATTTATCAGCCTGTTTCACACTCCGAAAACGAAGAGGTATGTGATTCGGTAAGAAAACATACTCCAAAACTTTTCCATTAGGCATTTTTCTCCATTTTGGAATATTTGAAAAAATAGAAAAATTGGAAGTAGTCCAGAAAGCGTGCGAGGAGGCAACAAGCCTGCCAGTCGCGGGCCCACCCCCTGGCCGCGCCTGTGGGGCTTGTGGCCACCTCGGTGTGCCTCCAGGACTCCGTTTTCATGCGGAGTACTCCTTCTGGTCTGAAAAATCATTATATATTCTCCCGTAAGGTCTGACCCTCTTATTACGCAAATTTGCTCTGTTTTTATTTCAAGCCTGTTTTGTGCCGCAGATCTAGAGCAAGATGTCGTCTCAGGAATTTGTGGGGGAGAACAATCTCCCTCAAGTCTATGGAGAAGTAAATGCTAATCTGAAAAGAATGGAAGTCATGGAGGCCAGGTAAAGGCTACCTAAAGAAACCAAGGGCAAAACTAAGGAGAAGAATCAGGCATGGGACGAAGTGCAATCTGTGCTCAACAAGGAAGAAGTTGAAGAAGTGGATTTCCTCCAACCCTACCTCCACCTACTGTCTCCATCCCTGATTGAACTCTTGAGGTTTTGTGAAACAACTCGTGCTTGCAATACTTATCTCACTCGTGAAGTTGTTTTGCGGGAGAAACATATCACAGATCTCCAAGGTATAAATCAAAGATTAATGGCCCTCTTGGAATCAAGGATTGCAACAACTCCACCACCATCACCGCCAAAGGAAGACACATGAGCATGGGTATGGGCAATCCCCTTGGCTTGTGCCAAGCTTGGGGGAGTTGCCCCGGTATCGTATCACCATCACATATTTTGCCTTTACCTTTGTTTTAGTTTGTTCCTTTTCAGTTTTCTTTTTATCTAGTAGAATAAAAGTCTTAGTGTTTTAGTCTTGAGTTTTTCTTTGTGTCACCCCTGATGTATTCAAGCTTGTGAGCCATATAGTAAAGAGTGTCTTAGTTGAGGGATTTGCCTCTTGCCGTGATCAAAAGAATGATAAAAGAAGAAAAGCATGAAAGATCATGTAATGATCTTATGGGAACTGATGGCTTCACATATAAAAAGAATGTTGATTGAAACTTGTTGAGGTTAGACAAACGTAGACCTAGGTCATTGTTGCAATTAATAGGAAGTGATAAAGAAGGAGAGGCTCACATATAAATATATCATCTTTGACACCATCTATGATTGTGAACACTCACTAAACTGTTGCATGCTTAGAAGTAGATGTTGGACAAGGAAGACACCATAATGAATTGTGTTTGCTTGTTTCCGAACAACGTTATATGATTAGAGATCCCCTTAGCATGTGACGATTGCTTCCACCTCATATTAGCCAAAACTCCCGCACCAAGTAGAGATACTACTTGTGCATCCACAAACCTTCAACCCAGTTTTTCCATGGGAGTCCACCATACCTACCTATGGATTGAATAAGATCCCCCAAGTAAGTTGTCATCGGTGCAAGTAATAAAAATTGCTCCCTAATATGTATGATCTATTAGTGCGTGGAAAATAATCTTTGTACGAACCTGTGATGAGGAAGACATAAGAGCGACAGACAACATAATAAAGTTCTTTATCACAGGAGACAATATAAATTGACGTTCCTCCGCACTAAGAGGACACACATCCCAACCTCAAAAGCGCATGACAACCTCTGCTTCCCTCTGCGAAGGGCCTATCTTGTTCCTTTACTTTTTTCCCTTGAAAGAGTCATGGTGATTGCTACTGCAACAAAATACCTTCCAACGGTGCCACAAACACGTGCTGACGGGAGACTATTCTTGTCTTGATACTCCTCAGCAACGGCACCAGGAGTCCTTCTGCTACGGCTACGCCTTTAGGGAATTCCTAGGAAAGTATGCAAAGGATTTGCCCCGTGGCCTTGGAGCGTTGCGTTGGTGTTCCCTCGAAGCGGAAAGGGTGATGTAGCACAGCAGCGGTAAGTATTTCCCTTAGTATTGAGAACCAAGGTATCGATCCAGTGAAGGAGTATCACAAGTACCTGCACAAACACAAAAAGCTTGCTCCCAACGCTATGAAGGGGTTGTCAATCCCTTATAGATTGTTTTCCAAGTGAGAACTGAAAGCAACAAAGTAACAAAGCAAAGTGAAAGTGAAAGTCGAAACGATAGGTGTGAATAGACCCAGGGGCCGTAGTGTTCACTAGTGGCTTCTCTCATGAAAGCAAGTAGACGGTGGGTGAACAAATTTCTGTGGAGCAATTGATAGAATCCTGCAAAGTCGTGACGTCATCTATGGCAATGATTATATCTATAGGCATCACGTCCAAAACAAGTAGTCCGATACTTTCTGCATCTACTACTATTACTCCACACATCGACCTATATCCAGCATGCATCTAGTGTATTAAGTCCAAAAGATAAGAGTAACACCTTAAGCAAGATGACATGATGTAGATGGAAAATTTTATATCTACGACAAAGCCCATCTTGTTACCCTTGATGGCAACAACACGATGCGTGTCGTGCTGCCACTACTGTCACTGGGAAAGGTCACCACACGGTATGAACCCAAAACCAAGCACTTCTCCCATTGCAAGAATCATAGATCTAGTTGGCCAAACAAAACCCAAGACTCGGAGAGACTTACAAGGATATCAAATCATGCATATAAGAAATCACCAAAGACTCAAATATATATCATAGATAATCTGATAATAAATCCACAATTCATCGGATCTCGACAAACACACCGCCAAAGAGGATTACATCGGATAGATCTCCATGAAGATCATGGAGGACTTTTTATTGAAGATACAAGAGAGAGAAGAAGCCATCTAGCTACTAACTACGGACCCGTAGGTCTGAAGTGAACTACTCACGAGTCATTGGAGGGGCGATGATGTTGATGTAGAAGCCCTCCAACTCCAAAGTCCCATCCGGCAGGGCACCGGGAAGGGTCTCCTGATGAGATCTCGCGGAAACGGAAGCTTGCGGCAGCGGAAAAGTGTTTCCATGGATTCCCTGATTTTTTTCCTGTATTTTAGGGAATATATAGGCGAAGGAGCTAGGTCAGTGGGTGCGCTAGGGAGGCCACAAGCCTGCTAGCCGCCGCCCCTCTGATGGCGGCTACATGGCTTGTGGGCCCCCTGTAGCTCTCCTGCCTTGGCCCTCAAGCCCCCTGATCTTCTTCCGTTCGGGAAAAATTTATTTCGAGGATTTTATTCTGTTTGGACTCCGTTCCAAAATCAGATCTGAAAAGAGCCAAAAACACAGAAAAAACAGGAACTAGCACTTGGCACTGAATTAATAAGTTATTCCCAAAAAAGATATAAAAGATACATAAAACATCCAATGATGACAAGATAACAGCATGAAACCATCGAAAATTATAGATACGTTTGAGACGTATCAAGCACCCCTAAGCTTAACTCCTGCTCGTCCTCGAGTAGGAAAGTGATAAAGAATGTTTTTTTGATGCTTTCATACTACCTAGCATAGATGTCCTTTGTAACTCCTCTTATGTGACGTGAACGTTCAGATCCATTAGATTCAAAACAATAGTTTATTTTTGACGTGGAAACAATAATACTTCAAGCAAACTAGCAAGGTAATCATGAACTTTCAAAATAACAAGGCCAAAAGAAAGTTATCCCTACAAAAGCATATAGTCTGGCTATGCTCTATCATCATTGCACAACGAATTTAAATCATGCACAACCCCGGTATTGGCCAAGTAATTGTTTTCACACCTTTACTTTATCAAACCTTTTCAACTCTCACGCAATACATGAGCGTGAGCCATGGTTTTAGCACTATAAGTGGTGAGGAGTGTGGTGGAGGTTGCAAGACAAACAAGGAGAAGATGATCATATTAACTAGGCATATCAATGAGCTGTGGAGATGCTCATCAATAGATATCAATGTTAATGAGTAGGGATTGCCATACAAATGATGCACTAGAGCTAAGAGTATGTGAAAGCTCTTAAATAAAACTAGTGGGCGTGCATCCAACTTGCTTGCTCACGAAGACCTAAGGCAAATTTGAGGAAGCCTATCATTGGAATATACAAGCCAAGTTATGTAATGAAAATTTCCCACTAGCTATATGGTGGTGACAAAACGAGAGACTCTCAATCACGAAGATCATGGTGCTTAATACGCACAAGTGTGGAAGGATAGTAGCATTGTCCCTTCTGTCTTTTTCTCTCATCATTTTTTTTGGTGGGCTCTTTGGGCTCTTTTTTTTGTGCGCATCTTTGGCCTATTTTATTTCCTCACATGGGACAATGCTCCATCAATGATGATCATCACACTTTCAACTCAAAACTTAGAGCAACGATGACTCTATATGGAATGCCTTCGGTAGTGTACCGTAGTAATGATCTAGCATGGCATAGACATTAATGGAAGCATCATGCTAGCTATCTTACGATCATGCAATGGCAATGTAGAAGTGGTGGCACATGTCATGGTGGTAGTTGCATGGCAATATATCTCGGAATGCTTTGAAAAAGCCATAGTAGGTAGGTATGGTGGCTGTTTTGAGGGAGACTAATGGTGGGTTTTGTGTACCGGCGAAAGTTGCACGGCATTAAAGAAGATAGTGATGGTGGAAGGTGAAATTGCATCTAAACCATGGACTCAAATTAGTCATGAAGAACTCATATACTTGTTGCAAAAGTTTTAGTAGTAATCGAAACAAAGCATTCAACGCAAACTCCTAGGGAAAGGGTTGGTAGGTATAAACCATCACGCGATCCCGCCCACCACACAAAGGATGACAATCAACAGACTAATCATGCTCAGACTTCATCACATAGCGGCTCACCATACGTGCATGCTACGGGAATCACTAACTTCAACACAAGTATTTCTAGATCCACAACACCTTACTAGCATAACTTCAATATTACCACAACCAAAACTCAAAACTAATTGAGATGAATCAAACTTCTCTAACTATTCAATGCACATGAAGGTGGAAGTTTTCATATCCCTTTGGATAACTACCCCTTTTGAGACTAATTTCAAAGAATAGATCAACTACAAAGCCATGCACCGCTGTGCTCTAAAAGATATAAGTGAAGCACATAGAGCAAAATCAACTAGCTCAAAAGATATAAGTGAAGCACATGTGAGCTGAATTGTCTACCAAAGGATATAAGTGAAGCTCGACGAAATCACGGTGAGTGCATGTCTCTATCTCTAGGTGTGCAGCAAGGATGATTGTGACACAACAAAAATAAAATACTCCTACGATACAAGACGCTCCAAGCAAAACACATAACATGTGGTGAATAAAAATATAGCCCCAAGTAACGTTACCGATGGATTTGAAGACGAAAGAGGGGATGCCTTCCCAGGGCATCCCCAAGCTTAGGCTTTTACGCCATCCTTGAATCTCTTGGGATGCCTTGGGAATCCCCAAGCTTGAGCTCTTGCCATTATTTATCTCTTTGTCCATAAGAACTTCACCCAAAACTTGAAAACTTCACAACACGAAACTTAAACAGAAACTCGTGATAACATTAGTATAAGAAAGCAAACCACCACTTCCTTAGGTACTGAAGCAAACTTAAATTCTACTTATTTTGATGTTGGGTTACTGTATTTTCAATCTTCCATGGCTAATACCCCCCGATACTATCCATAGTTTCATCAAAATAAGCAACCAACTCAACAAAAACAGAATTTGTTAACAGCAGACCAGTCTGTAGCAATCTATATACTTCGTATACTTCTGTTACTGCCAAAATTCTGAAAACTTACGAAAGTCTGAAGAATTTGCGTAGAAATCAGAAGCAAAAGGAATCAACCTAAAATCTCTTACAGAAAAAATGAAAATTCTTTTCATGAGCAGAAAGTTTCTGTCTTTTCCAGCATGACCAAACGATCATCCCCAAGACTAAGCATAACGGTTTTACTTGGCACAAACGCAAAAAAGAAACACAAAAAACACAATCATAACAGAATTATGAAAGTGTGGAAAACACAAAACGGAAAGAAAAAGGATAGATTAGTTGGGTTGCCTCCCAACAAGCGCTATTGTTTAACACCCTTAGCTAGGCATTGATAATTCAATGATGCTCACACAAAAGACAAGAATTGAAGCACAACGAGAGCATCATAAAGCATGTGAAAATCACATCTAAGTCTAACATACTTCCTATGCATAGGAATTTTATAGGAAAACAAATTGGCAAGACAACCAAAAGTTACCAAATGCAAGGAAGAAGAAAGAGATAATAGCATACATTCTAAATCTCCTCTTGTACATACTGCTCTCGTTTATGGGAATAAAGGAAAATGGCTGTGGGGGGTTTTCCCTACAGTAGCCGGTCAAAAAAAAATATAACGAGAGGTGATTTAGTGATATAAAAGTTTCTACCACCATATTTTCGTCTCTCATAATAATTACATGTGGGGTCATATTCGAATTCAACAATGTAACTATCACATAGGATACTCTTTTCATGATCCACATGCATGCAAAGTTGACGCTCTTCAAAAATAGTGGGATTATCATCAACTAAAGTCATGACTTCTCCAAACCCACTTTCAATATTATTGAAAATATCATATTCATCATGAGGTTTGAACAAATTTTCAAGATCATAAAAAAGATCATCACCCCAATCATGATTATTGCAACAAGTAGTGGACAAAGCAAAACTAGCATCCCCAAGCTTAGGGTTTTGCATATTTTTAGCATGATTGTCATTAATAGAATCTATAATGAAATCACCGCAATCATGCTTTTCGTTCAAGGAGCCCTCGCGAATCACTTCATAAATTTCTTCATCACGATTTTCAGATTCACGCATCTCAAGCAAAACTCCATAGAGAAAGTGAAGTGCACTCAACTCACTAGCAATTGGTTCCACATAAGTGGATCTCTCAAAGACATTAGCAAGTGGGTAAGGATCCATATCAATAGATTTTCAGCAAGCGAAAATGCAAGCATATTGAAGGAACATAGCACTCAAGCAAAGGAAAGACAAGCGAGAGAAAAGGGCGAACGAAAAAGGCAAATGGAAAAAGGCAAATGAAAACAGCAAATGTGAAGTGGGGGAGAAGAAAATGAGATGCAACTGGCAAAAAAAGTAAATGCAAGAGATGAGTTTGTGAGACCTACTTGGATAGATCTCTCCTTCCCCGGCAACGGCGCCAGAAATAGTTCTGCTACTGCAACAAAAGACCTTCCAACAGCGCCAGAAACATGTGCTGACGGGAGACTATTCTTGTCTTGATACTCCTCAGCAACGGCACCAGGAATCCTTCTGCTACGGCTATGCCTTTAGGGACTTCCTAGGCAAATATGCTAAGGATTTCCCCTGTGGCCTTGGAGCTTTGCGTTGGTGTTCCCTCGAAGCGGAAAGGGTGATGTAGCATAGCCGCGGTAAGTATTTCCTTCAGTTTTGAGAACCAAGGTATCGATCCAGTGAAGGACTATCACAAGTACCTGCACAAACACAAAAAGCTTGCTCCCAACGCTATGAAGGGGTTGTCAATCCCTTATAGATTGTTTGCCAAGTGAGAACTGAAAGCAACAAAGTAACAAAGCAAAGTGAAAGCGAAAGTGGAAACGATAGGTGTGAATAGACCCGGGGGCCGTAGTGTTCACTAGTGGCTTCTCTCATGAAAGCAAGTAGACGATGGGTGAACAAATTACTGTCGAGCAATTGATAGAACCACGCAAAGTCGTGACGTCATCTATGATAATGATTATATCTATAGGCATCACGTTGAAAACAAGTAGACCGATACTTTCTGCATCTACTACTATTACTCCACACGTTGATCGCTATCCAGCATGCATCTAGTGTATTAAGTCCAAAATAACAAAGTAATGCCTTAAGATGACATGATGTAGATGGACAATCTCATATCTACGACAAAGCCCATCTTTTTACCCTTGATGGCAACAACATGATGTGTGCCTTGCTGCCCCTACTGTCACTGGGAAAGGTCACCACACGGTATGAACCCAAAACCAAGCACTTCTCCCATTGCAAGAATCATAGATCTAGTTGGCCAAACAAAACCCAAGACTCGGAGAGACTTACAAGGGTATCAAATCATGCATATAAGAAATCAGCAAAGACTCAAATATATATTATAGATAATCTGATCACAAATCCACAATTCATCGAATCTCGACAAACACACCGCCAAAGAGGATTACATCGGATAGATCTCCAGGAAGATCATGGAGAACTTTGTATTGAAGATCCAAGAGAGAGAAGAAGCCATCTAGATACTAACTATGGACCCGTAGGTCTGAAGTGAACTACTCACGAGTCATTGGAGGGGCGACGATGTTGATGTAGAAGCCCTCCAACTCCAAAGTCCCCTCCGGCAGGGCACCAGGAAGGGTCTCCAGATGAGATCTCGCGGAAACGGAAGCTTGCGGCGGCGGAAAAGTGTTTTCGTGGATTCCCTGATTTTTTTCTGTATTTTAGGGAATATATAGGCGAAGGAGTTAGGTCAGGGGGGTGCCAGGGAGGCCCCAAGCCTGCTAGCCGCTGCCCCCTGGTGGCGGTTACAAGGATTGTGGGCCCCATGTAGCTCTCCTGCCTTGGCTCTCAAGCCCCCTGATCTTCTTCCGTTCGGGAAAAAAATATTTCGGGGATTTTATTCCGTTTGGATTCCGTTCCAAAATCAGATCTGAAAAGATCCAGAAACACAGAAAACACAGGAACTGGCACTTGGCACTGAATTAATAAGTTAGTCCCAAAAAAGATATAAAAGATACATAAAACATCCAAAGATGACAAGATAACAACATGAAACCATCAAAAATTATAGATTCGTTTGAGACATATCAGTGATCTTCACCAATCCCTTATTTCGCCTTTATCTTGGCTAACGCCATATGCTAGGGAAAGATCTATATTCATATGTCAACTTGGAAGTAAGTATTCATGAATTATTATTGTTGACATTACCCTTGAGGTAAGCAGTTGGGAGGCAAAACTATAAGCCCCTATCTTTCTCTGTGTTCAGCTGAAACTTTGATCTCATGAGTACCACGTGAGTTGTAGCAATTGTAGAGAACGAAGAGATGATTGAGTATGTGGATTTGCTTTACAAGCTCTTATTTGACTCTTTCCGATGTTGTGATAAATTGCAATTGCTTCAATGACTAAAGGCTATCGGTTGCTAATTCTAGGTAAGGTTCTTGATCCATACTTTATTTTGTGAAGGATTATTCACTATAGCATAAGAGTGGATATGATGGTATTGCTGTTCTGATCATGATCATGATGCCTGCATGTTCCTATCTTGTTTTGTCGACACCTCTCTCCCTAAACATGTGGGCATATTTATTGAGCTCGGCTTTCGCTTGAGGACAAGCGAGGTCTAAGCTTGGGGGAGTTGATACGTCCATTTTGCATCAGGCTTTCATGTTGATACTTATCGCTTCTTGGGCTGTTATTTCACTTCACGGTACAATACTTATGCCTTTTCTCTCTTATTTTGCAAGGTTTACATGAAGAGGGAGAATGTCGGTAGCTGGAATTCTGGCCTGAAAAAGGAGCAAGTTTGAGACGCCTATTCTGTGCAACTCCAAAAGCCAGGAAAATCAACGTGGGTTTTTTTTGGGATTTATAAAAAATATTGGGTCAAAGAAGTGCCGGAGGGGCGCCAGCAAGGGGCCACAAGCCTGCTAGGCGCAGCCACCCCCCTGGCCGCGCCTAGGGGGCTTGTGGGCTCCCAGCTGGCCCTCTGGCTCCCCCCTTTGGCTACAAGAAGGCTTTGGTCTGGAAAAAATCAAGAGGAGGCTTTTCGGAGGATTCGCCGCCGCCACGAGGTGGAACTTGAGCAGAACCAATCTAGAGATCCGACAGGACGATCCTGCCGGGGAAACTTCCCTCCCGGAGGGGGAAATCATCGCCATCGTCATCACCAACACTCCTCTCGTCGGAGGGGACTCATCACCATCAACATCTTCATCAGGACCATCTCATCTCCAAACCCTAGTTCATCACTTGTAACCAATCTCCATCTCGCGACTCCGATTGGTACTTGTAATGTTGCTAGTAGTGTTAATTACTCTTTGTAGTTGATGCTAGTTGGATTACTTGGTGGAAGAGTTTATGTTCAGATCCTTGATGGTACTCATTACCTCTCTGGTCATGAATATGATTATGCTTTGTGAGTAGTTACTTTTGTTCATGAGGACATGTGATAAGTCATGCTATAAGTAGTCATGCGAATTTGGTATTCGTTCGATATTTTGATGTGTTGTATGTTGTTTTTCCTCTAGTGGTGTTATGTGAATGTCGACTACATAACACTTCACCATTATTTGGGCCTAGAGGAAGGCATTGGGAAGTAGTAAGTAGATGATGGGTTGCTAGAGTGACACAAGCTTAAACCCTAGTTTATGCGTTGCTTCGTAAGGGGCTGATTTGGATCCACTAGTTTAATGCTATGGTTAGACTTTGTCTTAATTCTTCTTTTGTAGTTGCGGATGCTTGCGAGAGGGGTTAATCATAAGTGGGATGCTTGTCCAAGTAAGGGCAGTACCCAAGCGCCGATCCATCCACATATCAAACTATTAAAGTAACGAACGCGAATCATATGAACATGATGAAAACAAGCATGACAATAATTCCCGTGTGTCCTCGGGAGCGTTTTTCCTCATATAAGACTTTGTCCAGGCTTGTCCCTTGCTACAAAAGGGACTGGGACACTTTGCTGCACCGTTGCTACTTTTGTTACTTGTTTCTTGCTGCTACGGTAACAAAAGTCCTTCCCGTGGCAATGATGCCAGAGATCCTTCTGTCGTCTATTGAGTTTGCGTTGGTTTTTCCCTCGAAGAGGAAAGGGTGATGCAGCAGAGGAGCAGTAAGTATTTCCCTCAGTTGAGAACCAAGGTATCAATCGAGTAGGAGAATCTCATCAAGTCCAGAGTACTTGCGCAAACACAAAAGAGCTTGCACCCAATGCTTTAAAGGGGTTGTCAATCCCTTCAAGATTAATTGCAAAGTGAGATCTGAAGGCGGAAAGTGCAACACAAAAAAAAGAGCAAGGCTGAAAATATGGTGTGGAGTAGACCCCGGGGCCATAGTGTTCACTAGAGGCTTCTCTCAAAATAGCAAGTATTACGTCGGGTGAACAAATTACTGTCGAGCAATTGATAGAACCACGCAAAGTCATGACGATATCTAAGGCAATGATCATACATATAGGCATCACGTCCGAGACAAGTAGACTGATACTTTCTGCATCTACTACTATTACACCACACATCGACCGCTATCCAGCATGCATCTAGTGTATTGAGTTCATGACGAACAGAGTAACGCCTTAAGCAAGATGACATGATGTAGAGGGATAATGTCAAACCAATGATGAAAACCCCATCTTTTTACCCTTGATGGCAACAACACGATGTGTGCCTCGCTACCCCTTCTGTCAGTGGGTGAGGTCACCACACGGTAAGAACCCAAAACCAAGCACTTCTCCAATCGCAAGAATCATAGATCTAGTTGGCCAAACAAAACCCACAACTCGAAGAGAATTACAAGTATATGAAATCATGCATAAGAGAGATCAGAAGAAACTCAAATAAGATTCATAGATAATCTGATCATAAATCCACAATTCATCGGATCTCGACAAACACACCGCAAAATAAGATTACATCGGATAGATCTCCATGAAGATCATGGAGAACTTTGTAATGAAGATCCAAGAGAGAGAAGAAGCCATCTAGCTACTAGCTATGGACCCGCGTGTCTATGGTGAACTACTCACGCATCGGAGGAGAGGTCATGGTGTTGATGAAGAAGCCCTCCGTATCCTAATCCCCCCTCCGGCAGGGCACCAGAACGTGCCCCAGATGGGATCTTGCGGAGCTAAAAGCTTGCGGCGGCGGAAAAGTACTTTCGATGATCTCCTGATTTTTTTTGGATTTTAGGGAATATATAGGCGGAAAACCTAGGGCAGAGGTGGCCTAGGGAGCCCACAAGCCAGGGAGGCGCGGGCCCCCTGGCCGCGGCTAGGGGGCTTGTGGGGTCCTTGCCTGCCCCTACCCTGATTCTCCAGCTTCCTCATCTTTTTTTGTTTGGAAAAAATCTTTTTGGCAGTTTATTCCGTTTGGACTATGTTCAAAATCCTCCTCTGAAAGGGTCAAAAACATGGAAAAAACAGGAACTGGCACTTGGCACTGAGTTAATAAGTTAGTCCCAAAAAATATATAAAAGGCATGCAGAACATCCAAAGTTTGACAAGATAATAGCATGAAACCATCAAAAATTATAGATACGTTGGAGACGTATCAAGCATCCCCAAGCTTAACTCCTGCTCGTCCTCGAGTAGGGAAGTGATAAAGACTAAATTTTTGATGTGGAATGCTACCTAGCATAGGTGTACTTTGCAACTTCTTTCACGTGACATGAATGTTCAGATCCGTAAGATTCGAAACAATAGTTTGCTATTGACATGAAAACAATAGTACTTCAAGCAAACTAGCAAGGTAATCATGAACTTTTAAAATAACAAGGCCAAGGAAAGTTATCCCTACAAAATCATATAGTCTGGCTATGCTCCATCATCCTCACACAAATGATGTAAATCATGCACAACCCCGGTATTGGCCAAGTAATTGTTTTCGCACTCTTACTTTCTCAAACTTTTTATAACTATCACGCAATACATGAGCGTGAGCCATAGATATAGCACTATAGGTGGAATAGGGTGCGGTGATGGTTGTGAGACAAAAAGGAGGAGATGGTCACATTGACTCGGCATATCAAAGGGCTATGAGATGCCCATTAATAGATATCAATGTGAATTAGTAGGATTGCCATACAAAGGATGCACTAGAGCTATAAGTATGTGAAAGCTCAAAAGGAGAAGTAGTGGGTGTGCATCCACCTTGCTTGCTCACGAAGACCTAGGGCAATTTGAGGAAGCCCATCATTGGAATATACAAGCCAAGTTATATAATAAAGATTCCCACTAGCATATGGTAGTGACAAAGCAAGAACCTCTCAATCATGAAGAACATGGTGCAATTATGAAGCACAAGTGTGGAAAAAGATAGTAGCATTGTCCCTTCTCTCTTTTTCTCTTTTTTTTGTTTGGGCTCTTGGCCTCTTTTTTTTATTTGGGCTCTTTGGCCTCCTTTTTTTTGAATTACTCACATGGGACAATGATCTAATAATGATGATCATCACACTTTTATTTACTCACAACTCAAAGCTTAGAATGATGAGGACTCTATAGGAAATGCCTCCGGCAGTGTATCGGGATGTGCAACGATCTAGCTTGGCGTATGACGTTGAAACATCTCGCTAGCTATCTTACGATCATGCAATGGCAATATTAGAGTGACGGCACAAGTCATGATACGGAACGGTGGGAGTTGCATGGAAGTATATCCCGGAATGGCTATGGAAATGCCATAGTAGGTAGGTATGGTGGCTGTTTTGCGGAAGGCATATGGTGGGTTTGTGTACCGGCGAAAGTTGCGCGGCACTAGAGAGGCTAGCAAAGGTGGAAGGTGAAAGTGCATCTATACCATGGACTCACATTTGTCATGAAGAACTCACATACTTGTTGTGAAATTTTTTATTAGTAATTGAAACAAAGTGCTAAACGCATACTCCTAGGGGAAGGTTTGGTAGGTGTTAACCATCACGCGATCCCGACCTCAACACAAAGGATGACAATCAATAGATCAATTATGATCCGACTTCCTAACATAGCGGTTCACCATACGTGCATGCTACGGGAATCACCAACTTCAACACAAGTATTTCTAGATTCACAACACCCTACTAACATAGCTCTTAATATTACCAAATCCACGTCTCAAAACTAATTGAGAGGAATCAAGACTTCTCTTTCTACTCAATGCACATGAAGATGGAGGTTTTTGTATCCTATTTGGGTACCTATCACCTTTGAACATACTTTCATAGCATAAGCCAACTACCAAGTCACGCACCGCCATGCTCTAAAAGATATAAGTGAAGCACATAGAGCAAAATTATCTAGCTCAAAAGATATAAGTGAAGCACTATGAGCATTCTAGCAAGATCACGATGAGTGCATGCCTCTCTCTCTCAAAAAGGTGTGCAGCAAGGATGATTGTGACAAAAAAAATACTCCTGCGATACAAGATGGTCCAAGCAAAACACATATCATGTGGTGAATAAAAATATAGCTCCAAGTAATGTTACCGATGGATTGAAGACGAAGGAGGGGATGCCTTCCCGGGGCATCCCCAAGCTTAGGATTTTAGGTGTCCTTGAATTTGTCTTGGGATGCCTAGGGCATCCCCATGCTTGAGCTCTTTCCACTCCTTATCTCTTTGTCCATGAGAACATCACCCAAAACTTGAAAACTTCACAACACAAAACTTAAACAGAAACTCGTGATAACATTAGCACAAGAAAACAAACTACCACCACTTTAGGTACTGTAGCAAACTTGAATTCTATCTATATTGGTGTTGGGCTACTGTATTCTCACATTTCCATGGCTAGTACCCCCCGATACTAACCATAGTTTCATCAAAACAGGCAACCAACTCAACAAAAACAGAATCTGTCAAAAACAGACCAGTCTGTAGCAATTTGTATACTTCGTGTACTTGTGGTACCTTAAAAATTCTGAAACATTACGACTGCCTGGGCAAAAGGAATATCGACCAGCAACAAAAAGAATCAACTCAAAATCTCTTTATGAATAAAAGTGAAAAATAATCTCGTGAGCGAAAAGTTTGTGTCTTTTTCCAGCAGGATCAAACAACCATTACCAAGACTAGTCATAAAGGTTTTGCTTGGCTCAAACACAAAAAGAAACACAAAAAACACAATCACAATAGAATTATGATGGTGTGGACGCAACAAAGCAGAAAGAAAAAGATAAGTTTATTGGGTTGCCTCCCAACAAGCGCTATTGTTTAACGCCCTTAGCTAGGCATTGATAAATCAATGATGCTCACACAAAAGACAAGAATTGAAGCACAACGAGAGCATCATAAAGCATGTGAAAATAACATCTAAGTCTAGCATACTTACTATGCATAGGCATTTTATAGGAGAACAAATTGGCAAGACAACCAATAGTTACCAAATGCAAGGAAGAAGAAAGAGACAATAGCAATCTCAAAATAACGAGAGGTAAATTGGTAACATGAAAGTTTCTACCACAATATTTTTCTCTCTCATAGCAATTACATGTGGGATCATAATCAAATTCAACAATATAGCTATCACAAAGGATATTCTTTTCATGATCCACATGCATGCAAAGTTGACGCTCTTCAAAAATAGTGGGATTATCATCAACTAAAGTCATGACTTCTCCAAACCCACTTTCAATAGTATTGCAAATATCATTACAACAAGTAGTGGACATAGCAAAACTAGCATCCCCAAGCTTAGGGTTTTGCATATTTTTAGCATGATTATCATTAATAGAATTTATAATGGAATCATTGCAATCATGCTTTTCATTCAAGGAGCCCTCGTGAATCATTTCATAAATTTCTTCATCACGATTTTCAGATTCACGCATCTCAAGCAAAACTCCATAGAGAAAGTCAAGTGCACTCAACTCACTAGCAATTGGTTCCACATAAGTGGATCTCTTAAAGAGATTAGCAACTGGGTGAGGACCCATATCACTAGATTTTCAGCAAGCGAAGATGCAAGCATATTGAAGGCACATAGCACACAAGCAAACAGAAAGCAAGCGAAAAAAAAGAGCAAATGGAAAAAGGCAAACGAAGAAAAGGGCAAATTGGTGAAGTGAGGGAGAGGAAAACGAGAGGCAACTCGCAAACAAAGTAAATGCAAGAGATGGGTTTGCGACACTTACTTGTATGAGTTCTTGACTTGATCCTCCCCAGCAACGGCGCCAGAAATTCTTCTGCTACGGCAAAAAAAGTCCTTCCCTAGCAATGGTGCCAGAGATCCTTCTGTCGTCTCTTGAGCTTGCGTTGGTTTTTCCCTTGAAGAGGAAAGGGTGATGCAGCACAGGAGCAATAAGTATTTCCCTCAGTTTAGAACTAAGGTATCAATCCAGTAGTAGAATCTCGTCAAGTCCAGAGTACCTGCGCAAACACAAAAGAGCTTGCACCCAACGCTTTAAAGGGGTTGCCAATCCCTTCAAGATTCATTGCAAAGTGAGATCTGAAGGCGGAAAGTGCAACGCCGAAAAAAGAGTAAGGCTAAAAATATGGTGTGGAGTAGACCCGGGGGCCATAGTGTTCACTAGAGGCTTCTCTCAAAATAGCAAGTATTACGGTGGGTGAACAAATTACTGTCGAGCAATTGATAGAACCACGCAAAGTCGTGATGATATCTAAGGCAATGATCATACATATAGGCATCACGTCCGAGACAAGTAGACCGATACTTTCTGCATCTACTACTATTACTCCACACATCGACCGCTATCCAGCATGCATCTAGTGTATTGAGTTCATGACGAAAAGAGTAACGCCTTAAGCAAGATGACATGCTGTAGAGGGATAATCTCAAACCAATGATGAAAACACCATCTTTTTACCCTTGATGGCAACAACACGATGCGTGCCTTGCTGCCCCTTCTGTCACTGGGTGAGGTCACCGCATGGTATGAACCCAAAACCAAGCACTTCTCCCATTGCAAGAATCATAGATCTAGTTGGCCAAACAAAACCCACAACTCGAAGAGAATTACAAGGATATGAAATCATGCATAAGAGAGATCAGAAGAAACTCAAATAAGATTCATAGATAATCTGATCATAAATCCATAATTCATCGGATCTCGACAAACACACTGCAAAAGAAGATTACATCGGATAGATCTCCATGAAGATCATGGAGAACTTTGTATTGAAGATCCAAGAGAGAGAAGAAGCCATCTAACTACTAGCTATGGACCCGTAGGTCTATGGTGAACTACTCACGCATCATCGGAGAGGTCATGGTGTTGATGAAGAAGCCCTCCGTATCCAAATCCCCCTCCAGCAGGGCACCAGAACGTGCCCCAGATGGGATCTTGCGGAGACAGAAGCTTGCGGCGGCGGAAAAGTACTTTCGATGATCTCCTGATTTTTTCTGGGAGTTTAGGGAATATATCGGCGCAAAACCTAGGGCAGAGGTGGCCCAAGGATCCCACAAGCCAGGGAGGCGCGGGCCCCCCTGGCCGCGGATAAGGGGCTTGTGGGGTCCTTGCAGGCCCCCTGCCCTGATTCTCCGGCTTCCCGATCTTTTTCTGTTTCAGAAAAAAATCTTTTTGGCAGTTTCATTCCGTTTGGGCTCCGTTCAAAATCCTCCTCTGAAAGGGGTCAAAAACATGGAAAAAACAGGAACTGACACTTGCCACTGAGTTAATAAGTTAGTACCAAAAAATATATAAAGGCATGCAAAACATCCAAAGTTTGACAAGATAATAGCATGAAACCATCAAAAATTATAGATACGTTGGAGACGTATCACTTGCTACGAATCATCTCACCACATAACCACTTGTTACCGATAATTTCAGTACTTGCAGATATTACCTTGCTGAAAACCACATGTCATATCCTTCTGCTCCTCGTTGGGTTCGACACTCTTACTTATCCAAAGGACTACGATAGATCCCCTATAGTTGTGGGTCATCATGCACTCACGACAAATCCTCCTCATTGCTACCCAGTGGATGATATCACAGAGAGCACACCTTGTGAGCTAAAGGTGAAAGTTGCTAACTTAAGGTTGACGGTGGCGGTCGGCATGGCCATACCAATTGGACATAATCCAACTTGGCATTGCTCTCCGGTTCCAGAAGGATACACTGTCGTTGCTATGGATGAAGTGATGAAAGATTATGAGGAGCTAAAGCTCGACCACCCTGCATGTGAAAATAGGGATTTGACTCAACTTGGAGAAGTCAAGAAACAAACCATTGTGTGGACAAATGAGGACATCTTGCTTCCAAATTGGACGCCAAGGCCACCGACTCCTCATAGTAGCAATCCTTCTTCGCCTCCACCTCACCGGTCTCCAGCGCAACCATCGTCTTCGCCGCCTTAACAGTGTCCAATGCAACCGTCTCCACCGCCGCATCAGCCGTCTGCACCGCCCCGTCAGCCGTCTCCGTCCATTGAGGATAAGAGCAAAAAGAGGAAACGTACCACCGCTAATAGTGGCGGCAGAAAGGGGTTCCGATCACCGAACGTAAGTTGCCGCCCCTCCCAAAAGTACCTCATAAGGATATGAAGAAGAGACCTTGGGACTATACTGGAGAGGACAATATTAAGAGGGCAGACGCCCAACATCAACAATGGAAGATTGACACGACTAACAAGAAGAAGCCGAAAGAGCCAGAGTTCTCGGTCACCCCAGAAGATCACGCCGTGTGCGTGAAAATACTGAAAACCCTTGCAGATCCCTTGCCATCGTTGCCAGCAGACTATGAACGCTCTATTCTCAAGTCGGCTCAAGAAAAAAAGCAGCGGCTGAAGAGTAGTACGTCGAGCGGGAAATCAGTTGCCCAGCTCGGAGAACAGAAAAACCAATTGTGCCCTCGCTCAAAGTGTATTCCAATACAAAGGTGTGCTCGAGCAGAGCTGCGGTCGAGGAGAGGAAGGATGAAACAACTGGTATCAATCCGGAGTTTGTTGCAATATACGGAGAAGCGGCCAAGGCTCAAGGCATGTCTATTGATGAGTACTTAAACCATTTGAAGGAATTTGCTGACATAACATACGTGTACCGGTACGGGGCGCCGATCGTCAAACCCGAGTTAGTCAACGAGCTACCAATAAAAATGCGAAGATTGCATGACTGGTACATGTAAGCATGTGTTGAAGAGCAAAACTGGATCTACCTTGCATATAAAGACGAGCATTTCGGCACTGGGCAAGGTGTGCTAATGATTGAATTCGACGAATTATTTCAGTTATACAAACAAGACACCCTCGACAAATCTATCATCACTGCCTATTGTTTGTAAGTATTATTAATTTATGTCATTAAGTATTACTCAGCTTGTTCTTGCATGTATAATCTTACTCTCACTTTATTAATTTTGCAGAATGAAGATTCTCGAATTCAAAAGAGGACAAATCTATGAAATTAGGTTCATTGACCCATATTACATTCATCACCAAAGTCTCTCAACGAATCCCCGCGAGACAGAGAATAACTTGGTACAAGGGTTAAGGTTTTCCGGTACCAAAAGGGAAATACTATTTCCTTACAACTTCAAGTGAGTGTTACTACACACATTCTATTTTCGCTTACTCGATGTTATTATAAGTGTATAATTGACTCGTTATGCGTGCGGAGGTTCCACTTTATTTTGTTAATTATTGTACCTGACGAGGGACAAGTAATAGTCATGGACCCGAAACGCACACCCCTCGCTGAATGGGCGAACATGCAAGAATGCCTCCAGAGGTAATTTCAATCATTATAGCACTATATCGGCAACTTCTCGTTCATTTCCTGATATCAAGGAATTAATATAGAACTCCTTTATTCATTTCCTTTCCTTGGCAGGGCTTGGAAACGGTTCACCGCAAGGCTTGGGGTGTTTGGAAGTCAGATCTTACATTTTAGTTTCAATACCATTATAATTCTTGATTATGTTTTTGGTTGAACTCTCTTCACGTAAAGTGCTTGAGGCAGGAACATGGGAACAATTTATGTGGATACTATGTTTGCGAGTTCATTCGGCAGACGACCCATGAGACGGTCAAAAACCGGGACATAAAAAAATTGAAGAACGATAAACAATACACACAACTTTATTTTATTACCGTGAATTGTGTTCGTTTTCATTGATATATATATTGACCCCTTCTTTAAATTAGATCGAATGGTTGCGGGACGGTCTTCTACCACAGGAACGTGTATGAGCAATTTAAGAGGAAATTGTCGGATTCTTAGATGCAGAGGTCCTAGATGTCAAGGGAGAATACTATTGCCCGTCGATGCAATTGATATGAAATGATATAGTGTAAAAAAGATGCATATATGTGCATGTAACTCGTGTCTACATTTTGTAATATGTTCGACAAAGCACGCCGAATGAGATGGTGTAATATATTCGTGACGATGATATGCAATATAGTTGTTCCTTTATTGTTGTGTATGTACCATCCAATTTAGTGCAAAACAAGAATTAAAAAGTGCCCAAAAACAAATAAATGGGAAAATAGGGGGCAGCAAAATAGCCCCGGTTCGTAATACGAACCGGGACTAATACCCGTCCCCCCTCGCTCCCAGCCCCGCCACGTGGATGGTCATTAGCCCTGGTTCGGGGCTGAACCGGGGTTAGCATTAGTCCCTGTTCTTTGTCCCGGTTCGTGAACCGGGACTAATGGCCCAACCGAACCGGGGCTATAGGCCCTTTTTCTACTAGTGTTGAGGAGACATCTTGAGCCATCAATGAGAAAAGAAGAACCAAGACAACACCAAGAGCACGCAGCTCACCACACCACATCGGCAGCCATGGGAGGGCCTTGAGCAAACCATCAATATGGGTGAGACACCTTCACGAGGGGGAAACAGATGGCCATCTCGCGATGCCAAGGCACCGCCGCTGATCTCCAGGAACACCGCCGAACAATCACCGTCGACCCCAAACCGGCCGCACCACCACCACCGTCAAACCAACACCGGTCCCCAACTGATCCCTAATCCCAAAATGATACCCACAAGAGGGGAACGACGCAAACCGTTGCCATCATCTGATCCAAAAGAGTACAGACCTAAGGTTTTCCTTGGAGCAGGGGATGACAAGGTAGAGGAGGAATTCACCACAGCAACACCTTCAAGAAGATAGCAACTAGGGATGGCACCCGCAGGGTATAGTTATGGGTGGAGCCACCCCATACCCTTACCCGTCCCCATTGGGCTTACCCATCACCCTTATCCATACCCGTCAATGGGTACAATTTATTCCCATACCAGTTACCCGACACGGTAGACAGGTAACTGCGGGTAAAATTATCCATGTTTCCAAATCAACAAGTTGAACAACTTATAGTCATAAACAACAACCTATAATCATAGTTTACAAAAAATATATTATAACAACAACATATACTTATAAACAATGTCATATAGTCATAAACAGCAACACATAGGCACACATTTTTATTTCAAAAACTCTTGACGTAGTGTAGATTGTAGAGATAATATTGAGTTTACAAAGATTTTATATCGGTACATGGGTATGTGGGTATGGGTTGTATGATCCCATACCCGTACCCGCTCTATCCAATGAGTTTCAGATTTTCCTATTAATATATCCATGGGTAAATTTTTGTCCCATACCCTTACCCTAATAGGGTTATTACCCGCAGGGTACGTGGGTAATGGGTACCCATTGAACACAGCCGCTGCTCGCTCCGACAATAGCCGGAGACAAACTTTTGCCACACATTGTCTCTTACGCCTCCAACCACATCAGCCGATCAACCACGAGCACCACCCCGAACAGCATCCACCAACCTCCACCTGCTGCGCAAAACCTAGATCCCAGCAGCGAGCCACCACCTCACTGTTGAGCAACAACCATCTCGACGGCTAGAGATGCCAGATCTGGTGCTGTGCCTGGAGCCCTGACCCACCTAGTCGGCTAGCAACAAGACCAACAATTGCTGTGCAGAGCCAGTTCTTGGGGCCGCAAGAACCTAGCAAGCCTTGGCCGAAGGCCACAAACAGCCATGGTGCCCAACATCGATTCCTAGATCCAGAGGAAGACCTCGGCGGATCCAAGACACAGCACAACTAAGCACCCGCCGCAACGCGCCAAAGATCCACTCAACAGCTATGCCGCTGCATCTCCAGCCCCCCAGCCCATCGACAAAGCCGCCGCCGCCGCACTCGTTCTGCCGGCACGACCACCACCCATGCACGGACCAATAGGAGCACCGAGGCAATGGCACACGCCAACGCGCAAGCACTGCCGTTCACCACCACATATGCGCTCGGCGATGCACGCCGGGAGCGCTGCATCTTTGGACACCACCCTAGCCCTGTTCAGGGGATGGCGCTATGCTGAGAGACCCCGCCCGCCGCCTCGAGATCTGACAGGGCTTTGCCTAGGTGATACCTTATGCGGCGGGGGGTGGGGTGGGGAGGGGGTGGAGTAGAACCCTAAAGGGGAGTGGTTGCACTGGGAGGAGTCAGCGTCGCCCGAGTCGCCCTGGGGAAGGATGACAGGGTGAGGGGTGGGGTATCCTTTGTGTTAAGCGGGATTTTAACATTATACTCCAAATAATCACTCATTCCCGTCTTTGATTGACTTGGGAAGGAAGAATGTGGCTTTGGTTAGAACACCTCTAACCGAATTCACCGTGAGAGGTTATACATGATATAAACCCTAGTTCTGGATTCATTCCATGGTTGAATCCTCGTATTGGTCGTGAGAACTAGAGATAGAAACTAGTTTCTCATAATTGGCATTGGAGCCGTCATCTTGGAGCTGGCGAATCAGTGCAACCACAATTGATTTAATGGTCACAGCAGCAAGCAGATCATGGAGAATCTCACATCAGACAGCCGTGTCCGCTATGAGCTACCGAAGATCAAATTCTTAGGCAACATGGTCACACAAACCAAGGAACAACAAAAAGGTGTAGTCAAGGCCGTCCACAAGTTTCTTCATGAAAACACTACATGGCTTGAAGGCGTCATCACCACCCACATCAAAGCGGTGCGAGAAGTGTTGGGTCTCGATAGCAGCGAGATCTGGCAAAAGTTCATCAAGGAAGGTCGAGCAAGATTAGGTGTGAAAAATACAGAAACTCCAACCTCTACTACCAAGATAGTTAGTGTATCTATGAGGATGAGATCCAACAACCAGATGAAGAAGGAGCTCAGGGGAAACAACAACGACATCTACATGCTGTTGCCAACAAGAGGGGCGTATGGCCATATTTTTTTACTCCAGTTCTATAGCTGTCGTGGTTTGTATCACGGCATATGTACTCGTGTGGGGACTTAGGTGTGAAGCCATCGCAACTATGTGGTAGCTTGAGAGGGATTGGTCGGAATCGAGAGACGCGAGTTTACCCAGGTTCGGCCCCTCAGATTGAGGTAAAAGCCTACGTCCTGCTTGTGTTTCATTGATGAAGATGATGATCTCGATACAAGGGAGCGGAATCTCTACCTCTAATCTTGAGGGAGTCTAATTTGTCTATCTCTAATGACTTGAACTTGTCATGGCTAAACCCTACCTTAACATGTCTCTTGAGACCTCTAAAAACCTGACCCTCTCGGGGTGTCCCGCCCCTCCTTATATAAGCTAAGGGGGCGGGTTACATGTAGAGTCCAAGTTGGATTTAGGCTTAACCTATTATGACTCTCCATCACGGGATTCTCTTCGTGGGCTTCTGAGTCCCGGGCGGCTTACAACCAGGCTTCTCTTTGCGGGCTTCTGAGTCCCGGGCGTCTTACAACGTGACTCATCTTCAGGGACTCGTCTCTAGAACATGACTGTCTGACGGGTCATAACTATGTGACAGGTCATGACTGTCTGACGGGTCATAACTGTTTGCCAGGGCTTAACTGTTTGCCAGGTTATAACTGTGTGACGGGTCACAATTATCTGCCGGGTCATAAGTGTCTACCGGGTCATAACTGTGTGACGGGTTATAACTGTCACCGCATTCGGCGGGGTATATCCCGACATTAGCCCCCAGGTTATCTTGAATTTATTCATGATAAGCTCCTGAAATAATAATAATAAATATGTTTAAGAGACTGACATTCATATACTAGTGGGAATTTTTCATTATAGAACTTGGCTTGTATTCCAATGATGGGCTTCCTCAAAGTGCCCTAGGTCTTCGTGAGCAAGCGAGTTGGATACACACCCACTTAGTTTATTTTTGAGCTTTCATACACTTATAGCTCTAGTGCATCCGTTGCATGGCAATCCCTACTCAGTTACATTGATATCTATTGATGGTCATCTCCATAGCCCATTGATACGCCTAGTTGATGTGAGACTATCTCCTTCTTTTTGTCTGCTCCATGACCTCCACCATATTCTATTCCACCTATAGTGCTATATCCATGGCTCACACTCATGTATTGCGTGAAAATTGAAAAAATTTGAGAATACTAGAGTATGAAACAATTGCTTAGCTAAAACCGGGGTTGTGCATGATTAAATACTTTGTGTGACGAAGATGGAGCAGAGCCAGACTATATGATTTTGTAGGGATAAGTTTTTTTAGCCATGTTATTTTGAGAAGACATGATTGCTTTATTAGTATTCTTGAATTATTACTGTCTTAATTTGAAATGATAGACTATTGCTTTAAATCACTCGCGTCTTAATATTCATGCCATGATTAGATTATATGATCAAGATTATGCTAGGTAGCATTCCACATCAAAAAAATATCTTCTTTATCATTTACCTAGTCGAGCACGAGCAGGAATAAAGCTTGGGGATGTTGATACGTCTCCGTCGTATCTATAATTTTTGATTGTTTCATGCCAATATTCTACAATTTTCAAAAACTTTTGGCAAAATTTTATACTATTTTTGGGACTAACATATTGATCCACTGCCGAGTGCCAGTTCCTGTTTGTTGCATGTTTTTATTTCGCAGAAAATCCATATCAAACAAAGTACAAACGGGATAAACCCGTTGTAGGGTGTTGCAATGTGTTCATGATTTGCCTATGGTGGGTTGCTTGAGTGACAGAAGCATAAACCCGAGTAGGTGGGTTGCTTGCTAGAGTTCCAATCATAAGTGCATATGATCCATGTAGAGAAAGTATGTTAGCTTATGCCTCTCCCTCATATAAAATTGCAATAATGATTACCGGTCTAGTTTTCGATTGCCTAGGGACAAATAACCTTCTTGTGACAAAAAGATCTCTACTAAGACCAACTTAGTTGTTTCTTTATCTTAGTTGCCCCTAGTTTTTATTTACGTGTTCTTTATTTTCTTGCAAACCTAGCCTATCACGCCTACAAAGTATTTCTAGTTTCATACCTGTTCTAGGTAAAGCGAACGTTAAGCGTGTGTAGAGTTGTATCGGTGGTCGATAGAACTTGAGGAAATATTTGTTCTACCTTTAGCTCCTCGTTGGGTTCGACACTCTTACTTATCGAGAAAGGCTACAATTGATCCCCTATACTTGTGGGTTATCGGAGATCTCCATGGTATATATCCTCAATGTGCATTTACAATCCAAAGCAAATTCCTCAAATATGCACATCTTCACGTGGAGTTTCTCTATATTCCTCAAACTCTATACGTGCACCTCATATTATTATCCCCGTTGAAAACTTAACCTATTTGTCATCTATCACCAAAAAGGTGGAGACCGTAAGTGCATCTAGTGGCCCTTAGTGATTGTGGTGTATTGAAGACTTATAGGTTAAGAGACTAATGTGTTTGTGAGTGTACACATGCTCTATAAGTCTCTAAGGAGTTTGAGTTATTCAAAGAATATCGACCCCTAAAAATGTATGTCTTCAGCTGAAGACTTTGGTATTCCCTCGAAGACTTTGAAAGTGAGGAAATTACTGTGTCTGTGAAGAAATTGATGCAAGGACTTTGAAGCGTGAAGACTTTTGTTTTCATAGTTTCATTTCTTGTATTTTGTGTCATAGGACCACCGAACTATTAAAGGGAGTCGAGGTAAAACTAAAGAAAAGTTTGCAAGTGATTCTCATCTCAAAGCCTACACATACAAATCCTTCGAGTCAAACCTTTGGAAATCTTTTATAGTTTAGTCAAATTCTTCGGTAACTGAGACTAAGATCTTTTGGTTTGTGAGAAATTTGCTCTAACTGAAGAGTTAGGTTTTCGCTAGTGCGAGTTACCTACAGTGAGGAACATGACAGACATGAGGACTTTCACAATTAAAACGTTTTGACCATTGCCGCGTCGCGCACCAGTTGTCCCCAACCTTATCCAGACAACGGTCATATCAATGGGGCAATTATGTCAAATCATGTCGGGATTGCTCCCATGCTATAAATAGCCCCCCCATAACCACTGGTTGGTGCTCCGCGAGAGAAACTGACACTTGTCATTTGAGAGCAACCCATCCCTCGAAGACTTTGAGAGGAAATTATCACTGAGGAAAAACACCAAACACCAAACACCCAAACCAAAACCCAAAACCCCCAAAGTAATTGAGCATCACTGAAGAGATTGTTCCTGTGTGGAACCGACACTTGTTAGCTTTGAGTACCGTGCATCCTCTAGAGGTTTCATGGTCTAGAGCATCCGACAGTAAATTATGGATCGCTGGGTGACCAAGTTTATGAGGGTTTGGAAGTATACCGTAAATACTTACCATGAGTATTGGGCGTGGACTGTGTGTCCTTAGCTCAAGGAGAATACAGTAAGGACTGTGTGTCCTTTGTTTTAAATGAAAAGCCGCTCCAAAGCAGAAGTACGACTGACACAACAGTTGGAACTGGGTCATCTAACCATTGTCTTCATCGAGCACCCGGTTCTATTTCCTCAACCCTTTCGTTTCCTCAGTTGTATGTTGATGACTTTGATCGTTGCTGTTTGAAGAATTTGGATGAAGACTTTCACAATTTTCGTACCCCAAATTCCTCACTTCACTTGTTCTTCACCTTCATATCCTCAACACGCTACTTGTGCAAACTGAATGTTTCATTTTACTCTGAAGACTATGTTGTTACTGTTTTGCACACTTGTGTGAGTACTTATTCCGCTGCACACAGCTCGTGACTGAGGAATTTCCTCACAAGGAATTTCCAGAGTGACAAATTCATAAAAACCGCCTATTCACCCCCCTCTAGTCGATATAATGCACTTTCAACTTCCCATATATAAATATTTACATCCGGACCATTCCGGAACTCTCCGTGACATCCAAGATCTTATTCGGGACACCGAATAACATTTGGTCACCAATGTACATATCCCAATACTACTCTAGCGTCAATCGAGCGTTAAGCATGCGGACCCTACGGGTTCGAGAATCATATGGACATGACCGAGACACCTCTCTGGTAAATAACCAATAGCGGGATCTGGATGCCCATATTGGTTCCCACATATTCCACGGATATCATTATCGGTTGAACCATGATGACAAGGATTTAGTCGATCCTATATGTAGTTCCCTTTATCCACTGGTACGTTACTTGCGTGAGACTCGATCGTCGGTATCTCCATACCTAGTTCAATCTCCTTACTGACAAGTCTCTTTACTCGTTCCGTAATACATGATCCTATGACTAACTTCTTAGTTACATTGCTTGCAAGCTTCTTGTAATGTTGTATTACCGAGTGTGCCTAGAGATACCTCTCCCTCATACGGAGTGATAAATCCCAGTCACGATCCATGCCAACCCAACAGACACCCTCAGAGATACGTGTATAACATCTTTATAATCACCCAGTTACGTTATGGCATTTGATACACACAAGACATTCCTCTGGTGCCAGGGAGTTGCATGATCTCAAGGTCATAGGAACAAATACACTGACATGCAGAAAGCGATATCAATAAACTTAGTCATATGATCAACTGCCATGCTTACGGTTTGGGTCTTGTCCATCACATCATTCTCCTAATGATGTGATCCCGTTTTTAAATGACAACTCATGTCTATGGCTAGGAAACCTTAACCATCTTTGATCAACGAGCTAGTCTAGTAGAGGATTACTAGAGACACTTTGTTGTCTATGTACCGGCCTAGGCATGTATTTTAGTTTCCAATTAATACAATTATAGCATGAAAAATAAATGATTATCATGAGCAAGGAAATATGATAATAACCAATTTATTATTCCCTTTAGAGCATATTGCAAGAGTCCCGAGGGCAGCCTCGGGGGGGTCCCGTCTCGTGGCGGGGCTTGACGTGGCGCTCGACATTGTCCGTCGGGGTTCTCCTCGCGAGACGGGGTCCTCGCAAGGGTCTTGGTCACGAAGTCCGAAAATAGGTCACGATGGTCCCCAACACGAGTTGTGTGTGGGCCTGCAGCCAGACAAGCCTGGATACCCCCGGTCCGATGGGCCCGACAACGACAAATGTACACATCAAACTACTTCGTTTGAAATGAAATGTCCATCTTGATCATTCTGCAAGAGGGAATCAAGGACAAAATCCGATGGGATTTTGACAGCTCCGACAAGTACTCAGCTAGCTCGGCCTATCGCATCCAATTTCTCAGATCAATTGACACTAGATTCAAGGAAGTGATATGGGACTCGTGGGCACGGCCAAGATCAAAATATTCGCGTGGCTGCTTCAACAGGACCGCCTCTGGTGCAGTGACAGACTCCAACAGAGAGGATGGCCGAACTCATATTTTTGCCAAGTATGCTTGCGCAACTTGGAGTGTTCCGAGCACTTGGTGTGGCAGTGCAATTTCTCTAAAGCAATCTGGAACGAGGTAGCTCAATGGCGAGGCTGCAGCTCCTTGCAGTCAATGGCTCGGGTAACCAGCCAGAACTCGTTGGAGAAGACGATGCTCATGACTATAGCCCCCCCCCCCCCTCTTTAGGAAGGGATTGAAGACCATCGCAATGTTGATCCTAAGGAAAATTTGGCTAGAAAGGAACCGTTGTACCTTCAATAAGAAGGAAGCCAGCGAGCATGACGTTCTCCAAACAATCCGAGCGACTCTTGATCCGTGGAAGCAAACTGGGATTAGATGTTTAGAGAGCCCCTTCGGGAAAACTCCGTAAGATTATCGCTGTTCTCTAGGCCTATGGGCCAGCTCCTTTTTCTTTTCTTCTTCTTACTTCCTTGATCCTAGGATCATCGCCTTTGTCTCTTTTCCCACTGCTCTCTGTTTATGATATATCAATCAGCCTAGGCTGACCATTTAAAAAAAAAGATTTTCAAATGCATTTTTGTATGGTTCGTGCAACGTGAAAGCGCAGGAACCGGGGCATGTACGCTATTGATAACTTAATGCACATGATGATATATGTACACACTGTATATGTCATAAACTTCATCCATTTGAATTAATTTATAATTTCGATTTGATCACACTCTATCAGGTATGGAACTGATAGTGGCCGGGGTAGCACATGGACGGATGCTACTCCACTTGCCTAGCTCCTTACATTTCACACACACACACACACACACACATCCTCACTCCTCAGGACACACAATCGACGAGAATTAACTGTTGAAAGTAGTACCTAGCAATAACTTAAAATCCTTCGATCCTCGTAAATAGGGAACCTCCAGATGACACCAAAATGATTAACTCGGCATCGATCGGAGAAGTGCTCAGGTAAGCCAATCAATAGAACTGGATGTTAGACCAGTAGGCTTTGGCCTGCTGCCAATATGCCGGGATGGCATTGTTGGCCACCAGCATCTTTCCGGTGTCGGTGGTGATGCGTATGGAGAATGGCCCCTGCAGCGGGCGGTTGGTGTCCATGCGCCAGACGGAGCCCCACGAGCGGCGCATGTCCTGCCAGTAGCCCGTCGGGCGGCCGTTCATGTTCTGCATGAGTTCCATCCGCACCACTGTTCCGTCCACGTTCAGGTACTCCACGAGCACCGCGAGGTAGTTAGGGTTGGAGCCACGCTGGACGTGGAAGGTTATTTTCATACCCGGGAAGTTGCAGCGCACCCTCCTGAACTGCATGTCGATGATGCCGGCATGGCGGAGCTGCTCGTTGAGGCCGTACCTGGCCATGGAGCCGAACGCGGTGCCACTGAGGTCGAGGTGGTACCTGGCCACGGGGTAGTAGTTCATGTCGATGATGACGATCCTCCTCGGCTGGCCGGAGCAGGAAGGGTTGTTGTTGTACTCGCATTTAATCTGAAGCACAGAGCAAAAACAAACTAAAGGTCAACGTCCCGATGTACGTACTTGGCCATGGAGTATATTGTGCTTTGCATGCACATGGCAGCAGGGGTGCTCACTAATTAAAAGTCACCGATATCGTAAAATGGAGATGCTGCCAGTGTCAGGTTTGAGTTTGACCAACTAATTAAATGATCACCATCAACTAATTTAACTGAAACTGTCGGGTGTCGGCGCCATGCATGGTGCAGTTAATGCAGTACGTACCTCGTAGCACATGCCACAGCCCTCGCCGTCGGCGTATATAGGCTCGTTACCGCATGCCCCCATGGAGGAGATTGGGTACTGGTTCACGTTCTTGAAGCCGCAAGCACCACCTGCAAATCCATGGAGAAAGAAACGGTGGATCAACAATAAGTTGGCGCACTACAGGAATCACGGACTATGCGGACGGTTAAAACCATTAGTACAGCGACGACATGGAAACATGTGCCGTCATCGGATCATGTAGGGGCGTACCGTTGTCGTCGGGACCGGGGCCATTGGGCGCTCCGTACCAGGTGGCCTTGGCGGGGAGCCAGCCGGAGTTGTAGGATCTAGCCATGGCGGTGTCGTAGTTGACCGCAGAACGGACGGACGTGAAGAGCACGGAGAGGAGTGCCACAAGGGCAATGGCATTGGTGGAGACGCCAGCCATATTGGCTCTACAGGGTCGTGTCTATGAACCTTGTTAGACTTGTAGGATACTATGAACTCGCCGGAGTCCGGAGTAGTAGTACTACTCCTGGGTTGTGTTGTGATGGCTGGACGGGATGACATTGCCGGGGCATTTATAGGCAGGCCAATGGGCACAATGAGGTGAGAACGACGAGTCGGCGCAAGTTGCAGTTGCACCCGACGACTACGTGATGGCGTGTTTAGAGCTGCAAGGCCACATGGCTACGGAGGGAATCATGGAGGAATGGAGAGGCACCGGTTTACGCGCGCGCAACTATAAAATCACATCTTGGCAGGTGATCACCGAGCATCCGCTAATGATTTGGGGTGCACAAGTCAAATTGTTGATTGCAGAGAAAGTCAGACCATCGCTATGCCCTAAGAGCATCTCTAGTAGAACCCTCAAACCCTTAAAACAAAAACCAGTTTTAAGGGTTGAGAATTGTACATTTTTGACACTTTTAAGGGTTGAAAAACAGGGGCAAAGACTAGAATCCTCAAACCCAACTCTTATAACGGAATTCCGTTATAAGGGTTGGGTTTAAGGGTTCTAGTCTTTGCCCCAACCCCAAACCTTAAAACTGTCATTCATATATCACACATTTCATCACATTTCATCATATGACATATCACAAATTCAATCACATTTGACATAAAACAATAATCATTCTAGTTATTATTACAACACCGAATAAAACAATAATCATTCAAATCATTACAACAACTTTTGAGCAAATAACAGCAATTGTTCGAATCAAATAGGACATAGAAAAGTAAAACAAAGATACATCATGGGCCAATGCGCCGCCCATCCAAATGCCAGTGGTGCTCTACGAGTGGTTCCATCCTCAGTCTCACGATGTGCTTCAAGAAAAGCTTGTATGCGAGAAGGGTTTCTTTCCGGTTGCACACGGGTACCAACATTGTCATAGAAACAAGGGAGGTTTAACCCTCTCTCATCCTCTAGGATCATGTGGCGAGGCGAGATGCGAACGGCGGCGGGTGCGGAGGGGCGGCGGCCAGGGCGCGGCGGGGCGGTGGCCGGGGCGCGGAGTCGCGGAGGGGCGGCTGCCGGAGCGCGGGGCGGCGGCGGGGCGAGATGCGGCGGGGCGGCGGGTCGACGAGGCCACGACGGGGGCGCGGGGCGCGGAGGGGCGGCGGGGCGACGGCCGGGGGGGCGAGGGGCGGCGGGGCAGCGGCCGGAGCGCGGAGGGGCGGCGGGGCGGCGGCCGGAGCGCGGGCCGGCGGCGGGGCGAGATGCGGGCGAGCTATTTCCTCTCGCGCGGGGGAACCAACTGCCTCCCGCGCGAGGAGGGAAAATGAGTGCGGGTTGGGGGCAGTCCCCCCCCCCCCCAACCCTCACTTCTATAGGCTGGGAAGGGGTTTGAGGGTTCGACCTCTAAATTTTTTTACGGGTTTAAGGGTTTAAGGGTTCTAGTCTACGCAGTTTTTCTGATGAAAACTGTAAAAGGCGGTTATATTTAAGGGTTTGAGGGTTTGAGGGTTCTACTAGAGATACTCTAAGATCAGGCCCCCACGTCGTGCAGCCCTGATACGATGGATATACGGTTCGCTTATCTTAACGCATTGCCATGCTTCGTGAGGGAATAATGCTAAAGTGGCTTTTACGTACACTAGGAAAATCAAATAAACCCGAGTAGCAAGCATACTCGGTGATGGCCAATTTCAACTTTGCTTACTATAAGTTGAATGTTGCATCCAACTTAGGCTGCTCGGCTTATATTTGGCCTACTTATAGAATGTAATGTTGGGTTAAGTCCCTCCACATGGAGGTGTGTTGGCAGCCCAACATCAGGTCATAAGTTGAATACATGTCAGCCGTTGATCATCGCTTCATCCAACAGTTGATAGTGCTTCCAAGGGAAGGAAAGAAAAAGAAAACCCTAGCCTCTCCGCCCCTCCCTGTGGTGGCTGTCATTGTAAGAGTGAGAGATAGCAGACAAGAGAAAAAACACAACCTGTGTGAGAGAGGAAGAAGAAGAAGTGGAGGTTCTGTCCAGATTTGTTGCGTGTCACTAGACAGTGTTCAAGCTAATTGGAGGCTCAAACATGCTTGGATTGACCCCAAACTTGGTGAGCTCATTCCTTACTTTAAGTACTTTGATTTGATTAGCTCGCTTGAGGATTGGGTCGATGGAGCATCAGATTTGAGAGTGGTTTTGTCAGCTTTGACAGTTGCGGTTTTAGAACAGATTAGTTTTGGGAGATGAACAGTTTGGATAGGCAAAAGGTCTCCGATTGAGCTAAAATTTTGAGGGGATCTCGGGAACTCGTGTGTCTACTTGTCTGCCAAATTTGGTGTTGTTTTGGTCAAAGGTTTAAGAGCAGTTTGCAATATACTGAAGGAGACAGAAGCTGTGTGTACTCTGCTTTGGTGAAAGCTTCCCTCTATGGTTGTTGCTGGTGTTGTCGGTTGGCAATGTGGAGAGTGTGTCGTAAATCTCTCTAGAGGTTCTAGAGAAGACTTTTGTATTCATCATTCTCATAGTGAAATTGTGTGGACTGGTCGGTCCACAGCCTGGTCTTTTACTCCTCAACTTGAGGTGGTTTTCCACGTTAAATCCCGTGTCACATGTGCATGTTGTTTGTGTTATTCCGCTGCTTACTTGTTGGTTGAAGCTGTACTCAAAGTTCATCACAAGTGAAGGGGTTGTGTAGTGTGCATATTTGCTGTGTAGGTGAATTTGTGTAGCTCATTGTTGCTATCCAGCCCCAACAAAGTGGCATGAGAGCCTTGGTTTGATTGTGCAAATTAGTGGATTTCTTGTGGTGAAAGGTGGAAGTGAATACGAGCAGGATGATATCTTTGAATGGTACAAATTACCAAGCATGGAAGGGTAAGATGGAGGACTTGTTATATCTGAAAGAATATTGGAAGCTAGTGTTCTCCATTGAGATGCCGGGGGACATCGAGGAAGGTCAGTGGAAGGTACTTGATCGTCAAGCTTGTGTGTTTATTCAACAATGGGTCGATGACAATGTTTTGAATCATATCATTGATGCGAAAAGAATATACAAACAAGATGTTCTTGATCAAACAATTGATGTGTTTAAGGTACAAAGAGGGCACTCTAATTGCAGATCATGTGATTACATTCCAAGGCATTGTAAATCAGCTTTCTTCAATGGGAATAACATTTAAATATGAAGTAAGAGCCTTGCTGCTACTAGGCTCATTACCAGACAGCTAGGAGACCTTTAAGGTCATGGTTTGCAATTCAGCACCTAATGGAGTTGTCACATGGAATCTTGTGAAAACCAGGGTACTAAATGAAAAATCTGGAAAGGTGGCTAAAGCTAGTTATTTCTCACATTCACAGGTGTTGGTCACTCAGTCCAGGGGGAGAGGCAAGAGTAGAGGTCCAGATAAAGCGGCAGAAAGAGGTAAGAGAAAATCAAGAGGCAAGTATGCCGATTATGAGTGCCATCACTGCCATTAGAAGGACCACATTAAGTGCAATGTGACAAGTGGAAGAAAGACAAAAACAAAAAGAAAAAGCAAGATGACAATGGTACTGACACAAAGGGCAACTGAGTTGTTGCAGTAGAAGAGGACATCATGCTTGTTATTCATGAAGAAAATGAGGGTAGATTTGGTTCCACTATTGAGGAGAGGATAACTGTTGTTTGTGATGACACCATCAACCTTGTGGATGGCGAGGAGATGATTTGGATACCGGATAGCGGTGCTACCATTCATGATACATCTCGCAGAGAGCTCTTCACAAACTATATATCGAGTGATTTTGGTGTTGAGAAGATGGGGAACAATGGTACGACACCCATCATTGGAAAAGGAGATGTGCATTTGGAGACCTCAAATGGTATAAGGTTGGTCCTCAAGTCTGTGAGGCATCTTGAGATGCTTCGTCTCAATATTATCTCAGTTGGTTTGCTTGATGTAGATGATTACTTGAGAAATTTTGGAAAAGGGCAGTACAAGCTCACCAAAGGCAACATGATTGTTGCAAGAGGTAAAATGGTCTCAGCTTCGTATCATGTTCATACTATGCTCTTTAGTGCTCCTGTCAATGCACTAGAGAAGGATGATCATTATGCTCTATGGCACAAGAGACATTTGCACATGAGTGAAAGGAGATGACAGTGCTAGTGAAGAAAAATTTGTTGAAGGGTGTGACAGGAGTTCACATCAAGAAATGTCCAGATTGTCTAGGAGGGAAGCAACACAAAGTTGCCTTCAAGACTCTACCCACTCACAAGAAACCCGAGAAGCTGGACTTGATACATTCCAATGTTTGTAAAATGTTGGTAAGATCTCTTGGTGGTGCAAGGTACTTTGTAACTTTTATTGATGACTTTTCTAGGAACGTTTGGGCCTTAACTTTGAGGACCAAAGTGTTGGAAATATGCCCTAGAGGCAATAATAAATTAGTTATTATTATATTTCCTTGTTCATGATAATCGTTTATTATCCATGCTATAATTGTATTGATTGGAAACTCAAATACATGTGTGGGTACATAGATAAAACACTGTCCTTATTGAGCCTCTAGTTTACTAGCTCGTTGATCAAAGATGGTTACGATTTCCTAGCCATGGACAAGTGTTGTCACTTGATAACGGGATCACATCATTAGGAGAATGATGTGATGGACAAGACCAAACTATAAACGTAACATATGATCGTCTAAGTTTACTTCTACAATTTTTCTGCATGTCAAAGTATCTATTCCTATGACCATGAGATCATGCAACTCCCGGACACCGGAGGAATGCTTTGTGTGTATCAAACATCACAACGTTACTCGGTGACTGTAAAGGTGCTCTACAGGTACTCCGAAGGTGTCTGTTGAGTTGTCATGGATCAAGACTGGGATTTGTCACTCCGTGTGACGGAGAGGTATCTCGGGGCCCACTCGGTAATACAACATCACAAACAAGCCTTGAAAGAATGTGACTAAAGAGTTAGACACGGGATCTTGTATTATGGAACGAGTAAAGAGACTTCCCGGTAACGAGATTGAAATAAGGTATCGGATACCGACGATCGAATCTTGGGTAAGTAACATACCGAAGGACAAAGGGAATGGTATACGGGAGTATATGAATCCTTGACATAGAGGTTCAACCGATAATATTATCATAGAATATGTAGGATCCAATATGGACATCCAGGTCCCGCTATTGGATATTGTCCAAGAGGTGTCTCGGGTCAAGTGTACATAGTTCTCGAACCCGCAAGGTGTGCACACTTAAGGTTCGGTGACATTTCGGTATAGTTGAGTTATAGGTGTTGGCAACCGAAGTTTTGTTCAGAGTCCCGGATGAGATCCAGGACATCACGAGGAGTTCTAGAATGGTCCAAAAACAAAGATTGATATAAAGGTTTGTCTCATTTGGTTACCAGAAAGTTTTTCGGGCACTACCGGGAGTGCACCGGGAGTGACGAATGGGTTCCGGAGTTCTACCGAGAGGGGGCCACCCACCCGGGAGGAAGCCCAAAGGCTTTGTGGGGGCGCACCAGCCCTTAGTGGGATGGTGGGAAAGCCCAAGAGGGCCCTTGCGCGGTAGAGAAAGAAAAACGAATAAGAGAGAAAGAAAAAAAAGGAGAGGAGGTGCGACAAGAGAGGAGGACTCCTCCCCCCAAACCGAATTGGAGGAGGACTCCTCCTACCACCACTTCGGCCAAACCCTTGAGGCTCCCTTGAGCCTCAAGGCAAAGCCCCTCCCCTCCTCCTTTATATACTGGAGGTTTCGGGTGTTTCGCGACACAATTTTGCCACGTGCAGCCCGACACATCTACTTCGTAGTTTTCCCTCTAGATCAGTTATCTGCGGAGCTTAGGCGAAGCCCTGCAGGGATTGGATCACCAGCACCATCGGAGTGCCGTCAAGCTGCTGGAGAACTCATCTTCTTCCCCGCCCCTCTTGCTGGATCAGGAAGGCGGAGATCGTCAACGAGCTGTATGTGTGCTGAACGCGGAGGTGCCGTCCGTTCGGTACTTGATCGTGATGGATCGCAAGGTGGTTCGTGGGACGGATCGCGGGGCTCTTCATGGGACGGAGATTTGGATCTCACAAGCATACCACTACATCATCCGCGTTTATTAACGCTTCCCGCTTAGCGATCTACAAGGGCATGTAGATCCAATCTCCCTCTCGTAGATGATCATCACCATGATAGGTCTTCGTGTGCGTAGGAAATGTTTTGTTTCCCATGCAACATTCCCCAAGACAAAGATCATGTACTAGGTGTATTCAAACAATTCCAAGCCTCGGTTGAGAAAGAAACTGAGAAGAAGATCAAGTGCATTCACACTGATAATGGATGAGAGTATATTGGGCCATTTGATGCATATTGCAAACAACAAGGTATTAGGCATCAATTTACTCCCTCAAAGACACCATAGGTGAATGGTCTTGCTGAGAGGATGAACAACACAATTGTGGAGAGAGTTAGATTTTTGTTGTCAAGTGCAAAGCTAGGTAAACACTTTTGGGTGAGGCTTTGATGATGGTAGTTTATCTTATTAATCTGTCACCAAGTTATGCATTGCAGGGAGATGTTCCTAACAGGGTTTGGTGGGACAAGGACGTCTCATATGACCACCTAAAAGTTGTTGGGTGCAAGGCCTTTGTTCATATTCCTGAATATGAAAGGTCAAAGCTTGATTCGGAGACACAATAGAGCATCTTTCTTGGCTATGTAGGTGATGAGTTTGGCTACAAGTTGTTTGACCGTATAGCAAGGAAAGTTGTGAGAAGCCATGATATTGTGTTTGTAGAAGATCAAAGTATTGACGATATTGTGAAGACAATGGGGCTGGTTCCTCCTCAGCAGGAGCAAGACATGATTGATTCTAACCTAGTTCCTGCAGCTCCAGCACCTGTGCAAGTTGAAGCAGATGCAGAAGATGGACAAAATGATTTACATGATGGTCTAGGTGAAGAAGATGCTCCCCAACAGCAGCAAGAGTATGGTGCTGAAGTTGATGATCCGGATCAGAAGGAATGCACCAGCACCAGAAAGTCCACCAGCCGCTTGATACGTCTCCAATGTATCAATTATTTATGAAGTATTCATGATATGCTTGCCTATGTTTACAGCAATTTTATATGGTTTTGTTGCACTTTATATGATTTATTTAGAACTAACCCGGACTGACGCTGTTTCCAGGAGAACTACCGTGGTGTTGTTTTTGGTGACGAAATAAAAGTTCTCGGAATTGGACGAAACTTTTTGATGATTTTTTTGGAAGAGAAGAGAAATACTGGAGCAAAGAGCCACCATAGGGGGGGTCCCTAGTGCCCACTAGACACCAGGGCGATCCAGCCCCCTGGCGCAGCCTGGTATCTAGTGGGCACATTGTGGCCCATCTTGGCATGATTCCAACGTCAAACATTCCTATAAATAGAGAAACCTCTAGAAATAACCCTAGATGAGAAATTCCACTGCCGCAATCCTGTGTAGACACGAAAAACCAGTCGGGACCCCATTCCGGCACCCTGTTGGAGGGGGAGATCATCTTCGGTGGCCATCTTCATCATCCAGGCGGAGGCCATGACGAGGAGGGAGTAGTCCACCCTCGGGGCTGGGGGTTTGTACGTGTAGTTATGTGTTTAATCTCTGTCACTTTCGTGTTCTTGACATGTCATGATCTTGCTATATCACGGGCGTTGTTAATATAGTTGGATCATATGGTGTTTGTCCCATGCTATTGTTGTGATGAATTGAATCTTTCACTTTAAGATCTCGTTATGTTGCATTGAATATTCAGGTTTGTGAGCACATGATGTATGTTTTTCATGCGGATGCCCGTAGTGACATTGCGGTATTCAAGTGATTCATTTAATATATGTTGTGGCATCAACTCACGGTTTTCCGAGGTGACATTGGGGTAATCTAGGCATAGGGGTTGATTGCATGTTTTCATACTATGTTCTCCGGTAGAAATCTTGGTGTGCTCCTTGAAGTCCTTTGTGTTGGATTGAGTATTATAAACCTAAATTCTTTATGGTGTTATTTTAGTACATATTCTTGATAGATTGATCGGAAAGGATAACTTATTATTTTAGTACGGACTCTTGGAAAGATTGATCGGAAATAATAACTTTGAGGTGGTTTCCCTACAAACAATTTCTTCTTATGTTCTCTTCTAGATAGGAACTTTAGAGTGATTCTTCATCGCATGTTGAGGGATTGTTATGTGATCCAATTATATTAGCATTATTGAGAGATTGCACTAGCTAAAGTACGGACTCTAGGCCTAATTTTCAAGCATTGCAATACCATTTATGCACACTTTTGTCACTTGCTACCTTGCTGTTTTTATATTTTCAGATTACAAAAAACTATATCTACTATGACTACTACACTTGTATCACCATCTCTTCGCCAAACTAGTGCACCAATACAAATTACCATTTTATTTGGTGTGTTGGAGACATATGAGACTTTTTATTATTTGGTTGTAGGGTTGTTCGAGAGAGACCATCTTCATCATACGCCTCCCGCGGATTGATAAACCTTAGGTCATCCACTTGAGGGAAATTTGCTACTGTCCTACAAATCTCTGCACTTGGAGGCCCAACACAAGTCTACGAGAACAAGTTGTGTAGTAGACATCACTGTTCCACTCAGAAGATCCAACAGGGGTCGAATTACTTCCACAAGGTATCCCTCACACTACAAGGAATATGCTCATACATGACGTTCTTTAAGAGGTCGTTGATGAGTTTGTCATAAATCTATGACGATTTGATCTGAGATGGTCGTAAATCGTTTTAGGGGACCAAGTCTACATATGAATGACGACGATGTGAGTCAAAAACATCGTAACCGCATAAGATGAGATCATCATAACTTTAGGAGGATTATAAAAATGGCGTAACATGTTCTAACTATGTTGACATGTCACTCGTGGGTCCATTCTATCCCACCTCATCCATGTATTGAACTGTTTTTATACCACTTTTCTGTTGGGCTATTTTTTCATCTTACTTTTATATTGGGCTGGTATTTTATCCTCCATGCTTGCTAATGGGCTGGTTTGTGGTCTGTCAAAAAGGCCCACATTTTAAGATTGTAATATATTGCATAAAAACTAGCTAAAAAATAACTATCAAAACTTTCCTCCAATTCTTATCAAAAAAGGGCAAAATCCCCCTCCCGAAACTTCCCCGAAATTCCACACGCCAAACCCGCCTAGTTTGTGCAGCAACCTACTATTCTATCATTCCAAAAATTCTCAAAAAGTCTCATAAATACTTTGGATCATGTACTCCTCAACTATGCGAAAACCCTTCCTTCCATAGTTCAAAAATAGTTCAGCAATATTCATTTTCCTATTCTGTTCAGAATAGCACTTTGTGAAGGAAGTGTTATTTCTATTTCTTTGATTACCCTCATATTTTTTGCGCACACTTTCCTATCCAAACCATTGCCTCATCAAAACTTTCGTAACCATTTGCCTAGTAAATCTTTCTCAGCAAATTTCCAAAGTTTATGTTTAGCTAACAACTCTGTGAAGGAAGTACTAGATAGGAATATCCTGATGAGTTGAATTTTTCCACATCTTCTATGTGCCCAAAACATAGCTCTCCACAAAATTTTAGCCCCATCCAACAATCCATGTGAGCTCATCATCCAATCTTTGTTTCTAGTAATGTTTTCATTTTGTGAAGCAACTACATTTTATATTTCTTTACAGTTGATGAAAATTTACCACGGGATGAAACTGAACATATAACCTCACTCCACCAAATTATAGCTCATTTAGTTAAGCCAGTTTCCCTTAATATTTTTCCCAATATTCTGTTTAGTAGAGAGCATTGTGAAGGAAGTACAATTTTTGTTTATCCAAATTTTATAAAAAATTTACAGTGACTTAATGTGCCCAAATTATCATCCTCCTCCAAATTTCAGCTCAATCCAATCATCTATGTGAGCCCAGTTTCAATTACCATTTTTGTCCAGATTGGCACATTGTGAAGAAAGTGTTACTTTGGCATGTCCAAATGGTATAATTTTTTAGAGTGCCTTCATATGCCCAAATTAACATCATACACCAAATTTCAACTCAATCTATTCATTCATTTGATCCCAGCTTCAACATCCATATTTATGCACAGTGTATTACTTTGCAAAGAAAGTGCCACCTAGATTCATCCATTTGAGATAAATATTCGCCAAGAGAGTCTCCTTAGTATATGATGATCCTCAGCCAAAATTTAGGCCCATTGTCTATGTGCATTACCCGCACCGCTAATCAAACACGAGGCTGCTAATTCATGTTTGAGCTTGGTTCAGTCTCCTCGTGAGATTCTTCTATTGTATTCTTCTTCCTAACACCTACCGAGGGATTGTCCAACCTACCACACATGCCTATTCCACCCAGAACGCGTGGCAACACAACGGTCAAGCGGTGACCATGCGGCTGGCATGCAAGTTCGCAAGCTGTGGAGTTGGGCCCTCGACCACCATCCAAACCTCGACGTCAAGCCACCACACCATGTATTTATGATCAAATAGATACTTATGTACCTATAAATGATTTTTGGGAAAAATAAAGAGCAATCTATAATGCAGCTACAGTTCAAATTTAACCCGCTTCCAACTGAATCCACATAAATTTGTTTTTTTCACGAGAGGTGGATAAAAGTTTTTAACACCCAACCATTTTGTCAATTGTACATTAAATATGGCCTAGTATTTTAGAAAAATGATTTGGTCCAATTTTGAAACAAATATATGGTAGGTCCTTCACAAAAAAAATTCATTTTGGGTACTAGAAAAATGGAAAATGATTTTTACATACAAGGAAAATGAAACTTCTTAAATTAACATTGTTTTCCATTCCAATATGCACACTTGTGCATAATATTATATCATTTCAACAAACTATGTCATGAATGTGGCCATAAGATTGATCATTTGGGTTGAAAGTCATGAATCTTCACACATGATAGCCCATTTCTAAGAACACTTTTTAAAAGTAATTGTTGTATTACAAGTTTATTATTTTTCTTTGTAACTTTGTCACATATAATGACACAATGCATTGGTTTTCCGTTTTTTTGATTTGTTTTGAATTTTTCATGGCCATTTCAAAATGCGGTCAAAACAGCGGGTATGACCGTTCCTACCTAGTTGTTGAATCTTGGAAATATTTTTTTGTTTCTCTGATTAAATATATACTTGTGTACCTAGAAATGATTTTTGGGAAAAATACAGAGCAAACTATAATGTAGCTGCAGTTCAAATTTGACCCGCTTCCAACTAATTCAAAGAAAATTTGTCTTTTTCATGAGAGGTCCATAAAAGCCTTTAATAGCCAACCATTTGGTCAATTGTATATTAAATATGTCCTAGTATGTTAGAAAAATGATTTGGTCCAATTTTGCAACAAATATATGGTAGGTCCTTCACCAAAAAACTCATTTTGGGTACTCGAAAAATGAAAAATGAATTTTCCGTCCAAAGAAAATGAATTTTTTTTAGGCAACATTGTTTGCCATTCCAATACGCACCCTCTTACACAATACGAGATCATTTCAACAAACTATGCCATGAATGTGGCCATAAGATTGATCATTTGGCTTGAAAGTCATGAATCTTCACACATGATAGCCTATTTCTAAGAACACGTTTTCAAAATAATTGCCATATTACAAGTTTATTATTTTACCTCGTAACTTGGTCACATACGATGACACAATGCGAAGGTTTTCCAAATTTTTTATTTTTTTTGAATTTTTCATGCCCATTTGAAAATGCGGTCCAAATGGCGGGTATGACGTTCATAGCTAGGGCTTGATTTTTGCAAATAATTTGGAGTATCTATGAAGAAATAGATACTTTTTTACATAGATTTTCTTTTGAAAAAAATAAATAGCAAACTATGAGGCAGCTGAAGTTCAAATTTGACCTGCTTCCAACTGAATCGGCAGAAAGTTTTCTTTTTCACGAGAGGTGGATAAAAGCTTTTGACAGCCAACTATTTGGTCAATTGTATATCAAATATGTACTAGTATTTTATAAAATTGATGGATGCAAAAAATATTTGGTAGGTTCTTCACAAAAAACCCATTTTCAACTCGAAAATGATTAAAAGTAGCTAGAAAGATGAGAAATGCATACAAATTGGTCCTCATCCATAAAATGTGGTCTAACTCTAGTGAAAATTTGTGTGATGGCCTTTTGCAAAATATTTTTGATAGATGCTGCACAAAATTCCTCTATTTTTAGTACTTGGAAACTATTTTAAATCACTGATTTTTCGAACCAATCATAACTTTTCCCACGGATCGATGACATGGCGCCCAACCATCCATCCATCTATCTCACCATCTCACATCCATCCGTCCATGTATCTACAGGAAAAAAATGAAAAAAAGATAACCCCACCGGCAGCCCAAACCCTAGCTCAGATCCCATCGACCCCTCCCCCCATCCGACCCTTCCTCCCTCGTCCCCATCTCCTCAGCGCCGCCACCTCCACCCCATCCCCGCCCCCCCAATCAAGTCCTCCCTCATCCCCATATCCTCACTGCCGCCACCTCCTCCCAGTCCCCGCCTCCCTCTCGATCTAGTCCTTCCTCATCACCATCTCTTCGCAGCGCGGCACCAAGCGCCCCCTGCCCGCACCGACCATCGGTGACGACAACGATGACCGCACCTGTCAAAGGGACCGCAAGGTGCGGTTCCCCCAGGGGAAGAAGGCCAAGCACCGCAACCCTACTACTGCTGGCAGCAGCGGGGAGGGAGGTGCCGCCGTGGAGGACATCGACGACCTGATGAACCCCGAGCTCGCCGCCCCGCACCAGCAGCCATGGCGCTCGCCGCTCGCCTCTTATCCCGCTCACGCCAGGTTTGTCCACGACCTCGGCGGCCCCGACGCTAGCACAAACCTTTTCTTCTCCGGGCAGGGCAGGGGATGGGTTCTGTCCTCTAATGGATCTCGAATGATGTTGCGCATGCGCTGTGGTGGGAGTAGGTGGAGGTGGGTGACCGGGGGACGGCGAGATCCGTATCCGGAACACCGCCATCGGTGTCAACTTCATCCATGTCTACTTCTGCAAGGGCGTCTACCCCACTTACCTCTACTTCACCCCCGGTACCGTACCGTACTACCCTAACCCAACCCTAAAACGTATTTCCGCTAGATCGGTCGATTGATAGATGATATCTTTGCTATTGCTGACGAAACTGAAGAAACCGGGCCAGTTCCCCTCAAACCAACACTGTCTCACTCACCATTTTACTACTAGTCGAGACACCATAGTTTTATTTGATCCATCATCAGTTGGTGTAAGTAAAAGCACAGGGTCAGGATTCTCGAGATTATGAGAGCTTATTGAGCATCACACCAAATGGTTCATCTAATTATATAGCTCCTCAGAATTAGCGCTCAATTATGTTACCCTCGAACATGTAAGTATTGCTTATATCTGTTTAGTATTGCTGGCCGCTTTTCTTATCCTGTTTCGATTATATTCATGATGCCTTGCTGATGATACTGAAGAAACCGTATCTATCCCGGGCCCTATTTCCACTCAAACCAAACATTGTCTAACCTGCCTAGGTTTAGAGATGTCTCGTAAGTTTGGTGATGTCTCTTTTAGATACTCAAAAGCGTGATTCTCTCAAGATCATTTGCTCACTAAACATAAGAACAAATGGTCCAGTTTATTTTTATTGCACAAATGAGAACTGCTGCTCCCTTGTGTTATCCTGTGACATGTACTACATGACATCAGACTATTGCTTCTATCTGCTGGCTTGTGCCTTGTGATTTGCACCATTATCAGTGTTCCTATTCTATTATTGTGTGGCATCATCATCTCGGTTCCACTTGACTGGGAGTCGGAGCCTGCTTCAACACTTCTCCAGCTGTACAAGGGACATCAACGTCGATCTCGATCAAGTCCTGCGGCTCTGCACCTGTCCACAAGATAGTCTGAAAGATCAGCTGATTATCCAAAGCCTGAATTTCCAAGGAATTGCTGGAAGAGCTCAAGGATTACCTTTCGACGAAGCAACATCAATGTCAACTCTGCCCTTGTCAGTAGTCTTGGGATCCAGTGAGGTAGTCGATGTATCACGCCTACAATAGAAACAATAGAATCCGATCATCACTCGGAAGACATTGCTCAAGCGAAGACAATTCATTCGGCAAAAAAAATTACGTTGAAGCCAAAGACACGTTGACTTTGACGCGCGGCAGAACATCCTTACGAGGCTTGGAGCTTGAGAGCTTGGGTTGCTTGGCGACCTGTTCCGGCAGGGCCTCAGATTCGCTTCGACCTCGTTTGGAACTTCGGGTCGGCACAACAGAGACACTCGGCTTCACCGCCGACGGAGTTTGTGGGGCGCCTGCATGAACCCAGGGGTCCTAGCGCGCCTTGGAACGGGTTTCGACCCATCTCTCGACCTGAACTTCGTCGGACAGAGAAGATTCCAACCCTTCCCCGTGCTCATCTTCACTCTCTTTAATCTTCGCATCATCACCAGCATCGTCCTCGATGTCCTCCGAGCCCTCTGGGAGCTGGTGTCTTGGTTCTCCACGTCACTTTCCTCGTCAATAGACGAGTGGCTAACCGCTAGCATAGAACTGACCAGCCCTGTGAAAGCCTGCCGAATCAAAGAAGCAAAGTCATGAGTAGAAGTTAAAATAGCAAAGGAGTTCACTCGGAGTGGGTCTTCAATGATTCACCTCATTCTGTTTGTTATCTACCGCAAAGGATTCACCTGCGTGGAGCCTTTAGGGTTGTCCCTCAATGGAGTAACGGCTGTGAGCTTATTCTCTGGTGCCTCCTGATCGAGCTCCTTGGGATGCACTCGGGTCTGGTCATCCGATTCCTCATATTCCCACATACAGCAAGCTCTAGCCTGAAGGGGCTTACTCCTACGCTGGAAGAATACCTCCAAGAGTTCCATCCCGTTCACCCCATTTTGAATCAAAGACACCACTCCTATCACCAAGAATTATGCATCGGTCTAATCCCCCATTGTCAAAGTCAAAGTAGGAACCGAGTGGATCCTACCAAACGAAAATGGAGGAAGGCCCGACTGACCCTCGCCGACTGAGGCATCTCGGTAATAAAACCAAGAATCCTGCCAGTTCTTCATCGAGTCCAGGAAGCTCATCTGGGGAAAGTTACTTTTGCCCCTAAGCTGAATGCCTAAGACGCCACAAAGTTGTGATATGTGGGTCTTTTCCCCTGAGGAGGAAGATCTCTTCACGCTCATCACTCGACACATGAAAAAGTGCTTGAACAATCCCCAATGCGGATAACATCCGAGGAAGTTCTCGCACAAGGACACAAACGCAACCAAATATGAAACAACACGGGGAGGAAAATGGTGAATCTGAGCCCCGAAGAAATTAAGGAATGCTCGGAAGAAAGGATGTGGAGGTAGAGAAATACCTCGCTCGATGTAGGTGATCAAGAGAATCCGCTCTTCGTTCTGGGGCCCCGGCTCGATCTCGCCGTCCTCAGGCAGTCGCTAGCTCCCGCAGGCTATCAAGCCCTCGCCCTCCAACTAACGCAGCCGTGATTCCTTGATGCGGGATGGCATCCAATCGCCCTGGATCCACCCCTGTGGAAGCGCTCTAATGCTCGAGGAGGATCCACGCGACCCTCTCTTTGCCCTCTCGGCCTTCGACGTTGCCCCCTTCGCCATGGTCAGTGGAAGAGAAGCGGAAGCTGGAGATCGATGGAGGCAGCCGGCGATTCCGGTCTGTGGTAGCAAGAAACGGGAGCTGGGATGTGAAGAATCTAGTCTCAAGACGCGGTTCCTTCTCTCCCCACCCGTTTGAGGCCTTAAATACCCAACGACAAGAATCCCCATTGATCACATTGCCAGTACGGGGAGGATCGGTAGTATCCCAAAGACTGCGAGCACTGTAGCGTGACGGCGACATCACAGGCGCAGAAATCGGGGCTTCGCCCCACTACTTCCACTACGTGTGTCTCCGCCGAAACCGCCGCCCACGCGCGCGCTCATCTAATTCATAATCACGTAAGATCCGCCCCACCTCATATCCCGAATGGATTCCGAATCCACAGTGTGTGTCGAGGTGAGTCGAATGATCTTTTCGCTCGTCCCCCTGTGGGACCCCGATCACCTAGGAAATCAATGAGGACGACCAGATCGTCCTCTCCTCTATATAGGCAGGGGTCCATCCCCGCCCGCCAATTGAGCGCGTGGAGTTCCGAACTCCTGTGTGCCAATTCATGGAATCTATCTTCTTGAAAGGTATTCTGTCATCACCGACTGTAGTCGTACTCGTATGACTAGATAGTTGGAATTCGTCACTCATGAATTCGTCACTCCGAATGACGCGACCGGGCGGCAGTCCTAAGATCTCAAAAGGCACTGAAGGGAGTCATTCACTCAGTCCGCAAAACTTCAACCGATTTGGAGGCTACTAATAGGGTTGTACATTAGAGGTAGGCCTAGAAACCTGCTTCCTTGGGCCTACCTAGGACCCCTTACAAACATCAGTGTCCTTAATGTCGCCAAGACAGCCTCGACCTCATTTGGTTCAGGAACCATCACCCAGCCTGCCTGGAGTCACTCGAATCCCCTTGTGGCAGTTGCATGCACAATGGCGCTCGAACTACAGCAAGGTGAATGCAACGAAGAGGTGTCTACGGCTAAGTACTTAATACACCACATGAAGTACAGTGAAGACTCATGTTACCAATAACGCCAAGATTTAAAGCTACCGTTTCTAGTAACTTCCTTCTTTATTACCATTTATTGCCTTGTAATGGTGCTCGGCTGGTCGTGGCAGCCACTATATAAGCCACACCCAGGCACCGGCTCAAGGGTTCAACACCTTGTAATCTTTTACACCCTCATAAGAAAACATCTGCCTCAGGGCTCAAGACGTAGGTATACTACCACTTCCGAGTGGGGCCTGAAGTTGTACATCCGAGTGCATCCACTGCGCCTAGCTAGACTTTGCCCCTTCATTCGTACCCCTAGGTACTATTGCCAGGGTCATTCCCATGACACGCGCGATGTGGCTCCGGCAAGGCCCACTACCAGATGCGACGCTGGTGGAGTACCCATGGTGCATTCGCCCCCGCAGTAATAACAACCATCCCGTCGGACTGAGCTCCAAGACAATGTGTCTTTTGCATCGACATACCCACGGCAAAAGCAAGATCAACGCTAAGTCTTGAAGGACATGCGCAAGGAGGACACCTACACCACCACCAAGAGGCAGCGGTAGAGGCATCGCCAATCGAATGGCCGTGCCGACCCAGCCGTCGACGGGCATGTGCATGTGTTAGCCAGCAACCTACCCTATGATATAGGTTTCCTAGCGTTCACCCACGAGCTGCGGCAAGTCCATTGGCCCTCCAGCAGAACCTTCAAGTCTAAACTGTCTGACAAGTACGATAGCAAGATCACCCCGTCGAAGTTCCTCGACATCTACACCATTGCAGTTCGGGCTAATGGGGGACACGATGAGAAAATGTTCGCCAACAACTTCCCATTGGCGCTCAAGCCCAATGTGAGCAGTTGGCAGATGAACTTGCTGGAAGGATCCATTTATTCTTGGGGGATCTGTGCAACCAGTTCGTTGGCGCATACCATTTGGGTAACATACTCCGAGGGAAGCCTAGCCACTTGCATGTGCTTCCCTAGAGAGATGGAGAATCCCTCTGCAAGTAAATCTAGAGGATCAGCCGTGTGCCGCAAAACATCCCTAACATCCATCCTGCCACGGTGATTTCTGCTTTCCATACGAACGTGTGCAACCGGCGGATGTGCGAGGAGATGAGCATATATAAGGTCCAAGATGTTGCCGAGATTTATGCTCCAGCTGACAAATGTGCGTTTGCTGAGGAAGGAAGGAGGCTCCCCATGGTGGATGCTTGTATAGAGGCCGATTCTGATGATGACGAAGACACGCCTGCCTACAAGAGAAAGTGCCAAAAGTGCAATTGAAAGCACCTAGGCAAGGCAATCATGGTCGTCAAAGGGTACGACAACTCCAACATAGGCAAGAAGGCCAAGTTTAAAGGATCCGATAAGGAGGCCACCGCCTGCTCCGGAGACGAAGAGATCGTGTCAACATAAAAGACCGATAGGCCATACTGCAAGATCCACCTCACCATGTGCCACGACATCACCGAATACCGCCATGTCACTAATAGGGAAAACCCTAGCAGTAGCGTGGGTCAAAAGCCTAGCACTAGCACGGGCGGCCGTGCTACTGCTACGGTGCTACAACTAACTTTTAGAAGTAGCGATGGTTTCCCAATGCTACTTGCAACTCAGTTAGTAGTAGCCTTCTTTTATAACCCATGCTACTACTGATCGTTCATTTAGCAGTAGCTAGATTTTAGAACCCGCATTAATACTAATCAGGCATATTTATTTTTTATATTTATATTGTATTTACACACGATTATACATATTAATATACAACGTCAATAATAATTATGCACGAGACAACATTTAGATTAAAGTGGATGGGTCCAAGTGATCAAGTTGGGTTAGAGGGAAAATATGATGTTACGAAGGAGTGCCAAATCAACGGATTCCCTTTATTCAACACTTGTGTGCCGTCGTAACATCATATTTTCCTACTAAGCCATCTTAATCACTTGCACCCATCTACTTTAATCTAATCTATGTCATCTAATAACTTATCATCTTTAGTCACATAACAACTTATATATCATCATCTTAATCACCAAACAACTCATGACAAGTTAACCATTACTACAGAATGTCATAAGCTAGAAAAGTTCCTCTCTCTTAGTTAGAGCATACTATTCTATACTTGGTAGAACCTACTACTCTCTCCTAGGTAAAATAGCATAAAACAGGTAAGTTCTTTCCACTCTATTGTGAAGTACAGAGATCCGCCTATCTCCGACATGTGGCCCATGCAAATCTTTCGCATATCTGCCAAGTGGTTCTCTATGGTCTTTCATTACTTTGCTAAATCCTTTGAGTTTAACGCTTCCATCCCTTCTAGAAACCAAGTATGCATTGCGGAAACATGGAGGCCATGGCCATAAGCTGATAACATTTAAATAGTAACCTTCTACAAACATCAGTGGAGGCACAACCTCTCCCGGGAATTCTATTGAAGAACGTCACAATAACATAGTTAGCAATCTAATTTTTCCGAAGAAAAAATTATGTATGCAAAAGAAGGACTAATGAATGACACAATAGTAAAAAATAATCTTACCACGCAATCTACGGAAGTTACTATGGTTCAACTCGTGCACTAGTGGCACATATTCAAAATAACTTTCAAATATATCTTCATAATTTATCTTAAAATTATCAATATCATCAGTAAGTGATATCACATGATTTTTCTCCAACCAAGTTAGATTGGAGCGACGACTGCAGTAGGCCCTAGCTACTATCTTTTGAGGTTTTTTATGAAGAGAAATAAATTATTGATTAAAAATAAACAAGTTAAGTGGGGACGAACACCAACTATTTTTAAATAAACAATGCAAATTACTTAACAAATATGGTTGACAAATTCACATAGAGGTAAAACTAGAAGCATATCGATATCCACCCAAATTTCTACATTACCTTCAATATCATCTTTAGGAGGAATATCGAAGGTTATTTCCATATCCTCCTGAAATCCATCTGCCTCACCTAGAGCTTTCTAATTTTAGCAACCACAATGCGAGTGATTAACTGCATTGTATAGTTTAACCCAATATGTGAAATCATGTTTACTCGTTAGGTGAGCTCTCGTCGTCTCCATATTCTCCATTTCATGGAAACTGAGCTTCTCCAAGACATACTGTCTTGAATGGCATGGAAAGCACTAGTCGAATTGTGAAAATGGGAATTACACGTTGAAGCAAATAAACACAAAGTCATGATTAATTATAGAAAAATAGTTGTCATCATTGTGTACCATAAAAACATCAAAGGTCTCGTCAATCTTGATGGTGCAGAACCTCCCATTTCGCAGGTGAGATCTGTCACACAGACCCCGATCTTCCCTGCGTAAATCACACTCAGGGATCCCCTCGTCGAAAAATATTTCCTGTGTTCATTATTCAAAGATTAAAAATCAACATCAATTATAGCGAAAAGTATTCGACATGGGTTGAGTTTCAGTCTATCAAGGCTTTCCTTAATAAACTCTCATATCTCATGGTGTATATGATGCACACTTCTCACACTGATATGGTGGTGTATGTTGGTGTGCACTCCCTCACACTAATATTTCGACCGTCGGTGATGGTAGACACCCCCCCTTCATCACCGTGTGCATTACCAAAATATCTAGCACACACGAACGAAAGTGGAAGCGATCCCCAGGACAATAGTCGGTATTCTTCCTCTGATATTTCGATCGTCGATGTCGGTCGCATCCTCTTATTCTCTCGCGCATTATACCAAGGTATATATCGCGAGAAGAATAAGAGTGAAACGACCCCCACGACAATTGTCGGAATTCTTCCTCTGTTATTTTGACCGTTGGTGTTGGTCGCTTCCTTTCCCTCTCCCGCGCATTATACCAAGGTATATATTGCGAGAAGAAGAAGAGGTAATGATCCCCATGACAACGGTCAAGATTCCTCCATCAAGAACATACTAAAAGTCACACAAGGAGCTCCGATAGACTAAAAGCCAACCCTATAAACATTGGTCAATTAACATTACATTTTATGGAGTAATGACATAAAAATGGCATATGTTTTGTTGGAATGTCATCTAGTTCCTATTCACACAAAATTTCTGCATGACCTTTTCTAAAAACAGTACACATCGAGCGCTTAAAATTTGTCGGAATAGATATAAATCAACATTCCGACAAAACATAGGCCACACGGAGGTGTTCCCTAAAAACAATAAAAACCAAGATAGTACTTGGTAAGAACACACACATGCTAGTACTACACATCACTACTCCACATATCACATGTCAAAATAGATCATCTTTACTCACTAGACGACTATCGAGGATCTTCTGTGCATCGTCAAGTGGCTCGTCGGTGTGATCAACCATGCACCACATGAGGAATCACACATGGGCATGTAAACACTATTAATATTTTCATTTCGAAAATACATGATTCATTTTTTCACATTTTCATTTTCAAATATTTCTTCACATGTTCAAATAAAGTCAAGTTCCTTACATTTTCATTTCAAATAAAATCCTATATTCACATTTTCATTTCAAAAAAAAACAAGCATCACATTTTCATTTCATAAAAAAATAGATGCCTCATATTTTTGAATTCAACATTAATGGATTTTGCTTCTCCCAATAATTCCACTAAAATATTCATATATTTTTTATGTACTTGACAATCAATTTATACTAAAATTTCTGAAATTCTATATATGTACTACAAAAAACTAAATTACTAAAACACCACAGTTCTAACCCTAACATATATCCATCCATCCATATTATATCCATCTATATATCCATCCATCTGTCAATTTATGCAATGTATAAAAAATATCCTAGTTCTAACCCTAACCTAGTTTTAACCCATCTATTTATGCAATGCAGGAGGAACGGAGGGAGGGATGGAGGGAGAGGGTCAGAGGGACAGGGTGGGGGAGGCATGGATGAAGGGAGAGGGTTGTAGGGAGGGAGCGAGGGGGGATTGAGGGAGAGGGTGGGAGGGATACATACCAGGGTGCGATGGTGGCAGCGGGCGACAATGACAACACATGACAGCGGCAACAGCAAGGCAATGCGGGCGATGATGGCAGCGAGAGAAGATGGAGGGGACGGTGAGAATGGAGAGGGAAAGGGAGGCCGTGCATGCAGGTTGGAGAGGATAAGGTGGGATTAGCAGTAGTGCGGGTCACCGACCCATGCTCTTTCTATCCCACCTTTCTATAGCTCGGGGAAGTGACATATGCTGCTATTAAGTTGGGCCGATGAGCTTGGCCCGGGCTGGCCAGAGTAGCAACGCTCGTAGGGTGGCCTGCCTACTACTAAATGCCTTAGCAATAGCACTCACCCAGGACCAATGCTGGCACTATGTCTAGCCCCGGTGAGTGAGGGAGGACCACTTACCAGTAGTGTTGGTCTCTCGGGTCATGCTGCTACTAGCCCACCTACCTCTTGCGCTGGTAAGTGATACGTCTTGAACGTATCTATAATTTTTGAGTGTTCCATGTTGTTTTAGTATCAACTTTGGATGTCCCATATGCATTTATATGCTGTTTTATATCTTTTTTGGGACTAATTTATTAACTCAGTGCCCAGTGCCAGTTCCTGTTTTTTCCTTGTTTTTGACCTCTTGCAGATAGAAATATCAAACGGAGTCCAAACGGAATAAACCTTTTCCCGCGATTTTTTTCCGAACAGAAGACGAACACCAGACTTGAGAACCAAGGCAACGGAGTCTGTGGGACTCCACGGGCCGCCACGGTGCGGGCCCCCCTGACCGTGCCATGAGGGCTCTTGGGCCCCACGTGGCTCCGGTGCCCTACTTCTTACGCCTATAAATTCTGATAAATCATGCCACAGAAAAAAAAAGAGCCGCAATCACTTTTCCACCGCGGCAAGCCTCTGCTTCCGCGACATCCCATGTGGAGGCCGTTCCGGTACTCTGCCGGAGAGGGATCCGGAGTTGGAGGGCTTCTTCATCAACACCATTGCCCCTCCGATGATGCGTGATTAGTTCACCACAGACCTTCGGGTCCATAGCTAGTATCTAGTTGACTTCTTCTCTCTCTTGGATCTTCAATACAAAGTTCTCCATGATCTTCATGGAGATCTATCCGATGTAATTCTTCTTTCGGTGTGTTTGTCGAGATCCGATGAAGTGTGGATTCATGATCAGATTATCTATGATATTTATTTGAGTCTTTGCTGATCTCTTATATGCATGATTTCATATCCTTGTAATTCTCTTCGAGTTATCGGTTTTGTTTGGCCAACTTGATCTATGATTCTTGCAATGGGAGAAGTGCTTGGTTTTGGGTTCATACCATGCGGTGAACTCACCCAGTGACAGAAGGGGTAGCGAGGCACGTATCGTGTTGTTGCCATCAATGGTAAAAAGATGGGGTTTTCATCATTGGTTTGAGTTTATCACTTTACATCATGTCATCTTGCTTCAGGCTTTACACTGTTTTCATGAACTTAATACACCAGATGCATACTGGATAGCGGTCGATGTGTGGAGTAATAAGAAGTAGATGCTCACAGTATCGGTCTACTTGTCTCGGACGTGATGCCTATATGCATGATCATTGCCTTAGATAACTTTATGACTTTGCGCGATTCTATCAATTGCTCCACAGTAATTTGTTTACCCGCCATGATACTTGCTTTTATGAGAGAAGCCTCTAGTGAACACTATGGCCCTCGGGTCTATTTTCCATCCACTGTTTTCAGATTTATTTTACTTTCTTTGTCAGATCTCACTGTTGCAAACATCCGTGAAGGGATTGACAACCCCTTTGTCGCGTTGGTGCAAGTTTGTTGTTTATTGCGCAGGTGTCTTGGAGCCTCGTCTTGGAACTCCTACTCGATTGATACCTTGGTTCTCAAACTGAGGAAAATACTTGCTGCTGCTGTGCTACATCACCCTTTCCTCTTTAAGGGCAAAACCAACGCAATCTCGAGTCAACTAGCCAATTTCTGGTGACGTGACTGGGAAGTAGCACGAAGAATTTCTGGCGCCGTTGCCGGGGAGTTCTCAAGTGAAGCACATCCACCAAGTACCTCTCGCAGACTCATCTCTTGCATTTACTTTGTTTGCCAATTGCCTCTCATTTTCCTCTCCCCCACTCCACCCATTTTCCTTTTTCTTTCGCCCTTCTCTTTCGCTTGCTTTCTATTTGCTTGTGTTGCCATGTGCCTTCAAAATGCTTGCATCTTCGCTTGCTAAGAATCTTGTGACATGGATCCTCATCCACTTGCTAATCTTTTCAAGAGGTCCAACTATGTTGAACCAATTTCTAGTGAGTTTTTCTTACTAGGTTATCTTTATGGAGTTTTGCTTTAGACGCATGAATCTGAAAATTGTGAGGAAGAAATTTATGAAGAGATTCACGAGGGCTCCTTGGATTAAAAGCATGATTGCAATGGTTTCAGTATAAATTCTATTAGTGACAATCATGCCAAAAATATGCAAAACCCTAAGCTTGGGGATGCTAGTTTTGCTATGTCCACTACAGGTTGCAATGATCATGATTGGGGTGATGATTTTTCTTATGATCTTGAAAATTTGTTTAAGCCTCATGATGATTGCAATAATAAAGAGTGTCAACTTTGCATGCATGTGAATCATGCATTTGAATATGATCCCACATGGAATTATTATGAGAGAGGAAAATGTTTTGGTAGGAACTTTCATGTTACTAAGTTACCTCTCGTTATGTTGAGATTGACATTGTCTCTTCCTTCTTCCTTGCATATGGTAGCTATTGGTTGTCTTGACAACTAGTTTTCCTATAAAATTCCTATGCATAGGAAGTATGTTAGACTTAGATGTGATTTTACCATGCTTTATGATGCCCTCGTTGTGCTTCAATTCTTGTCTTTTGTGCGAGCATCATTTAATTATCAATGCCTAGCTAAGGGCGTTAAACAATAGCGCTTGTTGGGAGGCAACCCAATTTATTTTTTCTTTTTGCTTTCTATTTTGTGTTTTCCACACTTTCACAATTTTGTTATGATTGTGTTTTTTGTGTTTTAATTAGCATTTGTGCCAAGTGAAATCTTTATGATTAGTCTTGGTGATAGTTGTTTGATCATGCTTGAAAAGACAGAAACTTTCTGGTCACGAAAATAATTTTCGTTTTTATTCTGGAAGATATTTGGAGTTTATTCTTTTTGCTGTGGATTGATATGCAAATTTTCCGTACTTTCGTAATTTTTCAGATTTTTTGAGGTAACAGAAGTATATGGAGTATACAGATTGCTACACACTGTTCTGTTTTTGACAGATTCTGTTTTCATTGTGTTGATCGCTTGTTTTGATGAAACTATAGATAGTATCAGTGGTACGACCCATGGAAAAGTTAGAATACACTAGTATGACACCAATATGAATGGAATTCAAGTCCACTTCAGTACCTTTCAAGTTAGTAGTTTGTTTCCTTGTGCTAATGATATCACAAGTTTCTGTTTATGTTTTGTGTTGTGAAGTTTTCAAGTTTTGGGTGATCTTCCTATGGAAAATGGAACAATGAGTGGTAAGAGCCTAAGCTTGGGGATGCCCAAGGGATCCCAAGCCAAATTCAAGGACACCAAAAGGCCTAAGCTTGGGGATGCCCCGGGAAGGCATCCCCTCTTTTGTCTTCAATCCGTCGGTATGTTAATTGGAGCTATATTTTTATTCACCACATGATATGTGTTTGGCTTGGAGCGTTGTGTGTTATATTAGTCTTTTCTTTTAGTTGTGCCACAATTGTCCTTGCTGCACACCTCTTTTTGAGAGAGACACACACTCATCGTGTATATGTTAGAATACTCTTTGAGCTTCATATATATCTTTTGAGCTAGACAATTTTGCTCCCATGAGCTTCACTTATATATTTTGAGCTAGACACTTTTGCTCCCATGAGTTTCACTTATATCTTTTGAGCTAGATGATTTGTTGCTCTAGTGCTTCACTTAAATCTTGTTAGAGCATGGCGGTGGTATATTTTGTAGAAATAGAAATTCTCGATCTTCACTTATATCTTTTTGAGAGTTCTCTCTTGAAGAAACTTGGTAATTGGCGTGTGCTATGAAATTAGTCCTATATGTGATAGCATCCAAAGAGGATACAATAAAAAACCTCCATATTTAAGTGCATTGATTAGTAGGAGAAGTTTGATTTCTCATGATTAGTTTTGAGATGTGCTTATGGTAATATTAGAGTTATGATTAGTAGGGTGTTGTGAATCTAGACATACTTGTGTTGAAGTTAGTGATTCCCGTAGCATGCACGTATGGTGAACTGCTATGTGATGAAGTTTGAGCATGATTAGTTTATTGATTGTCATCCTTTGTGTAGCGGTCGGGATCGCGCGATGGTTTATACCTACCAACCCTTCCCCTAGGAGTATGCATTGAATGCTTTGTTTCGATTACTAATAAAACTTTTGCAACAAGTATATGAGTTCTTCATGACTAATGTGAGTCCATGGTTTAGATGCACTTTTACCTTCCACCATTACTATCTTCTCTAGTGCCACGCAACTTTCTCCGGTGCATAAACCCACCATATAGCCTCCCTCAAAACAGCCACCATACCTACCTATCATGGCATTTTCATAGCCATTCCGAGATATATTGCCATGCAACTACAACCGTTCCATCTCATGACATGTGCCACCACTTCCATATTGCCATTGCATGATCGTAAGATAGCTAGCATGATGTTTCTATGGCTTGTCCGTTTTTTGATGTCATTGCTATGCTAGATCATTGTCACGGTACACTACCGAAGGCATTTCATATAGAGTCATCATTGCTCTAAGTTTTGAGTTGTAAGTGTGATGATCATCATTAATAGAGCATTGTCCCATGTGAGGAAATAAAAGAGGCCAGCGAAGCCCATTTACAAAAACGAGGCCAAAGATGCCCACCAAACAAAAAGAGGCCAAAGAGCCCACAAAAAAATGAGAGAAAAGAGAGAAGGGACAATTGCTACTATCCTTTTTCCACACTTGTGCTTCAAATAGCACCATGATCTTCATGATAGAGAGTCTCCTATGTTGTCACTTCCATATGCTAGTGGGAAATTTTCATTATAAAACTTGGCTTGTATATTCCAATGATGGGTGTCCTCAGTTGCCCTAGGTCTTCATGAGCAAGCAAGTTGGGTGCACACCCACTAGTTTCCTTTGTGAGATTTCATACACTTATAAGCTCAAGTGCATCCGTTACATGAGAATCCCTACTCATTCACATTGATATCTAATGATGAGCATCTTCATAGCTCATTGATATGCCTAGTCAATGTGACCATCTTCTTCCTTTTTTGCCTCACAACCTCCACCATACTCCACTCCACCTTTAGTGCTATAACCATGGCTCACGCTCATGTATTGCGTGAGAGTTGAAAAAGTTTGAGAAAGTAAAGGTGTGAAAACAATTACTTGGCCAATACCGAGGTTGTGCATGATTTAAATTCGTTGTGCTAGGATCATAGAGCATAGCGAGAGTATATGATTTTGTAGGGATAACTTTCTTTTGGCCTTGTTATTTCGAAAGTTCATGATTACTTTGCTAGCATGCTTGAAGTATTATTGTTTTCATGTCAACATTGAACTATTGTTTGGAATCTCGTGGATCTGAAAAATTCATGCCACAATGAAGGAGTTACAAAGAACAAATATGCTAGGTAGCATTCCACCTCAAAAATTCGGTATTTATCACTTCCCTACTCGAGGACGAGCAGGAGTTTAGCTTGGGGATGCTTGATACGTCTCCAACGTATCTATAATTTTTGAGTGTTCCATGTTGTTTTAGTATCAACTTTGGAGGTCCCATATGCATTTATATGTTGTTTTATATCTTTTTTTGGGACTAGATTATTAACTCAGTGCCCAGTGCCAGTTCCTGTTTTTTCCTTGTTTTTGACCTCTTGCAGATAGGAATATCAAACGGAGTCCAAACTGAATACAAAATTTCGCCGCGATTTTTTCCGAACAGAAGACGAACACCAGACTTTAGAACCAAGGCATCGGAGTCCATGGGACTCCACAAGCCGCCATAGCGCGGGCGCCCCTGGCCGCGCCATGAGGGCTCGTGGGCCCCATGTGGCTCCGGAGCCCTACTTCTTCCACCTATAAATTCTGATAAATCGTGCCACGGAAAAAAAGAGAGCCGCAATCACTTTTCTGCCACCGCAAGCCTCTGCTTCCGCAAGATCCCATCTGGAGGTCGTTCCGGTACTCTGCCGGAGAGGGATCCGGAGTTGGAGGGCTTCTTCATCAACACCATTGCCCCTGCGATGATGCGTGAGTACTTCACCACAGACCTTCGAGTCCATAGCTAGTAGCTAGATGGCTTCTTCTCTCTCTTGGATGTTCAATACAAAGTTCTCCATGATCTTCATGGAGATCTATCCGATGTAATTCTTCTTTGCGGTGTGTTTTTCGAGATCCGAAGAATTGTGTATTCATGATCAGATTATCTATGATATTTATTTGAGTCTTTACTGATATCTTTTATGAATGATTTCATATCCTTGTAATTCTCTTCGAGTTATCAGTTTTGTTTGGCCAACTAGATCTATGATTCTTGCAATGGGAGAACTGCTTGGTTTTGGTTTCATACCGTGCAGTGACCTCACCTAGTGACAGAAGGGGTAGCGAGGCACGTATCTTGTTGTTGCCATCAAGGGTAAAAAGATGCGGTTTTCATAATTGGTTTGAGTTTATCCCTCTACATCATGTCATCTTGCTTAAGGCTTTACTCCGTTTTCATGAACTTAATACACTAGATGCATGCTGGATAGTGGTCGATGTGTGGAGTAATAAGAAGCACATGCTGATAGTATCGGTCTACTTGTCTCGGACGTGATGCCTATATGCATGATCATTGCCTTAGATAACTTTATGACTTTGCGCAATTCTATCAATTGCTCGACAGTAATTTGTTTACCCGTTGTGATACTTGCTTTTATGAGAGAAGCCTCTAGTGAACACTATGGCCCCCGGGTCTATTTTCCATCCACCATTTTCAGATTTATTTTACTTTCTTTGTCAGATCTCACTTTTGCAAACATCCGTGAAGGGATTGACAACCCCTTTGTCGCGTTGGGTGCAAGTTTGTTGTTTCTTGCGCAGATGTCTTGGAGCCTCGACTTGGAACTCCTACTGGATTGATACCTTGGTTCTCAAGCTGAGGGAAATACATGTCGTCGATGTGCTATGATACGTCTCCAACGTATCTACTTTTCCAAACTCTTTTGCCCTTGTTTCAGACTCTAATTTGCATGATTTGAATGGAACTAACCCGGACTGACGCTGTTTTCAGCAGAAGTGCCATGGTGTTGTTTTTGTGCAGAAATAAAAGGTCTCGGAACGTCCTGAAAATTTACGAAGAATTTTATGGAATATATTAAAAATACCTGCGCAGAGATACCCGGAGGGGGTGTGCCAGTGGGCCAAGAGCCCAGGAGGCGGTGTGCCAGTGGGCCACGAGCCCAGGAGGCGCGGCCACCCCCCCTGGCCGCGCCTACCAGGCTCGTGGGGACCACGTGGCTCCGCCGCCCCCAATTCCAGCTCTATTTATTCACTTCCGCCCGAAAAATCTAGGAGAAGATTTCATCACGTTTTACGATACGGAGGCGCCGCCACATCCTGTTCTTGCCCTGGAGGGCAGATCTGGAGTCCGTTTTGGGCTCCGGAGAGGGGAGATCGTCGCCATCGTCATCATCAACCTTCCTTCATTGCCAATTCCATGATGCTCTTCACCTTTCGTGAGTAATCTATTCGTAGGCTTGCTGGACGGTGATGAGTAGGATGAGATCTATCATGTAATCGAGTTAGTTTTGACGGCGATTGATCCCTAGTATCCACTATGTTCTGAGATTGATGTTGCTACTACTTTGCCATGCTTAATGCTTGTCACTAGGGCCCGAGTGCCATGATTTCAGATCTGAAATTATTATGTTGTCGCCAATATATGTGTGTTTTAGATCCGATCTTGCAAATTGTAGTCACCTACTATGTGTTATGACCCGACAACCCCGGAGTGACAATAACCGGAATCACTGCCGGTGATGACCATAGTTTGAGGAGTTCATGTATTCACCACGTGTTAATGCGTTGGTCTGGTTCTTTATTAAAAGGAGAACCTTAATATCCCGTAGTTTCCACTAGGACCCCGCTGCCACGGGAGGGATGGACAATAGATGTCATACAAGTTCTTTTCCCTAAGCACGTATGACTACATACGGAATACATGCCTACGTCACATTGACGAACGGGAGCTAGCCATATATCTCTCCGTGTTATAACTATTGCATGATGAATGCCATCCAACAAAATCACCGATCCATTGCCTACGAGTTTGTCCCACTGCTGCTGCTACTGTTACTTGCTCTGCTCTTACTACTGTTGCTGCTACTTGCTACTTCTGTCACTACTACTGTCACTACTGTTGTTACTTGCTCTGCTGTTACTACTGTTGCTGCTACTTGCTACTGCTGTCACTACTGCTGTTACTTGTAACTTTGCTGTTACCTGCTGCAATACATTTCTGGCGCCATTGATACTTCAGTCAAGAATAGTCTGCCGTCAACAGATCCTTTTCTGAGACCATTGTTATCATTCCAATTTGCTGCTTATACTTTGCTCACAGATACTAATCTTTCAGGTGTGGTTGAGCCGACAACTCAATTTCTAATACTTGACAATATCCTTTGGCTTCCTCGTGTCGAACCAATAAATTTGGTTTGAATACTCTACCCTCGAAAACTGCTGCGATCCCATGCACTGGTGGGTTACATAGAGGTAATCGCCCGATCAACAACACCCTCTCTGGCGCCGTTGATGGGGATAGCCAACATGCTACATCACCCTTTCCTCTTCAAGGGCAAAACCAATGCAATCTTGAGTCAACTTGCCAATTTCTAGTGACGTCACTGGGAAGTAGCAGTAAGTACCAATCGCTACTAGTAATTAGCATTAGCGCAGCGCCCTAACCCAGCGATACTGCTAAAGTTCTATCTATAAGCTTTCTCCTAGTAGTGAGTGGAATAGCTTGTTGAGAATTAGAAGAAGAAGGGCGAAAGGCGCGACGAGGAGAAGGGCCAAGACGGTGCTGGTGGTTCTGGAAAGAAAACCATGGTGGTCATGGTGGTCGCTGCAGCAAGGCCAAGAAGCACAAAGAGAATCCTGCTAGAGGTCGAGACAAGAAACCTGATGACGAGGACGATGATGATGATGGAGATGAAGAGGGATTTGACGACCAAGAATTCCAGAAGGCGATAGATGCCATGTCTGTTGATGGAGGCGCATATTTGCACTCCTACCACAGGCAGCTCATGTGGTGGACCCATGAAGTCAATTTAGTGGAGCCACCGGAAGAGGCAAGGAAACCCCTCAAGTGTTCCAACACTCCCATCATCTTCCATGCTGAGGTTCACCCTGACTACATCATTTTTTTTGGGTGTGTGCCATTGTTAGTGTACCCAACGATTCACAACCTCAAGGTCACATAGATGTTGGTCGACAAAGGGGCCGACTTTAATTTGATCTAACCCGATGTGATCAACCAGCTCCAGATCTCACACACGGATCTCAAACCAACACGTTCATTCTAGGGGGTCAACCCAGCAATATTTCAGGCCAAGGGAAGAATTACTCGGCTGGTGATTTATACGTCTCCAACGTATCTATAATTTTTGATTGTTCCATGCTGTTATATTATCATTCTTGTTTGTTTTACAATCATTTCATAGTCATTTTATATCATTTTTTGGTACTAACTTATTGACATAGTGCGAGTTGCTGTTTTCTACATGTGTTTTCCATCGCATAAAATCAATACCAAACGGAGTGCAATCACAGTGAAATGTTTTGTGGATTTTTTTGGGCCAGAAGACATCCAGTGGCCCAGGAACGCACCTGAGGGACGCACCGAGGGGAGCACAACCCGTCTTTGTGACGTGCCCTGGTGGGTTGTGCCCTACTCGTTGGCCTCCGCAACGCGTCTTTGCTCTATAAGTATACCAATATTCCAGAAACCCTAAGAAGGAAGGGGAAGAAAATCAATTCCAGCCGTCGCAGAGTCTAGAATCACCAGATCCAATCTAGACACCATCATAGAGGGGTTCATCATGTCCATTGGTGCCTCTCCGATGATGTGTGAGTAGTTATTTGTAGACCTACGGGTCTGTAGTTAGTAGCTAGATGGCTTCCTCTCGCTCTTATCAATACAATGGTCTCTTGGAGATCCATATGATCTAAGTCTTTTTGCGGTGTGTTTGTTGGGATCCGATGAACTTTGAGTTTATGATCAGATCTATGTTTTTATCCATGAAAGTTATTTGAGTCTTCTTTGATCTCTTATATGCGTGATTGATTATAGCCTCGTATTGCTTCTCTGATATTTGGGTTTTGTTTGGTCAACTTGATCTATTTATCTTGCAATGGGTAGAGGTGCTTTGTGATGGGTTCGATCTTATAGTGCTTGATCCGAGTGAAAGAAAGGGAAACGACACGTATGTATTGTTGCTATTAAGGATAACAAGATGGGGTCTATTTCTACATAAATATACCTTGTCTACATCATGTCATCGTTCTTGTTGCATTACTCTTATTTTCCATGAATTTAATACACTAGATGCATGCTGGATAGCAGTCGATGTGAGTAGTAATAGTAGTTGATGCAGGCAGGAGTCTATCTACTAATCTTGGACGTGATGCCTATATAGTGATCATTTCCTGGATATCGTCATGATTATTTGAAGTTCTATCAATTGCCCAACAGTAATTGTTTTCCCACTGTTTGCTATTTCTCTCGATAGAAGCCACTAGTGAAACCTACGGCCCCCTGGTCTCTTTTCATCATATTTGCCTTTGCAATCTATTTTCCTTTGCTTTTATTTTTAGATCTATTAAACCAAAAATACAAAAATACCTTTGTCTCATTTATTTTTTTCGCGATCTATTTATCCTATCTACCAATTTTACCTCACGTTATTTGCCTATCTTGAGGCACCGTACTCGAAAGGGATTCACAATCCCTTTAACACATTGGGTTGCGAATATTTGTTATTTGTGTGCAGGTGCTATTTACGTTGTGTGAGGAGGTTCTCCTACTGGTTCAATAACCTTGGTATCATCACTAAGGGAAATACCTACCGTCACTATACTGCATTATCCATTCCTCTTTGGGTAAATACTGACGTAGTTCTAGCAGACATCAAAAGGAATTTCTGGCGCCGTTGCCGGGGTGGATCTTCAGCATCAACGAGGTTCATAATCACAAATATCAGCTCCTCACAATTTACGTTATCTGCCATTTGCCTCTCGTTTTCCTCTCCCCCACTTCACCAAAATTTGTCGTTTTATTCACTCTCTTTTTTGTTCGCCATTTTCACGCGAGATCTGTTTTTGTGTGCAATCTTGTTTGCGTAGTCATGATGCCTCAAAGAAAACATTATGATGTTCCTTATCTAAATATTTTTCTTGAAATTGAGAAAAGCACCAGGGAATATATGACTACACAATTCGAGCATAATAAGTATTCTACCGAAGAACATAAGGAACACTCTTTTGTGTTAGAGGCTATAACGAAACAACTTGATGATGTTAGTAGAGAAGTTTGCAATCTCCAATCTAAGTATGCTTTTGCTGAAAGTTTGTTGGGAAAAATATCCCATGCACAAGCTACTTTAGTGAATCAAATGGCTGCCAAAAATGATTGGTGTTTCTTCTATTGCTTCTTTGTTTAGAAGAATTAATATTGGTGAAAAAGGGACTGGAGAAGAGTCAACTTTAGTTAGAAGGCGTCCCTATGATTCGGAGGGTGAAAATCTTGTTGAGAAAATTGGGGTTTGAAGATGTCAAGACTTTAACTAGTGATATGCCCACTATTTTGGATTACAAAGACTTTAATTATGATAGTTTATCTTTGGTTGATTGTATTTCTTTCTTGCAATCCATGATAAATTCACCCCATGGTTATGGACAAAATAAGTCTTTTACTAAACATATTGTTGATGCTATGATGAATGATTTTGAAGAAAAATTGGAATTAGAAGTTTCAATTCCTAGAAAATTTCATGCTGAGTGGGAACATACTATCAGAGTCAAGATTAAAATTGTGAGTGTTTTGCTTTATGTGACTTGGGTGCTAGTGTTTCTACAATTCCAAAATCTTTATGTGAGGTGCTTGGTCTTACTAATATTGAAGAATGCTCTTTAAATTTGCACTTGGCGGATTCTACTATTGAAAGGCCTATGTGAAGAATTGATGATGTTATTATTCTTGCAAATAGGAATTATGTGCCCATATATTTTTATTGTTCTTGATATTGATTGCAATCCTTCTTGTCCAATTATACTTGGTAGACCGTTTTTACGTACTATTAGTGTCGTGATTGATATGAAAGAAGGCAATATTAAATTTCAATTTCCACTAAGTAAGGGAATGGAACACATACCTAGAACAAGAATTAGGCCACCATATGAATCAACCATGAGGGCACTATATGGATCCAGAAACAAAGATGACAACACTTAGATCCTACGCGTTATGCCTAGCTAGGGGCGTAAAACGATATCGCTTGTTGGGAGGCAAGCCAACTTGTTTCTTTTTGCTTTTTGGTTTTCTTGATGTTTTCAGTAAAATACACAAGTATACCTCTGGTTAGATGTGTTTTTGTGGTTTAAATTAGTGTTTGTGCCAAGCAAGGCCTTTGGGATGATTTGGGTGAAAGTTGATTTGATCTTGCCGAAAAACAGAAACTTTTACGCTCACGGAATTATTTTTCATTTTTAACAAAAGAGTTATTTTGAGTTTATTAATTTTTAAGAAGATTAATAAAAAAATTATTCACGTCTTACTAATTTATCAGAATTTTTGGAGTTACAGAAGTATTCGAAGTAGTCAGATTGCTACAGACTGCTTTGTTTTGACAGATTCTGTTTTCTTTGTGTTGTGTGCTTGTTTCGATGATTATATGGTTTTCTTTAATGAGTTTTTGCCATAGAAAAGTTGGTATACAGTAGATATAATGGAAAAATAAAATATGAATAGGTTTGCAACAGTACTTATAGTAGTGGTTTGCTTTCTTATACTAACGGATCTCATGAAGGTTTTGTTGAGTTTTGTGTGATTGATGTTTTCAAGATTTGGGTCATCTTACGATGGATGAAGGAATAAGGATTAACAAAAGGATAAGATTGGGGATGCCCGAGGCACCCCAAGATAATATTCAAGAAGTAGCAAGCAACTAAGCTTGGGGATGCCCCCGAGTGGCAACCCCTCTTTCTTCTAACAACCATCGGTATTTTACTTGAAACTATATTTTTATTCGTCACATATTATGAGTTTTGCTTGGAGCGTCTTGTATGATATTAGTCTTTGCTTGTTTTGCTTTGTGTTTTAAGTCTTGAATCCTTTCTGGACACACCTTTTTGAGAGAGCCAAAAATTAAGCTATGGTTGTTCCTATGCTTCACTTAAATTTTTAGAGCCATGGATTTTCTCTAGTACTTAACTTATATCTTTTTGAGCATGGTGTGCTTTTTTAATTTTGAAGAAATGCTCTCATGCTTCACTTAGATTTATTTGGGAGTTATTAATTTTTTTAAGAAATTCTCTCTTGCTTCACTTAGATTATTTTGAGGGAAATAAAAAATAATGCTCATGTTCTTCACTTATATTTGTTTGAGCTTATCAAAAGCAACATATGAAAATAGTCCCAAAGTGATAAATATCCAAGGAGGATATAATAAAAAAATCATGAAGATCATTGGGCAAAATAAACTTGATTCTTAGTAATGGTTTTGAGATATGACGATACGATATGTGAATCATGTTGATGAGTAATTGTGCTTTAGTAAGAATATTGATGTTAAGGTTTGTGATTCCCTATGCAAGCACAAAAGTCAATAGTTATGCAATGAAATTTATATCCTACTTGTGATGCATTATTCGGTGTTACTTATGCTTAATGCTTGTGTATGAGATTATTTGTTTCTTGGTTGGCCGCTTCTCAATCTTTTTGCTAGCCTTCATTTTGCACTAAGTATGATCACTACTTGTGCATCCAAAACCCTTTAAACCAGTTTTGCCATATGAGTCCACTATACCTACCTATATGCGGTATTTCCTTGCCGTTCTAAGCAAATTTGCATGTGCCATCTCTAATTTTCAAAATAAATTTCTCTTTTGTGTGCTGTACCGCTCGCGAGGTGGTGAGGGGTGGCCAATATTTTCCATGCTAGATGTGTTATTCTCATGATGAGTGTTTATTCACTTGTCATTGCATGAGAGTATGGCAAAGGTATTAGGGATGCCATGTCCCGAAATAAAAAATGAATTTACTTTTTGTTGTCAAATAATAAATTCCTTGGAAAGTGTTTGTATAGCGGGCACCCATGGATACGGACAAGCCATGGAAAGTGAAAGTAATGTTGGAAAAAAGGAATAAACTTTAGTTTCTGTTTGGGAACCGCCTATGATGTATCTAGCATGGAAAGTGTTGGGAGCACTAAGTCGTTTTCGTTGGTGAGAAAAGTATGCATCCCAAAATGTTTTTATCTCTCAATTTTTGCTTTGAGCTCTGGCACCTCTACAAATCCCTACTTCCCTCTGCGAAGGGCCTTTCTTTTACTTACGCAATTTTCATTTTCAATTTCAGTCGCCATCTTATCTCATAAAGCACCAACTAAGGGGCACTATGATCGTATTTGAGCATTGGGTGTAGCTAATTTTCGAGTATGTTTCATGAATGGATCAATGATTGAGCATAATGGGCTAGGGATAACTTGCTTTAGTGTTGATATTTTGAAAGACATGGTTGCTTGTTGGTATGCATGACTATTAAAGTCTTCATGTCAAAAGTAGACTATTGCTTTGAACCATATCAAAATCCAAATGTCCATGCTATAAAGAAAAGAAATGTGATGAACATGTTAGGCACCATTCCACATCAAAAATTCTGTTTTTATCATTTACCTACTCGAGGACGAGCAAAAATTAAGCTTGGGGATGCTGATATGTCTCCAACTTATCTATAATTTTTTATTGTTCCATGTTGTTATATTATCATTCTTGGATGTTTTACAATCATTTTATCAGTTTTTGGTACTAACCTATTGACATAGTGATTAGTGCTAATTGTTGTTTTCTGCATGTTTTTTACATCGCAGGAAATCAATACGAAACGGAGTCCAAATGCAGCGAATTTTTTGTGGATTTGTTTGGGCCAAAAGACACCAGGAACACACGTGAGGGGAGCTCCGAGGGGAGCACAATACACCAGGGCACGCCTGGGGGCCCAGGCGCGTGACTCGCACTCTCTCGCAATAGCTAGATAGACGAATGCTGATTCTGTGACAACAAACCTTCCCCTGCAACGGCACCAGAAGAATGCTACTAGCACTCCCGAGCAATGAAACTAGAAGAATGTTGTTGACGGCCCACCAACGCGTGGGTTCGTAGCAGTTTTCGAGGGTAGAGTATTCAACCCAAATTTGTTGGTTCGCACAACGGGAGGTGAGAGAATACTCCCAAGTATTAGGAGCTGAATTTGTCAGATTGAACCACACCTGATAGATTAGTATCTGCAAGCAAAGTAGTAACAACAAAGTAGTATGATAAGAACGGTGTGAGAAACGATCTGTTGACACGGCGGACTATTTCTAACGATTGTATCAATGGCGCCAAGTTGCCTCGTTGACGGAAATTGTGAGTTCCCGTCAACGACCAGCGATCAAGATTGTAGCAGGTAGCACAGTGTAACGAGTAATAGCAGTGGCAAGGAACAACAATAGTGACAACAGTAGCAAGTAGCAATAGTAGCAAGCGACAGTAGTAGCAACAGTAGCAGCAGAGCAAGCCAAGTAAAAGCAGCAGAGCAAGACAAGTAACATGAGCAGCAACAGTAGTAACAACAGAGCAAGACAAGTAACAGCAGCAGCAACAGTAGTAACAACAGAGCAAGACAAGTAACAGCATCAGTAGGACAAACTCGTAGGCAATGGGTCGGTGATTTGTTTGGATGATATTCATCATGCAACAGTTATAACACGAAGAGATATGTGGCTAGCTCCCGTTCGTCAATGTGATGTAGTCATGCATTCCATGTGTCGTCATACGTGCTTAGGGAAAAGAACTTGCATGACATCTATTGTCCATCCCTCCCGTGGCAGCGAGGTCCAAAATGAAACTACGGGATATTAAGGTTCTCCTTTTAATAAAGAACCGGACCAACACATTAGCACTTGGTGAACACATGAACTCCTCAAACTATGGTCATCACCGGGAGTGGTTCCGGTTATTGACACATAGTAGGTAACTACAACTTGCAAGATCGGATCTAAAACACACATATATTGGTGACAACATAATAATTTCAGATCTGAAATCAATGCACTCGGGCCCTAGTGACAAGCATTAAGCATGGCAAAGTAGTAGCAACATCAATCTCAAAACATAGTGGATACTAGGCATCAATCCCCATCAAAACTAACTCGATTAGATGATAGATCTCACCCTACTCATCACCGCCCAGCGAGCCTACGAATAGATTACTCACGAACGACGAAGAGCTTCATGGAATTGGAGAGGGAAGAAGGTTGATGATGACGATGCCGACGATTTCCCCTCTCCGGAGCCCAAAACGGACTCCAGATCTGCCCTCCAGATGAAGAACAGGTTGTGGCGGCGCCTCCTTATCGCAAACGCGATGAAATCTTCTCTTTTTATTTTTTCTAGGACGAAAGTGAACTTATAGACCTTAGATTAGGGGCGGCAGAGCCGTGTGGGCCCCACAAGCTTGCCCACCGCCACCAGGGGGGTGGTGGAGGCAGGGCTTGTGGCCCACCCCCTCAGGTGGATCTTGGCGCAAGTATTTTTCATATTTTCCAAAAATGATACACGTAAATTTTCAAGACGTTTGGAGAACTTTGATTTCTGCACAAAAATAACACCAAGGCAATTCTGCTGAAAACAGCGTCAGTCCAGGTTAGTTCCATTCAAATCATGCAAACTAGAGTCCAAAACAAGGGCAAAAGAGTTTGGAAAAGTAGATACGATGGAGATGTATCAACTCCCCCAAGCTTAAAACCTTGCTTGTCGTCAAGCAACTCAGTTGACAAACAGAGAGAGAAAGAAAAACTTTGACAAACTCTGTTTGATCTTGTTGTTGCAACTATGTCTAACTCACAACCAGAATTTCAGCAAGATCACAAGTTAACCACATAAGCAAGTGACACAAAGGTCTCACGATAAACTAATATCAATGGCATAATCAGATAACGAGCAGATAATAATGAGTTTCAAATACCAACACGTCAATCAAAACAAACATGAAGCAATATGAATTGTTGGTATCTCGCTAGCTCCTTTTGAGACCGCAAAACATAAATGCAGAGCACTTTCAAAGATCAAGGGCTGGCTAAACATTGTAATTCATAGCAACGAAGATCCAGTCATAGTCATACTCAATATCAATCAAAAGCAAAGCATAAAAATTACAGAGGTGCTCTCTAATTGGTGCTTGTAAAAGAAGAGGATGACTCAACAGGAAAATAAATAGACAGGCCCTTCGCAGAGGGAAGCATTGATTTAGAGAGGTGCCAGAGCTCAAGCTTTGAAAATAGAGATAATAATTTTGGGTGGCATGCTTTCATTGTCAACGCAATGACCAAGAGTTCTCAATATCTTCCATGCTACTCATGCTATAGGAGGTTCCCAAACAGAAAAAGTAAAGTTTTAACTCCCCCACCACCAATCAATCACACTCCAAGGCTAGCCGAATCCTCGGGTACCGTCCATACTAACATCAATCCGGGGGGAGTCTTGTTTTACAGTTATGTTTTCAATTTAAGCGTGGAACTGGGCATTCCAATTACCGGCCACTTTCTTGTGAATGACAGTGAATAAACACATGTCGAGGATAACACTCCTAGCATGGAAGATACCAATAGTCCTCTGTCACCACATGAGCGGTTCTGGCATGCAAAACAGATTATTTCTTGAAGATTTAGAGAATGGCACATGCAAATTTACTTGGAACGGCAGGTAGATACCGCAAAATAGGTAGGTATGGTGGACTCTCATGGAAAAACTTTTGGGTTGATGGAAGTGGATGCACAAGCAGTAATCCGCTTAGTACAAGTGAAGGCTAGCAAAAGACTGGGAAGCGACCAACTAGAGAGCGACAACAGTCATCAAGATGCAATGAGTTTGACTAACATTGAATGCAAGCATGAAGAGGATATAAATCACCATGAACACGAACATCATAGAGGCTATGTTGATTTTGTTTCAACTACATGCATGAACATGCGCCAAGTCAAGCCACTTGAATCATTCAAAGGAGAATACCATCCTATCATACTACATCATAGTCATTTCAAAATCTATGTTGGCATTCAAGACAAACCATTATAAGCTCCTAGCTAAATAAGCATGGCATCAGAAACTATGATCTCTAAGTTATCATTGCAAACATGGTTCTCTCACAACAAAGCTGAATCTGGGTCGACAAGCTAGTCATATTTACAAAAAGAAAATAGATAGAGTTCATACCAGCTTTTCTGTCTCAGTCACTTCATCATATATCATCATTATTGCCTTTCATTTGCACGACCGAACCATGTGAACAATAATAAGAGTGCTCGTGCATTGGACTAAGCTGAATCTGCAGGCAAACACAAAGGAGAAGACAAAGTAATATGGTTCTTTGAAAGCTAAATAGGTATGCATGCAAGAACCACTAAACATTGTAACCAATATCTTCTACATTGACCCAAAGAAAAAGAAAACTATTTACATGGGAAAGCTCCCAACAAGCAAAAGAAGAAAGAAAAATATTTTTGGGTTTTCTCAAAAGGACACAAAACAAGAAAACAAGAAAACAAAAATAAACTAGCATGGATAATACAGTGGCAAAGTATAAACACCGGCTAACAAAGTGAAAGCATAAGCATGAATGTAAGTCGGTGAGAACACGTACTCCCCCAAGCTTAGGCTTTTGGCCTAGCTTGGTATACTCCCATGGATGGTCCTGGCGAAACCCAAAATCATAATGGGTGTTACACGGGAGTGCTGCAGCCACTGCCTGAATAGCTGTCTTGCGAAGTCGAGCAGCCATCGCCTCCCTCTCATACTCCTTTGCCTCTCCTATGGTTATGTAGTATCTTTGTTTTACCTGAAAGTCAAAGAGAGCAGGAGCAGGAAGGGTAATATGGAAAACACGCTGCCGGTTAAATATCAACCGATAAAGGAGGGATCCATGATCTCTCTCAAGGAACTGGTAGCATGTTAGAGCAACACGATCAAGGTAGGTTGTACGGAGGGGAAGGTCTTCTGAATGGATGGATATTCCAAAAAAATTTGCTAAGCGTGTAGCATAAACTCCACCAAAGAAATCCCCCTCACTGGCATTTTTATTCAGACTCCTTGCTATTATAGCTCCCATATTGAAGCTCGTGTCACCTGTTACTGCGCTTTTAAGGATACTAAGGTCGGAAGCGCATAGGTGACAATGTGCACCCTTGCCGTTACTGCACCTGCCTATGAAGAGGGCAAAGTAGTGCAAGGCAGGGAAATGGATGCTTCCTATGGTGGCTTGCGTGATATCTCTGGTTTCTCCAACAGTTATACTGGAGACAAAGTCTCTAACCGAAGATGTAGAAGGACCATTAATACTACCCCATCGTGTATCTTGCAAATCCTATTGAAATCCTCCAAATCCATGGTATAGGATTTATCGTACAGATCAAACAGTATGGATGAGTCACGGCCAACTGAAAATTTAAATCTACGCATGAAAGAGGCAGTGAGCATAGCATACTGTTCACATTTATGTGAGAGGAATTCTTCTAACCCGGCATTGCGGACAAGTGTATCAAACTCATCCTTGAAACCTGCTTCGATCATAAACTCATCGGAAGGCCATTCACATGATTGCACCGGTGCGTCCCTTAGTTGAAAAGGTTCGGGCTCCCGAAAAGAAAGACGTGGACCCTTCTTACTTGAGGAACCACCATGAAACTTCCTCCTGAACATAATTTCCTTTTGCTGAAATTTTTGAAGTTCAAGAGAAAAGTGAATGAAGACCATCCATACATTGTAGCAACTACTTCTACTGGTGCCTAGAGACCGTATGACGCGCTAAAACTACTCGGGACCAGCTAAAATCAACATTTCTAGCTCAAGAACAGGGTCACCAAGGTAGCAAGAATACGGGAAAAATAAAGCACTAGAACAAAAACTAATTGGACCAATGGAGGAGTCACTTACCAAGGAGTAATTTCCCCAAAACGGTTCGGAGAATGGTGCTTTGAGCAAGGAGATCAAAAATCACAGCCAAATGAGCAAGAACACGGGTTTGAGCTGCGAAACAATTATTTCTGGAGGTGGAAGAAGAGGTTGGGAGCTGGAATGAGTGGAGGGGGTCCCTGTGGGCCCCACAAGCTTGCCCTCCGCCACCAGGGGGGTGGAGGTGGCAGGGCTTGTGGCCCACTGGTCTGGCCCCCACGCCAGCTCTCAGGCCCAGTAATTTTCAAAAATTTCCAGAAAAAATCATACTAAATTTTCAGGACCATCAGAGAACTTTTATTTTTGAGGTATTTTTCTCCGGGACGCTAAAACACAAAACAGGAAAACTAACTAAATCTATCATTTTTTCTTCTAAGCAAAAGAAAATGAAAGCTCAAAATAGAGGTATGTGACTCTTTGATTCATCCATTTCATGGTCATCGAAAGAAATCCGTCAATAGGATTGATCAAGTCCTCATGACAAAACTTTCTCGAACCTCAAGAGAGAACGGAGAATTATCTAATAGCCACTAAGTTACCTCAATGGGGATCACTAGTAGAAAAAGGGCATTCTGTCCCGGTTCGTAAGGGCCTTCTGTCCCGGTTTCGGAACCGGGATTAAAAGGTCATTACTAATGCCCTTGGCCTTTAGTCCCGGTTCTTACACGAACCGGGACAGATGGGCCTCCACGTGGCCGGTGCGGCGAGCCAGGGCAGGGGGGCCTTTAGTCCCGGTTGGTGACACCAACCGGGACCAAAAGGCATCCACGCGTCAGCATTTCATGTGCTGGGTTTTTTTTGAAAGGGGGGAGGGGGTTTAGTGGGTTTTGGGGGGTTAATTTAGGTGTTTCATATATCGTGTTAGCTAGCTAATGAATAGAGAGAAGTGTGCTCTCTTATCTCCGTGCTTGGTCGACGCTACATACTATACGGATAGAGAGGACTAGACACGCTAACTAGTAAGCAAATGAAGGAAACAGAAGATCGTCATGAACATATGCATACAAAGAGAAGTGATATCGACCACCTCTCCTTCTCTGAGAGATTGGTCGAACAACAAGTTCTCGTATATCTATGACGCTACTGGCTACATATATACAATATAATTATCTCTTACAATATAATCTCCTAATTAAAATTCAACTGATTATGGTTCACATGGTATTCTCCATCTTCAGGGATCACGTGGTCAAGAAAGAATGTCGCCAATTCCTCTTGAATTCCTCGCATACGATCTGCTGGTAGGAGTTCATTCCGCATTCGATATATCTAATTTGAATAAGGGGGTCAATACATATATATGAATAAATGAAACTGACCACAAATGATGGTAATAAAATAAAATTGTGAATATCATTATTTACGCACGTCATATTGTTTGTCAGAGTAGCCCCGCTCATAGGTCACGTGGCGGATGGACTCGCAAATGTAGTATCCACAGTAATCATTCCCTGGTTTCTGCCACAACCACTTTACAAGAAATAGAGGTCAATCAAACTGATAGTTAGCAAGCATGCTAAATGGTATTGATGAAACTAGCGCTTGAATCACTAGGAGATGCGTGGAACATGCTACTGTAGTACTTACTTTAGGTGTTTAAATTGCAGCTTCTTCGGCAGTCCTGGAGTTTTTGCGGTGAATTTTTTCCAAACCCTGTCAGACAAAGAAAACAATAACTTGATATCAGGAAATGAACAAAGTTGCCGATATGGTGCGATAATGATCGATTTAACTTACTTCTCTAGAATTTCAGTCATGTCCGCATACTCGTTGGGATCTTTGAGTCTCGAGTCTAAGACGGTTACTAGTCCCTGCTCAAGCTTAATCTCTAGGAGAATATAGTGGAAGCTGCGCATGCATGCATAACTCATCAATTACATTACTATAACCTTGACTAATAAGGGAAACCGAATATGCACAAGACAGTAACACTCACTAGAATTCGTAAGGGAAGAGTATTATAGCTTTGTTTTGATTCAATACAAATGATTGTAGCACGTTGGCCTCGGTATCTTTGCCCTGAGATTTAATCATAAATGCATCTACGAGATTTGTGTTATGAACCCAATATTACCGATTTGTCTTTTCTTCAATTCGACGATCTTCAATATGGATATAATATAGTGAGGATAATTAAAAATACATGCAATGAAAGAGCTGACCTATATATAGAGACTTAATGACAGAAGTAGTAATACTTACAGGAAGTAGCAAGTGATCATTAATTTATCGAGGGCCTTTAGATTGAAAAACGGGAAGAACTCCTCAAATGGAACCATCAACAGTTCAAGTCCAATGAGGTCATGCTCCTTTCGAACTCCCAGCGTCAAAATATTACTCCCCTCAGACTCTTTGCAAGTTTTCATGTACCAATCATGGAATCTTCGCATCATCGTTGTTAGAGATCTTTCATCTTTGATGAGAGGCTTCCCGTACACGTATTTGTGTTCGTCCACCTCCAATAAATCAAAATGTGCATCATCGGGCAGGTAATCTGCAGGATTGGTACCGGGCAACAAGATCCCCGGATGATTAGCGACGATATCGCTAGACACCTTGAGCGGGGGGAACGATTGGTTCGCTTGTTCGCCGAGCTGGGCAACTTTTTTCCCAGCTCGTCGTTCTGCTAACCTTTGATCACTAACAGTACTTCCCGATCACTGCACTTCACTAAATGACTTTGTAATAATGCGCTGATAGTTGCCTTTCGTCGGAGACTTTGGTGGTTTCTTAAGGGCAGCCAAAGTACGCTTTGCTTTTACCGGATCTATCTTCTCCTCCGGAGGTGGATGTTTTTTTGCTTTCACCACTTCAAAGAAGTTATTTACTTCGGCTTCCACGATCTTCTCGTTTTCCTCCAGGTTCCTCTCGTATGGTAACTTCTCTAGAGGCTTCAGAGAAGGACCGTATTTGTATTGTCTGCCTCTGGTTGTACTGCTACACGCCGGACCAGACAGAGCGGCTGTGACTATCTTTCCTTTCTTACCAGGCGGAGGAGAAGGACTACGCGGCGGAGGAGCCGGAGCGGCGGCGGGTCTCTTCAGCCCGTTGTTGACGAGGAGAAGAAGGAGGAGGTAGCTGGCTGCTCGGGCATGCCGGCGCAGGCGGAGAAGGAGGCGGAGTGTCGTCACGCGCCGGAGAAGGAGGCTGAGTGCCCTGATCACTTGCCGGAGGAGGCGGAGGAGGAGGCGGGCCCTGACTCGCCGGAGGAGGAGGAGGAGGAGGCGGAGGCGTCCAGTTGGGAAGGTGGATGAGCTCCTTCCGCCATAGGCATGGAGTCTTCAGAGAAGAATCCAGCCGAATCTCCCCTTCACCCGTAGGGTGGTCAAGCTTAAGCTCCTCAAATCCTTCCGTTATTTGATCCACCATCACCCTAGCATATCCTTCAGGAATCTGCTGGCCGTGGTAGGTTGAGCCAGGTTCATTAGGTAAAACAGAGCCAACAACCGCCTTGACTTTAAATGTCATCCATCGCGTCATAAGGTGGCAATGTTGAGATTCTGTGATAGCATCCACGGGGTAGCACGTGAAGACAGGCTCCAGCTGCTGAGTCTGCTCGGTGGAAGCCACGCTGCTTCTCCGCTGAGATGGCGGGTTAGCTTCAGGGGAAGCTTCGGCACGTTGTTTGTTGCGATCTACTTCTCGTTCCTCTAGCCCTTGTAACCTTTCGTGCAGTGCCTGTAGTTGGCTATGCTCCGCTTTATTCCTCCTCTCTTGGGTTTTGTAACCCCCTGCGTACGGAAACCCAGCCTTCCACGGAAGGGAGCCTCGTGTGCCTCGTGTCCGTCCAGGGTGCTCAGGATTTCCGAGGGCCATTGTGAGCTCGTCATTCTCTCTGTCTGGAATGAACGCCCCTTCCTCTGCTGCAGCGATATAGTGCTGAAGCTTCCTGACGGGTATTCGCAGTTGCTCTTCTGTCCAAACGCACTCCCGTGATACAGGGTCCAAGGTTCCGCCAACCCCTAAGAACCAAGTCCGGCAACGGTCTGGCCATCTCAATGTCTTTGGTTCGACCCCTTTAGCAATCAGGTCATTCTCAGCCTTGTCCCACAAAGGTCGGGCTTTGAGGTAACCACCTGACCCCGTGCGATGGCGATGCTTCTTATTCACAACATTTTTCTTGTTTTTCGCTCACATCTTCTTACTCTTTTCCAATCTCTTGTGGACCACAAATGCAGGCCATTGATCTCTGATCTTCTCAAACCGGCCGGTGAATTCTGGTGTCTCTTCTTTGTCGACAAATGTTTTCCGCTCATTCTTGCACCTCCTGAATAGTTCTGCCATCTTCTTGAGAGCATGAGACTTGATCAATTCCTCTATAACTGGCTTCTCCGGATCCTCCTCTGGCGGTAGGGTTCAATCGGCTTGCCATCGCGCGCGATTGCTATGATCTCAAACCTTTCATCCGAGCGCAACTTTTTCTTCAGGCCTCGTTTCTTTACCGAAGTTGAGGTCGATCCGGAGGGCTAGAGAAAAAAGAAGAAAGACGAGAGTTAATTAATATGTGTACATATGAAAACAATGAATGCATCAATTAACTAGTCAGCACGGGCTTAACTAATATATATATACCTGGCCGGACTCGGTTCGGTCAACGGAGCCATCATGAACGTCCTCTTCTTCACACGGTCCTTCCAGATCATCATGAATGCCCTCTTCTTCACCGGTCCTTCCAGATCATCATGAACATAGCCCTCTTCTTCACCCGGTCCTTCCAGACCATCGGTGTCTCTGAGAAACGACGCAATGACATCACTTCCTTGTGCGATTATCTCCCCCAACATCGCTTCTGTTGCTTCGTCCTGGGAGCGATCCATAGTTTCTGCAAATATTTACAACATGTCAATTATTATTCAAACATGGTACAGATGGATATATATTAGTGGCAAACGTAGAACTAGCTAGCTAATCACAATAAGGAATCATGTTAGTGGCCTCGACGCTGCTTCTCTAGGGTATGCGATGGCCTAGACAACGCTTCAAGGGTTTGGGGTGGCCTCGACGACAACGCTCTTTTAACTTGGTAAATTTGGGTGGCCTAGAGAGAGTTTGTCGGGTAGGGGTGCGGCGGGAGGGGGTAGGAGACCAACATCGTTTTGTCTCTAGGGTTTGGGTCTCCTCGTGAGTTTTGGTCGAGCGAGAGGGCCGAGGGGGGTGCTCCCGTGGTATAAGTTATCACGGTCGAGAGTGGGTATATATATCGACCGCCCCTCATGTCGAAGTTATCCGAGAGGGGGTTATATCGACAACGACGCGACATACATATACATGGGAAAATAATGTTATCGGGGAGGGGGTATATCGGTACCCCCCCCCCTCGTGTTGAAGTTCGATCGGGAGGGGGTATATCGACAACGACATACCCGATAAAAAATAAGAAGACAAAATAAGAAATAAAAAGAGGAGAAGAATAAAGGAATAGAAGAGAAGCAATCGAAGAAAAAAAGAAGAAAAAAAGGAGAAGAAGAAAGGAATAGAGGAGAAAGAAGAAAAAAATAGAAAATTTCAATTTTTTTTTCTGCTTTCTCCTCTATTCCTTTCTTCTTGTCCTCTTCTTTTTCTTCTTTCTTCCTCTTCTTATTTATTTCTCCTAGTCTTCCTGTCCTCTTTTTCTCCGTTCTTCCTCTTCTTATTTTCCTTTTTCTCCTCTCATTCTTTTTCATCTTCTTCGTTATCTTCCAAGGTATATATAATACTTATCTAAAAATGTAACTATTGCATATGTAAAACTTTTTCTTCTTCTTCTTCCTTCTTCCTTCTCTTCCTTTCTTTTGCTAAATATATAAAATTTTCTGAAAAATGAAACTAACCTAAAATGTACTAAATGAGAGAACATATATAGCTAAAACTAACCTAAAATGTACCCAAATGTAATAAAAATCTAACTTTTATATGCACAGAGAACATACATACATATATACATTTTTATAAAAATGCAAAAAACAAATCATCATTTATATGAACAAAGGAGAGGACAGGGTGGGCGGCGCCGGCCTGACCAAGGAGAGGCACGGCGCTGGCGTAAGTGTCGAGGGCGCGACTGTGGCGTGGTCGATGCAGGGGCGACGGCGGGGTGGTCGGGGGAGGGGCGACGGCGATCGACGGAGCAAAGGCCGGCGACGGCGTCGACGGGGCAGGTAGGGGCGCGGTAGAGGCACAGCGAGGGCGCGCGGCGTGGTCGGGGGGCAGGGGCGACGACGGCGTGGTCGGGCCGGGCAGCGGCGACGTGGTCGGGGGCAGGGGCGACGACGGCGTGCTCGGGCAGCCTGGCGGCGTCGTCGGAGGAATCGAAGAAACTGACGAAATTTTCACAACTGCTGGCTTATATGGCAAAGCCATTGGTACCGGTTCGTGGCACCAACCGGTACCAATGCCCCCTTTAGTCCCGGTTGGTGCCACCAACCAGAACCAAAGGTCACTTTTCAGCAGCCGAAAGGGCGGGAAGCGCGGTGGCCTTTGGTCCCGGTTGGTGGCACCAACCGGGACTAAAGGGTGGGCATTGGTACCGGTTGGTGCCACGAACCGGTACCAAAGGCCCGTGTGCTGCCCGCGTCACGGCCAAAGTTTAGTCCCACCTCGCTAGTTGAGAGGGGCGCGCAGTGGTTTATAAGCCCCGCTGCCGCACCCCTCTCGAGCTCCTCTCCACTGCAGGCTTACGGGCCTACTTGCTAGTGCTTTGCCTGATGGGCCTTCTGGGCCTACTACGGGCCTGAATCCTGGCCCATGGATGGGTTTCTAGTCGTATTCAGGCCGTGTTGGCCCAGTTGGTGGCAATTTTTTTTATTTTTTCCCAGTTTTTTTGGTTTTCTTTTTTGCTTTATTTATTTGATTTCTTTTTTGCATTGGTACTGGTTGCCTGCCACAGTCGTGGTGCGGTGGAATGGTTAGTCCCACCTCGCCAAGCGAAGGGCTTCCGAGCATGTTTATAAGCTCCGCCGCGGCTGCAATGTGGAGAGGAACATCTATTTTTTTTTTAAAATTCCATTATTTTTGTTTTGTTTTTTGCTTTATTTTTGTTTTGTTAATTTTTTTAGTTAGCTTATTTTGTTTTGTTTCTCCTTACAACATAATACTTATTTTTATTTTTATTTTTTTGTTTCTAATTACTTATTTATTTTATTTTATGATAATTCTTTTTTCCATCAAGACCATGAAATTGAAAAGCATTTGAAATGAACTCTGAAAAGGTTCCAAGTTGGCATGGTATCATCATTTCACCCACATAGCATGTGCGAGAAATTTGAGAGGGTTACGGCAAAAACTAGATGCACTTCGTGTACAAAACGGACAATCTCTTTCGAAATATCAGGGTTTCATACGGAAACTCGTCTGTTACAAAGGGATTTCATTTTTTTGAACTTATTTGAACTCCATAGTTTTTCTGTGTTCAAAATGCACCATACAAAGCCACATCATCAATTTACAACCCTTTCAGACTTCATTAGTTATTTTTCATGCATTTACTAATTATTTTGAGCTATAAGACCATGAAATTGAAAAGCATTTGAAATGAACTCTTAAAAGGTTCCAAGTTGGCATGGTATCATCATTTCATCCACAAAGCATGTGCGAGAATGTTGAGAGGGTTACGGCAAAAACTGGATGGACTTCGTGTACAAAACGGACAATCTCTTTCGAAGTATGAGGGTTTCATACGGAAACTCGTCTCTTACAAAGGGATTTCATTTTTTTGAACCTATTTGAACTCCATAGTTTTTCTGTGTTCAAAATGCACCATTCAAAGCCACATCATCAATTTATAACCCTTTCTGACTTCATTAGTTATTTTTCATGCATTTACTGATTATTTTGACCTATAAGACCATGAAATTGAAAAGCATTTGAAATGAACTCTGAAAAGGTTCCAAGTTGGCATGGTATCATAATTTCACCCACATAGCATGTGCGAGAATGTTGAGAGGGTTACGGCAAAAACTGGATGCACTTCATGTACAAAACGGACAATCTCTTTCGAAGTATCAGGGTTTCATACGGAAACTCGTCTGTTAAAAAGGGATTTCATTTTTTTGAACTTATTTGAACTCCATAGTTTTTCTGTGTTCAAAATGCACCATTCAAAGCCACATCATCAATTTACAACCCTTTCTGGCTTCATTAGTTATTTCTCATGCATTTACTGATTATTATGAGTTATAAGACCAAGAAATTGAAAAGCATTTGAAATGAACTCTGAAAAGGTTCCAAGTTGGCATGGTATCATCATTTCACCCACATAGCATGTGTGAGAAAGTTGAGAGTGTTATGGCAAAAACTGGATGCACTTCGTGTACAAAACGGACAATCTCTTTCGAAGTATCATGGTTTCATACGGAAACTCGTCTGTTACAAAGGGATTTCATGTTTTTGAACTTATTTGAACTCCATAGTTTTTCTGTGTTCAAAATGCACCATTCAAAGGCACATCATCAATTTACAACCCTTTCTGACTTCATTTGTTTTATTTCATACATTTACTGATTACTTTGAGCTATAAGACCATGAAATTGAAAAGCATTTGAAATGAACTCTGAAAAGGTTCCAAGTTGGCATGGTATCATCATTTCACCCACATAGCATCTGCGAGAAAGTTGAGAGGGTTACGGCAAAAACTGGATGCACTTCGTGTACAAAACGGACAATCTCTTTCGAAGTATGAGGGTTCCATACGGAAACTCGTCTGTTAGAAAGGGATTTCATTTTTTTGAACCTATTTGAACTCCATAGTTTTTCTGTGTTCAAAATGCACCATTCAAAGCCACGTCATCAATTTACAACCCTTTCTGACTTCATTTGTTATTTTTCATGCATTTACTGATTATTTTGAGCTATAAGACCATGAAATTCAAAAGCATTTGAAATGAACTCTGAAAAGGTTCCAAGTTGGCATGGTATCATCATTTCACCAACATAGCATGTGCGAGAAAGTTGAGAGGGTTATGGCAAAAACTGGGTGCACTTCGTGTACAAAACGGACAATCTCTTTCGAAGTATCAGGGTTTCATACGGAAACTCGTCTGTTACGAAGGGATTTCATTTTTTTGAACTTATTTGAACTCCATAGTTTTTATGTGTTCAAAATGCACCATTCAAATAAACATCATCAATTTACAACCCTTTCTCGCTTCATTTGTTATTTTTCAAGCATTTACTGATTATTTTGAGCTATAAGACCATGAAATTGAAAAGCATTTGAAATGAACTCTGAAAAGGTTCCAAGTTGGCATGGTATCATTATTTCACCCACATAGCATGTGCGAGAAAGTTGAGAGGGTTACGGCAAAAACTGGATGCACTTCGTGTACAAAACGGACAATCTCTTTCGAAGTATCATGGTTTCATACGGAAACTCGTCTTTTACAAAGGGATTTCATTTTTTTGAACTTATTTGAACTCCATAGTTTTTATGTGTTCAAAATGCACCATTCAAAGCAAAATCATCAATTTACAACCCTCTCTGACTTCATTTGTTACTTTTCATGCATTTACTCATTATATTGAGCTATAAGACCATGAAATTGAAAAGCATTTGAAATGAACTCTCAAAAGGTTCCAAGTTGGCATGGTATCATCATTTCACCCACATAGCATCTGCGAGAAAGTTGAGAGGGTTACGGCAAAAACTGGATGCACTTCGTGTACAAAACGGACAATCTCTTTCGAAGTATGAGGGTTTCATACGGAAACTCGTCTGTTAGAAAGGGCTTTCATTTTTTTGAGCCTATTTGAACTCCATAGTTTTTCTGTGTTCAAAATGCACCATTCAAAGGCACATCATCTATTTACAACCCTTTCTAAATTCATTTGTTTTATTTCATACATTTACTGATTACTTTGAGCTATAAGACCATGAAATTGAAAAGCATTTGAAATGAACTCTGAAAAGGTTCCAAGTTGGCATGGTATCATCATTTCACCAACATAGCATGTGCGAGAAAGTTGAGAGGGTTACAGCAAAAACTGGGTGCACTTCGTGTACAAAACGGACAATCTCTTTCGAAGTATCAGGGTTTCATACGGAAACTCGTCTGTTACGAAGGGATTTCATTTTTTTAACTTATTTGAACTCCATAGTTTTTCTGTGTTCAAAATGCACCATTCAAATCCACATCATCAATTTACAACCCTTTCTCGTTTCATTTGTTATTTTTCAAGCATTTACTGATTATTTTGAGCTATAAGACCATGAAATTGAAAAGCATTTGAATTGAACTCTGAAAAGGTTCCAAGTTGGCATGGTATCATTATTTCACCCACATAGCATGTGCGAGAAAGTTGAGAGGGTTACGGCAAAAACTGGATGCACTTCGTGTACAAAACGGACAATCTCTTTCGAAGTATCATGGTTTCATACGGAAACTCGTCTGTTACAAAGGGATTTCATTTTTTTGAACTTATTTGAACTCCATAGTTTTTATGTGTTCAAAATGCACCATTCAAAGCCACATCATCAATTTACAACCCTCTCTGACTTCATTTGTTACTTTTCATGCATTTACTCATTATTTTGAGCTATAAGACCATGAAATTGAAAAGCATTTGAAATGAACTCTGAAAAGGTTCCAAGTTGGCATGGTATCATAATTTCACCCACATAGCATGTGCGAGAATGTTGAGAGGGTTACGGCAAAAACTGGATGCACTTCATGTACAAAACGGACAATCTCTTTCGAAGTATCAGGGTTTCATACGGAAACTCGTCTGTTAGAAAGGGATTTCATTTTTTTGAGCCTATTTGAACTCCATAGTTTTTCTGTGTTCAAAATGCACCATTCGAAGCCACGTCATCAATTTACAACCCTTTGTGACTTCGTTTGTTATTTTTCATGCATTTACTGATTATTTTGAGCTATAAGACCATGAAATTGAAAAGCATTTGAAATGAACTCTGAAAAGGTTCCAAGTTGGCATGGTATCATCATTTCACCCACATAGCATGTGCGAGAAAGTTGACAGGGTTACGGCAAAAACTGGGTGCACTTCGTGTACAAAACGGACAATCTCTTTCGAAGTATCAGGGTTTCATACGGAAACTCGTCTGTTACAAAGGGATTTCATTTTTTTTGAACTTATTTGAACTCCATAGTTTTTCTGTGTTCAAAATGCACCATTCAAATCCACATCATCAATTTACAACCCTTTCTCGCTTCATTTGATATTTTTCAAGCATTTACTGATTATTTTGAGCTATAAGACCATGAAATTGAAAAGCATTTGAAATTAACTCTGAAAAGGTTCCAAGTTGGCATGGTATCATCATTTCACCCACATAGCATGTGCAGGAAAGTTGAGAGGGTTACGGCAAAAACTGGATGCACTACGTGTACAAAACGGACAATCTCTTTCGAAGTATGAGGGTTTCATACGTAAACTCGTCTGTTACAAAGGGATTTCATTTTTTTGAACCTATTTGAACTCCATAGTTTTTCTGTGTTCAAAATGCACCATTCAAAGCCACGTCATCAATTTACAACCCTTTCTGACTTCATTTGTTACTTTTCATGCATTTACTGATTATTTTGAGCTATAAGACCATGAAATTGAAAAGCATTTGAAATGAACTCTGAAAAGGTTCCAAGTTGGCATGGTATCATCATTTCACCCACATAGCATGTGCGAGAAAGTTGAGAGGGTTACGGCAAAAACTGGATGCACTTCGTGTACAAAACGGACAATCTCTTTCGAAGTATGAGGGTTTCATACGGAAACTCGTCTGTTACAAAGGGATTTCATTTTTTTGAACTTATTTGAACTCCATAGTTTTTCTGTGTTCAAAATGCACCATTCAAAGCCACATCATCAATTTACAACCCTTTCTCGCTTCATTTGATATTTTTCAAGCATTTACTGATTATTTTGAGCCATAAGACCATGAAATTGAAAAGCATTTGAAATGAACTTTGAAAAGGTTCCAAGTTGGCATGGTATCATCATTTCACCCACATAGCATGTGCGAGAAAGTTGAGAGGGTTACGGCAAAAACTGGATGCACTTCGTGTACAAAACGGACAATCTCTTTCGAAGTATCATGGTTTCATACGAAAACTCGTCTGTTACAAAGGGATTTCATTTTTTTGAACTTATTTGAACTCCATAGTTTTTATGTGTTCAAAATGCACCATTCAAAGCTGCATCATCAATTTACAACCCTTTCTGACTTCATTTGTTACTTTTCATGCATTTACTCATTACTTTGAGCTATAAGACCATGAAATTGAAAAGCATTTGAAATGAACTCTGAAAAGGTTCCAAGTTGGCATGGTATCATCATTTCACCCAGATAGCATCTGTGAGAAAGTTGAGAGGGTTACGGCAAAAACTGGATGCACTTCGTGTACAAAACGGACAATCTCTTTCGAAGTATGAGGGTTTCATACGGAAACTCGTCTGTTAGAAAGGGATTTCATTTTTTTGAGCCTATTTGAATTCCATAGTTTTTCTGTGTTCAAAATGCACCATTCAAAGCCACGTCATCGATTTACAACCCTTTCTGACTTCATTTGTTATTTTTCATGCATTTACTGATTATTTTGAGCTATAAGACCATGAAATTGAAAAGCATTTGAAATGAACTCTTAAAAGGTTCCAAGTTGGCATGGTATCATCATTTCACCCACATAGCATGTGCGAGAAAGTTGAGAGGGTTACGGCAAAAACTGGGTGCACTTCGTGTACAAAACGGACAATCTCTTTCGAAGTATCAGGGTTTCATACGGAAACTCGTCTGTTACAAAGGGATTTTATTTTTTTGAACTTATTTGAACTCCATAGTTTTTCTGTGTTCAAAATGCACCATTCAAATCCACATCATCAATTTACAACCCTTTCTCGCTTCATTTTTTATTTTTCAAGCATTTACTCATTATTTTGAGCTATAAGACCATGAAATTGAAAAGCATTTGAAATGAACTCTGAAAAGGTTCCAAGTTGGCATGGTATCATCATTTCACCCACATAGCATGTGCGAGAAAGTTGAGAGGGTTACGGCAAAAACTGGATGCACTTCGTGTACAAAACGGACAATCTCTTTCGAAGTATCATGGTTTAATACGGAAACTCGTCTGTTACAAAGGGATTTCATTTTTTTGAACTTATTTGAACTCCATAGTTTTTATGTGTTCAAAATGCACCATTCAAAGCCACATCATCAATTTACAACCCTTTCTGACTTCATTTGTTACTTTTCATGCATTTACTCATTATTTTGAGCTATAAGACCATGAAATTGAAAAGCATTTGAAATGAACTCTGAAAAGGTTCCAAGTTGGCATGGTATCATCATTTCACCCACATAGCATGTGCAGGAAAGTTGAGAGGGCTACGGCAAAAACTGGATGCACTTCGTGTACAAAACGGACAATCTCTTTCGAAGTATGAGGGTTTCATACGGAAACTCGTCTGTTAGAAAGGGATTTCATTTTTTTGAACCTATTTGAACTCCATAGTTTTTCTGTGTTCAAAATGCACCATTCAAAGCCACGTCATCAATTTACAACCCTTTCTAACTTCATTTGTTATTTTTCATGCATTTACTGATTATTTTGAGCTATCAGACCATGAAATTGAAAAGTATTTGAAATGAACTCTGAAAAGGTTCCAAGTTGGCATGGTATCATCATTTCACCCACATAGCATGTGCGAGAAAGTTGAGAGGGTTACGGCAAAAACTGGATGCACTTCGTGTACAAAACGGACAATCTCTTTCGAAGTATCATGGTTTCATACGGAAACTCGTCTGTTACAAAGGGATTTCATTTTTTTGAACTTATTTGAACTCCATAGTTTTTATGTGTTCAAAATGCACCATTCAAAGCCACATCATCAATTTACAACCCTTTCTGACTTCATTTGTTACTTTTCATGCATTTACTCATTATTTTGAGCTATAAGACCATGAAATTGAAAAGCATTTGAAATGAACTCTGAAAAGGTTCCAAGTTGGCATGGTATCATCATTTCACCCGCATAGCATCTGCGATAAAGTTGAGAGGGTTACGACAAAAACTGGATGCACTTCGTGTACAAAACGGACAATCTCTTTCGAAGTATGAGGGTTTCATACGGAAACTCGTCTGTTAGAAAGGGATTTCATTTTTTTCAGCCTATTTGAACTCCACTGTTTTTCTGTGTTCAAAATGCACCATTCAAAGCCACGTCATCAATTTACAACCCTTTCTGACTTCATTTGTTATTTTTCATGCATTTACTGATTATTTTGAGCTATAAGACCATGAAATTGAAAACATTTGAAATGAACTCTGAAAAGGTTCCAAGTTGGCATGGTATCATCATTTGACCCACATAGCATGTGCGAGAAAGTTGAGAGGGTTACGGCAAAAACTGGGTGCACTTCGTGTACAAAACGGACTATCTCTTTCGAAGTATCAGGGTTTCATACGGAAACTCGTCCGTTACAAAGGGATTTCATTTTTTTGAACTTATTTGAACTCCATAGTTTTTCTGTGTTCAAAATGCACCATTCAAAGCCACATCATCAATTTACAACCCTTTCTCGCTTCATTTGTTATTTTTCATGCATTTACTCATTATTTTGAGCTATAAGACCATGAAATTGAAAAGCATTTGAAATGAACTCTGAAAAGGTTCCAAGTTGGCATGGTATCATCATTTCACCCACATAGCATGTGCGAGAAAGTTGAGAGGGTTACGGCAAAAACTGGATGCACTTCGTGTACAAAACGGACAATCTCTTTCGAAGTATCATGGTTTAATACGGAAACTCGTCTGTTACAAAGGGATTTCATTTTATTGAACTTATTTGAACTCCATAGTTTTTATGTGTTCAAAATGCACCATTCAAAGCTACATCATCAATTTACAACCCTTTCTGACTTCATTTGTTACTTTTCATGCATTTACTCATTATTTTGAGCTATAAGACCATGAAATTGAAAAGCATTTGAAATGAACTCTGAAAAGGTTCCAAGTTGGCATGGTATCATCATTTCACCCACATAGCATGTGCAGGAAAGTTGAGAGGGTTACGGCAAAAACTGGATGCACTTCGTGTACAAAACGGACAATCTCTTTCGAAGTATGAGGGTTTCATACGTAAACTCGTCTGTTACAAAGGGATTTAATTTTTTTGAACCTATTTGAACTCCATAGTTTTTCTGTGTTCAAAATGCACCATTCAAAGCCACGTCATCAATTTACAACCCTTTCTGACTTCATTTGTTACTTTTCATGCATTTACTGATTATTTTGAGCTATAAGACCATGAAATTGAAAAGCATTTGAAATGAACTCTGAAAAGGTTCCAAGTTGGCATGGTATCATCATTTCACCCACATAGCATGTGCGAGAAAGTTGAGAGGGTTACGGCAAAAACTGGATGCACTTCGTGTACAAAACGGACAATCTCTTTCGAAGTATGAGGGTTTCATACGGAAACTCGTCTGTTACAAAGGGATTTCATTTTTTTGAACTTATTTGAACTCCATAGTTTTTCTGTGTTCAAAATGCACCATTCAAAGCCACATCATCAATTTACAACCCTTTCTCGCTTCATTTGATATTTTTCAAGCATTTACTGATTATTTTGAGCCATAAGACCATGAAATTGAAAAGCATTTGAAATGAACTTTGAAAAGGTTCCAAGTTGGCATGGTATCATCATTTCACCCACATAGCATGTGCGAGAAAGTTGAGAGGGTTACGGCAAAAACTGGATGCACTTCGTGTACAAAACGGACAATCTCTTTCGAAGTATCATGGTTTCATACGGAAACTCGTCTGTTACAAAGGGATTTCATTTTTTTGAACTTATTTGAACTCCATAGTTTTTATGTGTTCAAAATGCACCATTCAAAGCCGCATCATCAATTTACAACCCTTTCTGACTTCATTTGTTACTTTTCATGCATTTACTCATTATTTTGAGCTATAAGACCATGAAATTGAAAAGCATTTGAAATGAACTCTGAAAAGGTTCCAAGTTGGCATGGTATCATCATTTCACCCACATAGCATGTGCGAGAAAGTTGAGAGGGTTACGGCAAAAACTGGGTGCACTTCGTGTACAAAACGGACAATCTCTTTCGAAGTATGAGGGTTTCATACGGAAACTCGTCTGTTAGAAAGGGATTTCATTTTTTTGAGCCTATTTGAATTCCATAGTTTTTCTGTGTTCAAAATGCACCATTCAAAGCCACGTCATCAATTTACAACCCTTTCTGACTTCATTTGTTATTTTTCATGCATTTACTGATTATTTTGAGCTATAAGACCATGATATTGAAAAGCATTTGAAATGAACTCTTAAAAGGTTCCAAGTTGGCATGGTATCATCATTTCACCCACATAGCATGTGCGAGAAAGTTGAGAGGGTTACGGCAAAAACTGGGTGCACTTCGTGTACAAAACGGACAATCTCTTTCGAAGTATCAGGGTTTCATATGGAAACTCGTCTGTTACAAAGGGATTTTATTTTTTTGAACTTATTTGAACTCCATAGTTTTTCTGTGTTCAAAATGCACCATTCAAATCCACATCATCAATTTACAACCCTTTCTCGCTTCATTTTTTATTTTTCAAGCATTTACTCATTATTTTGAGCTATAAGACCATGAAATTGAAAAGCATTTGAAATGAACTCTGAAAAGGTTCCAAGTTGGCATGGTATCATCATTTCACCCACATAGCATGTGCGAGAAAGTTGAGAGGGTTACGGCAAAAACTGGATGCACTTCGTGTACAAAACGGACAATCTCTTTCGAAGTATCATGGTTTAATACGGAAACTCGTCTGTTACAAAGGGATTTCATTTTTTTGAACTTATTTGAACTCCATAGTTTTTATGTGTTCAAAATGCACCATTCAAAGCCGCATCATCAATTTACAACCCTTTCTGACTTCATTTGTTACTTTTCATGCATTTACTCATTATTTTGAGCTATAAGACCATGAAATTGAAAAGCATTTGAAATGAACTCTGAAAAGGTTCCAAGTTGGCATGGTATCATCATTTCACCCACATAGCATCTGTGAGAAAGTTGAGAGGGTTACGGCAAAAACTGGATGCACTTCGTGTACAAAACGGACAATCTCTTTCGAAGTATGAGGGTTTCATACGGAAACTCGTCTGTTAGAAAGGGATTTCATTTTTTTGAGCCTATTTGAATTCCATAGTTTTTCTGTGTTCAAAATGCACCATTCAAAGCCACGTCATCAATTTACAACCCTTTCTGACTTCATTTGTTATTTTTCATGCATTTACTGATTATTTTGAGCTATAAGACCATGATATTGAAAAGCATTTGAAATGAACTCTTAAAAGGTTCCAAGTTGGCATGGTATCATCATTTCACCCACATAGCATGTGCGAGAAAGTTGAGAGGGTTACGGCAAAAACTGGGTGCACTTCGTGTACAAAACGGACAATCTCTTTCGAAGTATCAGGGTTTCATACGGAAACTCGTCTGTTACAAAGGGATTTTATTTTTTTGAACTTATTTGAACTCCATAGTTTTTCTGTATTCAAAATGCACCATTCAAATCCACATCATCAATTTACAACCCTTTCTCGCTTCATTTTTTATTTTTCAAGCATTTACTCATTATTTTGAGCTATAAGACCATGAAATTGAAAAGCATTTGAAATGAACTCTGAAAAGGTTCCAAGTTGGCATGGTATCATCATTTCACCCACATAGCATGTGCGAGAAAGTTGAGAGGGTTACGGCAAAAACTGGATGCACTTCGTGTACAAAACGGACAATCTCTTTCGAAGTATCATGGTTTAATACGGAAACTCGTCTGTTACAAAGGGATTTCATTTTTTTGAACTTATTTGAACTCCATAGTTTTTATGTGTTCAAAATGCACCATTCAAAGCCACATCATCAATTTACAACCCTTTCTGACTTCATTTGTTACTTTTCATGCATTTACTCATTATTTTGAGCTATAAGACCATGAAATTGAAAAGCATTTGAAATGAACTCTGAAAAGGTTCCAAGTTGGCATGGTATCATCATTTCACCCACATAGCATGTGCAGGAAAGTTGAGAGGGCTACGGCAAAAACTGGATGCACTTCGTGTACAAAACGGACAATCTCTTTCGAAGTATGAGGGTTTCATACGGAAACTCGTCTGTTAGAAAGGGATTTCATTTTTTTGAACCTATTTGAACTCCATAGTTTTTCTGTGTTCAAAATGCACCATTCAAAGCCACGTCATCAATTTACAACCCTTTCTGACTTCATTTGTTATTTTTCATGCATTTACTGATTATTTTGAGCTATCAGACCATGAAATTGAAAAGTATTTGAAATGAACTCTGAAAAGGTTCCAAGTTGGCATGGTATCATCATTTCACCCACATAGCATGTTTGAGAAAGTTGAGAGGGTTACGGCAAAAACTGGATGCACTTCGTGTACAAAACGGACAATCTCTTTCGAAGTATCATGGTTTCATACGGAAACTCGTCTGTTACAAAGGGATTTCATTTTTTTGAACTTATTTGAACTCCATAGTTTTTATGTGTTCAAAATGCACCATTCAAAGCCACATCATCAATTTACAACCCTTTCTGACTTCATTTGTTACTTTTCATGCATTTACTCATTATTTTGAGCTATAAGACCATGAAATTGAAAAGCATTTGAAATGAACTCTGAAAAGGTTCCAAGTTGGCATGGTATCATCATTTCACCCACATAGCATCTGCGAGAAAGTTGAGAGGGTTACGACAAAAACTGGATGCACTTCGTGTACAAAACGGACAATCTCTTTCGAAGTATGAGGGTTTCATACGGAAACTCGTCTGTTAGAAAGGGATTTCATTTTTTTCAGCCTATTTGAACTCCACTGTTTTTCTGTGTTCAAAATGCACCATTCAAAGCCACGTCATCAATTTACAACCCTTTCTGACTTCATTTGTTATTTTTCATGCATTTACTGATTATTTTGAGCTATAAGACCATGAAATTGAAAACATTTGAAATGAACTCTGAAAAGGTTCCAAGTTGGCATGGTATCATCATTTGACCCACATAGCATGTGCGAGAAAGTTGAGAGGGTTACGGCAAAAACTGGGAGCACTTCATGTACAAAACGGACAATCTCTTTCGAAGTATCAGGGTTTCATACGGAAACTCGTCTGTTACAAAGGGATTTCATTTTTTTGAACTTATTTGAACTCCATAGTTTTTCTGTGTTCAAAATGCACCATTCAAATCCACATCATCAATTTACAACCCTTTCTCGCTTCATTTGTTATTTTTCAAGCATTTACTGATTATTTTGAGCTATAAGACCATGAAATTGAAAAGCATTTGAAATGAACTCTGAAAAGGTTCCAAGTTGGCATGGAATCATCATTTCACCCACATAGCATGTGCGAGAAAGTTGAGAGGGTTACGGCAAAAACTGGATGCACTTCGTGTACAAAATGGACAATCTCTTTCGAAGTATCATGGTTTAATACGGAAACTCGTCTGTTACAAAGGGATTTCATTTTTTTGAACTTATTTGAACTCCATAGTTTTTATGTGTTCAAAATGCACCATTCAAAGCCACATCATCAATTTACAACCCTTTCTGACTTCATTTGTTACTTTTCATGCATTTACTCATTATTTTGAGCTATAAGACCATGAAATTGAAAAGCATTTGAAATGAACTCTGAAAAGGTTCCAAGTTGGCATGATATCATCATTTCACCCACATATCATGTGCAGGAAAGTTGAGAGGGTTACGGCAAAAACTGGATGCACTTCGTGTACAAAACGGCCAATCTCTTTCGAAGTATGAGGGTTTCATACGGAAACTCGTCTGTTAGAAAGGGATTTCATTTTTTGAACCTATTTGAACTCCATAGTTTTTCTTTGTTCAAAATGCACCATTCAAAACCACGTCATCAATTTACAACCCTTTCTGACTTCATTTGTTACATTTCATGCATTTACTGATTATTTTGAGCTATAAGACCATGAAATTGAAAAGCATTTGAAATGAACTCTGAAAAGTTTCCAAGTTGGCATGGTATCATCATTTCACCCACATAGCATGTGCGAGAAAGTTGAGAGAGTTACGGCAAAAACTGGATGCACTTCGTGTACAAAACGGACAATCTCTTTCGAAGTATGAGGGTTTCATACGGAAACTCGTCTGTTACAAAGGGATTTCATTTTTTTGAACTTATTTGAACTCCATAGTTTTTCTGTGTTCAAAATGCACCATTCAAAGCCACATCATCAATTTACAACCCTTTCTCGCTTCATTTGATATTTTTCAAGCATTTACTGATTATTTTGAGCCATAAGACCATGAAATTGAAAAGCATTTGAAATGAACTTTGAAAAGGTTCCAAGTTGGCATGGTATCATCATTTCACCCACATAGCATGTGCGAGAAAGTTGAGAGGGTTACGGCAAAAACTGGATGCACTTCGTGTACAAAACGGACAATCTCTTTCGAAGTATCATGGTTTCATACGGAAACTCGTCTGTTACAAAGGGATTTCATTTTTTTGAACTTATTTGAACTCCATAGTTTTTATGTGTTCAAAATGCACCATTCAAAGCCACATCATCAATTTACAACCCTTTCTGACTTCATTTGTTACTTTTCATGCATTTACTCATTATTTTGAGCTATAAGACCATGAAATTGAAAAGCATTTGAAATGAACTCTGAAAAGGTTCCAAGTTGGCATGGTATCATCATTTCACCCACATAGCATGTGCGATAAAGTTGAGAGGGTTACGGCAAAAACTGGATGCACTTCGTGTACAAAACGGACAATCTCTTTCGAAGTATGAGGGTTTCATACGGAAACTCGTCTGTTAGAAAGGGATTTCATTTTTTTGAGCCTATTTGAATTCCATAGTTTTTCTGTGTTCAAAATGCACCATTCAAAGCCAAGTCATCAATTTACAACCCTTTCTAACTTCATTTGTTACTTTTCATGCATTTACTGATTATTTTGAGCTATAAGACCATGAAATTGAAAAGCATTTGAAATGAACTCTGAAAAGGTTCCAAGTTTGCATGGTATCATCATTTCACCCACATAGCATGTGCGAGAAAGTTGAGAGGGTTACGGCAAAAACTGGGTGCACTTCGTGTACAAAACGGACTATCTCTTTCGAAGTATCAGGGTTTCATACGGAAACTCGTCCGTTACAAAGGGATTTCATTTTTTTGAACTTATTTGAACTCCATAGTTTTTCTGTGTTCAAAATGCACCATTCAAAGCCACATCATCAATTTACAACCCTTTCTCGCTTCATTTGTTATTTTTCATGCATTTACTCATTATTTTGAGCTATAAGACCATGAAATTGAAAAGCATTTGAAATGAACTCTGAAAAGGTTCCAAGTTGGCATGGTATCATCATTTCACCCACATAGCATGTGCGAGAAAGTTGAGAGGGTTACGGCAAAAACTGGATGCACTTCGTGTACAAAACGGACAATCTCTTTCGAAGTATCATGGTTTAATACGGAAACTCGTGTGTTACAAAGGGATTTCATTTTTTTGAACTTATTTGAACTCCATAGTTTTTATGTGTTCAAAATGCACCATTCAAAGCCACATCATCAATTTACAACCCTTTCTGACTTCATTTGTTACTTTTCATGCATTTACTCATTATTTTGAGCTATAAGACCATGAAATTGAAAAGCATTTGAAATGAACTCTGAAAAGGTTCCAAGTTGGCATGGTATCATCATTTCACCCACATAGCATGTGCAGGAAAGTTGAGAGGGTTACGGCAAAAACTGGATGCACTTCGTGTACAAAACGGACAATCTCTTTCGAAGTATGAGGGTTTCATACGGAAACTCGTCTGTTAGAAAGGGATTTCATTTTTTTGAACCTATTTGAACTCCATAGTTTTTCTGTGTTCAAAATGCACCATTCAAAGCCACGTCATCAATTTACAACCCTTTCTGACTTCATTTGTTACTTTTCATGCATTTACTGATTATTTTGAGCTATAAGACCATGAAATTGAAAAGCATTTGAAATGAACTCTGAAAAGGTTCCAAGTTGGCATGGTATCATCATTTCACCCACATAGCATGTGCGAGAAAGTTGAGAGGGTTACGGCAAAAACTGGATGCACTTCGTGTACAAAACGGACAATCTCTTTCGAAGTATGAGGGTTTCATACGGAAACTCGTCTGTTACAAAGGGATTTCATTTTTTTGAACTTATTTGAACTCCATAGTTTTTCTGTGTTCAAAATGCACCATTCAAAGCCACATCATCAATTTACAACCCTTTCTCGCTTCATTTGATATTTTTCAAGCATTTACTGATTATTTTGAGCCATAAGACCATGAAATTGAAAAGCATTTGAAATGAACTTTGAAAAGGTTCCAAGTTGGCATGGTATCATCATTTCACCCACATAGCATGTGCGAGAAAGTTGAGAGGGTTACGGCAAAAACTGGATGCACTTCGTGTACAAAACGGACAATCTCTTTCGAAGTATCATGGTTTCATACGGAAACTCGTCTGTTACAAAGGGATTTCATTTTTTTGAACTTATTTGAACTCCATAGTTTTTATGTGTTCAAAATGCACCATTCAAAGCCACATCATCAATTTACAACCCTTTCTGACTTCATTTGTTACTTTTCATCCATTTACTCATTATTTTGAGCTATAAGACCATGAAATTGAAAAGCATTTGAAATGAACTCTGAAAAGGTTCCAAGTTGGCATGGTATCATCATTTCACCCACATAGCATCTGCGATAAAGTTGAGAGGGTTACGGCAAAAACTGGATGCACTTCGTGTACAAAACGGACAATCTCTTTCGAAGTATGAGGGTTTCATACGGAAACTCGTCTATTAGAAAGGGATTTCATTTTTTTGAACCTATTTGAACTCCATAGTTTTTCTGTGTTCAAAATGCACCATTCAAAGCCACGTCATCAATTTACAACCCTTTCTGACTTCATTTGTTACTTTTCATGCATTTACTGATTATTTTGAGCTATAAGATCATGAAATTGAAAAGCATTTGAAATGAACTCTGAAAAGGTTCCAAGTTGGCATGGTATCATCATTTCACCCACATAGCATGTGCGAGAAAGTTGAGAGGGTTACGGCAAAAACTGGATGCACTTCGTGTACAAAACGGACAATCTCTTTCGAAGTATCAGGGTTTCATACGGAAACTCGTCCGTTACAAAGGGATTTCATTTTTTTGAACTTATTTGAACTCCATAGTTTTTCTGTGTTCAAAATGCACCATTCAAAGCCACATCATCAATTTACAACCCTTTCTCGCTTCATTTGTTATTTTTCATGCATTTACTCATTATTTTGAGCTATAAGACCATGAAATTGAAAAGCATTTGAAATGAACTCTGAAAAGGTTCCAAGTTGGCATGGTATCATCATTTCACCCACATAGCATGTGCGAGAAAGTTGAGAGAGTTACGGCAAAAACTGGATGCACTTCGTGTACAAAACGGACAATCTCTTTCGAAGTATCATGGTTTAATACGGAAACTCGTCTGTTACAAAGGGATTTCATTTTTTTGAACTTATTTGAACTCCATAGTTTTTATGTGTTCAAAATGCACCATTCAAAGCCACATCATCAATTTACAACCCTTTCTGACTTCATTTGTTACTTTTCATGCATTTACTCATTATTTTGAGCTATAAGACCATGAAATTGAAAAGCATTTGAAATGAACTCTGAAAAGGTTCCAAGTTGGCATGGTATCATCATTTCACCCACATAGCATGTGCAGGAAAGTTGAGAGGGTTACGGCAAAAACTGGATGCACTTCGTGTACAAAACGGACAATCTCTTTCGAAGTATGAGGGTTTCATACGGAAACTCGTCTGTTAGAAAGGGATTTCATTTTTTTGAACCTATTTGAACTCCATAGTTTTTCTGTGTTCAAAATGCACCATTCAAAGCCACGTCATCAATTTACAACCCTTTCTGACTTCATTTGTTACTTTTCATGCATTTACTGATTATTTTGAGCTATAAGACCATGAAATTGAAAAGCATTTGAAATGAACTCTGAAAAGGTTCCAAGTTGGCATGGTATCATCATTTCACCCACATAGCATGTGCGAGAAAGTTGAGAGGGTTACGGCAAAAACTGGATGCACTTCGTGTACAAAACGGACAATCTCTTTCGAAATATGAGGGTTTCATACGGAAACTCGTCTGTTACAAAGGGATTTCATTTTTTTTGAACTTATTTGAACTCCATAGTTTTTCTGTGTTCAAAATGCACCATTCAAAGCCACATCATCAATTTACAACCCTTTCTCGCTTCATTTGATATTTTTCAAGCATTTACTGATTATTTTGAGCCATAAGACCATGAAATTGAAAAGCATTTGAAATGAACTTTGAAAATGTTCCAAGTTGGCATGGTATCATCATTTCACCCACATAGCATGTGCGAGAAAGTTGAGAGGGTTACGACAAAAACTGGATGCACTTCGTGTACAAAACGGACAATCTCTTTCGAAGTATCATGGTTTCATACGGAAACTCGTCTGTTACAAAGGGATTTCATTTTTTTGAATTTATTTGAACTCCATAGTTTTTCTATGTTCAAAATGCACCATTCAAAGCCACATCATCAATTTACAACCCTTTCTCGGTTCATTTGATATTTTTCAAGCATTTACTGATTATTTTGAGCCATAAGACCATGAAATTGAAAAGCATTTGAAATGAACTTTGAAAAGGTTCCAAGTTGGCATGGTATCATCATTTCACCCACATAGCATGTGCGAGAAAGTTGAGAGGGTTACCGCAAAAACTGGATGCACTTCGTGTACAAAACGGACAATCTCTTTCGAAGTATCATGGTTTCATACGGAAACTCGTCTGTTACAAAGGGATTTCATTTTTTTGAACTTATTTGAACTCCATAGTTTTTATGTGTTCAAAATGCACCATTCAAAGCCACATCATCAATTTACAACCCTTTCTGACTTCATTTGTTACTTTTCATGCATTTACTGATTATTTTGAGCTATAAGACCATGAAATTGAAAAGCATTTGAAATGAACTCTGAAAAGGTTCCAAGTTGGCATGGTATCATCATTTCACCCACATAGCATGTGCGAGAAAGTTGAGAGGGTTACGGCAAAAACTGGATGCACTTCGTGTACAAAACGGACAATCTCTTTCGAAATATGAGGGTTTCATACGGAAACTCGTCTGTTACAAAGGGATTTCATTTTTTTGAACTTATTTGAACTCCATAGTTTTTCTGTGTTCAAAATGCACCATTCGAAGCCACAATATCAATTTACAACCCTTTCTGTCTTCATTTGTTATTTTTCATGCATTTACTTATTATTATGAGCGATAAGACCATGAAATTGAAAAGCTTTTGAAATGAACTCTGAAAAGGTTCCAAGTTGCCATGGTATCATCATTTCACCCACATAGCATGTGCGAGAAAGTTGAGAGGGTTACCGCAAAAACTGGATGCACTTCGTGTACAAAACGGACAATCTCTTTCGAAGTATCAGGGTTTCATACGGAAACTCGTCTGTTACAAAGGGATTTCATTTTTTTGAACTTATTTGAACTCCATAGTTTTTCTGTGTTCAAAATGCACCATTCAAAGCCACATCATCAATTTACAACCCTTTCTGACTTCATTTGTTACTTTTCATGCATTTACTGATTATTTTGAGCTATAGGACCATGAAATTGAAAAGCATTTGAAATGAACTCTGAAAAGGTTCCAAGTTAGCATGGTATCATCATTTCACCCACATAGCATGTGCGGGAAAGTGGAGAAGGTTACGGCAAAACCTGGATGCACTTCGTGTACAAAACGGACAATCTCTTTCGAAGTATGAGGGTTTCATACGGAAACTCGTCTGTTACAAAGGGATTTCATTTTTTTGAACTTATTTGAACTCCATAGTTTTTCTGTGTTCAAAATGCACCATTCAAAGCCACATCATCAATTTACAACCCTTTCTGACTTGATTTGTTACTTTTCATGCATTTACTGATTATTTTGAGCTATAAGACCATGAAATTGAAAAGCATTTGAAATGAACTCTGAAAAGGTTCCAAGTTGGCATGGTATCATCATTTCACCCACATAGCATATGCGAGAAAGTTGAGAGGGTTACGGAAAAAACTGGATGCACTTCGTGTACATAACGGACAATCTCTTTCGAAGTATGAGGGTTTCATACGGAAACTCGTCTGTTACAAAGGGATTTCATTTTTTTGAACTTATTTGAACTCCATAGTTTTTCTGTGTTCAAAATGCACCATTCAAAGCCACATCATCAATTTTCAACCCTTTGCGACTCAGGCATTAGTCCCGGTTCGTAATGTACTCCAAAGTGCGTCGGTCACCGTACATCCATTGGTGGTTCATCTCTATTATGAAATTAAGTATATATCAAAAAACCATTGCAGAACAAAATGAATAGAGAAATGACCAAATTAATACAAGTTCATCATCACATTAAAACCAAAGCACAATAGTGACCAAATGTTATTATTGAAAAATAAATACATAAAGTTCTCTCATAAAACAACATACAACTATGTAAAACATTTAAATGCAACAACAAATGCGATCAAAATTGCAAGTAAGGTAACAATTGGCCCAACAACATAATGGTACCAAGCCTCTTTATCAATGGCATATTTTCTAATATTCCTAATCTTCAAGCGCATTTCATCCATCTTCAAGCGCATTGCATCCATCTTCAACCGCATCGCATCGATCTTCATCTTGCGATCGTCAATGACCTCGGCAACATGCAACTCCGTTTCCATATTCTTATCCTCAATTAGTTTCAATTTTTCCTTCAAGTATTTGTTTTCTTTTTCAACCAAACTTAACTTCTCGAGAAGCATTTCTAAATGGGTTGGAATTTCTGGTTCACATACCTCCTAGATTAAAAATATATGTCACGTTGCTCATCATAATTGTCATAAACAATAAATGAACCAAATAGTTATGAAAAGATAATATATACCACATCTGAATCATAGACAGGACGAGGGCCGACGGGGGCGGATACCAAAACCATCGCACTATATAATAACAATGAATAATAAAACTAAAAAATTAGACAAGTATCAATCTGAAGTCAGATTTTTTTCTTTCAAAAAGAAGATAAGAACAAGAGGCTCACCACGATGGTGCCGGCGACGAGATCGGCGCGGGCGATGGACGGCGGTGAAGACGGGGCGGGGACGGGGCGTGACGGACCGCTAAATCTAGACAAGTCTCGTTGAAAATGGAGCTCGGAGGTCGAGTTTCGAGAGGAGAAAGCTTAACTAGTGTGGCTCGGGCATTTCATCGAACACCTCATGTGCATAGGAGGTGAACTAGAGCACCCAAATGCCCTCCCCTCGCCGGCTCAACAAAAACAGAGCACTGTGGAGTGCTCTGCCGTGGCGGTGGGTATATATGCAGGCAAGTTATTTGTCCTGGTTCGTGGCATGAACCGGGACTAAAGGATGTGGGCTAGCAGCAAGGACCATTGGTCCCGGTTCATGGCTCGAACCGGGACAAATGGTTCCACACGAACCGGGACTAATGACCATGAGGCCTCGGCCGCCCCCCTGGGCTCACGAACCGGGTCTAATACCCCCCATTGGTCCCAAGAACCGGGACCAATGGGCTCGCCAGGCCCGAACAATAGCCATGTTCCTACTAGTGGATATGTATCTCCCCAACAAGCAAATCATACTTCATCTTGACACGGGGAATAGGGCATTCAAATCTCCCAATAAGAATCGATGAAGTCTTTTCGATAGCATTGATGCAATGTACTTGATATCGTTTCTTCGTTAAGTGCACGGTATGCTCATTACCTTTGACGTGGAAAGTGACATTGCCTTTGTTGCAATCTATAACAGCCCCTGTAGTTTTTAAAAAGGGTCTTCCGAGGATGACGGCCATGCCATCGTCCTCAGGGATATCCAAGATAACAAAGTCTGTTAAGATAGTGGTGTTAGCAACCACAACAGGCACATCCTCGCAAATGCCGATAGGAAAGCAGTTGATTTGTCGGCCATTTGCAGAGAAATTTTAGTGGGTGTCAACTTATCCAATTCAAGTCTACGATAAAGAGAGAGCGACATAACACTAAAACCAGCTCCAAGGTCACATAAGGCAGTTCTTACATAGTTTTCTTTAATGGAGCAAGGTATAGTGGGCACTCTGGGATCACCAAGTTTCTTAGGAGTTCCACCCTTGAAAGTGTAGTTGGCAAGCATGGTGGAGATCTCAATATCTGGTATCTTCCGTTTATTAGTCACGATATCTTTCATGTACTTGGCATACAGAGACATCTTGAGCATGTCAGTTAACCGCATCTGTAGAAAGATGGGTCTTATCATCTCAACGAAGCGCTCAAAATCCTCATCATCCTTTTTCTTGGATGTCTTAGGAGGAAAGGGCATATAGCTCTGAACCCATGGCTCCCTTTCTTTACCATGCTTCCTAGCAGTAAAGTCATCCTTATTGTATCTCTTAGGTTGTGGGTTATCAGGATTAACCATAGGTTCAATCTCCACATCCTCATCATTGCTAGGTTGAGCATTACTATGAACATCACTGTCCATATTGTCACCAGGTTCATGTTCATCACCATATTGTGTTTCCGCATCAGACGCAGAAATATCATTAGGTTCTTCGGGTGTGATAGTATTTGGTGAACTGGCATGTAGGTTTCTATCATCCTTCTTCTTCTCCTTAGGATGACTGTGTGTATCAGTATTGATTCCTTGAGAATCTTGATCAATTCTCTTAGGATGACCTTCAGGATACAAAGGTTCCTGAGTCATTTTGCCTCCTCTAGTAATGACTCTGACAGAGTTGTCATTTAATTCATTGAGGAGGTCATTCTGAGCTTTATGTACTTGTTCTACCTGAGTAGTAATCATAGAGGCATGTTTACTCAGAAGCTTCAGATCATTGACATTTATGTCTACACAAGCACTTAAATGGCTAAGCATACGAGTACTTTGTTCCAAATGTCTGCTAACATAATCATTGAAACTTTGTTGTTTGGCAACAAAGTTGTCAAAATCATCAAAGCATAGGCTAGCAGGTTTATCAAAAGGAATATCACTCTCATCAAGTCTACGAAGAGAATTCACTTCTACTACCTGTATCGGGTTATCGAGACCATGGATCTCTTCCATAGGTGGTAGATTTTTGACATCTTCAGATCTAATGCCTTTCTCTTGCATAGATTTCTTGGCTTCTTGCATATCTTCGGGACTGAGGAATAGAATACCTCTTTTCTTAGGAGTTGGGTTAGGAGGTGGTTCGGGAATAGTCCAAGCATTATCGTTGATCGAGATGTTATTCAGTAGGGTCTCAGCTTGTTCTACAGTTCGTTCCCTAAAAACACAACCGACATAGCTATCTAGGTGGTCTCTAGAGGCAGGCATCGGTAAGTCCGTTATAGAGGATATCAAGTATTTCGTTCTTCTTAAGAGGGTGATCAGGCAAAGCATTCTGTAGCTGGACGAGCCTCCCCCAAGCTTGTGGGAGACTCTCTTCTTAGAGTTGAGCAAAGTTGTATATTTCCTGCAAGGCAGCTTGCTTCTTATGGGCAGAGAAATATTTCTCACAAAAGTAATAGACCATATCCTGGGGATTACTAACACATCCAGGAGCAAGAGAGGTGAACCAGGCTTTAGCATCATCCATTAGAGATAAAAGAAACAACTTAAGGATATAGTAGTGGCGGATCTTCTCCTCATTAGTGAAAAGGGTGGCTATATCGTGTAGTTTGGCAAGATGGGCTACGACCGTGTCAGACTCATAATCATGAAAAGGATCAGATTCGACTAGAGAGATTATCTCAGGATCGACAGAGAATTCATAATCATTATCGGTGATAAAGATAGGTGAAGTGGCAAACTTCAGGTCGTATTTCATCCTAGCTTTCAGAGATTTTTCCTTCCACCTGAGAAGTAATTTCTCAGCGTCATAGGCATCCTTACATGCAAGAAAATCCTCAGCTATCTCTCCCTCCATAACGTAACCCTCAGGTATATCAGGCAATTCATATCTAGGAGAGCTAGATCTAACAGGAGCAAAAGCAGGTTCTATCTCAATAGTATCGGCAGTTTCAGAAGCATCACGAGCATTGGGAGTAACTCTAGCAATATGAGCATCAAGGAATACCCCTAGTGGAACATCAGGCAAAGTAGTATCTCTAGCAGTATCAAGCATAGCATCATCAGGCAAAATAGCATCTCTAGCAGTATCAAGCATAGCATCATCAGGCATAGTATCTCTAGCAGTAGCATCATAAGCATCATCAAGCACTGGCGACATATAAAGATTTCTAGCAGGAGGTGATGTCGCAAACTTACTCATAACTGAAGGTGAATCAAGTGCAGAGCTAGATGGCAATTCCTTACCTCCCCTCGTAGTTGAGGGCAAGACTTTGGTTTTTGGATCCTTCAGATTATTCATACTAATTAGCAGATATAATTTCCAAGTGACTCAGAGAATATAGCAATACCTCCCCGGCAACGGCGCCAGAAAAATGCTGACTGGCACTCTCTGGCAATAGCTAGACGAATGGTGATTCTATGACAACAAACCTTCCGCTGCAACGGCACCACAAGAATGCTACTAGCACTCCCGAGCAATGAAACTAGAAGAAAGTTGTTGACGGCCCACCAGCGCATAGGTTCGCTGTAGTTTTCGAGGGTAGAGTATTCAACCCAAATTTGTTGGTTCGCACGACGGGAGGTGAGAGAATACTCCCAAGTATTAGCACCTGAATTTGTCAGATTCAACCACATCTGAAAGATTAGTATCTGCAAGCAAAGTAGTAACAGCAAAGTAGTATGATAACAACGGTGTCAGAAATGATCTGTTGACACGACAGACTATTTCTAACGATTGTATCAATGGCGCCAAGTTGCCTCGTTGACGGAAATTGTCAGTTCCCGTCAATGACCAGCGACCAATATTGTAGCAGGTAGCACAGTGTAACGAGTAATAGTAGTGGGAATGAACAGCAGTAGTGACAGCAGTAGCAAGTAGCAACAGTAGCAAGCGACAGTAGTAGCAACAGTAGCAGCAGAGCAAGACAAGTAACAGCAGAAGAGCAAGACAAGTAACTATTGGGGAACGTCGCATGGGGAACAAAAATTTTCCTACGCGCACGAAGACCTATCATGGTGATGTCCATCTACGAGAGGGGATGAGTGATCTACGTACCCTTGTAGATCGTACAGCAGAAGCGATTAGAGATCGCGGTTGATGTAGTGGAACGTCCTCACGTCCCTCGATCCGCCCCGCGAACAATCCCGCGATCAGTCCCACGATCTAGTACCGAACGGACGGCACCTCCGCGTTCAGCACACGTACAGCTCGACGATGATCTCGGCCTTCTTGATCCAGCAAGAGAGACGGAGAGGTAGAAGAGTTCTTCGGCAGCGTGACGGCGCTCCGGAGGTTGGTGATGATCTCGTCTCAGCAGGGCTCCGCCCGAGCTCCGCAGAAACGCGATCTAGAGGAAAAACTATGGAGGTATGTGGTCGGGCAGCCGTGAGAAAGTCGTCTCAAATCTGCCCTAAAAGCCCCATATATATAGGAGGAGGGAGGGGGACCTTGCCTTGGGGTCCAAGGGATCCCCAAGGGGTCGGCCGAGCCAGGGGGGAGGATTCTCCCCCCAAACCGAGTCCTATTTGGTTTGGTGGGAGGGAGTCCTTCCCCCTTCCCACTTCTTCCTTTTTTTCTTCTTCTTCCCTTTGATTTTTCTATCTTGGCGCATAGGGGATTGGTGGGCTGTCCCACCAGCCCACTAAGGGCTGGTGTGACCCCCCCAAATGCCTATGGGCTTCCCCGGAGTGGGTTGCCCCCCTCCGGTGAACTCCCGGAACCCATTCGTCATTCCCGGTACATTCCCGGTAACTCCGAAAACCTTCCGGTAATCAAATGAGGTCATCCTATATATCAATCTTCGTTTCCGGACTATTCGGGAAACCCTCGCGACGTCCGTGATCTCATCCGGGACTCCGAACAACATTCGGTAACCAACCATATAACTCAAATACGCATAAAACAACGTCGAACCTTAAGTGTGCAGACCCTGCGGGTTCGAGAACTATGTAGACATGACCCGAGAGACTCCTCGGTCAATATCCAATAGCGGGACCTGGATGCCCATATTGGATCCTACATATTCTACGAAGATCTTATCGTTTGAACCTCAGTGCCAAGGATTCGTATAATCCCGTATGTCATTCCCTTTGTCCTTCGGTATGTTACTTGCCCGAGATTCGATCGTCAGTATCCGCATACCTATTTCAATCTCGTTTACCAGCAAGTCTCTTTACTCGTTCCGTAATACAAGATCCCGCAACTTACACTAAGTTACATTGCTTGCAAGGCTTGTGTGTGATGTTGCATTACCGAGTGGGCCCCGAGATACCTCTCCGTCACACGGAGTGACAAATCCCAGTCTTGATCCATACTAACTCAACTAACACCTTCGGAGATACCTGTAGAGCATCTTTATAGTCACCCAGTTACGTTGCGACGTTTGATACACACAAAGCATTCCTCCGCTGTCAGTGAGTTATATGATCTCATGGTCATAGGAATAAATACTTGACACGCAGAAAATAGTAGCAACAAAATGACACGATCAACATGCTACGTCTATTAGTTTGGGTCTAGTCCATCACGTGATTCTCCCTAATGACGTGATCCAGTTATCAAGCAACAACACCTTGTTCATAATCAGAAGACACTGACTATCATCGATCAACTGGCTAGCCAACTAGAGGCATGCTAGGGACGGTGTTTTGTCTATGTATCCACACATGTAAATGAGTCTTCATTCAATACAATTATAGCATGGATAATAAACTATTATCTTGATACAGGAATTATAATAATAACTATACATTTATCATTGCCTCTAGGGCATAATTCCAACAGTCTCCCACTTGCACTAGAGTCAATAATCTAGCCCTCACATCACCATGTGAATTACATTGTAATAAATCTAACACCCATACAGTTCTGGTGTCGATCATGTTTTGGCCGTGGAAGAGGTTTAGTCAGCGGGTCTGCTACATTCAGATCCGTGTGCACTTTGCATATATTTACGTCCTCCTACTCGACATAGTCGCGGATGAGGTTGAAGCGTCGTTTGATGTGTCTGGTCTTCTTGTGAAACCTTGGTTCCTTTGCTAAGGCAATGGCACCAGTGTTGTTACAGAACAAGGTTATTGGATCCAGTGCACTTGGCACCACTCCAAGATCCGTCATGAACTGCTTCATCCAGACACCCTCCTTAGCCGCCTCCGAGGCAGCCATGTACTCCGCTTCACATGTAGAATCTGCTACGACGCTTTGCTTGGAACTGCACCAGCTTACTGCACCCCCATTAAGAATAAATACGTATCTGGTTTGCGACTTAGAGTCGTCCGGATCTGTGTCAAAGCTTGCATCGACGTAACCTTTTACGGCGAGCTCTTCGTCACCTCCATACACGAGAAACATCTCCTTAGTCCTTTTCAGGTACTTCAGGATATTCTTGACCGCCGTCCAGTGATCCACTCCTGGATTACTCTGGAACCTACCTGCCATACTTATGGCCAGGCTAACATCCGGTCTAGTGCACAGCATCGCATACATGATAGAGCCTATGGCTGAAGCATAGGGGACGGAGCGCATATGCTCTCTATCTTCATCAGTTGCTGGGCACTGAGTCTTACTCAATCTCGTACCTTGTAACACTGGCAAGAACCCTGTCTTGGACTGTTCCATTTTGAACCTCTTCAAAACTTTATCAAGGTATGTGCTTTGTGAAAGTCCTATCAGGCGCTTTGATCTATCCCTATAGATCTTAATGCCTAGAATGTAAGCAGCTTCTCCTAGGTCCTTCATAGAGAAACTTTTATTCAAGTAATCTTTTATGCTCTCCAAAAGTTCTACGTTGTTTCCAATCAGTAATATGTCATCCACATATAATATTAGAAACGCCACAGAGCTCCCACTCACTTTCTTGTAAATACAAGATTCTCCAACCACTTGTATAAACCCAAATGCTTTGATCACCTCATCAAAGCGTTTGTTCCAACTCCGAGATGCTTGCACCAGTCCATAAATGGATCGCTGGAGCTTGCACACCTTGTCAGCATTTTTGGGATCGACAAAACCTTCGGGTTGCATCATATACAACTCTTCCTTAAGAAAACCGTTAAGGAACGCCGTTTTGACATCCATCTGCCAGATTTCATAATCGAAAAATGCAGCTATTGCTAACATGATTCTGACGGACTTAAGCATCGCTACGGGAGAGAAAGTCTCATCGTAGTCAATTCCTGGAACTTGTGAAAAACCTTTTGCCACAAGTCGAGCTTTATAAACGGTCACATTACCGTCAGCGTCCGTCTTCTTCTTAAAGATCCATTTGTTCTGAATAGCCTTGCGGCCTTCAGGCAGCATCTCCAAAGTCCACACTTTGTTCTCATACATGGATCCTATCTCGGATTTCATGGCTTCTAGCCATTTATTGGAATCTGGGCCCACCATTGCTTCTTCATAATTTGCAGGTTCATTGTTGTCTAACAACATGATTGATAAGACGGGATTACCGTACCACTCTGGAGCAGCGCGTGATCTCGTCGACCTGCGTGGTTCAACAGAAACTTGAACTGGAGTTTCATGATCATCATCATTAACTTCCTCCTCAACCGGCGTCGCAATGACAGAGGTTTCCCCTTGCCCTGCGCCACCATCCAGAGGGATGAGAGGTTCGACAACCTCGTCAAGTTCTATCTTCCTCCCACTCAATTCTCTCGAGAGAAACTCCTTCTCGAGAAAAGTTCCGTTCTTAGCAACAAACACTTTGCCCTCGGATTTGAGATAGAAGGTGTACCCAACTGTCTCTCTTGGGTAACCTATGAGGACGCACCTTTCCGCTTTGGGTTCCAGCTTTTCAGGCTGAAGCTTTTTGACATAAGCATCACATCCCCAAACTTTAAGAAACGACAACTTTGGCCTTTTGCCATACCACAGTTCGTATGGTGTCGTCTCAACGGATTTCGATGGTGCCCTATTTAAAGTGAATGCAGCTGTTTCTAATGCATAACCCCAAAAGGATAACGGCAAATCAGTAAGAGACATCATAGATCGCACCATTTCTAATAACGTACGATTACGACGTTCGGACACACCATTACGCTGTGGTGTTCCAGGCGGTGTTAACTGCGAAACAATTCCACATTGTCTTAAGTGAGTACCAAACTCGAAACTCAGATACTCACCCCCACGATCAGACCGTAGGAACTTGATCTTCTTGTTACGATGATTTTCCACTTCACTCTGAAATTGTTTGAACTTTTCAAATGTTTCAGACTTGTGCTTCATCAAGTAGACATAACCATATCTACTTAGATCGTCAGTGAAGGTGAGAAAATAACGATATCCGCCGCGTGCCTCCACGCTCATTGGACCACACACATCGGTATGTATGATTTCCAACAAGTCACTTGCACGCTCCATTGTTCCGGAGAACGGAGTCTTAGTCACCTTGCCCATGAGGCATGGTTCGCACGTGTCAAGTGAATCAAAGTCAAGTGACTCCAAAAGTCCATCAGCATGGAGTTTCTTCATGCGCTTTACACCAATATGACCCAAGCGGCAGTGCCACAAAAATATGGCGCTATGATTGTTTACTCTAACTCTTTTGGTCTCAATGTTATGTATATGCGTATCTCTATCAAGATTCAATATGAACAATCCTCTCACATTCGGTGCATGACCATAAAAGATGTTACTCATAGAAATAGAACAACCATTATTCTCAGACTTAAAAGAGTAACCGTCTCGCAATAAACAAGATCTAGATATAATGTTCATGCTCAACGCAGGCACTAAATAACAATGATTCAAGTTCATCACTAATCCCGATGGCAGTTGAAGTGACACTGTGCCGACGGCGATTGCATCAACCTTGGAACCGTTTCCTACGCGCATCGTCACTTCGTCTTTCGCCAGCCTTCGTCTATTCCGCAGTTCCTGCTTCGAGTTGCAAATGTGAGCAACAGAACCGGTATCGAATACCCAGGCACTACTACGAGAGCTGGTTAAGTACACATCAATAACATGTATATCAAATATACCTGATTTTTCTTTGCCCGCCTTCTTATCTGCCAGATACTTGGGGCAATTGCGCTTCCAGTGACCCATACCCTTGCAATAGAAGCACTCTGTTTCAGGCTTAGGTCCAGCCTTGGGTTTCTTCGGCGGATTGGCAACAGGCTTGCCGCTCTTCTTCGAATTGCCCTTCTTGCCTTTGCCGTTTCTCTTGAAACTAGTGGTCTTGCTTACCATCAACACTTGATGTTCTTTACGGAGTTCAGACTCTGCGACTTTCAGCATCGCAAACAACTCGTCGGGAGACTTGTTCATCCCTTGCATGTTGAAGTTCAACACAAAGCCTTTATAGCTTGGCGGCAGTGATTGGAGGATTCTGTCAGTGATAGCTTCTTGCGGGAGTTCAATCCCCAGTTCAGCTAGACGGTTTGAGTACCCAGACATTTTGAGCACATGTTCACTGACAGACGAGTTTTCCTCCATCTTGCAAGCATAGAATTTATCGGAGGTCTCATACCTCTCGATCCGGGCGTTCTTCTGAAAGATAAACTTCAACTCCTGGAACATCTCAAATGCTCCATGACGCTCAAAGCGACGTTGAAGTCCCGGTTCTAAGCCATACAAGACTGCACATTGAACTATTGAGTAGTCCTCCTTACGCGCTAACCAAGCGTTCTTAACATCCTGATCAGCCGTAGCGGGTGGTTCATCTCCTAGCGCAGCATTAAGGACATAATCCTTCTTTCCAGCTTGTAAGATTAGCTTAAGATTACGAGCCCATTCTACAAAGTTGCTTCCATCATCTTTCAACTTAGCTTTCTCTAGGAACGTATCAAAATTGAGGATGACACTTGCGTGAGCCATGATCTACAACACAAATATATTCAAAGTGGACTTAGACTATGTTCAAGATAATTAGAGTTCAACTTAATCAAATTATATGCTAAACTCCCACTCAAAAAGTACATCTCTCTAGTCATTTGAGTGGTTCATGATCCACTTACACTATCCCAAGTCCGATCATCACGTGAGTCGAGAGTAGTTTCAGTGGTAAGCATCCCTATGCTAATCATATCAACTATATGATTCATGATCGACCTTTCGGTCTCATGTGTTCCGAGGCCATGTCTGCACATGCTAGGCTCGTCAAGCTTAACCCGAGTGTTCCGCGTGCGCAACTGTTTTGCACCCGTTGTATGTGAACGTTGAGTCTATCACACCCGATCATCACGTGGTGTCTCGAAACGACGAACTGTAGCAACGGTGCACAGTCGGGGAGAACACAATTTCGTCTTGAAATTTTAGTGAGAGATCACCTCATAATGCTACCGTCGTTCTAAGCAAAATAAGGTGCATAAAAGGATTAACATCACATGCAATTCATAAGTGACATGATATGGCCATTATCACGTGCTTCTTGATCTCCATCACCAAAGCACCGGCACGATGTTCTTGTCACCGGCGCCACACCATGATCTCCATCATCATGATCTCCATCAACGTGTCGCCATCGGGGTTGTCGTGCTACTTATGCTATCACTACTAAAGCTACATCCTAGCAAAATAGTAAACGCATCTGCAAGCACATATGTTAGTATAAAGACAACCCTATGGCTCCTGCCGGTTGCCGTACCATCGACGTGCAAGTCGATATTTCTATTACAACATGATCATCTCATACATCCAATATATCACATCACATCATTGGCCATATCACATCACAATCATACCCTGCAAAAACAAGTTAGACGTCCTCTAATTTTGTTGTTGCATGTTTTACGTGGTGACCAAGGGTATCTAGTAGGATCGCATCTTACTTACGCAAACACCACAACGGAGATATATGAGTTGCTATTTAACCTCATCCAAGGACCTCCTCGGTCAAATCCGATTCAACTAAAGTTGGAGAAACCGTCACTTGCCAGTCATCTTTGAGCAAAGGGGGTTACTCGTAACGATGAAACCAGTCTCTCGTAAGCGTACGAGTAATGTCGGTCCAAGCCGCTTCAATCCAACAATACCGCGGAATCAAGAAAAGACTAAGGAGGGCAGCAAAACGCACATCACCGCCCACAAAACCTTTTGTGTTCTACTCGAGAAGACATCTACGCATGAACCTAGCTCATGATGCCACTGTTGGGGAACGTCGCATGGGAAACAAAAATTTTCCTACGCGCACGAAGACCTATCATGGTGATGTCCATCTACGAGAGGGGATGAGTGATCTACGTACCCTTGTATATCGTACAGCAGAAGCGATTAGAGATCGCGGTTGATGTAGTGGAACGTCCTCACGTCCCTCGATCCGCCCCGCGAACAATCCCGCGATCAGTCCCACGATCTAGTACCGAACGGACGGCACCTCCGCGTTCAGCACACGTACAGCTCGACGATGATCTCGGCCTTCTTGATCCAGCAAGAGAGACGGAGAGGTAGAAGAGTTCTCCGGCAGCGTGACGGCGCTCCGGAGGTTGGTGATGATCTCGTCTCAGCAGGGCTCCGCCCGAGCTCCGCAGAAACGCGATCTAGAGGAAAAACTATGGAGGTATGTGGTCGGGCAGCCGTGAGAAAGTCGTCTCAAATCTGCCCTAAAAGCCCCATATATATAGGAGGAGGGAGGGGGACCTTGCCTTGGGGTCCAAGGGATCCCCAAGGGGTCGGCCGAGCCAGGGGGGAGGACTCTCCCCCCCAAACCGAGTCCTACTTGGTTTGGTGGGAGGGAGTCCTTCCCCCTTCCCACTTCTTCCTTTTTTTTTCTTCTTCCCTTTGATTTTTCTATCTTGGCGCATAGGGGATTGGTGGGCTGTCCCACCAGCCCACTAAGGGCTGGTGTGACCCCCCCAAATGCCTATGGGCTTCCCCGGAGTGGGTTGCCCCCCTCCGGTGAACTCCCGGAACCCATTCGTCATTCCCGGTACATTCCCGGTAACTCCGAAAACCTTCCGGTAATCAAATGAGGTCATCCTATATATCAATCTTCGTTTCCAGACTATTCCGGAAACCCTCGCGATGTCCGTGATCTCATCCGGGACTCCGAACAACATTCGGTAACCAACCATATAACTCAAATACGCATAAAACAACGTCGAACCTTAAGTGTGCAGACCCTGCGGGTTCGAGAACTATGTAGACATGACCCGAGAGACTCCTCGGTCAATATCCAATAGCGGGACCTGGATGCCCATATTGGATCCTACATATTCTACGAAGATCTTATCGTTTGAACCTCAGTGCCAAGGATTCGTATAATCCCGTATGTCATTCCCTTTGTCCTTCGGTATGTTACTTGCCCGAGATTCGATCGTCAGTATCCGCATACCTATTTCAATCTCGTTTACCAGCAAGTCTCTTTACTCGTTCCGTAATACAAGATCCCGCAACTTACACTAAGTTACATTGCTTGCAAGGCTTGTGTGTGATGTTGCATTACCGAGTGGGCCCCGAGATACCTCTCCGTCACACGGAGTGACAAATCCCAGTCTTGATCCATACTAACTCAACTAACACCTTCGGAGATACCTGTAGAGCATCTTTATAGTCACCCAGTTACGTTGCGACGTTTGATACACACAAAGCATTCCTCCGGTGTCAGTGAGTTATATGATCTCATGGTCATAGGAATAAATACTTGACACGCAGAAAATAGTAGCAACAAAATGACACGATCAACATGCTACGTCTATTAGTTTGGGTCTAGTCCATCACGTGATTCTCCCTAATGACGTGATCCAGTTATCAAGCAACAACACCTTGTTCATAATCAGAAGACACTGACTATCATCGATCAACTGGCTAGCCAACTAGAGGCATGCTAGGGACGGTGTTTTGTCTATGTATCCACACATGTAAATGAGTCTTCATTCAATACAATTATAGCATGGATAATAAACTATTATCTTGATACAGGAATTATAATAATAACTATACATTTATTATTGCCTCTAGGGCATAATTCCAACAGTAACAGCAGCAGCAACAGTAGTAGTAGCAGAGCAAGACAAGTAACAGTAGCAGCAACGGTAGTAACAATAGAGCAAGACAAGTAACAGCAGCAGTAGGACAAACTCGTAGGCAATGGGTCGGTGATTTGTTTGGATGATATTCATCATGCAACAGTTATAACACGGAGAGATATGTGGCTAGCTCCCGTTCGTCAATGTGATGTAGGCATGCATTCCGTGTGTCGTCATACGTGCTTAGGGAAAAGAACTTGCATGACATCTATTGTCCATCCCTCCCGTGGCAGCGGGGTCCAAAAGGAAACTACAGGATATTAAGGTTCTCCTTTTAATAAAGAATCGGACCAATGCATTAGCACTTGGTGAACACATGAACTCCTCAAACTATGGTCATCACCGGGAGTGGTTACGCTTATTGTCACTCTGGGGTTGCGGGATTATAACACATAGTAGGTAACTACAACTTGCAAGATCGGATCTAGAACACACATATATTGGTGACAACATAATAATTTCAGATCTGAAATCATGGCACTCGGGCCCTAGTGACAAGCATTGAGCATGGCAAAGTAGTAGCAACATCAATCTCAGAACATAGTGGATACTAGGGATCAATCCCCATCAAAACTAACTCGATTACATGATAGATCGCATCCTAGTCATCACCGCCCAGCGAGCCTACGAATAGATTACTCACGAATGACGAAGAGCTTCATGGAATTGGAGAGGGAAGAAGGTTGATGATGACGATGGCGACGATTTCCCCTCTCCGGAGCGCAAAACGGACTCCAGATCTGCCCTCCAGATGAAGAACAGGTTGTGGCGGCGCCTCCGTATCGCAAACGCGACGAAATCTTCTCTTTTTATTTTTTCTGGGACGAAAGTGAACTTATAGACCTGAGATTGGGGGCGGCAGAGCTGTGTGGGTCCCACAAGCTTGCCCACCGCCACCAGGGGGTGGCGGAGGCAGAGCTTGTGGCCCACTGGCCCACCCCCTCAGGTGGATCTTGGCGCTGGTATTTTTCATATTTTCCAAAAATGCTCCACGTAAATTTCCAGGATGTTTGGGGAACTTTGATTTCCGCACAAAAATAACACCAAGGCAATTCTGCTGAAAACAGCGTCTGTCCAGGTTAGTTCCATTCAAATCATGCAAATTAGAGTCCAAAACAAGGGCAAAATAGTTTGGAAAAGTAGATACGATGCAGACGTATCAGCGCGCCCCGGTGAGTTGTGTCGTACTCGTTGGCCTCCTGCATCGCCTCTTTGCTCTATAAATACCCCAATATTCCAGAAACCCTAAGAAGGAAGGGGACGAAAATCAATTCCAGCCGCCGTAGAGCGAAGATATACCAGATCCATTCTAGACACCATCACGGAGCAGTTCATCATGTCGATTGGTACCTCTTCGATGATGCGTGAGTAGTTCTTTGTAGACCTACGGGTCCATAGTTAGTAGCTGGATGGCTTCCTCTCTCTCTCTCTCTCTCTCTCTCTCTTGATTATCAGTACAATGGTCTCTTGGAGATCCATATGATGTACGTCTTTTCGCGGTGTGCTTGTTGGGATCCGATGAACTTTGAGTTTATGATCAGATCTATGTTTTTATCCATGAAAGTTATTTGATTCTTCTTTGATCTCTTATATGCATGATGGATTATAGACTCGTATTTCTTCTCTGATATTTGGTTTTTTTGGCCAACTTGATCTATTTATCTTGCAATGGGAAGAGGTGCTTTGTGATGGGTTCAATCTTACGGTGCTTGATCCGAGTGATAGAAAGGGAAACGACACGTATGTACCATTGCTATTAAGGATAACAAGATGGGGTCTATTTCTACATAAGTAGATCTTGTGTACATCATGTTATCGTTCTTATTGCATTACTCCGTTTTTCCATGAACTTAATACACTAGATGCATGCTGGATAGTGGTCGATGTGTGGAGTAATAGTAGTAGATGTAGGCAGGAGTTGTTCTACATATCTTGGACGTGATGCCTATATAATGATCATTGCCTCGATATCGTCATGATTATTTGAAGTTCTATCAATTTCCCAATAGTAATTGTTTTCCCATCGTTTGCTATTTTTCTCGAGAGAAGCCACTAGTGAATCATACTCCCCCCGGGTCTCTTCTCATCCTATTTGCCTTGGCGACCTATTTTCCTTTTCTTTTATTTTTAGATCTATTAAACCAAAAATACAAAAATATCATGCTACAATTTATTGTTTCGTGATCTATTTATCCTATCTAGCACTTTTACCTCATGTTATTTGCCTATCTTGAGGCGCCCTACCCGAAAGGGATTGACAACCCCATTAACACGTCGGGTTGCGAGTATTTGTTATTTGTGTGCAGATGATGTTTACGTGGTGTGAGGAGGTTCTCCTACTAGTTCGTTACCTTGGGCTCATCACTGAGGGAAATACCTACCATCACTGTACTACATCATCCCTTCCTCTTTGGGGAAATACCGACGTAGTTCTAGCAGACATTGGTGATGTACGGTAGCGAGCTCAACTTGAGAACAAAGAGGGTTCTCTTTGATCTTGCAAAGATGTCGTTGTTGTACAATGGTATATTGGGCCGATCATCGCTGGTGAAATTCATGACGACGTCTCACCACGCCTAGAATACACTAAAGATGCCAGGGCCGTTGAGCATCATCACCATCCACACCAACAACAAGGATGCAGTTCTCTGTGTCAATAAGCTTTACCGGGCAGCAGCGACAGCATCTACGGACAAGGTGCCTGCTCCAACCAACAAAGCCCTCGGGGAAAAGAGCGAGAACAAGAGTTACGACAAATTTGGTGAGGCTTCCAGGAAGCATGCCATAGAGGTTGTTTGGTTGGGCTTCCAGCCAGCTTCCGTCTACCGGCTTCTAAGCCAAAAGCTCCTATTTAGGGGCTTCCGGCTGCAGCTGTGGCTTTCGGCCTTGTCACAGCCATAGCCGAAAGCCACAGCTGCAGCCGGAAGCCCCTAAATAGGAGCTTTTGGCTTCGAAGCCGGAAGCTGGCTGGAAGCCCAACCAAACACCCCCATAGAGCACAACATGCCCATGGATAACTTACAAGATAACTCTGCCACCAGGAGCAAGAAAAGCAAGGTGACCATTCCCAAGACAAACCAAATGGCACCAAGGAGAATGGCAAGGGAGGCCCCTTCACCATAAGTTCCACCCTCGAGAGCAGATAGGAAAGCACGCTCATCTCATTCATGTGGGCGAATGTCAATGTGTTTTCCTTGCAACCATATGTCATCTTCGGCGTTCCTAGGGAGGTGATTGAGAACACCACCTTACTTTTTGTCCCCATGCACACCCCATCAAACATAAGATTTAGAAGCAAGCACTAGAGCGGCAAGACTTCATTGCTGAAAAATCAAGAAGGTAGAGGTAGCAGATCAGATTCGAGGTGTGCTCCACACCACCTGGATAGCAAATCCAGTAGTGGTGCGAAAGGCAAGTGAGAAATGGAGACTTCGTATTGGCTTCACCCATGTCAGTAAAGCTAGCCCAAAAGACCCTTTCCCCTTATCACACATCGACCAAATAGTGGATTTAACTGCTGGCTGTGACCTATTGTCATTCCTTGACGCCTATTATGGATATCACAAGATTTTCACGGCCTAGGAAGATGAAGATAAAACCGCATTCATTACCCCATGTTGCACAAACTAATTCAAGCTTATTTATTTCGGGTTTAATTGTGTTGGTTCAACATTTGCAAGGGCCATCCACATTGGTTTTGAGCCACAATGCAAGAAATTTGGAGGCATATATGGACGACATAATATTCAAAACCAAGGACAAGGCCACGCAAATTCAATACCTAGAAGAAACCTTTGCAAACTTGCACAAGATCAACTTGAAGCTTAACCTTCAGAAGTGTATGTTTGGAGTCCCATCTGGCAAGCTCTTCGGGTTCTTTGTGTGACAACATAAGATTGAAGCCAACCCCACCAAGATTGAGGCGATCGAGAAGTTGGAGGCACCAAAGCGCGTCAAGGACATATGCCGTCTGGCGGGCTGCATCGCCACCCTCAGGAGGTTCATTTCCAAATCTGTAGAGCGTTGCTACTTCCCAGTCACGTCACCAGAAATTGGCTAGTTGACTCGAGATTGCGTTGGTTTTGCCCTTGAAGAGGAAAGGGTGATGTAGCACAGTAGCAACAAGTATTTCCCTCAGTTGAGAACCAAGGTATCAATCCAGTAGGAGCTCCAAGATGAAGCGCCAAGACACCTGCGCAAGAAACAACAAACTTGCACCCAACACGACAAAGGGGTTGTCAATCCCTTCACGATTGTTTGCAAAAGTGAGATCTGACAGAGAAAGTAAACTAGATCTGAAAACAAAGGATGGAAAATAGACCCAGGGGCCATAGTGTTCACTAGAGGCTTCTCTCATAAAAGCAAATTTCATGGCAGGTAAACAAATTAGTGACGAGCAATTGATAGAATCATGCAAAGTCATAAAGTTATCTAAGGCAATGATCATGCATATAGGCATCACGTCCAAGACAAGTAGACCTATACTGTCAGCATCTACTTCTTATTACTCCACACATCGACCGCTATCCAGCATGCATCTAGTATATTAAGTTCATGAAAACAGAGTAAAGCCTTAAGCAAGATGACATGATGTAGACGGATAAACTCAAACCAATGATGAAAACCCCATCTTTTTACCCTTGATGGTAACAACACGATACGTGCCTCGCTACCCCTTCTGTCACTGGGCAAGGTCACCGCACGGTATGAACCCAAAACCAAGCACTTCTCCCATTGCAAGAATCATAGATCAAGTTGGCAAAACAAAACCGACAACTCGAAGAGAATTACAAGGATATGAAATCATGCATAAAAGAGATCAGCAAAGACTCAAATAAATATCATAGATAATCTGATCATGAATCCACAATTCATGGGATGTCGGCAAACACACCGCCAAGAAGAATTACATTGGATAGATCTCCATGAAGATCATGGAGAACTTTGTATTGAAGATCCAAGAGAGAGAAGAAGCCATCTAGCTACTAGCTATGGACCCGAAGGTCTGTGGTGAACTACTCACGCATCATCGGAGGGGCAATGGTGTTGATGTAGAAGCCTTCCAACTCCGAATCCCTCTCCGGCAGAGTACCAGAATGGTCTCCAGATGGGATCTCGCAGAAGCAGAGGCTTGCGGCGGCGGAAAAGTGATTGAGGCTCTCTTTTCTTCCGTGGCACGATTTATCAGAATTTATAGGCGGAAGTAGTAGGGCACCGGAGCCACGTGGGGCCCATGAGCTCCCACGGCGCGGCCAGGGGGGCGGTGGGCTGGTGGCTCGTGGCGTCCCACTCACTCCGCTGCCTTGGTTCTCAAGTCTTGTATTCGTCTTTTGTTCGAAATAAAATCGTGGCTTTGGACTCCGTTTGATATTCCTATCTGCAAGAGGTCAAAAACACGGCACTAGGCACTGAGTTAATAAATTAGTCCCAAAAAAGACATAAAACATCATATAAATGCATATGAGACATCCAAAGTTGATACTAAAACAGCATGGAACACTAAAAAATTACAGATACGTTGGAGACGTATCAAGCATCCCCAAGCTTAACTCCTGCTCATCCTCGAGTAGGGAAGTGATAAAGACTGAATTTTTGAGGTGGAATCCTACCTAGCTTATTTTGTTCTTTGTAACTCCTTCATTGTGGCATGAATGTTCAGATCCATAAGATTCCAAACAATAGTTCAATGTTGACATGAAAACAATAATACTTCAAGCATGCTAGCAAATTAATCATGAACTTTCAAAATAACAAGGCCGAAAGAAAGTTATCCCTACAAAATCATATAGTCTGGCTATGCTCTATCATCATTGCACAACTAATTTAAATCATGCACAACCTCGGTATTGGCCAAGTAATTGTTTTCACACTTTTACTTTCTCAAACCTTTTTCAACTCTCACGCAATACATGAGCGTGAGCCATGGTTATAGCACTAAAGGTGGAGTGGAGTATGATGGAGGTTGTGAGGAAAAAAGGAAGAAGAAGGTCACATTGACTAGGCATATCAATGAGCTATGGAGATGCTCATCAATAGATATCAATGTGAATGAGTAGGGATTGCTATGTAATGGATGCACTTGAGCTTATAAGTGTATGAAAGCTCACAAAGGAAACTAGCGGTTGTGCACCCAACTTGCTTGCTCATGAAGACCTAGGGCGATTTTGAGGAAGCCCATCATTGGAATATACAAGCCAAGTTATATAAATTCCCCACAAGTATATGGAAGTGACAACATAGGAGACTCTCTATCATGAAGATCATGGTGCTATTTGAAGTACAAGTGTGGAAAAAGGATAGGAGAAATTGTCCCTTCTCTCTTTTCTCTCTTTTTGTGGGCTCTTTGGCCTCTTTTTTTATTTTTTTATTTTGGGGGGCATCTTTGGCCTCTCTTTCGTAAATGGGCTTCCCTGGCCCCTTTTATTTATTCACATGGGGCAATGCTCTATTAATGATGATCATCACACTTACAACTCAAAACTTAGATTAATGATGACTCTATATGAAATGTCTTCGATAGTGTACCGTGACAATGATCTAGCATAGCAATGACATCAAAAAACGGACAAGCCATAGAAACATCATGCTAGCTATCTTACGATCATGCAATGGCAATATGGAAGTGGTGGCACATGTCATGAGACGGAACGGTGGTAGTTGTATGGCAATATATCTCGGAATGGCTATGAAAATGCCATGATAGGTAGATATGGTGGCTGTTTTGAGGGAGGCTATATGGTGGGTTTATGCACCGGCGAAAGTTGCGCGGCACTAGAGAAGATAGTAATGGTGGAAGGTCAAAGTGCATCTAAACCATGGACTCACATTAGTCATCAAGAACTTATATACTTGTTGCAAAAGTTTTATTAGTAATCGAAACAAAGCATTCAACGCATACTCCTAGGGGAAGGGTTGGTAGGTATAAACCATCGCGCGATCCCGACCGCTACACAAAGGATGACAATCAATAAACTAATCATGCTGAAACTTCATCACATAGCGGTTCACCATACGTGCATGCTATGGGAATCACTAACTTCAACACAAGTATGTCTAGATTCACAACACCCTACTAACATAACTCTAATATTACCATAAGCACATCTCAAAACTAATCATGAGGAATCAAACTTATCCTACTAATCAATGCACTTAAATATAGAGGTTTTTTTATTGTATCCTCTTTGGATGCCTATCACATATAGGACTAATTTCATAGCACACGCCAATTACCAAGCTTCTTCAAGAGAGTACTCTCAAAAAGATATAAGTGAAGATCGAGAGTTTCTATTTCTACAAAATATGCCACTGCCGTGCTCTAACAAGATTTAAGTGAAGCACTAGAGCAACAAATCATCTAGACCAAAAGATATAAGTGAAGCTCATGGGAGCAAAAGTGTCTAGCTCAAAAGATATAAGTGAAGCTCATGGGAGCAAAAGTGTCTAGCTCAAAAGATATAAGTGAAGCTCATAGAGTATTCTAAGAAATACACGATGAGTGCGTGTCTCTCTAAAAAAGAGGTGTGCAGCAAGGATAATAGTGGCACAACTAAAAGTTAAAACTAATATAACACACGACGCTCCAAGAAAAACACATATCATGTGGTGAATAAAAATATAGCTCCAAGTAACATACCGATGGATTGAAGACAAAAGAGGGGATGCCTTCCCGGGGCATCCCCAAGCTTAGGCTTTTTGGTGTCCTTGAATTTGTCTTGGGATGCCTTGGGCGTCCCCAAGCTTAGGCTCTTACCACTCCTTGTTACATTTTCCATAGGAAGATCACCCAAAACTTGAAAACTTCACAACACAAAACTTAAACAGAAACTCGTGATATCATTAGCACAAGGAAACAAACTACTAACTTGAAAGGTACTGAAGTGAACTTGAATTCCATTCACTTTGGTGTTATACTACTGTATTCTAACTTTTCCATGGGTCGTAGCCCCCGATACTATCCATAGTTTCAACAAAACAACCGATCAACACAATGAAAACATAATCTGTCAAAAACAGAACAGTGTGTAGCAATTTGTATACTCCGTATACTTCTGTTACCTCAAAAAATCTGAAAATTATGAGTCTGGAGAATTTGCATAGAAATCAGCAGCAAAATGAATCAACTCAAAATCTATTCCAGAATAAAAATGAAATTATTTTCGTGAGGAGAAAGTTTCTGTCTTTTCCAGCGTGATCAAACAACTATCACCAAGACTAGTCATAAAGGTTTCACTTGGCACAAATGCTAACTAAAACACAAAAAACACAATCATAACAGAATTATGGAAGTGTGGAAAACACAAAACAGAAAGCAAAAAGCAAAAATAAATTGGGTTGCCTCCCAACAAGCGCTATTGTTTAACGCCCTTAGTTAGGCATTGATAATTGAATGATGCTCACATAAAAGACAAGAATTGAAGCACAACGAGAGCATCATAAAGCATGTGAAAATCACATCTAAGCTAACATACTTCCTATGCATAGGCATTTTATCGGAAAACAAATTGTCAAGACAACCAATAGCTGCCATATGCAAGGAAAAAGAAAGAGACAATGTCAATCTCAACATGACGAGAGGTAACTTAGTAACATGAAAGTTTCTAACAAAACATTTTCCTCTCTCATAATAATTACATGTGGGATCATATTCAAATTCATGATCCACATGCATGCAAATTTGAGACTCTTTATTATTGCAATCATCATGAGGCTTAAACAAAGTTTCAAGATAATAATAAAAATCATCACCCCAATCATGATGATTGCAACAAGTAGTAGACAAAGCAAAACTAGCATCCCCAAGCTTAGGGTTTTGTATATTTTTGGAATGATTGTCACTAATAGCATTTATAGTGAAACCATTGCAATCATGCTTTTCATCCAAGGAGCCCTCGTGAATCACTTTATAAATTTCTTCCTCACAATTTTCAGATTCACGCATCTCAAGAAAAACTCCGTAAAGATAATCTAGTAAGCAAAACTCACTAGAAATTTGTTCAACATAGTTGGACGTCTTGAAAAGATTAGCAAGTGGATGAGGATCCATGTCACTAGATTTTTGGCAAGCGAAGATGCAAGCATTTTGAAGGAACATGGCAACACAAGCAAAGGAAAGGCAAACGAAAAAGGCAAATATTTTTTTGTAATTTTTGTTTTAGAAGTGGGGGAGAGGAAAACGAGAGGCAACTAGCAAACAAAGTAAATGCAAGAGATGAGTTTGCGAGAGGTACTTGGTAGATGTGCTTCACTTGAAGACTCCCCGGCAACGGCGCCAGAAATTGGCAAGTTGACGGGAAGTGTTCATGTCTTGTCTTGCTCCTCCCCGGCAACGGCGCCCGAAATTGGCAAGTTGACGGGAAGTGTTCTTGTCTTGTCTTGCTCCTCCCCGACAACGGCGCCAGAAATTCTTCCTGCTACTTCCCAGTCACGTCACCAGAAATTGGCTAGTTGACTCGAGATTGCATTGGTTTTGTCCTTCAAGAGGAAAGGGTGATGTAGCACAGCAGCAACAAGTATTTCCCTTAGTTGAGAACCAAGGTATCAATCCAGTAGGATCTCCAAGATGAAGCGCCAAGACACCTGTGCAAGAAACAACAAACTTGCACCCAACGCGACAAAGGGGTTGTCAATCCCTTCACGATTGTTTGCAAAAGTCAGATCTGACAGAGAAAGTAAAATAGATCTAAAAACAAAGGATGGAAAATAGACCCGGGGGCCATAGTGTTCACTAGAGGCTTCTCTCATAAAAGCAAATATCACGGCGGGTAAACAAATTACTGTCGAGGAATTGATAAAATCGCAAAGTCATAAAGTTATCTAAGGCAATGATCATGCATATACGCATCACGTCCGATACAAGTAGACCGATACTGTCAGCATCTACTTCTTATTACTCCACACATCGACCGCTATCCAGCATGCATCTAGTGTATTAAGTTTATGAAAACAGAGTAAAGCCTTAAGCAAGATGACATGATGTAGAGGGATAAACTCAACCCAATGATGAAAACCCCATCTTTTTAAACTTGATGGCAACAACACGATACGTGCCTCACTACACCTTCTGTCACTAGGTGAGGTCACTGCACGGTATGAACCCAAAACCAAGCACTTCTCCCATTGCAAGAATCATAGATCAAGTTGGGCAAACAAAACCGACAACTCGAAGAGAATTACAAGGATATGAAATCATGCATAAAAGAGATCAGCAAAGACTCAAATAAATATCATAGATAATCTGATCATGAATCCACAATTCATCGGATCTCGACAAACACACCGCCAATGTCAGGACCCGGATCCTAAGCCATAGGAATCCAACCTGTAACACATCGCATCTCTTTGCGGTCTCACGCACGGTTATCCCCACGGCTGCAGCCTTACCTTAGCCGGGACCGTTTGTGCCTTTTGACTCGCGTATGCATTTGTATTGCTAGCAATCCAATGACAAAGAACCCGGATCGACATGTATAGTCATAAACCAAAATGGTAGTTCCGCACAGGGACACGCATACATGACCCAGCAAAGCAGGTGTCGGTCACCAGCGAATGTAGACGAGTCGTAGCAAGCTACAAGGACTCCATTACATCGCGTGACATTTCCCCAACGGGGATAGACACAGCAGCTAAGAAGGACACATGCCGGTCAACCAATGTGTCCGGAGCAGTAGCGAACTACCATGGCTCATTGGATCACAAAGGGGCATTTCCCTGTAAGGAATGCTACTAAGGCCTACCGCTAGGTAATCGAACCCCATACATATCAAGTACGTCACACGTACACATGGCATACCGATATGTATAGATACATCGATGGCATCACAACATAACCATAACCATACAAGCTTTATTTAAAAGGCTCGGAAGAGCCTCACACATAATATTACACAGTAGGGGTCTCACGATCCATCATAACAGTCATTCAAGTTACAAGCCAGTGGAAGTAATTAAACTGTCTGAGTATAGACAGATGAAACTAGAAGGCACATGGCCTGACTATACTACAGACCCACCCTAGGGCCAGATCGTAGCTGGGATACCAGCTACTCGTCGTCGTCGATGTCTAGGTACAACCCTCCATTAGGGTCATTAACAACCGTTGCAACAAATTATTGAGCAAACGTGAGTACAGGGGTACTCAGCAAGACTTTAGGATAACTATCTACTCATGCAATGTATCAATAAGGAATTGTGGGGTTTCATGCGGAAAACCAGCATTTGACTCGTGGCTAGACAACTTGCATTTTAAATAATTTTGACAACTTGATTTCTCGCACACGAGTCCACTAACACCACAACAATACTCCATCGTGGAATCATTCCGATTCCATACGGAAATGCCGTCCACGACACTCACGCTTATCTTGACAATTTTATGAGTAGCCATTGAAGTTATCTATGAACAACATATGTCTCCAAGTAGTCATATCCGCGGACGCGGCTATTCGAATAGATCATAACCCTCCAGAGGTGTACTTCTTCACACACGCTCTCGCCACTTATCGCCATGTGCACGTCATGCACCTTGGCAACCTTCAAGCGGAAGCCCAGCGAGGGAGTCGGCCACGACCGTTAACTACGCTAATACTTAGTCCAGGTCTATCGCCTATCTGAGGGTAACGCGCACAGAAGTCCGGCTGAGGTTTCCACCACGGCCCCAAACGATGTGCGCGGGGTTCCCAAGCCCACCATCCGGATGCCACTTGGTACACCGTGCCACTGCCTACCGCATCACAGCCCACCTCTCAGGTCAGCGCTATGCACAACCTCCAGCATGACTATAAACACCAGAAACTACTTGCAACTCGTGGACCAGGTACTAAGCGATTAATAAGTCGAGAGGGTCAATTAAGTATCCCAACGTGCGGTAGTATCTAGTCTTGGATTACATACACGGAACTCAGTTCCTAAGGATGGTACCAATGAAACAACCCGCCATGTACTCCTACATAGCCTTTCAACGGTACCTTTACCAAATCAGGTTCAACACACAACCATTACTTACTGAACACATTCTCATAATTCTGTTCATCACCCAGATTACAAACCATAGACAACTCTAAGCATAGCATGCATAGAAGGATAAGGCACATCATGGCTCAAGCATCTACCAGGTATGCTAGGTTGCAAGGTTCAGCTATTTACTGTCACAAAGACAGGTCATGCAAAGGAAGTGGGTTCAACTAACGTGGCAAAAGCATTTGAAGCATTTGATCCTAATGCAATAAGTAAGTGCAGGAGCGAGAACATGGGATTTATCGGGATGATCAAAATGGTTGCTTGCCTTGTTGCTCAGTAGAGGGACAATATTCGTCAGTCGGATATTCGGTGGAATCCGGAGGAGCGGAGCCTACCGATCGAAATGACATCAATCAATATCAATCATATGCAACAAAATGATGCATGAGCATGGCATGAAGATGCAAGATGGTATGCTAATGTAGCCATCATTTATTAAGTTTGAAGTTGATTTGAATCAGATTCAAATATCACTTCAAACGGGGTATTCTCGAATACCATTTTAATTGATTCGACCTGATGCTCAGATCAACTTGTTTTTAACATGCATGGGAAAGATATATTAAGTTGCTGGTTGTGTTTGAACAATGTTTGATCATAGCATTTGAAGTGGAATTCAAATGATTTTCAAATTCCAACTCCAAAGCATTTATTAAATTTAACCTATTGATTATTTTACATGTTTGGTCAAGTAACATTTTCAAACATGTTTGAAAATGACATATTCAGATTCCCTGAATTTTTCTGATACTTTTTCATATATAAATTATTTCCATTGGAGTTACAGATTAATTTCTATGATTTTTAGAAGTTTTGTGCATTTTCTGGAATTCTTTTAAATCAGAAAAGCTACTTATTGCGTCAGGCCCACGTCAGCATGGCGTGAGACGTCGGCCGACCTGGTCATGTCAAACCCGACAGGGGGGACCCACTGGTCAGCCTCACAGGGTTAACCCCGCGCTGAGCAGCCCCTGATTGCGTTTCACTTGTGCCTGGGGCCCACTATCAGCGATTGCTTAGAGTTTAAACCGGCAGATTAGCGAGGCAAGGTCAGATCGTGCCGGAACTGACCGGCGGCGACCAGATCCGCGGCGGATCTTTGCCGGAGAGTCGCCGGAGTTGGGTGTGGTGCTCGGGAACGAGGGCCGAGAGCACTGGGAGGATCCCCAGGCTCGGCCTCATCCAGTACTGGCCTCACGGAGGACTGGGGAGGACCGGAGGTCACCGGCGACGAGCTGAGGCGATGGCAGGAGCTCGGGCTCGTCGGTCTAGTGGCTAGGGTGCACGAAACCAAGGGGAAGAAGAGGGGAAACGAGCGCAAGCTCACGGGGAGTGCAGGGGAAAGCTCGGACGGCTCGGGGAGGCGCTGTGGGCGACGAATCCAACGAAGATCGCCGGCGGCCGAAGCTTGAAGACGACGGTGCCGAGGGCATTGCAGGGCTCGAGGGGTCTTCTTCTTTGGCAGGGACGACCAGCTTGTCGAGGCAGAGCGAAAGGAGCACTCGGAGGGAAGAACCGGTTTCCAGAGGATCGGGCAGCTCGAGCTCGAGCTCTTGTCAATGGCGGGAGGAGGAGAGGAAGGAACCGAGAGGAGAGGGGAGGAATGGGTAGCGGGGTTGCATAAGGTCGTGCTTGGGGAGGTTATCCTCGCCTTGCCAGCGCACCGAGACGTCCAGGCAGGCAGGGAGCTACGTGGAGGCGCCGGGCGTCGCGGCGGCCACCTCCTGCTGCCCACTGGCGAGGAGGAAGACGACAGGGGGGAGCTGGGCCTCGGCCAGGTAAGCAACAGGTAAGTGTTTTGCTATTTTTTCTATTTTGCTTTCTCGTTTGCTAACTATTTTGATTTGCTATTTATTTCAGCTCCAAAATAGTTTATAAAAATATTTTGAACACACCAGAATAATAGTTGGAATATTTCCAACCATTCCTGAAGTTTTCGACATTTTTAAAGACATAAAGTGTTTGAATTCAAATTTAAACTTGACTTCAGTAGCTTTTTGAATTTAAGTAAAATGCCAAATCTGTTTTAAAAATAGCTTTCTTCCCTGATTATTTGTTTTCATGAATTATCAGAAAAGCTGAACTTTTCTTGAGGCCATTTTGGGTTCATTGATTTTGATAAGTTTGGAATTTCTTTGAATTTGAGAGGTGGCTAGGGTTTTTGAGTTTTGCTTCACCACTTGCTTTGATCTTGTTGCAATTTTCTTGGATGCAATACAAAGAAGATATGAGCACAATGCTATACTTTGCTTAGGGTTCCAGGGATGTGACAACTCACCCCCACTCAAAAGAATCTCGTCCCGAGATTTAGAAATCGTCGGGAATAACGCGGGATACTCAAGTCGGAGACGATCCTCTCTTTCCCATGTTGCCTCCTTTTCAGAATGATTTGACCATTGAACTTTGAGAAACTTGATGTTTCGACGTCGAGTGGTACGCTCAGCTTGATCAAGAATACGCACAGGGTATTCTCGGTATGAAAGGTTATCTTGGAGATCAAGCGTTTCGTGGTCCACTTCACGGATAGGATCCGAAAAGCAACCGTGAGTTGCGAGACGTGGAAGACATCATGAACCTTGGAAAGATGCAGAGGAAGTTCCAACTGGTAGGCAACTTCTCCTCGTTTGGCAAGAATGCGAAAAGGACCAATGTAACGAGGAGCCAACTTGCACTTGATACCGAATCGATGGGTACCCTTCAAAGGTGTAACCCGAAGGTAAGCCTTCTCGTCAACTTCAAAGGTCACAACCTTATGATGATGATCATATTGGCTCTTTTGATGAGACTCGGCTGTTTTCAACTTTTCACGAATAATGCGAACCTGCCCTTCTACATCCTGGATCATATCTGGGCCAAAGAGTTGGCTCTCTCCGGTTTCTGACCAATTAAGAGGTGTTCGACATCTTCGTCCATATTGAACTTCAAAAGGGGCTTTGCCCAAGCTTGATTGATAACTATTGTTATAAGCAAATTCGGCGAATGGAAGGCACTTCTCCCAATTCATACCGAATGATATAACACAAGCTCGGAGCATATCTTCTAGGACTTGATTCACTCTTTCTACTTTATCACTTGACTGAGGATGGAAAGCAGTGCTAAAAGATAAGTGAGTCCCCATAGCATTCTGAGAACATTCCCAGAAGCGAGAAGTAAAGATACTCCCACGGTCTGAGTTAATCTCCAGAGGAACACCATGAAGAGACACTATTCGAGAGATATATAGCTCTGCCAGCTGGCTACCTGTTATACTCTCACGAACTGGAAGAAAATGAGCTACTTTGGAGACATGGTCAATGACCACAAAGATAGCATTATTTCCTTTCTTGGCCTTGGGAAATCCGGTAATGAAATCCATACTGACTTTATCCCATTTCCATTCAGGAATAGCTAAAGGTTGAAGGGTGCCAGCAGGCCCTTGATGTTCTGCCTTAACTCGACAACAAATGTCGCAGTTAGCAACGAACTCACCAATTTATCTCTTCATCCTACTCCACCAAAACCTCTGGCGTCGGTCCTGATACATCTTAGTACTACCAGGATGAATGGTGAGAGGAGAATCATGAGCCTCCTTAAGGATCAATTGCCACAGACGTTTGCTCTTAGGAACCACTAAACGGTTCTAAAAGAACACAACACCTTTCTCATTGATGGAGAAATCCCTAGCGTTTCCGCTAGCAATATTTTCCTTGATCCGGGATATACCCTTATCATAAGCCTGCACGGCTATGATTTGATCCCTAAGAGTAGGCTTCGCCACCAGGGTAGAAAGAAATCCTTGAGGAACAATATGAAGATTTAACTTCTGAAATTCCTCATAGAGATGTGGTTGACCTCGTTGTAGCGTCAAGCTGTTACAATAAGACTTACGACTTAGTGCATCGGCCATAACATTGGCCTTCCCCGGGGTGTAAGTTATCCCTAAGTCGTAATCCGTGATCAACTCAACCCACCGTCTTTGCCTGAGATTCAAATCCGGCTCGGTGAAGATATATTTCAGACTTTGGTGATCAGTGAATATTTCGCAACGATTACCAAGAAGGTAATGTCGCCAGGTTTTAAGTGCATGGACTACAGCTGCAAGCTCAAGATCATGTGTGCGATAATTATCCTCATGTGGACGCAACTGTCGAGATGCGTATGCAATCACATGAACATATTGCATGAGAATGCAACTTAATCCTTGTCGCGAGGCGTCGCAATGGATAAGAAAGTTCTTAGAAAAATCTGGTGGTAGCAACACAGGTGCGGAAGTCAGGCGTCTTTTCAGTTCCTGAAAACTATGCTCACACTATGGTGTCCACTCGAACTTTTTATCTTTCTTGAGGAGTTCAGTTAGAGGCTTTGCAACCTTGGAGAAATTCTCGATAAAGCGGCTGCAATTGCTCACTAGACCAAGAAAACTCCTAACTTGCTTAACCGATTCAGGTTGAGTCCAATCAAGGACAGCTTGAACTCTCTCGAGATTGACAGCAATACCCTTACCAGAGATTACGTGACCTAGATAGGTCACTTCTAGTAACCAAAATTCACGTTTCGAAAACTTGGCATAAAGGCGATGCTCTCGAAGTTTCATCAATACCAGCCTTAGATGCTCGACATGTTCTTGTTCGTTCTTCAAGTAGATGAGAATATCATCGAGGTATACCACGATAAATTTATCCAAATACTCCATGAAGATTGAATTTGTCAAGCGAGAGAAGGTGGCTAGGGCATTGGTCAAACCGAAGGACATGACGGTGTACTTGTATTGGCCATAACGAGTGACAAAAGCCGTTTTTGGAATGTCCCCGTTCTTGATCTCTATTTGATGGTATCCCAACCTCAAATCCATTTTTGAGAAGACTGAGGATCCAGCGAGCTGATCATACAGGTCATTGATCCTGGGGAGCGGATACTTGTTCTTTATGGTGACCAGATTAACTGGTCGGAAATCTACAACCATCGGATCCGTTCTGTCTTTCTTCTTGACGAAGAGGATGGGACAAGCCCAAGGAGAAGAGCTAGTCCGAATGAAACCTTTATTCAAGGCCTCATCTAGTTGCTTCTTAAGTTCGGCTAGCTCCAGGGGTGCCATCTTATATGGTCTTCTGGCTATTGGAACGGTTCTCGGAACAAGATCTATCACAAACTCTACATCTTTGTCAGGTGGAATTCCTGGAAGTTCCTATGGAAAAACATCCGGGAAGTCACGGACTACCGGAATGTCTTCAAGTTCCGGAAGAGGGTTGGCATTGAGGGAATAGAGTTGGCATTTGGCAACTCGAGTAGAGACATTGACTATCTCACCCGGGGGATGGGTAAGCTGAACATTTCTAGAATGAGTATTAATCTTGGCATAATGAGCTGACATCCAGTCCATACCCAAGATGATATAATTATCCGAAGATTTCAGGGCTATCAATGATGCTAGAAAAACTAGCCTATGTACTAGGATTTCATTGTCATAGGTTATCCTGGAGGTTTGCCACTTACTACCAGGGGTTTGGACAACCAATGGAATTGGCATATCACAGAAAGACATGTTGTGCAACTATGCATAACTTTCTGATATGGAGGAACGAGAAGACCCAGTGTCAAAAAGAACAGACGCTGGGTGATGATTAACAAGGAGCGTACCCAGTATGACATCAGGATCCTGTGCAGCTTCTTCTGCTGAAACATAGTTCACACGGCCACGTGCAGGAGTTGGCTTCACATAGTAAGCTTTGCCTGACTTGCCTTGCCCGACGGACTTTCCGGGTTCCTTGGCACCCACATTCTGAGGACACTCACGGGTATAGTGCCCTCGTTCTCCACACTTGTAACACGTCACTTGATTGGCACGCGGTGCAACATTGCTAGCTGGACCACCATAGGTTTTTGCTGGAGGGTTGGTTTGATTCATCTCAGGCGCCACATAGGATAGCCTCGGAGTGTATCTTGGCGGCAGAGAACTGTTTGAAACCCACAGCCTGCGTTTTGGAAACGCGGAACCAGATGACGAGCCAAAATCGCGGGAGTGCTTCTTTCTGGCTTCGTAGTCGGTATGACCAGTCTCGGCACTGATTGCCTTGTTGACCAGGGCTTGGAATCTTGTACATTCGTGGAGGCGCAAATCACGACGAAGCTCAGGGCTCAGACCCTTTCGGAATCTTGCTTGCTTCTTGGCATCAGTAGACACCTCCTCTGTTGCATAGCGGGCAGGTTACCGAAGTCGCGGCTATAGGCATCCACGGTCAACTTTCCCTAGGTGAATGCACATAACTCCTCTCTCTTTCTGTCCGTCAGGCCCTCTGGAATATGGTGCAGACGGAAGGTTGCACTAAAGTCTGCCCATGTGGTAGCTTCAAAGTTCTCCCACCACAGATTGGCGGGTCCTTCCAGGAAATACGCCGCAAAGGTCACCTTGTCGGCCTCAGAAACATTCGCAGAGCGAATCTTACGTGAAATACTGCACAGCCAATCATCAGCGTCAAGGGGATTGACGGAGTGATGGAACTTTGGAGGATTCAGCTTCACAAAGTCATTGAGGGACACTGCAGCATTCCTAGGCCGACGAGCCGTATTTTTGTCAATACACTCTAACAGTCGGTTGGTCTCCCTTTTGTTTCTCTCTACCTCAAGCATAACTTCCGCCAGAGAGGGCGGGTGAGGCAGTTCTTCCTGCGACGCTTGACTACCCTCGCCTTGCTCATGAGCAGGGGCACGGTTCAACCTGGTGAACACCATCCTGACAAACAAACTCACAGCTTAGACCAATATCATCAACAATACTAGCTATGGATTAAGAATGCACTGAACACATGGAATGCAGAAATGAATATTCGAACAGCATGGTAACAAGCAACTGCTATATATACACCATGGTTCATACACACCCTTACGTAGTTCAGTACAACCTTAACCAAAGAACAAACTACTGAAAATATGAAACTACTCATCAGAGGCTTCCAAGCTTCCGATACATTATTTATCTATGCCTCCGAAATTCATTTCACGACACAAGCATACTTCACAAGTCACACAGGACTGTGAAAGTACAGCTACTACCAAACTATCCTTCCACTCACGGTTCAGGCATCCGCATAGAACATCTCATAAAGATTGCCTCCATGGCCTGGAAGCTCAACCTGTGGATCAGGAAATACTCTAGCCTGAGATCCCTGGGATCCGTAAGGACACAGATGTGGCCTTGGTCCCCTGACTGGTGGTAGTAGAGGTCCCCGAAGAGGGGTGACTCCTCCTATAGTAGGCCAGTCAACATGAGCCGGAAGATGGTTTCTAACAGGGTTCAGCATCTGCATATCTCCATACCCTGTCTGGACTACAGGTGCCAGCTGCGTCAAAGCCGTCCACAGAAGGGCACGTGTAGCATAAAGCTCCATGCAGAGAGCACGAGCATCCCTGTCTCTATTCTCTAGCATCTCAGCAGTGGACTGCAGTAGCGGATCCTCCATAGAGGAATCAAAGTAGACCCCGCTGAGGTATCCTTCTTCACCTGGATGAGAGGCAGGAACATAGCAGAACTCTGAATTCTGCAGCAGTGCATGTCTAGCCCTCATGATGGTCAACATTGAATAGGCATCATCTTGTACTGCCATGTCAACAGTGACTCCCAATCCATAAGACCAATGGATTGGCTCCTCAGCTCCATGGTAATTTGGGAATACCCTAACAGTGCAGATATACTGGCTCTGGTTGAAGGCTCGGTACTGTTCATCCACTGTGTACTCTGGGTACCAGTGGTAACCACACACCGACATCACCCTGACTAGCATGGCCATATGACCCGGCACATCAATGCACCTAGTCAGACGAACCACCTCACGAGAAGGACGGCCAGGCATCTGAAAATAGAGAGTAATGCAAACACATTAGAGCTCTGAATGCAAAATTGGGCAGCATAACGGCTGTAAATGCTCAAAAACAATTTTGAGACAACCCATAAAATGGAATAGCATAACCACTCAACTATCAAGTTCAATTCTCTGATCATCAAACTTACTTCCTTTTGCTAGGGATAAAAGGTGCCCCAAAATAACTCTCGACCCATTGTCCTATAATCTACCGATAAGAAACACGAGCCTAATAGAAGATGAGTAACCTAGTCCTTAATCCCCGCAGAAAAGACGAGGATGACCAGAATAGAATAACTTGAGAAGAGAACAAGAGTCTTACGTTCCCTTCCACAAACAATTCCCTTATATATAACTAAAGCAATTTTAGGCTCACCTTCGACCAGTTTGGCTTAGTAATCCTACAGTCAGTCAGGCTCTGATACACACGCTGTCGGGACCCCGATCCTAAGCCATAGGAATCCAGCCTGTAACACATCGCATCTCTTTGCGGTCTCACGCACGGTTATCCCCACGGCTCCAGCCTTACCTTAGCCGGGACAGTTTGCACCTTTTGACTCGTGTATGCATTTGTGTCACTAGGAATCCAATGACAAAGAACCCGGATCGACATGTCTAGTCAAAAACCAAAGTGGCAGTTCCACACAGGGACAGGCATACATGACCCAGCAAAGCAGGTGTCGGTCACCAACGAATGTAGACGAGTCATAGCAAGCTACAAGGACTCCATTACATCGTGTGACATTTCCCCAACGGGGACAAACACAGCAGCTAAGAAGGACACATGTCGGTCAACCAATGTGTCCGGAGCAGTAGCGAACTACCATGGCTCATTGGATCACAAAGGGGCATTTCCCTGTAAGGAATGATACTAAAGCCTACGGCTAGGTAATCGAACCCCATACATATCAAGCACGACACATGTACGCATGGCATACCGATATGTATAGATACATCGATGGCATCACAACATAACCATAACCATACAAGCTTTATTTAAAAGGCTCGGAAGAGCCTCACACATAATATTACACAGTAGGGGTCTCGCGACCCATCATAACAGTCATTCAAGTTACAAGCCAGCATAAGTAATTAAACTGTCTCAGTACAGACAGATGAAACTAGAAGGCACATGTTAAGTTGCTGGTTGTGTTTGAACAATGTTTGATCATACCATTTGAAGTGGAATTCAAATGATGTAAATTCATTATTTTACATGTTTGGTCCACTAACATTTTCAAAAATGTTTCAAAATGACATATTCAGATTCCTTGGATTTTTCTGATACTTTTTCATATATAAATTATTTCCATTGGAGTTACAGATTAACTTCTATGATTTTGAGAAGGTTTGGGCATTTTCTGGAATTCTTTTAAATCAAAAAAGCTACTTATTGCGTGAGGCCCATGTCAGCATGGCATCAGCCGTCGGCCGACCTGGTCAGGTCAAACCCGACAGGTGGACCCACTGGTCAGCCTCACAGGGTTAACCCCCCGCTGACCAGCCCCTGATTGCGTTTGACTTGTGCCTGGGGCCCACTGTCAGCGACTGCTTAGAGTTTAAACCGGCAGATTAGCGAGGCCAGGTCAGATCGTTCCGGAACTGACCGGCGGCGACCAGATCCTTGGCAGATCTTTGCCGGAGAGTCGCCGGAGTTGGCTGTGGTGCTTGGGAACGAGGGCTGAGAGCACTGGGAGGATCCCCAGGCTCGGCCTCATCCAGTACTAGCCTTAGGGAGGACTGGGGAGGACCGGAGGTCACCGGCGACGAGCTGAGGCGACGACTGGAGCTCGGGCTCGTCGGTCTAGTGGCTAGGGTGCACGAAACCGAGGGGAATAAGAGGGGAAATGAGCGCAAGCTCAAGGGGAGTGCAGGGGAAAGCTCGGACGGCTCGGGGAGGCGCAGTGGGCGACGAATACAACGAAGATCGCCGGCGGCCGAAGCTTGAAGACGACGGTGCCGAGGGCATTGCAGGGCTCGAGGGGTCTTCTTCTTTGGCAGGGACGACCAGCTTGTCGAGGCGGAGCGAAAGGAGCACTCGGAGGGAAGAACCGGTGGCTAGAGGCTCGGGCAGCTCGAGCTCGAGCTCCTATCAATGGCGGCAGGAGGAGAGGAAGGAACCGAGAGGAGAGGGGAGGAATGGGTAGCGGGGATGGATAGGGTCGTGCTCGGGGAGGTTATCCTCGCCTTGCCAGCGCACCAAGACGTCCAGGCAGGCAGGGAGCTGCGTGGAGGCGCCGGGCGTCGCGGCATCCACCTCCTGCTGCCCAATGGCGAGGAGGAAGACGACAGGGGGGAGCTGGGCCCGGACCAGGTAAGCAACAGGTAAGTGTTTTGCTATTTTTTTCTGTTTTGCTCTCTAGTTTCCTAACTATTTTGATTTGCTATTTATTTCAGCTCCAAAATAGTTATAAAAATATTTTGAACACACCAGAATAATAGTTGGAATATTTCCAACCATTCCTGAAGTTTTCAACATTTTTAAAGACTTAAAGTTTTCGAATTCAAATTTAAACTTGAATTCAGTAGCTTTTCGAAAATAAGTAAAATACGAAATCTGTTTTAGAAATAGCTTTCTTCCCTGATTGTTTGTTTTAATGAATTATCAGAAAAGTTGAACTTTTCTTGAGGCCATTTTGGGTTCATTGATTTTGATAAGTTTGGAATTTCTTTGAATTTGAGAGGTGGCTAGGATTTTTGAGTTTTTCTTCACCACTTGCTTTGATCTTGTTGCAATTTTTCTTGGATGCAATGCAAAGAAGATATGAGCACAATGATATTCTTTAGTTAGTCTTCCAGGGATGTGACAGCCAAGAAGAATTACATCGGATAGATCTCCATGAAGATCATGGAGAACTTTGTATTGAAGATCCAAGAGAGAGAAGAAGCCATCTAGCTACTAGCTATGGACCCGAAGGTCTATGGTGAACTACTCACGCATCATCGGAGGGGCAATGGTGTTGATGTAGAAGCCCTCCAACTCCGGATCCCTCTCCGGCACAGTACCAGAACGGTCTCCAGATGGGATCTCGCGGAAGCAGAGGCTTGCGGCGGCGAAAAAGTTATTGCGGCTCTCTTTTCTTCCGTGGCATGATTTATCGGAATTTATAGGAGGAAGAAGTAGGGCACCGGAGCCACTTGGGGCCCACGAGCTCCCACAGCACGGCCAGGGGGGCCCGCGGCCTGGTGGCTCGTGGCGTCCCACGGACTCCGCAGCCTTGGTTCTCAAGCCTCGTATTCGTCTTCTGTTCGGAAAAAAATCGTGGCGAAAGTTTTATTCCATTTGGACTCCGTTTGATATTCCTATCTGCAAGAGGTCAAAAACACGAAAAAACAGGAACTGGCACTGGGCACTGAGTTAATAAATTAGTCCCAAAAAGATATAAAACATCATATAAATGCATATGAGACATCGAAAGTTGATGCTAAAACAGCATGGAACACTCAAAAATTATAGATACGTTGGAGACGTATCAAGCCTGCGTGTCGTCTTTCAAAATCTTGAAAAGGAAGGCCCAATGAAATGGACTCCGGAAGTAGAGGTAGCACTGCAAGATTTGAAGAAATACATGTCCTCAACACCAATATTGGTTGTGCTTACACCACAAGAGTCGTTTCTCCTATAAGTGGTTAGTAAGCACTAGTTGTGGTGAGAGAAGCTGAGGAGAAGGAGGCGGCAACCCCCGGGCCGGTAACCGGCAAGCCAAATTCAACTCCAGCAAGCCAAAGAAATGACAACACAAGTATAATGCAAGGGGTAGAACAACATATTGTGCAAAAGAAGAAGATGATGGAGCAACGAGTCTACTTTGTCATCTCTCTCTGGTAGGAGGCTAGGTCAAGGTACTATGGAGTGTAGAAATTTCTTTTTGGCCTTCTTATAGCTTCCGAGAAGCTGCGCCACTACTTCCAAGCACATCATATCATTATTGTCACAATCTTTCCGTTAGAACGCATCTTGTGGAATCCAGAAGCAGTCGATAGGTTTGTCGAGTGGGCATTGAGCTGGCTAGCTTCGACCTATGTTTTGAAAGCCCACAACTATACAAAGAAGATCCTTGGGAGACTATACTGTCGAATAGATACCAACACAAGGCAAAGAAACTACAAAAACATCCCTCCATGGTAGGGAAGCACCTCAAGAATGGGTCATGTACTTTGACGGGGCCTGCTTAGTGCAAGGCGCGAGTACCTGAGTGCTACTTGTAGCACCTTCGAGAGAGCACCTCAAGTATGTGATCCAAATGCATTTCCCCCGAAGGTATCGACGAACAACACAACCGGGCATGAAGGGTTGCTTGCTGGCCTTCAGATAGCAACTGACCTCGGCATCATGAAATTGATGGTATGGGGATACTCGCACCTTCATGTGTGCCAAGTAAACAAGGATTACCAGAGCCCTATGATGGAAGAGTATGTAGATGAAGTGAGGAAGTTTGAAGAGAAATTTGACGGTCTACAAACAAAGCACATCCCTCGTGCAGAAAATAGCATTGCTAATGACCCATCAAAGATAGCTGCACAGAAGTTGGATGTGGAGCTAGACACTTTTGTACTCCAAATAACTTAGCCTTTAGTTACACCTTGAGCATGGCAATCTAAGAAAAGAAAGATCAACTTTGGCGACTATTTCTCGGCAGAACCACTAGTGGCCGCCAAGAAGGATGCGGGAAACGACAGGACGCGTTCCAGTGAGCAAGGAGCTCCGACAGACGCACTGGTCCTTTCCATGGAAGCTAGCCCTCCCTCAACACAAGAAATGCCTTGGGTCCTTGTCGTCGAGCCACAAGCTCCGGCATGGGCACAACAAATCGTCCAATAGCTCTAGATAGGAGATCTTCCGGAGGAACCAGAGCAAGCTGAAAAAGTAGCCCGACAATCGATCTTTTAGTAGTTTGTGGACAACACTCTGTGCAAGAGAAGTGCAAATAGGGTGAAATTGAAGTGCATTTCACGGGAAGATGGACGGAAACTGTTGGCGGAGATACATGAAGGGATATGCGGATCCCACATCGAATCTTATGCCCTTGTCAGTAAGGCATTCCATCAAGAATTTTACTGGATGACAACCCTTCAAGATGCCTTGGCGGTGGTAACCAGCTGTGAAGCATGCCAATTCCACAACAAGCAGATACAGCAACCAGCACAAGCCTTTCACACCATACCACTCTCCTGGCCATTTGTAGTCTGCGGGCTCGAGATTGTCGGCCCTTTCCCCTATGCCACCGGGGCTTTGAATTCTTGTTTGTTGCAATCAACAAGTTTACAAAGTGGAATGAAGTGGAGCCAGTGAAGAAGGTAACAACACAAGCGGGAGTCTAGTTTGTTAGAGGAATAGTTTGCCATTTCGGAAGGCCCAACTGGATTATCACTATCAATGACACGCAATTTACCAGCAACAACTTCATGCAATACTGTCAAAACATCGGCACCAAAAATTGATGTGCCTCACTTCACCACTCTAGGGCAAATGCTAAAGTGTTGCGGGGCCGCAAGAGAAGAACTTTCAACAAGCTTCACAAGCACAAAAGTCCCTTGATTGATGAGCTGTCGGCGGTTCTTTGGTCAATAAGGACGACACCAAATGGAGCCACCAATGAGACGCCCTTCTCCCTAGTCTATGGTGTAGAAGCGGTGCTCTGCCATGGAACTCACGTATGGGTCACCATGAGTGCAAGCCATTGATGAGGACCAGCAAGAGCAAATGCGACAATATGATGTCATGTTCCTCGAGGAAGATCATCTCCACGATGCACTCCTTGCCGCTCGGTACTAGAAAGCCTTCTGTCGCTATCACAGCTGCAAGGTGCACGCCATGACCATTGAGGAAGGCCACCTTGTTCTTTGATGGATTTAGACTGCGAAGGGATTAAACAAGTTGGAGCCAAAGTGGGAAGCCCTTACCGGGTGGTACAAGTCACTAGGCCTCGCGCAGTTTGCCTGGAGTGCGAAGATGGCACCTAGGTGCAAAAATCATGGAATATCGAGAATCTTCACAAGTTCTATCTTTGGAGGACAGTTGACGGTCCACATGGAAACCTCTTTTGCAAAAATGTGTTGGCAAGGCATGTAGTCCTTTGTACAAAGCCAATCAAAGACCATGTGCATAGTCAATAAAGCTAAGTGTTCTACAACCTGTTGTTGAAGTACATATGTATCTTATGTATACTACATGAGATGTTGTGATCACTTTTAACTTGCATAAGGTAACCATTGAACTACCAAGGTTCCTAGCCTCCTCTATTTTCTCTTCTTTCTTTTTCTCAAATGTAAAAAGGGGCACTCATGTACACGTCTTCCTGGGGGATTGACGGTATGGACACCTAGAAGTATGTTCAAGGACAGCCCCCTTGCGGCAAGGAATTCAACAAAGAGAAACCTAGGTTGCAAAAACTTCTTAAAAATTCAAGCTTTTTCCTTGAACAACATTGACGATTGTGTGAGAAAACCTACATGGGAAGGACCCTTCTCGGAATTGTTTGCGGTCTTGGTTTTTTCGAGCCTTCTTAACACCACAAGTAGTAATGGTAAGGATGAGAAGGTGGCTTTGCCGGCAGAAGCATCACCAACACGCTGCTAAGGATCCATTCCTAAAAGCGCTTGCCGCAAAGTTGTGCGGGCCAGCACGCATTTCCAGCAAGCGTATGGATAAAAAACATACAAGTGTGAAACTGTGCATAAGGGGGAGTAGCCGTTCATTTCAACAAAACATAGTGAACAATAAACACCTTAATAGAAAGTTCCCAACCTCTTATTTTCCATGCGTCCCCATAGGGTTACATTGGGTGCGATGCAAGTACAAAATAAGAGCTACCACTATGATGTGTTGATTGCTTCAGAAACGAGGTCTCACGAATGAGACACTTCATCAGCACCAATCACTCCATCATGCAGCTGGCCGACCAAGCTACTCCAAGGTTCACCTTCTGGGTTCAGCTAGAGAGCTATATGTGCCTACTCGGAGTCGTCGCCCTCGAGCTTGACGCTGGGGGAGCCATCATTTTCTTCACTCTCGCTGGATGAGTCGAGGTCCCTCCCGCTCGAGATTTCCGCACAACACAACACGTGATCACCGAAGGCTCGAAGAAATTCACGAAAATCTTGGAAAATTCGGCGAACCTGAACACGAGGAGTTGCCCTGGTCCCATTCTATGGGAACAGGTGAACAACTTCCACCCCCGCGTAAGGAACATGGAACGAGGAGGAGAAGTGTTGACTATCACCCAAGTGGGGCTCTTGCGGCAGTCGTCCGCCCGGAGCCAAATTCCCAAGGTCCGACTATCGGTGTCAAAACCGGCAGATCTGGGGTAGGGGGTCCCGAACTAAGGACCTTAGATCGACAGGTTGCATGAAAGAGGGAAGGCAATGTTTACCCAGGTTTGGCCCTCTTGAGGAAGTAAAACCCTACGTCCTTCTCGATTATATTTATGTTATGATGATTTCAGAATCTACCTCGAGATCATGTATACAAAAACCCTGGGTGGAATAATGTCCCTACATGGACGAGAACCCCAGGTTTATATAGTCATTGGGGGTCCTAGGGTTACATATAACCGATCTAGTATACTTTACTTGCTTGCCACGGCGGTCTTTGGTGTCCTTCACCCTGAGTGCGAGACAACCACACAGCTCGGCCCATCACCGGTACCGCCAATCAGACCGACCTCTTCGTAGTAAGCCGACTACCTAAGGACCCCTTAATCTCAGACTCCCTTAGTAGCCCCGAACTAGTCTTCAATGCTCATGTGTAGGATCTTTGGATGATTACGCCCAAAGTGTTCGACTTGCAAGGCGAGTTCCTATGTTTTCTCCGAGAAAAAAATGATGATCTTTGTTCTTGGCCAGTTCATGATTACCGAGGCATCACGGGGCCCACAACTTTTAATTCTACACAAATACCAATAGAAATTCTCGATTCTCGCATGCCTTTGTAGAGGCACACACCTTTGGCAATCCTTGACGAAACCGTTCCCTACGGCAAGAGGGGGTAGCGCCTTTTCTAAACATATCAAAATCTGTCTTGAAGTTTCATCACTTCTCAGCCTCGCCAAAAAACCCTAGAGCTCTTAACACCCCCGAAGTCATGGCAGGTTCCTCTTCACGCCCCCTCAGCTCCCTTCCAGGGGACTAGCCCAGTTGCACTATTTTTCTCCTCTGCCTTCGTGAGCTCGAAATGTAGGGATATCTTCCCCAATCGGATCTCGCACCCACTCATGCTGGTCCGACCTCCATTGACGAGAAGGCCTCCGTGGGAAACCTCCCTTCCCCATAAAGGGGAGAATGAGTTTGCTTCATTTCCTTCCCGCTGCGAGGGGTGGGGTTCCCCATTCACCCTTTCCTAAGGGGGTTACTTGAGGTCTATGGGTTGTAGCTCCACAATCTCACCCCAGTTCTATCCTCCATATCTCACACTTCATGGCCTTATGCGAGATGTTCTTGGGTTGCGTGACCCACTTTGATCTATGGAGAAAGTACTTTTGTGTCATTCCCCGAACTAGAGGAACAACTATTCGGGAAGTGGGCGGAGCCGAAGTATGGCGCATAGCCTCCATAGGATATCCGATTGGGACGCCAAAGAAGGAGCTCGATGAGTGACCATCGGGGTGGTTTTATATTGAGGATGTCCCCCTATTTGAGCCAGTTTGTAGAGGCCTTACCAAATACTCCGCGGATTGATACATCTCAAAACGTATCTATAATTTTTTATGGTTTCATTCTGTTATCTTGTCATCTTTCGATGTTTTATGTACCTTTTATATCTTTTTTGGGAATAACTTATTAATTCAGTGCCAAGTGCCAGTTCCTGGTTTTTTGTGTTTTTGGCTCTTTTCAGATCTGATTTTGGAATGGAGTCCAAACGGAATAAAATCCCCGAAATGATTTTTTCCCGAACGGAAGAAGATCAGGGGGCGTGTGGCCCAAGCGAGGAGGGCTCCAGGGAGCCCACAAGCCCCCACTCCGCCACCAGGTGGGAGGCGGTGGTGGCAGGGCTTGTGGCCTCCCTGAGCGCCCCCTGACCTAGATCTTTGGCCTATATATTCCCTAAAATACAGCAAAAAATCAGGGGATCCACGAAAATACTTTTTCGCCGCCGCAAGCTTCCGTTTCCGCGAGATCTCATCTGGAGACCCTTCCCGGCTCCCTACCGGAGGGGACTTTGGAGTTGGAGGCCTTCTTCATCATCATCATCGCCCCTCCAATGACTCGTGAGTAGTTCACTTCAGGCCTACGGGTCCGTAGTTAGTAGCTAGATGGCTTGTTCTGTCTCTTGGATCTTCAATACAAAGTTCTCCATGATCTTCATGGAGATCTATCCGATGTAATCTTCTTTTGCGGTGTGTTTGTCGAGATCTGATGAATTGTGGATTTGTGATCAGATTATCTATGATATATATTTGAGTCTTTGTTGATTTCTTATATGCATGATTTGATATCCTTGTAAGTCTCTCCGAGTCTTGGGTTTTGTTTGGCCAACTAGATCTATGATTATTTCAGTGGGAGAAGTGCTTGGTTTTGGGTTCTTACCATGTGGTGACCTTTCCCAGTGATAGTAGGGGCAGCAAGGTGTATTAAGTAGTTGCCATCAAGGGTAACAAGTTGGTCTCTGTCGTTGATATGAGATTGTCCATCTACATCATGTCATCTTGCTTAACGCGTTACTCTATTCTTTTGGACTTAATACACTAGATGCATACTGGATAGCGGGCGACGTGTGGAGTAATAGTAGTAGATGCAGACAGTATCACTCTACTTGTTTTGGACGTGATGCCTATAGATATAATCATTGCCATAGATGAAGTCACGACTTTGCGCGGTTCTATCAATTGCTCGACAGTAATTTGTTCACCCACCGTCTACTTGCTTTCATGAGATAAGCCACTAGTAAACACTACGGCCCCCGGGTCTATTCACATCTATCGTTTCAACTTTCGCTTTTACTTTGCTTTGTTGCTTTCAGTTCTCACTTGCCGAACAATCTATAAGGGCTTGACAACCCCTTCATAGCGTTGGGAGCAAGCTTTTTGTGTTTGTGCAGGATCTTGAGATACTCCTCCACTAGATTGATACCTTGGTTCTCAAACTAAGGGAAATACTTTCCGCTTCGAGGGAACACCAATGCAAGGCTCCAAGGCCACGGGGGAAATCATTTGCATATTTGCCTAGGAAGTCCCTTAAGGCGTAGCCGCAGCAGAAGGATTCCTTGTGCCGTCAACATGACTATTCCTGGGGCCGTTGCCACGGAAGCACAGCTGACATCAGAAGTATTTCTGGCGCCGTTGCCGGGGAGGAGAGATCAAGATCTATCCAAGTAGGTCTCACAAACTCATCTCTTGCATTTACTTTTGTTGCCAGTTGCCTCTCGTTTTCCTCTCCCCACTTCACATTTGCCGTTTTCATTTGCCTTCCTCCGTCGCCGTTTTCTATTGCCTTTGCCGTTTCCTTTGCTCGTTTTCTAGCTTGCTTCACTACTGGAATCAGAGAATTTGCCATCTGTCGGGTCTTTGCCGTCTGCTGGCTGATGGCAAAGAAGCTCTTTGCCGTCAGCTACCAAAAAATTGATGGCAAAGATCTGACAGATGGCAAAGAAGTACTTTGCCATGAGTCGCTTCTTTGCCGTCAGCTAGCGGACGGCAAAGATGGACCAAGCTGATGGCAAAGACATGGCTGACGGCAAAGATGAGCCATGTAGACGGCAAAGAAAAATCGAAGTTGTAGCCATTACATTTGCCATCTGCCGGCTCTTTGCCGTCCACCAAAAGCTCCTTTGCCGTCTGCCTGGGAGCACAGCGGACGGCAAAGACATCAACCCACTAACGGCTGCCTAGTGTAATGCTCCAACCCCACCTCGTTGTTTCCAAAAAAAAACCCATGTCACATCCCTAACCCTTAAGCAAGTTAGACTTGTGCTCATGTCTTCTTTGCATTTGCATCTAAGATTTTTCAACAAGAACAACAAAGTGGCAAAGGAAAAACTCAAAATCCTAGCCACTATTTCAAATAAAGGATTTCTCAAACTAGTTAAAATCAATGAACCCAAAATGGCCTCAAGAAATGTTCAAACTTTCTGATAAATCATGAAAGTAAATGAGCATTGGAGAAAACTATTTTCTTGACACTTTAAGCATTTTAAATTAATGCAAAAGCCACTGGTTTCAAACTTTAAATTTGAAATCAGAAACTATAAATTTTCAAAAATGTTGAAAACTTTGGAAATGGATGGGAATATTATAACAAATAATCAGGTGTGTCTAAAATAATTTTTACCACCTTTTTGGAGCTGAAATAAATAGCAAAACATTAGTTAACAAAACAGAACAAAACAGAAAAGAAAAAGGAGGAAGAAAACCTTACCTGACGCCTGAGGAGGCCCAGCCCACCAGGGGCAGGGTCGTCTTCTTCCTCTGCCTTCTGGCAGAGGGGAGATCGACCACGGCGGCCCCCTCCACCTCCCGCTTCGCCGTGGCGAGCTCTAGAGCCTCCGTGACAGCGCGACGACGGGGATAAGCTCCCCAGGGTCTCCACTATTCATTCCCCAGCACCGTTTTCCCTCTCCTCTCAGATCTTGCCCTCCCTCCTGCTGCCGCCATTAGAGCCGAGCTCGAGCTCGAGCAGCAGCGCTTCTAGCCACGGGAACATTCCTCCGAGTAGTTCGTTAGCTCCGCCTCGTTGAGCCGGTCCTCCCTGCAGAAGCCGAAGTCTCCCCAAGCTCTGCATCGCCCCCAACGCCGTCGTCTTCCACCTCCGGCCGCCGGACCTCTCCCGTCGATTCGCTCCCTCTGGTGCACCCCCGAGCCCCTCAGCAGCACCATCGGAACCGCCGTGAGCTCGTCGTCGTTTCCCCTCTCTCTCCACGCTCTCCCGTGCATCGTAGCTCCGTTCCCCACCAAGGCCGAGAGCACCTCGCCGCCGGTCATGTCGTCGTCGTCGCGATGGTGTCAGATCCACGCGCTCGAGCTAGGGTTCGAGCTCCTGGAGCCTCCAGGAGTATGATGAGCCCCCCAGCTGCCCTCCCCCTGCCCTAGAGCCATCTCTCATAGAAGGCCGAGCTTCGGCCGCCGCTTCGGCTTGTCTCCGGCGCCCCTCCCGGCGACCCTAGCTTCCCCTGATGCCCGTGCTAGATGCGGCGTTGCTCCAGCTACCCGTAGCTCCTTTCTGCGCCCAAAACCGATGGCCGATGCGCTGTCTAGCTCTCTCCGGCGAGCCCTCCACCACGCCCGTGGTCGCCGCCGGCCATGCTCCGGTGGGGGCCGACGTGGCAAAGCTAACCCATCAGCTTAGGGGCTCAATCACTCGCTGACAGTGGGCCCAAGGCCAAGTCAAACCCCAATTAGGACTGGTCAGCGCGGGATTAGTCCCAGAGAGGCTGACCAGTGGGTCCCCCCTATCAGGTTTGACCTGAACAGGTCGGCTGACCTGCTGACGTCAGTCTGATGCAATAAATAGAATTTCCAGTATAGAAATAATTCTAGGAAATTGCTAAAACTTGTAAAATTCATAGAAATTAATCTGTAACTCCAATGAAAATAATTTATATATGAAAAAGTATCAGAAAAATTCAAGGATTCTGATTATGCTATTTTCAACCATGTTTGAAAAATTTACAGAACCCTAAAATGTGGAATAAGGAATAATTCAATTCTTATAATTACTTTTAAAATGGAATTTGGAAAATATTCAAATTTCAATATGATGGCAATGATCACACACTGTCCTAATCACAAATCAGTACCATAACATGACATTTCATGCATGCTAGCATCAAGTTGATGTGAACATCAGGTCGAATCAATTAAAACGGTATCCGAGAATACCCCGTTTGAATTGATATTCGAATATGATTCAAATCAACTCTAAACCTAATACATGTTGATTGTAATAACCTGTCACCTTGCATTCTCATGCCATGCTCATGCATCATTTTGATTGCATATGATTGTTATTGAATGTTGCCATTCATTTCGGTAGGCTCCGCACCCTCGGATTCCACCGAATATCCGTCTGACGGATATCGTCCCTCCTCTGAGCAACAAGGCAAGCAACCCCTTTGATCATCCCGATAATTCCCATGTTCTTGCTCCTGCACTTATTTATTGCATTAGGATCAAATGCTTCAACTGCTTTTGCCACGTTAGTTGAACCCACTTCCTTTGCATGACCTAACCTTGTCACAGTAAATAGCCGAACCTTGCAACCTAGCATACCTGGTAGTTGCTTGAGCTATGATGTGCCTTATCCTGCTATGCATGCTATGCTTAGAGTTGTGTATGGTCTGTCATCTGGGAGATGAACAGAATTGTGGAATGTGTTCGGTGAGCAAAGGTTGTGTGTTGAACTTGATTTGGTAAAGGTACCGGTGAAAGGCTGTGTAGGAGTACATGGCGGGTTGTTTCATTGGAACCGTCCATAGGAACTGAGTTCCGTGTATGTAATCCAAGACTAGATACTACCACATGCTGGGCCCTGAAATATGACCCCGCTCGGCCTATTAATCGCGTAGTACTCGGTCCAGGAGTTGCAAGTAGTTTCTGGTGTTTATAGTAATGCTGGAGGCCGTGCATGGTGCTGACCTGAGAGGTGGGCCGTGATGCGGTAGGCAGTGGCACGGTGTACCAAGTGGAACCCGGATGGTGGGCTTGGGAACCCTGCGCACATCGTTTGAGGCCGTGGCGGAAACCTCGGCCGGACTTCCGTACGGGTTACTCTCAGATAGGCGATAAACCTGGACTAGGTACTAGTGTGGTTAACGGTCGTGGCCGACTCCCTCGCTTGGCTTCCGCTTGAAGGTTGCCTAGGTGCATGACATGCACATGGCGATAAGTGGCGAGAGCGTGTGTGACGAAGTCACCCCTGCAGGGTTATGATCTATTCGAATAGCCGCGTCCGCGGATATGGACTACTTGGAGACATATGTTGTTCATAGGTAACTTCAATGGCTACTCTTAAAATTGCCAAGATAAGCGTGAGTGTCGTGGACGGCATTTCCGTACGGAGACGGAATAATTCCACGATAGTGTATTGTTGTGGTGTTAGTGGACTCGCGTGCGAGAAATCAAGTTGTCAAAATTATTTTAAAAATGCAAGTTGTCTAGCCACGAGTCAAATGCTGGCTTTCTGCATGAGACCCCACAATACCTTTTGATACCCTGCATGAGTAGTTAGTTATCCTAAAGTCTTGCTGAGTACCTTCGTACTCATGTTTGCTTAATACATGTTGCAGAGGTTGCTAATGACCCTAATGGAGGGTTCTTCGTAGACATCGACGACGACGAGTAGCTGGTGTCCCAGCTACAATCTGGCCCTACGTTGGATATGTAGTATAGTTAGGCCATGTGCCTTCTAGTTGCCCTGTCTGTACTCAGACAGTTTAAACTCTTCCGCTGGCTTGTAACTCAATGACTGCTATTATGGGTCGTGAGACCCTTGATGTGTAATATTATGTGTGTGGCTCTTCCGAGTGTCTTAAATAAAGGTTGTATGTTTATGGTTATGTTGTGATGCCATCGATGTATCTATACATATCGGTATGCCATGCGTACGTGTGTCGTACTTGATATATATGGGGTTCGATTACCTAGTCGTGAACTTTAGTAGCACTCCTTACAAGGAAATGCCCCTTTGTGATTCAACGAGCCTTGTTAGTTCTCTACTGCTCCGGACACATTGGTTGACCGGCATGTGTCCTTCTAGCTGATGTGTCTGTCCCCTTTGGGGAAATGTCACACGATGTAATGGAGTCCTTGTAGTTTGCCACGACTCGTCTACATTCGCTGATGACCGACACCTGCTTTGTTGGGTCATGTATGCCTGTCCTTGTGCGGTACTGCCACTTTGGTTTATGACTAGACATGTCGATCCGGGTTCTTTGACATTGGATTGCTAGCGACACTATCGCATACGTGAGTCAAAAGACGCAAACGGTCCCGGCTAAGGTAAGGCTGCAGCCGTGGAGTTAACCGTGCGTGAGACCACAAAGGGATGCGATGTGTTACAGGCTGGATTCCTATGGCTTAGGATCGGGGTCCCGACAGCGTTGGTATCAGAGCTTGACTGACTGTAGGATTACTAAGCCAAACTGGTCAAAGTTGAGTCTAGAATTGCTTTAGTTATATATAAGGGAATTGTTTGTGGAAGGGAACATAAGACTCTTGTTCTGTTCTCAAGTTATTCTATTCTGGTCATCCTCGTCTTTTATGCGGGAATTAAGGACTAGGTTACTCATCTTCTTCTAGGCTCGTGTTCTATTCGGTAGATTATAGGACTACGGGTCAAGAGACATCGGGTTTCTTCTATTCCTAGGAAAAAGGAAGTAAGTTGATGATCGGAGAGTTGAACTTGATAGTTGAGTGGTTACGCTATTCTATTTTTGGGTTGTCTCAAAATTTGTTTTTGAGCATTTACAGCCGTTATGCTGCCCAATTTTGCATTCAGAGCTCTAATGCTTTTGCATTACTCTCTATTTACAGATGCCTGGCCGTCCTTCTCGTCAGGTGGTACGTTTGACCAGGTGCATTGATGTGCCGGGTCATACGGCCATGCTGGTAAGGGTGATGTCGGTGTGCGGTTACCGCTGGTACCCCGAGTACACAGTGGAGGAACAGTACCGAGACTTCAACCAGAGCCAGTACATCTGCACTGTTAGGGTATTTCCAGACTACCCTGGAGCTGAGAAGCCAATCCATTGGTCCTATGGGTTGGGGGTCACTGTTGACATGGCAGTACAAGATGCTGCCTATTCAATGCTAACCATTATGAGAGCGAGACATGCACTGCTGCAGAATTCAGAGTTCTGCTATGTTCCGACCTCTCAGCCTGGTGAAGAGGGATACCTCAGTGGAGTCTATTTTGATTCTTCTATGGAGGATCCACTACTGCAGTCCACTGTTGAGATGCTAGAGAACAGAGACAGGGATGCTCGTGCTCTCCGCATGGAGCTTTATTCTACCCGTGCCCGTCTGTGGACAGCTTTGACGCAGCTGGCACCGGTAGTCCAAACAGGGTATGGAGAGATGGAGATGTTGAACCCTGTTAGGACCCATCTTCCGGCCCATGTTGACTGGCTAGCTATAGGAGGAGTCACACCTCTTCGGGGACCCCTCTTACCACCAGTCAGGGGACCAAGGCCACATCCGTGTCCTTATGGATCCCAGGGATCTCAGGCTAGAGTGTTTCCTGATCCGCAGGTTGAGCTTCCAGGCCATGGAGGTAATCTCTATGAGATGTTCTATGCGGATGCCTGAGCTGTGAGCGGAAGGATAGTATGGTAGTAGCCGTACGTTCACAGTCCTGCGTGACTTGTGAAGTATGGTTGTAATGTGAAATGAATTCCGGAGGCCTAGATAAATAATGTATAGGCAGCTTGTAAGCCTCTGATGAGTAGTTTCACAATTTCAGTAGTTTGCTCTTCGGTTAAGGGTGTATTGAACCATGTAAGGGTGTGTATGAACCATGGTGTATATATAGCAGCTGCTTGTTACCATGCTGTTCGGATATTCATTTCCGCATTCCGTGTGTTCAGTACATTCTTAATCCATATCTAGTATTGATATGATTTTGGTCTAAGCTATGAGTTTGTTTGTCAGGATGGTGTTCACCAGGTTGAACCGTGCCCCTGCTCATGAGCAAGGTGAGGGTAGTCAAGCGTCGCAGGAAGACCTGCCTCACCCACCTTCTCTGGTGGAAGTGATGCTTGAGGCAAAGAGAAACAAAAGGGAGACCAACCGACTGCTAGAGCGTATTGAGCAGAATACGGCTCGACAGCCTAGGAATGCTGCAGTGTCCCTCAATGACTTTGTGAAGCTGAACCCTCCAAAGTTTCATCATTCCGTCGATCTCCTCGACGCTGATGACTGGCTGTGCAGCATCTCACACAAGATTCGCTCTGCGAATGTGTCTGAGGTCGACAAGGTGACCTTTGCGGCGTATTTCCTGGAAGGACCCGCCAATCTGTGGTGGGAGAATTTTGAAGCTATGCGTCCTGCTGAACCAGTGGCCACATGGGTAGACTTCAGTGCAGCCTTTCATCTGCACCATATTCCAGAGGGTCTGATGGACAGAAAGAGAGAGGAGTTATGTGCCTTCACTCAGGGCAAGTTGTATGTGGATGCCTATAGCCGCGAGTTTGGTAACCTCGCCCGCTATGCAACCGAGGAGGTGTCTACCGACGCCAAGAAGCAAGCAAGATTCCGTAAGGGTCTGAGCCCTGAGCTCCGTCGTGATCTGCGCCTCCATGAGTGTGCAAGCTTTCAAGCCCTGGTCAACAAAGCGATCAGTGCCGAGACTGGTCATACTGACTTTGAAGCCACAAGGAAGCACTCCTGTGACTTTGGCTCGTCTTCTGTTTCCGCGTTTCCAAAACGCAGGCTGTGGGTTCCAAACAGTTCTCCGCCGCCAAGATACACTCTGAGGCCATCCTACGTGGCGCCTCAGACGAATCAGGCCAACCCTCCAGCAAAAGCTTATGGTGGTCCAGCTAGCAATGCTGCACCACGTACCAACCAGGTGATATGCTACAAGTGTGGAGAACGAGGGCACTATTCCCGTGAGTGTCCTCAGAATGTGGGTGCCAAGCAACCCGGAAAGTCCGTCGGGCAGGCCAAGTCGGGCAAAGCTTATTATGTGAAGCCAACTCCTGCACGTGGCCGTGTGAACTATGTGTCAGCAGAAGAAGCTGCAGAGGATCCCACCGTCATGCTGGGTACGCTTCTCATTAATCATCACCCAGCATCCGTTCTCTTTGACACTGGGTCTTCTCATTCCTTCATTTCAGAAAGTTATGCACAGTTGCATAACATGTCTTTTTGTGATATGCCAATTCCATTGGTTGTCCAAACCCCTGGTAGTAAATGGCAAACCTCTAGGATAACCTATGACAATGAAATTCTAGTAGACAGGCTAGTTTTTCTAGCCTCATTGATAGTTTTGAAATCTTCGGATATTAATATCATCTTGGGCATGGACTAGATGTCAGCTCACTATGCCAAGATTGATACTCATTCTAGAAATGTCCAGCTTACCCATCCCTCGGGTGAGATAGTCAATGTCTCCACTCGAGTTGCCAAATGCCAACTCTATTCCCTACATGCCAACCCTCTTCCGGAACTTGAAGACATTCCGGTAGTCCGTGACTTCCCGGATGTTTTTCCAGAGGAACTTCCAGGAATTCCACCTGACAGAGATGTAGAGTTTGTGATAGATCTTGTTCCGGGAACTGTCCCAATAGCCAGGAGAACTTATAAGATGGCACCCCTAGAGCTAGCCGAACTTAAGAAGCAACTAGATGAGGCCTTGAACAAAGGTTTCATTCGTCCTAGCTCTTCTCCTTGGGCTTGTCCCGTCCTCTTCGTCAAGAAGAAAGACCGAACGGATCGGATGGTTGTAGATTACCGACTAGTTAATCTGGTCACCATTAAGAACAAGTATCCGCTCCCCAGGTTCAACGATCTGTACGATCAGCTTGCTGGATCCTCAGTCTTCTCCAAAATGGATTTGAGGTTGGGATACCATCAAATCAAGATCAAGAACGCGGACATTCCAAAAACGGCTTTTGTTACTCGTTATGGCCAATATGAGTACACCGTTATGTCCTTCGGTCCAACCAATGCCCCAGCCACCTTCTCTCGACTGATGAATTCAATCTTCATGGAGTATTTGGATAAATTCGTCGTGGTATACCTCGATGATATTCTCATCTACTCGAAGAATGAACAAGAACATGCCGAGCATCTAAGGCTGGTATTGATGAAACTTCGAGAGCATCGCCTTTATGCCAAATTTTCAAAATGTGAATTCTGGTTACCAGAAGTGACCTATCTAGGCCACATAATCTCTGGTAAGGGTATTGCTGTCAATCCCGAGAGAGTTCAAGCTGTCCTTGATTGGACTCGACCTGGATCGGTTAAGCAAGTTAGGAGTTTTCTTGGTCTAGCGAGCTATTGTCGCCGCTTTGTCGAGAATTTCTCCAAGGTTGCAAAGCCTCTAACTGAACTCCTCAAGAAAGATAAAAAGTTCGAGTGGACACCACAGTGTGAGCATAGTTTTCAGGAACTGAAAAGACGCCTGACTTCCGCACCTGTGTTGCTACCACCAGATTTTTCTAAGGACTTTGTTATCTATTGCGACGCCTCGCCACAAGGATTAGGTTGCATTCTCATGCAAGATCGTCATGTGATCGCATACGCATCTCGACAGTTGCGTCCACATGAGGATAATTATCCCACACATGACCTTGAGCTTGCAGCTGTGGTCCATGCACTAAAAACCTGGCGACATTACCTTCTGGGTAATCGTTGCGAAATATTCACTGATCACCAAAGTCTGAAATATATTTTCACCCAGCTGGATCTGAATCTTAGGTAAAGATGGTGGGTTGAGTTGATCTCGGATTACGACTTAGGGATAACTTACACCCCGGGGAAGGCCAATGTTATGGCCGATGCGCTAAGTCGTAAATCTTATTGTAACAATTTGATGCTACAACAAGGTCAACCACATCTCCATGAGGACTTTCGGAAGTTGAATCTTCATATTGTTCCTCAAGGATTCCTTTCTACCCTGGTGGCGAAGCCTACTCTTAAGGATCAAATTATAGCTGGCCAAAAGCGTGACATGGGTATATCACGGATCAAGGAGAATATTTTTAGCGGAAACGCTAAAGAATTTTCCATGAACGATCAAGGTGTTGTGTTCTTCCAGAATCGTTTAGTGGTTCCTAAGAACCCACATCTAAGGCAGTTAATCCTTAAGGAGGCTCATGATTATCCTCTCACCATTCATCCCGGTAGTACTAAGATGTATCAGGACCTACGCCAGAGGTTCTGGTGGACTAGGATGAAGAGAGAAATTGCTGAGTTCGTTGTTAACTGCGACGTTTGTCGTCGAGTTAAGGCAGAACATCAAAGGCCAGCTGGCACCCTTCAACCTCTAGCTATTCCTGAATGGAAATGGGATAAAGTTAGCATGGATTTTATTACCGGATTTCCCAAGACCAAGAAAGGAAATAATGCTATCTTTGTGGTCATTGACCGTCTTTCCAAAGTGGCTCATTTTCTTCCCGTTCGTGAGAGTATAATAGCTAGCCAGCTAGCAGAATTATATATCTCCCGAATAGTGTCTCTTCATGGTGTTCCCCTGGAGATTAACTCGGACCGTGGGAGTATCTTTACTTCTCGCTTCTGGGAAAGTTTTCGGAATGCCATGGGGACTCACTTATCTTTTAGCACTGCTTTCCATCCCCAGTCAAGTGGTCAAGTAGAAAGAGTGAATCAAATCCTAGAAGATATGCTCCGAGCTTGTGTTATATCGTTCGGTATGAATTGGGAGAAGTGTCTTCCATTCGCCGAATTCGCTTATAACAATAGTTACCAATCAAGTTTGGGAAAAGCCCCTTTTGAAGTTCTCTATGGACGAAGATGTCGAACACCTCTTAATTGGTCAGAAACCGGAGAGAGGCAACTCTTTGGCCCGGATATGATCCAGGATAAAGAAGAGCAGGTTCGCATTATTCGTGAAAAGTTGAAAACAGCCCAGTCTCGTCAAAAGAGCCAATATGATCGTCATCATAAGGCTGTGACCTTTGAAGTTGACGAGAAGGCTTACCTTCGGGTTACACCTTTGAAGGGTACCCATCGTTTCGGTATCAAGGGCAAGTTGGCTCCTCATTACATTGGTCCTTTTCGCATTCTTGCCAAACGAGGAGAAGTTGCATACCAGTTGGAACTTCCTCCGCATCTTTCCAAGGTTCATGATGTTTTCCACGTCTCGCAACTCAGGCGTTGCTTTTCGGATCCTATCCGTGAAGTGGACCACGAAACGCTTGATCTCCAAGATAACATTTCATACCGAGAATACCCCGTGCGTATTCTTGATCAAGCTGAGCGTACCACTCGACGTCGAAACCTCAAGTTTCTTAAAGTTCAATGGTCAAATCATTCCGAAAAGGAGGCAACTTGGGAAAGAGAGGATCGTCTCCGACTTGAGTATCCTGCGTTATTCCCGACGACTTCTAAATGTCGGGACGAGATTCTTTTGAGTGGGGGTGAGTTGTCACATCCCTGACCCTTAAGCAAGTTAGACTTGTGCTCATGTCTTCTTTGCATTTGCATCTAAGATTTTTCAACAAGAACAACAAAGTGGCAAAGGAAAAACTCAAAACCCTAGCCACTATTTCAAATAAAGGATTTCTCAAACTAGTTAAAATCAATGAACCCAAAATGGCCTCAAGAAATGTTCAAACTTTCTGATAAATCATGAAAGTAAATGAGCATTGGAGAAAACTATTTTCTTGACACTTTAAGCATTTTAAATTAATGCAAAAGCCACTGGTTTCAAACTTTAAATTTGAAATCAGAAACTATAAATTTTCAAAAATGTTGAAAACTTTGGAAATGGATGGGAATATTATAACAAATAATCAGGTGTGTCTAAAATAATTTTTACCACCTTTTTGGAGCTGAAATAAATAGCAAAACATTAGTTAACAAAACAGAACAAAACAGAAAAGAAAAAGGAGGAAGCAAACCTTACTTGACTCCTGAGGAGGCCCAGCCCACCAGGGGCAGGGTCGTCTTCTTCGTCTGCCTTCTGGCAGAGGGGAGATCGACCACGGCGGCCCCATCCACCTCCTGCTTCGCCGTGGCGAGCTCCAGAGCCTCCGTGACAGTGCAACGACGGGGATAAGCTCCCCAGGGTCTCCTCTATCCATTCCCCAGCACCGTTTTCCCTCTCCTCTCGGATCTTGCCGTCCCTCCTGCTGCCGCCATTAGAGCCGAGCTCGAGCTCGAGCCGCAGCGCTTCTAGCCACGGGAACATTCCTCCGATTAGTTCGTTAGCTCCGCCTCGTTGAGCCGGTCCTCCCTGCAGAAGCCGAAGTCTCCCCAAGCTCTGCATCGCCCCCAACGCGGTCGTCTTCCACCTCCGGCCGCCGGACCTCTCCCGTCGATTCGCTCCCTCCGGCGCACCCCCGAGCCCCTCAGCAGCACCATCGGAACCGCCGTGAGCTCGTCGTCGTTTCCCCTCTCTCCCTACGCTCTCCCGTGCATCGTAGCTCCGTTCCCCACCAAGGCCGAGAGCACCTCGCCGCCGGTCATATCATCGCTGTCGCTATGGTGTCAGATCCACGCGCTCGAGCTAGGGTTCGAGCTCCTGGAGCCTCCAGGAGTATGATGAGCCCCCCAGCTGCCCTCCCCGTGCCCTAGAGCCATCTCTCATTGAAGGCCGAGCTTCGCCCGCCGCTTCGGCTCGTTGCCGGCGCCCCTCCCGGCGACCCTAGCTTCCCCTGATGCCCCTGCTAGATGCGGCGTTGCTCCAGCTACCCGTAGCTCCTTTCTGCGCCCAAAACACACGGCCGATGCGCTGTCTAGCTCTCTCCGGCGAGCCCTCCGCCGCGCCCGTGGTCGCCGCCGGCCATGCTCCGGTGGGGGCCGACGTGGCAAAGCTAACCCAGCAGCTTAGGGGCTTAATCACTCGCTGACAATGGGCCCAAGGCCAAGTCAAACCCCAATTAGGACTAGTGAGCGCGGGATTAGTGCCAGAGAGGCTGACCAGTGGGTCCCCCCTGTCAGGTTTGACCTGAACAGGTCGGCTGACCTGCTGACATCAGTCTGATGCAATAAATAGAATTTCCAGTATAGAAATAATTCCAGGAAATTGCTAAAACTTGTAAAATTCATAGAAATTAATCTGTAACTCCAATGAAAATAATTTATATATGAAGAAGTATCAGAAAAATTCAAGGATTCTGATTATGCTATTTTCAACCATGTTTGAAAAAGTTACAGAACCCTAAAATCTGGAATAAAGAATAATTCAATTCTTATAATTACTTTTAAAATGGAATTTGGAAAATATTCAAATTTCAATATGATGGCAATGATCACACACTGTCCTAATCACAAATCAGTACCATAACATGACATTTCATGCATGCTAGCATCAAGTTGATCTGAACATCAGGTCGAATCAATTAAAACAGTATCCGAGAATACCCCGTTTGAATTGATATTCGAATGTGATTCAGATCAACTCTAAACCTAATACATGTTGATTGTAATAACCTATCACCTTGCATTCTCATGCCATGCTCATGCATCATTTTGATTGCATATGACTGTTATTGAATGTTGCCATTCATTTCGGTAGGCTCCGCACCCTCGGATTCCACCGAATATCCGTCTGACGGATATCGTCCCTCCTCTGAGCAACAAGGTAAGCAACACCTTTGATCATCCCAATAATTCCCATGTTCTTGCTCCTGCACTTATTTATTGCATTAGGATCAAATGCTTCAACTGCTTTTGCCACATTAGTTGAACCCACTTCCTTTGCATGACCTAACCTTGTCACAGTAAATAGCCGAACCTTGCAACCTAGCATACCTGGTAGTTGCTTGAGCTATGATATGCCTTATCCTGCTATGCATGCTATGCTTAGAGTTGTGTATGGTCTGTCATCTGGGAGATGAACAGAATTGTGGAATGTGTTCGGTGAGCAAAGGTTGTGTGTTGAACTTGATTTGGTAAAGGTACCGGTGAAAGGCTGTGTAGGAGCACATGGCCGGTTGTTTCATTGGAACCATCCATAGGAACTGAGTTCCGTGTATGTAATCCAAGACTAGATACTACCACATGCTGGGCCCTGAAATATGACCCCGCTCGGCCTATTACTCGCGTAGTACTCGGTCCAGGAGTTGCAAGTAGTTTCTGGTGTTTATAGTAATGCTGGAGGCCGTGCATGGTGCTGACCTGAGAGGTGGACCGTGATGCGGTAGGCAGTGGCACGCTGTACCAAGTGGCACCCGGATGGTGGGCTTGGGAACCCTGCGCACATCGTTTGAGGCCGTGGCGGAAACCTCGGCCGGACTTCCGTACGGGTTACTCTCAGATAGGCGGTAAACCTGGACTAGGTACTAGTGTGGTTAACGGTCGTGGCCGACTCCCTCGATGGGCTTCCGCTTGAAGGTTGCCGAGGTGCATGACGTGCACATGGCGATAAGTGGCGAGAGCGTGTGTGACGAAGTACACCCCTGCGGGGTTATGATCTATTCGAATAGCCGCGTCCGCGGATATGGACTACTTGGAGACATATGTTGTTCATAGATAACTTCAATGGCTACTCTTAAAATTGCCAAGATAAGCATGAGTGTCGTGGACGGCATTTCCGTACGGAGACGGAATGATTCCACGATAATGTATTATTGTGGTGTTAGTGGACTCGCGTGCGAGAAATCAAGTTGTCAAAATTATTTTAAAAATGCAAGTTGTCTAGCCACGAGTCAAATGCTGGCTTTCCGCATGAGACCCCACAATACCTTTTGATACCTTGCATGAGTAGTTAGTTATCCTAAAGTCTTGCTGAGTACCTTCGTACTCATGTTTGCTTAATACCTGTTGCAGAGGTTGCTAATGACCCTAATGGAGGGTTCTTCGTAGACATCGACGACGACGAGTAGCTGGTGTCCCAGCTACGATCTTGCCCTACGTTGGATATGTAGTATACTCAGGCCATGTGCCTTCTAGTTGCCCTGTCTGTACTCAGACAGTTTAAACTCTTCCGCTGGCTTGTAACTGAATGACTGCTATTATGGGTCGTGAGACCCTTGATGTGTAATATTATGTGTGTGGCTCTTCCGAGCCTCTTAAATAAAGGTTGTATGTTTATGGTTATGTTGTGATGCCATCGATGTATCTATACATATCGGTATGCCATGCGTACGTGTGTCGTACTTGATATGTATGGGGTTCGATTACCTAGTCGTGAACTTTAGTAGCACTCCTTACAAGGAAATGCCCCTTTGTGATTCAACGAGCCTTGGTAGTTCGCTACTGCTCCGGACACATTGGTTGACCGGCATGTGTCCTTCTAGCTGTTGTGTCTGTCCCCTTTGGGGAAATGTCACGCGATGTAATGGAGTCCTTGTAGCTTGCTACGACTCGTCTCCATTCGCTGATGACCGACACCTGCTTTGTTGGGTCATGTATGCATGTCCTTGTGCGGTACTGCCACTTTGGTTTATGACTAGACATGTCGATCCGGGTTCTTTGACATTGGATTGCTAGCGACACTATCGCATACGTGAGTCAAAAGACGCAAACGGTCCCGGCTAAGGTAAGGCTGCGGCCGTGGTGTTAACCGTGCGTGAGACCACAAAGGGATGCGATGTGTTACAGGCTGGATTCCTATGGCTTAGGATCGGGGTCCCGACACCCCACCTCGTCGCCCTCCTCCCGCACGCTCCCTCCCCCATCCAGCTTGCACCCACCGGCCGGCGCCTCCCCGCCCTCCCCACCGGCTGGCGCCTCCCCCACCGGCTGGCGCCTCCCCCACCGGACGGCGCCTCCCCGCTCTCCCCACCGGCCGGCGCCTCCCCGCCCTCCCAACCGGCCGGCACCTCCCCGCCCTCCCCGCCCTCTCCACCGTCGCCACCTCCTCCCCCACCGGCCGGCGCCTCCCCGCCCTCCCCCACCGGTCGGCGCCTCCCCGCCCTCCCCACCGTCGCCACCCCCCTCCCCATCGGCTCCCCCCTGCAGGCCGCACCTCTCCTCCGATCCGGCCACGCCGTCAGGAGCACGAGCAGGCCCCCTGACGCTCCTCCTCGCCCCGGACGCCCTGGAGCCTCGTCGCTACCCCCCTCCGTCGCCCGCACCCTCCTCCGCCGCCCCATCCCACCGGCGACTTCGCCACCTAGCCCGGAGCAGCCACCTCCCCGGAGGAACTCCTCTCCCCTGCCAGCAAAAACGGTGAGATTCATTTCTTTGACTGCCAGTAGCTATTGGTAAATGAAACAATTAATCAGAGGAAATATTTATGTAGCCCAATTACCTACCAGATCATTGTACTTAAACTGCCTAATCAGATCACTCTAATAGGAGATACTATTAAGATTATGGAACATGTGTTGAAGTCATGGAGTATACCATTTAAGGGAATTGGCTTTTACCGTGTACGTTCTTGTGCTTCTTCCAATACATGGTAGTCCATGTAAGCTTAGCAGGCTTGAGATGGTTGTGGAAATAGTGCTTGCACTTTGATTTGGGACAAAAGGAAGACCTGATTTTGGGTGCCCTCAAAGAATGTGCAACACAATTTTAGCAAACTTCTACTTATTTCATTCCCTGCGCACTAACAATATGGGCACACAAGCTTACGTAAGAATCTGAAGCGATGAATCTTATACCCTTCTCCAGGTTTATCTTAGCACCATTGAAACGGCATCGCTTTGTGTTGTATAAAAATAATTGCAGGTATAAGTAAGATTTTAGCGAGCAGTTTTACAAGTCTTTAACATTCCAACACAACATCAAAGAGAGTAGCATACTTGAGAACCATCTTCTCCGCCCAGACAAACTTCCAAAGATCTTCCGACAAATAAAATGCAAAGATATCAACACTCACAATATCAATCAATATCATGAAGCATTACCTCTAATAACACAGCTTGAAAAACAAAGCCTCGCTGCAAGGTTGTTACACGACATATCGAAAAGACTAACAAAATGAACTGAACTACAATGCATCATTATAAGTTTTATTAAACAACAGGAACAACTCCTAGGGACAATGTACAGAGCTGGGGACACTGAGAAAATCTTGCGCACAAGAGTAAATTTAACATAACCACAACACTATTGAGACAGACTTCTCCTAATTTATTAAAGTAAAAATATTTATTTTTATGTCCAATACTGCAAACAAGCTAAGCTAGATGGGGCTCTAGTTGAAACATCAAATATAGAGTGTCAACTAATGCACACACATTGCCAGGTTCAGCAATCAGCATATACATTTTCTCTTACAAAACGTGACAAGAGTGTTGTGGTTGTCTCTGTACATGGGTGGGAAGACTTAATTTGTGCCTAGAATTTGTTTTACTTTTTCTGTTGAAAGTGTCATGCACTTCATCAAATATAAATCACGGGGACACATCAAGTGATTTTAAACCAAAACTATTGGAAGAGCAGACCTTATAGAGCATATATGGTGTCCTTGTTTCTATATGTGCCTTCAACTTGTTTCTATATGTGCCTTCAAAATGCCAAACCAAATGGACCGTGTCATCGCTTTAACATTAAATTGTGTAGCAAGGTTATTACATATTGTTATCACTTCAAGAAATATGTACATCTAGTCCAGCTTACTTTTCTTTCATATTTCTTGTGCGGATTATGAAAACTCATCATGAGAGCAATCAGCCAAACCTGGAAGTTTTCACGGAAACAAAGTAATTACAGTTGCTTATTATCTTACACCCTTTCCATGAATAAACCCTAAATCCAGACATTACAGAAAAGATCGTCAGCACAATTCTCCTCGTGTAAATGAACCAAGGAAAAACGGAATTGTGTACAAATTAGCAGACAAAAAGTATTAACCGGGGGAGGGGGTTAGAAAAACATACTCCCTCCATCCGGAAATACTTGTCCTAAAAATGCATATAATGGATGTATCTACAATTAAAATAAGTCTAGATACATTCATCTCTAGGGCAAGTATTTCCGGACGGAGGTAGTACATGTTTAATCTGTGGGGGAGAGAAGCTTGAAAAGGGGGATTCTGAAACATGTCCTGCAGGTAGTTATCCTCACTCCTGCAAGTAATGATGGACATTTATTTGCTGTAAACTGTCGCTGCCTCCACCATCGTCTCTCCTCAATCCCCCAATCCTCGTGTGTAACCCACCTCCACCCCGTTGCCGCACCGTCCTTGCCCATCCTGCTGAACTGCGTCGTGCTCCTCGTTGATCTCGCTGCCACCAACCCCAAAATATTCACGCATATAAGGAAAGGTGCCCATGGACAGATGGGCCTGCTAGTGTACTTAGTAGGAGTAGACTTATAGGTCACTTGAAAAGTTTTATAGGTAACCTGAAAAGTAGTATAGGTAACCTGGAAAGTTTTATAGGTAACCTGGAAAGTTTTATAGGTAACCTCGACCCCCGACCCCCGACCCCCGACAACACTCACCCTCGACCCCCGACCCCCTACCCCGACACCCGACGCCACTGACCCCCGACACCCGACGCCCGACGCCACGGACCCTCGACCCCCGACCCCCGACCCCTACCCCGACCCCCGACGCCACATACCCCCAACCTCTGAGGCCCGACACCTCTTCGGCCTCTTGTTGACCGAAAAGACCCCAATCCCCGACGCCAGTGACCTTCGACCCCCGATGACACTGACCCACATAGTTATGAGTTAGGTCATATAGTTATGTTAATTATAAAAACATCATATTTGTGTTGATCGGGTGAATTTCAATGTGCAGTTGTTCGACGACCTCCACGTGCGTTGGACGAGGTCCGCCCTTGCGTTTGTTGGTGAGCACAAATGACTTCTCCTCCTACCCCCTTAATTTGCTCTGTCCCGGTCTTCGTGCCGATGAAACTTGCTAGCTATAGGTTTCTTCAATCATGAGTATGCGTGACCAGTATGCATCTCCCATTCGAAAGGGCGACATCTATAAATATGCATTTCTTTGCATATTTATAACCGCCATCCTTTTGAATTGTCCAACATTATCCATGGACAGCCCGAGTATGTGTAGATTGGGTTTGTTTTCCCGTATGCTGTGCTCCGGATCCGATGAGGAATTTCGTAAGTGCCTCCCCTGTTTTTCTCCGGGTACACATCCTCTCTGCTTATTGCCGAGACGTGTATCAGGACAACAGCGGGGAGGTGCTGTCGAAATTCTCCGTCGCATCTGGAGCAGAGCATGGGAAAACGAACCCAGCCTACACATAATCGAGTGGGATTAGGACCTATCTTTACCTATTAGCGTGTAGGTTGCATGGACGTAATAAAACTGACAAACTTGATTATCGTATGAATATAGATGATGAATTATATATTTATTTCTTGTGCCCCTATAGGTAGCTAGGCAACATGAGTGATCGTGCTTGGATGAACACTGGTCACCCTAGTGAGAAAGACATGACCCATGAATGGTTAACAAAAACCAGGGGGTTTGTGAGAGCCGCATTTGCAAATGGCCAGCATAAAACATGCTGCCCCTGTCCCAACTGCGACAACTGGAAAAAGCAGACAGAGTTTGAAATGGGTAAACACCTGCAGAAGTGGGGTTTTACGCCTAATTATATGGTGTGGACTTTTCATGGTGAGTCTGACCAACGTGCCAGAGCTGAGGTGATACGTCGTCGCACCGACGAGCATGGTACCGGGATTGAAGACATGGTGCAAGACTTTGATGATGCTCGTGATTCGGACGATGAGATGGAGGAATCTGCAAAGGCCTTCTATGAAATGTTGGAGTCTTCAAAACGTCCTCTCCACGAGCAGACTGAGCTTTGTCAGCTGGATGCCATCGCGCAAGTAATGGCTTTGAAGGCTCAATTCAACCTAGGCAGAGAATGCTACGACGCGATGATGACGATATTTGGACGCTTTCTACCCAAAGGCCATGTACTGCCTGCAAACCTGTACGAGTCATAGAAAATCCTCCGTGTACTTAAGATGCCCTATGAGAAGATACATGCCTGTGCGAATGGATGTGCCTTATTTAGGCTTGAGTATGCGGCCTTGAACTATTGCCCCATTTGCAATTCTTCCAGGTATATTGTGGTAGACAACGGCATGGGTGAGAAGAATCAGACCAAAATCCCCATTAGTGTTCTTCGAAATCTGCCAATCATACCAAGACTTCAACGTCTTTTCATTGTCGAAAAGACGGCCAGACAGATGACATGGCACAAATTGGGCAAAAGAACCAAACTAGATGCGGATGGGAACAAGATGCTGGTACACACTTCAGATGGCCACCACCCTAAGCTGATTCACCTGAGCACAGGAGGACTTCTAGGGTGGATTCGTCTGAGGTGGAGGCTACACGGTCTCCGATTCACGAGCCTCGGGTCGACGAGCCTCAGGTCGACGAGCCTTCGACCCACGAGACTCGTGTCCCAGAGGCTTCCTTCCAGACGACTGCGGAGCACAGCAGGGATAAGGGTACATCCCAAGAGACCCAGTGGGATACCTGGCCTGAGCCAACTGGCCATGCTGGTAGCGACGAGGAGCTGGGTGAGGGGGATACCGTCTACCAGCGTGGTAGCTCGGGGCTCCCGCTCGTGCCAGCGACCCCCGAGCAGAGGTGGTCGATTAGGCCAAATGGGGACAAGTAAGTTAATTTACTCTTATTTAACCTTTTGCCTTCACGTTTTCTCAAATATCTAATGTTTTGGCTTTAATTTTTCATACTATAGGGGTTGGATTGTTGCCAAGGGTGTCCGCAAGCCCAACAGCGTCCTTGGTGTTCTTTGCCGTCAAAACTTCCCAGGGTTTGTTACGTTGCCCGGTCGGGAGCGAGAGGTAGGAATGACCTGGGAGCACTACTTGGGTGCCCCGGCCCCGCCGGAGGTAGAGATCGACGGTGTTTTGTGTGACACGAGGGCGGACATGGTGATCCGGAAGTTCTGGGTAATTTCTCTTTCACACAATTATAAATTAACCATAGCTATTTATTGTACTAATCGGTGTTGTCTCGTTTGCAGACCTTCTACAGGTGTGAGGAGGGATACGAGGACGACGCGGCAAAGGTTATCGAAACCGAATGTCGCCGCCTACTTCAAAACTTTCGGCACGAGGCTCGGGTGCAGGCTGTTCGAGACTACTATGCCACGCGGCGTATTAGGATTGATAAGGCGAAGTGCCGTGATGCTAAGATGGAGAAGGAGCATTACATGAAGGTAATTACATATTATTAAGGCTTTGTAGTTAGTTTCCTTGATTTGGTTCTTACGCACTCAAATTTCTCTTTATTAACTTAGGTGCCCCTGAGATGGTGTGTGGATAAGATGGATTGTTGGGAGGCCTTGGTGGATCAGTGCTTCTCCGAAACGTGGGAGACCAGCCACAACAACGCCAAGGAGAGGCGTGGCAAAATGGTTGGCGTGCCACACCATCAAGGGAGCGTCACCTTAATCCAATTTGACGACAACTGGGTATGTGGTTTGCTTCATGCCTCATGCAATTCATTCTTAATGCTATCTTGAGCCCTTTACCAATACAATTTTCCGCTCTCTCTCTTTTAGGCGCGTCACAATAAGACGAAGGCGCCACAGATGTACGACCTGTATGCGATGGCCCATACTACCTCGTACAAGAAGGTCAAGGCATTTTCTGAGTCTGACCTCGAGCATCCAGAAAACTTCACCAACATCTCCTCCCACGACAAGCTCGTAAAGTACAGAGATCACGGGAAGGCGAGGAAAGGGGAGGACTTTAACCCGAGCGAGGGGCCTATTGATCCAGAGCTGGTGATGATAGCTGGCAACGGGAGGCCCCATGGCTCGATCGCCATTAGAGACGGCCTTATACGTTGTCCTAGCACTCTCCGGCAAATAAAGGCACGCCAAACGAGCTCTTGTCCGGAGATAACACGTCGTCCACGGCCAGTCGAGCTCGCCATCGAGGTTAGTTTAATGGACTCAGCTATCTTTCCGCATTATGTTGCTAACAATGAGTTGTGTTGCAGGCTGCTATTCAGAAAGAGAGAGAGGCAATGCAGGCGGCTATGGCGGAGAAGGATAAGGAAATTAGGGAGCTGGAGGAGAGGACGACTGCATTGGTGGAGGCGGAGAGGGCACGGAATGATGCGTCTACCAGGGCCATATACGAGCTCTTCGTGGTAAGTTTCTTCTTCATGTTATTTGAAATCTTGCATTTGAATGTCCGTTTTATTAATAAATAAAAATTTTGACTTGTCGAAACCAAATTTACAGTCTATGTGCGAGAAGAACGGCCAAGTCCCTGCGCTGATGCCAGTCATTAACGTGGCGGGGACGGTGAGTTTCATTTCAGTGGAGTGATCTTAAGAGTGTCCTCATGCTAACTACACATTGCAAACGATGTTTGGTGCAGAATATGTCCCGAAACGCATCGCACGACCCTTCTACAGTCGAGCCTTCTCCAGGTGAAACAAGCCAGAGCCACCGTGCTTCACCCTAACTTAGGTATGTTATTTCTAGTGTTTTAATAAAAAATAGCTAGACTTCCATCTAATGACATAATTAGCTTAGTTAGCTCCAAATTAGCTAGACTTCCATCTAATGACATAATTAGCTTAGTTAGCTCAAAAATAGCTAGACTTCCATCTAATGACATAATTAGCTTAGTTAGCTCCAAAATAGCTAGACTTCCATCTAATGACATAATTAGCTTAGTTAGCTCAAAAATAGCTAGACTTCCATCTAATGACATAATTAGCTTAGTTAGCTCCAAAATAGCTAGACTTCCATCTAATGACATAATTAGCTTAGTTAGCTCAAAAATAGCTAGACTTCCATCTAATGACATAATTAGCTTAGTTAGCTCCAAAATAGCTAGACTTCCTTCTTCTTCCTCCTTCTTCCTCCTTCTCCTTCTCCTTCTTCTTTTCTTCTTCTTCTCCTCTTCCTTCTCCTTCTCCTCCTCCTCCTCCTCCTCCTTCTTTTACTTCTTCTTCTGTTTCTCTTCTTCTACGTAGTTTAGACTCATCCAAGAAAGGCTAAATTGGCTAATTATCCTACGAAATGACATAATTAGCTTAGTTAGCTCCAAAATGGCCTATTTAATAAAAAATGACCTATACTTAGCTAATTATCCTCGAAATGACATGATTAGCTCCAAAAAGGCATTCTTAGCCAATTTAGCCCAAAGAAGGGGCCAAAAGGAGATGAAAGAGGAAAAATGAAAGGAAGGAAGAAGAAGAAGAGGAGAAGGAGGAGAGGGAGGAGGATAAGAAGAAGGAGACGAAGGAGGAGAAGAAGGAGAAGGAGCTCCTCCTTATCCTTCTCCTTCTTCTTTTCTTCTTCTTCTCCTCTTCCTTCTCCTTCTCCTCCTCCTCCTCCTCCTCCTCCTCCTTCTTTTACTTCTTCCTTCTCCGTCTTCTTCCTCCTTCTTCCTCCTTCTCCTTCTCCTTCTTCTTTTCTTCTTCTTCTCCTCTTCCTTCTCCTTCTCCTCCTCCTCCTCCTCCTCCTTCTTTTACTTCTTATTCTCTTTATCTTCTTCTACGTAGCATAGACTCATCCAACATAGGCTAAATAGGCTAATTATCCTACGAAATGACATAATTAGCTTAGTTAGCTCCAAAATGACCTATTTAATAAAAAATGAGCTATACTTAGCTAATTATCCTCGAAATGACATAATTAGCTCCAAAAAGGCATTCTTAGCCAATTTAGCCCGAAGAAGGGGACAAGAGGAGAAGAAAGAGGAAAATGAAAGGAAGGAAGAAGAAGAAGAGGAGAAGAATAAGGAGGAGTGGGAGGAGGAGAAGAAGAACGAGAAGAAGGAGGAGAAGGAGAAGGAGCTCCTCCTTCTCCTTCTTCTTCCTCCTTCTTCCTCCTTCTCCTTCTCCTTCCTCTTCTCCTTCTCCTTCTTCTTTTCTTCTTCTTCTCCTCTTCCTTCTTCTTCTCCTCCTCCTCCTCCTCCTTATTTTAGTTCTTCTTCTCTATCTCTTCTTCTACGTAGCTTAGACTCATCCAAGAAAGGCTAAATTGGCTAATTATCCTACGAAATGACATAATTAGCTTAGTTAGCTCCAAAATGGCCTATTTAATAAAAAATGACCTATACTTAGCTAATTATCCTCGAAATGACATAATTAGCTCCAAAAGGCATTCTTAGCCAATTTAGCCCGAAGAAGGGGCCAAAAGGAGAAGAAAGAGGAAAAATGAAAGGAAGGAAGAGGAAGAAGAGGAGAAGAAGAAGGAGGAGAGGGAGGAGGATAAGAAGAAGGAGAAGAAGGAGGAGAAGAAGGATAAGGAGCTCCTCCTTCTCCTTCTCCTTCTTATTTTCTTCTTCTTCTCCTCTTCCTTCTCCTTCTCCTCCTCCTCCTCCTCCTCCTCCTCCTTCTTTTACTTCTTCCTTCTCCTTCTTCTTCCTCCTTCTTCCTCCTTCTCCTTCTCCTTCTTCTTTTCTTCTTCTTCTCCTCTTCCTTCTCCTTCTCCTCCTCCTCCTCCTCCATCTTTTACTTCTCCTTCTCTTTGTCTTCTTCTACGTAGCATAGACTCATCCAAGAAAGGCTAAATAGGCTAATTATCCTACGAAATGACATAATTAGCTTAGTTAGCTCCAAAATGACCTATTTAATAAAAAATGACCTATACTTAGCTAAGTATCCTCGAAATGACATAATTAGCTCCAAAAAGGCATTCTTAGCCAATTTAGCCCGAAGAAGGGGACAAGAGGAGAAGAAAGAGGAAAAATGGAAGGAAGGAAGAAGAAGAAGAGGAGAAAAAGAAGGACGAGAGGGAGGAGGAGAAGAAGAAGGAGAAGAAGGATGAGAATAAGGAGGAGAAGGAGAAGGAGCTCCTCCTTCTCCTTCTTCTTCCTCCTTCTTCCTCCTTCTCCTTCTCCTTCTCCTTCTTCTTCTCCTTCTCCTTCTTCTTTTCTTCTTCTTCTCCTCTTCCTTCTTCTTCTTCTCCTCCTCCTCCTCCTTCTTTTACTTCTTCTTCTCTATCTTTTCTTCTACGTAGCTTAGACTCATCCAAGAATGGCTAAATTGGCTAATTATCCTACGAAATGACATAATTAGCTTAGTTAGCTCCAAAATGGCCTATTTAATAAAAAGTGACCTATACTTAGCTAATTATCCTCGAAATGACATAATTAGCTCCAAAAGGGCATTCTTAGCCAATTTAGCCCGAAGAAGGGGACAAGAAGAGAAAAAGAGGAAAAATGAAAGGAAGGAAGAGGAAGAAGAGGAGAAGAAGAAGGAGGAGAGGGAGGAGGAGAAGAAGAAGGAGAAGAAGGAGGAGAAGGAGAAGGAGCTCCTCCTTCTCCTTCTTCTTCCTCCTTCTTCCTGCTTCTCCTTCTCCTTCTTCTTTTCTTCTTCTTCTCCTCTTCCTTCTTCTTCTCCTCCTCCTCCTCCTCCTCCTCCTCCTTCTTCTTTTACTTCTTCTTCTCTATCTCTTCTTCTACGTAGCTTAGACTCATCCAAGAAAGGCTAAATTGGCTAATTATCCTACGAAATGACATAATTAGCTTAGTTAGCTCCAAAATGGCCTATTTAATAAAAAATGACCTATACTTAGCTAATTATCCTCGAAATGACATAATTAGCTCCAAAAAGGCATTCTTAGCCAATTTAGCCCGAAGAAGGGGACAAGAAGAGAAAAAGAGGAAAAATGAAAGCAAGGAAGAGGAAAAATGAGAAGAAGGAAGAGGAAAAAGGAGAAGAAAGAGGAAAAATGAGAAGAAGGGGACAAAAGGATAAGAAGAAGGAGAAGAAGGAGAAGAAGAAGGAGAAGGAGCTCCCGCTCCTTCTCCTTCTTCTTCTCCTTCTTATCCTTCTTCTTCTCCTTCTTCTCCTTCTTCTTCTTCTCCTCTTCCTTCTCCTTCTCCTCCTCCTCCTCCTCCTTCTCCTCCTCCTCCTCCTTTTTCTTCTTCTTCTCCTCTTCCTTCTCCTTCTCCTCCTCCTCCTCCTCCTCCTTCTTTTACTTCTTCTTCTCTTTCTCTTCTCCTATAGTTAGCTAGGGTTCCACCTAAATGACATAATTAGCTTAGTTAGCTCCTAAATGGTCTATACTTAGCTAATTTCTCTCCGAAATAACCTATATATACACTACTTCATCTAGTATTATTTTTCTAACTTTCTTATTTGTCATTTTGCAGACTACCTTCACTTCATGGGAAGCTTGTTTGATGGAATGCTTGAAGATGATTTCTTGTACCATGGGTTGTATTGAAACTATTGTAGTATATGAATATATGAAACTTTGTATGCACGTGGATGAAACTGGTGTAATATATGGTTTGGTACGGATGTAACTTGCATAATATGTATGCACTATGGATGAGAGTTATTTTAATATGGTTATGAGTACGGAAAGAAATTTATTTATGTCAAATATATATATATATCCTGATTATTGTTAAAAATGCTGGATATAACAAAAAATAAATAAAAAAGGGTCTGGTTCCCCTCTTTGCCGTCTGCCAACACATGGCAAAGGGGGGAGGCACATGGCAAAGGGGGAATCTGCCCCCTCTCTCTCCCCTCTTTGCCGTCTGCCAACACATGGCAAAGGGGGGAAGGCACATGGCAAAGGGGGAATCTGCCCCCTCTCTCTCCCCTCTTTGCCGTCTGCCAACACATGGCAAAGGGGGGAAGGCACATGGCAAAGGGGGAATCTGCCCCCTCTCTCTCCCATCTTTGTCGTCTGCCAACACATGGCAAAGGGGGGAAGGCACATGGCAAAGGGGGGAATCTGCCCCCTCTCTCTCCCCTGTTTGCCGTCTGCCCCCACATGGCAAAGGGGGGAAGGCACATGGCAAAGGGGGAATCCGCCCCCTCTCTCTCCCCTCTTTGACGTCTGCCCCCACATGGCAAAGGGGGTAAGGCAGACGACAAAGAGAGGAGGCCTGCCGTTAACACTTAACGGGGACGTTGCAATATATGACGTCCCATTTATTTTGCCGTCTGCCCCCTCATGGCAAAGATTATTTGCCGTCCGCTTTGTGAAAGCAGACGGCAAAGAGCCTCTTCACCGGATTTTTTTTTTGCCGTCTACTTTGCCATGAGGGGGCAGACGGCAAAGCCTTTGCCGTCCGTGGTTGCCCCCTTTGCCGTCCGCCTTGGCAGACGGCAATTTCTGAATTTCAGTAGTGCTTGTGTGCTTGTTTGTTTGTTGAAGTCATCATGGCTGAAAACACCAAACTTTGCGACTTCTCGAGCACTAATAATAATGATTTTATTAGTACTCCGATTGCTCCCCCCACTAGTGCGGAATCGTATGAAATCAACGCAGCTTTGTTGAATCTCGTTATGAAAGAGCAATTCTCTGGCCTTCCTAGTGAAGATGCCGCATCCCATCTCAATACCTTCATTGAGCTTTGTGATATGCAAAAGAAAAGATATGTGGATAATGACGTGATTAAGTTTAAAAGGGTGCGTTCTAGTGATGCAAATCACGGAGATCTTAAAATGCTTGGTGTGTCTCCTCTTGAATCTTTGTTTTCGCGTGTCAAACCTATTTATGGAGGGGCAAGATATGAATCAACTTTGGTTGAAAAACGCTCCAATGATTCGGAGTCCACCTATCTTGATGATAAAGGTGTGGAGAGTGGAGTAGAAGAAGGCAAAATTTTGGGTAGTAATGAAACTCCCACTTTGGATTTCAAGGAATTCAATAATGATAATTGCTCCTTGTTTGAATGCATTTCTTTGATGCAATCCATTGCAAACTCTCCACATGCTTATAGCCAAAGCAAAGCCTTTACCGCGCATATCGTAGATGCTATGATGAAATCTCTTCAAGCGAAGCTCGAACTAGAAGTCTCTATACCTAGAAAACTTCATGATGAGTGGGAACCTACTAACAAAAGCAAGATCAAAAACTATGAGTGCATGCCTTGTGTGATTTGGATGCTAGTGTTTCCGCGATTCCAAAGTCTTTATGTGATATTCTTGGTTTTCATGAGATTGAAGAGTGTTCTCTTAATTTGCATCTTGCTGATTCTACTGTCAAGAAACTCATGGGAAGGATCGATGATGTTCTTATTGTTGCAAATAATAATTATGTACCCGTGGATTTCATTGTACTTGACATAGATTGCAATCCTTCATGTCCCATTATTCTTGGTAGACCTTTCCTAAGGACTATTGGAGCTATCATCGATATGAAGGAAGGGAATATTAGATTTCAATTTCCTTTGAAGAAGGGCATGGAGCACTTTCCTAGAAAGAAAATAAGATTGCCTTATGAATCTATTATGAGGGCTACTTATGGTTTAGGCACCAAAGATGACTATACGTGATTCCATCACCTTTCGCCTAGCTAAGGGCGTTAAACAAAAGCACTTGTTGGGAGGCAACCCAACGAATCTATCCTTTTTATTTCTGTTTTGTGTTTTCCACACTTTCATAATTCTGTTATGATTGTGTTTTTTGAGTTTCTTTTTGCGTTTGTGCCAAGCAAAACCATTATGATTAGTCTTGGGGATGATCGTTTGGTCATGCTGGAAAAGACAGAAACTTTCTGCTCACGAAAATTATTTTAATTTTTTTTTTGTAAGAGCCTTTGAGTTGATTCTTTTTTCTGATGATTGCGACGCAAATTATTCAGACTGTCGTAATTTGTCAGAATTTTTGAAGTACCAGAGGTATACGAAATATACAGATTGCTACAGACTGGTCTGCTGTTAACAGATTCTGTTTTTGTTGTGTTGGTTGCTTATTTTGATGAAACTATGGATAGTATCGGGGGGTATTAGCCATGGAAGATTGAAAATACAATAACCCAACATCAGAATAAGTAGAATTTAAGTTTGCTACAGTATCTAAGGAAGTGGTGGTTTGCTTTCTCGTACTAATGTTATCACGAGTTTCTGTTTAAGTTTCGTGTTGTGAAGTTTTCATGTTTTGGGTGAAGTTCTTATGGACAAAGAGATAAAGAGTGGCAAGAGCTCAAGATTGGGGATGCCCAAGGCACCCCAAGAGATTCAAGGATGTCGTAAAAGCCTAAGCTTGGGGATGCCCCAGGAAGGCATCCCTCTCTCGTCTTCAATCCATCGGTAACGTTACTTGGGGTAATATTTTTGTTCACCACATGTTAGTTGTTTTTGCTTGGAGCATCTTGTATCGTAGGAGTCTTTTATTTTTGTTGTGTCACAATCATCCGTGCTGCACACCTAGAGAGAGAGACATGCACTCACCATGATTTTGTCGAGCTTCACTTATATCTTTTTGTAAACAATTCAGCTCACATGTGTTTCACTTATATCTTTTGAGCTAGATACTTTTGCTCTATGTGCTTCACTTATATCTTTTAGAGCACAGCGGTGCGTGGCTTGGTAGTTGATCTATGCTTTGAAAGTAGTCTCAAAAGGGGTAGTTATCCAAAGGGATACGAAAACTTCCACCTTCATGTGCATTGAACAGTTAGAGAAGTTTGATTCATCTCAATTAGTTTTGAGTTGTGGTTATGGTAATATTGAAGTCATGCTAGTAAGGTGTTGTGGATCTAGAAATACTTGTGTTGAAGTTAGTGATTCCCGTAGCATACATAGATGGTGAACCGCTATGTGATGATATATGAGCATGATTAGTCTATTGATTGTCATCCTTTGCGTGGCGGTCGGGATCGCGCGATGGTTTATACCTACCAACCCATCCCCTAGGAGTATGCGTTGAATGCTTTGTTTTGATTACTAATAAAACTTTTGCAACAAGTATATGAGTTCTTCATGACTAATGTTGAGTCCATGGTTTAGATGCACTTTCACCTTCCACCATCACTATCTTCTTAGTGCCGTGCAACTTTCGCCGGTGCACAAAACCCACCATTAGCCTCCCTCAAAACAGCCACCATACCTACCTACTATGGCTTTTTCAAAGTCATTCGGAGATATATTGCCATGCAAATACCACCATGACATGTGCCACCACGTCTAGATTGCCAAAGCATGATCGTCAGATAGCTAGCACGATGTTTCAATTAATGTCTACGCCATGCTAGATCATTATCACCGTACACTACCGAAGGCATTCCATATATAGTTGCTCTAAGTTTTGAGTTGAAATTGTGATGATCATCATTAATGGAGCATTGTCCCATGTGAGGAAATAAAAGAGGCCAAAGAATCCCATCAAAATAGAAAAAAGAGGCCAAAGAGCCCACCAAAAAAATGAGAGAAAAAGAGAGTCTCTCGTTTTGTCACCACCATATAGCTAGTGGGAAATTTTCATTATATAACTTGGCTTGTATATTCCAATGATAGGCTTCCTCAAAATTGCCTTAGGTCTTCGTGAGCAAGCAAGTTGGATGCACACCCACTAGTTTTCTTTAAGAGCTTTCACATACTCTTAGCTCTAGTGCATCATTTGTATGGCAATCCCTACTCATTCACATTGATATATTAATGAGCATCTCCACAGATCATTGATATGCCTAGTTAATGTGACTATCTTCTCCTTTTTGTTCTTGCAACCTCCACTACACTCCACACCATCTATAGTACTATAACCATGGCTCACGCTCATGTATTGCGTGAAAGTTGAAAAGGTTTGAGAAAGTAAAGGTGTTAAACAATTACTTGGCCAATACCGGGGTTGTGCATGATTGAAATTCGTTGTGCAATGATGATAGAGCATAGCGAGACTATATGCTTTTGTAGGGATAACTTTCTTTTGGCCTTGTTATTTTGAAAGTTCATGATTACCTTGCTAGTTTGCTTGAATTATTATTGTTTCCACGTTAATAGCAAACTATTGTTTTGAATCTAATGGATCTGAACATTCATGTAGCATAAGAGGAGTTACAAAGGACATCTATGCTAGGTAGCATGAAAGCATCAAAAATTCATTCTTTATCACTTCCCTACTCGAGGACGAGCAGGAGTTAAGCTTGGGGATGCTTGATACGTCTCAAACGTATCTATATTTTTTTATGGTTCCATGTTATCTTGTCATCTTTGGATGTTTTATGTACCTTATATATCTTTTTTGAGGCTAACTTATTAATTCAGTGCCAAGTGCCAGTTCCTGCTTTTTCTGTGTTTTTGGCTCTTTTCAGATCTGATTTTGGAACGGAGTCCAAATGGAATAAAATCCCCGAAATGATTTTTTCCCGAACGGAAGAAGATCAGGGGGCCTGTGGGCCAAGCCAGGAGGGCTCGAGGGAGCCCACAAGCCCCCACTCCGCCACCAGGGGGGAGGCGGCGGTGGCAGGGCTTGTGGCCTCCCTGAGCGCCCCCTGACCTAGATCTTTGGACTATATATTCCCTAAAATACAGCAAAAAATCAGGGGATCCACGAAAATACTTTTTCGCCGCCGCAAGCTTCCGTTTCCGCGAGATCTCATCTGGAGACCCTCCCCGGCGCCCTGTCGAAGGGGACTTTGGAGTTGGAGGGCTTCTTCATCATCATCATCGCCCTCCAATGACTCGTGAGTAGTTCACTTCAGACCTACGGGTCCGTAGTTAGTAGCTAGATGGCTTCTTCTCTCTCTTGGATCTTCAATACAAAGTTCTGCATGATCTTCATGGAGATCTATCCGATGTAATCTTCTTTGGCGGTGTGTTTGTCGAGATCCGATGAATTGTGGATTTGTGATCAGATTATCTATGATATATATTTCAGTCTTTGCTGATTTCTTATATGCATGATTTGATATCCTTGTAAGTCTCTCCGAGTCTTGGGTTTTGTTTGGCCAAATAGATCTATCATTCTTGCAATGGGATAAGTGCTTGGTTTTGGGTTCTTACCATGCGGTGACCTTTCCCAGTGACAGTAGGGGCAGCAAGGCACACATTAAGTAGTTTCCATCAAGGGTAACAAGATGGGCTCTGTCGTTGATATGAGATTGTCCATCTACATCATGTCATCTTGCTAAGGCGTTACTATGTTCTTTTGGACTTAATACACTAGATGCATGCTGGATAGCGGTCAACGTGTGGAGTAATAGTAGTAGATGCAGACAGTATCGGCCTACTTGTTTTGGACGTGATGCCTAATGATGTAATCATTGCCATAGATGACATCACGACTTTGCGCGGTTCTATCAATTGCTCGACAGTAATTCGTTCACCCACCGTCTACTTGCTTTCATGAGAGAAGCCACTAGTAAACACTACGGCCCCGGGGTCTATTCACATCTATTGTTTCCACTTTCGCTTTTACTTTGCTTTGTTACTTTGTTGCTTTCAGTTCTCACTTAGCGAACAATCTATAAGGGATTGACAACCCCTTCATAGCGTTGGGAGCAAGCTTTTTGTGTTTGTGCAGGATCTTGTGATACTCCTCCACTGGATTGATACCTTGGTTCTCAAACTGAGGGAAATACTTACCACCGCTGTGCTACATCACCCTTTCCGCTTCGAGGGAACAGCAACGCAAGGCTCCAAGGCCACAAGGGAAATCCTTTGCATATTTGCCTAGAAAGTCCCTTAAGGCGTAGCCGCAACAGAAGGATTCCTCGTGCCGTCGACACGACTATTCCTGGTACCATTGCCAGGGAAGCACAACTGACATCACGAATCCTCTAAAGAAGCACTTTAGCTCGAGGCCGAAGTGTCTTTCCGAAGAGGAGATGTCCGAAGAGAAGCGCCTGTCCACCAAGGTCAGGATGCTCACTCATTGCGGGCTAACTATCATCGATGTGATGGCTGAGGTTATCAGCCGGTGCGTCCAACCGCTTCAACAATGCACACATCCTTTGTAGTGTTACAGCGGGACGAGCGATTCCACCCGAGTTAGAAAAAAGTAACAAACAACCAAAATGCCTTAGCGGCCATTCTGGCCAATTTCTTCAAAGGGGAAATACGAGACTTTACCCGCGTCATCCCTAAGGATTGTTATTCGGCATACAACCCCGTCGAGCAGGTAAGCACGTTCATCTTCAAAATTTTGGGCGTTCATGCCCTTTATTGTTTTATTTATAATTGCTACCCCTTCCTCACATCCCTGGAAGAGCTGGATCGAGGCGGTAAACTGTCTAATGCCCCAGCCCGAGAACGTTGCACGTAACGACGATTCTCGGTTTCATGAAGACCAGGAGCTTTCGATAATTTTTGAGGATGTGGTGTTTATCAGGAGGGATTGACGAGTAGAGGATGTCCCTTATAGCCGACAACCCCAATTCCCTTCCCTCTTCAGGGAGAAAGAGAAAATCTGTCCCGACGAGGGGCCGTGTCTAGGGGTCGTCGGAGCGTGCGTCGGACAATTCCTCGTACGAAATCGGCTCGGATTTTGTCAAACGAGGACAGGGGTCCTTAACAAGAGTTGGGGGACAAACCTCCTCTGCTGCCCCTTCGACAAAAGGTACACTTGACTGACTTATATTCCTTATGATGATAACTATCCCTCAATGCTTTTATGATCCTTGATCGTCAAATGTAGGAGACGCACGCAACCCTCCTCTCCCGAGGATGGCGTCGAGGTATTGGGTAGTCAACCAAATCTGAGAGCTTCGGCTAACGCCAAAGTCCCGAATACGGGTCCGCTCCGAGAGTGTAATGAACCATCGGCAGCTGAAGGAGACACTACCTCATCGTGTATTTGCGAACAAGAGTGTAATGCTCTCAACTAGGCTGATGCGTACCTCGGAGCCGCGCGGTCCGTCCTGAAAGAAGTGGTTGGGAAAGTGTCTGCCCACCTACAGGTAGGTTATCGACATTATGACATCCGAACAAAAGTTCGGACCCAGTTGCCCCCGAGCCTTAATTTTGGCGGGACGGTTGAATTAAGGGTTGTCGTCGTTAATTACCTTTCAAATTGTAGGCTTTAAAGTAGGAAAATGAAAGTTCATCCAAAGGCAGCCTATTCTGTAAGTTAATCTCTGACCTAGAAGATGCCACTTCCTTTGGGGTGGACCTTTTGAAGGAACTGTCCGTTGTGCATGAGCATGCTCGAAAGGCTATGTGGGGCATGGTCCAAGCTTTATGGTCGAACAAAAACCCTCTGCAAGGGATGGCCAAGCTTGCTGAGCAATTTATAGGAGCCCGAAGTCGATTCGAATTATGGAAGACCTCGGCCTGTCGAGAAGGAGCTCGGGAGGGGTGAGATATCGTGAAGACCCGCTTTACTTGCCTTGATCCCGAGCACATGGCCCAAGTTGGACCAGCGGGGCCGAATGTAAAGGAGATTGCTCTACATCTAGTGTATGATCAAGTGATGCCTACTACACGCTTGTTGTAGGAAGACTACGCGTTAGATGTAATAGATCAGCTAGATCAATCGCTAAACGTGTGATCATATGTAATGATATTTGTGTGTTAAGGGACTTCCCTCCATATTTTAAAAATTATGTCTTTAACCGGACATCAGCTTATACTTCCCATGTTATCAACTCGGCAGTGTTTTGTACGCTGTATCCTACGATAGCATGCATTAATTTTCTAATAACTAGGAAATCCGACCATTTGGTGCTAACAGACAAAAATTATACGGGTGTATTATGTTATATTACGATGATACATAAGAAACATCTTCAAAAAAAGTTGCTTGATTGGTTCCTTTTCCCGGATTGCTACATGGTTTGTGGTCGATATGGTAGTTTCTCCGTGCAACACGGCCGGTGCCTTTATCATGCAAAATTGCCGAGTAATAGGCATCATCCTAGACGATCAAGTTGTATCACAATAAGCGCTAGCTTTTGGCTTTACCCGTCTAAGATACGTGTACGGATGAACCGGTCGTAACAATCGTAGTGGTCCTCCCTTTACCCTCTAGCTGGATATATGAGAAACATAGAGAGTAAGAACAGGAGCAAGGTGATACGTCTACAACGTATCTATAATTTTTTATCCTTCCATGCTATTATATTATCAACTTTGGATGTTTTATATGCATGAATATGATATTTTATATTATTTTTGGGACTAACCTATTGACCTAGAGCCAGTACCAGTTTTTGTTTTTTCCTTGTTTTTGACCTTTTTCAGATAGGAATATCAAACGGAGTCCAAACGGAATAAAACTTTCACCATGATTTTTTATGGAAAATATCAAAATTACCAGAAGAAAAAGATACCGGAGAGGGGTCCCAAGGAAGCCACGAGCCAGGGAGGCGTGCCCACCCACCTGGGCGCGCCTGGGGGCCCGTGACTCCCTCGTGGGTCCCCCTAATTTGTTCTCGATGCCATCTGGTCTTATAAATACAGAAACCTCCAGAAATAAACCTAGATCGGGAGTTCCGCCGCCACAAGCCTCTCTAGCCACCAAAAACCTATCGGGAGCCCGTTCCGGCACCTTGCCGGAGGGGGAATCCAATTTCGGTGGCCTTCTTCATCATCCCGGCGATCTCCATGACGAGGAGGGAGTAGTTTTCCCTCGGGGCTGAGGGTATGTACCAGTAGCTATGTGTTTGATCTCTCTCTCGTGTTCTTGAGATGTCTTGATCTCAATGTACCGCGGGCTTTGCTAGTATAGTTGGATCTTATGATGTTCTTCCCTCTCTCCCTTCTTGTAATGAATTGAGTTTTCCCTTTGAAGTTATCTTATCGGATTGAGTCTTTAAGAACACTTGATGTATGTCTTGCCCGTGTCTATCTGTGGTGACAATGGGATATTCACGTGAGCATTTGATGTATGTTTTGATGATCAACTTGCAGGTTTCGTGACATCGGGAACATATGCATATGGGTTGGCACACGTTTTGACTCTCTGGTAGAAACTTTGGGGCACTCTTTGAAGCTCTATGTGTTGGTTGAATATATGATTCCGAGATTGTGTGATGCATATCGTATAATCATGCCCACGGACACCCGAGGTGACGATGGAGTATCTAGGTGACATTAGGGTTTTAGTTGATGTGTATCTTAGGGTGTTATTCTAGTACGAACTCTATGATGGATCGAACGGAAAGAATAGCTTCGTGTTATTTTACTACGGACTCTTCAATAGATTGATCAGAAAGAATAATTTTGTGGTGGTTTCGTACCCGACAATAATCTCTTCGTTTGTTCCCCGCTATTAGTGACTTTGGAGTTACTCTTTGTTGCATGTTGAGGGCTAGTTATATGATCCAATTATGTTATCATTGTTGACAGAACTTCACTAGTGAAAGTATGAACCCTAGGCCTTGTTTCCACGCATTGCAATACCGTTCGTGCTCACTTTTGTTATTAATTACCTTCCTGTTTTTATAATTTCAGATTGCAAAAACCTATATCTACTATCCATATTACACTTGTATCACCATCTCTTCACCGAACTAGTGCACCTATACAACTTACCATTGTATTGGGTGTGTTGGGGACACAAGAGACTCTTTGTTATTTGGTTGCAGGGTTGCTTGAGAGAGACCATCTTCATCCTACGCCTCCCATGGATTGATAAACCTCTGTTCACCTACTTGAGGGAAAATTGCCAATGTCCTACAAACCTCTGCACTTGGAGGCCCAACAACGTCTACAAGGAGAAGGTTGCGCAGTAGACCTCAAGCTCTTTTCTGGCGCCGTTGCCGGGGAGGTTAGCAATTAAAGGTATATCTTTAGATCTTGCAATCGAATCTTTTAGTTTCTTGTTTTATCACCAGTTTAATCTATAAAATAAAACTACAAAAAATGGAATTAAGGTTGCCTCATATGCTTCATCTTTTTAATTCCTTTCGTGAAAATGATGGGAAGGAAAATTGTGCTCAAGTGCTAGAAGAAGAATTACATAGAATGCTTGGCATAAAATATGTGAATGATGAGCATGATTGCAATGTTGTTAGTATGATTTCTTTGAATACCCATGATGCTAATGATATGCAATGCCACAAGCTTGGGGATGCTATGTTTGATGAAGATGATCTTTTTAGTTCCCCCACTTTGAATGATCAAATTTATTATGATGAAAGCATGCCCCCTATTTATGATGATTATTGTGATGATACTTATGCTATAAAGAAGAAAGATTATAAAACTTGTCACAATTATGAGTACCCTTTTACTGAACATTACTCTTTTAATGTGGAAACAATTCGTAGTGTTCAAGTCTTTTACGATACTCCCACTATTAATCATGAGAATAAATTTTCTATTGTGGAGAGTAGTAAAATTTCTATGCTTGTAGATCATGAAAAGAATTCTGTAGGTGCTGGTTATATTGTTGAATTCATTCATGATGCTACTGAAAATTATTATGAGAGAGGATCATATGCTTCTACGTATGCAATAATATCAACTTTCCCCTCTATGTGTTGAAATTTTTGAAGCTATGCTTGTTTTCCCTTCCTATGCTAGATGATTCTTGCTCCAATAAGTTGTTTGTTCACAAAATCCCTATGCATAGGAAGTGGGTTAGACTTAAATGTGTTAGTCATATGCTTCATGATGCTCCCGTTATGTTTCAATTTTTATCTTCTATGTGAGCATCATTGAAATCATCATGCCTAGCTTGAAAGGCATTAAAGAAAAAGCGCTTGTTGGGAGACAAATCAATATGTATCCTTACTGTTTTTATGTTTTCACATGATTAATATACTGTATTAATCATGTTTTATAGCTTTTATTTCAATAAAGTGCCAAGTATAGCCTTTATGATTAGATTGGGTGATAGTTGTTTGATCATGCTCAAAAAGATAGAAAATTTGCACTCACGAAATTATTTTTCATTCCTATCCAGAGAGAGATATTGAGCTTATTATTTTTGATGCTGATGGATATACAAATTTCCTTAATTTTCATAATTGTTTCAGAATTTTTGGGGGTGCAGAAGTATGGTTATAATTCAGATCATTACAGATTGTTCTATTTTTGACAGATTCTGTTTTCATTGCATAAATTGCTTGTTTTAGTGTTTCCATAGATTATATTAAGTGATATAAATTGTGGAAACAATAAGATACGGTAGTAATTGTGTGTGAACATTTATGAATCTTGTCTTGACAGTACCAAAATGAATGATTTGTCTTTATTATACTAACCCATCTCACAAAGTTCCGTTAAGGTTTGTGTTGTGAAGTTTTCAAGTTTTGGGTAACGTTCGGATGGACAAAGGAACAAGGAGTGGCAAGAGACTAAGATTGGGAATGCTCAAGGCACCCCAAATCCATATTCAAGGACACCAAAGAGCCTAAGCTTGGGGATGCCCCGGGAAGGCATTCCCTCTTCCGTCTTCAATCCATCGGTAACTTTACTTGGGGCTATATTTTTATTCACCACATGATATGTCTTTTGCTTCGAGCGTCATTTTATTTTATTAGTACTTGCATGATGTTATTTATATTAATGTTTTGCATCATTTAATTCAATAAAAATGTCAAGGATAGCCTTTACCATGCTTAATTTGCAAGTTTAGGAGTTGTTGTTCCAAAACAGAAAGTTTGCTTGTAGTGCAAACATTCCCTAGAATTTTCTGTATGTTAGAATAACTTGAAATTTGAACACAGTATGATATTATAAATTCTCTACAGCATGGAATTGTTTCAGATTTTTTTGAGTTAATAATATATGGATCTTGCTGCATTCTTCACAGACTGTTCTGTTTAGGCAGATTGCTCTTATGTTTGCATTGTTCGCATATGTTTGCTTGTTTAATGATTCCATTTGAGGATGGGAGTTTTAAATATGCAAAGGCATTTAGTTTTGAAATGTGCAATAATAATTTTAGTGATTTGATACAGTAGAGGATGATATAGTTTTGCATTGATTTATACTAACCTATCTCACGAGTTCTTGTTGAGTTTTGTGTGGGTGCAGTTTTTAAGATTTTGGAAACCACCATATGAGAGGAATTAAGGAGACACAAAATCTCAAGCTTGGGGATGCCCAATACACCCCCAACCCATATTTCAAGAAGTCTCAAGCATCTAAGCTTGGGGATTCCCTAGTTGGCATCCCACCTTTCATCTTCAACAATTATCGGTTAGTATCGGTTGAACCTAAGTTTTTGCTTCTTCACACGATTCATGCTATATTTGGAGTGTCATTTTATTTTATTTGAATAAGGTAATTAGGATCTGAAATTCTTAGATGGGAGAGTCTTCACATAGCCAAATAATTATTCAACTACTCATTGATTTTCACTTATATCTTTTGGAGTAGTTTTTCTTTTACTCTCATGCTTCACTTATATCATTTTGAGAGTCTTAAACAACATGGTAATTTTCTTAGGTTATTAATCTAGTCCTAATATGATGGGCATCCAAGAGGGATATAATAAAACGTTTCATATAGAGTGCATCGAGTACTATGAGAAGTTTGATTCTTTGCATATAGTTTTGAGACATAAGGATGGTGATATTAGAGTCATGCTAGTTAGTAATTATGGATTGGTAGGAATAATTGTGTTAGAGTTTGTGATTCCCATAGCATGCACATATGGTGAACCGCTATGTTAGGAAGTCGGAGCATGATGTTTTTATTGAGTGTCATCCTTTGTGTGGAGGTCGGGATCGCGCGATGGTTAACTCCTACCAACCCTTCCCCTAGGAGCATGCGTCTAATACTTTGTTTCATCACTAATAAAATTTTTGCAATAAGTATGTGAGTTCTTTATGACTAATGTTGAGTCCATGGATTATACGCACTCTCACCCTTCCACCATTGCTAGCCTCTCTAGTATCGCGCAACTTTCGCCGGTGCAAACAGCCACCATATATCCTTCCTCAAAACAGCCACCATACCTACCCATCATGGCAATTCCATAGCCATTCCGAGATATATTGCCATGCAACTTCCACCGTTCCGTTTATGATGACATGCATCATCATTGTCATATTGCTTTGCATGATCATGTAGTTGACATCATATTTGTGCCAAAGCCACCATTCATATCTTTCATACATGTCACTCATGATTCATTGCACATCCTGGTACACTGCCGGAGGCATTCATATAGAGTCATACATTTTGTTCTAAGTATCGAGTTGTAAGTAAATAAAAGTGTGATGATCATCATTATTTAGAGCATTGTCCCATGTGAGGAAAGGATGGAAGCTATCATTCCCTCACAAGTTGGGATGAGACTCCGGATTTAAAAAAGAGAGGCCAAAGAGCCCACCAAAAAAAGAATGAAAAAAAATGAAAAAAGAGTCCAAAGAGCCCAAACAAAAAAATGAGAGAAAAAGAGAGAAGGGACAATGGTACTATCCTTTACCACACTTGTGCTTCAAAGTAGCACCATGATCTTCATAATAGAGAGTCTCCTATTTTGTCACTTTCATATACTAGTGGGAATTTTCATTATATAACTTGGCTTGTATATTCCAATGATGGGCTTCCTCAAAAGTGCCTTAGGTCTTTGTGAGCAAGCAAGTTGGGTGCACACCCATTAGTTCCCTTTTGAGCTTTCATACACTTATAGCTCTAGTGCATCCATTGCATGGCAATCCCTACTCATTCCCATTGATATATATTAATGGGCATCTCCATAGCCCGTTGATATGCCGAGTCGATGTGACCATCTCCTTCTTTTTGCCTCACAACCTCCACCATATTCTATTTCACCTATAGTGCTATATCCATGGCTCACGCTCTTGTATTGCGTGAGAGTTGAAAAGGTTTGAGAAAGTAAAAGTGTGAAAACAATTGCTTGACTAAGACCGGGGTTGTGCATGATTTAAATACATTGTGTAGGGAAGATGGAGCATAGCCAGACTATATGATATTGTAGGGATAACTTTCTTTGGCCATGTTATTTCGAGAAGACATGATTGCTTTGTTAGTATGCTTGAAGTATTGTTATTCTTATGTCAATATTAAACTTTTTGTCTTGAATCATATGGATCTGAATATTCATGCGACAATATATGTTAGGTAGCATTCCACATCAGAAATTCTATTTTTATCATTTACCTACTCGAGGACAAGCAGGAATTAAGCTTGGGGATGCTTGATACGTCTCCAACGTATCTATAATTTTTTATCGTTCCATGCTATTATATTATCAACTTTCGATGTTTTATATGCATGAATATGCTATTTTATATTATTTTTGGGACTAACCTATTGACCTAGAGCCCAGTGCCAGTTTCTGTTTTTCCTTGTTTTTGACCTTTTTCAGATAGGAATATCAAACGGAGTCCAAACGGAATAAAACTTTTGCCATGATTTTTTATGGAAAATATAAAAAATAGCAGAAGAAAAAGATACCGGAGAGGAGTCCCAAGGAAGCCACGAGCCAGGGAGGCACGCCCACCCCCCTGGGCGCGCCTGGGGGATCGTGACTCCCTCGTGGGTCCCCCTGACTTGTTCTCGATGCCATCTGGTCTTATAAATACAAAAACCTCCAGAAATAAACCTAGATCGGATGTTCCGCCGCCGCAAGCCTCTGTATCCACCAAAAACCAATCGGGAGCCCGTTTCTCCCGAAGGGGGAATCCATCTCCAGTGGCCTTCTTCATCATCCCGGCGATCTCCATGATGAGGAGGGAGTAAGTTCTCCCTCGGGGTTGAGGGTATGTACCAGTAGCTATGTGTTTAATCTCTCTCTCTCGTGTTCTTGAGATGTCTTGATCTCGATGTACCGCGGGCTTTGCTACTATAGTTGGATCTTATGATGTTCTTCCCTCTCTCCCTTCTTGTAACGAATTGAGTATTCCCTTTGAAGTTATCTTATCGGATTGAGTCTTTAAGAACACTTGATGTATGTCTTGCCCGTCTCTATCTGTGGTGACAATGGGATATTCATGTGATTATTTGATGTATGTTTTGGTGATCAACTTGCGGGTTTCGTGACATAGGGAACATATGCATATGGGTTGGCACACGTTTTGACTCTCCGGTAGAAACTTTGGGGCACTCTTTGAAGCTCTATGTGTTGGTTGAATAGATGATTCCGAGATTGTGTGATGCATATCGTATAATCATGCCCACAGATACTTGAGGTGACAATGGAGTATCTAGGTGACATTAGGGTTTTGGTTGACGTGTGTCTTAAGATCTTATTTTAGTGCGAACTCTATGATGGATCGAACGGAAAGAATAGCTTTGTGTTATTTTACTACGGACTCTTGGATAGATTGATTAGAAAGAATTACTTTGTGGTGGTTTCGTACCCGACAATAATCTCTTCGTTTGTTCTCCGCTATTAGTGACTTTGGAGTGACTCTTTGTTTGCATGTTGGGGCTAGTTATATGATCCAATTATGTTATCATTGTTGAGAGACCTTCACTAGTGAAAGTATGAACCCTAGGCCTTGTTTCCACGCATTTGCAATACCATTCGTGCTCACTTTTATTATTAATTACCTTGCTGTTTTTATAATTTCAGATTACAAAAACATATATCTACTATCCATATTGCACTTGTATCACCATCTCTTCCCCGAACTAGTGCACCCATACAACTTACCATTGTATTGGGTGTGTTGGGGACACAAGAGACTCTTTGTTATTTGGTTGCAGGGTTGCTTGAGAGAGACCATCTTCATCCTACGCCTCCCATGGATTGATAAACCTTTGGTCACCTACTTGAGGGAAAATTGCCAATGTCCTACAAACCTCTGCACTTGGAGGCCCAACAACGTCTACAAGGAGAAGGTTGCGTAGTAGACATCATAAGGCAACATAGCATTGCTAAAATCTGAAGTCCAATTGATGCATACAACGGCAAGAGTCGATGTGTTAAGTCAAGATGTATACATGAACAAGTTGGAATGACAAATATATTGAACAACTTCTGTAGGAAGCCCCAGGTACTATTTGATGATTTTATTTATCACGGATAATTTGATAAATGCTCGAGGATGTTAGGTTAAGCCAAACATGCCCCGGAAACAACTAATGACCCCGAGAGGGGAAAGATAAAAAAATGTGGGCGAAACAGGAAAAAGGAAGTGACTCAAAACTCATGATGATAGTGGTCTAGCCATAAAAACTTCGAAGGCAAGCTGCATCCCACGGGTTTGGCTCGAGGCAGTTATCTTCGGAATTGCATAGGTGATAAGCTCCTCCTCTTAAGATTTCATCAATTATAAAAGGGCCCTCCCACTTTGGGTGAAGTTTATGATTCTGCTTCTCGGGGAGGCGTAGGACGAGTTCTCCCATGTTATATGCCTTTTCCCGAACTTCCCTGCTCTGATAGCGCCGAGCTTGTTGTTGATAGAAAGCAGATCGGGCCAGAGCTATGTCTATCTCGCCTTCCAGCGCATCTAAGTCGCCTTTTTCCTCGTACATATGCACCCTAGGTGCGTCATGTATAATGTCACAAGGGAGGACTGCTTCGGCCCCGTACACCATAAAGAAGTGGATGTACCCTATGGAAAGATTCAGGGTGGTGCGCAAGCCCCATAGCACGGAGTCGAGCTCCTCCACCCACTGGCAATCGGCATCTTCAAGAGAGCGGACGAACCAAGGTTTAATAAAGCTCATAATGAGCCAATTGGCTCTTTCGACTTAACCGTTGGTGTACGGGTGGTATACGGAAACATAATCAAGTTTAATGCCCAAGTTTGCGCAACAGTATTTTACCTCCTAGGCGGTCAAATTGCATCTGTTGCCTGTTATTATGCTATGCGGAACACCATATTGGTGTATGACACTGCAGAAAAATTTGATTATTGGCTTAGCTCTGGCCGAGCTAACCGGCTTTGCTTCAATCCACTTGGTGAATTTGTCACCCATAACCAGGAGTAATTTCTTTTTCTTGGTCCCCCTCTAAGTGGGCCGACCATATCCACACACGAGACCGCGAAGGGCCATGTGATCTGAATTGTTCGAACAACTGTTGGGGGCATGTGGCATTGGTTTGCAAAGAGTTGGCACTCGTACAACGGTGAACGAGTGCCTGGGTGTCCTCTCAGGCTATCGGCCAGAAGAAGCCAGCTCAAAAAGCCTTGCTGGCCAAGGCTCATGCTGCTGCATGGTGACCGCCCATACTAGTGTGTACCTCAGCCAAAAGCTGCCTTCCGTCCTCCTAGGATATGCACGGTTGGAGTACTCCTTTGGTGCTCTTCTTATATAGCTCGCTCTCGTGGACCTTGTAGGCCTTTGATCGACGGATGATACGTCCCACCTCGGTCCGGTTGTCTGGGAGCTCCTTGCGTAGCATATAAGCAAGGAAAGGTTCAGTCCATGGCGCGATTATGGCCATGACCTCATGGGCCGAGGGTGTCTCTTCAATTGTTTATCCGCCGATGACATGATCTTCATGCTCGGCTGCCGGGGGTACCACCTTCTCTTCAACGTTGGTTCTTGTGCGGACCGTCTTGTCTTACCATACTACAAATGGCTTGAACAACCGTTCACAAATATGTTGCTTGGGACGGGGTATCTCTTTGCACCTAAGGGGGCGAGAACATCCGCTGCTTGGTTGTTGTCTCTTGAGACGTGGTGGAACTCTAACCCTTCAAATCATGCTTATATTTTGAGGATGAAGTTTCTATAAGTGGCCATTTTTGGATTCTTTGCATCAAATTCGCCGTAATTTGTGAGATGGCGAGATTAGAATCTCGTCGTACCTCGAGCGAATGTATACCCATTGAGGCTGCCATCCGAACACCGTGTAATAGCGCATCATATTCTGCTGCGTTATTTGAGTTAGTGTACATGATCTGTATCACATACCGAACATTATCCATGGTAGGGGATGTGAGAATCACTCCAGCCCCCAGACCGGCGAGAGTTTTGGACCCGTCGAAATACATGGTCTAATGATCATAAGTGTTGTACTCTCTCGGAAGTTTCGCCTCGGTCCATTAAGCCACCAATTCGGCCAGGACCTAAGATTTGATGGCCCGTCGAGGTTTGTAGGTGATCTCGAAAGGCAGGAGCTCGATGGCCCATTTTTCTATTCGGCTAACGGCATCCTTATTATTGATGATATCTTTCAATAGAACTTCTGAAGTCATAGTGATTGCACACTCCTAGAAATAGTGTCAAAGCTTCCGTGATGCCATAAACACAGTATATGCGATCTTTTGGTAGTGTGGGTACCGGGTTTTGCACGGGATGAGTAATTGGGATACGTAATAGACCGGCATGTTAATACGGAGTTGTTTGTCCTCGGTTTCTGGTTCTACGACAAGTATCGTGCTGATGAATTGATCGGTGGCCAAGATGTATAGCAACACTCGCTCCCGTGTGAAGGGTGCTGCTAGTATGGGATTGCTGGATAATATTGCCTTGATGTCCTCGAGAGCCATTGTGTCCTTGTTAGTCCACTTCAAGTCTTTGGTTTTATTCAGCAGTCCATACAATGGGACGGCCTTCTGGCCTAGACGAGATATAAATCGGCTTAGTGTCGCCATGTAGCCTGCCAACTTTTGGACGTGTTATAGCTCTGTTGGTATCGCGAGTTGTGGCAGTGCTCGTATTTTGGCCAGATTGGCTTCGATTCCTCTTTGTCACGTGATAAATCTGAGGAGTTTGCCGGCGGGGACTCCTAAGATGCATTTATGCGGATTAAGCTGAATATCATATGCCCGTAGATTGGCAAAGGTCTCCCTGAGGTCGTCCACCAGCTGGTTGACGTGTCTGGTTTTAATGACCACGTCGTCCACATATGCCTCTACCGTTTTGCCGATTTATTTCCCCAAGCATGTCTAGATCATGTGCTGGTAAGTTGCACTTGCATTTTTAACCCGAACGGCATTGTGTTAAAGTAGAATGGCCCGAAGAGTGTTATAAAAGTCGTTGCTGTCTGATCGGATTCCTTCATCCTGATCTGATGGCATCCGTACTAGGCATCGAGGAAACACAAGGAATCATGTCTGGCTATAGCTTCGATAATTTGGTATATTCGGGGCAACGGAAAAACGATCCTTAGTGCAGGCTTTGTATAGGTCTTTAAAATCAACACATAGCCACCATGATTTATGCTTCATAGGTACCATGACCTGGTTTACCAACCAGTCTGGGTTGTTTAATGTCCCGGATAAACCCAAGTTCCAGTATCTTGCCGAGCTCCTCGCCCATGTCTTGGCATTTAGGTTAGGAAAATCGGCGCGAGGCCTGGTTGATAGGTTTGAAACCGACGATTATGTTCTGGCCGTCCTCCACTAGCCCCCGAGAGATTCCTAGCATGTCTGATGGGTGCGAGGAAAATATGTCCCAACTTTGATGTAGAAAGGCACGTAGTGCTTCATCGAGTTCACGCTCCAGTTGTGCCCCGATTGATGCTGTTTTATTGGGATTCGTCGGGTGTATCCGGAATTTGATGATTTCATTGGCCGGTTTGAAGGATGTGCACTTGGGCCGCTTGCCGAGCACCACGTCATTTTTTTCACCTTGGCATGTAGTGTCGTGAGTTCTTCTCTTGCAAGGGTATGTTCTAGCACCTCCACGGCGAGGTATGCCATTTTGTTTTCGGCTCGGAGGGCCCTTTTGGCGTCACTGCTGACTGTCGTTACTCCGCTTGGCCCTAGCATTTTTGAGTTTCATGTACCCGTAATGTGGTATGGCCTAGAATCGTGTGAAGGTTTCGCGTCCCAACAATGCGTAGCAACCGTTGTGGAACGGGACAATATGACAGAGCAGCTCTTGGATTGTTAATTATCAGTTGTACCAAATACTACATCGAGTGCTACTAGTCCGGTGCAACATGCCTCTCTCCCGAGGACAATACCCCGGAAGGTTGTTGTGCCCGGTTCGATTTGAGATTGGTCGAACTGCATTTTTTCAAGTGTGTCCTTGTTAATGAGGTTAAGGATGCTGCCCCCATCCATTAGTACTTTGTTGAGTCTGAAGCCGGAGACTATGGGATTCAGGACTAGGGAGGGAGGTACCCGGCCTATGCTGGCCATCGACTCATCGCCCTGCTCAAAGGTGATAGGCGTGTTTGACCAAGGGTTTGCTGGCGCTACATGGTGGATTTGATGGAGCTCCCGAAAGGCCTTTATTCTCTAGTTTTTTGAGGTGGTCGTCGTGTAGATCGTTAGGATTTTTTTGGCTATATCCGGCGGTGCCACTGATCGGCACTCCGAGGGTGTTGTATTGAGGATGGTTTCTCCACTTTTTGTGACCTGCCTGAGGACCCAACATGCTCTAACACCATGAGTGGAGCTTGATTCAGGCGGAGTGGAATGTATGGGGAATAGCTAGTCCAATAGTACTTCTAGAACCGATTTAGCCTGCGTCCGAGTTATTTTCACCGAGTTTCCAGTCGTGACCGGCCCCAAAACCGAGGGAGTGCGTCTTGTCCGGACTAGTCTGGCGAGGCTAGGGTCGTTGCACATTTGCCGAATTTGCAAAGTACTTTCCATGGCATAGTATTTAAGTACTATGCTGGACAACTCGGTGAAAGTTTGATCCGGCAATGGGAGAGGGCACTGAGGATACCCTCATCATGGCAGTGCTGCTGGAAGGCATGAATAAGCTCCTGCTCGTTGCGGCCTCCGGTCCTGTTGCAGAGGAGGAATCTGACCCATAAGTGGTGTACCGATTCCCCTGGCTTCTGTGTGGCCTTATATGTGGCCGAAGAACCATACTATTCCGTTTTATGTTTTAGTTGGGTGGTGGGTGGGGAAAGATTTTGAATTCCCATGATTTGTGGGTAGGTGTCCTCGATGACTGCGTTGCAAACTGGGTCACGCACTGGGCCTACCGTTGGCCCCGACACGTTGCCCGGGAGAGATTGATTTTTGGACTATCGTGTGAGTCCGGAAGATCATTGATCAGGACGTAGATCGTCCTCAACTTAGGTGACCAGTGCGGGGAGCCTGTAACCGAGCACTCGATGATCTTGGTCAAGTGCGTAAGGGGTGGGATGTAAATTTCCCTATCATCACATGTGAGCCCAATCTGATCGTAGACCATAACCTGGTCGTTCGTCATTCACATGACTTGTATCTGATTGAGTAGCGTGTGTAGCATCGGGATTTCTGTGGAGCTCGTGTCGCTTAAGTCTTAGGGTTCGACCCATGTTGCCGCCCCTGGCAGCGCTCAAGGTCGCTTCGAGGTGCTCACCACGCCGAGCTCTAAGGCTGGGGTGGGTACGTGGGTCGTCCTGGTGGCGAGGTCCGCGGTTTCCTATGCCGATGTGTCGGGGGCCGCGAGTTCCTCAAGAGGAGGTAAGAATTTTGTTAGTGCAAGGTCTCCCCGGGGATCAGTGGTGAACTCTAGGTTCCTGAACCTGACTTCCTGACCAAGGGAAAACTTCTCGACTAGGCCGAGGTGGCCGTCCATATTGTCGTTCAGAACAACGCTTTCGAAGGCAGAGATTTGTCCGGGGACGAAGACATCCCTGTTGATGATATCTTCGCTGATGACTAGGCACGCCATCGATTCTTCTGGCGATCCAATTACTGGAACTCTCAATGCAAGCACCAATGTTGGTGTAAAAACTAGCGGGTCTCCGGTAGGGGGTCCCAAACTATGGACCTTAGACCGATGGGTTGTAGGAAGGAGGGGAAGACAATGTTTAAAGGTCCGGGCCCTCTTGAGGAGATAAAACCCTACATCCTGCTTGATTATATTGATGGTATAATGATTACAAGGTCTACCTCAAGACCGTGTATACGAAAGCACTAGTGGAATCCTGTGCCTACATGGACGAGGACCCATGGTTTATATAGTCACCCGGGGGGGCTAGGGTTACATAGAACCGACCTAGTCTACTTTACTTGCTTGCCATGCTCGTCTTCAATGTCCTTCTCCCTGAGTGCAATAGAACCACACAGCCCAGCCCATCATAGGTATAGCCCATCAGGCTGACCTCTTCGTAGCAAGCTGACTACATGAGGACCCCTTAATCCCGGACTCCCTCACCGATTGTCCTCCATGGCCCTTGCAAAGGACTCTCGAAGCCACAACAAGCTACGGGGGTAGTGTCTCAGCCTCATGACAAACTCGTACGCCACCTCCCCGCATGAACCTCCACCAGAGGTGGGAGAAGAGGCATACCACCATGGCCGCCCCGACTCGAAGCACCACGCCTCCCGGGGCCCGGGGTAGTGCTCCTTCCATGGGAGAGAGAACCGACTCCCACGACTGTGACTATGATGGGCATCTGGATCCGAGGAGAAGCCCTCAAAGTGGCGATGGACCCATCGGCCCGACCCGTTCCTCTTGCCAAAACAACATTGATCTCTCGAGGGAAAGCGTCTGGAGAAAGAAGAAGAAGGGGAGAGGCGACAGTGGGTGGTAGATTGGAATGGGAAGCGCTGAATGAGCAATGCCTATTGTGCCCCCTTCTTTATAGGAAGGGCGCAAGGTTGGCTCCTTACTTTTTGAAAATACCAAACATTGCTACTCCCACTACGCTCGTGACCGCCCCTCTCCGCCAATACCATGCCTCGGAGGCGACACGCATAGTGGGCGGGGCGCGGTGAGTGAAGGAGTTATGAATGGATGTGGCAGTTATTTTTTTGCCACGCACATCTGAGCGTTGTCCCGAGCGTGGCCGAGTGATGCTTCTCATGCGTAGGCGGCCCAGGCCCGGGGGCTCTATGGTATAGGAAGAACAAGCAGGAGAGGCGGCAAAGCAGAGGAAATGCGACTGTGATGAGCAACTTGCTTGTGAATCCCCTTTATTATATGGGTGGTTGACGCAAGGATCGCCTCTCTTAGTCCCACGCGGCACAGTTTTTTGGCGCGCTCCTTCGGAAGCCATCTCGCTCCAACACTCCCATGGCCCACTTTCAATGCATATCATGGGTAAAGGTAGTCAAAATCATCATAACCGCAGGAAAATGCAGCCATGCGTATTTGTGAAGTGCTTTGAGCCTAGCCCAACAGAGTCACACACTCTAGTGTGGCCTAGGACCAAGGGCTCCTGTCAGTATAATAAAGAACGAGGCCTTTAGCACGCTGACTTGTGCACAGATGATCACGACCTCTGGCCCGACAAGGCTTTGCTGGGCGAACAACAACCTCTAAACAACACCAAGCAAAGGTCAAGCAACCGGCGAGGCCTCTTTGCCAATGGAGAATGCCCGGTAGCAGGCACGCTGCTTATTCTCGTTGATGCCATTATTTCCTTCCAACCTTACAGGGTGATGTGGCACAGCTACGATAAGTATTTTCCTTTGTCAAGAAACCAAGGTATCAATCCAGTAGGAAGATCCACAAGACTATGTCAGCAACACCTTTAGACAAATAGCAAATCCTCGCAACCGAATGCATGGAGGGGTTGTCAATCCCTCGTGGGTAAAGTTAGGATAGATTGATAGGTGGAAATAAGAGCATTAGCAAATAAAACGCAGCAAGTTATTTTTGAGTTTTTCGCTAATATATATATGAAAAAATAGAGCAAATAAATTAGAAATGCAAATAGTAAAGTAGAGATTGCAAATAGATGATGTGAAGTAGACCCGAGGGCCGTAGGTTTCATTAGTGGCTTCTCTGGAGAAATAGCAAACGGTGGGTAGACAAATTAATGTTGGGCAATTGAAAGAAGAGCATATAATTTTGAAGATATTCAAGACAATAATCATTTATATAGGCATCACGCCCAAGATAAGTAGACCGCATTCTGCCTCCATTTACTTCTATTACTCGATACATCGACCACTATCCAGCATGCATCTAGTGTACTGAGTTCATGGAGAAACGGAGTAATGCCAGAAGAACGATGACATGATGTAGACAAGATCTATTCATGTAGGAATAGAACCCATAATTTTATCCTTGATAGCAAGGATACATGCGTGTCATGTCTCTTTCTGTCACTGAGATTGAGCACCGCGAGATAGAACCCATCACAAAGCACCTATTCCCATTGCAAGATAAAATATCAAGTTGGCCAGACAATAACCAATTATCAGAAGAAGAAATACGATGCTATAATAATCAAGCATGAATATGTTTTCATAGATCTGATCATAAACTCACAATTCGTCGGATCCCAATAAACACACCGCAAAACAAAGAGTTACATCATATGGATCTCCAAGAGACAATTGTATTGTGAAACAAAATGAGAGAGAAAGCCATCTAGCTACTACCTACGTATCCGTAGGTCTGACATGAACTACTCGCGCATCATCGGAGCAGCACCAATGAGGATGGTAAACCCCTCCGTGATCGTGATCCTCTTCAGAACATGCTCTAGATTGGATTTCATGGTTCTCGAACTTGCGGCGAGTGAAACGATTTTTTGTTGGCTCCTCTAGGGTTTTCTGAAAATTGGGGTATTTATAGAGCTCAGATACGGTGGAGGAGGTGCCCGATGGCCCCACTAGACACCAGGCCATGCCAGGGGCCTCTAGCGCGCCCTGATGTCTAGTGGCCCCTGGGCCTTGTCTGCTGCTCATTCTTGGCTCCCAAGTTTCGTTCTAGTCCAAAATAACTCGGTAAAGTATCGTGGCAATTGGACCTCATCTGATATGGATTTTGTACGAAGGAACAAAAAAGAGCAAAAAAATAGCAAGTGGCACTAGGCACTATGTCAATAGGTTAGTCCCAAAAAATGATATGAAGTTGCTATAAAATGATTATATATAAAACATCCAAGGATGATAATATAACAGCATGGAACAATAAAAAATTAAAGATACGTTGGATATGTATGAGCATCCCCAAGCTTAATTCCTGCTTGTCCTCGACTAGGTAAATGATCAAAACAGAATTTTTGATGTGGAATGCTGCCTCACATGCCCATCATATTCTTTTTCTTTTTAGCATGGTCAAATGGACTTGTAGATGATGATAAGCAATATTCTATAACTTAACATGAACATTCCAATACTCAAACATATCAACAAGCAACCAAGTCTTTCAAAATATCAACGCGAAAGAACGTCATCCCTAGGACATCATGCTCTATCATTGATCCATTCATGCAACACACTTAAATATTAACTACATCCAATGCTCAAGTATGAAAAACATGTTCTTTAGTTAGTTCATTATAAGAGAACATGGAGGCTCAAATTCAAAATAAAAAATTGCATAAAATAAATAGATAGGCCCTTCGCAGAGGGAAGCAGGGATTTGTAGACGTGCTAGAGCTCAAAGTGAAAAACTTTGAGATAATTTTTTTAGGTGGCATGGTTTTCGTATCAAAGAGAACGCCTAAGAGTTTCCAATATCCTCCATGCTAAACAAGTTATATGCGGTTCTCAAGCTGAAAATAAAGTTTATTCCATTTCCACCATTCTTTCAAATTCCACGGCTAGTCGTATCTACAGGTACCGTCCATACCAACACTAACCAAGGAATTTATTATTTGACAAACTAGAATATTCTTTTTTATTTTTGGGACTAGCATACCTATTTCCGCCATACCCTCATGCAAAGATAAGTCAATAAACACTCATCTTGCTAATAACCTATTTAACATGGAAGATACTGATCACCCCTCGCCGCTTCATGAGCGTCACGGGCACACAAAGAAGAAATTTATTTTGAACATTAGAGTTGGCACTTGCAAATTTCCTTGGTACAGTGTTGAAATACCGCATATAGGCAGGTATGGTCGACTCATTCGGCACAATTCTGGGTTTACGATTTGGATGCAACAGAAGTATTCCCGCTTAGTACAAGTGAAGGCTATCAAATAGATTGAGAAGCACCCAACCAAGTAACAAAAATCATCATAAGTGAACATTAAACATAACTAACACTGAATAATGCAACACAACTAGGATGTAATTTCATAGCATAATTATTGACTTCATGTGCATGCATAGGGAATCACGAACCTTAACACCAATATTCTTACTAGAGAATAATTACTCATCAACATAACTCACATATTACTATCTTCATATCACAAAACTATTGCAAAGAGTCAAGCTAAATATCCAATGATCTTCATGAAAGTTTTTAATATATATTTCCTAGACATTCATCACTTTGGGACTAATTTTCATTTAAATCAAATTGCCATTGCAAATAAAAATCTCTCAAACAAATATCAGTGAAGAACGAGAGCACAAGTTTCTTTAAAAATTTCAACTCTCAAAATTATATAAGTGAAGCTAGAGAGGATTTCTTCAAAATTTTAGCAAATCTCAAAATAATCTAAGTGAAGCATGAGAGTAAGTTTCTTCAAAATAACAGCACCACCTTGCTCAGAATGATATAAGTGAAGTACTTCGGCAATTCCATGGCTCAAAAAAATTAAGTGAAGCATAAAGAGCAATTCTAACAAATTGAAGCATAATTTAGCTCCCTCAAATGGGTGTGTCCAAAAAGTTTTATTATAACAAACTAACGAGAAAACAAAGCAAATACACAAATTATACAAGACGCTCCAAGCAAACTCATGACATGTGACGAATAAAAATATAACTCCAAGTAAAATTACTGATAGTTCCTAGAAGAAAGAGGGGATGCCTCACACGGCATCCCCAATCTTAGTTGCTTGGTACTACTTAGATATTGCTTTGGGGTGCCATGGGGCATCCCCAAGCTTAGCATTTTATCACTCCTTATTCCTTCATCCATCATGATCTCACTCAAAACTTGAAAACTTCAATCACACAAAACTCACCCAAATTTTCGTGATATCCATTAGTATAAGAAAACCAACCTTTACTATAGGTACAATTGAAAACCTATTCCCATTTTTACTTTGAATTATACCTACCGTATTATGTATTTACCATGGCTTATGCCCCTCGATACAAGCCATAGAATCATTAAAAGAAGCACATAATGGAAAGAAAAAGGAATCTGTTAAAAACATAATAGTTTGTAAAGTTTTGAAATTTGCTTATACTTTTGTAACTCCAAAAATTCTGAAAAATTAGGACAACATAGGGAATTTCGATATCAATCTTGTCTCAAAATTTCATACACTTTTGACGTATCTGTGATTTTTAGGAGTTTTTCTACTGGACGCAAAATTTTATGTTTTTCCACAAGATTAAAGCAACTAATACCCTACATGATCTCAAAGGCTTTACTTGTCACAAACACTAAATAAAACAAAAAAACACAATTATAACAGTATAATAATTGTGCAAACACTCAAGAACAGAAAGAAAAACTGAAAAATAAATTTTGTTCATTGGGTTGCCTCCCAACACGCTCTTTCTTTATAGCCGTTATGATAGGCTTGAGATTTTATTGATGCTCACAAGAAAGATAGTAGTTGAAACACAAAGAGAGCATCATGTAGCATAAGACAAATACATTTAAGTCTATCATACTTCCTATGCATCGGCATCCCATAAGGAAATAAATTATCAAGACAAGAAATATCGAACATATGCATGGAAGAAGAAAGAAACAATAGCAATCTCAATATGAAGCGAGGTAATTTAGTAACATGTATTTTTCTATAACCATATTTCCCTCTCTCATAATTATTACATGTAGGACAATTTTCAAATTCAACAATATAGCTATCATATTAAATATTCTCTTCATGATCCACATGCATAAAAGTATTATAATCTTCCAAGGTTGTGGGATTAACATTAACAAAAGTCATGACCTCTCCAAGCCCACTTTAAAAAAAATCATGAGATAGATAATTCACGAAAATAGTGGGATCATCATCACCTAAAGTTGACACTCTTACAATCCCACTTTCAATACTATTGCAAACATTATTATCAATATCATATTCATCACGAGGATAGAATAAATTTTCAAGATCATAAGAAGCATCACCCCAATCATGATCATTACAATGAGTAGCGGACATGAAAAAACTGCCATCCCCAAGCTTGTAGTTTTGCATATTATTAACACAAATGACAATTATAGAATTTTTAATAACGTCATTGCAATCATGCTTTTCATTCAAGGAGATATCATGAATCACTTTAGAAATTTCATCTTTTAACATTTCATCACAATATTCAGATTCATGATTTTCAAGGAAAACTTCACAAAAATAGTCATGAGCACTCAAGCCACTAGCAATTGGTTCAATATAATTATATCTTTTGAAAATATTAGCAAGTGGATGAGGTTCCATATGTCTTTACCTTTCCTGTTTATTTTTCTGTTTTTGAGTGTTGTCATGAAGACAATAGAAGCCAACAAGCAAGAAAAAGGCAAATGGAGAGAAGGGAAATAAAAGGGAATTATTTTGTGAAGTGGGGGAGAGGAAAATGGAAAATTATTTAATTGCAAGGAGATGATATTTGTGTGTAGGAACCTAGTAGATCTTGACTTGATCTTCCCGGGCAACGGCGCCAAAAATCTTGCTTAGTCTCGTTGATGCATTGGTTTCCTTCGAAGATTAATGGGTGATGTACCACAGCGATGTCAAGTATTTCCCAGGATTAAGAAACCAAGGACGAATCCAGTAGGAAGATCCACAAGACTATGTGAGCAGCACGTGCACACAAATAGCAAATCCTCGCAACCCAACGCGTGGACGGGTTGTAATCCCTTGTGTGTAAAGTAAGGATAGATTGATAGATGCAAATAAGAGAGATAGCAAATAAAATGCAGCAATGTATTTTTTAGTTTTTTGATAATATATATCTCGAAACAAAAGAGAAAATAAAGTAGAAACACAAATAGCATAGTAGAGATTGCAAATAGATGGTGTGAAGTAGGCCCCAGGGACGTAGGTTTCACTAGTGGCTTCTCTCGAGAAATAGAAAATGGTGGGTAGACAAATTACTGTTGAGCAATTGATAGAAGATCCAATAATTTTGAAGATATTCAAGACAATAATCATGTATATAGGCATCACGCCCAAGATAAGTAGAATGCTTTCTGCCCGCATCTACTTCTATTAGTTCACAGATCGACCACTATCCAGCATGCATCTAGTAACTGAGTTCATGGAGAAACACATTATTGCCTTAAGAACGATGACATGATGTAGACAAGATCTATTCATGTAGGAATAGACCCCATCATTTTATCCTTGATAGCAACGATACATGCGTGTCATGTCTCTTTCTGTCACTGAGATTGAGCATCGCAAGGTCAAACCCATCATAAAGCACATATTCCCATTGCAAGATAAAATATCAAGTTGGCCAGACAATAACCAATTATCAGAAGAAGAAATTCAAGGCTATAATAATCAAGCATGAATATGTTTTCATAGATCTAATCATAAACTCACAATTCGTCGGATCCCAATAAACACACCGCAAAACAAAGAGTTACATCATATGGATCTCCAAGAGACAATTGTATTGTGAAACAAAATGAGAGAGAAAGCCATCTAGCTACTACCTATGTATTCATAGGTCTGATATGAACTACTCACGCATCACTGGAGGAGCACCAATGAGGATGGTGAACCCATCTGTGATCGTGTTCCTCTCTGGAATGGGCTCTAGATTGGATTTCATGGCTATGGAACTTGCGGCAGCTGAGACGATTTTTCATCGACTCCTCTAGGGTTTTCTGAAAATTGGGGTATTTATAGAGCTCAGAGGTGGTGGAGGAGGTTCCCGAGGTCACCACTAAGACACCAGGCCGGAGCAGGGGTCTCTGGCGTGCCCTGATGTCTAGTGGCCCCCCTGGGCCTCGTCTTCTCCTCATTCTTGGCTCCCAAGTTTCCATCTGGTCCAAAAATCTCCGTACAGTTTCATGGCAATTGGACCTCATCTGATATGGATTTTCTGTGAAGGAAAAAACATAGCAAAAAACAACAACTGGAACTAAGCACTATATCAATAGGTTAGTCCCCAAAAATGATATATATAGTTGCTATAGAATGATTATAAATCATCCAAGAATGATAATATAACAGCATGGAACAATCAGAAATTATAGATACGCTGGAGACATATCACACGCCCAGCAAGATCCCCACTGCCAAGACGTCGCTCCACATCATCATCTTAATTGTCTACATCATCTAGGTGTCGAATGGGCATGCGGTTAGGTAGACCTTCTTGTTACGCGTGCCAGGTCGAGAGAAGGAGAGGCGATCATTGCCGGGAGATATCGTCAGCGTGACACCTCATGATGCATTTAATGTGCCTATCCAAATCCGCTACACTTAGGTATTTCCCACTATAGCTCCTGCCAGTAGTTTTGGCATCTATATATCTACTGTTGACCCTGTGTAATGACCATTTCAGCCACTGTGGTAGCACCTTGATCTATAAAAGGAGGTCCATGGATGCCTTTACAATGTTCGACACGTTGTCCATTTGCACGCGTAGGCGCACTCCTCGAGCTTTCTTAACGGAGGGTTGTGCTCCTGTACTTTGAACTCAAATAATACACAACTCATAGGACATAGGCTTTTACGCTCTCGAGCGGACGAAACCTGTCTAAAACCTTGAGCGTGCATGAATTGGTGAAGCTCATTATGCCTATGGATTCCCACAGTTAAACCGCAAAGGGGCCCCGCGGGTCCCATAGATTATTGTACCTCGACAACATTGCAGCATAGAAATAAAGAAATGCACTTCTATCCACATGTGGAAATAGCAAACTTCCAAGAGACATAACTAAACAAATGTTACTTTTACTACATTTGAGACCTATCCCCAATAAACTAATATGCTACTACCCTAATGTTAGCATAACACTCTTCTAAAACACACAAGTTATAAATGGAAGTATGTCACCCCAATTCAAAATCATGGTCTTGATTTTAGTTTATGTTCCCAATCAATTCTTTTGAGTCCATGTCAGCACAAGAGGGCAAAAAAACTCCAGTCCAACATGGTGATTGATGTTCTCCTCCTACCTAAGCCACGATCTTATGCATTCAGCATACTCACGCCCGTTCACCTATGTTTCAAAATATATATTATCTCGCTATAAATCTTGCAAAGGACCTACTATGGTTGGTCGGTGCTCTTTAGTGACTGCAACATGTTATTTTATTATATTCATGCTCTCTTGTTAATTAATCATGAGCCATGCAACAACCACAATACACCTTCATATTTTGAAGATCTGCTAATCTAGTGGCGATTACTCATTTTTATGGCTTCCTAGAAATGCAGGAGAATCATGCTAGTACTGTTATACCAAATGTTATTAGATCAACAGGAGGAATAACATACCAAATACACCAATCCATGTAATACTAGGATGCAGATCACACAAACTAGTGCATCTACGAACCTAGAACAACATCACCAATCCACTAACAGTAGTAGGAGTATGAAAAGAGGAGAGATCACGAGCATAAGTTGTAGCTCGGGTAGAGGCACAACCACTATGTGGTTGCCGTATAGTTCAACACAGCAGATCAAGGATGACCACACAAACGAACACCACGTAGAATATCGAACACGGCCACAACAAAAACCTCATATGGAGAGATGCATCAAAAGCAAATACGGGAGGAGGAGAGGAAAAAATCAATGCGGACAAATAGGTAGAGCTCAAGGATACAAGCAGTCACATATCTGGAATGACACCGAAGCATGCAGGACAACACCAGAATCAGTTGTCTATGTCCACGGGTAGAAGCGATGGCAACATGCGATCCAGGTGAGGTGGCTATAGGAGTCGTGTTGATACTGGCATTGTCCATGGAGGAGGGGGGTAGTGAGCGGCATCGCCCACAATGGCGATGTGCGGGCGGCGACAATGGTGATTTGGAGGGATGATGCACCTGAGGGAGAAAGGGGAACGATATGGAGAGAAAGGACATGAGGGGGGTTGTTGCTAAGTCCTTGTTGCCAACTATAATCCTAGCATCGTGTGCTATTGCACTCGGCTTATAACTAGTAAGGTGAGTGTCTTACATTAGGCTCTACTAGGCTTCTAACGGGTAAGTCGAGTGCCTTTTTTAGGCTATACTTGGCTTTTAACTAGTAAGTCGAGTGTTTTTTCGTTTATAAATTTTAATAGTTCTTATTGGTATCATATTAGATTGGATAGTCATAATTACATGCATATTTTTTTAGTTTAACTTTATTTATGTTTAATGTTGTATTTCCTTTCTTTCAATCACATTCTCTCTGATCTCATGAATTTGGAAACAATTTCCAACCCACCCTCACGTGGATGGTTGAAACCCGAATATATGGATTTGTTTCATCTCGCCCTTGAAGTGGCTTTGAATGATGCTATACCACCTTACACCACCCTTGTGTGCCATATACTCGGGCCACATGCAGGTGGTGAAGGCTTTGTGACCCTCCCTCATGTAGTTTCGGACGAAACGCTGGTCTTGGGCCCCGGGCCATCTAGGGCTTTGGTCGGCATCGAAAGGGCGTCGACCATGAGGCATCTGTCTTTGTTTATGTTAGAATAGGGCAATGTGGGACGAGTGGAATTCCCGGGTCTTCCAAAAATTATAATGGAGCAAGGCTTTCGGCCATTGCGGGTGCAATATACTTGGATCAAATTTTGTCGGGATAGTAGCAGCTTTGTAATTTTTGGTCTCTTGGTCGTGTCTTGAAACTCTTATCTAACCCCTTATCTAATGATCAGAAATGATAAATCCCAATCATGCGGATTTTGACCATGGTAAATCGAACGCCTTTTATGACAAGTTTAGTTGACGCGAGGATGACAATTTTTTTGTGAAGCATGACAATTTATTGGCAAAATATGAACGGAGTGTGAATTTTCCATGCTTGCCAATATAGTTTCCCTGGTGTGAAACATAAATTGCCATGAAAAACTTGAATTTCGCCTTGGTCAATTCTCGTACGTTTGGGACTTATCGTCATTCCTAATGAATGAGGCAAAGTTGTTGCCTACATTTCAGAAAAAATGTCACAATGTTAATTCACGAATTGCAAACTAGGATTGAGGCATAAATACCACACTCTGATGGGTCAATAATAGCTTTGTCCCCCGCGTCGTCTCTGTGAGCGAGGTGACCGGGAGCCCCTTCCCTCCTTCTCCCAGAGTGCCCCTCAAGGGGAACGTTGCATGGGAAACAAAAAAATTCCTACGCTCACCAAGATCGACCTAGGACATGCACATCTACGAGAGGAGATATTGAGTCTACATACCCTTGTAGATTGCTAAGCGGAAGCGTTCAAGAATGTGGTTGATGTAGTGGTACGTCTTCGCGTTCCGATCACGATCCGTCCCACGAACTCCCGATCAATCGCCAAAAAGATGGCACCTGTGAGTTCAACACACGTACAACTTGTTGACACCTTCACCTCCTCGATCCAGCAAGCGATGGTGAAGTAGCAGCTCGAGTCCTCCGACAGCACGACGGCGTGGTGAGGTGATGGTGGTGACAGCTCAACACGGCTTCACCGCGCGATGTTTAGAGGAGAAGAATTATGAGAGAGAGGAGGAGGAGCATCATGGCAAGATGTCATGGTGCTACCCTCTCTCTACCTCTCTATATATAGGGGGAAGGGAGATGGAGAGGGAGCCCAAAGGTTTCACCTAGGGGCCGGCGGCCAACATGGACAGCGGCTAGGGTTGGGGTGGCCCCTCCCACTTGGGTGCCTTGCCACCCAAGTTGTGTTGGCCGATGTCCTAAGAGGAGGCTTCCCTCCCTTCGGCCGAAGAGGGCATGGGTGTAGGGCTGCGACCATCCCTCTAGTGGGCTGCGGTGCGCCTCCTCCTTGGCCCAGGATCCCCCCAACAATTGTCGGGGCCTCCTGAAACCCCTTTCGGTATTTTGTCACTTCCTCGGTGTGCCCCGGGACGCTTCCGGGCTTCGATGAACTTCAACCTATATATCAATCTTCACCTCCAGACCATTCGGGAGTTCCTCGTCATGCCTGGGAGCTCATCCAGGACTTTGAACAAGCTTCGGTCACCAGCACAATGACTCGATTATGCATATGTTGTGACTGAACCATAAGTGTGTAGACCCTACGGGTTCGAGAACTATGCAGACATGACCGAGACACTCACCGGTCAATAACCAATAGCGGGACCTAGATGCCCATACTAGTTCCTACATATTCTATGAAGATCTATATCTGTTGAACCTTGATGTCAAGGATTCAATCAATCCCGTATAAAATTCCCTTTGTCCATTGGTATGTTACTTGCCCGAGATTCGATCATCAGTATTTCCAAACCTAGTTCAATCTCGTTACAAGCAAGTCCCATTACTTGTTATGTAATACAAGATCCCGTGACTAACTCTTTAGTCACATTGCTTGCAAGCTTGTTGTGATGCTTTATTACCGAGTGGGCCCTGGGATACCTCTCCGTCACACGGAGTGACAAATCCCAGTCTTGATCCATGTTAACTCAACACACACACTCGGAGATACCTGTAGAGCACCTTTATAGTCACCTAGTTACGTTGTGATGTTTGATACACACAAGGTACTCCTCTGGTGCCAGTGAGTTGCATGATCTCATGGTCATAGGAACACATACTTGACATGCAGAAAATAATAGCAATAGATTGACACGATCATATGCTACGTTCATAGTTTGGGTCTTGTCCATCACATCATTCTCCTAATGATGTGATCCCATTATCAAATGACAACTCATGTCTATGGCCAGTAAACCTTGACCATCTTTGACCAACAAGCTAGCCCTTTAGAGGATCACTAAGGATAGTGTGTTGTTTATGTATCCACACATGTATTTGAGTTTCCAATTAATACAATTCTAGCATGGATAATATACGATTATCATGAATAAGGAAATATAATAATAACCACTTCATTATTGCCTCTAAGGCATATTTCCAATAGTCTCCCACTTGCACTAGAGTCAATAATCTAGCTCATATCACTATGCGATTTACATTGTAATGAATCTAACACCCATAGAGTTCTGGTGTTGATCATGTTTCTCTCGTGGAAGAGGCTTAGTCGGGTCTGCAACATTCAGATCCGTGTGCACTTTGAAAATACTTATGTCGTCCTCCTTGATGTAATCGCGGATGGAATTGAAGCATCACTTTATGTGTCTGGTCCTCCTATTAAACCTTGGTTCCTTGGCTAGAGCAATGGCACGAGTGTTGTCATAGAACAGAGTCATTGGATCTGGTGCACTGGGCACAACTCCAAGATCTGTCATGAACTCCTTCGTCCAAACACCTTCTTTAGCCGCCTTCGTGGCATCTATGTACTCCGCTTTGCATGTAGAATCAGCTATCACGCTTTTCTTGGAACTGCACCAACTTACCGCTCCCCCATTGAGGATGAATACGTATCCGGTTTGAGACTTAGAGTCGTTCGGATCAGTGTTAAAGCTTGCATCGACGTAACCATTTACAACGAGCTCTTGATCACCTCCATACACGAGAAACATTTCCTTAGACCTTTTCATGTACTTCAGAATATTCTTGACCGCTGTACAGTGTTCCATTCCTCGATCACATTGAAATCTCCCCTCCATACTTATGGCAAGGCTGACATCAGGTCCTGTGCATAGCATTGCATGCATGATAGAGTCTATGGCTGATGCATAGGGGACAAAACTCATATTTTCTCTATCTTCTGTAGTAACTTGGCATTGAGTCTTACTCAACTTCACACCTTGCAATACAGGCAAGAACCCTTTCTTGGGTTGATCCATTTTCAACTTCTACAAAACTTTGTCAAGGTATGTCCTGTGTGAAAGTCCTATCAAGTGTCTTGATCTATCTCTATAGATCTTGATGCCTAATATAAAAGCAGCTTCTCCTAGGTCCTTCATTGAAAAACTCTTATTCAAATATTCTTTATGCTTCCCAAAAATTCTATATTGTTTCTAGCCTACAATATGCCATCCACATATAATATTCGAAATGCTATAGAGCTCCCACTCACTTTATTGTACATACAAGCTTCTCCATAAACTTGTATAAGCCCGAACGCCTTGATCACCTCATCAAAGCGTTGATTCCAACCCTGAGATGCTTGCACCAGCCCATCTATGGATCGCTGGAGCTTGCACACCTTGTCAACATTCTCTAGATCGACAAAACCTTCCGGTTTCATCATATACAACTCTTCCTTAAGGAAACCGTTAAGGAATGTTGTTTTGACATCCATCTCCCAAATTTCATAATCCGAAAATGCAACTATTGCTAACTGGATTCTTACGAACTTAAGAATCACTACGGGTGAGAAAGTCTCATCGTAGCCAACTCATTGAATTTGTGAAAAACCAATTGCCACGGGTGGAGCTTTATAGACGGTGACATTACCATCCACGTCTGTCTTCTTCTTCAAGATACATTTATTCTGAATGTCCTTTCACCCTTCAGGTAATACTTCCAAAGATGATACTTTGTTTTCATACATGGATCCTATCTCGTATTTCATGGCCTCTAACCATTCGTTGGAATCTGGACCAACCATCGCTTCTCCATAGCTTGCAGGTTCATTGTTGTCTAACAACATGACTGTCATGACAGGGTTACCGTACCACGAAGGAGCAGTGTGTGCCCTTGTCGACCTATGAGATTCGATAGCAACTTAATCCGTAGCTCCATAATCATCATCAATAGCTTCCTCTTTAGTTGATGTAGGCTCCATAGAAACATCTTTCTATGATGTGCTACTCTCTGGTTGCAGTAAAGGTTCAACAACCTCATCAAGTTCTATCTTCCTCCCACTGAATTATTTTGAGAGAAACTCTCTCAAGAAATGTTCTATTCTTAGCGTCAAACGCTTTGCCTTTGGATTTCTAAATAGAAGGTGTACCCAACTATCTCCTTTGGGTATCCTATGAAAATTCATTTCTCTGCTTTGGGTTCTAGCTTTTCAGGCTGAAGCTTTTTACATAAGCATCGCATCCCCAAACTTTAAGAAACAACAACTTTGGTTTCTTGCCAAACCACAGTTCATACGATGTTGTCTCAATGGATTTTGATGGTTCCCTATTTAAAGTGAATGTAGGTGTCTCTAACACATAACACCAAAATGATAACGACAAATCTGCAAGAGACATCATAGAATGCACCATATCCAATAAGGTATGATAACGACGTTTGGACACACCATTACGTTGTGGTGTTTGTTGGGGACCGTCGCATGGGAAACAAAAATTTTCCTACGCGCACGAAGACCTATCATGGTGATGTCCATCTACGAGAGGGGATGTTCGATCTACGTACCCTTGTAGACCGCACAGCAGAAGCGTTAAGAAACGCGGTTTATGTAGTGGAACGTCCTCACGTCCCTCGATCCGCCCCGCGAACCGTCCCGCGATCAGACCCATGATCTAGTGCCGAACGGACGGCACCTCCGCGTTCAGCACACGTACAGCTCGACGATGATCTCGGCCTTCTTGATCCAGCAAGAGAGACGGAGAGGTAGATGAGCTCTCCGGCAGCGTGACGGCGCTCCGGAGGTTGGTGGTGATCTTATCTCAGCAGGGCTCCGCCCGAGCTCCGCAGAAACGCAATCTAGAGGAAAAACCGTGGAGATATGTGGTCGGGCTGCCATGGCAAAGTTGTGTCAAATCAGCCCTAAAACCTCCGTATATATAGGGGGAAGAGGGGGAGCCTTGCCTTGGGGTCCAAGGACCCCCAAGGACTTCGGCCGAGCCAAGGGGGGCAACCCTCCCCTTCCAAACCGAGTCCAACTAGGTTTGGAAGGAGGAGTCCTTCCCCCTTTTCCCACCTCCTCTTTTTTTTCTCTTTGATTTTCTTCCTATGGCACATAGGGCCTTCTTGGGCTGTCCCACCAGCCCACTAAGGGCTGGTGCGCCACCCCCAAGGCCTATGGGCTTCCCCGGGGTGGGTTGCCCCCCCCCCCCCCCCCCCGATGAACACCCGGAACCCATTCATCAATTCCCGGTAACTCTGAAAACCTTCCGGTAATCAAATGAGGTCATCCTATATATCAATCTTCGTTTCCGGACCATTTTGGAAATCCTCGTGACGTCCGTGATCTCATCCGGGACTCCGAACAACATTCGGTAACCAACCATATAACTCAAATACGCATAAAACAACGTCTAACCTTAAGTGTGCAGACCCTGCGGGTTCGAGAACTATGTAGACATGACCCGAGAGACTCCTCGGTCAATATCCAATAGCGGGACCTAGATGCCCATATTGGATCCTACATATTCTACGAAGATCTTATCGTTTGAACCTCAGTGCCAAGGATTCATATAATCCCGTATGTCATTCCCTTTGTCCTTCGGTATGTTACTTGCCCGAGATTCGATCGTGAGTATCCGCATACCTATTTCAATCTCGTTTACCGGCAAGTCTCTTTACTCGTTCCGTAATACAAGATCCCGCAACTTACACTAAGTCACATTTCTTGCAAGGCTTGTGTGTGATGTTGTACTACCGAGTGGGCCCCGAGATACCTCTCTGTCACACGGAGTGACAAATCCCACTCTTGATCCATACTAACTCAACGAACACCTTCGGAGATACCTGTAGAGCATCTTTATAGTCACCCAGTTACATTGCGACGTTTGATACACACAAAGTATTCCTCCGGTGTCAGTGAGTTATATGATCTCATGGTCATAGGAACAAATACTTGACACGCAGAAAACAGTAGCAACAAAATGACACGATCAACATGCTACGTCTATTAGTTTGGGTCTAGTCCATCACGTGATTCTCCTAATGACGTGATCCAGTTATCAAGTAACAACACCTTGTTCATAATCAGAAGACACTGACTATCTTTGATCAACTGGCTAGCCAACTAGAGGCTTGCTAGGGACAGTGTTTTGTCTATGTATCCACACATGTATATAAGTCTTCATTCAATACAATTATAGCACGGATAATAAACTTATCTTGATACAGGAATTATAATAATAACTATATTTATTATTACCTCTAGGGCAAATTTCCAACAGTCTCCCACTTGCACTAGAGTCAATAATCTAGCCCTCACATCATCATGCGAATTACATTGTAATAAATCTAACACCCATACAGTTCTGGTGTTGATCATGCTTTGCCCGTGGAAGAGGTTTAGTTAGCGGGTCTCCTACATTCAGATCCGTGTGCACTTTGCATATATTTACGTCCTCCCCTTCGACGTAGTCGCGGATGAGGTTGAAGCGTCGTTTGATGTGTCTGGACTTCTTGTGAAACCGTGGTTCCTTTGCTAGGGCAATGGCACCCGTGTTGTCACAGAACAAGGTTATTGGATTCAGTGCGCTTGGCACCACTCCAAGATCCGTCATGAACTTCTTCATCCAGACACCCTCCTTAGCCGCCTCCGAGGCAGCCATGTACTCTGCTTCACATGTAGAATCTGCTATGACGCTCTGCTTGGAACTGCACCAGCTTACCGCACCGCCATTAAGAATAAATACGTATCCGGTCTGCGACTTAGAGTCGTCCGGATCTGTGTCAAAGCTTGCATCGACGTAACCTTTTACGGCGAGCTCTTCGTCACCTCCATACACGAGAAACATCTCCTTAGTCCTTTTTAGGTACTTCAGGATATTCTTGACAGCCGTCCAGTGATCCACTCCTGGATTACTCTGGAACCTACCTGCCATACTTATGGCCAGGCTAACGTCCAGTCTAGTGTACAGCATTGCATACATGATAGAACCTATGGCTGAAGCATAGGGGACGGTGCTCATATGCTCTCTATCCTCAACAGTTGTTGGGCACTGAGTCTTACTCAATCTCGTACCTTGTAAAACTGGCAAGAACCCTTTCTTGGACTATTCCATTTTGAACCTCTTCAAAACTTTATCAAGGTATGTGCTTTGTGAAAGTCCTATCAGGCGTTTTGATCTATCCCTGTAGATCTTAATGCCTAGAATGTAAGTAGCTTCCCCTAGGTCCTTCATAGAGAAACTTTTATTCAAGTAATCCTTTATGCTCTCCAAAAACTCTACGTTGTTTCCAATTAGCAATATGTCATCCACATATAATATTAGAAACGCCACAGAGCTCCCACTCACTTTCTTGTAAATACAAGATTCTCCAACCACTTGTATAAACCCAAATGCTTTGATCACCTCATCAAAGTGTTTGTTCCAACTCCGAGATGCTTGCACCAGTCCATAAATGGATCGCTGGAGCTTGCACACCTTGTCAGCATTCTTAGGATCGACAAAACCTTCGGGTTGCATCATATACAACTCTTCCTTAAGGAAACCGTTAAGGAACGCCGTTTTGACATCCATCTGCCAGATTTCATAATCGAAAAATGCAGCTATTGCTAACATGATTCTGACGGACTTAAGCATCGCTACGGGTGAGAATGTCTCATCGTAGTCAACTCCTTGAACTTGTGAAAAACCCTTTGCCACAAGTCGAGCTTTATAAATGGTCACATTGCCGTCAGCGTCCGTCTTCCTCTTAAAGATCCATTTGTTCTGAATAGCCTTGCGGCCCTCAGGTAGTACTTCCAAAGTCCACACTTTGTTCTCATGCATGGATCCTATCTCGGACTTCATGGCTTCTAGCCATTTGTTGGAATCTGGGCCCACCATTGCTTCTTCATAATTTGTAGGTTCATTGTTGTCTAACAACATGATTGACAAGACGGGATTACCATACCACTCTGGAGCAGCACGTGGTCTCGTCGACCTGCGTTGTTCGACAGAAACTTGAACCGGAGTTTCATGATCATCATCATTAACTTCCTCCTCAACCGGCGTCGCAACGACAGAGGTTTCCCCTTGCCCTGCGCCACCATCTAGAGGGATGAGAGGTTCGACAACCTCATCAAGTTCTATCTTCCTCCCACTCAATTCTCTCGAGAGAAACTCCTTCTCGAGAAAAGCTCCGTTTTTAGCAACAAACACTTTGCCCTCGGATTTGAGATAGAAGGTGTACCCAACTGTCTCTTTTGGGTAACCTATGAAGATGCACCTTTCTGCTTTGGGTTCCAGCTTTTCAGGCTGAAGCTTTTTGACATAAGCATCACAACCCCAAACTTTAAGAAACGACAACTTTGGCCTTTTGCCATACCACAGTTCGTACGGTGTCGTCTCAACGGATTTTGATGGTGCCCTATTTAAAGTGAATGCAGCTGTTTCTAATGCATAACCCCAAAACGATAACGGCAAATCGGTAAGAGACATCATAGATCGCACCATCTCTAGTAAAGTACGATTACGACGTTCGGACACACCATTACGCTGTGGTGTTCCAGGCGGTGTCAACTGTGAAACAATTCCACATTGTCTTAAGTGAGCACCAAACTCGAAACTCAGATATTCACCCCCACGATCAGACCGTAGGAACTTGATCTTCTTGTTATGATGATTTTCAACTTCACTCTGAAATTGCTTGAACTTTTCAAATGTTTCGGACTTGTGCTTCATTAAGTATACATAACCATATCTACTCAAATCGTCAGTGAAGGTGAGAAAATAACGATATCCGCCGCGCGCCTCTACACTCATCGGACCACACACATCGGTATGTATGATTTCCAACAAGTCACTTGCACGCTCCATTGTTCCGGAGAACGGAGTTTTAGTCATCTTGCCCATGAGGCATGGTTCGCACGTGTCAAGTGAATCAAAGTTAAGTGACTCCAAAAGTCCATCGGCATGGAGTTTCTTCATGCGCTTTACACCAATATGACCTAAGCGGCAATGCCACAAAAATATGGCGCTATCATTGTTAACTCTAACTCTTTTGGTCTCAATGTTATGTATGTGTGTATCACTATCAAGATTCAATATGAACAATCCTCTCACATTGGGTGCATAACCATAAAAGGTGTTACTCATAGAAATAGAACAACCATTATTCTCTGACTGAAAAGAGTAACCGTCTCGCAATAAACAAGATCCAGATATAATGTTCATGCTCAAGGCAGGCACTAAATAACAATGATTCAAGTTCATAACTAATCCTGATGGTAACTGAAGTGAAACTGTGCCGACGGCGATTGCATCAACCTTGGAACCATTTCCTACGCGCATCGTCACTTCATCTTTCGCCAGCCTTCGTCTATTCCGCAGTTCCTGTTTCGAGTTGCAAATATGAGCAACAGAACCGGTATCGAATACCCAGGCACTACTACGAGAGCCGGTTAAGTACACATCAATAACATGTATATCAAATATACCTGATTTTTCTTTGGCCGCCTTCTTATCCGCCAGATACTTGGGGCAATTGCGCTTCCAGTGACCCATACCCTTGCAATAGTAACACTCTGTTTCAGGCTTAGGTCCAGCTTTGGGTTTCTTCGTCGGATTGGCAACAGGCTTGCCGCTCTTCTTTGATTTACCCTTCTTGCCTTTGTCGTTTCTCTTGAAACTAGTGGTCTTATTCACCATCAACACTTGATGTTCTTTACGGGGTTCAGACTCTGCGACTTTTAGCATCGCAAACAACTCGCCGGGTGACTTGTTCATCCCTTGCATGTTGTAGTTCAACACAAAGACTTTATAGCTTGGCGGCGGTGATTGAAGGATTCTGTCAGTGATAGCCTCTTGCGGGAGTTCAATCCCCAGCTCAGCTAGACGGTTTGAGTACCCAGACATTTTGAGCACATGTTCACTGACACACGAGTTCTCCTCCATCTTGCAAGCATAGAATTTATCGGAGGTCTCATACCTCTCGATCCGGGCGTTCTTCTAAAAGATAAACTTCAACTCCTGGAACATCTCAAATGCTCCATGACGCTCAAAGCGATGTTGAAGTCCTGGTTCTAAGCCATACAAGACTGCACATTGAACTACTGAGTAGTCCTCCTTACGTGCTAACCAAGCGTTCTTAACATCCTGGTCAGCCGTAGCGGGTGGTTCATCTCCTAGCGCAGCATTAAGGACAAAATCCTTCTTCCCATCTTGTAAGATTAGCTTAAGATTACGAGCCCAGTCTACAAAGTTTCTTCCATCATCTTTCAACTTAGCTTTCTCTAGGAACGTATTAAAATTCAGGGTGACTGTCACGTGAGCCATGATCTACAAAACAAATATATTCAAAGTGGACTTAGACTATGTTCAAGATAATTAGAGTTTAACTTAATCAAATTACTCGCTAAACTCCCACTCAAAAAGTACATCTCTCTAGTCATTTGAGTGGTTCATAATCCACTTACACTAGCTCAAGTCCGATCATCACGTGAGTTGAGTATAGTTTCAGTGGTAAGCATCCCTATGCTAATCATATCATCTATATGATTCATGATCGACCTTTCGGTCTCATGTGTTCCGAGGCCATGTCTGCACATGCTAGGCTCGTCAAGCTTAACCCGAGTGTTCCGCGTGCGCAACTGTTTTGCACCCGTTGTATGTGAACGTTGAGCCTATCACACCCGATCATCACGTGGTGTCTCGAAACGACGAACTGTAGCAACGGTGCACAGTCGGGGAGAACACAATTTCATCTGGAAATTTTAGTGAGAGATCACCTCATAATGCTACCGGCGTTCTAAGCAAAATAAGGTGCATAAAAGGATTAACATCACGTGCAATTCATAAATGACATGATATGGCCATCATCACGTGCTCCTTGATCTCCATCACCAAAGCACCGACACGATCTTCTTGTCACCGGCGCCACACCATGATCTCCATCAACGTGTCGCCATCGGGGTTGTCGTGCTACTCATGCTATTACTACTAAAGCTACATCCTAGCAAAATAGTAAACGCATCTGCAAGCACAAACGTTAGTATAAAGACAACCCTATGCCTCCTGCCGGTTGCCGTACCATCAACGTGCAAGTCTATATTATCTATTACAACATGATCATCTCATACATCCAATATATCACATCACATCGTTGGACATATCACATCACAAGCATACCCTGCAAAAACAAGTTAGACGTCCTCTAATTTTGTTGTTGCATGTTTTACGTGGTGACCATGGGTATCTAGTAGGATCGCATCTTACTTACGCAAACACCACAACGGAGATATATGAGTTGCTATTTAACCTCATCCAAGGACCTCCTCGGTCAAATCCGATTCAACTAAAGTTGGAGAAACTGACACTTGCCAGTCATCTTTGAGCAACGGGGTTACTCGTAGCGATGAAACCAGTCTCTCGTAAGCGTACGAGTAATGCCGGTCCAAGCCGCTTCAATCCAACAATACTGCGGAATCAAGAAAAGACTAAGGAGGGCAGCAAAACACACATCACCGCCCACAAAAAAAATTTGTGTTCTACTCGAGAAGATATCTACGCATGAACCTAGCTCATGATGCCACTGTTGGGGAACGTCGCATGGGAAACAAAAAATTTCCTACGCGCATGAAGACCTATCATTGTGATGTCCATCTACGAGAGGGGATGTTCGATCTACGTACCCTTGTAGACCGCACAGCAGAAGCGTTAAGAAACGCGGTTGATGTAGTGGAACGTCCTCATGTCCCTCGATCCGCCCCGCGAACCATCCCGCGATCAGTCCCACGATCTAGTGCCGAACGGACGGCACCTCCGCGTTCAGCACACGTATAGCTCGACGATGATCTCGGCCTTCTTGATCCAGCAAGAGAGACGGAGAGGTAGATGAGTTCTCCGGCAGCATGACGGCGCTCCGGAGGTTGGTGGTGATCTTATCTCAGCAGGGCTCCGACCGAGCTCCGCAGAAACGCGATCTAGAGGTAAAACCGTGGAGATATGTGGTCGGGCTGCCGTGGCAAAGTTGTGTCAAATCAGCCCTAAAACCTCCGTATATATAGGGGGAAGATGGGGAGCCTTGCCTTGGGGTCCAAGGACCCCCAAGGACTTGGGCCGAGCCAAGTGGGGCAACCCTCCCCTTCCAAACCGAGTCCAACTAGGTTTGGAAGGAGGAGTCCTTCCCCCTTTTCCCACCTCCTCTTTTTTTTCTCTTTAATTTTCTTCCTATGGCACATAGGGCCTTCTTGGGCTGTCCCACCAGCCCACTAAGGGCTGGTGTGCCACCCCCAAGGCCTATGGGCTTCCCCGGGGTGGGTTGCCCACCCCCCCCCCCGGTGAACACCCGGAACCCATTCGTCATTCCCGGTACATTCCCGGTAACTCCAAAAACCTTCCAGTAATCAAATGAGGTCATCCTATATATCAATCTTTGTTTCTGGACCATTCCGGAAATCCTCGTGACGTCCGTAATCTAATCCAGGACTCCGAACAACATTCGGTAACCAACCATATAACTCAAATACGCATAAAACAACGTCTAACCTTAAGTGTGCAGACCCTGCAGGTTCGAGAACTATGTAGACATGACCCGAGAGACTCCTCGGTCAATATCCAATAGCGGGACCTGGATGCCCATATTGGATCCTACATATTCTACGAAGATCTTATAGTTTGAACCTCAGTGCCAAGGATTCATATAATCCCATATGTCATTCCCTTTGTCCTTCGGTATGTTACTTGCCCGAGATTCGATCGTCAGTATCCGCATACCTATTTCAATCTCGTTTACCGGCAAGTCTCTTTACTCGTTCCATAATACAAGATCCCGCAACTTACACTAAGTCACATTTCTTGCAAGGCTTGTGTGTGATGTTGTATTACCGAGTGGGCCCCGAGATACCTCTCCGTCACACGGAGTGACAAATCCCAGTCTTGATCCATACTAACTCAACGAACACCTTCTGAGATACCTGTAGAGCATCTTTATAGTCACCCAGTTACGTTGCAACGTTTGATACACACAAAGTATTCCTCCGGTGTCATTGAGTTATATGATCTCATGGTCATAGGAACAAATACTTGACACGCAGAAAACAGTAGCAACAAAATGACACGATCAACATGCTACGTCTATTAGTTTGGGTCTAGTCCATCACGTGATTCTCCTAATGACGTGATCCAGTTATCAAGTAACAACACCTTGTTCATAATCAGAAGACACTGACTATCTTTGATCAACTGGCTAGCCAACTAGAGGCTTGCTAGGGACAGTGTTTTGTCTATGTATCCACACATATATATAAGTCTTCATTCAATACAATTATAGCATGGATAATAAACGATTATCTTGATACAGGAATTATAATAATAACTATATTTATTATTGCCTCTAGGGCATAATTCCAACAGTGTTCTAGGCGGTGTCAACTGTGAAACAATTCCACATTGTCTTGGGTGAGTGCCAAACTCATAGCTCGCATATTCTCCTCCTCGATTAGTTGGTAGGAATTTAATCTTCTTGTTATGATGATTATCAACTTCACTATGAAATTGCTTGAACTTTTCGAACGTCTAAGACTTGTGTTTTGTTAAATAAATATATCCATATCTACTTAAGTCATCAATGAAGGTGACAAAATGACGATATCCAGTGCGCCTCAATGCTCATTGGACCGCACACATCAGTATGTATGATTTCAACCAGGGCACTTGCCTGCTCCATTATTCCAGAAAAAGGGGTATTAGTCATCTTGCCCATGAGGCATGGTTCACATGTGTCAAGTGATTCAAAATCAAGTGACTCTAAAAGTGCATCAGCATGGAGCTTCTTCATGCGTTTTACACCAGTATGACCTAAGAGGAAGTGCCACACGAAAGTGGTACTATCATTGTTAACTTTATATCTTTTGGCATCAATGTTGTGAACATGTGTGCTATCACTATCGAGATTCATTAAGAATAAACCCCTCACATTGGGTGCCTGACCATAAAAGATATTACTCGAATAAATAGAACAACCATTATTCTCTGAATTAAATGAGTAATTGTCCACAATAAACAAGAACCAGATACTATGTTCATGCTCAACGCACGCACTAAATAGAAATTATTCAGGTTCATCACTAATCCTGGTGGTAGTTAAAGAGCGAGCGTGCCGACGATGATCGCATCAACCTGGGAACGCATCGTCACTTCGTCCTTCGCCAACCTCCATCTATTCTGTAGTTCCTCCTTTGAGTTGCAAATATGAGCAACCGAACCGATATCAAATACCCAGGCACTACAACGAGAGTTGGTGAGGTACACATCAATAACATGTATATCATATATACATTATTTGGTGTTGGCCGCCTTCTTATCGGCCAGATACTTGGGACAGTTCTTCTTCCGGTGACCAGTCCCCTTGCAATGAAAGCACTCAGATTCTGGCTTGGGTCCAGCCTTGGGTTTGTTCACTGGAGGGGCAACTGCTTTGCGCCTCTTCTTGGACTTACCCTTCTTGCCCTTGCCATTTTTCTTGAAACTAGTGTCTTTATTGACCAAGAACACTTGATGTTCCTTCTCAATTTCTAACTCAACGCCTTTTAGCATTGCAAACAGCTCGGCGACTAACACTACAAGAAATAGGCTCGTTTATGACAAAACATAGTGACGGCGGGTTTATTGGTCATAGATCTATGACTATAATTTAAAAAAAGGTCATGAGGTGTCTAAGAGGGTCCAAACTGTAGAAAATTTTGACCATCTCTATCAAGAAGGTCATAATTCCATTGCCCAAAAAGGTCACTGGCATGTGTAGCTCTATTTATGCCCGCATTGTAGGTCCTCCATGACAAAATTAAGAAGGTCATAGGCTTAAATAGAGGTGACTGGGCAGAAAACTCAACAATTTTGCCTACATTTCTTGTATAGGTGTCGACAAGGCCACAAATGGAAAATGAATTTTATGTCCAAAGAAAACGAAAAGTCCCTTTAGCAACATTGTTTGCCATTCCAAGATGCACCCTTGTGCAAAATTGTTTGACCGATTTCCTTCCGATTCCATCTGATTTCCTTCTGATTCAGTAGAAAACCGTTTAAATGACAAAAATAGCTTTAAAGATCAAAATTGAATAAGTTGGTTATCGTCCATTAAATGTGGTAATCTTGAGTGAAACATTTAGTGATGTCGTTTGGGAAAATATTTTTGGTACATGTTCCACAAACCCCTGCTATTTTTAGCACTTAGAAATTATTTTAGATATCACCTTTCTCTAACCAATCAGGACCCATGATCCCTCTCCCTCGGATCACACCACTGCAGACCATCTGAGCCGTTCACGCGATACGTATCCAACGTCTCTCACCCACCCATCCTTCGTGTGATAAAGACATTTAGATTGGTTTCCTAATGACACTTGAACCCGCAGTACTACGAGATACGTTCGAATCGAAAAAGGTTCCACAGGTCGTATGCTACACATGAATATCCTTTCCCAAAATCAATATCTGCTTGCCGTTCACGTACATGTGCATGACGATTTTTTTTCTTTTAAGAGGAAATGTGCATAAACAAACTTGGTATGCATCTGTCTATGTACATGTTAAATCTCGAACCAATCAGGACTCAGAAAACTCTTCCCACGGATCACCCCTTGTAGCCAATCTGAGTCGTCCATGTCTTACCCATCTGACGTCTCTCATTCACCTCTCTTGGAATAATTGGAATGGAAAAAAGCCCCTTCTCCCCCGTGATCTCTCTGTGTCTCTCTCCCCTCACGCGACTCCTCCGCCGCCGTCATCTCTGCCACTCGATTCCGGCTAGGGTTTCAGCCACCACCCCTAGGTTCGTCGGGATCTGCCACATCCGCACGCCGCCTGCTCGACGGAATCTCCACGCATGTCGCTGGCGTGCATGCTGCCGCTGCTGGAGTGCATCTACTGCCTGGGGTGCACGCGGTGGGCGTGGAAGCGGTGCGTCCACACGGGCTACCACGACAGCGCCAACTGAGGCCATGCCGCCGCCGCCGACTTCACGCCCGTCCGCCGGATGTGCCGCCTCGTCATGGCCAACTACGAGCCCGACCTCGCCGCCCCGCTTCTCGAACCCTCCAATGTCGTGCGCTGCCACACCTACGTCGACACCGGGGGCCGGGTCACGCCCTACCTGCTCTACCTCGACCTCGGCCGCTCCGGGGCCTCAACCTCGGCGGCGAGTCCGACTACGCGCTGCTCCTCGACAACCACCTCGGCAAGTGCCGCTTCGATGGCGGCTACGTCCACAACGGCCGCCTCCGGGCCGCCGGCTGGGTGCTCGACAAGGAGTGCGACCTGCTCCGGGACCTCCTCGACCGGTACCCCGACTACACGCTCACCTTCACGGGCCACTCCCTCAGCGCTGTCATCACAAATTGTTTGCAGAAGTTATCAGAATTGGTTACATGCCTGTCATCAGAATTTATTTTGTTCAGTGCTGCTACTGCTGTCAGACAACATACCTGCTCTGCTTTTGACTTCTGAATGGGATAGACATTGCATTGCTCACCAACTGATTTGCTTACTTGCTTGCTGCTCAAAATACAGTTGCAGAAGTTTGCTACATGTCTGTCTGAATTTTGTTTAAGTGCTTGCTTGCTGCTACAAATTCAGTTGCTGCTACTGTTATGCTGCTAGAATACTGTTATGTGCCTCTCTGAATTTTGTTGAGTTCTTGCTTGCTGCTACAAATTCGGTATATTAGAATTCCGTTATGTGCCTCTCTGAATTTTATTGAGTTCTTGCTTGCTACTACAAATTCAGTATATTAGAATTCCGTTATGTGCCTCTCTGAATTTTGTTGATTGTTTGCTGCTACAAATTCCGCTATAATGGCACTGCAAGAACAAGACCCACAAGTGTCAGCTGGTATGCTGCGCATCTGCATATATGTATGCCCTTTTGCTCTGGGCTTGGGCATCCTTGCCATTGTGTCTGCTTCTCTGCTGAAGTATTGGCTCTTGACAAAGGTAAGAGCCTTCTGGTCTTTCTACTCTCTACATCCTTAGAGTTAGAGCATAAACTTGCTGCAGTTTAAGATCATGTTTATGGTGGCACCCAGGATACTGAAGTGCAATAGCTTACGTTCTATTTGTTCTGAAATGAAAAAACGGCTCTAGTTTTAGACATTTTCTTTCATTTATCAGGCATGAAATATGTGCATCCATGTGAAGTTGGAACATACTGATGATATTAACACATATTACTACATCTTCCTATTTTACTCTGAAAGAAGCGTCTGCTGTTTGCAAAGATAAGAGAGGCTTCTTGTCTTTCTACTAGTAGATCATTAATTTGCTAAATCTATAGATCGCCTGAAGCGCATACTTTACTTTCTGTTTGTTCTGAAAAAACATGCTCCAGTATTGGACATATTTCTTTGATTTATCTGACATCAAATAGATGCATCCATGTGAGGTTGAAACCGACTGCTCATAATAACACACTACTACATCTTCATATTTTAGGCTCATAATAACCGACTGATCGCCAGTGACACCTGCATCAGCGACGACAATGACTGCTTGGTTCTTTGCTATAAGTATTCCTCCATCATCCTATTCCTTGTCCAAAAGTCTAGGTTTCTAAGATTCCCATCTCTCCAAGGTTCCCCTCCAACTGAATATTTTGTTGTATTGTGTTAGATGATTGTAAAATTGGCAAGACTTTCTATAAAAAGCATTCTTGTTTAGGCACTATGCCACTGCTAAGATTATTTTCATCTAGGAACCTCAATGTTTCCCCCTACTTTTTCTGCAAAATGTCTAAATTTAGTTGAGTCGGGAAGAAAGGAGATTTCTGTTTGAAAAGCGTTCATATATCTTTGTTGTTTAGATATGTTCAGTGTTATTTACTGCTACAAAATAGTGTTTTCATGATGAAAAAGTGGACTGCTACTGGAGAAATAGAAATTTTTTCAAATGAGTTGAAAGTGTCTACATTGCATCAAATAAAGTGGTGCAAGGTATTCAGGTTTCTGCTACAAATGAGAATTTACATAGGGTTTGGCATTAACTTAGGCTTAATTGTTATCGTGCTGATTGTTTCTCTTACTTAGTTTCAGAAGCATGTGTATTGTTGGACTGTTCATAAACTTTTTTGACTATGGATTTCTATGGGATTACATCTCAATCAACCTCATGTTGTTGCACTGCCAAAATTAATTCAGTATCTTTTTTGTATTCTATTTTTCTCAAATACCACCCACCCTTAATTATCTGTTCTTTCATATGTGGTAGAAGATGAAACAGCGTGAACACACAGTAGTATCTCTTTCTAGTGATGATGATATCTTCTGTTCTTTTTCAGGGAGAAGACAAGTGTACACAAACCATTCGGGCAGCCGTTCTACTTGTTGCACTGGAGTATATTTTTATTTCCTATCATTCCACGTGAGCAGTGAGTACGTTCATGTTTTCCAGAAATGTTGAAGCTATGCCCATTTACATCTTGTATTGTGCTGAAATGGTGGATGTAAATATTGCTGGCTCTATTTTTTTACCAAAATTACTTGAATTTTCCGGTTGCCACCAAACCTGTGTGAACAATCAGTGTCCATACCTCCTTTCTACTCTACGGACACTGTTTACATCAAGGTAGCTATATCCGCATAGAAATTCAGCTACATATATTATACTCTCTCTGTTCCTAAGTATAAGCCTTTTTAGAGGTTCCACTATGGGACTACATACGGATGTATATAGATATACTTTAGAGTGTAGATTCACTCATTATGTTTCATATGTAGTCTCCTCGCGAAATCTTTAAAATACTTATATTTAGGAACGGAGGGAGTACTCCGTATATACTAAACTTGAGAAAGAACATACGTGCATGCATCTTGTGTTGGGAACCGATGACAAAGGTGCTAACGCGGAGGTGTACATAGCTGGATGATGGCCATTGAGTTATTCCTTCGATGGAAGTTTTTAAGCCATGGTTATATAACATATTTCTATTGGCATCACATGGATATAGGCAGAAGCATTTCTTGAGGCTCATGGTTGGCGATTTCTGTCACGAAATGGTAAGACCCTAGATGAACAATACCCTTCCGGCTGTCCTGATGAAATGTCTTCTTGATTAGACATATGTAATTTGCTGATTGCTTTGTTGTTTGTTTTTCAGAACATACAGAGAAATTTGTGAACAATTTCAGAAGCAGGATCTCTAAAGTTATGAAGCTAGAAGCTCCTGATGGAAACATATACAACATTCAGGTTACCAAACATATACAACATACTGTACCTATGGATCTCCCTCATGTTTACTGCTACAAAATTGGTTAAAAATTGGTGCGTCTAAGTTTTGGCCCTCAATCCCATTTATTAGTTTCTTCTTAAGCATGTACATGATCGGCCAAGTAGTAGTTACATTATTATCTTGCCAACCATAATGGACTAAATTCTAACATCGGCTATTTTGAAGGAACGGTCAAGAGCAACGAGCTATAACAGTTCTTTTTTATCGGCTATACTCAGGTCATTACCTAATCTGATTCCTATTATGACTAAAAAAATTTACTTATCATTTAAGGAAAGGACTCTTAATTCTAGTACATGCATGTGAGCCTCCGTGGTCATGCATGACTTTTATACCCGTCTCTTTTTCTAATTGCATTTTTTTTGCACTCTTTTGTATTGCAATCTTGGTCGAAGTATATTCGGATCAATGCATGCCTTCACGATTCTTGTATATTATACATCTATATATGCATCTAACGTGACAACATAAAAGGTCGAACCCATTGTACATATACTTTTACATGTTAGAACTACTTGATGTAACTATATAATATATTGTTTATAGAAAATGTAAGAACTACTTGATGTCTATTAATAACATATCCATCTTTTTATACCAGCAAATTACTAATTAAATTTCCGCAAAAAATTGCTAATTAAATACCTGCTTCTCGTGTGTGTATATATACAGTACACATAAAAGTTAAAATTCAGTGTAGAGAACGAACTATGCTATTTTTAAACTTTTGGATAAACAAATGGTTATGATGGCTGACAGATACACGCACAAATTAGATATTCCAGAAATTTACCATAGAAAAATCCAGAATCATTTCATAACTACGGATGCCTAGTGCACATAGTTGATTTTGAGCAACCTAAAATGAGGCAGTAAACATTCGTACAAATTCTTTGACAAAAAAAGTATGAATTGAAGAGATCTGGGAGACACTAGAAATCAGACATGCATGCAAATTAGTTAGCCTGTGTGTGGTTGGAAATAAATGCAACCGTGGGGCAGCTGCCTACTTGTGAATCCCTGCCCTTAACCTTCCTGCAAGGCAATTAAGCACATTCAATCTTTGTGGTCATAAGTCATAACTAGATGAATGAGAAAACAATTTTCTACTGTTTTATCATTGGTTATCGTGCGTGTAATTTTACTAGTTTCCTTGGTATGAAAGCCTTGCCATCATTTTGTTCTTGCAGACGGCAATGGTAAGAGCATATTGTGCAGAGGAAGAGGATGAGAAGAAACTTGTGGTGCTCATCCAATCTTTGTGGAACTCTCTTTATGTGTGATTATGCACTTGTTCGGTCCTTTTTTCTTACACTTGCAGAAATATTTTGTTGTGCACATGTAAAATTATTTTGATGTGCCCTTGTTAGGCATTGAACCTTAATGCTTTGAGTCAGTGGATGATGTTTTGTATTTATGTGATATGCTACTGAAATGAAATATACATTTTTATTTGCAATCTTTTATTCTGTTATACTTATTTTTAATGGGCCTGTCCTGAGATATGCGTGCTTCTAGAAAAAAAATGCTTCAACCCAAACAAATTAGACATTTTCAATAGTAAAATAGGTATTGGGCCAGGATCTGAAATTTATGATGATTCCATTTGGTCACTAGCAATGCCACGTCAGCTTGGCCACGTCAGATCCTACGTGGCTCACACAAATGGGTAATGATCAAATCAAAATTTTGGTCAATAGAGACCTGTGACCAAAATTTTAGAAAGGTCATGTTTGTTCATTCTTGACGGCCAACTGTTGACGTTGTAAATTTGGTCAAAAAAGGTGAATAAACGACAACAATGACGAATCAATGACCAATATAGGGAGTCATAATTTACCTTATTTCTTGTAGTGTAATTTATTCATCCCTTGCATGTTATAGTTCATCACAAACCTTTTGTAGCTAGGCGGCAGTGATTGAAGAACTCTATCAATGATTGCCTCTTGCGGGAGAACAATTCCCAACTCAGCTAGATGGTTGGAATACCTAGACATTTTGAGTATGTGTTGACTAACACTCCCGTTCTCCTCCATCTTGCAAGCATAGAACTTATCAGCGGTATCATACCTCTCGATCCGGGCATTATTTTCAATGATAAACCTCAGCTCCTGGAACATCTCATATGCTCCATGACATTCAAAACGTCTTTGAAGTCCAGGTTCTAAGCCATACAAGATTACGCACTGAACTATTGAGCAGTCATCAGAACACGCCTGCTAGACATTCATAACGTCTTCAGTCGCCAGGAGGATAGGTGCATCACCAAGCGGTGCATCAAGGAAATAAGTCATTTGGTAAACCGTGAGGACAATCCTCAGATTTTGGGCCCAGTCTACAAAGTTACTTCCATCTTCTTTCAGCTTGGCTTTGTCCAGGAACGCATTAAAATTCAGGGGTCCTACTGCACGATCCATTGATCTTCAACATAAATTTGCAAAGATTATTTAGAGTATTTTTCAACATAATGAGTTTAGTTAATCATATTACTAAAAACTTCCCACTCAAATTGACATCCTGCTAGTCATTCGAGTGATACACCATCCAAATCCACCAACCCAAGTCCGATCATCACGTGAGATGAGGTGGTTTCAATGGTGAAAAACTTCGTGTTGATCTACTATATGACTCATATTTGACCTTTCGGTCTCTTGCGTTTCAAGGCCATGTCTGTACATTCTAGGATGAATTTAACCTGAGTATTCTGCATGTGCAAAACTATCTTGCACCCGTTGTATGTGAACCTAGAGTCTATCACACCCGATCATCACGTGGTGTCTTGAAACGATGAAATTTTGCAACGGTGCAGACTCTGGGGAACACAATTTTACCTTGAAATTTTAGTGAGGAATCACCTTATAATTCTACCGTCGTCCTAAGCAAAACAAGGTGCATAATAGGATTAACATCACATGCAAATCATAAGTGACATGATATGGCCATGAACTTGTGCTTTTGATCTCCATCTCCAAAGTACCGGCATGATCTCGAGAGGCGGAGCGAGGATTTGAACATAGGGGGCGAAGACAAGGGCACAAGAGAGTTTTTTTTTCATCGACTCAACCTCTTTTCTCATTTTTTTAATGAAATTACCAAGTCTATCACAATGAGATGAGGAAAGAAGAGATAGAAAATCTAGTCACTAATAGGAAGACGACGGCACAAGAGATGTAGCTATTTGTGTAATTTTACTAGGTCTATAATATTTTGATCAACAGTTTGCATATCAATTAGATTAAGGTTCGGCTATTATGTCTAGTAAGATACCCTGCCTTCCTAACTTTTTAGTGGTGCCTATTTCTCTTCATTATTGAAATATACAAATTTAAGATTGATTGTACCATGTTTTCATCTGCTCTTATTAATAGCTTTACTCCCTTTATATTGCTCCTCTAAACGATCTTATATTTCTATAAAGAGGAAGTATCAATCTAACAAATAAAACAAAATAGTACTATTTAATTGTAATCAACTATAGCCAACACTAGTAATAAGTGATATTAAAATATGATTACCTTATGTTGGTGTAATGTGCGTGTGAGCCATGCCGTGAGGTTGAGGAACGGGGAGTGAGTCTAGAGGCATCCTCCAGGATGTAGAAATATTAGCAGCAGCAGTTGAGAAGTATAATAGTATGAATCTGTGAAGAATAATGGTATTAATCTATGGAAAATAATAGCATGAAACTGACTGGCAAGTGACAAGTACAGTATTATGAATCTATAGACAATACGTAATACCTTGTCTCTGATTCACGGGATCAAGTTAGGAATTGGGTGTGCCTGTGCTGTTCGACCGGTCGTAGTCAATATAGTTCGTGGACTTGTACAATCTATTCTCGGGGACTCTACTGATACATGGCACTACAAGGTGGAAGCTTCGCTAATTACCAAGCAACAAGATGACGACGCGAACCCCGGCAGCCGCAGGGGCGGCCACTATGAAGCCCTAGCGCGTCACAAAAGAAAGAGTCCACGAGGTCGTGCGTGTGCGTTAGATCGTTGATCCTAGTCGGTTAGCTTTTTTTAGGCTTCCTAATGATGGATCGAGTACGTAAATAATGCGATGTCGAGTAGCCCATGCAAATTCAACTTGGGCTTGCACTTGGAATTTAGCCCATATAATTACTAATGGCCAGATAATTAAGCCTAACAATAATAGCTAACGATACTAGTCCCCGCTGGAAATTGGTAGGGGGCCGAACTATTGGGGGGGCTGGCCCCCGCTCGCCCCCCACTACCTCCGTCTCTGATGATCTCCATCATCACTGGTACAACACCATGATCTCCATAATCCTGTTGCCATCGAGGTTGTTTCACCAACCATGCTTGTACTACTATTTCTACCTTTTAATGATAAAGTAAAGCATTACAAAACAACTAATGATAGACATGTAGGTCATACAATCATTAGAGACAACCCTATGGCTCGAGCCGGTTGCCGTAGCATTGACATGCAAGTTGATATTAAATACTACAACGTGATCATCTTGTACATCTAACATATATCATCATGCCTTTGGCCATATCATATCACATCATTCCCTGCAAAAATAAGTTAGACGTCCTCTAATTTGTTGTTGCATATTTTACATGGCTACTATGGGTATTTAGCAAGAACACTTCTTACCGATGCAAAACCACAATAGTGATACACAAGATGCTATATAACCTTATACTTGGACCACCTTTCTCGAATCCGATTCGATTAAGTTGGGAGAGACAGACAACCGCCAGGCATCTTATGCAACAAAGTTGCATGCCAGTCAATGGAACTGGTCTCTCGTACGTGGACGAGTAAAGTTGGTCTGGGCCACTTCGTCCCACAATACCACTGAATCCAGAAAAGACTAAGGAGGGAAGCAACCTAAATATCAACGCCCACAAACTCCTTTGTGTTATACTCGTGATTTCATCTACGCATAGAACTAGCTCATCATGCCACTAATGGAGAACGTTGCATGGGAAACAAAAAAATTCCGGCGCTCACCAAGATCGATCTAGGAGATGCACATCTACGACAGGAGAGATTGAATCTACATACCCTTTTAGATCGCTAAGCGGAAGTGCTCAAGAACGCGGATTATGTAGTGGTATGTCTTTCCGATCCGATCACGATCCGTCCCATGAACGCACAATCAAGTATAGAACGGACGACACCTCCGTGTTCAACACACGTACATCTTGGTGACGCCTTCATCTCTTCGATCCAGCGAGCGATGGTTAAGTAGCAGCTCGAGACCTCCAACATCACGATGGTGTGGTGAGGTGATGGTGGTGACAGCTAAGTAGGGCTTCGACGCGCGAATTTTAGAGAAGAAAATTATGAGAGAGAGGAGGAGCAGCGTCGTGGCAAGATGTCGTGATGCTGCCCTCTCTCTACCTCTTTATATATAGGGGGAAGGGAGGAGGAGAGGGTTCCCTAGGTTTTCCGCTAGGGGCCGGCGGCTAGGGTTGGGGTTGCCCCTCCCACTAGGGTGCCATGCCACCGAAGTTGGGCTGGCCGGCTCCCTAAGAGGAGGCATCCCTACCTTCAACCGAAGTGAGCAGGGGTGTGGGGCTGTGCCCAGCCCCCTAGTGAGCTGCGGTACCCCTTCTCCTTGGCCCATGAGTCCCTCCAAGAATTGTCGGGGCCTCTCGAAACCCCTTTCGGTATTCTGTCACTTCCTCGGTGTGCGTCGGAACACTTCCAGACTCCGATGACCTTCATCCTATATATCAATCTTCACCTTCGAACCATTCCTGAGTTCCTCTTCATGCCAGGGATCTCGTGCGGGGCTCCAAACAACCTTCAGTCACCAACATAATGACTCGATTATGCTTATATCGTCAGCGAACCTTAAGTATGTACACCATGTGGGTTCAAGAACTATGCATACATGACCGAGACACTATCTGATCAATATCCAATGGCGGGACCTGGATGCCCATATCGGTTCCTACATATTCTGCGAAAATCTATATCGGTCGAACCTCGATGTCAAGGATTCAATCAATCCCGTATAACCTTTGTCCATTGGTATGTTACTTGCCCGAGATTCGATTGTTGGTATCTCCATACCTAGTTCAATCTTGTTACTGGCAAGTCTCTTTACTCGTTACATAATACAAGATCCCGTGACTAACTCTTTAGTCACATTGCTTGCAAGCTTGTTGCGATGATGTATTACCGAGTGGGCCCTGCAATACCTCTCCGCCAGATGGAGTAACAAATCCCAGTCTTGATCCATGCCAACTGAACAGACACCCTTGAATATACCTGTATAGCACCTTTATAGTCACCAAGTTATGTTGTGATGTTTGATACACACAAGGTACTCCTTCGGTGCTAGTGAGTTGCATGATCTCATGGTCATAGGAATAGATACTTGACATGCAGAAAACAATAGCAATAAACTGACACAATTATATGCTACGTTCATAGTTTGGGTCTTGTCCATCACATCATTCTCCTAATGATGTGGTCCCGTTATCAAATAAAAACTCATGTCTATGGCCATGAAACCTTGACCATCTTTGATCAGCGAGTAGTACTTTAGATGCTCACCAGGGACAGTTTGTTGTCTATGTATCCACACATGTATTTGAGTTTCCAATTAATACAATTCTAGCATGGATAATATACAATTATCATGAACAAGGAAATATAATAATAACCACTTTATTATTGCCTCTAGGGCATATTTCCATCACACCCTCCTCCTAATCCCTTCCCGCCATCGTTGGTGTTTGCCACCGGGCCTTGCTCACGTCGTGTCGGCGGTGACGGCCCTGTCCCCCCCCCCCTCCCGTGGCGCGGTAACTCGGGTGGTGGCAGCTCGCGGCGGTGCACACATGTCGGCGACGGATCGAGCGACAGCGCAGCTCCTGGTGGGAGGTGGTGGCGGTGTGGCTGCTTGGGTGCGGGGCCACGCGATGGCTGGCGATGGCGCCCTTCTAGCCCATATCTGGGCCCGTTTGGGGCCTATCTAGGTCCAGGCGGGCCTGGCATGTGCATTCCAGTTTCGTCTCCGGTGGACGGAGGTGTGGCTCATGCCGGGGGTGGCGGAGACGGCGGCACGCGCACTGTTGCGCGGCACCGGGAGCTTCACGAGCTTGTTTCGGGCTCGGCTGGGCAGGGGTGCCTGGTTTGCTCCTGTGTTGCGTCCGATCGGTTACCGCAGAGGGTGGCGGAGGTTGTCCCCTCCCATGTGGCTTCTGCCCCTACCGCTCCCCGTTCCCGGCTGCTTCCTCTTGATCCCGTCGGTCTCGCTTCGCTTGCCACGGTGAGACGACAATGGTGACTAGAAGACTATGGTGGCACATATTGGTGGACGACAAGTATGGTGGAGTCCGAAGGATCGTCCGGGGTCGTGGTTGGTTGGAGGTTGGGAGAAATCCTTGTCGGCTTGTGCGACATAGATGCGGTGACGCCCGCGGGCATCGTTGTACCTTCCCAAAGGGCGTCGGATTTAACCCTTCCCCCATGCCCCCTCGCATACCAGGGGAAACCCTACGACTTGTCCGGGTAGCAGCGTCGTAGTCGTCACATTCGTTCTTGAAGGTGTTGCTTGGTAGGCGGCGTTTTGGAGTGCTAGGAGCATGGTGGAATTCTCCGGCCGACGAAGCAGTTGCAAGTCATCTTCGTTTTCGTTGATCCCACGTTGTTGGTATTTTTACTCTGTGGTTTCTTTTTTGTTTCTTTTGGGCATGCTTGTGCTGAGGCCCTAGCAATTGTAACGGGTGGTTGCTATATCAATATAGCAGGGTGAAAGCTTATTTCGGTAATTGCAAATTAGGATTTTTAGAAACTAAATGATGCCCCACGCGTTGCTGCGGAAAATATGATAAAGAGATGTATAAATAGGTGCGGAAAAATAAAAACTATTGCTAGAAAATTATTAGGATTGCTTTCGTTTTATATTTTAAGAACAATAACTCATATAAAGCATTTGACAAAAGATGTGTAAAGAAAGTGTAACATGATCTACATATACTTGCTCTAAAGTATATACCATAATAAAAATTAGTGAAACAATGTGTAGATTAGTGCACACATTATAACTTATGACCACATGCATGACATGACGATGTGACATGATTACATGAAAAAAAAAAATTATGACTAAATGCATGACTTGATGATGTGGCATGGCTGCATGAGAAGAAAAAATAGATAGCGGGTTGCAACTATTAATTTAAGAATAGAAGATGATGGGAGCATCTGATTGACTGAATACACATTTGGTACCCCAGAATGCATATGATAAACCTGATTAATTACAATAGATCAGATTTCGAGATGTGAATCTTGTGATAGTGGGCTGCGTAGCACGTGGATCACTAGACAAGCCTGGCCTGCATGTTAAGCTTTCGGGACAGGCTGCCCATGCTAAAGCCTCATTCCATTCCCCATATATCTTCGAGCTATACACGCACGACGACGCAACATATACCTTGTAAATAAAATTCAACAATATACTTTGGATTCACACTGCACCGAATCAATCAGCATCTTCGTTGATCGATCGGGAGCTCCGAGCAATCAACGGAACTGGACGTTGGAGCGGTAGTTTGTGTCGGGCTTCCAGTTGGCCGGGATGACTTGTTTGGCCACCAGCGTCTTGCCGGATTCGCTGCGGATGCGGAGCGAGAAGGGGCCCTGCAGCCGGCGCCTGGAGTCCATCCGCCAGATGGCGCCCCACGAATGGCGCATCGCCGTCCAGTACCCCGTCGGGCGGCCGTTCCTTGACTCCATGAGGTCCATCTGCACCACGGTGCCCTCCCTGTTGGCGAATTCCACCAGCACGGCGAGGTAGTTGGGGTTGGAGCCGCGCTCGACGTGGAAGTTCACATTCAAGCCCGGATGACTGCATGGCACCCTGCATGCATGCACCAACCGAATCCGATCGAGATCAATAACCAGAGCCCCAAGAGTTCACTTGGAGTTGGAGTACCACGGCAGTTATGTACGGACCTTCTGAACTGGATGTCGATAATGCCGGCGTGGCGGAGCTTGTCGTTCTGGCCGGGCTTCGCCATGGCACCGAACGCCGTGCCGCTGAGGTCAAAATGGTACTTGGCCACAGGGTAGTAGTTCATGTCGGTGATCATCACCGTCTCCGGCTTGCCGGAGCAGGCCTTGTTATTGACGCATCGTATCTGGAAAACCAAGCGGATATTCAACTAATGCGCTACATATGCAACGTGTTTTTCTGAGCCGAGATTACAGAGTAACATGCGACGGACTGCTACCCACGTACTATTTCATCACGGTGTGAACGGAGCTACGTACTGTTAGCTTTGACTAATCCAGTGTAATGACCACCATCAGCGTCGGCGCTGTATAGTGTAATTAATACGTTATGTACACGTACCCGGTAGCAGGCGCCGCAGCCCATGCCGTCCTTGTAGAGGGGTTCGTTGCCGCAGGAAGTCATGGACATGAACGGGTACTGGTTAGTGTGCTTGTAGCCGCAAGCACCACCTGCACAGATCGATTGACATTGTTATTAGGATCCTATAAGCTGGCATTGTGTAACGCAATAACATGCGCCGCCGGCCACACCACCGGAACATATGCACGCACGCACGCACATACCATTGTCATCGGGACCGGCGCCGGTAGGCGCGCCGTACCATGTGGCCTTGGCAGGGAGCCATGACCAGCTAGCCTTGGAGGCCTTGGCCAAGGAGGTGTAGTTGAGCGGCGACTGGGCGCAGCAGCCATATGTGAGAAGAACGGAGACGAGTGCAGCAAGTGCAACTGCATTGGCAGAGACCCCAGCCATACTTGCACTAGTAACTACTGTACTTGTGAAGTAATTTGGGCAGCTGTGGTTTGATGGCCGGGTGGGTCGACATTGCCGGGGGGATTTATAGGCAGAGTACGTAGTGAGCAAAAATGAAGTGGGGAACGACGACGCGACGCGGTCGGCGCCAATGGCCGCTCAACCTGTACAGCATTCCGTGTTTGAGCTAGCAAGGTCACATGGGCATGGCTTGAGGAGGGAATCATGGAGGAAATTTGTGGCATTGCCTTACGTGCTTCCTACTATAAAAATGACATCTTGTCAGTGATCGCATGTTGTGCCATTGGCGACTTGGCGTACACTCGTACGGTACGCCGGTACCGGCTGCGTGATCATTACTCTGGGCGCGCAAGGAACGCAAGTCAGGTGCTGGTTGCAGAAAGTCCGATGATTTGTGTGCGGTTGGATCAAACCTCACGCTATCCTGATTCTGACGCATGTTCTTCCTGGTTCTGGGCTTCTCTTTACAGTGCTATCTGGTCCTATGGTGGACTGGGTCGAGACACACCGCCAGTAACGTGCCGCCCCGAGTGGCTCCTCGTAACGTGCCTTCGGTCTGGATTCCGAAGACTAATTAGCCCTAGAGCTTACTCCCTTCCATGCTCCTTCGCTGGACTTGCCTTCATGTCTTGTGTTTCCACCTGCCACCGCCACCGCCACCGTCATGCCTCTATGCACCAAAGATGAATCATACCATCAATTCATTGCAAAAGTAGAAGAGACTTTTTACGGCACAACATAGGATACGAGTACTACTCAACATAACGTAGTATAAGTCAAATCCACTGGTCAGTACGAGACGGTCAGATTTTGACTTAAGGACATATTGGTAATTACGTTCGTCTCACCCGCAAACAGAAAATTCGGTCTAATTAAATAGACTAATCGCAGCCAAACGCAGCTGCAGGCCTCCGTCCCCAATACCGGCCATCTGTCGCTGGCATTGGCAATAACCAACCTGCAGGTCGTCTCCCCATCTTCTCGGGCACCCCGACGCTGCGTGCAGGCTGGCGCCCTCAGGAGCTCCTGTTGAAATTTGAAGGTGGGTTTTAGATCCAATTATAGAATTTCAGAAAAATCTTCAAGGGCTCATGTAGGTGGTGGCATGACAAGGTGGTGGGAGTTTAGTCCCACCCCGTTAGTGGAGGAGAGTTTGGACCCCTTTATAAGGGTCTCTCTTCCACATGCTATTGGAGAGTGAGAAGAGAAGGTGCACTACGCGCTTATTTTATAAGGAAATGAGCCGAGCCGAGCTCATACCTATGAGCTTATTTTTGCCGGTCAGGAACGGAGAATACGTAACGGACAAGGCACGATCCGAGACGTCGGATCGTGGCTGTTACCGACTCGGACGTGGGCCCACGTCTCTCCACCCAGCCGCCTTTATAAGCACGCGATCGCCTACCCTAGCCGTCACGAGATTCAGATCACATCTGCCTCACGCGTTCGTTCCTTGAATTGCTGCTGCCGTCGGCGACTCCGTCCCGTTTACCGCGTACACGGTCGACGGGAGAGCAGGCCTCCAAAACCTCGCCTCTCCGGTTCCTGTACGGGAGAGGGGCGATTAGGTTTTTGGGGAGCGATCACGCGACTGCTCGCCTCCGTCCGTCTGCTTCGTCTACGTCCGCGTCGCCCTCGTCATCGCCATGTCTTCACCAAGCGAAGCTGACCGTCTCCGCGAGGAAGCCGAGAAGAAGACGGCAGAGGATACTTCCGCCGCTGCTGCTTCGGCCAACTGGCCGATTGGAGGGTATGACTCGTTTATCCTCATGTTCGTATTTACCCTAGTAGTGCTACTTGTCTGCATAGATGTATCCACTATATGCGTATTATGTGCTAGGTTAGCTCAAGATCAGTATATCATTAGTCTAGTCAATGCCATGCTAGTTATTATCTCATGGATTAATCTGCTCGGAAAATTGCCTATTTACTCAACAGCTCCACCATCCCAATCCTAACACCGCATACACTCCTCCCATACAGAATGAATTAACATGGCAGGATGTCAAGAAGAGAGTTAAACGCAGTGCAGTACTTGCCATGATATGGCCTCGTATTCTAGTCTCTGCAAATTAATGTTGAGGAACGTCGCATGGGAAACAAAAAATTTCCTACGCGCACGAAGACCTATCATGGTGATGTCCATCTACGAGAGGGGATGAGTGATCTACGTACCCTTGTAGATCGTACAGCAGAAGCGTTAGTGAACGCGGTTGATGTAGTGGAACATCCTCACGTCCCTCGATCCGCCCCGCGAACAATCCCGCGATCAGTCCCACGATCTAGTACCGAACAGACGGCACCTCCGCGTTCAGCACACGTACAGCTCGACGATGATCTCGGCCTTCTTGATCCAGCAAGAGAGACGGAGAGGTAGAAGAGTTCTCCGGCAGCGTGACGGCGCTCCGTAGGTTGGTGATGACCTTGTCTCAGCAGGGCTCCGCCCGAGCTCCGCAGAAACGCGATCTAGAGGTAAAACCGTGGAGATATGTGGTCGGGCTGCCGTGGCAAAGTTGTCTCAAATCAGCCCTAAAACCCCACTATATATAGGAGGAGGAGGGGGGAGACTGGCCTTGGGGTCCAAGGACTCCCAAGGGAGTCGGCCGAGCCAAGGGGGAAGGTCTCCCCCTCCCAAACCGAAATCCACTTGGTTTGGAAGCTGGAGTCCTTCTTCCCTTTCCCACCTCCTTCTTTTTTTTTCCTTTCCTCTTTGATTTTCTTCCCAATGCGCATAGGCCTCTCTTGGGCTGTCCCACCAGCCCACTAAGGGCTGGTGCGGCACCCCAAACACCCATGGGCTTCCCCGGGGTGGGTGGGCCCCCCCGGTGAACTCCCGGAACCCATTCGTCATTCCCGGTACATTCCCGGTAACTCCGAAAACCTTCCGGTAATCAAATGAGGTCATCCTATATATCAATCTTCGTTTCCGGACCATTCTGGAAACCCTCGTGACGTCCGTGATCTCATCCGAGACTCCGAACAACATTCGGTAACCAACCATATAACTCAAATACGCATAAAACAACGTCGAACCTTAAGTGTGCAGACCCTGCGGGTTCGAGAACTATGTAGACATGACCCGAGAGACTCCTCGGTCAATATCCAATAGCGGGACCTGGATGCCCATATTGGATCCTACATATTCTACGAAGATCTTATCGTTTGAACCTCAGTGCCAAGGATTCAGATAATCCCGTATGTCATTCCCTTTGTCCTTCGTTATGTTACTTGCCCGAGATTCGATCGTGAGTATCCATATACCTATTTCAATCTCGTTTACCGGCAAGTCTCTTTACTCGTTCCGTAATACAAGATCCGGCAACTTACACTAAGTTACATTGCTTGCAAGGCTTGTGTGTGATGTTGTATTACCGAGTGGGCCCCGAGATACCTCTCCGTCACACGGAGTGACAAATCCCAGTCTCGATCCATACTAACTCAACGAACACCTTCGGAGATACCTGTAGAGCATCTTTATAGTCACCCAGTTACGTTGCGACGTTTGATACACACAAAGCATTCCTCCGGTGTCCGTGAGTTATATGATCTCATGGTCATAGGAACAAATACTTGACATGCAGAAAACAGTAGCAACAAAATGACACGATCAACATGCTACGTCTATTAGTTTGGGTCTAGTCCATCACATGATTCTCCTAATGATGTGATCCCGTTATCAAGTGACAACACTTTCCTATGGACAGGAAACCTTGACCATCTTTGATCAACGAGCTAGTCAACTAGAGGCTTACTAGGGACAGTGTTTTGTCTATGTATCCACACAAGTATTCTGTTTCCAATCAATACAATTATAGCATGGATAATAAACGATTATCATGAACTAAGAAATATAATAATAACTAATTTATTATTGCCTCTAGGGCATACTTCCAACAGTCTCCCACTTGCACTAGAGTCAATAATCTAGTTCACATCACCATGTGATTCCAACGAATCCAACACCCATATAGTTATGGGGTCTGATCACGTCTTGCTCGTGAGAGAGGTTTTAGTCAACGATTCTGAGACTTTCAGATCCTGTGCATTCTTTACAAATCTTTATGTCATCTTATAGATGCTGCTACTACGTGCTATTCGGAAATGCTCCAAATATCTACTCTACTATACGAATCCGTTTCACTACTCATAGTTATTCGGATTAGTGTCAAAGCTTGCATCGACGTAACCCTTTACGACGAACTCTTTAACCACCTCCATAATCGAGAAAGATTCCTTAGTCCATTAGTTACTAAGGATAATTTTTGACCGCAGCTAGTGATTCAATCATGGATCACTCTCTGTACCTCTCAACAGATTTTTGAGTCAAGGCACACATCAGGTGCGGTACACAGCATGGCATACTTTAGATTCTACGGCTAAGGCATAGAAGACGACCTTCGTCTATTCTCTTTATTCTGCCATGGTCGGGTTTTGAGTCTTACTCAAATTCACACCTCACAATGCAACCAAGAACTCCTTCTTTGCTGATCTATTTTGAACTCTTTCAAAAACTTGTCAAGGCATGCATCTTGTTGAAACTTCTATTAAGCGCTTTTGATCTATCTCCATAGATCTTTGATGCTCAACGTTCAAGTAGCGTAATCCAGGTACTCCTTTGAAAACTTCTTTCAAACAACCTTGTATGCTTTACAGAAATTCTACATTACTTCTGATCCACAATATGTCAACCACATATACCTATCAGAAATTGTATAGTGCTCCCACTCACTTCTTTGGAAATACAAGTTTCTCATAAACCTTGTACAAACCCAAAATCTTTGATCATCTCATCAAAGTGTATATTCCAACTCCGAGATGCTTGCACCAGTCCATTTAAGGATCACTCGAGCTTGCATACTTGCTAGTATCTTTAGGATCGACAAAACCTTCTGGTTGTATCACATACAATGTTTGCTCAAGGAAACCGTCGAGGAAACAATGTTTTGACATCCTACATGCAATATTTCATAAATAATGCATCAACAACTAACATAATTCTAACAGACCTTTAGCATCGCTACGAGTGAGAAAGTCTCATCATAGTCAACTGTTTGATCTTGTCGAAAACATCTTTGCGACAAGTCGAGCTTTTCTTAATAGTGACTTATCACCATCATTGTCTGTCTTCTTTTAAAGATCCATCTTTACTCAATAGTCTTATGACCATCAAGTAGTTCTTTCAAAGTCAAAACTTTGTTTTCATACATGGATCCTCTCTCGGATTTCATGGCTTCCAGCCATTTGTCGGAATCTGGGCCCACCATCGCTTTCTCCATAACTCGTAGGTTCACTGTTGCTCAACAACATGACCTCCAAGACAGGGTTACCATACTACTCTGCAGCAGTACGCGACCTTGTCGACCTACGAGGTTTGTAGTAACTTGATTCGAAGCTCAATGATCACCATCATCAGCTTCCACTTCAATTGGTGTAGGTGCCACAGGAACAACTTCCTACGCCCAGCTACACACTGGTTGAAGTGATGGTTCAATAACCTCATCAAGTTTTACCACCCTCCAACTCAATTCTTTCGAGAGAAAACTTTCCTCGAGAAAGGATCCGTTTCTAGAAACAAACACTTTGCTTTCGGATCTGAGATAGGAGATGTACCCAACTGTTTTGGATATCCTATGAAGATGCATTTATCCGCTTTGGGTTCGAGCTTATCAGACTGAAACTTTTTCACATAAGTATCGAAGCCCCAAACTTTCAAGAAACGACAGTTTAGATTTCTCTAAACCTCAGTCTATACTGTGTCATCTCAACGGAAATACGCGGTGCCCTATTTAAAGTGAGTGCGGTTGTCTCTAATGCATAACCCATAAACGATAGTGGTAATTCGATAAGAGACATCATAGCATGCACCATACCAAATAGTGCATGGCTATGATGTTCAGACACATCATCACACTATGATGTTCCAGGTGGCATGAACTACGAAACAATTTCCACATTGTCTTAACTGCGTACCAAAACTCGTAACTCAGATATTCATTTCTATGATCATATCGTAGACAGTTTACCCTCTTGTTACGACGAACTTCACTCCGAAACAGAATTGAACTTTTCAATATTTCAGACTTGTGATTCATTAAGTAAATACTCTAGTATCTACTCAAATCATCATTGAAGTAAGAACACAATGATATCCACTGCGTGCCTCAGCACCCATTGGACTGCATACATCAAAATGTATCACTTCCAACAAGTTACTATCTTGTTTCATCTCAATGAAAACAAGGCCTTGCTCATGTGGTATGATTTGCATGTCACTAGTGATTCGAAATCAGGTGAGTACAAAGATCCATCAGCATGGAGCCTCTTCATGCAATTTATACTAACATGACTCAAGCGGCAGTGCCACAAGTAAGTGGTACTATCATCATTAACTCGTATCTTTTGGCACCAATATTATGAACATGTGTAACACTACGATCGAGATTCAATAAATCATTGAAGGTGAATATTCAAGAAAATAAAGTAACCATTATTCTCCTTAAATGAATAATCGTATTGCAATAAACACGATCCAATCATGTTCATGCTTAACGCAAGCACCAAATAACAATTATTTAGGTTTAACACCAATCCCGATGGTAGAGGGAGCGTGCGACGTTTGATCATATCAACCTTGGAAACACTTCCAACACGTATCGTCACCTCGCCTTTAGCTAGTCTCCGTTTATGCCATAGCTTTCATTTCGTGTTACTAATCACTTAGCAACCGAACCGGTATCTAATACCCTCATGCTACTAGGAGTACTAGTAAAGTACACATCAACATCATGTATATCAAATACACTTCTTTCGACTTTTGCCAGCCTTCTTATCTACCAAGTATCTAGAGTTGCTCCGCCTCAGTGACTGTTCCCCTCATTACAGAAGCACTTAGTCTCGGGTTCAGGTTTAATCTTGGGTCTCTTCATTAGTGCAACAACTGTTTTGCCGTTTCACAAAGTATCCCTTCTAGCCCTTGCCTTTCTTGAAACTTAGTGGTTTTACAAACCATCAACTATTGACGCTCCTTCTTGATTTCTACTTTCGCAGTGTCAAACATTGCGAATCTCTCAAGGATTATTGTATCTATCCTTGATATGTTATAGTTCATTACGAAGCTCTCACAGCTTGGTGGCAGTGACTTTGGAGAACCATCACTATCTCATCTGGAAGATTAACTCCCACATTATTCAAGTGATTGTCGTACTCAGACAATCTGAGAACACGCTCAACGATTGAGCTTTTCTCCTTTAATTTGTGCACAAAGAATCTTGTTGGAGGTCTCGTACCTCTTAACAAGGGCACAAGCATGAAATCACAATTTCATCTCTTTAGAACATCACTTATGTTCCGTGATGTTTTACAACATTTTTGGCGCCTTGCTTCTAAGCCATTAAGTATTTTGCACTGAACTATTGTGTAGTCATCAGCAACGTGTATGTCGGATGTTCATAGCATCCACAGACGACGCTCGAGGTGCAGCACACCGAGTGGTGCATTAAGGACATAAGCCTTCTGCGTAGCAACGAGGACAATCCTCGGTTTTACAGACTCAGTCTGCAAAGTTTGCTACTATCAATTTTCAACTAAATTTTCTCTAGGAATATATAAAACAGTAGAGCTATAGCGCAAGCTACATCGTAATTCGCAAAGACCATTAGACTATGTTCATGACAATTAGTTCAATTAATCATATTAGTTAAGAACTCCCACTCAAAAAGTACATCTCTCTAGTCATTTGAGTGGTACATGATCCAAATCCACTATCTCAAGTCCGATCATCACGTGAGTCGAGAATAGTTTCAGTGTTAAGCATCTCTATGCTAATCATATCAACTATACGATTCATGCTCGACCTTTCGGTCTCATGTGTTCCGAGGCCATGTCTGCACATGCTAGGCTCGTCAAGCTTAACCCGAGTGTTCCGCGTGCGCAACTGTTTTGCACCCGTTGTATGTGAACGTTGAGTCTATCACACCCGATCATCACGTGGTGTCTCGAAACGACGAACTGTAGCAACGGTGCACAGTCGGGGAGAACACAATTTCGTCTTGAAATTTTAGTGAGAGATCACCTCATAATGCTACCGTCGTTCTAAGCAAAATAAGGTGCATAAAAGGATTAACATCACATGCAATTCATAAGTGACATGATATGGCCATCATCACGTGCTTCTTGATCTCCATCACCAAAGCACCGGCACGATCTTCTTGTCACCGGCGTCACACCATGATCTCCATCATCATGATCTCCATCGACATGTCGCCATCGGGGTTGTCGTGCTACTCATGCTATTACTACTAAAGCTACGTCCTAGCAAAATAGTAAACGCATCTGCAAGCACAAACGTTAGTTATAAAGACAACCCTATGGCTCCTGCCGGTTGCCGTACCATCGACGTGCAAGTCGATATTAACTATTACAACATGATCATCTCATACATCCAATATATCACATCACATCGTTGGCCATATCACATCACAAGCATACCCTGCAAAAACAAGTTAGATGTCCTCTAATTTTGTTGTTTGCATGTTTTACGTGGTGACCATGGGTATCTAGTAGGATCGCATCTTACTTACGCAAACACCACAACGGAGATATATGAATTGCTATTTAACCTCATCCAAGGACCTCCTCGGTCAATTCCGATTCAACTAAAGTTGGAGAAACTGACACCCGCCAGTCATCTTTGAGCAACGGAGTTACTCGTAGCGATGAAACCAGTCTCTCGTAAGCGTACGAGTAATGTCGGTCCGAGCCGCTTCGATCCAACAATACCGCGGAATCAAGAAAAGACTAAGGAGGGCAGCAAAACGCACATCACCGCCCACAAAAACTTTTGTGTTCTACTCGAGAAGACATCTACGCATGAACCTAGCTCATGATGCCACTGTTGAGGAACGTCGCATGGGAAACAAAAAATTTCCTACGCGCACGAAGACCTATCATGGTGATGTCCATCTACGAGAGGGGATGAGTGATCTACGTACCCTTGTAGATCGTACATCAGAAGCATTAGTGAACGCGGTTGATGTAGTGGAACGTCCTCACGTCCCTCGATCCGCCCCGCGAACAATCCCGCGATCAGTCCCACGATCTAGTAACGAACAGACGGCACCTCCGCGTTCAGCACACGTACAGCTCGACGATGATCTCGGCCTTCTTGATCCAGCAAGAGAGACGGAGAGGTAGAAGAGTTCTCCGGCAGCGTGACGGCGCTCCGGAGGTTGGTGATGACCTTGTCTCAGCAGGGCTCCGCCCGAGCTCCGCAGAAACGCGATCTAGAGGTAAAACCGTGGAGATATGTGGTCGGGCTGCCGTGGCAAAGTTGTCTCAAATCAGCCCTAAAACCCCACTATATATAGGAGGAGGAGGGGGGAGACTTGCCTTGGGGTCCAAGGACTCCCAAGGGAGTCGGCCGAGCCAAGGGGGAAGGTCTCCCCCTCCCAAACCGAAATCCACTTGGTTTGGAAGGTGGAGTCCTTCTTCCCTTTCCCACCTCCTTCTTTTTTTTTCCTTTCCTCTTTTATTTTCTTCCCAATGCGCATAGGCCTCTCTTGGGCTGTCCCACCAGCCCACTAAGGGCTGGTGCGGAACCCCAAACACCCATGGGCTTCCCCGGGGTGGGTGGGCCCCCCGGTGAACTCCCGGAACCCATTCGCCATTCCCGGTACATTCCCGGTAACTCCGAAAACCTTCCGGTAATCAAATGAGGTCATCCTATATATCAATCTTCGTTTCCGGACCATTCCGGAAACCCTCGTGACGTCCGTGATCTCATCCGAGACTCCGAACAACATTCGGTAACCAACCATATAACTCAAATACGCATAAAACAACGTCGAACCTTAAGTGTGCAGACCCTGCGGGTTCGAGAACTATGTAGACATGACCCGAGAGACTCCTCGGTCAATATCCAATAGCGGGACCTGGATGCCCATATTGGATCCTACATATTCTACGAAGATCTTATCGTTTGAACCTCAGTGCCAAGGATTCAGATAATCCCGTATGTCATTCCCTTTGTCCTTCGGTATGTTACTTGCCCGAGATTCGATCGTCAGTATCCGTATACCTATTTCAATCTCGTTTACCGGCAAGTCTCTTTACTCGTTCCGTAATACAAGATCCCGCAACTTACACTAAGTTACATTGCTTGCAAGGCTTGTGTGTGATGTTGTATTACCGAGTGGGCCCCGAGATACCTCTCCGTCACACGGAGTGACAAATCCCAGTCTCGATCCATACTAACTCAACGAACACCTTCGGAGATACCTGTAGAGCATCTTTATAGTCACCCAGTTACGTTGCGACGTTTGATACACAAAAAGCATTCCTCCGGTGTCCGTGAGTTATATGATCTCATGGTCATAGGAACAAATACTTGACACGCAGAAAACAGTAGCAACAAAATGACACGATCAACATGCTACGTCTATTAGTTTGGGTCTAGTCCATCACATGATTCTCCTAATGATGTGATCCCGTTATCAAGTGACAACACTTTCCTATGGAGAGGAAACCTTGACCATCTTTGATCAACGAGCTAGTCAACTAGAGGCTTACTAGGGACAGTGTTTTGTCTATGTATCCACACAAGTATTCTGTTTCCAATCAATACAATTATAGCATGGATAATAAACGATTATCATGAACTAAGAAATATAATAATAACTAATTTATTATTGCCTCTAGGGCATACTTCCAACAATTAATTCGTGCGACGGACAGGATAAGTTCGGGGTCATGCGCCGGAGCGACGGCGTCGTCTCTATGTCAGCGACCAGCTGTAGTGTCCGTAGGCTCGATGGGAACACCAAAGACCGGGTAATCTAGCCGAGGATGATGGCCGGCAAGGCCAGGGCGGGGACACTCGCCTTCGTTGTCTCCGTCCACAAACCGCTCCAAATTTGTAGGCCCGAGGGTAACAAAAAAAGCATGGCATCTCGCCGCCGCCAATCGCAAAGGCGACGGTAAATGAATGAGTCCAGGACCTGAAATTTCAGGTATGTCCTCCACTTGTTTCTTTTTGCGATGGCTGTCCACTTATTTTTTGAGGGGAAGGTGCGTGCGGGATGGATAAATATGAATTACCCAAAACACCCTTGATTACCTAATATACTACCGAAAATCTAGTGTAGTATTGCCTCATCGGGGCTGTTTTTCTTTTGAAAGATCCAGCTGAAGGCCGGCTTGGATTGATTGATAGGAGAGAGCAAGTGGGAATACAAAAGGTGGTTTTCGATCAGCAGATCAAGGAGGTAAAAAGAAGACTAGAAAAAGACAACAACGTGACTAAAACACTATCTCACGAAGGGTCCCCAAAAGGATGCTCCAAAAATATTGCTCCCTCTTGGAGTCAAAACTCAAGAGTTCTTCTGATGACGTGTTGATGCTTGTCAGTGTTGCTACCTTTTTTCTAAAAGTACATTCGTTTCTCTCCTTTCAAAGCACAGATAGAATCAGGATGATCATGGTTTTGATGGCCTTCTTTTGTTCACGTCTTGGTCCATTGATCTTTTCAGCTATGAGGGTCGTCGGCTTGGTCTTGTTTTGCCACTTGCTTGGATGGAGAGAGTTGCAGCCGTTGCCGACTGCCGTGGCAGTCCACAATGCAATCGACATCGGGCACTGCCAGAACAAATGTACACAGGATTCCAAGCTTCGGACGTACAGCTGCCAGAAGTATCCGTTTGGTCATCCACTTCTTTGCAAACGATCGTTGCACCATAATCTGTTCTTGAGAAGCAACCATGTGAAAAACTTCAGCCGAGTAGGTGCCCCAGTGCTCTAAATTAGCTTCTTGAAATCTGATTTCATGAAACCTTGAAATTGGGCCTTGTATGCACAGCTGGCACCGTACATTCCTCTTGACTCGTTTAACGCCCAAGAAGCAGTCCTATCCTTATTTTGGCGTGAGGGCCTCAACAGGGATAGAAACGCATCTCGTTGTGTCGCAAGAATGGATATTTTTACAAGTACATGTACAGAATAGATGAGTATAAGGACTTTGCTTACACTCGCCACAAGCTACATCAGAGTCACAACAGTACAATGCATATAGTCATCATGAAGAAGAGTAGGGTCCGTCTACTGACGAAAACAAACAATAAAATAATGATGTCCATCCTTGGTATCCAAGGCTGTCGGCCTGGAACCCCTCCTAGATCGATGATGAAGAAGAAGAAACTCCAAATGAACAATCAATGCACTCGCGTCAAGTAACCCTTTACATGTACCTGCAACTGTTGTTGTGGTAATCTGTGAGCCACTGGGACTCAGCAATCGCATTTCCAAAGATATCAATACTAGCAAAGCTTAATGGGTCAGGTATGGTTAAGTGGTGAGGCTCCAGCAAGCGACTAAGCATTTTTTTGAGGTGGCTAACTTACGAGTACAAGAATAAGAGAGAGATGATCTACGCATAGCAGACGTGAACTACTAATGATCAAATGAATGATCCTGAACACCTACTTACGTCAGACATAACCCCACCGTGTCCTCGGTCAAAAAAGGAGCTCATGAAAGAGACAATTATGGTTACGCACTCAGTTGGCAAGTTTTAAGTAAGTTCACTTCAGGTTATCTAGAACCGGATGTTAAACAAAGTTTCCATGTTGCCACATAACCGCGGGCATGACTTTTCGAAAGATTTAACCCTGTCGGGATGCTCCAACTAGTCCATCACAAACTACCACACGCTGCGACGGAATGACCTCGATCAGGGAAACCCATGATCTCCTCGGGTTCCTATTGGAAAACCTCAACCTCGAGATAACCCAAAGCATCCTCGGAATCCCTCGCACAAGACGCTCGAGAAAGGTAAAACAAGTCGAGCAAGGCCGCCCGGCGTGTCGACGATCCCGATAGAAGCCGCGTATCTTATTCTCAGGACACGACGGATGAGCAATACGTACCGTGGCCGGCTAGAAATCCCCAGAGTTACCCCGGGTGGCCCGGCAAGTGGCTCTGTTTGGGACCAACACCAGCAGCACTGGCCCCCCTGTATTATGTTGAATTACTCCTCGGGTAGCGCTAACTCCCTATGCCTCACATTAATATTAGTATTATTATGTTAGGAAATATGGTACCAATGTTGGGCCTTGCCAGACGAGCTTTATCCCAAAACGAGAATCTAGGGGGTCCCCATAACAACCCCAAGCATGTTAGAAGCGCTCATTTATTGAACATAACACTCATAGCTGAAACTAAAGGACAATGGTGGAACAAAACACCAGGCTAGAAGGCCAAGCCTTCCACCTTTTACAAAGTATATAGGTGCATTAAATTAATTAACAATAATATGATGATATACCAAGGAACCCATGTTATCACATGGAAGCAACTGCACCTGCAACTAGCAATGCTAACACATGGTTAAACAAGCGATAACATAGCCAATGAGTGGATTGCTAGGTTGTAGAAAGGTTGAAGGTTTTCATGGCAATGTTGAGAGGCTGACATTTAAGTGGTAGGCAACGAGACATAGCGAAAGGAACGAGACAACTAGCATGGTAATGATAGTAATGATATCTACGGAAATGATCATCTTGCCTGAGATCCCGCTTGGAAGAAGAACGACTCCGTGAAGCACACGAACCGATCTAGTCGAACAGATCCTCACATTCCGATCCGCTTGCGGAATGATACGTCCATTTTGCATCATGCTTTCATGTTGATATTTATTTCTCTATGGGCTGTTATATTACTTTGTGGTACCATATTTATGTCTTTTCTCTCTTATTTTGCAAGGTTTATTTGAAGAGGGAGAATTCAGGCAGCTGGAATTCTGGACTAGAAAAGGAGCAAATCTTAGTCCGCTATTCTGCACATCTCCAAATGCCCTGAAAAGTTTTTCGGGATTATATAAAAAATACTGGGCGAAAGAAGTACCGGAGGGGGGCTACCAGGGCGCCACAAGCCCTGCCACCACCACCCCCTTGTGGCGGATGGCAACCTTGTGGGCTCCCTGACGGCCCACTAGCCCCCCTCTTTTGCTATATGAACGGTTTCGTTCCAGAAAAAATCAATCGGGATGTTTTTTGTGGTTTCGCTGCCGCCACGAGGCGGAACTTGAGCAGATCCAATCTAGAGCTCCGGCAGGACGATCCTGTCGGGGAAACTTCCCTCCCGGAGGGGGAAATCGTCGCCATCGTCATCACCAACACTCCTCTCGTCGGAGGGGAGGCATCTTCATCAACATCTTCACCAGCACCATCTCCTCTCCAATCCCTAGTTCACCTCTTGTAACCAATCTCCGTCTCACGACTCCGATTGGTACTTGTAAGGTTACTAGTAGTGTTGATTACTCTTTGTAGTTGATGCTAGTTGGATTACTTGGTGGAAGAGTTTATGTTCAGATCCTTGATGCTATTCATTACACCTCTGATCATGATTATGATTATGCTTTGTGAGTAGTTACTTTTGTTCCCGAGGACATGGGATAAGTCATGCTGATAATAGTCATGTGAATTTGATATTCGTTCGGTATTTTGATATGCTATATGTTGTTTTTCCTCTAGTGGTGTTATGTGGATGTTGACTACATAACACTTCACCATATTTGGGCCTAGAGGAAGGCATTGGGGAGTAGTAAGTAGATGATGGGTTGTTGGAGTGACAGAAGCTTAAACAACAGTCTATGCGTTGCTTCGTAAGGGGCTGATTTGGATCCACTAGTTTAATGTTATGGTTAGACGTTGTCTTAATTCTTCTTTTGTAGTTGCGGATGCTTGCGAGAGAGTTTAATCATAAGTGGGATGCTTGTCCAAGTAAGGGCAGTACCCAAGCGCCGGTCCACCCACATATCAAACTATCAAAGTAACGAACGAGAATCATATGAACATGATGAAACTAGCATGACAGAAATTCCCGTGTGTCCTCGGGAGCGTTTTTCCTCCTATAAGACTTTGTTCAGGCTTGTCCCTTGCTACAAAAGGGATTGGGCCACTTGCGGCACCGTTGCTACTACTTGTTACTTGTTACTTTTCACTTGTTACGTTTCACCTGCTACACCATCACTTGTTACCACTACTTTCAGTGCTTGCACTTATTACCTTGCTGAAAACCGTTTATCAGAGCCTTCTCCTCCTCGTTGGGTTCGACACTCTTACTTATCGAAAGGACTACGATTGATCCCCTATACTTGTGGGTCATCAAGACTCTTTTCTGGCGCCGTTGCCGGGGAGTGAAGCGCCTTTGGTAAGTGGAAATTCGTAAGGAAACATTTTTATACTATGCTGAAATTTATTGTCACTTGTCACTATGGAAACTGTTCCTTTGAGGAGTTTGTTCGGGGTATATTCACCACGAACGGAAGCACGAGGAGTTGTTCCTCAACCTGAGGTACCTACTGAAAATTTCTTTTATGAAATTCCTTCGGGTATGCTTGAGAAACTCCTAGCTAATCCATTTACAAGAGATGGATCTTCACATCCAGACTTACATCTGATCTATGTAGATGAAGTTTGTGGTTTATTTAAGCTTGCAGGTTTGCCCGAGGATGGGGTAAAGAAGAAAGTATTTCCTTTATCTTTGAAGGATAAGGCGTTGACATGGTATAGGCTATGTGATGATACTGGATCATGGGACTACAATCGATTGAAATTGGAATTTCATCAAAAGTTTAATCCTATGCATTTAGTACATCGTGATCGGAACTTTATTTATAAATTTTGGCCTCATGACAGGGAAAGCATAGCTCAAGCTTGGGGGAGGCTTAAATCAATGCTATATTCATGCCCCAATCATGAGCTCTCGAGAGAAATCATCACTCAAAACTTTTATGCTCGGCTTTCTCATGAATTTAACTTCTCCAAGTATGGAAGACAACCCCATGAGAGAGAGTCATCTGGTAGGGATGAAATCATTGCTATTGCCTCTATTGCCGTACCTCCTACGGATCCTTTAGAGCAATATCTGCTTGAGCATGAAAATGATATGCATATGGAGGAGAGAGATGAGATAGATAAAATTGTCTTAGAACAATATCCTATTCTCAAGAATAATCTGCCTGTTGAACTGCTTGGGGATCCTCCCCCACCAAAGGGTGATCCTGTGTTCGAGCTTAAACAGTTGCCTGATACTCTTAAGTATGCCTATCTTGATGAGAAGGAGATATATCCTGTTATTATTAGTGCTCTCCTCTCAGAGCACGAAGAGAAAAAGTTACTAAAACTCTAAGGAAGAACCGTGCTGCTATTGGATATACTCTTTATGATCTTAAGGGTATTAGTCTTACTCTATGCCAGCACAAGATTAAAACTGATCCCGACTTCAAACCAGTTGCTGATCATCAAAGGAGATTGAATCCTAAGATGAAAGAGGTCGTTAGAAAAGAAATATTAAAGCTTCTGGGAGCAGGAATCATTTATCCTGTTGCTCATAGTGATTGGGTAAGTCCAGTACATTGCGTACCTAAGAAGGGAGGTATCACCGTCGTTCCTAATGATAAGGATGAACTAATCCCGCAAAGGATTATCACTGGCTATAGGATGGTGATAGACTTCCGGAAACTGAACAAGGCAACCAGGAAAGACCATTATCCTTTGCCGTTTATTGACCAAATGCTACAAAGGCTATCAAAACACACACACTTCTGCTTTCTAGATGGTTATTTAGTTTTCTCGCAAATACCTGTTGCACAATCTGATCAAGAGATAACCACTTTCACCTGCCCCTTCGGTACCTTTGCTTATAGACGTATGCCTTTTGGCTTATGCAATGCACCTGCCGCCTTTCAAAGATGTATGATGTCCATATTCTCTGACTTTTGTGAAAATATTGTCGAGGTTTTCATGGATGACTTCTCCGTTTACGGGTCTTCCTTTGATGATTGCCTCATCAACCTTGATCGAGTCTTACAGAGATGTGAAGATACCAACCTCGTCTTGAATTGAGAGAAGTGCCACTTTATGGTTAATGAAGGCATCATCTTAGGACACAAAATCTCTGAAAGAGGCATTGAAGTTGATAAGGCTAAGGTTGATGCAATTGAGAAAATGCCTTGCCCCACAGATATCAGAGGTATACGAAGTTTCCTAGGTCATGTTGGTTTCTATAGAAGGTTCATTAAAGAATTCTCTAAGACTTCTAGGCCTCTTACCAACCTCTTGCAGAAGGATGTTCCTTTTGTTTTTGATGAGGATTGTGAGGAAGCTTTCGAAATACTTAAGAAGGCTTTGATAACCGCACCTATTGTTCAACGACCTGACTAGAACTTGCCCTTTGAAATCATGTGCAACGCTAGTGATTACGATGTTGGTGTTGTTCGAGGACAAAGAGTTGACAAGAAGTTAAATGTTATTCACTACGCTAGTAAAACTCTAGACAGTGCCCAAAGAAACTATGCCACTACGGAAAAGGAGTTTTTAGCAGTCCTGTTTGCATGTGAAAACTTCAGATCTTATATAGTTGACTCCAAAGTCACTATTCACTCTCATCATGCTGCTATTAAGTACCTCATGGAGAAGAAGGACGCTAAGCCTAGGCTAATCAGATGGGTTCTCCTGCTACAGGAATTTGATTTGCACGTCATTGACCGAAAGGGTGCTGGTAACCGTGTAGCAGATAACTTGTCTAGGCTCGAGAATGTCCTTGATGACCCACTACCTATTGATGACAGCTTTCTTGATGAGCAACTAAATGTCATCCGCACTTCACAAAGTGCACCGTGGTATGCCGATTACGCAAACTATATTGTAGCCAAATACATACCACCCAGTTTCACCTATCAGCAAAAGAAGAAATTCTTCTTTGATTTGAGACACTACTTTTGGGATGATCCTCACCTTTATAAGGAAGGAGTAGATGGTGTTATTAGACGTTGTGTGCCTGAACATGAATAGGGACAGATCTTGCAGAAGTGTCATTCCGAAGCCTACGGAGGACACCACGCTGGAGATAGAACCGCCCACAAGGTATTGGAATCAGGTTTCTATTGGCCCACTCTCTTCAAGGATGCCCGTAAGTTTGTCTTGTCTTGTGACGAATGCCAAAGAATAGGGAACATTAGCAAGCGTTAGGAAATGCCTATGAACTATTCACTTGTCATTGAACCATTTGATGTCTGGGGCTTTGATTATATGGGACCCTTCCCGAGTTCCAATGGGTACACTCACATCTTAGTTGCTGTGGATTACGTCACTAAGTGGGTAGAAGCTATCCCCACTAAAAATGCTGATCACCACACCTCCATTAAGATGCTAAATGAAGTCATTTTCCCAAGATTTGGAGTCCCTAGATATTTGATGACTGATGGCGGTTCACACTTCATTCATGGTGTTTTCTGCAAGATGCTCGCTAAGTATGATGTCAACCATAGAGTTGCATCTCCTTATCATCCTCAGTCTAGTGGTCAAGTGGAGTTGAGTAATAGGGAGATCAAATTGATCCTACAAAAGACCGTCAATAGATCTCGAAAGAATTGGTCTAGCAAACTTGACGATGCACTATGGGCTTATAGGACTGCTTATAAGAATCCCATGGGCATGTCACCGTATAAAATGGTTTATGGTAAGGCCTGTAATTTACCTTTTGAGCTGGAACACAAAGCTTATTGGGCAATCAAAGAGCTCAACTTTGATTTCAAACTTGCCGGTGAGAAGCGGTTGTTTGATATCAGCTCGTTAGATGAATGGAGGGCCCAGGCATATGAGAATGCCAAGTTGTTCAAGGAAAAGGTTAAGAGATGGCACGACAAACGAATACAGAAACAAGAGTTCAATGTAGGTGATTATGTCCTGCTATACAATTCCCGTTTGAGATTCTTTGCAGGCAAGCTTCTCTCTAAATGGGAAGGTCCTTATGTTATCGAGGAAGTATATCGTTCCGGTGCCATCAAAATCAATAACACGGAAGGAAATTTTCCTAGAGTGGTAAATGGGCAAAGAATCAAGCTTTACATCTCTGGTACTCCCATAAATGTTGAGACCAATATCATCAATGTCAAAACTCCAGAGGAGTACATAAGGGATGTTTATCAGCCTGTTTCAGACCCTGAAAACGAAGAGGTATCTGCTTCGGTAAGAAATTGGACTCCGATGCTTTTCCAATAGGAAATTTCCTCCGTTTTGGAATTTTTGGAAAATTAAAAAAATAAAAAGCAGTCCGGAGAGTGCCCGAGGCGGCCACAAGCTTGGAAGCCGCCACCTACCCCCTGGTGGCGGAGGGAGGGCTTGTGGGCACCTCGTGTGCCTCCCGGACTCTGATTTCTTGTGGAGCACTCGTTTTGGTCCAGAAAAAATCAATATATATTCGCCCGAAGGTTTTGATCTCCGTATCGTGCAGTTTTCCTCTGTTTTCGTTTCGAGCTTGTTGTCTGCCGCAGATTTAGAGCAAAGATGTCTCAGGAATCTGTTGGGGAGAATGATCTTCACCAAGTTCATGAGGAAGTAGATGTTGATCTTAAAAGAGTAGAAGTCACGGAAGCCAGGGACCAAGCTAAGGAGAAAACCCAAGCTAGGGAGGAAGTTCAACCTAGGTTCAACATTGAAGACGTTGAAGGAGTAGATTTTCTCCAACCCTTCCTGCACGTGCTGTCTCCATCCTTGATTGAACTCTTGAGGTTTTGCGAAACAACTCGTGCTTGCAATATTTCCTTTTCTCGTGAAGTTGTTTTGCTGGAAAACCATGTCACGGATCTCAAAGGTATAAATCAAAGATTGATAGCTCTCTTGGAATCAAAGGCGACAACTCCACCACCTTCACCACCAAAGGAAGACAACTAAGCATTGGTATGGGCAATCCCCTTGGCTTCTCCCAAGCTTGGGGGAGTTGCCTTGGTATCGTATCACCTTTATATCTTTTGATTTTACCTTTGTTTTAGTTCTTTCCTTTACGGTTTTTATTTCTTCTCTCAGAGGAATAAGTCTTTAGTGTTTAGTTTGAGTCTTTTGCTTTGTATCTCCCCTGATGTATTCGAGCTCGTGAGCTATATAATAAAGAGTATCTTAGTCAAGGGCTTTGCTTTATGTCGTGATCAAAAGTATGAAAAGAACGATAGCATGAAAAATCATGAGATGATCTTATGGAAAGTGATAACTTCACATATGACATGTATGATGATTGAAACTTGTTGAGAATAAATCAACATAGACCTCGGTCATTGTTGCAATTAATAAGAAGTAATAAGGAAAGAGAGGTTCACACATATATATATATATCATCTTAGACACTTTTTACAATTGTGAGCACTCACCAAACTATTACATGCTTAGGAGTAGATGTTGGACAAGGAAGACAACATAATGAATTGTGTTTGCTTGGTTCCAAACAATGTTATATGATTAGAGATCCATTAGCATGTGACGATTGCTTCCACCTCATGCTAGCCAAAACTCCCGCACCAAGTAGAGATACTACTTGTGCATCCATAAACCTTCAACCCAGTTTTGCCATGAGAGTACACCATACCTACCTATGGATTGAATAAGATCCTTCAAGTAAGTTGTCATCGGTGCAAGCAATAAAAATTGCTCTCTAATATGTATGACCTATTAGTATGTGGAAAATAAGATTTGTATGAACCTGTGATGAGGAAGACATAAAAGCGACAGACTGCATAATAAAGTTCTTTATCACAGGAGGCAATATAAAGTGACGTTCCTTCGCACTAAGAGGACACGCATTCAAACCTCAAAAGCGCATGACAACGTCACATGCTTGGGAAAGATCTTCACCAATTCCCTATTTTTGCCTTTGTCTTGGCTACCGTCACATGCTTGGGAAAGATCTATATTCGTATATCAACTTGGAGTCGAGTACTTATGCTTTATTATTGTTGACTTTACCCTTGAGGTAAATCGTTGGGAGGCAAAACTATAAGCCCCTATCTTCCTCTGTGTCCAGCTGAAACTTTGACACCACGAGTACCACGTGAGTTGTAACAATTGTGGAAAACAAAAGATATGATTGAGTATGTGGGTTTGCCTTACAAGCTCTTATTTGACTATTCCTGATGTTGTAATAAATTGCAATTGCTTCAATGACTTTGGACTATTATTGGTTACTTCTCGGTAAGGTTTTTGCTTCATGCTTTGCTTTGTGAAGGAATTGTTACTTTCCCATAAGAATCTTTATGATGTATTGCTGTTCTATGTGTGATCATGATGCCCTCATGTCCGTATTATGTTTTATCGACACCTTCGTCCCTAAACATGTGGACATGTTTATGGAACTTGGTTTTCGCTTGAGGACAAGCGAGGTCTAAGCTTGGGGGAGTTGATACGTCCATTTTGCATCATGCTTTCATGTTGATATTTATTGCTTTCTGGGCTGTTATATTACTTTGTGGTACCATGTTTATGCCTTTTCTGTCTTATTTCGCAAGGTTTATTTGAAGAGGGAGAATTCAGGCAGCTGGAATTCTGGACTGGAAAAGGAGAAATCTTAGTACACTATTATGCACATGTCCAAATGACCTGAAAAGTTACGTGGAATTTTTTGGGATTATATAAAAAATACCGGGCGAAAGAAGTACCAGAGGGGGGCTACCAGGGCGCCACAAGCCCTGCCACCGCCACCCCCTTGGTGGCGGATGGCAAGCTTGTGGGCTCCCTGCCGGCCCACTAGCCCCCCTCTTTTGCTATATGAAGGGTTTCGTTCCAGAAAAAATCAATCGGGAGCTTTTTCGTGGTTTCGCCGCCGCCACGTGGCGGAACTGGAGCAGATCCAATCTAGAGCTCCGGCACGACGATCCTGCCGGGGAAACTTCCCTCCCGGAGGGGGAAATCGTCACCATCGTCATCACCAACACTCCTCTCGTTGGAGGGGAGGCATCTTCATCAACTTCTTCACCAGCACCATCTCCTCTCCAATCCCTAGTTCATCTCTTGTAACGAATCTCCATCTCACGACTCCAATTGGTACTTGTAAGGTTACTAGTAGTGTTGATTACTCTTTGTAGTTGATGCTAGTTGGATTAATTGGTGGAAGAGTTTATGTTCAGATCCTTGATGCCATTCATTACACCTCTGATCATGATTATGATTATGCTTTGTGAGTAGTTACTTTTGTTCCTGAGGACATGGGATAAGTCATGCTGATAATAGTCATGTGAATTTGATATTCGTTCGGTATTTTGATATGTTGTATGTTGTTTTTCCTCTAGTGGTGTTATATGAACGTCGACTACATAACACTTCACCATATTTGGGCCTAGAGGAAGGCACTGGGGAGTAGTAAGTAGATGATGGGTTGCTGGAGTGACAGAAGCTTAAACCCAGTCTATGCGTTGCTTCGTAAGGGGCTGATTTGGATCCACTAGTTTAATGCTATGGTTAGACGTTGTCTTAATTCTTCTTTTGTAGTTGCGGATGCTTGCGAGAGAGGTTAATCATAAGTGGGATGCTTGTCCAAGTAAGGGCAGTACCCAAGCGCCGGTCCACCCACATATCAAACTATCAAAGTAACGAACGCGAATCATATGAACATGATGAACATGACAGAAATTCCCGTGTGTCCTCGGGAGCGTTTTTCCTCCTATAAGACTTTGTTCAGGCTTGTCCCTTGCTACAAAAGGGATTGGGCCACTTGCTGCACCATTGCTACTACTTGCTACTTGTTACTTTTCACTTGTTACGTTTCACCTTGCTACACCATCACTTGTTACCGCTACTTTCAGTACTTGCAGTTATTACCTTCCTGAAAACCGTTTATCAGAGCCTTCTGCTCCTCGTTGGGTTCGACACTCTTACTTATCGAAAGAACTACGATTGATCCCCTATACTTGTGGGTCATCACGGAACTCTATCGAGACGAAGCAAACCAGAAACAAGCATCAACACACGATATTCACCATAGCACATGCACGACATGATGCAACACATAAGATGTATGAACGGATAAATCATGCAAGGCACGGCATGACAATTCACACAATCAAACACTACACATTAAGTGAAGATCAATGTGAACGAGTTGCATATTGACGGAACTCCACATTTAATTATTTAGTTCACACCCGTTTATTTACCCGACAATATTAAATGTTGTTAAACATGACAAGAGGTGAAGCACAAATTAGTCTACCTATCTAGGCATTTTAAATGAGATCGGAAACGACATATAGCATCTCTGAAATGACCCCATGTGTTAAATTCTAAATCTGTCCAGATTTAACCTAAACATGATTTATGTTTGTTAAACGGCAAAACAAAGTGGATCATGTGATTCTACTCGTCGTTCTAGTCCATTTACATATATGGCTCATCTCCAACAGAGCTACGGTTAAATAACTACGACCTGAACCGTTTTCTATCACGTTGTCACGCAAACCAATGTAAAGAGCATGCTAAACAGCTTTAAATACACATGAGAGTTGGAAAATGTTAATCTACGCAATATTCTACACGTTCTACATATCTACGATTTTTGCACGCTATGCACGGTTTAAAAGTTATGAGCATTTTAAAATTTGCCTATAAGCGGTAAATCTGTGGATCATACGATTAATTCGCAGCAGGGGAAAAATATCTACATGGCCCGAGTTGCACCAATGTGCAGCGGCCCAGGGCTGGAATCGTCCCAAGATGGCTGTGTGCAAGAAAAAAACACAGGCAACAAAAGAATTGAGGCCCCCATGATATTCGATCCCGGGACCTCCTGGATGAGGCGCTTGCTCGGCTGCTAGTCGGACTAGGACGCAGGTTCTGCCTAGATGCGTTTTGGACTGAAGAAGAGATGGCGCGGGCGGAGGCTCACCTCAGGCCAGATCGGCCGGCCGTGGAGCTTGCAGTAGGTCAACGCGAGCAGGTCGGCGGCTACAACGGCGGAGAACTTGAGGAAGGACGGATCTGGGCTGAGGAGCTCGAACAGACTCGGTTGCTGCTGGATCCACGCGGTGATGGGTCACGTCGGTTCTCGGTTCAGACGAAGCTTCCGCGTTGTTGCTGCTTCCAACTACAGAGAATAGTGAAAGGGAGAGTTATGTGAGAGAGATGATGGGAAAGCACGGAAGGAAGGAGAGAGACGACGAGGGGTGAGTCCTGTTGCTTGCCGGAGAGGTTCTGCGGGGAGCTCCATGCGGCAGGGCGGCACGCGTGCGACGGCGGCCCTCGGACGCGGGGCTCGCGGGGAGGCCGAGGCGCCATGGGAGGAGGCACCACTTCGGTTGCTTCGCGGGCTTGGACTGCTGCTACTGCAGTCGAGGCGCGGTTGCGTGAGGCCAAAGCTCCTCGTGGCTGCTGGATGGAAGAATGGATCAGGGGGAAGCGTCAGTTGGTCCGGGTTGGAACCTGAGGGAGATTTCGTGGAACGGCGGCGGCGGCGGATGGGACTTGGTAGGCTAGGGAATAGGGTTTGCTCGGGTTTCGTAAATAAATGGCGGGGTTGACTAGGTTTGAACCCTCCGATCTAAATAGGTTATGGGGTTCAACTACAAACCCGATGACGCTCTGCGGTAAAACGGGGTTGATCCGGATCCAACGGTCACGACCGCGCGGTTCGGGTCCGGGGGACGTTCCATACTAGGTTGCAGGTAGGTCGGTGCATAGTGGAGAGGGGCTAGGCGGACATGAGAGGGAAAATAGGCAACCCGGCGACAAAGTTTAAAACAACAACAAAAATGTCCGACGATGGACCGGGTTGTAATAACCCGAGACCGACGCTCCAGAAGATTCCCCTTTTATTCCGTTCTCGTCGTGTGGTTCGTTTGTCTGTCGCATACATCATCGCATCATGCGCATCATCTGCATCGCTTCGGCACTCCGTTGCCGCACGTTTTCAAAACTTGCATCCATTATTAGTTGTTAGTTCTCCCCGTGTTCGTCGTTGCCCGTGTTGAGCCCGACCACAGTCGCACGCGCCCGTGGCATCGTTAAAATATTTGGTTTTAAAAGTGTGTATAAAACTTCCTCTGATTGGGTTGAAACTTGACATGCGGTCTTATTTAGATATAGGTAGGCCGACTACCAATTTTCGTTGCAATCGGAGTCCGTCTGGTACCCAAACGGTCATCCGTAGCGACACCGTTGTCGGTTATTTATCGGACGTTTTTCGGTGTTTAAAATATTGTGCCGGGCCGCCAAACCCCTCTCTTCTCTTAACTCGTCTTGGTTTACACAGCCCATCTAGCCATCCCCATGTCCGAGGCGTCCGATCTCGATCGTGCAGTCGAAATCGGCTTCCACACCCTCAAACACTAGTCCCCTTGCTATTTATAACACCCTCTAGTCCATTTTGAGACAGCTCTAGACAAACCCTAGCCTCCCCTAACCTCTAGCCTCAAATTCCGTGCCTCCCTAGCCGTCGGCCGCCACTTGGCGCGCCAGCCCGCCACCAGCCGCCATAGCCCGCCGAGGCCCGAAGCTGGCCCGCCTCGAGCCGGACCGGCCCCAAGCCAGCCCCAGCGTGCCCGAGCTCTCGCCTCCCCTCTCCTCGCGCAAGCAGACGCGCACCGCCGCCCCTAGCGCGCCTCGCTAGTGCGTCGCCTCTCCTCACCAGCTTGCCGCCACCGTGCCCCGTCGTCGGCCTCGCTGCCCCGCCAGTCGTCGCCGCGGTAGACTATCGCCTCCAACCCCCCCCCCTCGCGACGATCTGGATCGGGGATCCAGATCCGCCGCTGCCGCGTGAGGGCTGGCTCCCCGTCCTCTGGGCCAGGCCAGGCCAGGTCGCCCCTCGGCCCACTCCCATCGCCGCGTTGACCTGCAACCTCCATCAGATCCGAGCCGGCCCACCTCCCTCCGCCGCTCCAGCTTCTCCTTCGGTCGCCGCGGCCTAGTGCCACCGACCGGCCAGCTCCAGCGCCAGGCGAGGCCCAGGTCTCCCCAGGCCGGCCTGCTAAGGCCCGAAGGTCTCGTGGTGCAGGATAGCTAAGTTGCGCTCGTATGTCCCTGTTAAGCCCATTAGGAGATTCGGCCCGCGTAGATTTTTGTTTAACCGCGAATTATTCTATTTCAGAAAAATGTTATATTTTAAAATGCTCGTAGATTTCAAACCGTGTGTCGGATCGCGACGAATTATATATGTAACTCGTGTAGAATTTCGCGTGGATTATGGTTTTACAACTTGCATGCATGTTTGAAGTGGTTTGAACCATCGTGTGCCAAGAATTGCATGCTGTCCTAATAGGGAATTATCCCGTATTTATTTTTGCGCGTGTCCGGATTGTTCGAAACCCGTAGTTTAAATGTTCATGTTCGTTGTGCCCATTTGCCATGTATTTTAGAGTAGTTGTTTGCATTTTCGCATGTAGGTTCTCTCGCTAGTTTGTTATATCGTGTTTAGGGCATATTTTCGCATATACATGTGGCGATATTTTTATTTTGCAACCCCTCATATTATATATGTTTTCGGGGTAGAAAAAATCATAGAATTTAACTGTGCATTTAGTTTTAGCTTTTGAGTAAGTTAGTGCGCGTGATATTTTGCTATTTTGACCTTTTGTTTATTTTGCGTGATTTATTCCGTGCATTATATGAATGAGTTGTCAACTAGAGATATGCCCTTGGATGTGTAGGCTAACCTCTCGTAATTTTGGTTGCAATAGAAATCCATGTTTAGGTGTTCTTTGCTTGTTATCAACATGCTAGAAAATAGTTCTGTTTTGGAGATACCGAAATATTTCTAAGTCTGAAATCTGTTATATTTTGTTGTTGTCTTACCATGAGTTTATCTGATGATATATAGCTCTTTTGAGGTTGGTGCAATGGAGTTAGTTGTAGTCCTTATGATTCTCTAGCATGCTGTAAATTTTCATGTCATTTTGTGTGCTGTAGCTTATAGTTTTGCTGCTGTCAATATGCCTTCAGATCAAAAACTGCACTGTCAAAAACTGATATTTCACTAACTCCGAAACTGTGTGTGAGATGCCATTTTGTGAGTTCTTTTCCTAGTGATTCGTGCTTCCATGCTAGTTTTTATTAGTAGTATGTTGTAGAGCATCTTGACCACTCATGTCTTGTTTGAGCATTTTGGATTTATGTAGCTTGTTGTTCGAGGGTGTAGAAAGTGACATGTTGCTCTTTTGGGCAGATTGTAGTGATTTCTTGTTTAGCTCGTAGTTGTTGAACCATTGCACCGTTTTGGTCGTGTCCTACATGAAACTTGCTTAGAATCACGTGTAGCTTCATATTATCTTGCTGGTTGTATGTTTTTGGAAGGCTTGTGACTGTCGTTGCACATATATTGCATTGATGCCATCATATCTTGCGGTGTTCGTATCGTTTGAACCGTAGCTCCGTTCGAGATGTTCTCTATGTGTAAATTGATGGGAACGACGCGTAGAATCACGTGAACCTATTTATTATGCTGTTTAACAAATATTTAAACGTGTTAATTCAGATCTGGACAGAATTATAAATTGACGTATGAGGTCATCTCGGAGATGTTATATGTCGTTTCTGACCTCATTTATAATACCTAGATAGTTAGCTTAATTACGCTTCACCTCTTGACATGTTTAAGAACAATTAATATTGTCGTGTACCTAATTGGGATGGAATTAAATAATTCGTATATGGAGTTTCATCAATATGCAACTCGTTGCATATTGAACTTCACTTAATGTGTAAAGTTTGATTGTTGTGAATTGACATACCATGTCTTGTATATATTCAAGTGATCATGCATCGTATGTGTATTGCATCTTGTCGTGCGTGGCCATGGTGAATATTGTGTGTTGATTCTTGTTTACGGTTTGCATCGTCTCGATAGAGTTCCGCAAGCGTGTCAGAAAGTGAGGACACGTTCGACTCCTTCCGTTCATCTGCTTCACGGAGTCATTCTTCTTCCAAGCGGGATCTAAGGAAAGATGACCATTTCCCCAGATACCATTACTATCATTGCCATGCTAGTTTTATCATTTCTATCGTTATGTCTCGTTGCCTACCACATGTTAAATATCAGCCTCCCAACATTGCCATGAAAACCTTCAACTTGTTCACAGCCTAGCAAACCACTGATTGGCTATGTTACCGCTTGCTTAACCATGTGTTAGCGTTGCTAGTTGCAGGTGCAGTTGCTTCCATGTGATAACATGGGTCCTTGTTATATCACCGTATTAAATGCTATTTAATTTAATGCACCTATATACTTGGTAAAAGGTGGAAGGCTCGGACTTTCTAGCCTGATGTTTTGTTCCACCTTTCCCCCTTAGTTTCGGCTACCGGAATTATGTTCCATAAATGAGCGCTCCTAACATGCTTGGGGTTGTTATGGGGAACCCCTAGATTCTCGTTTTAGGATAAAGCTCGTCTGGCAAGGCCCAACTTTGGTACTATATTTGCCCAACATAATAATTCTGTTAATACTGAAAGCATACAGAGTTAGCGCTACCCGAGGAGTAATTCTACATAATACAGGGGAGGCCAGTGCTGATGGTGCTCGTGCAAAACAGAGCCGTTTGCGGGGCCAACCCAGGGCAACTCGGGAGATTTCTATCAGGCCACCGTACGTTGTGCTTATCCGTCGTGTCCTCAGAACCAGATACGCGGCTCTTATCGGGATCGTCGACACGCGGGGCGGCCTTGCTGTACTTGTTTTACCTTTATCGAGCGTCTTGTGCGAGGGATTCCAAGGAGGCTTTGAGCTAAACTCGAGGTTGAGGTTTTCCAATAGGGATCCGAGGAGATCACGGGTTTCCCTGATCGAGGTCATTCCGTCGCAACGTGTGGTAGTTTGTGATGGACTAGTTGGAGCAGCCCTGCAGGGTTAAATCTTTCGGAAAGACGTGCCCGCGGTTATGTGGCAACGTGGAACCTTTGTTTAACACTGGTTCTAGATAACTTGAAGTAAGATTAATTAAAACTTGCCAACTGAGTGCATAACCGTGACAGTCTCTTTCGCGAGCTCCTTTTCCGGTCGAGGACACGGTGGGGTTATGTTTGACGTAAGTATGTGTTCAGGATCATTCATTTGATCACCAGTAGTTCACGTCTGCTATGCGTAGATCATCCTCCTCTTTATTCTTGTACTCGTAAGTTAGCCGCCTCATGTATTGCTTACTCGCTTACTGCAGCCTCACCACTTAACCATACCTCACCCATTAAGCTTTGCTAGTCTTGATACCTTTGTAAATGCGATTGTTGAGTCCCCTGTGGCTCACAGATTACTACAACACCAGTTGCAGGTACATCCGTATATGTAAAGGTTCCTTAACGTGAGCACGTTGATTGTTCATTTGGAGTTCCTTCTTCTTCTTCTTCTTCATCAATCTAGGAAGGGTTCCAGGCCGGCAACCTGGGATAGCAAGGATGGATGTCATTATTTTCTCGTTTGTTTTTGTCCGTAGTCGGACCCTGCTCTTCTTCGTGATATTTATGTATTGTTCTGATGTGACTCTGATGTTGCATGTTGCGAGTGTAAGCCAATTCCATATATTCTTCTCTTCAGTACATGTGCTTGTAACGATATCCATCCTTGCAAAACGACGAGATGTGCTTCTATCCGTGTCGAGGCCCTCGCGCCAAAATAAGGATACGATCGCATCTTGGGCATTACAAGTTAGTATCAGAGCAGTACCGACCTAGGAGCCCCCTTGATTGATTGAAGTTGGCCGAGTCGAGTCTAGTGAAAAACTGCTTTGAGTCTAGTTATATATCGGAGAGTAGGATTCTTTTTTCTCCTCTTCTATGCTCTGGTGAGGATTCTTGACGTAATAATTTTAATTCTACTCCTCTTCTCACTCAAAAATTTCTAGGATCACGCGGATATTTTTGGAATCTATATGATGTCGATGTGACGGAGTCCTGTCTTGGTGCCTCCTGTCTGACTTGATTTCTTCCGGGGAGTTGAGCTCCGCGGGATTCTTGAGCACATCGTTATCATTCAGATTTCTTAGTATCTCAGGACGAAGGATGTTCGAAATTGCTTCAATACTAGTAGTGGCGAGAGGAGTCCGGCTTCCCCAGTACTGGTGCAGAGTATTCCGGATGTATCGCCATACTTAGTATCATTGTGATTACGAGGATCTGAGATAGATGAGTTTACGAGATTCTGGTTATGTGTTGACGGATGTGATACACTGGACGGGTTTGTATAGGAGTTGAGTGATATATTACTTCTTGTATCCGTGGACCAGATTGCATGACCAGAAATTTCGGGAGTTCTTAGGTGGGAATTCAAGTAGTTACTTATAGGACAATCTTTCAACAGATGCATGATGTGAGGTTGGGGTTCGACATCTAGTGGATTCGTTTGTTCACGGTCGTCTTATAGCGGTTCTCGTTGTGTCTCAAAGAGTCCTTGTAGTTTGCTACGACTCGGGGACACTTCGTATGCCGTGTGCACTGCCTTGTACATGATGGCTACTGTAAGTATCGAGCCCGTGCGGATCTATCCACGAAAATATCGGACGGAGTCTCTCTCATGAATTTGTTCTGGCTTGTTTCGTAAGCCTCATCCTTTGTTTTGTTGAAAATTGTAACTCAAGTTGCTTCGATGTCAAGTGGTGAATTCACACCTTTCCTAAGTGGTGTTCTCATATTTTTATGAGAGTGCTAATCCTTTTGCTTAATCAATTGTCATATCAATTCCTTTTCAACCAGAGTGCTTCTCTTTAGTGAATTCAATCCTCTCCAATATTTGCAAGATCAATCTCTCTTTTCTTTCCAGAGTAGTCTCATCAGTCCAAGTTGTCTTTGTTTTTCCCACCCTCCCACCCTTTTCTCTTCTGATTCAATCTTCATCCAAGTGTCTTTCTCTTCAGTGATGCTTCCGCTATCTTCTTCCATTTTGTATACGATGATTCTTTGTGAAGATTCTCAGGAGTTCTAGTTCATCGGTCCTTGTTTTTGTTTTTCTTCTCCAGTGGATTCAATTCAGTTATCCGTGTCATCATATATTTTTCATCTTTTAAATTCTTTCCTATGTTGGAAATTCTTATCAGCCTATCTTTTTTATTTATTCCTCTCTTTTCTATCCGGGGTGTTGAAGATTTCTCAAAAGTTTCTTGTTTTCAATCCTTTCAATTATTTCAAGGGCCTCACCTCATCAAGTTTTCTTCGTACCAGTGCAATATCTCTCTTCTAAGCAATCTTTTCAGCGGTGGTTTCTTTGAGTGGGCCCATAACCCACACGTTCTTTCCAAGGATCTTATCTGGCTCTTGTAATATTTCCGGAGCTCTCTAATTCTTTTCAACTATGATGTAAGTATGAGTTTCATCAGTCATATTCCTTCTTCAAGATCGCTTCAAATTTATTCTCGTCTTTGGCTCAACCTTTCATTCTTCTTTATTCCGGAGCGTCTTAGTTATTCTCGGTAGTGTGCTCCTCATCATTCTCAGCTTGGAACACCGAAGGAGTGTTTCTCGCAAATCTTTGTCCATTATTTAGAAGTTTGTCATCTCAGCTTCTTGTTATCCTCTCATTTGTTCTCGATCATGAGTAATCCCTTCCATGTCTAACCGGTGCATTTCATATTTGTTTCATTTCTTGATCCTCCGAAGGCCATGATACGTCTCAAACGTATCTATAATTTTTGATGGTTTCACGCTGTTATCTTGTCAACTTTGGATGTTTTGTTTACCTTTTATATCTTTTTTTGGGACTAACTTATTAACTCAGTGCCAAGCGCCAGTTCCTGTTTTTTCTGTGTTTTTGACTCTTTACAGATCTGTGCAAACGGAATAAAATCCCCAAAATGATTTTTTCCATAATGGAAGAAGATCAGGAGGCTTGAGGGCCAAGCAAGTGGGCCCACAGGGAGCCCACAAGCCCTATTGCCGCGGCCAGGGGGAGGCCGCGGCAACCAAGCTTGTGGCCTCCCTGGCGCTCCCCTGCCCTAGGTCTTGGGCCTATACATTCCCTAAAAATCAAGAAAATATCACGGCGTCCACGAAAACACTTTTCCGCCGCCGCAAGCTTCCGTTTCCGCGAGATCTCATCTGGAGACCCTTCCCGGTGCCCTGTCGGAGGGGTCTTTGGAGTTGGAGGGCTTCTTCACCAACATCATCGCCCCTCCAATGACTCGTGAGTAGTTCACTTCAGACCTATGGGTCCGTAGTTAGTAGCTAGATGGCTTCTTCTCTCTCTTGGATCTTCAATACAAAGTTCTCCATGATCTTCATGGAGATCTATCCGATGTAATCCTCTTTGGCGGTGTGTTTGTCGAGATTCGATGAATTGTGGATTTGTGATCAGATTATCTACGATATATATTTGAGTCTTTGCTGATTTCTTATATGCATGATTTGATATCCTTGTAAGTCTCTCCGAGTCTTGGGTTTTGTTTAGCCAACTAGATCTATGATTCTTGCAATGGGAGAAGTGCTTGGTTTTGGGTTCTTACCGTGTGGTGACCTTTCCTAGTGACAGTAGGGGTAGCAAGGTGGGCTTTGTCGTAGATATGAGATTGTCCATCTACATCATGTCGTCTTGCTTAAGGCGTTACTCTGTTCTTTTGGACTTAATACACTAGATGCATGATGGGTAGCGGTCGACGTGTGGAGTAATAGTAGTGGATGCAGAAAGTATCGGTCTACTTGTTTTGGACGTGATGCCTATAGATATAATCATTGCCATAGATGACGTCACGACTTTGCGCGGTTCTATCAATTGCTCGACAGTAATTCGTTCACCCACCGTCTACTTGCTTTCATGAGAGAAACCACTGGTAAACACTACGGCCCCCGGGTCTATTCACACCTATCGTTTACACCTCCACTTTTACTTTGCTTTGTTACTTTGTTGCTTTCAGTTCTCACTTGGCAAACAATCTATAAGGGATTGACAACCCCTTCATAGCGTTGGGAGCAAGCTTTTTGTGTTTGTGTAGGCACTTGTGATACTCCTTCACTGGATCGATACCTTGGTTCTCAAAACTGAGGGAAATACTTACCACCGCTGCGCCACATCACCCTTTCCGCTTCGAGGGAACACCAACGCAAGGCTCCAAGGCCACGGGGAAATCCTTTGCATATTTGCCTAGGAAGTCCGGAAGGCGTAGCCGTAGCAGAAGGATTCCTGGTGCCGTTGCTGAGGAGTATCAAGAACAGTCTCCCGCCAGCATGTGTTTCTGGCGTCGTTGGAAGGTCTTTTGTTGCATCAGCAGAAGTATTTCTGGCGCCGTTGCCGGGGAAGGAGAGATATATCCAAGTAGGTCTCACAAACTCATCTCCTGCATTTACTTTTTTGCCAGTTGCCTCTCGTTTTCCTCTCCCCCACTTCACATTTGTCGTTTTCATTTACCTTTTCTCCTTTGCCTTTTTCTTTTGCCTTTTTGCCGTTTTCCTTTGCCGCTTTCTTTTGCCGGATTTCTTGCTTGCTTGTGTGCTTGTTTGTTTGTCGAAGTCATCATGGCTGAAAACACCAAACTTTGCGACTTCTCGAGCACTAATAATAATGATTTATTAGTACTCCGATTGCTCCCGCCACTAGTGCGGAATCGTATGAAATCAACGTAGCTTTGCTGGATCTTGTTATGAAAGAGCAATTCTCTGGCCTTCCTAGTGAAGATGTCACATCCCATCTCAATACCTTCATTGAGCTTTGTGATATGCAAAAGAAAAGAGATGTGGATAATGACGTGATTAAGTTGAAGTTTTTTCCTTTCTCGTTGCGAGATCACGCAAAAACTTGGTTTTCTTCTTTGCCTAAAAATAGTATCGATTCTTGGGATAAGTGCAAAGATGCTTACATATCCAAGTATTTTCCGCCGGCTAAGATCATCTCCTTACGTAACGATATCATGAATTTCATGCAACTTGATCATGAACACGTTGCACAATCTTGGGAGAGGATAAAGCTTATGATTAGAAATTGTCCCACTCATGGCTTGAGTTTGTGGATGATTATACAAATCTTTTACGCTGGTTTGAATTTCGCTTCTCGCAATATCTTGGACTCCGCCTCAGGTGGAACGTTCATGGAAATCATGTTAGGAGACGCTAAAAAACTCCTAGACAATATCATGACCAACTAGTCTCAGTGGCATACTGAAAGGTCACCTGCTAGCAAAAAGGTACACGCTATAGAAGAAATTAACTCGCTTAGTGCTAAGATGGACGAGTTGATGAATTTGGCTGCTAGTAGAAACGCTCCTTTAGATCCTAATGACATGCCACTATCTTCCTTGATTGAGAGTAGCAACGCTAGTTTGGACGTTAATTTTGTTGGTAGGAACAATTTTGGCAACAACAATGCTTTAGAGGAAACTATGTTCCTAGGCCTTTTCCTAGTAACTCCTCTAACAATTATGGCAATTCCTACAACAACACTTATGGAAATCACAACAAATTACCCTCTGATTTAGAGAGTAATATCAAAGAGTTCATCAACTCTCAAAAGATTTTTAATGCGTCCATAGAGGAAAAACTACTCAAAATAGACGATTTGGCTAGGAGCGTTGATAGGATGTCTTGTGATATTGATGCTTTGAAACTTAGATGTGCTCCTCCCAAGGTCAACTTGGATGAAACTTTGAAAGCTATGTGTGTCTCCATGAATGAGAGCAAAGAAAGAACCGCCCAAATTCGCGCTAGGCATGAATGGTTTAAAAGGGTGAGTTCTAGTGATGCAAATCACGAAGATCTTAAAGTGCTTGGTGTGTCTCCTCTTGAATCTTTGTTTTCACGTGTCAAACGTATTGATGAAGGGGCTCGATATGAATCCACTTTGGTTGAAAAACGCCCCAATGATTCGGAGTCCACCTATCTTGATGATAAAGGTGTAGAGAGTGGAGTAGAAGAAATGAAAATTTTGGTTAGTAATGAAACTCCCACTTTGGATTTCAAGGAATTCAATTATGATAGTTTTTCCTTGTTTGAATGCATTTCTTTAATGCAATCCATTGCAAACTCTCCACATGCTTATAGCAAAAGCAAAGCCTTTACCGCGCATATCGTAGATGCTATGATGAAATCTCTTCAAGAGAAGCTCGAACTAGAAGTCTCTATACCTAGAAAACTTCATGATGAGTGGGAACCTACTATCAAAATCAAGATCCAAAACTATAAGTGCAATGCTTTGTGTGATTTGGGTGCTAGTGTTTCCGCGATTCCAAAATCTTTTTGTGATATTCTTGGTTTTCATGAGATTGAAGAGTGTTCTCTTAATTTGCATCTTGCGGATTCTACTGTCAAGAAATCCATGGGAAGGATCGATGATGTTCTTATTGTTGCAAATAAGAACTATGTACCCGTGGATTTCATTGTACTTGACATAGAGTGCAATCCTTCATGTCCCATTTTTCTTGGTAGACCTTTCCTAAGGACTATTGGTGCTATCATCGATATGAAGGAAGGGAATATTAGATTTCAATTTCCCTTAAAGAGTGGCATGAAGCACTTTCCAAGAAAGAAAATAAGATTGCCTTATGAATCTATGATGAGGGCTACTTATGGTTTAAGCACCAAAGATGACTATACGTGATTCCATCACCTTATGCCTAGCTAAGGGCGTTAAACAATAGAGCTTGTTGGGAGGCAACCCAACGAATCTATCCTTTTTCTTTCTGTTTTGTGTTTTCCACACTTTCATAATTCTGTTATGATTGTATTTTTTGTGTTTCTTTTTGCGTTTGTGCCAAGCAAAACCGTTATGATTAGTCTTGGGGATGATCGTTTGGTCATGCTGGAAAAGACAGAAACTTTTTGCTCACGAAACGAATTTTCATTTTTTTCTGTAAGAGCTTTTGAGTTGATTCTTTTTGCTGCTGATTTATACGCAAATTCTTCAGACCGTCGTAAGTTTTCAGAATTTTTGAAGTACCAGAAGTATACGAAGTATACAGATTGGTACAGACTGGTCTGCTGTTAACATATTCTATTTTTGTTGTGTTGGTTGCTTATTTTCAATGAAACTATGGATAGTATCGGGGGGTATTAGCCATGGAAGATTGAAAATACAGCAACCCAACATCAGCATAAGTAGAATTCAAGTTTGCTACAGTACCTAAGGAAGTGGTGGTTTGCTTTCTTATACTAATGTTATCACAAGTTTCTGTTTAAGTTTCGTGTTGTGAAGTTTTCAAGTTTTGGGTGGAGTTCTTATGGACAAAAAGATAAAGAGTGTCAATACCTCAAGCTTGGGGATGCCCAAGGCACCCCAAGAGATTCAAGGATGCCGTAAAATCCTAAGCTTGGGGATGCCCCGGGAAAGCATCCCCTCTTTCGTCTTCAATCCATCGGTAACGTTACTTGGGGCTATACTTTTATTCACCACATGTTATGTGTTTTACTTGGAGCGTCTTGTATCGTAGGAGTCTTTTATTTTTGTTGTGTCACAATCATCCTTGCTGCACACCTAAAGAGAGACATGCACTCACCGTGATTTTGTCGAGCTTCACTTATATCCTTTGGTAGACAATTCAGCTCACATGTGCTTCACTTATATCTTTTGAGCTAGTTGATTTTGCTCTATGTGCTTCACTTATATCTTTTAGAGCACGGTGGTGCGTGGCTTGGTAGTTGACCTATGCTTTGAAAGTAGTCTCAAAAGGGGTAGTTATCCAAAGGGATACGAAAACTTCCACCTTCATGTGCATTGAATAGTTAGAGAAGTTTGATTCATCTCAACTAGTTTTGAGTTGTGGTTATGGTAATATTGAAGTTATATTAGTAAGGTGTTGTGAATCTAGAAATACTTGTGTTGAAGTTAGTGATTCCTGTAGCATGCACGTATGGTGAACCGCTATGTGATGAAGTCTAAGCATGATTAGTCTATTGATTGTCATCCTTTGTGTGGCCATCGGGATCGCGCGATGGTTTATACCTTGCCATTGCATGATCGTAAGATAGCTAGCATGATGTTTCCATTTATGTCTATGCCATGCTAGATCATTGTCACGGTACACTACCGAAGGCATCCCATATAGACTCATCATTGCTCTAAGTTTTGAGTTGTAAGTGTGATGATCATCAATGATGGAGCATTGTCCCATGTGAGGAAATAAAAGAGGCCAAAGATGCCCACCAAAAAAAAGAGGCCAAAGAGCCCATCCAAAAAAAATGAGAGAAAAAGAGAGAAGGGACAATGCTACCATTTTTCCACACTTGTGCATATTAAGCACCATGATCTTCATGATTGAGAGTCTCTCGTTTTGTCACCACCATATAGCTAGTGAGAAATTTTCATTATATAACTTGGCTTGTATATTCTAATGATAGGCTTCCTCAAAATTGCCTTACGTCTTCGTGAGCAAGCAAGTTGGATGCACACCCACTAGTTTTCTTTAAGAGCTTTCACATACTCATAGCTCTAGTGCATCATTTGTATGTCAATCCCTACTCATTCACATTGATATCTATTGATGAGCATCTCCACATCTCATTGATATGCCTAGTTAATGTGATCATCCTCTCCTTGTTTGTCTTGCAACCTCCACCACACTCTGAACCACTTATAGTGCTAAAACCATGGCTCACGCTCATGTATTGCGTGAGAGTTGAAAAGGTTTGAGAAAGTAAAGGTGTGAAAATAATTACTTGGCCAATACCGGGGTTATGCATGATTTAAATTCGTTGTGCAATGATGATAGAGCATAGCCAGACTATATGATATTGTAGGGATAACTTTCTTTTGGCCTTGTTATTTTGAAAGTTCATGATTACTTTGCTAGTTTGCTTGAATTATTATTGTTTCCTCGTCAATAGAAAACTATTGTTTTGAATCTAATGGATCTGAACATTCATGTCACATAAGAGGAGTTACAAAGGACATCTATGCTAGGTAGCATGAAAGCATCAAAAATTCATTCTTTATCACTTGCCTACTCGAGGACGAGCAGGAGTTAAGCTTGAAGATGCTTGATACGTCTCAAACGTATCTATAATTTTTGATGGTTTCACGCTGTTATCTTGTCAACTTTGGATGTTTTGTTTACCTTTTATATCTTTTTTTTGGGACTAACTTATTAACTCAGTGCCAAGCGCCAGTTCCTGTTTTTCTGTGTTTTTGACTCTTTTCAGATCTGATTTTGGAACAGAGTCCAAATGGAATGAAATCCCCAAAATGATTTTTTTCCAGAACGGAAGAAGATTAGGAGGCTTGAGGTCCAAGCAAGTGGGCCAACAGGGAGCCCACAAGCCCTGTTGCCGCGGCCAGGGGGAGGCCGCGGCAACCAAGCTTGTGGCCTCCCTGGCGCTCCCCTGCCCTAGGTCTTTGGCCTATATATTCCCTAAAAATCCAGAAAAAATCAGGGCGTTCACGAAAACACTTTTCCATCGCCGCAAGCTTTCGTTTCCGCGAGATCTCATCTGGAGACCCTTCCCGGTGCCCTACCGGAGGGGACTTTAGAGTTGGAGGGCTTCCTCATCAACATCATCGCCCCTCCAATGACTCGTGAGTAGTTCACTTCAGACCTACGGGTCTGTAGTTAGTAGCTAGATGGCTTCTTCTCTCTCTTGGATCTTCAATACAAAGTTCTCCATGATCTTCATGGAGATCTATCCAATCTAATCCTCTTTGGCGGTGTGTTTGTCGAGATCCGATGAATTGTGGATTTGTGATCAGATTAACTATGATATATATTTGAGTCTTTGTTGATTTCTTATATGAATGATTTGATATCCTTGTAAGTCTCTCCGAGTCTTGGGTTTTGTTTGGCCAACTAGATCTATGATTCTTGCAATGGGAGAAGTGCTTGGTTTTGGGTTCTTACCGTGTGGTGACCTTTCCTAGTAACAGTAGGGGCAGCAAGGCACACATCGTGTAGTTGCCATCAAGGGTAACAAGGTGGGCTTTGTCGTAGATATGAGATTGTCCATCTACATCATGTCATCTTGCTTAAGGCGTTACTCTGTTCTTTTGGACTTAATACACTAGATCATGCTGGATAGCGGTCGACGTGTGGAGTAATAGTAGTAGATGCAGAAAGTATCGGTCTACTTGTTTTGGACGTGATGCCTATAGATATAATCATTGCCATAGATGACGTCACAACTTTGCGCGGTTCTATCAATTGATCGACAGTAATTCGTTCACCCACCGTCTACTTGCTTTCATGAGAGAAGCCACTAGTAAACACTACGGCCCCCGGGTCTATTCTCACCTATCGTTTACACCTCCGCTTTTACTTTGCTTTGTTACTTTGTTGCTTTCAGTTCTCACTTGGCAAACAATCTATAAGGGATTGACAACCCCTTCATAGCGTTGGGAGCAAGCTTTTTGTGTTTCTGCAGGCACTTGTGATACTCCTTCACTGGATCGATACCTTGGTTCTCAAACTGAGGGAAATAATTACCACCGCTGCGCTACATCACCCTTTCCGCTTCGAGGGAACACCAACGCAAGGCTCCAAGGCCACGGGGAAATCCTTTGCATATTTTCCTAGGAAGTCCCTAAAGGCGTAGCCGTGGCAGAAGGATTCCTGGTGCCGTTGCTGAGGAGTATCAAGAACAGTCTCCCGTCAGTACGTGTTTCTGGCGCCGTTGGAAGGTCTTTTGTTGCATCAGCAGGCCATATTCATCAGATTTCTTCGTTCTCAGCTTTCAGCTTTCATCCTCAATTCTTCTCAATTGTTGTCGCTTCGTTCGTCTCTCAATTAGTCCGGTGCCTCATTCAACTTTCTATTAGGCAGCTCAAGATCTCTTCATTCTCCAGGTATTCTTCAAGATTCCTGTGGTAGTAGTTCTCAATTTCTTCTTTGTTCTTTTCTTGCCAAGAGCTAGTTTCTATTGTTTCTAACGGAGGCCTTGTGATGTTGTTCTCTTCAATCTATCATTCTGTCTTTTCAAGATCATATTGTTACCTTGTTCAATTTAGTTAGTTTGTTCTGAATTTTCTCAAGATCTTTCCATCTTATTGAATTTTTGTCCCCTTTTCCTACCGAAGTGTTGCCAAAAAATTTATGTGAATTCTTGCTTGTTTCTCATATCATTCTTCATCTCTTTGTAACCTTCAAGAGTCATTGGTTTCACTCCTTTGTCAAAGAAGCGACTAAGTTTTACCTCTTTCTCTTTCTCTTCCTCTTCCCCTTTCATTCTTGGATCTTGGGTCGAGATCCTCTTGTAGTGTAGGAGAGTTGTGACAGTCCGAGACCGACGCTCCACAAGATTCCCCTTTTATTCCGTTCACTTCGTGTGGTTCGTTTGTCTGTCGCATACATCATCGCATCATGCGCATCATCTGCATCGCATCGGCACTCCGTTGCCGCCAGTTTTCAAAACTTGCATCCGTTATTAGTTGTTGGTTCTCCCCGTGTTCCTCGTTGCCCGTGTTGAGCCCGACCACACTCACACGCGCCCGCGGCATCGTTAAAATATTTGGTTTTAAAAGTGTGTATAAAACTTCCTCTGATTGGGTTGAAACTTGACATGCGGTCTTATTTAGATATAGGTAGGCCGACTGCCAATTTTTATCGCAATCGGAGTCCGTCTGGTACCCGAACGGTCGTCCGTAGCGACACCGTTGTCAGTTATTTATCGAACGTTTTTCGGTGTTTAAAATATTGTGCCTGGCCGCCAAACCCGTCTCTTCTCTTAACCCGTCTTATTTTACACAACCCATCTACCCATCCCCGTGTCCGAGGCGTCCGATCTCGATCGTGCGGTCGAAATCGGCTTCAATACCCTCAAACCCTAGCCCCTTGCTATTTATAACACCCTCTAGTCCATTTTGGGATAGCTCTAGACAAACCCTAGCCTCCCCTAACATCTAGCCTCAAATTTCGTGCCTCCCCAGCCGCCGGCCACCACCAGGCGCGCCAGCCAGCCACCAGCCACCGTAGCCCGCCGAGGCCCGAAGCTGGCCCGCCTCGAGCCGGACCGGGCCCGAGCCAACCCCAGCGCGCCCGAGCTCTCTCCTCCCCGCTCCTCGGGCAAGCAGACGCGCGCCTCTGCCCCTAGTGCGTCGCCTCTCCTCGCCAGCTTGCCGCTGCCGTGCCCTGTCGTCGGCCTCGCTGCCCCGCCGGTCGTCGCCGCGGGAGACTGCCGCCGCCAACCCCCCCCCCCCCCCCCCAATCTGGATCGGGGATTGAGATCCACCGCCGTCGCGCCTGGGCTGCCTCCCCGTCCTCTGGGCCAGGCCAGGCCAGGTCACCCCTCGGCCCACTCCGATCACCGCGTTGACCTGCAGCCTCCATCACATCCGAGCCGGCCTAGCTCCCTCCATCGGTCCAGCTTCTCCTTCGGCCGCCTCGGCCCAGTGCCACCGACCGGCCAGCTCCAGCGCGAGGCGAGCCCCAAGTCACCCCAGGACGTCCTGCTCAGGCCCGAAGGTGAGCTGCCCCTCTATCCCTCGCTCGTGGTGCAGGATAGATAAGTTGCGCTCGTATGTCCCTATTAAGCCCATTAGGAGATTCGGCCCGCGTAGACTTTTATTTAACCGCGAATTATTCTATTTCGGAAAAATGTCATATTTTAAAATGCCCGTAGATTTCAAACCGTGTGTCGGATTGCGACGAATTATATATGTAACTCGTGTAGATTTTTGCGTAGATTATGGTTTTACAACTTGCATGCATGTTTGAAGTGGTTTGAACCGTTGTATGCCTAGAATTCTGTGCTGTCCTAATAGGGAATTATCTCGTATTTATTTTTGTGCGTGTCCGAATTGTTCAAAACCCGTAGTTTAAATGTTCATGTTGGTTGTGCCCATTTGCCATGTATTTTAGAGTAGTTGTTTGCATTTTTGCATGTAGGTTCCGTCGCTAGTTTGTTATATTATGTTTAGGGCATATTTTCGCATATACGTGTGGCGATATTTTTATTTTGCAACCCCTCATATTATATATGTTTTCGGGGTAGAAAAATTCATAGAATTTAACTGTACATTTAATTTTAGCTTTTGAGCAAGTTAGTGCGCGTGATATTTTGCTATTTTGACCTTTTGTTTATTTTGCGTGATTTATTCCATGCATGATATGAATGAGTTGTCAACTAGAGATATGCCCTTGGATGTGTAGGCTAACCTCTAGTAATTTTGGTTGTAATAGAAATTCATGTATAGGTGTTGTTTGCTTGTTGTCAACATGCTAGAAAATAGTTCTGTTTTGGAGATACCGAAATATTTCTAAGTCTGAAATCTATTATATTTTGTTGTTGTCTTGCCATGAGTTTATCTCGTGATCTATAGCTCTTTTGAGATTGGCGCAATGGAGTTAGTTGTAGTCCTTATGATTCTCTAGCATGTTGTGGATTTTCGTGTCACTTGGTGCCCTGTAGCTTATAGTTTTGCTGCTGTCAATATGCCTTCAGATCAAAAACTACACTGTCAAAAACTGATATTTCACTAATTCTGAAACTGTGTGTGAGATGCCACTTTGTGAGTTCTTTTCCTAGTGATTTGTGCTTCCATGATAGTTGTTATTAGTAGTATGTTGTAGAGCATCTTGACCACTATTGCCTCATGTTTGAGCATTTTGGATTTATATAGCTTGTTGTTCGGGGGTGTAGAAAATGTCATGTTGCTGTTTTGGGCAGATGGTAGTGATATCTTGTTTAGCTCGTAGTTGTTGAACCGTTGCTCTGTTTTGGTCATGTCCTACATGAAACTTGCTTAGAATCTCGTCTAGTTTCATATTATCTTGCTAGTTGTATGTTTTGGAAGGCTTGTGACTGTCGTTGCACACATATTGCATTCATGCCATCATATCTTGCACTGTTCGTATCGTTTGAACCGTAGCTCCGTTTGAGATGTTCTCTATGTGTAAATTGATGGGAATGACGCGCAGAATCACGTGAACCTATTTATTTTTCTATTAAACAAATATTTAAACGTGTTAATTCAGATCTGGACAGAATTATAAATTGACGTATGAGGTCATCTCGGAGATGCTATATGTCGTTTCCGACCTCATTTATAATGCCGAGATAGTTAGCTTAATTATGCTTCACCTCTTGCCATGTTTAACCACAATTAATATTGATGTGTACCTAATCGTGATGGGATTAAATAATTTGTATGTGGTGTTTCGTCAATATGCAACTCGTTGCATATTGAACTTCACTTAATGTGTAGTCTTTGATTGTTGTGAATTGCCATGCCATGTCTTGCATATATTCAACTGATCATGCATCATATGTGGATTGCATCTTGTCGTGCATGGCCGTGGTGAATATTGTGTGTTGATTCTTGTTTCCGTTTTGCTTCGTCTCGATAGAGTTCTGCAAGCGTGTCGGAAAGTGAGGACTCGTTCGACTACTTCGGTTCGTCTGCTCCACGGAGTCATTCTTCTTCCAAGCGGGATCTGAGGCGAGATGACCATTTCCCCAGATACCATTACTATCATTGCCATGCTAGTTTTATCGTTTCTATCGTTATGTCTCGTTGCCTACCACATGTTAAATATGAGCCTACTAAAATTGCCATGAAAACCTCCAATCTGTTCATAGCCTAGCAAACAGCCTAGCAAACCACTGGTTGGCTATGTTACCGCTTGCTTAACCATGTGTTAGCGTTGCTAGTTGCAGGTGCAGTTGCTTCCATGTGATAACATGGGTTCCTTGTTATATCACCATATTAAATGCTATTTAATTTAATGCACCTATATACTTGGTAAAAGGTGGAAGGCTCGGCCTTTCTAGCCTGGTGTTTTGTTCCACCTTTGCCCCCTTAGTTTCGGCTACTGGTGTTATGTTCCATAAATGAGCGCTCCTAACATGCTTGGGGTTGTTATGGGTACTCATGACCCACAAGTATAGGGGATCAATCATAGTCCTTTCAATAAGTAAGATTGTCGAACCCAACGAGGAGCGAAAGGATCTGAAAAGTGGTTTTCAGCAAGGCAAAATCTACAGGCACTGAAATTATCGGTAACAAGTAGTTTTGTGGTGAGATGATTCGTAGCAAGCAACAAGTAACAAAAGTAACAACCATGCAGCAAAGTGGCCCAATCCCTTTTGTAGCAAGGGACAAGCCTGGACAAAGTCTTATAGGAGGAAAAACACTCCAGAGGACACACGGGAATTTCTCTCATGCTACTTTTCGTCGTGTTCATATGATTCACGTTCGTTACTTTGATAGTTTGATATGTGGGTGGACCGGCGCTTGGGTACTGCCCTTACATAGACAAGCATCCCACTTATGATTAACCCCTGTCGCAAGCATCCGCAACTACGAAAGAAGAATTAAGAGAAAGTCTAGCCATAGCATTAAACTAGTGGATCCCAATCAGCCCCTTACGAAGCAACGCATAAACTAGGGTTTAAGCTTCTGTCACTCTAGCAACCCATCATGTACTTACTGCTTCCCAATGCCTTCCTCTAGGCCCAAATAATGGTGAAGTGTTATGTAGTCGATGTTCACATAACACCACTAGAGGAAAAACAACATACAACACATTAAAATAACGAACGAATACCAAATTCACATGACTATTATTACCATGACTTATCCCATGTCCTCAGGAACAAAAGTAACTACTCACAAAGCATAATCATATTCATGACCAGAGAGGTAATGAGTAGCATTAAGGATCTGAACATAAACTCTTCCACCAAATAATCCAACTAGCATCAACTACAAGGAGTAATTAATACTACTAGCAACCTTACAAGTACCAATCGGAGTCGCGAGACGGAGATGGGTTACAAGTGATGAACTAGGGTTTGGAGATGAGATGGTGCTGATGAAGATGTTGATGGTGATGGGTCCCCTCCGATGAGAAGAGTGTTGGTGATGACGATAGTGACGATTTCCCCCTCCGGGTGGGAAGTTCCCTCGGCAGGATCGTCCTGCCGGAGCTCTATATTGGTTCTGCCCAAGTTCCGCCTCGTGGCGGCGGCGAATCCTCGAAAAAGCCTCCTCCTGATTTTTTCCCGGACGAAACCCTTCATATAGAAGAAGGGGGGAGCCAGCGGGCCAGCTGGGTGCCCACAAGCCCCCTAAGCGCGGCCAGGGGGTGGCCGCGCCTAGCAGGCTTGTGGCCACCTGCTGGCGCCCCTCTGGCACTTATTCGGCCTAGTATTTTTTATAAATCCCGAAAAAAATCATTGTTGATTTTCAGGGCGTTTGGAGTTGTGCAGAATAGGTATCTCAAACTTGCTCCTTTTTCAGGCCAGAATTCCAGCTGCCGGCATTGTCCCTCTTCATGTAAACCATGCAAAACAAGAGACAAAAGGCATAAGTATTGTACCTTGAAGTGAAATAACAGCCCAAAAAGCGATAAATAACAACATGAAAGCATGATGCAAAATGGACGTATCAACTCCCCCAAGCTTAGACCTCGCTTGTCCTCAAGCGAAAGTCTAGCTCAATAAATATGTCCACATGTTTAGGGAGCAAGGTGTCGATAAAACAAGATACGAACATGCAGGCATCATGATCATGCTCAGAACAGCAATACCATCATATCATCTCTCATGCTAAAGGGATAATTCCTTCACAAAGTAAAGCATGGATCAAGAACCTTACCGAGAAGTAACAGCCGATAGCCTGTAGTCATTGAAGCAATTGCAATTTATCACAACATCAGAAAGAGTCAAATAAGAGCTTGTAAAGCAAATGCACATACTCAATCATCTTTTCGTTCTCAACAATTGCTACAACTCACGTAGTACTCATGAGATCCAAGTTTCAGCTGGACACAGAGAAAGATAGGGGCTTATAGTTTTGCCTCCCGACTGCGTACCTCAAGGGTAATGTCAACATTAATAGTTCATGAATACTTACTTCCTAGTTGACATATGAATATAGATATTTCCCAAGCATATGATGTTAGCCAACATAATGGAGAAACAAGGAATTGGTGAAGATCTCCATGACTCTTTCAAGGGCAAAAAGTAAAGGTACAAGATAGGCCCTTCGCAGAGGGAAGCAGTGGTTGTCATGCGCTTTTGAGGTTTGGATGCTTGTCCTCTTAGTGCGGAGGAACGTCACTTTATATTGCCCCCCTATGATAAAGAACTTTATTATGCAGTCTGTCGCTTTTATGTCTTCCTCATCACACGTTCATACAAAGCTTAGTTTCCACACACTAATAGATCATACATATTAGGGAGCAATTTTCATTGCTTGCACCGATGACAACTTACTTGAGGGATCTTATTCAATCCATAGGTAGGTATGGTGGACTCTCATGGCAAAAGTGGGTTGAAGGTTTATGGATGCACAAGTAGTATGTCAACTTGGTGCGGGAGTTTTAGCTAATATGAGGTGGAAGCAATCGTCACATGCTAAGGCTCTAATCATATAACATTGTTCGGAACCAAGCAAAAACAATTCATTATGTTGTCTTCCTTGTCCAACATCTACTTCTAGGCATGTATTAGTTTAGTGAGTGTTGACAATCATAGATGGTGTCAAAGATGATATATTTATATGTGAACCTCTCCTTCCTCATCACTTCCTGTTAATTGCAACAATGACCAAGGTCTACGTTTTTATACCCTAAACAAGTTTCAATCATCATTCTTTTTATGTGTGAAGCCATCACTTCCCATAAGATCATTACCTGATCTTTCATGCTTTTGTTCTTTCCTCACTCTTTTGATCATGGCATGAGGCAAATCCCTTCAACTAAGACACTCTTTATTATATGGCTCACGAGCTCGAATACATCAGGGGTGACACAAAGCAAAACTCAAGACTAAACACTAAGACATTTATTCTACTAGAGAAAAAGAAAACTGAAAAGGAACAAACTAAAACAAAGGTAAAGGCAAAAGATGTGATGGTGATACGATACCGGGGCAACTGCCCCAAGCTTGGCACAAGCCAAGGGGATTGCCCATACCCATGCTTAGTTGTCTTCCTTTGGTGGTGATGGTGGTGGAGTTGTTGTAGTCTTTGATTCCAAGAGGGCCATTAATCTTTGATTTATACCTTGGAGATCTGTGATATGTTTCTCCAGCAAAACAACTTCACGAGTGAGAAAAGTATTGCGAGCACGAGTTGTTTCACAAAACCTCAAGAGTTCAATCAAGGATGGAGATAGTACGTGGAGGTAGGGTTGGAGGAAATCCACTTCTTCAACTTCTTCCTTGTTGAACACAGATTGTGCTTCGTCCCACGCCTGATTCTTCTCCTTAGTTTTGCCCTTGGTTTCTTTAGGTAGCCTTTCCTTGGCCTCCATTCTTTTCAGATCAGCATTTACTTCTCCATAGACTTGAGGGAGATTGTTCTCCCCCACATATTCCTGGGACAACATCTTGCTCTAAATCCGAGGCAGAAAATAGGCTCGAAACAAAAACAGAGGAAATTTGCGTGATATGAGGGTCAGACCTTTCGGGAGTATATATAATGATTTTTTCAGACCGGAAGGAGTACTCCGCACGAAAACGGAGTCCGGGAGGCACACGATATGTCCACAAGCCTCCGAGGCGCGGTCAGGGGGTGGGCCCGCGCCTGGCAGGCTTGTCGCCTCCTCGCGCGCTTTCGGGACTACTTCCAATTTTTCTAATTTTTCAAATATTCCAAAAAGGAGAAAAATTCCTACTGGAAAAATTTTGTAGTCTGTTTTCTTACCGAATCACATACCTCTTTGTTTTTGGAGTTAGAAACATGCTCATAAATGTCCCTTAGGTATTCTTCCAGAGTTATGGTATTGATAATATTGCTTTCAACATTTATGGGAGTACCTGAGATATAATGCTTGATTCGCTGCCCATTTACCACTCTCGGAAAATTACCTTCCGCGTTGTTGATCTTGATAGCACCGGAACGATATACTTCCTCAACAATATAGGGACCTTCCCATTTAGAGAGAAGCTTGCCTGCAAAGAATCTTAAACGAGAATTATATAGCAAGACATAATCACCTACATTGAACTCACGCTTTTGTATCATCTTATCGTGCCACCTCTTAACCTTTTCTTTGAACAACTTGGCATTCTCATATGCCTGAGTTCTCCACTCATCAAGCGAGCTAATATCAAATAACCTCTTCTCACCAGCAAGTTTGAAGTCAAAGTTGAGCTCTTTGATTGCCCAATAAGCATTATGCTCTAGCTCAAGAGGTAAATGACATGCTTTACCGTACACCATTTTGTACGGTGACATGCCCATGGGATTCTTATAAGCAGTTCTATAAGCCCACAGTGCATCATCGAGCTTCTTAGACCAATTCTTTCTAGACCTGTTGACAGTCTTTTGTAGAATTAGTTTAATCTCTCTATTGCTTAGCTCTACTTGACCACTGGACTGAGGGTGATAGGGGGACGCAGTTCTATGGTTGAGAACGTACTTAGCAAGCGTTTTACAGAAAGCACCATGAATGAAATGTGAACCACCGTCGCTCATTAGATATCTAGGGACTCCAAATCTAGGGAAAATAACTTCTTTAAGCATCCTGATAGAGGTGTTGTGATCAGCACTACTAGTGGGGATAGCTTCTACCCACTTAGTGACGTAATCAACAACAACTAGGATATGAGTATACCCGTTGGATTTTCGAAAAGGTCCCATATAATCAAAGCCCCAAACATCAAATGGTTCAATGACAAGTGAATAGTTCATAGGCATTTCCTGACGTTTACCGATATTACCCACTCTTTGACATTCGTCACAAGACAAGACAAACTTACGGGCATCCTTGAAGAGAGTGGGTCAATAGAAACCTGATTGCAATACCTTGTGTGCAGTTCTATCTCCCGCATGGTGTCCTCCGTAGGCCTCGGAGTGACACTTCTGTAGGATCTGTCCCTGTTCATGTTCAGGTACACAACGCCTAATAACACCATCTACTCCTTCCTTATAAAGCTGAGGATCGTCCCAAAAGTAATGTCTCAAGTCAAAGAAGAATTTCTTCTTTTGCTGGTATGTGAAACTAGGTGGTATATATTTGGCAACGATGTAGTTTGCATAATCAGCATACCACGGTGCACTACATGAAGCATTGATGACATTCATTTGCTCATTAGGAAAGCTATCATCAATAGGTTGTGGGTCATCAAGAACGTTCTCCAACCTAGACAAGTTATCTGCTACTGGGTTATCAACACCCTTCCTGTCGACAACGTGCAAATCAAATTCTTGTAGCAAGAGAACCCATCTGATAAGTCTAGGTTTAGCGTCTTTCTTCTCCATGAGGTACTTAATAGCAGTGTGATCAGTATGAATAGTGACTTTGGAATCAACTATGTAAGACCTGAACTTTTCACATGCGAACACGACTGCTAAAATTCCTTTTCCGTAGTAACATAGTTTATTTGGGCACTGTCTAGAGTTTTACTATCATAGTGAATAACATTCAACTTCTTATCAACTCTTTTCCCTAGAACAGCACCAATATCATAATCACTAGCATCACACATGATTTCAAAAGGTAACTTCCAATTAGATGGTTGACAATAGGTACAATTATCAAGGCCTTCTTAAGTATTTCGAAGGCTTCCTCACAATCATCATAAAAAACAAAAGGAATATCCTTTTGCAAGAGATTGGTAAGAGGCCTAGAAATCTTAGAGAAGTCTTTAGTGAACCTACTATAGAAACCAGCATGACCAAGGAAACTTCTTATACCTTTGATATCTGTGGGGTATGGCATTTTATCGATAGCATCAACCATAGCCTTATCGACTTCAATACCTCTTTCAGAAATTTTATGTCCTAAGACGATGCCTTCATTAACCATAAAGTGGCACTTCTCCCAATTCAAGACAAGATTGGTGTCTTTACATCTTTGTAAGACTCGATCAAGGTTGCTGAGGCAATCATCAAAAGAAGACCCGTAAACGAAGAAGTCATCCATGAAAACCTCAACAATCTTTTCACAAAAGTCAGAGAATATAGCCATCATACATCTTTGAAAGGTGGCAGGTGCATTACATAAACCAAAAGGCATACGTCTATAAGCAAAGGTACCGAAAGGGCAGGTGAAAGTGGTTTTCTGCTGATCAGCTTGTGCAACTCGTATCAGAGAGAAACCAGAATAACCGTCTAGAAAGCAGAAGTGTGTGTGTTTAGACAGTCTTTCTAGCATTTGGTCGATAAAAGGTAAAGGGTAATGATCTTTCCTAGTGGCTTTATTCAATTTCCTAAATCGATCACCATCCTATAGCCAGTAATAATCCTCTATGGGATCAATTCATCCTTATCCTTAGGGATAACGGTAATGCCTCCCTTCTTAGGGACGCAATGCACCGGACTCACCCAATCGCTATGAGCAATAGGATTGGTAATACCTGCTTCCATGATCTTTAGTATTTCTTTTCTCACAACCTCTTTCATCTTAGGATTTAATCTCCTTTGATGATCAGCAACTAGTTTGGAATCAGGATCAGTTTTAATCTTGTGCTCGCATAGAGTGGGACTAATGCCCTTAAGATCATCAAGAGTATATCCAATAGAGCACGGTGCTTCCTCGGAGTTTTTAGTAACTTCTTTTCTTCATGCTCTGAGAGGCTAGCACTAATAATAACAGGATATATCTCTTTTTCATCAAGATAAGCATACTTAAGAGTATCAGGCAACTGTTTAAGCTCGAACAAAGGATCACCCTTTGGTGGAGGTGGATCCCCAAGCAGTTCAACATGCAGATTATTCTTAAGGATAGGATATTGTTCTAAGACAACTCTATCTATTTCATCCCTTTCATCCATATGCATATCATTTTCATGCTCAAGCAAGTATTGCTCTAAGGGATCAGTAGGAGGCACGACAATAGATGCTGTCATGGGTATAAGTCTGACGGTAGATGTGTAGGGTACGAAAGGATGGGCAGAGCCTTAGCTACGGCGAGGTTGTATGAGTTCAGGCCCCTCTTCGGTGGAGGTAAAAGACCTACGTCTCAGTGCTCTTGGGAGCTTGATGTCGAGTGGAATATGGATTACAGTGAATTGCTAACCCCTGTACCAGTGGGGAAGGGCGACTTATATAGAGTGCGCTGCCCTTCACAACGGTTCGGTGCGCAGGGGTAGAGTAGTGGTGATTAAATGTCTACGTTACAGGTAACGTATGCCTTAAATGCTAATAAAGGTACATGAAAGCATATGACCGTTGCCCTCCAGGGGGGTTACGATGTACAGAGTGGAATCTAGTCGGTACGTTTGATATGCTCCGAATGCTCATTTCCGACTAGATGATGGAGGAATCGTCACCGACTGGATGATGGAGGAAACGTCACCGACTGGATGAAGGGAAGTCCTTAATTTAGTCGGAACTGACTAAGGGCCTTGTCCCTTATGAAGGGTAGTCTTTGGGTAGGACCTATAGGGCAGGCCTATGACCCTACCCTAGGACTATAACCCCATCATTAGTCGCCGAATGGATCGGGGTTGGAACGACGAAGCGACGCTTGGAGTACGGATCCGACTGGTATGGATGCGACTTTGGCGTTATTTGCCTCGATCCATTTTATCCTCTTGACCAGTGATCCCAGTGGATATATCTGTGAAACGAACCATCAGAAACCGAGTGTTACCGTGGAATCTTTTGACGTGACCGGTCAACTGACAGCGGCGGATTTTCTGGGATCCTCAAATTTCGGTTGCCGCGCGCTCAGCGGGGATGACGACATCGTCATCGAGTAGTATTTGTCGCAGCAACCGGTCGGGGGATAAGATTTCAGGGCCACCTTCTAGTGACCCAGTCGGAACCTTATTTAAACCTTCCCAGCGAGGGTTTCTCGTTGCACTCGCGTGATAACTCGCACTCTCCCCGCTTCTCCCGTGACTTCCTGCGCATCCCAAGCTCCTTCCTTCTCCTCCTCCCTCACGGATCTGCAACCTCCACCATGACGAAGGGGCAGACGAGCAAGTTTGAGGCGCGGACGAAGAAGGCGGCGGCTCCTGCTCAGCGGCGGCAGCGAGCACTGCCGGCGGGTTGGATCCAGGGGGATTTCCTCCCCTCCACGGTGACGGCGGCGAACATGCTGGAGCTGGTGGAGCAAGGCCTGATCGAGAACAAGTCGTGGAGACTGCCGGCGGAGGGCAAGACGGAGCCGGCGCCTCAGGAGGATGAGCGCGTCCTACTGCTCAGTCACGTGTACCGAGGCTTCTCTCTGCCTCCTCATCCCTTCTTCAGAGGTATAATGAACCACTTCGGGGCGCAGCTCCACCATTTTCCTCCCAACGCAATAGCTCATCTCTCTGCCTTCGTCGTGCTTTGCGAGTGTTTTATCGGTTGCCCTCCTCATTGGGGGCTCTTTAAGCACATCTTCTCCGCTAGATCCCAAACCATCAAAAGACTTAGCCAGTCGGACGACAAAACTCATCTCCTCCAGCGCTGCGGAGGCTTAGGCTTCCAAAAGAAAAGCAAAAGTAGCTATCCCGCTCTTCAGTTGTCTGAATCTGTTAGGAACTCGCAGTCGACTTGGTTCTACTGCCAGGACGTCGCTTGTTCGAATGCTGCAACGGGACTGCCCCCTTTTAGCTTAAACCGACCGGCTCCACCTAGGCAGCTTGCGCTCACGAAGATGGAAAAGATCCAGATTCAGCCTCTAGTCGACGCGCTGGTAGATGTCGTCCGCAAAGGAGTCACCGACATAGATTTGCTGGAGGTTTTTCTGGGTCGGCGTATCCAGCCTTTGCAAGCTCGACACCACGCCATGTGGCACTACACGGGGCCTGAGGACTCCACTCGGACTCACCCCGAGTGCGTGACCGGGGAGGTTGTGACGGCGTGGGTCCGCGCCATCACACGCGCCTGCGATAACCCCAGAGGAGCCCGATGAGTGAAGCCCTTCCGCGCGGACAACCCTCCTCCGAATGAGGTGAGAATACCTTTCCGGGTGCTTACAATTCCCTTATATTTGCCACTTTTTCTTGCATAACTGTCTGACGTCTGATGTTGTCGACTGTATCTTGTGCAGGCGTGGACCAACTGGTATTCCCTAGTCAAGAACGGGAATCCGGCTAAGGAAGAGGAAGGTAGCCAGGAAGGCAGCGTGGAGAGCGCCGAGTATGTCTCAGACAGCGGGGAGACGGAGGAGGAGTGTGAAGAAGAGGAGGGGGAAGGTGAGGAATAGAGCTCGCCACCCCCACAACCAGAACCTCGAACTAAGCGCCGTCACGAACCCGTGACTTCATCGGCTCCTCCAGCGGCTCCGAGTGCCCCGTCAGCTCCCGTGACTCCGTCGGCTCCTCCAGCGGCCCTGAGTGCCCCGTCACCTCCTCCCGTGGTTCCGAGCGCCTTGCCAGCTACTCCCGTGGCTCCGAGTGCTCAGAGCACAAAGAGGACCAGGGACGCTGCTCCTGAACCTGCGGGCCAACCTTCCAAGGTGGCCAAACCGAGTGGATCCAAACCTCGGAAGGCTTTGCCGCGGATGAGGATCGTTGTTCCCGTTGCTTCAACGTGAGTGTTATGTTCTCTTATCTTCTCTCAGTATTTGATTGAACTCATGTTTATTGGTCGAGTGGATTTTACTCGACAGAGCTGCTACTTCCGCCACTTCTCCGCCATGCCAGGAAGGCGATCCCATGGATACGGACAACGTTGCCACATCCCAGCAAGGTACGTCGTGACGACTCCGAGAGCCCAAATTATTGTTTTGCGAATTCTGTCTTTGATCTTGCCTTTTTTCTATGGTCTCACGTCGTTCAGTCGGGCTTCCTTCAGAGGTGATTCACGTGGAGGAGGACGACCAGCAGAGGTCCGAGCAAGCTGCGGTGCCTGTCCTTGAGGCTGTTCCATCTGCTACTACTCCCGCCATGGACGCGCCGCCAGCCGAGACGATGTCGTCGACTGAAACGGCGCTCATCGGTGCTGAGCCGACTAGAGCAGGACTTGGGATGCCCAAGGAGTCTCTTGTGCTGCCAGGTCCGTCGACCGTCCAGTACGACGCCCAACGCCTCCCGGAAGATCAGGTGGGAGCTGCCAAGGGGGCCATGGTGCAGGCGGAGTTGATGGCGGGTGATGCCAAGAGAGTGTACGACTCCATCGCATCTATGTAGAAGCGAAGCTCGGAACTCCGGGAAGATATCCGAGTAAGTGGGCTAGTAAGTATTTACTTTCCTCTTGTAACCCACTAGGTGTTTAAGCAATATACTCGGATGCAGTATGATTATTTTGCAGTGGGTTCACTCTTAGTGAACCCAGTGGGTGTAGTCCCCGAGACTTCTGTCGAGTGCTTGCACCGGCAGTTGTCTTTATATACATTTTCTTTAACTTGATCAGATCAAAACTAATCTATTGAAATGTTATCGGTGAGGGCACTCCGAGTGCACCTACTGGAAGTAGTCCCCGAGAGTAATTTTACTCAGGTCGGGTAGTAGTAGCCTCTTAGGCTTGTTTTTGTTATGTAACTCAATAGGGCGGACCTGTTTGAGCTTCATGGCAGTGGGGTCACTCTTAGTGAACCCACTGGGTGTAGTCCCCGAGGCCGCTGTCCACTACTTGCGTCGGCAGGGGTCTGAAGAACTTCAAGCTTTTATTGTTGTCCTTGTTGAATTTGTCTGATCTTCTCTTGGCTCTGATTTGCAGAAGACTTGCGAGATGGGATCAGCGTACAACGCTCTGAAGGCTGAAAAGGTTCAGCTTGCTGCGGAACAAGAGGCAGCTCTTCATGACTTGGCTGGTGTGAAGGGCGCTCTGGCTGAACGAGAGAAGTCCTTGGAGGAGTCCCGTGAGGCGAACAAGGCATTGGTGGCCGAAATGGAGAAAATGGGGAAACAAAGGACCGAGCTGATGGGACAGATGAAGGTGATGAACAGGCGGTGCATAGCACAGGAGAAGTACGTCAGTGACTGGGCCAGGAAGATGATTGCGCTTCTCGGTGGTAAGTTTTGTTTTTCCGAGTGCTTCTTGACTGTGTATTTCATTCTGCGCTTACTTTCTGCTCGTCTTGTGTTTACAGATTTTTGTATGGACGCTAAAGCTGAAGCAGCTGACATTGAGCGCTCGGTTATTCCGAACGTTCCACTCGGCGAGGACGCCAATCGAGACATGCTCCGAGCGCACATTCGCCTGCGCAAAGTTGGACCTTTCATAGGTCGACTGAGAGAGGTCGTCGGCCGAATCGACAAGGAGCTGTGGCCTGAAGACGAGTCCCGGCAAGAGATGGAAGGGTTGATGACTCGGTTGCAGGACGTCCCGAACCAAGTGCAGGCGTGGAAGAAGTCTGCTGCTCGCTGTGGTGCGGACGTGGCGCTGTCGCTGGTCCGAGTGCACTGCAAGGAGGCTCGCGAAGAGAAGTTGAAGGCGCTGCAGGTCGCCAACACCAAGAAGCTTCGATTCGAAGATTTCATGGAGACCTTCCTTGAGAGCGCCACTCGTATCTAAGTCCCCGAGTGCGACGTTTAGTGCACACTCGGAGAAAATTAGTACTTAGGCGATTCTTGATCGCAGCTAAGTCCTCGAGTGCGACGTTTAGTGCACACTCGGAGAAAATTAGCACTTAGGCGATTATTGATCGCAGCTAAGTCCCGGAATGCGACGTTTAGTGCACACTCGGAGAAAATTGGTACTTAGGCGATTCTTGATTGCAGCTAAGTCCCCGAGTGCGACGTTTAGTGCACACTCGGAGAAAAATTAGTACTTAGGCGATATTTGATCGCAGCTAAGTCCCCGAGTGCGATGTTTAGTGCACACTCGGAGAAAATTAGTACTTAGGCGATTCTTGATCGCAGCTAAGTCCCCGAGTGCGACGTTTAGTGCACACTCGGAGAAAATTAGTACTTAGGCGATTCTTGATCGCAGCTAAGTCCCCGAGTGCGACGTTTAGTGCACACTCGAAGAAAATTAGTACTTAGGAGATAATTGATCGCAGCTAAGTCCCCGAGTGCGACGTTTAGTGCACACTCGGAGAAAATTAGTACTTAGGCGATTCTTGATCGCAGCTAAGTCCCCGAGTGCGATGTTTAGTGCACACTCGGAGAAAATTAGTACTTAGGCGATTCTTGATCGCAGCTAAGTCCCCGAGTGCAACGTTTAGTGCACACTCGGAGAAAATTAGTACTTAGGCGATTCTTGATCGCAGCTAAGTCCCGGAGTGCGACGTTTAGTGCACACTCGGAGAAAATTAGTACTTAGGCGATTCTTGATCGCAGCTAAGTCCCCGAGTGCGACGTTTAGTGCACACTCGGAGAAAAATTAGTACTTAGGAGATTCTTGATCGCAGCTAAGTCCCCGAGTGCGATGTTTAGTGCACACTCGAAGAAAATTAGTACTTAGGCGATTCTTGATCGCAGCTAAGTCCCCGAGTGCGACGTTTAGTGCACACTCGGAGAAAATTAGTACTTAGGCGATTCTTGATCGCAGCTAAGTCCCCGAGTGCGACGTTTAGTGCACACTCGGAGAAAATTAGTACTTAGGAGATTCTTGATCGCACCTAAGTCCCCGAGTGCGACGTTTAGTGCACACTCGGAGAAAATTAGTACTTAGGCGATTCTTGATCGCAGCTAAGTCCTGGAGTGCGACGTTTAGTGCACACTCGGAGAAAATTAGTACTTAGGCGATTCTTGATCGCAGCTAAGTCCCCGAGTGCGACGTTTAGTGCACACTCGGAGAAAATTAGTACTTAGGCGATTCTTGATCGCAGCTAAGTCTCCGAGTGCGACGTTTAGTGCACACTCGGAGAATATTAGTACTTAGGTGATTCTTGATCGCAGCTAAGTCCCCGAGTGCGACGTTTAGTGCACACTCGGAGAAAGTTTGTGCTTAGGCGATTCTGGATCGCAGCTAAGCTCCCTAGTGCGACGTTTAGTGCACACTCGGAGAAAGTTAGTCCTTAGGCGATTCTGGATCGCAGCTAAGTTTTTTTTTGAGACCGGAGTCTGTGACCGCGGAAGAATTTTGAATCAGCAAAAACTCAATCTGCTTTGTATTACTTCAATGATACTTGTTCTTTACATTGCTTCAGTCGACGGTCATGTGAAAAGCGCTTCAGGAGATCTCCGTTCCATGCTCGCGGCTTGTCCGTTTCCCTGTCGAGGTTGTAGAGTCGGTATGCTCCATTGTTCAGCACCTTGGAGATGATGAAGGGTCCTTCCTAGGCGGGAGCCAACTTGTGAGGTCTCTGCTGATCCACTCGAAGCACCAGGTCGCCTGCTTGGAATGTACGACTCCTGATGTGTCGCGCGTGAAAACGCCGCAGATCTTGTTGATAAATGGTTGAGCGAGTCAGTGCCATCTCGTGCTCCTCCTCTAGAAGATCCACTCTGTCTTGCCTTGCTTGCTCTGCTTCAGCTTCGGAGAAGAGTTCAACTCGTGGAGCATTGTGAAGCAAATCACTCGGAAGGACTGCCTCTGCCCCGTAAACGAGGAAGAACGGGGATCGCCCTGTAGATCTATTTGCGGTTGTGCGGAGACCCCACAGCACCGAAGGCAGATCGGTGACCCATGCGCGAGCAGCATGTCCCACTTCTCGCAGGAGTCGAGGCTTCAAACCTTGCAGAATAAGTCCATTCGCCCGTTTTGCTTGCCCATTTGTTTGGGGATGCGCCACAGATGCAAAATCCACTCGGATACCTTGGCCCGTACAGAAACCTTTGAATCTGTCCGAGTCAAAGTTTGTGCCATTGTCAGTGATTATGCTGTGCGGCACCCCGAATCTGGAGATGATGTCCCTGACAAACTTGATGGTTGTAAGGGCGTCGAGCTTCTTGATGGGCTTGGCTTCAATCCATTTTGTGAACTTGTCGACTGCCACCAACAGATGTGTGAATCCCCCTTGGCCTGTCCTGAATGGACCGACTGTATCTAATCCCCACACTGCAAACGGCCAAACAAGAGGGATTGTCTTCAACGCGGATGTTGGCTTGTGGGACTTGTTAGAGTAGAACTGACAGCCTTCGCATTTGTCGACCATATCCTTCGCCATTTCATACGCCTGCAACCAGAAGAATCCAGCTCTGAATGCTTTGGCGACGATTGCCCTCGAAGAGGCGTGATGACCACAGGTTCCCGAGTGAATTTCTTCCAGGATTAACTGTCCCTCTTCAGGGGAGATGCATCGTTGAAGAACGCCTGAAACGCTTTCCTTGTACAACTGGCGTCAATGACAGTGAACGACTTTGACCTGCGGACGATCTGTCTGGCTTGGACTTCGTCTTCTGGTAATTATTGCCTCAGGATGTATGCAATGAACGGCACAGTCCAATCGGGGATGATAGCAAGAATCTCCATGATCAAATCAACCACAGCAGGGACTTCGACTTCAGTCGGATCTGTCGAGCTCTTTGGTTGTACTGGCTCCTCTGTGAAAGGATCTTCTTTGACTGAGGGGAGGTGAAGGTGCTCGAGGCAGACGTCACTCGGGACCGGTCTCCGAGTGGATCCAAGTTTCGCCAATTCATCAGCTGCTTGGTTTTTCAGTCGCGGAACATGGTGGAGTTCCAGACCTTCAAACTTTTTCTCGAGCTTCCTCACTGCATTGCAGTATGTGTTCATGGTGGGGTTCCTTACGTCCCACTCCTTCATCACTTGATTAACTACCAAATCTGAATCGTCGTAGACCATCAGGCGACGGACGCCGAGTGCGATGGCCATGCGCAATCCATAAAGGAGAGCCTCATACACTGCCTCATTGTTGGAGGAATCAAAGTGTATCTGCAACACATACTTGAGTTTGTCACCTTTTGGCAATATGATCACAACGCCAGCGCCGGAGCCATTCAACATCTTGGAACCATCGAAGAACATTTTCCAATGAGCCGAGTAGATGTGGGTCGGTTGCTGTTGTTCTACCCATTCTGCTATGAAGTCAGCCAGAGCTTGAGACTTTATAGCTTTCTTGGCCTCGAACTTGATGTCGCAGTATAACATCTCCATCGCCCACTTTGCCACTCGGACCGATGCGTCCCGATTGTGGAGGATTTCCGACAACAGAGCATCAGAAACGACAGACACCGAGTGGTCTTGGAAATAATGAGCCACCTTCTTCGCAGTCATGTAAATCCCGTAGATAAGTTTTTGATAGTGGGGATACCTCTGCTTGGAAGGAGTCAGGACTTCGGAGACATAATACACTGGCCGCTGAACCTTGTATGCTTTGCCTTCTTCTTCGCGTTCGACTGTGAGAACAGTGCTAACGACTTGATTTGTAGCCGCGATGTACAGAAGAAGGGGTTCTTTACTGAGCGGAGCAGTAAGAACCGGCTGGGTGGAAAGTAGGACTTTGAGGTCGTCGAATGCGATTTGGGCTTCGTCTGTCCACTCAAAAGTATCTGATTTCTTCATGAGTCGGTACAGAGGAAGTGCCTTCTCGCCGAGTCGACTGATAAACCTGCTCAAAGCCGCTAGGCAACCTGTGAGCCTTTGAACATCGTGTATTCTGACCGGCCGCTCCATTGGACGATGGTCCCGATCTTTTCAGGGTTGACATCGATCCCTCGTTCGGAAACGAAGAAACCGAGTAACTTTCCTCTGGGAACACCGAATGAACACTTGACTGGGTTGAGCTTGATATCGTACCTACGAAGGTTGGCGAATGTTTCTGCCAAGTCAGTCAGCAGGTCGGAACCTTTGCGTGACTTGACTACGATATCATCCATATACGCCTCCACATTTCAACCGATCTGGTCAAGGAGGCATTTTTGGATCATGCGCATAAAGGTTGCTCCTGCATTCTTCAAACCAAATGGCATAGTGATGTAGCAGAAGCACCCGAATGGGGTGATGAAGGCTGTTTTTAATTCATCGGGGCCATACAGATGGATCTGATGATAGCCCGAGTAGGCATCAAGGAATGACAAATGCTCGCAGCCCGCAGTCGAATCGACAATTTGATCGGTGCGGGGGAGCGGGAAATGGTCTTTCGGGCAGACCTTATTGAGATGCTTGAAGTCGATGCACATTCGGAGAGACTTGGCCTTCTTGGGCACCATGACAACATCGGCAAGCCACTCGGAGTGGTGTACCTCGCGAATGAAGTTGGATACCAAAAGCTTAGCCACCTCTTCTCCGATTGCCTTCCTCTTGTGCCCGACGGACTGACATGCAGTCGGTGCTCAGCCAACTCCCTGGGTACACCTGGCATGTCAGCGGGCTTCCATGCAAAAATGTCCCAGTTCTCACGGAGGAATTGGATGAGCTCGGCTTCCTATTTAGGATCGAGGGTGGTGGAGATGTTCGTCGGAGCAGCGGTGTCGTCCGTTGGGTGGATGCTGACCCTCTTCGTCTCTCCCGCCGACTGGAATGCGGACTCTGAAGCTGGCTTCTTCGAACGCATCAAGTCAGCGGGGTCGACTATCTTCTTGTAATCGTCGAGCTCGAGGACAGCCATCTGTTGATCGGCGATCCTCGATCCCTGCTGCAGACACTCCTCGGCCCGCTGCCGATTGCCTATGATAGTGATCACACCTTTTGGGCCTGGCATCTTCAGCTTCAGGTACACGTAACATGGACTGGCCATGAAACGCGCATACGCCGGGCGGCCTAGAATCGCGTGGTACGCACTCTGGAAGTCCACCACCTCGAACGTCAGTTTCTCCTTGCGGAAGTTCTTGTCAGAGCCGAAGACGACGTCCAACGCGATCTGGCCGAGTGACTTTTCGTCCGGGGACGACTCCATGGAACTGCATGCTGCTCTCGCTAAGTTTAGACATCAGAATGCCCATCCCCTTAAGAGTGTCAGCGTACATGATGTTCAAGCCGCTGCCGCCGTCCATAAGGACTTTGCGCAGTCGGACTCCTTCCACCACCGGGTCGACGACCAGGGCCTGCCTCCCTGGGGTGGGTACGTGTGCTGGATGATCCGACTGGTCAAAGGTGATCACAGTCTGAGACCATTTGAGGAACGTGGGGTTGGTCGGGGTGGCCATATTCACCTCCCTGTTCACCAACTTCAGTCGACTCTTGCTTTCAACGTCAGCAAAAATCATCAGCATGGCATGGACTTGGGGGAACGGATCCTCCTTGTCCTCCTCATCCTGTTCATTGTCCTTTTCACTCGGCTGCGCTTCGCCGAACCCCTGGATCAGGAGGCGACACTACCGAGTGGTATGCTTCGGGAATATGGCATTGCCCTCTTCATCCATCTTCGTGTGGACTGGACATGGCTGGTCCAGGATGTGGTTTCTGAACTGCTTTTTCTTGGGGGTGAACTGAGCCTTCCCCTTGCCCTTGAACTTGGCATTGGTAACGGTTGCGGCCTCTGCCTGCGGAGTGGACGGAGCTTTCTCCTTCTGCTTCCGAGTGCTGTTCCCATCTCCATCAGCGGCTGTCTTGTGCTTGCCGCTACGAATGCGGTCCTCTTCTTCGCCATTTGCATAGCGTGCCGCTATCTCCATCATCTTGCTCATGGAGATTTCGCCTGCTCGACCGAACTTCAGGTACAGATCTCTGTACCGCACGCCTGCCTTGAAGGCGCAGACTGCTTGGTGCTCTGTGACGTTCTCCACCGTGTGGTAGAGGGTTGTCCAACGCTGGATGAAATCGCGCAGGGGCTCATTCTGCTTCTGGACACAGTTCTGGAGCTCCACGAGATCAGCAGGGCGTTTGCACGTCCCCTGGAAGGTCCTGATGAAGACTCGGGCCAGATCGGCCCAGCTGTAGATGGTTGAAGGAGCCAACTAGTACAGCCACGCTTGTGCCGAGCCGTCGAGCATCAGGGGGAGATGTTTCATGGCGACCTGGTCGTCTCCACCGCCGATCTGGACTGCCACTCGGTAGTCGTCCAGCCACATTTCTGGCTTGGATTCTTGTGTAAACTTGCTGATCCCCGTCGCCAATCGGAAGTTGGGAGGGATGTCAGCCGAACGGATGGCTCGACTGAAACACTCGGGGCCATAGGCGATGGTCCTGCTTCCACTCGGATGGTCTACATCGTGACCATCGCGGTGGGCCCAGCCCCTGTCGACCCTCCTCTGGGCGATATATCCTCTTGCGTCAGGCCTTGGATCATAAGTGTCACCGACCGAACGCCGATCATCATGATGTCGGGGTCCGTAGGGCCCACCCCACGGAGGGGTGCGTGAACGGCGACGATCTTCGGGATTCATGGAACGGCTGCCTCCCCTGTGTCGCTGATGAGAACCGGGGCTGTGAACTGACCGGTGCGTGTTCGCGCGAACGGAACTATTGTGGATCCTGTTGTGCGACTCAGAGACCGCCGAATTTTGCTGCTGCGCCGTGTGCAGCAGGGCACGGATCTGCTCGATCCCTCTGCCAGCCTCTAAATTAGTCGGCTGGAGGGAATCGTCTATCTTGGCGGCGGCGGCCAGGTTGAGGACGGGTGTGCGGAACACCTCCACGTTGCTCTGACGAGTGCGCCGACTGGCAGAACGGCGGGGCTAACGGCGAGCGCCGGAGGTTTCGTCGATCTCGTGCTCGTTCCGGCCGGTTTGGCGGGGACTTTCATGGGAGTTGGCCATGTGCACTTCGGCTGCAAGCCCGCGACCCACGTACTCGGAAGGAAACTCAGTCGGAACTGAGTCCGAGCGCTGGGACGGCGGTGCTACTACAACCGACTCGAGGACCACCACTTGTGAAGACGCGCTCTGGCGCGCCTGGGTGTGTTGCACCCAACGCTGGAGCCGCGGACGGCGAGACCGCTTGTTGCGGCGCGCGATAGGGGCGAAGATCGACACCGTAGCCGACTGCTGGAGAAGAAGGATGCCGCGGGCGCCGACACGGAAGTGCGTAGCCCCGCGACTGGGGAGCGCCTCGATGTCGAGAGGAGCATCCCAAAGCCATGCCGAATCATCGACGGTGAAGGAGAGAGCGCCGAAGAGGATCTCATGACCCATGCACAAATCTCTACCGGACGACATGATGAAAATATGTAGTCGCAAACTCGCCGAAAAGTCGCTTAGACGCCTGCCCCACGGTGGGCGCCAACTGTCGTGGGTATAAGTCTGACAGTAGATGTGTAGGGTACGAAAGGATGGGCAGAGCCTTAGCTACGACGAGGTTGTATGAGTTCAGGCCCCTCTACGGTGGAGGTAAAAGCCCTACGTCTCAGTGCTCTTGGGAGTTTGATGTCGAGTGGAATATGGATTACAGTGAATTGCTAACCCCTGCACCAGTGGGGAAGGGCGACTTATATAGAGTGCGCTGCCCTTCACAACGGTTCGGTGCGTAGGGGTAGAGTAGTGGTGATTAAATGTCTACGTTACAGGTAATGTATGCCTTAAATGCTAATAAATGTACATGAAAGCGTATGACCGTTGCCCTCCAGGGGGGTTACGATGTACAGAGTGGAATCCAGTTGGTACGTTTGATACGCTCCGAATGCTCATTTCCGACTGGATGATGGAGGAATCGTCACCGACTGGATGATGGAGGAAACGTCACCGACTGGATGAAGGGAAGTCCTTAATTCAGTCGGAACTGACTAAGGGCCTTATCCCTTATGAAGGGTAGTCTTTGGGTAGGACCTATAGGGCAGGCCTATGACCCTACCCTAGGACTATAACCCCATCAGAAGCTAAGGCAATAGTTTCAACCTTACTAGGCAACTCCTTTTCATGAGGTTGTCTACCAAACTTGGAGAAATTGAACTCATGTGACACACCTTCAAAGCCAACAGTGATAGTTTGCTTCTCACAGTCAATATGAGCATTGACGGTATTGAGAAAAGGTCTACCAAATATGATGGGACAGAAGCTATCTTGTGCGGTAGCAAGAACGTGGAAATCAGCAGGATACTTCGTTTTACCGCACAAGACTTCAACATCCCTAACAATTCCCACAGGGCAGATAGTATCTCTATTGGCAAGCTGAATAGTGACATCAATAGGCTCTATCTCAATAGGTGCAATCTCGTCTTTGATTTCATCATATAAGGATTGAGGTATTGCACTAACACTAGCACCCACGTCACATAAACCATGATAGCAATGATCTCCTATCTTAACAGAAACAACATGCGTCCCAACAACAGGCCTATGTTTGTCTCTAGCGTGAGGTTTAGCAATTCTAGCAGCATCTTCACAGAAGTGAATATTATGTCCCTCAACATCGTCGGACAGGAGATCTTTGATAATAGCAATGCTAGGTTCAAATCTAATTTGCTCAGGGGGTGTAGGTGCTCTAATATAGCCTCTACGTATCACAATTGAAGCTTTAGAATGATCCTTTATCCTAACAGGGAAAGGTGGTTTCTCAATGTAAGCACTGGGAACAACATGATCATTATTGGCAATGACTCTCTCCTCAACTAGATTGGGTTTAACTACATTGACTTCTAAAGGAGGATGATATTTAAACCACTTCTCTTTGGGGAGATCAATATGAGCAGCAAATGATTCACACAAAGAAGCTACTCTCTCACAATCAAGTCCATACTTAGCGCTAAAATCACAAAAAGTATTTGTTTCAACAAAGGATTTAACGCAATCAAACTTGAAATTCATACCTGACTCTTTACCTTCTTCAAGCTCCCAATCTTCAGAGTTGCATTTAATTCTCTCCAATAAATTCCATTTGAAGTCAATATCTCTCTTCATAAAAGAACCGGTACAAGAAGTGTCAAGCATGGTGCGATCATCTTGAGAAAGTCGAGCATAGAAGTTCTGAATGATAATTTCTCTCGAGAGCTCATGATTGGGGCATGAATATAACATTGATTTAGCCTCCCCCAAGCTTGAGCGATGCTTTCTCTGTCACGAGGCCAAAAATTACAAATATAATTCCGATCACGATGTACTAAATGCATAGGACAAAACTTTTGATGAAATTCCAATTTCAACCGATTGTAGTTCCATGATCCAGTATCATCACATAGCCTATACCATGTCAACGCCTTATCCTTCAAAGATAAAGGAAAGACATTCTTCTTGACCTCATCCTCGGGCAAACCTGCAACCTTAAATAAACCACAAACTTCATCTACATAGATTAGATGCAAGTCTCGATGTCATGTTCCATCTATTGTAAAAGGATTAGCCAACAGTTTCTCAAGCATACCCGAAGGAAATTCAAAGCAAATATTTTCAGTAGGTGCAGCAGGTTGAGGAGCAACTATTTGTGCTTCCGTTCGAGGTGAAGATACCCCGAACAAGCCCCTCAAAGGATTAGTATCCATAGTGACAAGTGACAATAAATTTCAGCACACTATATGAATGTTTCCTTACCAAGTTCCACTTACCAAAGGCACTACACTCCCCGGCAACAACGTCAGAAAAGATGTTGATGACCCACAAGCATAGGGGATCAATCGTAGTCCTTTCGATAAGTAAGAGTGTCGAACCCAACGAGGAGCAAAAAGATTTGACAAGTGGTTTTCAGCAAGGCAAAATCTGCAGGCACTGAAATTATCGGTAACAAGTAGTTGTGTGGTGAGATGATTCGTAGCAAGCAACAAGTAAAAAAAGTAGCAACGGTGCAGCAAAGTGGACCAATCCCTTTTGTAGCAAGGGACAAGCCTGGACAAAGTCTTATAGGAGGAAAAACGCTCCCGAGGACACACGGGAATTTCTGTCATGCTAGTTTTCATCATGTTCATATGATTCGCGTTCGTTAATTTTATAGTTTGATATGTGGGTGGACCGGTGCTTGGGTACTGCCCTTACTTGGACAAGCATACCACTTATGATTAACCCCTCTCGCAAGCATCCGCAACTACGAATGAAGAATTAAGACAAAGTCTAACCATAGCATTAAACTAGTGGATCCAAATCAGCCCCTTACGAAGCAACGCATAAACTAGGGTTTAAGCTTCTATCACTCTAGCAACCCATCATCTACTTACTACTTCCCAATGCCTTCCTCTAGGCCCAAATAATGGTGAACTGTTATGTAGTCGACGTTCACATAACACCACTAGAGGAAAAACAACATACAACACATCAAAATATCGAACGAATACCAAATTCACATGACTATTATTACCATGACTTATCCCATGTCCTCAGGAACAAAAGTAACTACTCACAAAGCATAATCATATTCATGACCAGAGAGGTAATGAGTAGCATCAAGAATCTGAACATAAACTCTTCCACCAAATAATCCAACTAGCATCAACTACAAGGAGTAATTAACACTACTAGCAAACTTACAAGTACCAATTGGAGTCGCGAGACGGAGATTGGTTACAAGTGATGAACTAGGGTTTGGAGATGAGATGGTGCTGACGAAGATGTTGATGGTGATGATTCCCCTCCGATGAGAGGAGTGTTGGTGATGATGATGGCAACGATTTCCCCCTCCGAGAGGGATGTTTCCCCGGCAGGATCGTCCTGCCGGAGCTCTAGATTGGTTCTGCTCAAGTTCCGCCTCGTGGCGGCGGCGAATCCTCGAAAAAGCCTCCTCCTGATTTTTTGCTGGACGAAACCCTTCATATAGCAGAAGGGGGAGCCAGATGGCCAGGTGGGTGCCCACAAGCCCCCTAGGCGCGGCCAGGGGGGTGGCCGCGCCTAGCAGGCTTGTGGCCACCTGCTGGCGCCCCTCTGGCACTTTTTCGGCCCATTATTTTTTTATAAATCCCGAAAAATATCATCGTTGATTTTCACGCTGTTTGGAGTTGCGTAAAATAGGTATCTCAAACTTGCTCCTTTTTTAGGCCAGAATTCCAGCTGCCGGCATTCTCCCTCTTCATGTAAACCTTGCAAAATAAGAGAGAAAACGCATAAGTATTGTATCCTGAAGTGAAATAACAGCCCAAAAAGCGATAAATAACAACATGAAAGCATGATGCAAAATGGACGTATCAGGGACCACCTAGATTCTTGTTTTAGGATAAAGCTCATCTGGCAAGGCCCAACATTGGTACTATATTTGCCCAACATAATAATTCTGTTAATATTGAAAGCGTACGGAGTTAGCGCTACACGAGGAGTAATTCTACATAATACAGGGGGGCCACTGCTGATGGTGATGGTCCAAAACAAAGCCATTTGCGGGTCCAACCCGGGGCAACTCGGGAGATTTCTATCACCGCCACTGTACGCTGTGCTTATCCATCGTGTCATAAGAACGAGATACACGGCTCCTATCAGGATCGTCGACACGTCGGACGGCCTTGCTGGACTTATTTTACCTTTATCAAGCGTCTTGTGCGAGGGATTCCGAGGAGGCTTTGAGCTAAACTCGAGGTTGAGGTTTTCCAATAGGGATCCGAGGAGATCATGGGTTTCCCTGATTGAGGTCATTCCGTCGCAGCGTGTGGTAGTTTGTGATGGACTAGTTGGAGCACCCCTTCAGGGTTAAATCTTTCAAAAAGCCGTGCCCGCGGTTATGTGGCAACGTGGAAACTTTGTTTAACATTGGTTCTAGATAACTTGAAGTGAGCTTAATTAAAACTTGCCAACTGAGTGCGTAACCGTGACTGTCTCTTTCGCAAGCTCCTTCTCCGATCGAGGACACGGTGGGGTTATGTTTGACGTCAGTAGGTGTTCAGGATCATTCATTTGATCACCAGTAGTTCACGTCTGTCGGGGATATACCCCGCAGTGTAACCCAGCTTGGAGTATGAACCGCCAAGGACTTGGCGACTCACCGGCGACTCAGCAGTGACCTGGCGGGCGACTCATACTTGTCCCCACAAGCGACTTAGATAAATGACGAAGGCTCAAGGCCCGGCGTACACCCTGGCATAAGGCGACTCATAGAGAGGCTAGGAGGGCCGACTGACATAGAAGGCCCAAGAAGAGAAAAGACTCCCGTAAGAAGGAAACAAGACTTGGATTATGATTCAAGAGAGACTAGTCCTATTCCTATTCCTAGTAGGACTCTACATGTAAACCTACCCCTTCCACCTATATAAGAAGAGGTTAGGCGCCCCAAGAGGGACAAGATTCACAACTTAGATCTAGTCAAGACAAATCATGAGATAGACAGATTAGACACCCACGAGATTAGAGGTGGCGAGTCTGCACTCTTGTAATCGAGATCATCATCTTCATCAATGCAACACAAGCAAGACGTAGACTTTTACCTCCATCGGAGGGGCCGAACCTGGTTAACTCGCGTCTCTCAATTCCGACCAACCCTTCAAGCCGCCACATGGTTGCGATGGCCTCACACCTAAGTTCTCTCACGAGAACATCTGCCGTGACAAAACAATGCAGTTGGCGCCCACCGTGGGGCCACGCACGGTGAAGTTGTGTTCTTGAAGGGATCTCTCCTAGGAATCGAGAAGCTTATGATTGATTGGATGAAGAAGAGCCGGCAAGTCAATTATTGAGCAATCAAATTATGACTATGATATGAGTTCGAGATGAGAAAATTAGGGTTGCATGGTGCGTCGCGTCACTCGGCGACCCGTCGAAGTGAGACTTTCTGTTGCTACATCGCCGAGTTCGACCAGGTTCTGCGTTGCGTTTCCATGCGTGAGATTGAGTGGAAGTGAATTATTTATCGAGATCGGAAGCGGCGGTTTTAGATACGGAGGACCCAAACTTGCTAAGCGGTCGTTTCCCTTGTGTATTGGCTGTGTACTGCTCAAGACTCCAGAAAATCAACGGGTCAAAAAAAAGAAGGGAAGAAGCCATGATCCGAAAACAGATCAGCCGTGGACTCGTCACCACCGCACCCGTGCCGCTCCGGGTCCGCCTCCACCACGCCTCACCCGTGATGGACCAAACCACCCTCCCGCGAGCCAGCGCAGGCCGCGCCTGCCGCCGTTGTGGCTCTCCTCGCATCGCCCCGCTGGTTACGGCCTGAGCCACCTCGCCGGCTCGCCTCCGCTGGCCGACGTGGCTCTGCCCCACTCTTGCTGTGCTGCACCATGCTCAGATCCCACTTCACGCCGTTGCATTGAGTCGGCCTCGACCTGCCTTGGCGCGTCGTTACGCCAGGGCTGCACCAGCCTACATCACCGGCTACGCCGTGAGCCGCCTCGCCCTTGCAGGGCCATCCCCACGCCATCGCATTTCTCTTGCTTCCAGGCACCGGCCATCAGCTGTGCCGTTTCGTGCTACTTCGCCTCCACTGTCGTCGAGCCGGCTCAACTCCACTCACCCGCCTCAACACCGGCCCGCCGTTGGCTTCGACTCGTCGGCCTCGCCCTCCAGCACGCAGAAACACCTCCGCGTGCAGCGCTGCACCTCCACCCTGAGTCGGACTCCATGTGCCGCTGCGTCCGAGCCGCCGTCGCGCCTGCCTTCGCCACAAGTCCGACCTGGAGATGCCTCGCCTCGCTGGCCAGCGCGCGCGTCGCCTGCACCGCTATGGGTTCACACTGTTGCCGCATGGGCCTCCACAACCATAGCTTGAGCCGCCGCGCCGCCTAGTGTCCCGTGGCCACATCACCAGTTTCCTCTTCCTGGCATTGGACACGCTCCGCGTGTTGGACCTCACCAGCTGCGGCGGCCTCGAGCCGTCGGCCGGCGTCATGTTCCCGCGACTGGAGTCGGTGTGGCTGAGCCTACGCAACGTCCGGAATGAGCACCTCCAGGCCGTCGTCAACATGCCGCTGACGCTCCCTGCAATACGCCTCGAGGTGGTCGTGCTCCCGGGAGAAACTACTGCCACAAAAGGCCCAAGGCAAATTCCGTCTGTGTTGTTGTTGCTACTTTCCATCAATCAGACAAAGATATTGTTATTTTGTGACAAGAGAAGTTCCATCTGCACACATGTGAAGGCTAGTACTGTTGAGTACTAGTAGATCAGATTTTTCTACTCATCTTGATTGCGAGAAGGCTACCAGACGTACAAGCTGACTAGGATGATGCACTAGGGTAGTTTGAAAAAAAAATGGATGGAGCGTTCGCGTCGGCTTCATGCATTCCGGTCAACTATCACGTTGGCGCAGGCTGCACTTCTCGATCAATGTCGATACAATGCAATAAAAAGGAGGGAATGAATCCTGCCTATCTAAACTTAATTTGCTTCGTTTGTGTTTATCCGGCAAAAATATCAGGTGCTATCCTTTCTATCTATTTTTTTACATTTTAAAGTATTTTTAAAAACAATTACTCTGTCTCTTGCAATATTTTTTATGCAGGACAATTGTTCAATCAAAGTAGCATTATATCTCGGAGATGGAGCGCGTGTCGTCATTTTTCTGCACCAGTATTCATCTGTGTTGTATTGCTTAACGGACTCGAGCACCGGCTTACAACGCAGTCATCAACTCGCCATCATCGCCGGTTTACAATGACGCGGTCAACTTTCACGTCCGCGCGATCAAAACGGTTTACAATGACGCGGCCAACTCTCACGTCCGCTCGACCAAGACGATTTACAATGACGCGGCCAATTATCACGTCCGCACACCAAGGCGGTTTACAATGCCACGGTTGATTCTCGAGTCCATGCCAAAATGCCACACAACTCTCGCACTCAAGACGTCGCCGTCGCGGTCCGGACGACATCAACATATCGGTGTAGTGCTCGCATGTACGAGCCACCCAAGAGACGGACGCAAGTCGCCGCCCCAATGGTCCGGTTTATATCAACCGTCGGTGCAGTGCTCGCCTGTACGAGTCGCGCAAGAGACGGACGCAAGTCGCTGCCCCAATGGTCCGGTTTATATCAACCGTCGGTGCAGTGCTCGCCTGTACGAGCCGCCCAAGAGACAGACGCAAGTCGCCTCCCCCATGGTCCGGTTTATATCAACATGCCGGTGCAGTGCTCGCCTGTACGAGCCGCCCAACAAACGGACGCAAGTCGCCGCCCTCACGGCCCGAATTACATCAACCTGTCGGTGCAGTGCTCGTCTGTACGAGCCGCCCAACAGAAGGACGCAAGTCGCCACCCTCACGGCCCGGATTACATCAACCTGCCGGTGTAGTGCTTGCCTGTACGAGCCGCCCAACAGAAGGACGCAAGTCGCCGCCCTCACGGCTCGAATTACATCAACCTGCCGATACAGTGCTCACTTATATGAACCACCCAACAGACGTGCGCAACCATCAAGCATTATACCGGCTTGTGTCAAAATCAAGTATGGAGACTCTCAAGCGGCCTCCTTGAGTCGACTTAAGACTCGGGGCTACATGGACATGGCTCGGCGAACTCAACTGGGATGAATAGTTCAAGAATCCCGGGTCATTACACGGAAATTAAGCTGGTCTCGGGGGCTGATGCCTCATCGACGAAATGATTTAACGATCGCCTAAGAAGACAAGTCGCCATGATGCGACCGCCCAAACATGGGTGCCCGGCCTTATTGGCGGATGATTCATAAAGTCATCCAAGCATGGACGCTATCAGTATCAAAGAGCATAAGTCGCCATGCTGCACTTATTTCAAACTGGATACTGGTAAGCCAAAGAGGACCAAAGTTGCCACGTTGCATGGTTCAAACATGGGCGCCTTATATGATTCTGAGGATTAAGCCGGCTTACTTGGGGCTACTAGCTCCCAAGTCGTTTTGCAGTAAGAGCGTATACGCTTCTGCAATCCTATGTCTGGTTTTTTCCCTAATCATAGGTCACTTGGGGGCTTCCTCTCACTGAGATCACCCTGAATACCCTCTTGGCTAGCGAAAAATTAACGCATTACAAATGGTTATACTGGACTGTGTGTTGGACAAATCGCCCCATGGTCCCATGTACTCTTGGCGAGTTATTCCGTTTCTGGACCCTGAACTTGCCTTGGTTAAAACATGAAAGGTACCGGCAAGAGCGAACACATGGAAAATAGACAAATCATTGGTTCACTGAACCTGCTTCACTGAACCTTAACTCGAGCCTGATCACCCGGTCTAAACACAGCTAAGGCAGCTACAATAGCCTCTTGGTGTAGCACTAGAGCCGTACGAGCTCGTCCTACCCGGCGTGACTCACTGAGCCGGTTTATTTAAAATAGCTTGATGCCATACTTATCATATCATATACATGCATCATCTTGCATTGCATCATGCATCATACATACATATCATGTCGGTCTTCAAACCGGGTCAAAGCATAAATTCTTGCAGGAGCAAATAAATCTTTGATAGCCGATATGGCTGGATTTTCATCATGGTTTATCATAACCAGTGTTAAATGATTGGGGTTTTTTAAGCGAGCTCGAAAAAATTGACTATTGTCGAAGAGCCACCCTATCACATATAATGCCGAGTCATCTAATTGACCGGCCATTGGATTTCTTCAACTTGTGCTCTGTAGTAAACTACAACACTTATGGATTTCTCAAGGGATATATTTTCTGGGTTACATTGCAAACTACGGTCAAGGATTTCTTTTATCACAAAGGCATCATCAGCTCATAGAGTGGATATGATTTTATTCTCCATTGGAAGGAATAGTTCCGAGTCGCTGCAGGCACAGAACCCGAAACTTGGGGGCTACATTATTCAAATCAAGATTACATCAAAGTATGAAAGTCCCATGTCACTGCAAGCATGCACCATGACACTTGGAGGCTAATGCAATCCGCTTTTCAAATCATCACATCATCAACAGACCCGGCTATTTCAAGGAGATAAGCCGGCCCTAGGGGGCTACAGTCCGCTCATTGTTCAAGTATGGATTGAAGGAAGGACCGGCTCATCATTTTTTATAATGACCCGGCCCTTGGGGGCTACACATTGCTGCTCAAGGAGAAGAACGTGGAAGTCCTAAGTCGCTGCAAGCGACCGACTCGGCAATTCAGTTGACAAACTGAAAGAGACAAAAGAAAAACTTTGACGAACTTTGTTTGATCTTGTTGTTGCAACTATGTCTAACTCACAACCAGAATTTCAGCAACATCACAATCAAACCACATAAGCAAATGACATCTAGGTCTCATGGTAAACTCATATCAATGGCATAATCAACTAGCGAGCAAATAATAATAAGCCTCAAGTGTCAACACTTCAATCAAAACAACATGAAGCAGTATGAATAGATGGTATCTCGCTAGCTCTTTCTGACACCGCAAAACATAAATGCAGAGCACCTTCAAAGATCAAGGGCTGACTAAACATTGTAATTCAAGGCAATGAAGATCCAGTCATAGTCATACTCAACACAGTTAAAAGCAAAGCATAAAAATGACAGAGGTGCTCTCTAATTGGTGCTTTTGTAAGAGGAGGATGACTCAACAGGAACATAAATAGACAGGCCCTTCGCAGAGGGAAGCATTGATTTGCAGAGGTGCCAGAGCTCAAGCTTTGAAAATAGAGATAATAATTTCGGGTGGCATGCTTTCATTGTCAATGCAATGACTAAGAGTTCTGAAAATCTTCCACGCTACACATGCTATAGGCGGTTCCCAAACAGAAAAGTAAAGTTTTGACTCCCCCACCACCAATCAATCACACTCCACGGCTAGCCGAATCCTCGGGTACCGTCCAAACCAACATAAATCCTGGGGGAGTTTTGTTTGCAATTATCTTTTCGATTTGAGTATGGAACTGGGAATTCCAATTACCGGCCCCTTTCTCGTGAATGATAGTGAATAAACACATATCGAGGATAACACGCCTAGCATGGAAGATACCAATAGCCCCCTCTCACCACATGAGCGGTTCGGGCATGCAAAACAGATTATTTCTTGAAGATTTAGAGAGTGGCACATGCAAATTTACTTGGAACGACAGGTAGATACCGCACATAGGTAGGTATGGTGGACTCATATGGCACAACTTTGGGTTTATGGGAGTGGATGCACAAGCAGTATTCCCGCTTAGTACAAGTGAAGACTAGCAAAAGACTGGGAAGCGACCAACTAGAGAGCGACAACAGTCATCAAAATGCATTGAGATTAACTAACATTGAGTGCAAGCATGAGTAGGACATAAATCACCATGAACATGAACATCATAGAGGCTATGTTGATTTTGTTTCAACTACATGCGTGAACATGCGCCAAGTCAAAAACAAAATAGATCGAGTTCATACCAGCTTTTCCAGGCTTAGTCACTTCATCATATATCGTCATTATTGCCTTTCACTTGCACGACCGAATGATTGTGAACAATAATAAGCGTGCTCGTGCATTGGACTAAAGCTGGAATCTGCAAGCAAACACAAAGGAGAAGACAAAGTAATATGGCTCTTTGAAAGCTAAACATGTATGCATGCAAGAGCCACTAAACATTGTAACCAATATCTTCTACCTTGACCCAAAGAAAAAGAAAACTATCTACACGGGAAAGCTCCCAACAAGCAAAAGAAGAAAAAGGAAACCTTTTTGGTTTTTTCTCAAACTAGACAGACACACGAAAAGAAAACGAGAAAAAGAAAATAAAACTAGCATGGATGATACAGTGGCAACGTGTGAACACCGACTAACAAAGTGAAAGCATAAGCAAGAATGTAAAGTCGGTGAGAACACGTACTCCCCCAAGCTTAGGCTTTTGGCCTAACTTGGTCTACTCCCAAGGACGGTCCTCGCGAAACCCAAAATCATAATCGGGGTTATACGGGAGCGCTGCAGCCACTGCCTGAATAGCTGCCTCACGGAGACGAGCAGCTGTCGCCTCCCTCTCATACTACTCTGCATCTCCTCTGGTTATGTAATATCTCTTTTTTACCTGAAAGTCAAAGAAAGCAGGAGCAGGAAGGGTAATATGGAATACAAGCTGTCGGTTAAATATCAATCGGTATAGGAGAGATCCATCATCCCTCTCAAGGAACTGGTAGCGTGTCATAGCGACGCGGTCAAGGAAAGCTGTATGGAGCGGGGGATCTCCTGCGCGGATGGGTACTCCAAGAAAATTTGCTAGTCGGGTGGCATAGATCCCACCAAAGAAATCCCCATCAATAGCATTCTTATTCAGCCTCCTTGCTATAATAGCTCCCATGTTGAAGCTTTTGTCACCTATCACTGCGCTCTTAAGGATACTAAGGTCGGGTGTGCAGAGGTGACAATGCTCAATCTTGCCATTAATGCATCTCCCTATGAAGAGGGCAAAATAATGCAAGGCAGGAAAATGAATACTCCCCATGGTAGCTTGCGTAATGTTTCTAGTTTCTCCAACCGTAATACCAGCCCCAAAATCTCTAACCGAAGATTTACGAGGATCATTGAGGTTACCCCAAATAGGTATTTTGCAAATTCTACTGAAATCCTATAAATTCATGGTATACGATTTATCATAGAGTTCAAACAGTACCGATGGCTCACGGACAGCTGAAAATTTGAATCTACGAACAAAAGAAGCAGTGAGAGCAACATACTGTTCACATTTATTGGACATGAATTCTTCGAGTCCGACGTTGCGAACAAATGCATCAAACTCATCTTTGAAACATGCCTGAATCATAAATTCATCAGAAGGCCATTCACATGGTTGTACGTGCGCGTCCCTAGGTTGGTAAGGATCAGGCTCCCGAATCGCAAGACGGGGACCTCTCTTGCTTGAGGAACCACCATGATAGTTTCTCTTGAACAACTTCCTTTTCTGAAATTTTCAGTGACCCAAAGGAAAGGTGAACAAGGTTCAACTAAACTTGTAGCAACTACTCCCACAAGTGCCTAGAGACCATATTACACATCAAAACTACTTGGGACCAACTCGAATCAGCATACAAAGCTCAAGAACATGGTCACCAAGGCAGCAAAAATACGCGGAGTATAAGGCACTAGAGCAAAAGCTAATTGGACCAATGGAGGAGTCACTTACCAAGGAGTAATTTCCCCAAAACAGTTCGGAGAACGGTGATTTGAGCAAAGAGATCGAAAATCCCAGCAAGAGGAGCAAGAACACGGGTTTGAGCTGTGAAACGATCTTTCTGGAGGTAGGAGAAGCATATGGATGCAAGAATGAGTGGAGGGGGTGCCTGTGGGCCCCACAAGCCTGGGTGGCGCGGCCAGGGGGTGCCCGCGCCCCAAGGGCTTGTGGCCCACTGGTGTGGCCCCTAGACAGACTCTTTGCCCCAGTATTTTTCAAATATTCCAGAAAAATCATACTAGATTTTCACAGTGTTCGGAGAACTTTTATTTTTGGGGTATTTTCCCACCGGACGCTAAAACAGAAAACAAGGAAAACTAAACTAAATCTATCATTTTTCTTCGAAGCAACCAAACCTGAAAGCTTGGAACAGAGGTTTGTGACTCCTCGATTCATCCATCTCATGGTCATCGAAAGAAATCCTTCAATGGGGTTGATCAAGCCTCTTTGACAAACCTTTTCGAATCGCAAAAGAGAACGAAGAATTTTCGAATAGTCACTAGGTCACCTTAATGGGGATGTGTATCTCCCCAACAAGAAAATCATACTTCATCTTGACACGAGGAATAGGGCATTCAAAGCTCCCGATAAGAATCGATGAAGTTTTTTCGATAGCATTGATGCAATGTACTCGATATTGTTTCGTCAGAAAGTGCACCGTATGCTCATTACCGTTGACATGGAAAGTGACATTGCCTTTGTTGCAATCTATAACAGCCCCTGCGTTGTTTAAATAGGGTCTTCCGAGGATGACAGCCATGGCATCGTCCTAGGGAATATCCAAGATAATAAAGTTTGTTAAGATAGTGGTGTTAGCAACCACAACAGGCACATCCTCGCAAATGCCGATAGGGAAAGCAGTTGATTTGTCATCCATTTGCAGAGAGATTTCAGTGGGTGTCAACTTATCCAGTTCAAGTCTACGATGGAGATAGAGAGTCATAACACTAACACCGGCTCCAAGGTCGCATAACGCAGTTCTAACGTAGTTGCCTTTAATGGAGCAAGGTATAGTGGGCACACCGGGATCACCTAGTTTCTTAGGAGTTCCACCCTTGAAAGTGTAATTGGCAAGCATGGCGGAGATCTCAAGATCAGGTATCCTCCTCTTATTAGTCACAATAACTTTCATGTACTTAGCATACGGAGACATTTTGAGCATATCTGTCAAACGCATTTGCAGAAAGACAGGTCTGATCATCTCAACGAAGCGCTCAAAATCCTCATCATCCTTTTTCTTGGATGGTTTGGGAGGAAAGGGCATTGTTTTCTGAACCCATGGTTCCCTTTCTTTACCATGCTTCCTAGCAGCGAAGTCATTCTTATCGCATCTTATATTCTTAGGCTGTGGGTTATCAAGATCAACACTAGGCTCAATCTCCACATCCTTTTCATTGCTAGGCTGAGCATCTTCATGAACATCACTATTGATATTATCATTAGGCTCATGTTCATCACCAGATTGTGTTTCAGCATCAGAGACAGAGCCATCGTTTGGACTCCCAGGTGTAGCGGCAACAGGGTTGCTAGCGTGCAGGTTCCTATCATCTTTCTTCTTCTTTCTAGGATCACTAGGTGCATCAGTGCTAACTCCTTGAGACTCTTGTTCAGCTCTCTTCGGATGACCCTTGGGATACAAAGGTTCCTGGGTCATTCTACCGCCTCTAGTGACGACTCTGACTGAATTGTCATTCAACTCATTCAGCAAGTCATTCTGAGCTTTAAGTACTTGTTCTACCTGAGTAGTAACCATAGAGGCATGTTTACTCAGAAGCTTTAGATCATTGATGTTTCTGTCCATACAAGCACTTAAATGACTAAGCATATGAGCATTCTTTTCCAATTGTCTGCTAACATAATCATTGAAACTTTGTTGTTTAGCAACGAAGTAATCAAATTCATCCATGCATAAGCTAGCAGGTTTATCAAAAGGAATATCACTCTCATCAAACCTACGCAGAGAATTTACTTCTACTACCTCTTTCGGGTTATCGAGACCATGGATCTCTTCGATAGGTGGTAGATTTTTGACATCTTCACATTTAATGCCTTTCTCTCGCATAGATTTCTTGGCTTCTTGCATATCTTCAGGACTGAGGAATAGAATACCTCTTTTCTTTGGAGTTGGCTTAGGAGGTGGTTCGGGAATAGTCCAAGCATTCTCATTGCACAAGATGTCATTCAACAGAATCTCAGCTTGTTCTACGGTTCGTTCCCTAAAAACACTACCGGCACAACTATCTAGATGGTCTTTGGAAGCATCCGTAAGTCCATTGTAGAAGATATCAAGTATCCCATTCTTCTCAAGAGGGTGATCAGGCAAAGCATTCAGTAGCTGGATGAGCCTCCCCCAAGCTTGTGGGAGACTCTCTTCTTCAGCTTGAGCAAACTTGTATATTTCCTGCAAGGCAGCTTGCTTCTTATGGGCAGGGAAATATTTTTCACAGAAGTAGTAGACCATATCCTGGGGGCTACGCACACATCCAGGAGCAAGAGAAGTGAACCAGGTCTTAGCATCATCCTTTAGCGAGAAAGGAAACAACTTGAGCATATATTAGTGGCGGGTCTTTTCCTCACTAGTGAATAGGGTGGCTATATCGTGCAATTTGGTAAGATGGGCTACAACCATTTCAGACTCATAACCGTGAAAAGGATCAGATTCGACTAGAGTGATTAACTCAGGGTCGACAGAGAATTCATAATCCTTATCGGTCACAAAGATAGGAGAAGTGGCAAACTTCGGGTCGTATTTCATCCTAGCGTTCAGAGATTTTTCTTTCCACTTCCGCAGAAGTTTCTCAACATCATAGCTATCCTTACATGCAAGAAAGTCCTCAGCTATCTCTCCCTCCATAACATAGCGCGTATCAGGCATAACAGGAAATTCAAGCATAGTAGCAGGTTCTACTTCAATAGTATGAGCAGTTTCAGAAGTATCATCACATCTAGCAGCAGATCTCGCAGTATGTGCATCAAGGAATGCACCAAGTGGCAAAGCAGTATCAGGCATAGAAGGCATAGTATCTAGCATAGCATCATCAGGCATAGTATCAAGCATAGCATCATCAAGGATAGTATCTAGCATAGCATCAACAGGCATAGTATCAAGCATAGCATCATGGGCAGCAGAAGTAGCATCATCAAGCACACGCGACATATCAAGATTTCTAGCAGGAGGCGATGTCGCAAACTTACTCAAAACTGAAGGTGAATCAAGTGCAGAGCTAGATGACAGTTCCTTACCTCTCCTCGTAGTTGAAGGTGGGATTTTAGTTCGTGGATCTTTCGGATTCCTCATAGTGATCAGCAGACGTCAATCCCAAGTGACTCAGAGAATATAGTTGTGCTTCCCCGGCAACGGCGCCAGAAAAAGGCTTGATGTCCCACAAGCGTATGGGATTGCAGCAGTTTTCAAGGGTAGAGTATTCAATCCAAATTTATTGATTCGCTCACAAGGGGAAGCTAAAGAATATTCTCAAGTATTAGCAACTGAGTTGTCAATTCAACCACACCTGAAATATTAGTGTCTGCAAGGAAAGTATCAGTAGCAAGGTAGTACGATAGCAACGGTGCCAGAAAAAGCTTTGACAATCCCCGGCAACGGCGCCAGAAAAAGCCTTGTTGACGGGATGTTAACGCCAACAAATTCTTGCAACAAGTAACAGCGGAGTAGCAAGTAACAGCAGTATTGACAGCAGCAGCAAAGTAACAAGTAACAGCAGCAAAGTGGCCCAATCCCTCTTGTAGCAAGGGATAAGCCTAGGCAAAGTAACGTAACGAGGACCAGTAGTAAAAGACTCGTAGGCAGTGGATCGGTGATGGATGAGTGTGACGGATGTGATTCGTCATGTAACAGCTATAACACGGAGAGATATGTAACTAGCTCCCGTTCATCAATCTAAGGTAGGCATGTATTCCGTATGTCGTCATATGTGCTTAGGGAAAAGAACTTGCATGACATCTATTGTCCATCCCTCCCGTGGCAGCGGGGTCCTAATGGAAACTACGGGATATTAAGGTTCTCCTTTTAATAAAGAACTGGACCAACGCATTAACACGCGGTGAATACATGAACTCCTCATACTATGGTCATTTCAGTAGTGGTTCCGGCTATTGTCATTTTGGGAGTGGTTCCGGATCATAACACATAGTAGGTGACTACAACTTGCAAGATAGGATCTAAAACACACGTATATTGGCGAAAAAATAATAGGTTCAGATCTGAAATCATGGCACTCAGGCCCTAGTGACAAGCATTAAGCATAGCCAAGTAGTAGCAACATCAATCTAGAACATAGTGAATACTAGGGATCAATCCCCGTCAAGAACTAACTCGATTACATGATAGATCTCATCTAACTCATCACCGTCCAGCAAGCCTACGATGAGATTACTCACGAACGATGAAGAGCATCATGGAATTGTCGTGGAGAAAGGTTGATGAGGACGATGGCGATGATTTCCCCTCTCCGGAGACCGAAATGGACTCCAGATCTGCCCTCCAGATGAAGAACAGGATGTGGCGGTGCCTCCGTATCGCAAAACGCGATGAAACCTTCTCTCTGATTTTTTCCCAGGCGAAACGGAAGATATAGAGCTGAGATTGGGGGCGGTGGTGCCACGTGGGCCCCACAAGCCCTCACGGCGTGGCCAGGGGGGTGGCCGCGGCCTGTGGGCTTGTGGCCCACTCGTCCACCTCCTCCGGTGGATCTTTGCGCAGGTATTTTTCTTTTATTCCAGAAAAAATGTCCGTAAATTTTCAGGACATTCCGAGAACTTTTATTTCTGCACAAACACAACACCATGGCAATTCTGCTGAAAACAGTGTTAGTCCGGGTTAGTTCCATTCAAATCATGCAAATTAGAGTCCAAAACAAGGGCAAAAGAGTTCGGAAAAGTAGATACGACGGAGACGTATCAGTCCTCCATTTTCAATTGGAGAGGAGACCACAGGCCAGCTGACTTTGCACTTTCCTCCATTAGGTTCATCTTCTTGTGCCCATAGAAACCGTCGTCGAACCTTGTCCACTTCAGCGAGAAATTTCTTCGACGCTCGGAGCACAGACAAGGCAAAGGTCGGCAGCGCACTTAGCACGCTGCACACCAAGACCCGCGTGCCAGCGATAGACATGAGTTTGCCCTTCCATCCCGCAAGTCTTGCTCTGATCCAATGAAGTATGAACGGATGTGGACGAGGCGCAATTTGGAGAGGGTTAGTGGGAGGCCCAGGTATTTTAGGAGAAAACCCACTGTCGCCCCACCAAAACTGAGAAGAACTTCCTGCAAGTTGATCTATTCGCAGCGGATAGCGGTGACAATTGATTTTGAGGGGTTCACTTGGAGTTATGTTGCCTATCCAAAATCATGGAGGATGCCAAGCAGGGCATCGACCTCCGCTCTATCAGGGTCAGCGAAGATTACAACATCATCAGCATATAGGCTAACTCGGAGAGAGATGTCTCTGCCAGGTAGGGGGCGAGCAAGTCTAACTGTGTCGCTTGTTGTAGCAGCATGCGGAGAGGGTCAATGGCGATGATGAAGAGGAGGGGCAAAAGTGGGTCTCCCTGTCGTAGGCCCTTACGGTAGCGAATATGTTGTCCTACAGTCCCATTAAGCAGGAAAGATGACGATGTCGTGCCGAAAAGCATCGTGATCCAATCACGCTAGCGTGTTGATACATCCCAAATGTATCTATAATTTCTGCTTGCTCCATGCAAGTTTTGTGTGATATTGCTATGTGTATTGTACAGTTTCATACCTTTTTTTAACATATTTGGACTAACCTACTAACTCAGTGAATCCAGTGCCAGTTTCTGTCTACTGATGTCTATGAATTGTAGGTTTATACCTATATTTAGAGTGCCCAAAAAATTCCACAAAAATGTATAAAAATCAGTGTTCTAGAAGACTCCAGACGGCCGAAGGAGGGCCAGAGGGGGGTCACCAGGCCCCCAGGCGCCCTGGTGGCGCGGCTTGCCTCCTAGCTGCGCAGGGAGGCCGCCTAGGTGGGGCCCACCCCTTTGGTGCCCTACCATGGCCCCTATTTTTACCCCCGTAGAGGAAACCCTGATCCGGGAACCATTTTCTCTAGAAGCAATTCCGATCTCTCTTGACCCACAAGTATAGGGGATCAATCGTAGTCCTTTCGATAAGTAAGAGTGTCGAGCCCAACAAGGAGCGGAAGGATCTGACAAGTGGTTTTCAGCAAGGTAATATCTGCAAGCACTGAAAATATCGGTAACAAGTGATTGTATGGTGAGATGATTCGTAGCAAGCAACAAGTAACAAAAGTAGCAATGGTGCAGCAAAGTGGCCCAATCCCTTTTGTAGCAAGGTACAAGCCTGGACAAAGTCTTATAGGAGGAAAAAGGCTCCCGAGGACACACGGGAATTTCTATCATGTTAGTTTTCATCATGTTCATATGATTCGCGTTCGTTACTTTGATAGTTTGATATGTGGGTGGACCGGCGCTTGGGTACTGCCCTTACTTGGACAAGCAGCCCACTACTGATTAACCCCTCTCACAAGCATCCGCAACTACGAAAGAAGAATTAAGACAAATTCTAACCATAGCATTGAACTAGTGGATCCAATTCAGCCCCTTACGAAGCAACGCATAAACTAGGGTTTAAGCTTCTGTCACTCTAGCATCCCATCATCTACTTACTACTTCCCAATGCCTTCCTCTAGGCCCAAAAAATGGTGAAGTGTTATGTAGTCGACGTTCACATAACACCTGTCGTGGGTATAAGCCTGACAGTAGATGTGTAGGGTACGAAAAAGGATGGGCAGAGCCTTAGCTACGGCGAGGTTGTATGAGTTCAGGCCCCTCTGCGCTGGAGGTAATAGCCCTACGTCTCAGTGCTCAGGGAGCTTGTTGTCGAGTGGAAATATGGAATACAATGAGTTGCTAACCCCTCTACCAGCGGGGGAGGGTGGCTTATATAGAGTGCGCTGCCCTCCACAACGGTTCCGGTACAGGGGTGGAGTAGTGGTGATTGAATGTGTACGTTACAGGTAACGTACGCCCTAAATGCTAATAAATGCACCTGGAAACGTACGACCGTTTCCCTCCAGGGGGGTTACGATGTACCGAGTGGTATTCAGTCGGTTAGCTTGATATCCTCCGAATGCTAGTCTCCGACTGGACGATCGAGGACCTGTTACCGACTAGATGATGGGGACTCCTTAATTCAGTCGGAGCTGACTAAGGGCCTTGTCCTTTGTGAGGGGTAGTCCTTGGGTAGGACCTACAGGGCAGGCCTATGACCCTACCCTAGGACTATAACCCCATCATTAGTCCCCGAATGGATTGGGGTTGGAACGACGAAGCGATGTTTGAAGTTTGGATCCGACTGGAGCAGACTTGGCTGGGGTGTTGCTTGCCTCGATCCATTTTATCTTTTCTGACCAACGATCCGACTGGAAATCTCCGCGGAACAAACTGTCGGAAACCGAGTGTATTCAGGGTATCTCTTGACGCGACCCGTCAACTGACAGCAGCGGATTTTCCGGGATCTTCAAATTTCGGTTTCCGCGCGCTCAGCGGGGATGACGCCAGCGCGCTCGATTAGCGTCTGACGCCTCGATTCTCATGCCTACAACTCCTCCACTGATATCGCCGCGGCCGGTCGGGGGATAAGGTTTCGGGGCCACCTGCCAGCGACCCAGTCGGAACATTACTTAAATCCCGGTGGCAAGGGTTTTTCGTTACGCCCGCCGGATCTTTTGTCGTTGCTTCGTCCTCCTCGCCTCCTCCAGCGCACCTAACCTCCCCACTCCTCCTCTCTCTCCGCGAACTCGCAACTTCCGCCATGACCAAGGGTCAAACCAGCAAGATGGAGGCGAGGAAGAAGAAGGGGAAGGCGGCGGCTCCTGCTCAGCGGCGGCAGCGGCCGTTGCCGGCGGGGTGGATTCAAGGCGACTTCCTCCCCTCTACGGTGACGGAGGGGGATCTGCTGCAGCTGGTGGAGGATGGGATGATCGTCCACAAGTCTTGGAGCCTGCCGGTTGAGAACGAGGTCAAGCCGGCACCCCGGGAGGGGGAGCGCGTCTTGCTGCTCAGCCATGTCTACCGAGGTTTCTCCCTGCCCCCGCATCCTTTCTTTAAGGGCATCATGAACCACTTCGGGGCACAGCTTCACCACTTTCCTCCGAATGCCATTGCCCATCTCTCTGCTTTCATCGTTATGTGCGAGTGTTTCATCGGCTGCCCCCCCCCCATTGGGGGTTGTTCAAACATATATTCTCTGCTAGATCTCAGACTATCAAACGACTAGCCAGTCGGATGATAAAACGCATCTTCTCCAACTCTGCGGAGGTTTAGCTTTCCAGAAAAAGAGTCGGAGTAGTTATCCTGCTCTTCAACTGAGCGAGTCGGTCAGGAACTGGCAGTCGATGTGGTTCTACTGCCAAGATGTTGCTTGTCCGAACGCCTCTTCAGGGTTGCCCCCTTTTAGCCTTGATCGTCCCGCTCCACCTAAGCAGCTCGCGCTCACGAAGGCGGAGAAGCTCGACATCCAGCCTTTGGTCGACGCACTCGTAGACGTCGTCAGGAGGGGAGTCACCGGCACGGATTTGCTGGAGACTTTCCTTGGTCGGCGCATACAACCACTGCAGGCTCGCGACCATGCCATGTGGCACTACTCGGGGACCGAGGACTCCACTCGGACTAACGTTTTGAGCGTGACCAAGGAGAAGGTGGCGTCGTGGGTGCTCCAGATCACAGGCGCCCACGAGAACCCCAGAGGGTCTCGGCGAGTGAGTGCTTTCAGCGCGGACAATCCTCCTCTGAATCAGGCGAGTACCATGTGTCGAGTGCACGTATCTGTTTTAGTTTTATCGCTTTCTTGAATCTGTGCTTGTCGCTTGATGTCGCCGACTGTATTTCACGCAGAAGTGGACCAACTGGTTTTCTCCTGTCTCGAACGGGAGCCCGACCGAGGAGGAGGAGGAAGGCAGCCAGGAAGGCAGTGTGGAGAGCGCTGAGTATGTCTCCGACAGCGGGGAATCGGAGGAAGAGACTAGCGAGGAAGAGGTGGAAGACGAAGAGCAGGACTCGCCGCCTCCGCAATTAGAGCATCGGACCAAGCGCCGACACGAGCCTGCCGTTCCCTCGGTCCCTCCAGCATCTTCGAGTGCTCCGCCCACTGCCCCGGTGGTCCCGAGTGCTCGGAGCACCAAGAGGGCCAGGGATGCTGCCGCTGAGCCTGCGGGTCAGTCTTCCAAGGCGGCCAAACCGAGTGGGCCCAAGCCTCAGAAGGCTGTGCCGCGGATGAGGGTTGCTGTCCCCGTCACCTCCACGTAAGTGTATCGATCTTCTAATTTCTTCTGATATCCGAGTGGACTCCTGTTTATTGGTCGAATGGATTTCACTCGACAGAGTCGCTACTTCTGCCACCTCTCCGGCGCGCTAGGAGGATGACCCCATGGACACGGACAACGTCGTCTCGTCCCAGCCAGGTGCGTTGTAGTGACTCCGAGTGTTTTATACTATCGCGTCTCGAATTCTATCATAGGTCCTGCCTCTTTCTTTTTCTGAGATCTTGCATCATTCGGTCTATCAGGGGCGATTTGCATGGACGAGGGTGATCAGGGGAGAGCTGAACAAGCTGTGGAGCCTATTCTTGAGGCTGCTCCGCCTATTGCTGCTCTCGCCGCCGACGTGCTGCCGACTGAGGCGCTGCCGCCGACTGAACTGGCGCTGGTGGTTGAAGAGCCGACTGGAGCGGACCTTGGGATGCCTCAGGAACTTCCGACGATGCCAGGCTCGTCGAATGTCGAGTTCTACATCCAGCGTCTCCCGGAGGAGCAGGTGGGAGCGGCCAAGGGAGCCATGGTGCAGGCGGAGCTGATGGCTGGAGAAGCCAAGAGGACCTACGACTCCGTCGCATCCTTGTACCAGCGGAGCTTGGAGCTGCGGGATGATATCCGAGTAAGTGGGCTAGTAAGTATTTACTTTTCTCTTGTAACCCACTGGGTGTTTTTAGATAGCATCTGTTGTTTGCAATGGGTTTACTCTGAGTGAAACCAGTGGGTGTAGTCCCCGAGACTTCTGTCGAGTGCTTGCACCGGCAGTTTTCTTTATACATATTGTCTTTGCTTTGGTCAAGTCTGTAAATAATATGACCGACTGCGAGCAGTTGTGGCACTCGGAGTGCACTTACTGTAAGAGTCCCCGAGAGTAATTTGTACTCAGGTCGGGTAGTATTGGCCTCGTAGGCATAGGTGGTAACATGCATCTCAATAGGGCGGGCCTGTTTGAGTTGCATGCCCGTGGGGTCACTCGTAGTGAACCCACTGGGTGTAGTCCCCGAGACCACTGTCGACTGCTTGCGTCGGCAGGGGTCTGAAGAACTTAGAGTTTTATTGTTGAATTTTCTGATTGTCCCTTGGTGTTTGCTGGCAGAAAACTTGTGAAATGGGGACAGCATATGAGACTCTCAGGGCAGAAAAGGTGCAATTTGCTGCTGAGCTGGATGCGGCCCTGCTTGCAATGGCTGGTATGAAGGAAGTTCTGGCGGAAAGAGAGCAGTCGCTGGAGCAGGCTCGTGAAGTGAACAAAATGCTGACTGAGGAAGTTGAAAAGATGGGGAAACAAAGGAGTGCTCTGATGGGGCAAATGAACGTGCAGAACAAACGGTGCAGAGCGCAGGAGAAATATGTCAGCGACTGGGCTCGGCAGATGATGACGCGTTTGGCTGGTAAGTCCTGCTTTTTCCGAGTGCTTGTGTTATGCGCGTCACACTCGGTGCTTATTGTTTGCTTGTCCTGTTGTCGCAGATTTTTTCATTGACGCTGAAGCTGAAGCAGCTGATGTGGAGCGGTCGATTCTCGAGAACGTTCCACTCGACGAGGATGCCAACCGAGATTTGCTCCAAGCGCACATCCGCGTGGGCAAAGTTGGTCCTTTCATCGGTCGACTCAGAGAAATCGTCGGCCGATCGACAAGGAGCTTTGGCCTGAAGATGAGTCGCGGCAGGAGATGGAAAACTTGCTGAGTCGACTGGAGGAGGTCCCCGACCGAGTGCAGTCATGGAAGAAATCTGCGGCTCGTTGTGGTGCAAATGTTGCAGTCATTGCAAGGAGGTGCGCGAGGAGAAGCTGAAAACGTTGAAGGTGGCCAACACGAAGAAACTTCAATTCGAAGACTTCATGGAAACCTTCCTTGAAAGTGCCACCCGCATCGCCGACGGAATCGACCTGGACACCTTCGTGGAGCCCTCCAGTCCTGGCGCCGATCCAGACGACGCGTAAGAAAACATTATCCTCGGTATGCCGAGTGTTGCTTTGTAAGAAACTTTGGCCACTGCTGTTGGCCGTTACATTCTCGTTTCGGTGTGGGTAAGCTTGATCCACACCGAGCCATTATCTGTGGTTGAACTTGACATTGAATCCTTTGCTCTTCTGTTGCAATTTTGACTCGAGTTTTTGTTTGGTGTTTCTTGGTGAAGCCAGGGGCAAACATTCGGAACATGTCAGTTGTCTTGACATCTGCATGAACCTCATTGAGGGTCCGAGGAATTTCTGATTGGATCCGTATTGTCACGGAGTAGATCGGTAGGATCGCCGAGTGGGTCGGGAGGGCGTACTCGGAGGTTGAAGAGTACTTGGGCGATGCGGGATCGCAGCTAGGTTGTCGAGTGCGACTTGGGCGCCAACTGTCGTGGGTATAAGCCTGACAGTAGATGTGTAGGGTACGAAAAGGATGGGCAGAGCCTTAGCTACGGCAAGGTTGTAGGAGTTCACGCCCCTCTACGGTGGAGGTAATAGCCCTACGTCTCAGTGCTCAGGGAGCTTGTTGTCGAGTGGAAATATGGAATACAATGAGTTGCTAACCCCTATACCAGCGGGGGAGGGTGGCTTATATAGAGTGCGCTGCCCTCCACAACGGTTTCGGTACAGGGGTGGACTAGTGGCAATTGAATGCGTACGTTACAGGTAACGTACGCCCTAAATGCTAATAAATGCACCTGGAAACGTACGGCCGTTTCCCTCCACGGGGGTTACGATGTAAGAGTGGTATCCAGTCGGTTAGCTTGATATCCTCCGAATGCTAGTCTCCGACTGGATGATCGAGGACCTGTTACCGACTGGATGATGGGGACTCCTTAATTCAGTCGGAGCTGACTAAGGGCCTTGTCCTTTGTGAGGGGTAGTCCTTGGGTAGGACCTATAGGGCAGGCCTATGACCCTACCCTAGGACTATAACCCCATCAACACCACTAGAGTAAAACAACATACAACGCATCAAAATATGAAGGGTTTCGTCCAGAAAAAAATCAGGAGGGAGCTTTTTCCTGGATTCGCTTCTGCCACGAGGCGGAACTTGAGCCGAAGCAATCTAGAGCTCCGGCGGGACGATCCTGCCGGGGAAACTTCCCTCCCGGAGGGGGAAATCATCAGCATCATCATCACCAACACTCCTCTCATCGGAGGGGACTCGTCACCATCAACATCTTCATCAGCACCATCTCATCTCCAAACCCGAGTTCATCTCTTGTAACCAATCTCCGTCTCGCAACTCCAATTGGTACTTGTAAGGTTGCTAGTAGTGTTGATTACTCTTTGTAGTTGATGCTAGTTCGATTACTTGGTGGAAGAGTTTATGTTCAGATCCTTGATGCTATTCATTACCTCTCTGGTCATGAATACGATTATGCTTTGTGAGTAGTTACTTTTGTTCATAAGGACATGGGATAAGTCATGCTAATAGTAGTCATGTGAATTTGGTATTCGTTCAGTATTTTGATGATCACACCATGCTTGACACTTCTTGTACCGGTTCTTTTATGAAGAGAGATATTGACTTTAGATGGAATTTATTGGAGAGAATTAAACGCAACTCTGAAGATTGGGAGCTTGAAGAAGGTAAGGAGTCAGGTATGAATTTCAAGTTTGATTGCGTTAAATCCTTTGTTGAAACAAATACTTTTTGTGACTTTAGCGCTAAGTATGGACTTGACTCTGAAATAGTAGCTTCACTGTGTGAATCTTTTGCTGCTCATATTGATCTCCCCAAAGAGAAGTGGTTTAAATATCATCCTCCTTTAGAAGTCAATGTAGTTAAACCCAATCCAGTTGAAGAGAGAGTCATTGCCTATAATGATCCTATTGTTCCCAATGCTTACATTGAGAAACCACCTTTCCCTGTTAGGATAAAGGATCATTCTAAAGCTTCAACTGTGATACGTAGAGGCTACATTAGAACATCTACACCCCCTGAGTAAATTAGAGTTGAACCTAGCATTGCTATCATCAAAGATCTTCTGTCCGATGATGTTGAGGGACATAATATTCACTTCTATGAAGATGCTGCTAGAATTGCTAAACCTCACGCTAGAGACAAACATAGGCCAGTTGTTTCTGTTAAGATAGGAGATCATTGTTATCATGGTTTATGTGACGTGGGTGCTAGTGTTAGTGCAATACCTCAATCCTTATATGATGAAATCAAAGACGAGATTGCACCTATTGAGATAGAACCTATTGATGCCACTATTCAGCATGCTAATAGTGATATTATCTGCCCTGTGGGAACTGTTAGGGATGTTGAAGTCTTGTGTGGTAAAACGAAGTATCCTGCTGATTTCCCCGTTCTTGCTACCGCACAAGATAGCTTTTGTCCCATCATATTTCGCAGACCTTTTCTCAATAGTGTCAATGATCATATTGACTGTGAGAAGCAAACTGTCACTGTTGGCTTTGAAGGCGTGTCACATGAGTTCGATTTCTCCAAGTTTGGTAGACAACCTCATGAAAAAGAGTTGCCCAGTAAGGATGAAACTATTGCCTTAGCTTCTATTGCTGTTCCTCCTACTGATCCCTTAGAGCAATACTTGCTGGAGCATGAAAATGATATGCATATGGATGAAAGGGGTGAAATAGATAGAGTTGTCTTAGAACAATATCCTATCCTTAGGAATAACTTGCTTGTTGAACTGCTTGGGGATCCACCCCCACCAAAGGGTGATCCCGTGTTCGAGCTTAAACAGTTGCGTGATACTCTTAAGTATGCTTATCTTGATGAAAAAGAGATATATCATTTTATTATTAGTGCTAGCCTCTCGGAGCATGAAGAAAAGAAGTTACTAAAAACTCTGAGGAAGCACCGTGCTGCTATTGGATATACTCTTGATGATCTTAAGGGCATTAGTCCCACTCTATGCCAACACAAGATTAAAACTGATCCTGATTCCAAACCAGTTGCTGATCATCAAAGGAGATTAAATCCTAAGATGAAAGAGGTAGTAAGAAAATAAATACTAAAGCTCCTGGAAGCAGGTATTATCTATCCTATTGCTCACAGCGATTGGGGTGAGTCCGGTGCATTGCGTCCCTAAGAAGGGAGGTATTACCCTTGTCCCTAATGATAAGGATGAATTGATCCCACAGAGGATTTTTACTGGATATAGGATGGTGATCGATTTTACGAAATTCAATAAAGCCACTAGGAAAGATCATTACCCTTTGCCTTTTATCGACCGAATGCTAGAAAGACTGTCTAAACACACACACTTCTGCTTTCTAGATGGTTATTATGGTTTCTCCCAAATACCAGTTGCACAATCTGATCAGGAGAAAACCACTTTCACCTGCCCTTTCGGTACCTTTGCTTATAGACATATGCCTTTTGGCTTATGTAATGCACCTGCCACCTTTCAAAGATGTATGATGGCTATATTCTCTGACTTTTGTGAAAAGATTGTCGAGGTTTTCATTGATGACTTCTTCGTTTACGGGTCTTCCTTTGATGATTGCCTCAACAACCTTGATCGAGTCTTGCAGAGATGTAAAGACACCAACATTGTCTTGAATTGGGAGAAGTGCCACTTTATGGTTAATGAAGGCATCGTCTTAGGACATAAAATTTCTTAAATAGGTATTGAAGTCGATAAGGCTAAGGTTGATGCAATCGAGAAAATGCCATACCCCACAGATATCAAAGGTATAAGAAGTTTCCTTGGTCATGCTGGTTTCTATAGGAGGTTCATTAAAGACTTCTCTAAGATTTCTAGGCCTATTACCAATCTCTTGCACAAGGATATTCCTTTTGTATTTGACGATGATTGTGAGGAAGCCTTCGAAATACTTAAGAGGGCTTTGATAACTGCACCTATTGTTCAACCACCTGATTGGAACTTACCTTTTGAAATCATGTGTGATGCTAGCGATTATGCTGCTCGTGATGTCCTAGGGCAAAGAGTTGATAAGAAGTTGAATGTTATTCACTATGCTAGTAAAACTCTAGACAGTTCCCAAAGAAACTATGCTACTACGAAAAAGGATTTTTTAGCAGTTGTGTTTTCATGTGAAAAGTTCAGGTCTTACATAGTTGATTCCAAAGTCACTATTCACACTGATCATGCTGCTATCAAGTACCTCATGGAGATGAAGGACGCTAAACCTAGACTTATCAGATGGGTTCTCTTGCTACAAGAGTTTGATTTGCACGTTGTCAACAGAAAGGGTGCTGATAACCCCGTAGCAGATAACTTGTCTAGGTTGGAGAACATTCTTGATGACCCAGAACCTATTGATGATAGCTTTCCTGATGAGCAAATGAATGTCATCAATGCTTCAAGAAGTGCACCGTGGTATGCTGATTATGCAAACTATATCATTGCCAAATATATACCACCTAGTTTCACATACGAGCAAAAGAAGAAATTCTTCTTTGACTTGAGACATTACTTCTAGGATGATCCTCACCTTTATAAGGAAGGAGTAGATGGTGTTATTAGATGTTGTGTACCTGAACATGAACGGGGACAGATGCTACAGAAGTGTCACTCCGAGGCCTACGGAGAACACCATGCGGGAGATAGAACTGCACACAAGGTATTGCAATCAGGTTTCTATTGGCCCACTCTCTATAAGGATGTCCGTAAGTTTGTCTTGTCTTGTGACGAATGTCAAAGAAAAGGTAATATTAGCAAACGTCAGTAAATTCCTATGAACTATTCACTTGTTATTGAACGATTTGATGTATGGGGCTTTGATTATATGGGACCTTTTCCAAAATCCAATGGGTATACTCATATCCTAGTTGATGTTAATTACGTCACTAAGTGCGTAGAAGCTATCCCCACTAGTAGTGCTGATCACAACACCTCTATCAGGATCCTTAAAGAAGTTATTTTCCCTAGATTTGGAGTCCCTAGATATCTAATGACCGACACTGGTTCACATTTCATTCATGGTGCTTTCCGTAAAATGCTTGCTAAGTACGATGTCAACCATAGAATTGCGTCTCCCTATCACCCTCAGTCCAGTGGTCAAGTAGAGCTAAGCAAGTGAGAGATTAAACTAATTCTGCAAAAGACGATCAACAATTCTAGAAAGAATTGGTCTAAGAAGCTCGATGATGCACTTTGGGCTTATAGAACTGCCTATAAGAATCCCATGGGCATGTCTCCGTATAAAATGGTGTACGGTAAAGCATGTCATTTACCTCTTGAGGTAGAGCATAAAGCTTATTGGGCAATCAAAGAGCTCAACTTTGATTTCAAACTTGCCGGTGAGAAGAGGTTATTTGACATTAGCTCGCTTGATGAATGGAGAACTCAGGCATATGAGAATGCTAAGTTGTTCAAAGAAAAGGTTAAGACGTGGCATGATAAGAGGATACAAAAACGTGAGTTGAATGTAGGTGATTATGTCTTGCTATATAACTCTCATTTAAGATTCTTTGCAGGCAAGCTTCTCTCTAAATGGGAAGGTCCCTATATTGTTGAGGAAGTATATCGTTCCGGAGCTATCAAGATCAACAACACGGAAGGTAATTATGCGAGAGTGGTAAATGGGCAGAGAATCAAGCATTATATCTCAGGTACTCCCATAAATGTTGAAAGCAATATTATCAATACCATAACTCCGGAACAATACCCAAGGGATATTTATCAGCGTGTTTCAGACTCCGAAAACGGAGAGGTATGTGATTCGGTAAGAAATTAGAGTCCAAAACTTTTCAGGTAGGAAATTTTCTCCGTTTTGGAATATTTGAAAAAATACAAAAATTGGTAGTAGTCCGGAAAGTGCGCAAGGAGGCGACAAGCCTGCTAGGCGCGGGCCCACCCCCTGGCCGCGCCTGGGGGGCTTGTGGCCACCTCGTGCGCCTCCCGGACTCCGTTTTCGTGCTGAGTACTCCTTCTGGTCTAGAAAACATCATTATGTATTCTCCCGTGAGGTCTGATCCTCGTATCACACAGATTTCTTCTGTTTTTCGTTTCGAGCCTGTTTCTGTTGTAGATCTAGATCCCTATGACTTCCCCAAAAGCTCCGAAGGACAACATCTTCGAGAAGGTCATCAATCTCTACCTCACGGGAGTGCTACAACACCCTCAATCTATTGAGATGCGTGAGGGGATGTTGCACATCCGTGATGTTGCGGGACCCATGAAGACCGGAAGCGTGGAGACGAGGCTCGATGCAATGGAGCAACAAGTCTTCAAGTGCCAAAGCGTGGACTCAACGCCAACCACATGATGATCACGGAGTTCACCAGCAAGCACAGGATTGATGCCAATGACATTGGGAAGCACCTCTCCAGGCTCTATGACAGGATTGATCAACTACAGGCCCAGATCTATGACCTGCAGAACCAAACTTGTGAGTATGAGTATAGATTTGAATCAATACGGCTGGCTGCAGATTTGAGGATTCCGGAGACTCGTTCATCTTTCCATGATGGAGCACCTATGCCTTGGAAGACGGAGGATCAAGCCCATGTTGCAACAACTCCACCACCATCACCACCAAAGGAAGACAACTAAACATGGGTATGGGCAATCCCCTTGGCTTGTGCCAAGCTTGGGGGAGTTGCCCCGGTGTCGTATCACCATCACATCTTTTGCCTTTACCTTTGTTTTAGTTTGTTCCTTTTCAGTTTTCTATTTCTCTAGTAGAATAAAAGTCTTAGTGTTTTAGTCTTGAGTTTTGCTTTGTGTCGCCCCCGATGTATTCGAGCTCGTGAGCTTTATAATAAAGAGTGTCTTAGTTGAAGGGCTTTGCCTCATGCCATGATCAAAATATTGAGAAAGAACAAAAGCATGAAAGATCATGTAATGATCTTATGGGAAGTGATGGCTTCACATATAAAAAGAATGATGATTGAAACTTGTTGAGGGTAGACAAACGTAGACCTTGGTCATTGCTGCAATTAATAGAAAGTGATAAAGAAGGAGAGGTTCACATATAAATATATCATCATTGACACCATCTATGATTGTGAACACTCACTAAACTATTACATGCCTAGAAGTAGATGTTGTACAAGGAAGACAACATAATGAATTGTGTTTGCTTGGTTCCGAACAATGTTATATGATTAGAGATCCCTTAGCATGTGACAATTTCTTCCACCTCATATTAGCCAAAACTCTCGCACCAAGTAGAGATACTACTTGTGCATCCATAAACCTTCAACCTAGTTTTGCCATGAGAGTCCACCATACCTACCTATGGATTGAATAAGATCCATCAAGTAAGTTGTCATTGGTGCAAGCAATAAAAATTGCTCTCTAATATGTATGATCTATTAGTGTGTGGAAATAAGCTTTGTACGAACCTGTGATGAGGAAGACATAAAAGCGACAGACTGCATAATAAAGTTCTTTATCATAGGGGGCAATATAAAGTGACGTTCCTCCGCACTAAGAGGACACGCATCCAAACCTCAAAAGCGCATGACAACCTCTGCTTCCCTCTGCGAAGGGCCTATCTTGTACCTTTACTTTTTGCCCCTGAAAGAGTCAGGGTGATCTTCACCAATTCCTCGTTCCGCCTTTATCTTGGCTAACGTCATATGCTTGGGAAAGATCTATATTATATGTCAACTTGGAGGTAAGTATTCATGAAGTATTATTGTTGACATTACCCTTGAGGTAAGCAGTTGGGAGGCAAAACTATAAGCCCCTATCTTTCTCTGTGTCCAGCTGAAACTTTGATCTCATGAGTACCACGTGAGTTGTAGCAATTGTAGAGAACGTAAGGATGATTGAGTATGTGGATTTTCTTTACAAGCTCTTCTTTGACTCTTTCTGATGTTGTGATAAATTGCAATTGCTTCAATGACTAAAGGCTATCGGTTGTTACTTCTCGGTAAGGTTCTTGATCCATGCTTTACTTTGTGAAGGAATTATCACTTTAGCATGAGAGATTACATGTTGGTATTGCTGTTCTGATCATGATCATGATGCATGCATGTTCGTATCTTGTTTTGTCGACTCCTCTCTCCCTAAACATGTGGACATATTTATTGAGCTAGGCTTTCGCTTGAGGACAAGCGAGGTCTAAGCTTGGGGGAGTTGATACGTCCATTTTGAATCATGTTTTCATGTTGATATTTATCGCTTCTTGGGCTGTTATTTCACTTCACGGTACAATACGCATGCCTTTTCTCTCTTATTTTGCAAGGTTTACATGAAGAGGGAGAATGCCGGCAGCTGTAATACTGGCCTGAAATGGAAGCAAGTTTGAGATACCTATTCTGTGCAACTCCAAACGCCGTAAAAATCAACGATGATTTTTTTCTGGATTTATAAAAAATACTAGGCCGAAGAAGCGCCACAGGGGCGCCAGCAGGTGGCCACAAGCCTGCTAGGCGCGACCACCCCCTGGCCACGCCTAGGGGGCTTGTGGGCAGCCTGCTAGACTACTGCCCCCCCCCCCTCTTCTACTATATGAAGGGTTTCGTCCGGAAAAAAAATCAGGAGGGAGCTTTTTCGTGGATTCGCCGCCGCCACGAGGCGGAACTTGAGCAGAACCAATCTAGAGCTCCGGCAGGACGATCCTACCAGGGAAACTTCCCTCCCGGAGGGGGAAATCGTCGCCATCGTCATCACCAACACTCCTCTCATCGGACGGGACTTGTCACCATCAACATCTTCATCAGCACCATCTCATCTCCAAACCCTAGTTCATCTCTTGTAACCAATCTCCGTCTCGCGACTCCGATGGGTACTTGTAAGGTTGCTAGTAGTGTTGATTACTCTTTGTAGTTGATGCTAGTTGGATTACTTGGTGGAAGAGCTTATGTTCATATCCTTGATGCTATTCATTACCTCTCTGGTCATGAATATGATTATGCTTTGTGAGTAGTTACTTTTGTTCCTGAGGACATGGGATAAGTCATGCTAATAGTAGTCATGTGAATTTGGTATTCGTTCGGTATTTTGATGTGTTGTATGTTGTTTTTCCTCTAGTGGTGTTATGTGAACGTCGACTACATAACACTTCACCATTATTTGGGCCTAGAGGAAGACATTGGGAAGTAGTAAGTAGATGATGGGTTGCTAGAGTGACAGAAGCTTAAACACTAGTTTATGCGTTGCTTCGTAAGGGGCTGATTTGGATCCACTAGTTTAATGCTATGGTTAGACTTTGTCTTAATTCTTCTTTCGTAGTTGCGGATGCTTGCGAGAGGGATTAATCATAAGTGGGATGCTTGTCCAAGTAAGGGCAGTACCCAAGCGCCAGTCCACCCACATATCAAACTATCAAAGTAACGAACGCGAATCATATGAACATGATGAAAACTAGCATTATAGAAATTCCCGTGTGTCCTCGGGAGCGTTTTTCCTCCTATAAGACTTTGTCCAGGCTTGTCCCTTGCTACAAAAGGGATTGGGCCACTTTGCTGCACCGTTGCTACTTTTGTTACTTGTTGCTTTCTACGAATCATCTCACCACACAATCACTTGTTACCGATAATTTCAGTGCTTGCAGATATTACCTTGCTGAAAACCACTTGTCAGATCCTTCTGCTCCTCGTTGGGTTCGACACTCTTACTTATCGAAAGGACTATGATTGATCCCCTATACTTGTGGATCATCACAAACCAAGGGGATTTCCCATACCCATGCTCAGTTGTCTTCCTTTGGAGGTGATGCTGGTGGAGTTGTTGAAGAAGTCTTGAGCTTGTTTAATTTCCACTTGAGCATAAAATTCTGCTCCCTCAGATCGTCATTTTCCTCTTCAAGCTTCAACACCCTTTGGCATAATTCATGCTTACTCTCCTGCAAGAAACGAGAAGGGATAAACAAAGTCTTTGGCTTCTTTCTTGAGTCGGGGAGGCTCGACTTCTTGAAATCCACATGTGTGTCTCCAATTTGAGGTAGAGGAGCCTCCTCCTCATCGGAACTCGTTTGCTCCTTCACCTTGGGATCATAATCTTCTTCCTCCTCAGTGGTCCAGCCATAAGGATCCAAGTCCCCATAGACCTTGGGGTTAGCAAGGTAATCTGCCACATATCTCTCCCCCTCTGAATCTTGGGAAGACATCTTGCCCTAATTCCGCGACAGAAAACAGGCTCGAAACGAAAACAAAGGGAATTTGCCTGATACAGAGGTCAGACCTTTCGGGAGAATATATGATAATTTTTCCAGACCAGAAGGAGTACTCGGCACGAAAACGGAGTCCGGGAGGCGCACGAGGTGGCCACAAGCCCTCCAGCCCTGGCCAAGGGGGTAGGCCGGCCCTAGGAGGCTTGTCGCCTCCTCGGGAACTTTCCGGACTGCTTTAAATTTTTCTATTTTTTCAAATATTCCAAAACGGAAGAAAATTCCTACGGGAAAAGTTTTGGAGTTGGTTTACTTACCGAATCACATACCTCCTCGTTTTCGGAGTCTGAAACAGGCTGATAAATATCCCTTATGTACTCCTTCGGAGTTATGGTATTGATAATGTTGCTCTCAACATTTATGGGAGTACCTGAGATGTAATGCTTGATTCTTTGCCCGTTTACCACTCTCAAACAATTACCATTCGTGTTGTTGATTTTGATAGCACCGGAACGATATACTTCCTCAACAATATAGGGACCTTCCCATTTAGAGAGAAGCTTGCCTACAAAAAATCTTAAACGAGAATTGTATAGCAAGACATAATCACCTACATTGAACTCACGCTTTTGTATCCTCTTATCATGCCAGCTCTTAACCTTTTCTTTGAATAACTTGGCATTTTCGTATGCCTAAGTTCTCCATTCATCAAGCGAGCTAATGTCAAATAACCTCTTCTCACCAGCAAGTTTGAAATCAAAGTTAAGCTCTTTGATTGCCCAATAAGCTTTATGCTCTAGCTCAAGAGGTAGACGACATGCTTTACCGTACACCATTTTGTACGGAGACATGCCCATGTGATTCTTATAGGCAGTTCTATAAGCCCACAGTGCATCTTCGAGCTTCTTAGACCAATTCTTTCTAGACCTGTTGACAGTATTTTGCAGAATCAGTTTAATCTCTGTATTTCTTAGCTCTACTTGACCACTGGACTGAGGGTGATAGGGAGACGCAATTCTATGGTTGACATCATACTTAGCAAGCGTTTTATGGAAAGCACCATGAATGAACTGTGAACCACGGTCGGTCATTAGATATCTAGGGACTCCAAATCTAGGGAAGATAACTTCCTTAAGCATCCTGATAGAGGTGTTGTGATCAGCACTACTAGTGGGGATAGCTTCTACCCACTTAGTGACATAATCAACAACAACTAGGATATGAGTATACCCGTTGGATTTTGGAAAAGGTCCCATATAATCAAAGCCCGAAACATCAAATGGTTCAATGACAAGTGAATAGTTCATAGGCATTTCCTGACGTTTACTAATATTACCTATTCTTTGACATTCGTCACAAGACAAGACAAACTTACGGGCATCCTTGAAGAGAGTGGGCCAATAGAAACCTGATTGCAATACCTTGTGTGCAGTTCTATCTCCCGCATGATGTCCTTTGTAGGCCTCGGAGTGACACTTCTGTAGCATCTGTCCCCGTTCATGTTCAGGTACACAACATCTAATAACACCATCTACTCCTTCCTTATAAAGGTGAGGATCATCCCAAAAGTAATGTCTCAAGTCAAAGAAGAATTTCTTCTTTTGCTGCTATGTGAAGCTAGGTGGTATATATTTGGCAACGATATAGTTTGCATAATTAGCATACCACGATGCACTACGTGAAGCACTGATGACATTCGATTGCTCATCGGGAAAGCTACCATCAATAGGTTGTGGGTCATCAAGAACTTTCTCCAACCTAGACAAGTTATCTGCTACTAGGTTATCAGCACCCTTCGTGTCGACAACATGCAAATCAAATTCTTGTAGCAAGAGAACCCATCTGATAAGTCTAGGTTTAGCGTCTTTCTTCTCCATGAGGTACTTAATACAGCATGATCAGTGTGAATAGTGACTTTGGAATCAACTATGTAAGACCTAAACTTTTCACATGCAAACACGACTCCTAAGAATTCTTTTTCCGTAGTAGCATAGTTTCTTTGGGCATTGTCTAGAGTTTTACTAGCATAGTGAATAACATTCAACTTTTTATTAACTCCTTGCCCTAGGACAGCACCAACAACATAATTACTAGCATCACACATGATTTCAAAAGGTAAGTTCCAATCAGGTGGTTGAACAATAGGTGCAGTTATCAAAGCCCTCTTAAGTATTTCGAAGGCTTCCTCACAATCATCGTCAAAAACAAAAGGAATATCCTTTTGCAAGAGATTGCTAAGAGGCCTAGAAATCTTAGAGAAGTCTTTAATGAACCTTCTATAGAAACCAACATGACCAACGAAACTTCTTATACCTTTGATATCTGTGGGGTATGGCATTTTCTCGATTGCATCAACCTCAGCCTTATCGACTCCAATACCTCTTTCAGAAATTTTATGTCCTAAGATGATGCCTTCATCAACCATAAAGTGGCACTTCTCCCAATTCAAGACAAGATTGGTGTCTTTACATCTCTGCAAGACTCGATCAAGGTTGCTAAGGCAATCATCAAAAGAAGACCCGTAAACGGAGAAGTATAGGGGATCAATCGTAGTCCTTTCGATAAGTAATAGTGTCGAACCCAACGAGGACCGGAAGGATCTGACAAGTGGTTTTCAGCAAGGTAATATCTGCAAGCACTGGAATTATCGGTAACAAGTGATTGTATGGTGAGATGATTCGTAGCCAGCAACAAGTAACAAAAGTAGCAACGGTGCAGCAAAGTGGCCCAATCCCTTTTGTAGCAAGGGACAAGCCTGGACAATGTCTTATAGGAGGAAAAACACTCCCGAGGACACACGGGAATTTCTGTCATGCTAGTTTTCATCATGTTCATATGATTCGCGTTCGTTACTTTGATAGTTTGATATGTAGGTGGACCGATGCTTGGGTACTGCCCTTACTTGGACAAGCATCCCACTTATGATTAACCCCTCTCGCAAGCATCCGCAACTACGAAACAAGAATTAAGAAAAAGTCTAACCATAGCATTAAACTAGTGGATCCAATTCAGCCCCTTACGAAGCAACACATAAACTAGGGTTTAAGCTTCTGTCACTCTAGCAACCCATCATCTACTTACTACTTCCCAATGCCTTCCTCTAGGCCCAAATAATGGTGAAGTGTTATGTAGTCGACATTCACATAACACCACTAGAGGAAAAACAACATACAACACATCAAAATATCGAACAAATACCAAATTCACATGACTACTATTAGCATGACTTATCCCATGTCTTCAGGAACAAAAGTAACTACTCACAAAGCATAATCATATTCATGACCAGAGAGGTAATGAGTAGCATCAAGGATCTGAACATAAACTCTTCCACCAAATAATCCAACTAGCATCAACTACAAAGAGTAATTAACACTACTAGCAACCTTACAAGTACCAAACGGAGTCGTGAGACGGATATTGGTTACAAGTGATGAACTAGGGTTTGGAGATGAGATGGTGTTGATGAAGATGTTGATGGTGATGAGTCCCCTCCGATGAGAGGAGTGTTGGTGCTGACGATGGCGACGATTTCCCCCTCCGAGAGGGAAGTTTCCCCCACAGGATCGTCCTGCCGGAGCTCTAGATTGGTTCTGCTCAAGTTCCGCCTCGTGGCGGCGGAGAATCCTCCGAAAAGCTCCATTCTGATTTTTTCCGGACGAAACCCTTCAGATAGCAAAAGATGAGCGCCGGAGGGGCAACAGGGGGCCCACAAGCCCCCCAGGCCCGGCCAGGGGGGTAGGCCGGGCCTGGCAAGCTTGTGGCCTCCATGTGGCGCCCCTCTGGTACTTCTTCCGCCCAATATTTTTTTTATATTCCCAAAAAATTCCACGTTGATTTTCATGGCTTTTGGAGTTGCGCGGAATAGGCATCTCAAACTTGCTCCTTTTTCAGGCCAGAATTCCAGTTGTCGGCATTCTCCATCTTCATGTAAACCTTGCAAAATAAGAGAGAAAAGGCATAAGTATTGTACCTCAAAGTGTAATAACAGCCCAAAAAGAAATAAATATCAACACAAAAGCATGATGCAAAATGGACGTATCAATCTCCGCCACCATCGCCAACAAATTTCGGGGGACCCGAATTCCTGTGTCGTCACCCTGCCGGGACAGGCAAGTGCCCTCGGATTTATCTCCATCGATGTTCCTTCCCCCCTTCATGAAGCGGGAGTAGTTCCTCCTCGGGCTGAGGTCTTCTACAGTAGCTATGTGGTTAATTCTCTCTCCCATGATGTTATCTTGATTGTGATCATAGGTTATGTTAACCTAGGGTGATCCCATCATGTTTCCCCTTCTTCTATGTATTGGATTGATGTACTCACTTCATCTTATATAGTATAATCTCCGAAACCATGGTGACAACGGTCTATTGGACATGGATTAGAAGAATATTTTCATGAGTGATTTCCTCTTTTGTGAATTGATTGAAGATTTAGAGTCTCTTGGTGCTTGTCTTTGACTATCCTTGAGATACGTTGTGGTGATTGTGGTACTCTCTTTGGATGGCCGCGGTGACAATGGGAAATCCATAGATAAGAACTACGAACTCTGAGGCGTGCTTTTGTAGCCCTACATAATTCTTGTCATCTCTTGATCACAAAGGAATGATCTCCGAGTACGTCTCCTTTGCTTGTTTTAGTGGAAATATCTTGTGATTAGACTATGTTAATGTTGTTGGGAGTTGCCACTAGTGAAAGTATGAAGCCTAGGCCTTGTTTCTCACCATTGTTACACCGTTTATGCTCACTTTTGTCACTTTCCACCTTGCTGTAATTTTTATTAAGATTTATATTACCTTGCTTTGCCACACCTATCACCCATATTTTACCATCTCTTCGTTGAACCAGTGCACCTATACAATTTACCATTGTATTAGGTGTGTTGGGGACACAAGAGACTTCTTGTTTCTTAATTGCAGGGATGCTTGAGAGAGACCATGTTCAACCGCTACTTCCTTGAGTTCGATAAACCTTAGGTCATCCACTTGAGGGAAATTGTTGCGGTCCTACAAACCTCTGTGCTTGGAGTCCCAACATAGTCTACAAGAATAGAAGCGTGCGTAGACATCAAGCTATTTCTGGCGCCGTTGCCGGGGAGGTGAGTGCTTGAAGGTATATCTTTAGATCTTGCAACTAAATCTTTTCATTTCTTGTTTTTATTTTCACTAGTTAGGCTTATGGAAAACTGCACTCTTAGTTTGTTGCTTGGGGAAGGCCTCATTACCACCCCCGTGGTAGATAAGTCTCCTCCACCTACTGAATGTATCCCATTCAAAATACCACTTGGGATAATTTAAATAATTAGGAATGATTGTTATGCAGGAGATGTTGGGGAACATCGCATGGGAAACAAAAAATTTCCTACGCGCATGAAGACCTATCATGGTGATGTCCATCTACGAGAGGGGATGAGTGATCTACGTACCCTTGTAGATCGTACAACAGAAGTGTTAGTGAACGCGGTTGATGTAGTGGAACGTCCTCACGTCCCTCGAACAATCCCGCGATCAGTCCCACGATCTAGTACCGAACGGATGGCACCTCCGCGTTCAGCACACGTACAGCTCGACGATGATCTCGGCCTTCTTGATCCAGCAAGAGAGACGGAGAGGTAGAAGAGTTCTCCGGCAGCGTGACGGCGCTCCGGAGGTTGGTGATGACCTTGTCTCAGCAGGGCTCCGCCCGACCTCCGCAGAAACGCGATCTAGAGGAAAAACCGTGGAGGTATGTGGTCGGGCTGCCGTGGAAAAGTCGTCTCAAATCAGCCCTAAAACCTCCGTATATATAGGTGGGAGGGAGGGGACCTTGCCTTGGGGCTCAAGGAGCCCCAAGGGGGTCGGCCGAGTCCAAGGGGGGAGGACTCCCCCCCCCAAACCGAGTTGGACTTGGTTTGGTGGGAGGGAGTCCCCCTTCCTTACCACCTCCTCCCTTTTTTTCTTTTCTCTTGATTTTCTTTGCTTGGCGCATAGAGCCCTTTTGGGCTGTCCCACCAGCCCACTAAGGGCTGGTGTGCCACCCTCAAGGCCTATGGGCTTCCCCGGGGTGGGTTTCCCCCCTCCGGTGAACTCCCGGAACCCATTCGTCATTCCAGGTACATTCCCGGTAACTCCGAAAACCTTCCGGTAATCAAATGAGGTCATCCTATATATCAATCTTCGTTTTCGGACCATTCCGGAAACTCTCGTGACGTCCGTGATCTCATCCGGGACTCCGAACAACATTCGGTAACCAACCATATAACTCTAATACGCATAAAACAACGTCGAACCTTAAGTGTGCAGACCCTGCGGGTTCGAGAACTATGTAGACATGACCCGAGAGACTCCTCGGTCAATATCCAATAGAGGGACCTGGATGCCCATATTGGATCCTACATATTCTACGAATATCTTATCGTTTGAACCTCAGTGCTAAGGATTCATATAATCCCGTATGTCATTCCCTTTGTCCTTCGGTATGTTACCTGCCCGATATTCGATCGTCAGTATCCGTATACCTATTTCAATCTCGTTTACCGGCAAGTCTCTTTACTCGTTCCGTAATACAAGATCCCGCAACTTATACTAAGTTACATTGCTTGCAAGGCTTGTGTGTGATGTTGTATTACCGAGTGGGCCCCGAGATACCTCTCCATTCACACGGACTGACAAATCCCAGTCTTGATCCATACTAACTCAACTAACACCTTCGGAGATACCTGTAGAGCATCTTTATAGTCACCCAGTTACGTTGCGATGTTTGATACACACAAAGCATTCCTCCGGTGTTAGTGAGTTACATGATCTCATGGTCATAGGAATAAATACTTGACACGCAGAAAACAGTAGCAACAAAATGACACGATCAACATGCTACGTCTATTAGTTTGGGTCTAGTCCATCACGTGATTCTCCTAATGACGTGATCCAGTTATCAAGTAACAACACCTTGTTCATAATCAGAAGACACTGACTATCTTTGATCAACTGGCTAGCCAACTAGAGGCTTGCTAGGGACGGTGTTTTGTCTATGTATCCACACATGTAAATGAGTCTTCATTCAATACAATTATAGCATGGATAATAAACGATTATCTTGATACAGGAATTATAATAGTAACTATATTTATTATTGCCTCCAGGGCATAATTCCAACAGTCTCCCACTTGCACTAGAGTCAATAATCTAGCTCTCACATCACCATGTGAATTACATTGTAACAAATCTAACACCCATACAGTTCTGGTGTTGATCATGCTTTGGCCGTGGAAGAGGTTTAGTCAACGGGTCCGCTACATTCAGATCCGTGTGCACTTTGCATATATTCACGTCCTCTCCCTCGACGTAGTCGCGGATGAGTTTGAAGCGTCGTTTGATGTGTCTGGTCTTCTTGTGAAACCGTGGTTCCTTTGCTAAGGCAATGGCACCAGTGTTGTCACAGAATAAGGTTATAGGATTCAGTGCGCTTGGCACCGCTCCAAGATCCGTCATGAACTGCTTCATCCAGACACCCTCCTTAGCCGCCTCCGAGGCAGCCATGTACTCCGCTTCACATGTAGAATCTGCTACGACGCTTTGCTTGGAACTGCACCAGCTTACTGCACCCCCATTAAGAATAAATACGTATCCGGTTTGCGACTTAGAGTCGTCCGGATCTGTGTCAAAGCTTGCATCGAAGTAACCTTTTACGGCGAGCTCTTCGTCACCTCCATACACGAGAAACATCTCCTTAGTCCTTTTCAGGTACTTCAAGATATTCTTGACCGCTGTCCAGTGATCCACTCCTGGATTACTCTGGAACCTACCTGCCATACTTATGGCCAGGCTAACATCCGGTCTAGTGCACAACATCGCATACATGATAGAACCTATGGCTGAAGCATAGGGGACGGAGCGCATATGCTCTCTATCTTCATCAGTTGCTGGGCACTGAGTCTTAGTCAATCTCGTACCTTGTAGAACTGGCAAGAACCCTTTCTTGGACTGTTCCATTTTGAACCTCTTCAAAACTTTATCAAGGTATGTGCTTTGTGAAAGTCCTATCAGGCGTTTTGATCTATCCCTATAGATCTTAATGCCTAGAATGTAAGCAGCTTCTCCTAGGTCCTTCATAGAGAAACTTTTATTCAAGTAGTCCTTTATGCTCTCTAAAAACTCTACGTTGTTTCCAATCAGTAATATGTCATCCACATATAATATTAGAAACGCCACAGAGCTCCCACTCACTTTCTTGTAAATACAAGATTCTCCAACCACTTGTATAAACCCAAATGCTTTGATCGCCTCATCAAAGCGTTTGTTCCAACTCCGAGATGCTTGCACCAGTCCATAAATGGATCGCTGGAGCTTGCACACCTTGTTAGCATTCTTAGGATCGACAAAACCTTAGGGTTGTATCATATACAATTCTTCCTTATGGAAACCGTTAAGGAACGCCGTTTTGACATCCATCTGCCAGATTTCATAATCAAAAAATGCAGCTATTGCTAACATGATTCTGACGGACTTAAGCATCGCTACGGGTGAGAAAGTCTCATCGTAGTCAACTCCTTGAACTTGTGAAAAACCCTTTGCCACAAGTCGAGCTTTATAAACGGTCACATTACCGTCAGCGTCCGTCTTCCTCTTAAAGATCCATTTGTTCTGAATGGCCTTGCGGCCCTCAGGCAGTACCTCCAAAGTCCACACTTTGTTCTCATACATGGATCCTATCTCGGACTTCATGGCTTCCAGCCATTTGTTGGAATCTGGGCCCACCATTGCTTCTTCATAATTCGCAGGTTCATTGTTGTCTAACAACATGATTGATAAGACGGGATTACCGTACCACTCAGGAGCAGCACGTGGGCTCGTCGACGTGCGTGGTTCGACAGAAACTTGAACTGGAGTTTCATGATCATCATCATTAACTTCCTCCTCAACCGGCGTTGCAATGACAGAGGTTTCCCCTTGCCCTGCGCCACCATCCTGAAGGATGAGAGGTTCGACAACCTCGTCAAGTTCTATCTTCCTCCCACTCAATTCTCTCCACAGAAACTCCTTCTCGAGAAAAGCTCCGTTTTTAGCAACAAACACTTTGCCCTCAGATTTGAGATAGAAGGTGTACCCAACTGTCTCTTTTGGGTAACCTATGAAGACGCACTTTTCCGCTTTGGGTTCCAGCTTTTCAGGCTGAAGCTTTTTGACATAAGCATCACATCCCCAAACTTTAAGAAACGACAACTTTGGCCTCTTGCCATACCACAGTTCGTATGGTGTCGTCTCAACGGATTTTGATGGTGCCCTATTTAAAGTGAATGCAGTTGTTTCTAATGCATAGCCCCAAAATGATAACGGCAAATCAGTAAGAGACATCATAGATCGCACCATCTCTAATAGAGTACGATTACGACGTTCGGACACACCATTACGCTGTGGTGTTCCAGGCGGTGTTAACTGTGAAACAATTTCACATTGTCTTAAGTGAGCACCAAACTCGAAACTCAGATATTCACCCCCACGATCAGACCGTAGGAACTTGATTTTCTTGTTACGATGATTTTCCACTTCACTCTGAAATTGCTTGAACTTTTCAAATGTTTCAGACTTATGCTTCATCAAGTAGACATAACCATATCTACTTAAATCGTCAGTGAAGGTGAGAAAATAACGATATCCGCCGCGTGCCTCCACGCTCATCGGACCACACACATCAATATGTATGATTTCCAACAAGTCACTTGCACGCTCCATTGTTCCTGAGAACGGAGTCTTAGTCATCTTGCCCATGAGGCATGGTTCGCACGTGTCAAGTGAATCAAAGTCAAGTGACTCCAAAAGTCCATCAGCATGGAGTTTCTTCATGCGCTTTACACCAATATGACCTAAGCGGCAGTGCCACAAAAATATGGCGCTATCATTGTTAACTCTAACTCTTTTGGTCTCAGTGTTATGTATATGCGTATCATTATCAAGATTCAATATGAACAATCCTCTCACATTCGGTGCATGACCATAAAAGATGTTACTCATAGAAATAGAACAACCATTATTCTCTGACTTAAAAGAGTAACCGTCTCGCAATAAACAAGATCCAGATATAATGGTCATGCTCAACGCAGGCACTAAATAACAATGATTTAAGTTCATCACTAATCCTGACGGTAACTGAAGTGACACTGTGCCGACGGCGATTGCATCAACCTTGGAACCATTTCCTACGCGCATCGTCACTTCATCTTTTGCCAGCTTTCGCCTATTCCGCAGTTCCTGTTTCGAGTTGCAAACATGAGCAACAGAACCGGTATCGAATACCCAGGCACTACTACGAGAGCCAGTTAAGTACACATCAATAACATGTATAACAAATATACCTGATTTTTCTTTGCCCGCCTTCTTATCTGCCAGATACTTGGGGCAATTGCGCTTCCAGTGACCCATACCCTTGCAATAGTAACACTCTGTTTCCGGCTTAGGTCCAGCTTTGGGTTTCTTCGTCGGATTGGCAACAGGCTTGCCGCTCTTCTTCGAATTGCCCTTCTTGCCTTTGCCGTTTCTCTTGAAACTAGTGGTCTTATTCACCATCAACACTTGATGCTCTTTACGGAGTTCAGACTCTGCGACTTTCAGCATCGCAAACAACTCGCCGGGAGACTTGTTCATCCCTTGCATGTTGTAGTTCAACACAAAGCCTTTATAGCTTGGCGGCAGTGATTGAAGGATTCTGTCAGTGATAGCTTCTTGCGGGAGTTCAATCCCCAGCTCAGCTAGACGGTTTGAGTACCCAGACATTTTGAGCACATGTTCACTGACAGACGAGTTTTCCTCCATCTTGCAAGCATAGAATTTATCGGAGGTCTCATACCTCTCGATCCGGGCGTTCTTCTGAAAGATAAACTCCAACTCCTGGAACATCTCAAATGCTCCATGACGCTCAAAGCGACGTTGAAGTCCCGGTTCCAAGCCATACAAGACTGCACATTGAACTATTGAGTAGTCCTCCTTACGTGCTAACCAAGCGTTCTTAACATCTCGATCAGCCGTAGCGGGTGGTTCATCTCCTAACGCAGCATTAAGGACATAATCCTTCTTCCCAGCTTGTAAGGTTAGCTTAAGATTGCGAGCCCAGTCTACAAAGTTGCTTCCATCATCTTTCAACTTAGCTTTCTCTAGGAACGTATTAAAATTCAGGATGACTGTCGCGTGAGCCATGATCTACAACACAAATATATTCAAAGTGGACTTAGACTATGTTCAAGATAATTAGAGTTTAACTTAATCAAATTATTCGCTAAACTCCCACTCAAAAAGTACATCTCTCTAGTCATTTGAGTGGTTCATGATCCACTTACACTAGCTCAAGTCCGATCATCGCGTGAGTTGAGTATAGTTTCAGTGGTAAGCATCCCTATGCTAATCATATCATCTATATGATTCATGATCGACCTTTCTGTCTCATGTGTTCCGAGGCCATGTCTGCACATGCTAGGCTTGTCAAGCTTAACCCGAGTGTTCCGCGTGCGCAACTGTTTTGCACCCGTTGTATGTGAACGTTGAGTCTATCACACCCGATCATCACGTGGTGTCTCGAAACGACGAACTGTAGCAACGGTGCACAGTCGGGGAGAACACAATTTCGTCTTGAAATTTTAGTGAGAGATCACCTCATAATGCTACCGTCGTTCTAAGCAAAATAAGGTGTATAAAAGGATTAACATCACATGCAATTCATAAGTGACATGATATGGCCATCATCACGTGCTTCTTGATCTCCATCACCAAAGCACCGACACGATCTTCTTGTCACCGGCGTCACACCATGATCTCCATCATCATGATCTCCATCAACGTGTTGCCATCGGGGTTGTCATGCTACTCTTGCTATTACTACTAAAGCTACATCCTAGCAAAATAGTAAACGCATCTGCAAGCACACACGTTAGTATAAAGACAACCCTATGGCTCCTGCCGGTTGCCGTACCATCGACGTGCAAGTCGATATTTCTATTACAACATGATCATCTCATACATCCAATATATCACATCACATCATTGGCCATATCACATCACAAGCATACCCTGCAAAAACAAGTTAGACGTCCTCTAATTTTGTTGTTGCATGTTTTACGTGGTGACCATGGGTATCTAGCAGGATCGCATCTTACTTACGCAAACACCACAACGGAGATATATGAGTTGCTATTTAACCTCATCCAAGGACCTCCTCGGTCAAATCCGATTCAACTAAAGTTGGAGAAACCGACACTTGCCAGTCATCTTTGAGCAACGGAGTTACTCGTAACGATGAAACCAGTCTCTCGTAAGCGTACGAGTAATGTCGGTCCAAGCCGCTTCAATCCAACAATACCGCGGAATCAAGAAAAGACTAAGGAGGGCAGCAAAACACACATCACCGCCCACAAAAACTTTTGTGTTCTACTCGAGAAGACATCTACGCATGAACCTAGCTCATGATGCCACTGTTGGGGAACGTCGCATGGGAAACAAAAAATTTCCTACGCGCACGAAGACCTATCATGGTGATGTCCATCTACGAGAGGGGATGAGTGATCTATGTACCCTTGTAGATCGTACAGCAGAAGCATTAGTGAACGCGGTTGATGTAGTGGAACGTCCTCACGTCCCTCGAACAATCCCGCGATCAGTCCCACGATCTAGTACCGAACGGACGGCACCTCCGCGTTCAGCACACGTACAGCTCGACGATGATCTCGGCCTTCTTGATCCAGCAAGAGAGACGGAGAGGTAGAAGAGTTCTCCGGCAGCGTGACGGCACTCCGGAGGTTGGTGATGACCTTGTCTCAGCAGGGCTCCGCCCGACCTCCGCAGAAACGCGATCTAGAGGAAAAACCGTGGAGGTATGTGGTCGGGCTGCCGTGGAAAAGTCATCTCAAATCAGCCCTAAAACCTCCGTATATATAGGTGGGAGGGAGGGGACCTTGCCTTGGGGCTCAAGGACCCCAAGGGGGTCGGCCGAGTCCAAGGGGGGAGGACTCCCCCCCCAAACCGAGTTGGACTTGGTTTGGTGGGAGGGAGTCCCCCTTCCTTCCCACCTCCTCCCTTTTTTTTCTTTTCTCTTGATTTTCTTTGCTTGGCGCATAGAGCCCTTTTGGGCTGTCCCACCAGCCCACTAAGGGCTGGTGTGCCACCCTCAAGGCCTATGGGCTTCCCCGGGGTGGGTTGCCCCCCTCCGGTGAACTCCCGGAACCCATTCGTCATTCCCGGTACATTCCCGGTAACTCCGAAAACCTTCCGGTAATCAAATGAGGTCATCCTATCTATCAATCTTCGTTTCCGGACCATTGCGGAAACCCTCGTGACGTCCGTGATCTCATCCGGGACTCCGAACAATATTCGGTAACCAACCATATAACTCTAATACGCATAAAACAACGTCGAACTTTAAGTGTGCAGACCCTGCGGGTTCGAGAACTATGTAGACATGACCCGAGAGACTCCTCGGTCAATATCCAATAGAGGGACCTGGATGCCCATATTGGATCCTACATATTCTACGAATATCTTATCGTTTGAACCTCAGTGCCAAGGATTCATATAATCCCGTATGTCATTCCCTTTGTCCTTCGGTATGTTACCTGCCCGAGATTCGATCGTCAGTATCCGTATACCTATTTCAATCTCGTTTACCGGCAAGTCTCTTTACTCGTTCCGTAATACAAGTTCCCACAACTTACACTAAGTTACATTGCTTGCAAGGCTTGTGTGTGATGTTGTATTACCGAGTGGGCCCCGAGATACCTCTCCGTTCACACGGAGTGACAAATCCCAGTCTTGATCCATACTAACTCAACTAACACCTTCGGAGATACCTGTAGAGCATCTTTATAGTCACCCAGTTACGTTGCGACGTTTGATACACACAAAGCATTCCTCCGGTGTCAGTGAGTTACATGATCTCATGGTCATAGGAATAAATACTTGACACGCAGAAAACAGTAGCAACAAAATGACACGATCAACATGCTACGTCCATTAGTTTGGGTCTAGTCCATCACGTGATTCTCCTAATGACGTGATCCAGTTATCAAGCAACAACACCTTGTTCATAATCAGAAGACACTGACTATCTTTGATCAACTGGCTAGCCAACTAGAGGCTTGCTAGGGACGGTGTTTTGTCTATGTATCCACACATGTAAATGAGTCTTCATTCAATACAATTATAGCATGGATAATAAACGATTATCTTGATACAGGAATTATAATAATAACTATATTTATTATTGCCTCTAGGGCATAATTCCAACAGGAGATGGAACAGTCAATCCTAGTATTCATTTGTTGAAACTTACACAACTTTGTGAGTTGTTTAAGATTTCAGGTTTGACAAGAGATGGAGTCATGAGGAAATTATTTTCCTTGTCACTGAAAGGAAAAAAACATTGGAATTGGTATAGGCTACTAGATGATTCTCACCTACGGGATTGGGAAGATTCAGTCTCTCTTTTACTCCAAGTTTTATCCTCTTCATGAAGTCCATGACAATAGGAATTATGTTTATAATTTCTATCCTCATGACGGAGAGAGCATATCTCAAGCTTGGGGGAGACTGAAAACTTTAATGCTAAAATGTCCTAAACATGGGCTTGTTGGGTAATGTAGCATAAATTCAAAAAAAATCCTACGCATATTCAAATCTTCCTATGGAGAGACTAGCAACGAGAGAGGGGTGAGTGCATCTTCATATCTTTGAAGATCTCTAAGCGTAAGCGTTGCAAGAACGCGGTTGATGGAGTCGTACTCGCGGTGATTCAGATTGCGGTGTGATTCTGATCTAGTGCCGAACCACGGCACCTCCGCGTTCAACACACGTGCAGCCCGATGACGTCTCCCACACCTTGATCCAGCAAGGAGAAGGGAGAGGTTGGGGAAGATCTCCGGCAGCACGACGACGTGGTGTCGATGGAGAGACGAGGTCTCCCGGCAGGGCTTCTCCAAGCACCGTGGGAGAGGAGAAAGGAGGGGGGCAGGGCTGCGCCGAGGGAGAGGGAAAACTGTGTGCAAAACAGCCCCAAAACCCCCACTATATATAGGAGGAGGGCAGGGGGGTGGCACCCCTAGGGTTCCCACCCTAGGTGGTGCGGCATCCCCCCAGATTGGAGGTGCGGCGGCCAGGGCATGGGGAGGGGGTGGTGCACCCCTAGGTGGGCCTTAGGCCCACAAGCGCCTAGGGTTTCCCCCCCTCCACCTCCCGCGCCTTGGGCCTCCTTGTGGGAGGCGCACCAGCCCACTTTGGGCTGGTTGCCCTCCCTCTTTTGGCCCATGCTACCTCTTGGGGCTGGTGGCCCCTCCCGGTGGACCCCCGGGACCATCTCCGGTGGTCCCCGTACACTACCGGTGACGCCCGAAACATTTCCGCTGTCCAAAACCATCCATCATATATATCAATCTTTACCTCCGGACCATTCCGGACCTCCTCATGACGTCCGGGATCTCATCCGGGACTCCGAACAACTCTCGGTAACCTCGTATAACAATTCCCTATAACCCTAGCATCATCGAACCTTAAGTGTGTAGACCCTACGGGTTTGGGAGACAGGCAGACATGACCGAGACACCTCTCCGGCCAATAACCATCAGCGGGGTCTGGATACCCATGGTGGCTCCCACTTTCTCCACGATGATTTCATCGGATGAACCACGATGTCAAGGATTCAATCAATCCCGTATACAATTCCCTTTGTCTGTCGGTATAGAACTTGCCCGAGTTTCGATCGTCCGTATACCTATACCTTGTTCAATCTCGTTACCGGTAAGTCTCTTTACTCGTTCCGTAGCACGTCATCGTGTGACTAACTCCTTAGTCACATTGAGCTCATGATGATGTTCTACCGAGTGGGCCCAGAGATACCTCTCCATCATGCGGAGTGACAAATCCTGATCTCGATTAGTACCAACCCAACAGACACTTTCAGAGGTACTCGTAGTGCACCTTTATAGTCCCCCGGTTACATTGTGATGTTTGATACACCCAAAACACTCCTACGGTATCCGGGAGTTGCACAATCTCACGGTCGAAGGAAAATACACTTGACATTAGAAAACCTTTAGCATACGAACAATACGATCTAGTGCTATGCTTAGGATTGGGTCTTGTCCATCATATCATTCTCCCAATGATGTGATCCCGTTATCAGTGACATCTAATGCCCATGACCAGGAAACCATGGTCATCTATTGACTAACGAGCTAGCCAACTAGAGGCTTGCTAGGGACAAATTGTGATCTATTTATTCACACATGTATTACTGTTTCTTGTTAATACAATTATAGCATGAACAATAGACGATTATCATGAACAAGGAAATATGATAATAACCATTTTATTATTGCCTCTAGGGCATATTTCCAACAGTCTCCCACTTGCACTAGAGTCAATAATCTAGTTACATTGTGATGTATCGAACACCCATAGCATTATGATGTTGATCATGTTTTGCTCGTGGAAGAGGTTTAGTCAACGGGTTTGCAACATTCAGATCCGTATGTACTTTACAAATCTTTATTACTCCACTCTGGACATGGTCCTGGATGGAGTTGTGGCGGAGTTTGATGTGCTTCGTCTTCCGGTGAAACCTGGGCTCCTTGGCTATGGCAATGGCCCCAGTGTTATCACAGAAGAGTGTCATTGGACCCAACGCGCTTGGAACCACTCCAAGGTCGGTGATGAGCTCCTTCGTCCAAATTCCTTCATGAGCTGCTTCTGAAGCAGCTATGTACTCCGCTTCACATGTAGATGCTGCCACGACTTCTTGCTTGCTCCTGCACCAGCTCACTGCCCCGCCATTCAAAACATATACGTATCCGGTATGTGACTTAGAGTCATCCGGATCTGTGTCGAAGATAGCGTTGACGTAACCCTTTACGACGAGCTCTTTGTCACCTCCATAAACGAGAAACATCTCCTTAGTCTTCTTCAGGTACTTAAGGATATTCTTGAACGCTGTCCAGTGTTCCACACCGGGATCACTTTGGTACCTCCCTACCAAACTTATGGCAAGGTTTATATCAGGTCTGGTACACAGCATGGCACACATTAGAGAGCCTACGGCTGAAGCGTAAGGGACAGTACTCATCTTCTCTCTATCTGCTGCCGTGGTCGGTGACTGAGTCTTACTCAATCTCATACCTTGCAAAACTGGCAAGAACCCTTTCTTTGAGTTTTCCATATTGAACTTCTTCAATATCTTGTCAAGGTATGTACTTTGCGAAAGACCTATGAGGCGTCTCGATCTATCTCTATAGATCTTGATGCCTAATATGTATGCAGCTTCTCCAAGGTCCTTCATTGAAAAACTCTTGTTCAAATAGGCCTTTATGCTCTCCAACATCTTTATATTATTCCCCATCAATAATATGTCATCCACATACAGTATGAGGAAAGCTACAGAGCTCCCACTCACTTTCTTGTATAGACAGGCTTCTCCGTAAACCTGTATGAACCCAAACGCTTTAATCACCTCATTAAAGCGAATGTTCCAACTCCGAGATGCTTGCACCAGCCCATAGATGGAGCGCTCGAGCTTGCATACTTTGTTAGCACCCTTAGGTCGACAAAACCTTCTGGTTTCATCATATACAACTCTTCCTTAAGGTTCCCGTTAAGGAACGCTGTTTTGACGTCCATTTGCCAAATTTCATAATCATAAAAGGCGGCAATTGCTAACATGATTCGGACTGATTTCAGCTTCGCTACGGGAGAGAAAGTCTCTTCGTAGTCAATTCCTTGAATTTGTCGAAAACCCTTTGCGACAAGTCGAGCTTTATAAACGGTTACATTATCGTTTGCATCAGTCTTGTTCTTCAAGATCCATTTATTTTCTATGGCTCGCCGGTCATCGGGCAAGTCCACCAAAGTCCATTCTTTGTTCTCATACATGGATCCTATCTCGGATTTCATAGCTTCAAGCCATTTGTTGGAATCCGGGCCCGCCATCGCTTCTTCATAGTTCGAAGGTTCACCGTTGTCTAACAACATGATTTCCATCACAGGGTTGCCGTACCACTCTGGTGCGGAGCATGCCCTTGTGGACCTTCGCGATCCAGTAGTAACTTGATCCCAAGCTTCATAATCATTATCATTAACTTCCTCTTCAGTTGGTGCAGGCACCACAGGAACAATTTCCCGCAATGCGCTACTTTCCTGTTCGAGAGGGGGTGTAATTACCTCATCAAGTTCTACCTTCCTCCCACTTACTTCTTTCGAGAGAAACTCTTTCTCTAGAAAGGATCCGTTCTTGGCAACAAAGGTTTTACCTTCGGATCTAAGATAGAAGGTATACCCAATAGTTTCCTTAGGGTATCCTATGAATACGCATTTCTCCGCTTTGGGTTCGAGCTTTTCTGGTTGAAGTTTCTTCACATAAGCATCGCAGCCCCAAACTTTAAGAAACGACAACTTAGGTTTCTTGCCAAACCATAGTTCATACGGTGTCATCTCAACGGATTTAGACGGTGCCCTATTTAAAGTGAATGATGCAGTTTCTAATGCGTATCCCCAACATGATAGCGGTAAGTCGGTAATAGACATCATAGATCGCACCATATCTAATAAAGTGCGATTACGACGTTCAGACACTCCGTTGCGTTGCAGTGTGCCAGGCGTCAGTTGTGAAACGATTCCACACTTCCTTAGGTGTGTGCCAAACTCGTGACTCAAATATTCTTCCCACGATTAGATTGTAGACACTTAATTTTTTTGTCACGTTGATTCTCGACCTCACTCTGAAATTCCTTGAACTTTTCAAACGTCTCAGATTTGTGCTTCATTAAGTAGATATACCCATACCTACTCAAATCATCGGTGAGAGTGAGAACATAGTGATAGCCACCGCGAGCTTCAACGTTCATTGGACCACACACATCAGTATGTATTATTTCCAATAAGTTGGTCGCTCTCTCCATTATTCCTGAGAATGGAGTCTTAGTCATCTTGCCCATGAGGCACGGTTCGCATGTGTCAAATGATTCAAAGTCAAGAGACTCTAATAGTCCATCGGTATGGAGCTTCTTCATGCGCTTAACACCGATATGACCAAGGCGGCAGTGCCACAAGTATGTGGGACTATCATTGTCAACTTTGCATCTTTTCGTATTAACACTATGAATATGTGTAACATCACGATCGAGATTCATCAAGAATAAACCATTCACCAGCAGAGCATGACCATAAAACATATCACTCATATAAATAGAACAACCATTATTCTCTGACTTAAATGAGTAGCCGTCTCGCATTAAGAAAGACCTTGATACAATATTCATGCTCAAAGCTGGTACTAAATAACAATTGTTAAGGTTTAAAACTAATCCCGACGGTAGATGTAGAGGCAGCGTGCCGACGGCGATCACATCGACCTTGGAGCCATTCCCGACGCGCATCGTCACTCGTCCTTGGCCAGTCTCTGCTTATTCCGCAGTTCCTGCTTTGAGTTGCAAATGTGAGCAACAGCACCGGTGTCAAATAACAAGGAGCTACTACGAGCGTTGGTAAGGTACACATCAATAACATGTATATCACATATACCTTTAACGTTGTCGGCCTTCTTGTCCACTAAGTATTTGGGGCAGTTCCGCTTCCAATGACCTTTTCCCTTGCAATAGAAGCACTCAGTCTCAGGCTTGGTTCCATTCTTTTTCTTCTTCCTGGCATCTGGCTTACCGGGCGCGGCAACGGCTTTGCCGTCTTTCTTGAAGTTCTTATTACCCTTTCCCTTCTTGAAACTAGTGGTCTTGTTGACCATCAACACTTGATGCTCTTTCTTGATTTCTACTTCTGCAGACTTGAGCATCGAGTACAACTCGGGAATGGTCTTCTCCATCCCTTGCATGTTGTAGTTCAGCACAAAACCTTTGTAGCTTGGTGGGAGAGACTGGAGGATTATGTCAATTATAGCATCATCCGGAAGTTCGACTCCAAGTGAAGTCAGACGACCGTGTAACCCAGACATTTTGAGTATGTGCTCACTGACAGAACTGTTCTCCTCCATCTTACAGCTAAAGAACTTGTCGGAGACTTCATATCTCTCAACACGGACATGAGCTTGAAAAACTAGTTTCAACTCTTGGAACATCTCATATGCACCGTGTTGCTCAAAACGCCTTTGGAGCCCCGTTTCCAAACTGTATAACATGCCACACCTAACCATAGAGTAGTCATCACTCCGTGTTTGCCAGGCGTTCAGAATGTCCTGGGCTACTGCGGGAGCGGGAGGGTCACCTAGTGGCGCATCAATGGCATAAGCCTTTTTAGCTGCTTCAAGGATGAGCTTCAAGTTGCCAACCCAGTCCGCATAGTTGCTACCATCATCTTTCAGCTTGTTTTTCTCTAGGAATGCGTTAAAATTGAGGTTGACGTTGTCCATCTAGAATATTTATAAAGACAACTTTTAGACTAAGTTCATGACAATTAAGTTCATTTAATCAAATTAAGTATGAACTCCCACTTAAATCGACATCCCTCCAGTCATCTAAGTGATACATGATCCATGTTGACTAACCCGTGTCCGATCATCACGTGAGACAGACTAGTCATCATGGTGAGCAACTTCATGCTGGACTCATGTTGGAACTTTCGGTCTCTTGTATTCGAGGTCATGTCTGTACATGCTAAGCTCGTCGAGTCAACCCAGGTGTTTCGCCTGTGTAGATCTGGCTTACACCTGTTGTATGCGAACGTTAGAATCTATCACACCCGATCATCACGTGGTGCTTCGAGACAACGATCCTTCGCAACGGTGCACACTTAGGGGAATACGTTCTCGAAATTTTAAGAGGGATCATCTTATTATGCTACTGTCGTTCTAAGAAATAAGATGAAAAACATGATTAACATCACAATGCAACCATATAGTGACATGATATGGCCATTATCATCTTTGCTCTTTCGATCTCCATCTTCAGGCATCGCATGATCATCATTGTCACCGGCGTGACACCATGATCTCCATCATCATGATCTCCATCATCATGTCTCCGTGAAGTCGTCACGCCAACTACTACTATCACTACTACTATAGCTAACTGTTAGCAATGAAGTAAAAGTAGTAAGCACATGGCGTTGCATCTCATACAATAAATCAAGACAACTCCTATGGCTCCTGCCAGTTGTCATACTCATCGACATGCAAGTCGTGAAACCTATTACAATAACATGATCATCTCATACATCATACATGCAAAATCACAACTTTGGCCATATCACATCACATGTCAAACCCTGCAATAACAACTTAGACGTCCTCTAATTGTTGTTGCAAGTTTTACGTGGCTGATTTGGGTTTCAAGCAAGAACGCTTTCTTAACTACGTGACAGCCACAACGATGATATGCCAAAGCTATTTACCCTTCATAAGGACCCTTTTCATCAAATCCAATCCGACTAGAGTGGGAGAGACAGACACCCGCTAGCCACCTTTATGCACGGTGTGCATGTCTGTCGGTGGAACCAGTCTCACGTAAGCGTACGTGTAATGTCGGTCCGGGCCGCTTCATCCCACAATACCGCCGGAAAAGAATAAGACTAGTAGCGGCAAGCAATTGATAAATCATCGCCCACAACCTTTTGTGTTCTACTCGTGCATAGAATCTACGCATAGAAAACCTGGCTCTAATACCACTGTTGGGTAACGTAGCATAAATTCAAAAAAATTCCTACACATATTCACATCTTCCTATGGAGAGACCAGCAATGAGAGAGGGGTGAGTGCATATTCGTACCTTTGAAGATCGCTAAGCGGAAGCGTTGCTAGAACGCGGTCTATGGAGTCGTACTCGCGGTGATTCAGATCGCGGTGTGATACTGATCTAGTGCCGAACCACGGCACCTCCGCGTTCAACACACGTGCAGCCCGGTGACGTCTCCCGCACCTTGATCCAGCAAGGAGGAGGGAGAGGTTGGGGAAGATCTCCGGAAGCACGACGGCATGGTGTCGATGGAGAGACGAGGCCTCCCAGTAGGGCTTCGCCAAGCACCGTGGGAGAGGACAAAGGAGGGGGCAGGGCTACGCCGAGGGAGAGGGAAAACTGTGTGCAAAACAGCCGCAAAACCCCCACTATATATAGGAGGAGGGGAGGGGGTGGCACCCCTAGGGTTCCCACCCTAGGTGGTGCGGAAGCCCCCCAGATGGGAGGTTCGACGGCCAGGGCAGGGGGAGGGGGTGGCGCACCCCTAGGTGGGCCTTAGGCCCACCAGCGCCTAGGGTTTCCCCCCTCTCCACCTCCTGCGCCTTGGGCCTCCTTGTGGGAGGCGCACCAGCCCACTTTGGGCTTGTTTCCCTCCCTCTTTTGGCCCATGCCACCTCTTGGGGCTGGTGGCCCCTCCCGGTGGACCCCCGGGACCATCTCCGGTGGTCTCGGTGGTCCCGGTACACTATTGGTGACGCCCGAAACATTTCCGGTGTCCAAAACCATCCATCCTATATATCAATCTTTACCTTCGGACCATTCTGAAGCTCCTCGTGACGTCCGGGATCTCATCCGGGAGTCCGAACAACTTTCGGTAACCTCGTATAACAATTCCCTATAACCCTAGCGTCATCGAACCTTAAGTGTGTAGACCCTACGGGTTCGGGAGACACGCAGACATGACCGAGACACCTCTCCGGCCAATAACCATCAGCGGGGTCTGGATACCCATGGTGGCTCCCACTTGCTCCACTATGATTTGATCGGATGATCCACAATGTCAAGGATTCAATCAATCTCGTATACAATTCCCTTTGTCTGTCAGTATATAACTTGCCCGAGATTCGATCGTCGGTATACATATACCTTGTTCAATCTCGTTACCGGTAAGTCTCTTTACTCGTTCCGAAGCACGTCATCGTGTGACTAACTCCTTAGTCACATTGAGCTCATGATGATGTTCTACCGAGTGGGCCCAAAGATACCTCTCCGTCATGCGGAGTGACAAATCCCGATCTCGATTCGTACCAACCCAATAGACACTTTCAGAGGTACCCGTAGTGCACCTTTATAGTCACCCAGTTATGTTGTGACGTTTGATACACCCAAAGCACTCCTACGATATCCGGGAGTTGCACAATCTCACGGTCGAAGGAAAAGACACTTGACATTAGAAAATCTTTAGCATACGAACAATACGATCTAGTGCTATGCTTAGGATTGGGTCTTGTCCATCACATCATTCTCCCAATGATGTGATCCCGTTATCAATGAAATCTAATGCCCATGACCAGGAAACCATGATCATCTATTGACTAACGAGCTAGCCAACTAGAGGCTTGCTAGGGACACATTGTGATCTATTTATTCACACATGTATTACTGTTTCCTATTAATACAATTATAGCATGAACAATAGACGATTATCATGAACAAGGAAATATAATAATAACCATTTTATTATTGCCTCTAGGGCATATTTCCAACAGGGCTCCCCAAATATATGATTATTACTAATTTCTATGTGAGGCTCTCTCGACAGGATAAAGACTTGTTTGATGCTTCCTCTATGGGTTCTTTCACAAACTAAAGGATTGATGCTACAAAAGATTATGCTTATGTGGAGAGTAAGAGTACCTTTTTGCATGTGGATCGTGGTAACAATGCTTTATGTGATACTTATATTGTTTAGTTTATTCATGATCCCACTGAAAATTATTATGAGAAGGTAACATATGCTTATAGATATTTCAATAATATCAAGTTCCCTCTCTTTATGTTGAAGGTTTTGAAGCTGCACTTGTTTTGCCTTCCTATGCTTATTGCTTTGTGTTTCAATGAATTACTCCATTGCAATATTCCTATGCATAGGAAGCATGTTAGACTTAAATGTGTTCGGTATTTGCTTCTTGATGCTCTCTTTTGTTCTACAACTCTTATTCCTATGAGAGCATCATTAAAATCTTAAGCCTATCTTTATGGCTATAACGAAAGAGCTCTAGGGAGACAACCCTTGGTATCTTTACTTTGAGTTTTTAATTTCAGTTTTTAGTGGTCTTGATGTGTGTTACTACTGTAGCAACATCATTGTATCTTTATTTTTAAGCTTTGTGCCAAGTTTTAGCCTCCGGTTGCAAGAAAGTTCAAAAGTTGTGACATGTTGTCCAGAAACATATTATGTCTGCTTGGCGGAACAATTCACCAAAAATCACCAGATCATCTTTTTTATCTGAATTTTTGGGAAGTATGATCTATACAATTGACTTTCTGGCTTCTGTTTTGAGTTTTTTTTTATTTGAGTTGCAGAAGTGCTCTGAAAAAATTATTTACTACCTGTTGGTCTGATTTTCACAGATTCTGCCACGTTTTGCGTTTTCATCGTTTCGCAAATCTTAAGCTTGCTTTTTCTTTGAATTTTTTTTGGCAATCTTGAGAAACGGTAGCTATTCATGAAAATCTTTATTTCCAGTGGAGAAAAAATATTTTATTATGGGTACTAACCACTCTAATCAGCTTATGACGAGTTTCTTATGAAGGGATTTTTCAAGTATGCGATGGAAGATGATGAAAGAAGATCCAGGAGTGCCAAGCGCTCAAGCTTGGGGATTCCCCCATGCACCCCCAAGAAATATTCAAGGAGACTCAATCGTCTAAGCTTGGGGATTCCCCCGTGCATCCCCTTCGACATCAATGATCATCAGTTCGTCCTTCTCCATGCTATATTTTTATCACTTCATATGTTATGTGCTATGCTTGGAGTGTCCCGCTCTTTACTTTTTAGTTTGGTTTAGTTTTTCTTGCTGTTCATAACAAGTTTGACCCTAGCCTTCTTTGTTTGGGGGAGAAACACGCTCCACTCCACCATAGAACACAACATAAGTTTTCATGCTTATCTTTTTGTGTGTTCTTTATCTTGTCATAGCGGTTGTCATGCTTAGCTCTTAGTTTTCACGCTTTATCTTTTTAAGAGCTTTTATTTAGATGCTTTTGGAACTCTCTTGAGTTATCATGCTTATCTTGTTTATAGAGTTGGCTTGTTGCAGTGAGTTGTGTGTCTTGCATGAGTAGGTAATTGAGGTTGCTATTTAAGTATAGGATTAACTTGCAATAGTTTTGAGGTATTATTTGAGTAATGTTTGGACTTTTGGTGTCAAGAGATTGAGCCTATTAGTGATAGGTGTCGTATTTTGGGAAATCCGTGTGTATTTTCAAAACAAAAAAATTAGTTGAGAACTCTACCTACTAGATGGATCGCTAAACTGTGGAGGGGTTGGAATATATAGAGTACCCTCACGTTATCATGGGTTGAGGATGCGCAAGGATAACCAAACCCCCAAACACTCTTCCTTGGGGTACTTGTCTCTTTGTGAATCTCCTCACTAAATAGAGAGTTACCGATAATAAGTGCATGAGTTCTTCGGACTAATGCGAGTATTCGATTGTTGGCACTTCCACCATCCATATTTTGCTAGCCTCTTCGGTACCATGCATTGCCCTTTCTCATCTTGAGAGTCGGTGCATACTTCGCTGGTGCATCCAAACCCTTGGCATGATACGCTGTGTTATCATAAGCCTCATTATATCCTTCCTCAAAACAACCACCATACCTACCTATTAAGGCATTTCCATAGCCTTTCCGAGATACATTGCCATGCAACATCCACCATCTCATGACTTGATCTTCATGTCATACATGATTTTGCTTGATCGAGGAGCCGCATGCTAGTTGAGCCTTTCCCTTGTTATTGCTACATGACGCGCTAGTATCATTGCATATCCTCCTACACTGGCAGAGACATACATTTGCATACATCATGATAGTTTTCATTTATCTTTATGTTGAGTACTTCTTATAAAGTATGAAGATATTCTTTTCATTCTTGTAAAATATAGAGTGCTGCCTTTTAGTGAGGAAAAGATCCCAAAGAGGACAAATTAAAAGATCCCAAAAGAGGACACATGAAAAGATCCCAAAGAGGACAAATGAGAGATAAATAGAAAGAGCCAAAGAGGCCACAAAAATAAAAAATAAAAATAAATAAAATGAGAGAAGGGGGCAACACTACTATTCTTTATGAAAGATCCACACTTGTACTCCATTGTTATATTTGTATTCCATAGAGATTATCATTCATGCATAATTATGTGGGGACCCTTACACTATAGAACTTGCCTTGTATATTCCAATGATGAGCCTCCTCAAATGAGCTCTAGGTCTTCATGAGCAAGCAAGTTGGATGCACCCCCACTAGTTTCATTGGAGAGCTTACCTTAGCTCATATGTGCATCCGTTGCATGGCAATCCCTACTCCTCACATCATATCTACCGTATGGCTTTCTCTCGCCTATGATTGTCCTCATTGATGTGAGCCTTTCACACCTCTTTTTTCTTCCTTACCCATCATTATTCTCTTTTCCATCCTAAGTGCCAACATATCTTGCTCGCGCTCGTCCATTGCATGAGTGCTCAAAGCCGAAAGGGAGAGGATCATTTTGACTTGTGCCTGACTAGTGGTCTGGGGTGAGTCAAAATAAGATTTTGAAGGAGACCAAGTGTGAAGTTTTAGTAGATTGAGTTCTCAATTAAACTATATATTATTTTTATGCTCTAAACCCATCTCGCACTTCTTGCACGCAAACACCATTTGCAGACATTCGAGTCACGGACAGCGAGAGCTCTTGCACCTTTATGTTCTTACTTTGCTAGTTTCCATACTAGATATATACTCTTGCTTGTTCATGTCTTGACTTGAATTGCATATCTTAATTGCTTTACTTTAAAGTACTTATATGTGTGTTAGCATGTCACCATAGAAATTATGCTTGTTATCATTTACCTACTGGAGGACGAGCAGGAATTAAGCTTGGGGATGTTGATACGTCCCAAACGTATCTATAATTTCTACTTGCTCCATGCAAGTTTTGGGTGATATTGCTATGTGTTTTATACACTTTCATACCCTTTTCAACATATTTGGACTAACCTACTAACTCAGTGCACCCAGTGCCGGTTTCTGTATGCTGATGTCTCTCAATTGCAGGTTTAGACCCATATTTACAGTGCCCGAAAAATTTCACAAAAAATATATAAAAAATGAGCGTTCCAGGAGACTCCAGATGGTCGAAGGACGGCCAGAGGGGGGTCACGAGGCCCCCAGCCGCCCTGGTGGCGCGACCTGCCCCTTCGCCGCACACGGAGGCTGTCTGGGTGGGGGCACTGCTACTGCAACAAAAGACCTTCGAATGGTGCAAGAAATAGATGTGTCGACGGCACCAGGAATCCTTCTACTACGGCTACGCCTTAAGGGACTTCCTAGTTAAATATGCAAAGGATTTCCCCCGTGGCCTTGGAGCCTTGCGTTGGTGTTCCCCCGAAGCGGAAAGGGTGATGTAGCGCAGCGGTGGTAAGTATTTCCCTCAGTTTGAGAACCAAGGTATCGATCCAGTGAAGGATTATCAATAGTGCCTCCACAAACACAAATAACCTGCTCCCAACGCTATGAAGGGGTTGTCAATCCCTTATAGATTGTTCACCAAGTGAGAATTGAAAGCAACAAAGTAACAAAGCAAAGTAAAAGCAAAAGTGGAAACGATAGACGTGAATAGACCCGGGGGTCGTAGTGTTTAATAGTGGCTTTTCTCATGAAAGCAAGTAGACGGTGGGTGAACAAATTACTGTCGAGCAATTGATAGAACCGCGCAAAGTCGTGACGTCATCTATGGCAATGATTATATCTATAGGCATCACGTCCAAAACAAGTAGACCGATACTTTCTGCATCTACTACTATTACTCCACACGTCGACCGATATCCAGCATGCATCTAGTGTATTAAGTCCAAAAGAACACAGTAACGCCTTAAGCAAGATGACATGATGTAGATGGACAATCTCATATCAACGGCAGAGCCCACCTTGTTACCCTTGATGGCAACTACTCAATGTGTGCCTTGTTGCCCCTACTGTCACTGGGAAAGGTCACCACATGGTAAGAACCCAAAACCAAGCACTTCTCCCATTGCAAGAATCATAGATCTAGTTGGCCAAACAAAACCCAAGACTCAGAGAGATTTACAAGGATATCAAATCATGCATATAAGAAATCAGCAAAGACTCAAATATATATCATAGATAATCTGATCACAAATCCACAATTCATCGGATCTCGACAAACACACCGCCAAAGAAGATTACATCGGATAGATCTCCATGAAGATCATGGAGAACTTTGTATTGAAGATCCAAGAGAGAGAAGAAGCCATCTAGCTACTAACTACGGACCCGTAGGACTGAAGTGAACTACTCACGAGTCATTGGAGGGGCGATGATGATGATGAAGAAGCCCTCCAACTACAAAGTCCCCTCCGACAGGGCACCGGGAAGGGTCTCCGTATGAGATCTTGAGGAAACGGAAGCTTGCGGCAGCGCAAAAGTATTTTCGTGGATCCCCTGATTTTTTGCTGTATTTTAGGGAATATATAGGCCAAAGATCTAGGTCAGGGGGGCGCCTGGGAGGCCACAAGCATGCCCACCGCCGCCTCCCCCTAGTGGCGGAGTGGGGGCTTGTGGGCTCCCTGTAGCCCTCCTGGCTTGGCCCACAGGCGCCCTGATCTTCTTCCATTCGGGAAAAATCATTTCGGGGATTTATTCCGTTCGGACTCCGTTCCAAAATCAGATCTGAAAAGAGCCAAAAACACACAAAAAACAGGAACTGGCACTTGGCACTGAATTAATAAGTTAGTCCCAAAAAAAGATATAAAAGGTACATAAAACATCCAAAGATGACAAGATAACAGCATGAAACCATCAAAAATTATAGATACATTTGAGACGTATCAAGCATCCCGAGGCTTAACTCATGCTCGTCCTCGAGTAGGGAAGTGATAAAGAATGAATTTTTGATGCTTTCATGCTACCTAGCATAGATGTCCTTTGTAACTCCTCTTATGTGACGTGAATGTTCAGATCCATTAGATTCAAAACAATAGTTTGCTATTGACGTGGAAACAATAATAATTCAAGCAAACTAGCAAGGTAATCATGAACTTTCAAAATAACAAGGCCAAAAGAAAGTTATCCCTACAAAAGCATATAGTGTGGCTATGCTCTATCATCATTGCACAATGAATTTAAATCATGCACAACCTCGGTATTGGCCAAGTAATTGTTTCACACCTTTACTTTCTCAAACCTTTTCAACTCTCACGCAATACATGAGCGTGAGCCATGGTTTTAGCACTATAAGTTGTGTAGAGTATGGTGGAGGTTGCAAGACAAAAAGGAGAAGATGGTCACATTAACTAGGCATATCAATGAGTTGTGGAGATGCTCATCAATAGATATCAATGTGAATGAGTAGGGATTGCCATACAAATGATGCACTAGAGCTAAGAGTAAGTGAAAGCTCTTAAAGAAAACTAGTGGGTGTGCATCCAACTTGCTTGCTCACGAAGACCTAAGGCAATTTTGAGGAAGCCTATCATTGGAATATACAAGCCAAATTATATAATGAAAATTTCCCACTAGCTATATGGTGGTGACAAAACGAGAGACTCTCAATCATGAAGATCATGGTGCTTAATATGCACAAGTGTGGAAAAGTTGTAACATTGTCCCTTCTCTCTTTTTCTCTCATCATTTATATATAGATATATATATATTTTTGGTGGGCTCTTTGGCCTCTTTTTTTATTTTTTATTTTTATTTTGGTGGGCTTCTTTGGCCTCTTTTATTTCCTCGCATGGGACAATGCTCCATTAATGATGATCATCACACTTTCAACTCAAAATTTAGAGCAACGATGACTCTATATGGAATGCCTTCGGTAGTGTACCGTGACAATGATCTTGCATGGCATAGACATTAATGGAAACATCATGCTAGCTATCTTATGATCATACAATGGCAATGTAGACGTGGTGGCACATGTCATGGTGGTAGTTGCATGGCAACATATCTCGGAATGACTTTGAGAAAGCCATAGTAGGTAGGTATGGTGGCTGTTTTGAGGGAGGCTAATGGTGGGTTTTGTGCACCGGCGAAAGTTGCACGGCACTAAGAAGATAGTGATGGTGGAATGTGAAAGTGCATCTAAACCATGGACTCAACATTAGTCATGAAGAACTCATATACTTGTTGCAGAAGTTTTATTAGTAATTGAAACAAAGCATTCAACGCATACTCCTAGGGGAAGGGTTGGTAGGTATAAACCATCGCGCGATCCCGACCGCCACGCAAAGGATGACAATCAATAGACTAATCATGCTCAGACTTCATCACATAGAGGTTCACCATACGTGCATGCTACGGGAATCACTAACTTCAACACAAGTATTTCTAGATCCACAACACCTTACTAGCATAACTTCAATATTACCATAGCCACAACTCAAAACTAATTGAGATGAATCAAACTTCTCTAATTATTCAATGCATATGAAGGTGGAAGTTTTCGTATCCCTTTGGATAACTACCCCTTTTGAGACTACTTTCAAAGCATATATCAACTACCAAGCCACGCACCGCTATGCTCTAAAAGATATAAGTGAAGCACATAGAGCAAAAGTATCTAGCTCAAAAGATATAAGTGAAGCACATGTGAGCTGAATTGTCTACCAAAAGATATAAGTGAAGCTCGACAAAATCACGGTGAGTGCATGTATCTCTCTCTAGGTGTGAAGCAAGGGTGATTGTGACACAACAAAAATAAAAGATTCCTATGATACAAGACGCTCCAAGCAAAAACACATAACATGTGGTGAATAAAAATATAGTCCCAAGTAACGTTACCGGTGGATTGAAGACGAGAGAGGGGATGCCTTCCCGGGGCATCCCCAAGCTTAGGCTTTTACGGCATCCTTGAATCTCTTGGGGTGCCTTGGGCATCCCCAAGCTTGAGATCTTGCCACTCTTTATCTCTTTGTTCATAAGAACTTCACCCAAAACTTGAAAACTTCACAACACGAAACTTAAACAGAAACTCGTGATAACATTAGTATGAGAAAGCGAACCACCACTTTCTTAGGTACTGTAGCAAACTTAAATTCTACTTATGCTGGTGTTGGGTTACTGTATTTTCAATCTTCCATGGCTAATACCCCCCGATACTATCCATAGTTTCATCAAAATAAGCAACCAACACAACAAAAATAGAATCTGTTAACAGCAGACCAGTATGTAGCAATCTGTATATTTCGTATACTTATGGTACTTCCAAAATTCTGAAAAATTACGAAAGTCTGAAGAATTTGTGTAGAAATCAGCAGCAAAAATAATAAACTCAAAAGCTCTTACAGAAAAGAAATGAAAATGCTTTTCGTGAGCAAAAAGTTTCTGTCTTTTCCAGCATGACCAAACGATCATCCTCAAGACTAATCATAACGGTTTTGCTTGGCACAAACGCAAAAAGAAACACGAAAAACACAATCACAACAGAATTATGAAAGTGTGGAAAACACAAAATAGAAAGAAAAAGGATAAATTCATTGGGTTGCCTCCCAACAAGCGCTTTTGCTTAACGCCCTTAGCTAGGCAAAAGGTGATGGAATCACGTATAGTCATCTTTGGTGCTCAAACCATAAGTAGCCCTCGTCATAGATTCATAAGGCAATCTTATTTTCTTTCTAGGAAAGTGCTCCATGCCCTTCTTTAAAGGAAATTTAAATCTAATATTCCCTTCCTTCATATCGATGATAGTACCAATAGTCCTTAGGAAAGGTCTACCAAGAATAATGGGACATGAAGGATTGCAATCTATGTCAAGTACAATGAAATCCACGGGTACATAGTTCTTATTTGCAACAATAAGAACATCATCCATCCTCCCCATGGGTTTCTTGACAGTAGAATCCGCAAGATGCAAATTAAGAGAACACTCTTCAATCTCATGAAAACCAAGAATATCACATAAAGACTTTGGAATCGCGGAAACACTAGCACCCAAATCACACAAAGCATTGCACTCATAGTTTTTGATCTTGATTTTGATAGTAGGTTCCCACTCATCATGAAGTTTTCTAGGTATAGAGACTTCTAGTTCGAGCTTCTCTTGAAGAGATTTCATCATAGCATCTACGATATGCGCGGTAAAGGCTTTGCTTTGGCTATAAGCATGTGGAGCGTTTGCAATGGATTGCATCAAAGAAATGCGTTCAAACAAGGAGCAATTATCATAATTGAATTCCTTGAAATCCAAAGTGGGGGTTTCATTACTACCCCAAATTTTGACTTCTTCTACTCCACTCTCCACACCTTTATCATCAAGATCGGTGGACTTCGAATCATTGGGGCGTTTTTCAACCAAAGAGGATTCATATCCAGCCCCTCCGTAAATAGGTTTGACACGTGAAAACAAAGATTCAAGAGGAGACACACCAAGCACTTTAAGATCTTCATGATTTGCATCACTAGAACGCACCCTTTTAAACCATTCATGCCTAGCGCGAATTTGGGCGGTTCTTTCTTTGCTCTCATTCATGGAGATACGCATAGCTTTCAAAGTTTCATCCAAGTTGACCTTGGGAGGAGCGCATCTAACTTTGAAAGCATCAATATCACAAGACATCCTATCAACGCTCTTAGCCAAATCGTCAATTTTGAGTAGTTTTTCCTCTATGGACGCATTGAAAATCTTTTGAGAGTTGATGAACTCTTTGATATTACTCTCTAAATCAGAGGGTAATTTGTTGTGATTTCCATAAGTGTTGTTGTAGAAATTGCCATAGTTGTTAGAGGAGTTACTAGGAAAAGGCCTAGGAACATAGTTTCCTCTAAAAGCATTGTTGTTTCCAAAATTGTTCCTACCAACAAAATTCACGTCCAAACTAGCGTTGCTACTCTCAATCAAAAAAGATAGTGGCATGTCATTAGGATATACAGTAGCGTTTCTACTAGCAACCAAATTCATCAACTCGTCCATCTTAGCACTAAGCGAGTTAATCTCTTCTATAGCGTGTACCTTTTTGCTAGCAGGTGACCTTTCAGTGTGCCACTGAGAGTAGTTGGTCATGATATTGTCTAGGAGTTTTGTAGCATCTCCTAACATGATTTCCATGAACGTTCCACCTGAGGCGGAGTCCAAGATATTGCGAGAAGCGAAATTCAAGCCAGCGTAAAAGATTTGTATAATCATCCACAAACTCAAGCCATGAGCGGGACAATTTCTAATCATAAGCTTCATCCTCTCCCAAGATTGTGCAACGTGTTCATGATCAAGTTGTTTGAAATTCATGATATCGTTACGTAAGGAGATGATCTTAGCCGACGGAAAATACTTGGATATGTAAGCATCTTTGCACTTATCCCAAGAATCGATACTATTTTTAGGCAAATAAGAAAACCAAGTTTTTGCGCGATCTCGCAAAAAGAAAGGAAAAAGTTTCCAACTTAATCATGTCATTATCCACATCTCTTTTCTTTTGCATATCGCAAAGCTCAATGAAGGTATTGAGATGGGATGCGGCATCTTCACTAGGAAGGCCAGAGAATTGCTCTTTCATAACAAGATTCAGCAAAGCTGCGTTGATTTCATACGATTCCGCACTAGTGGCGGGAGCAATCGGAGTACTAATAAAATCATTATTATTAGTGCTCGAGAAGTCGCAAATTTTGGTGTTTTCAGCCATGATGACTTCAACAAACAAACAAGCACACAAGCAAGCAAGAAAACCGGCAAAGGAAAACGGGAAAAGGCAAAAGAAAACGGCAAAGGAGAAAGGCAAATAAAAGCAGCAAATGTGAAGTGGGGGAGAGGAAAACGAGAGGCAACTGGGAAAAAAGTAAATGCAGGAGATGAGCTTGTGAGACCTACTTGGATAGATCTTGATCTCTCCTCCCCGGCAACGGCGCTAGAAATACTTCTGCTACTGCAACAAAAGACGTTCCAATGGCGCCAGAAATAGGTGTGTCGACGGCACCAGGAATCCTTCTACTACGGCTACGCCTTAACGGACTTCCTAGGCAAATATGCAAAGGATTTCTCTCGTGGCCTTGGAGCCTTGCGTTGGTGTTCCCTCGAAGCGGAAAGGGTGATGTAGCGCAGCGGTGGTAAGTATTTCCCTCAGTTTGAGAACCAAGGTATCGATCCAGTGAAGGAGTATCACAAGTGCCTGCACAAACACAAAGAACCTGCTCCCAACGCTATGAAGGGGTTGTCAATCCCTTATAGATTGTTCACCAAGTGAGAACTGAAAGCAACAAAGTAACAAAGCAAAGTAAAAGCGAAAGTGGAAATGATAGATGTGAATGACCCGGGGGCCGTAGTGTCTGCTAGTGGCTTCCCTCATGAAAGCAAGTAGACTATGGGTGAACAAATTACTGTCGAGCAATTGATAGAACCGCGCAAAGTCGTGACGCCATATATGGCAATGATTATATCTATAGGCTTCACGTCCAAAACAAGTAGACCGATACTTTCTACATCTACTACTATTACTCCACACGTCGACCGCTATCCAGCATGCATCTAGTGTATTAAGTCCAAAAGAACAGAGTAACGCCTTAAGCAAGATGACATGATGTAGATGGACAATCTCATATCAACGACAGAGCCCACCTTGTTACCCTTGATGGCAACTACTCAATGTGCGCCTTGCTGCCCCTACTGTCACTGGGAAAGGTCACCACATGGTAAGAACCCAAAACCAAGCACTTCTCCCATTGCAAGAATCATAGATCTAGTTGGCCAAACAAAACCCAAGACTCGGAGAGACTTACAAGGATATAAAATCATGCATATAAGAAATCAGCAAAGACTCAAATATATATCATAGATAATCTGATCACAAATCCACAATTCATCGGATCTCGACAAACACACCGCCAAAGAAGATTACATCGGATAGATCTCCATGAAGATCATGGAGAACTTTGTATTGAAGATCCAAGAGAGAGAATAAGCCATCTAGCTACTAACTACGGACCCGTAGGTCTGAAGTGAACTACTCATGAGTCATTGGAGGGGCGATGATGATGATGAAGAAGCCCTCCAACTCCAAAGTCCCCTCCGGCAGGGCACCGGGAAGGGTCTCGAGATGAGATCTTGCGGAAACGGAAGCTTGCGGCGGCAGAAAAGTATTTTCGTGGATCCCCTAATTTTTTGCTGTATTTTAGGGAATATATAGGACAAAGATCTAGGTCAGGGGGGCGCCAGGGAGGCCACAAGCCTGCCCACCGCCGCCTCCCCCTGGTGGCGGAGTGGGGGCTTGTGGGCTCTCAGTAGCCCTCCTCGCTTGGCCCACACGCCCCCAGATCTTCTTCAGTTCGGGAAAAATCATTTCGGGGATTTTATTCCGTTTGGACTCCGTTCCAAAATCAGATGTGAAAAGAGCCAAAAACACAGAAAAAGAGGAACTGGCACTTGGCACTGAATTAATAAGTTAGTCCCAAAAAAGACATAAAAGGTACATAAAATATCCAAAGATGACAAGATAACAACATGAAACCATCAAAAATTATAGATACGTTTGAGACGTGTCAGCCACCCCCACTAGTGCCCTACCTGGGCCCCTATTTTTACCCCCGTGGAGGAAACCCTGATCCGGGAACCCTTTTCTCGAGAAGCAATTCCGATCTCCGCCGCAATCGCCAACAAGTTTCAAGGGACCAGAATTCCTGTGTCGGCACCCTGCCGGGACGAGGAAGTGCCCCCGGATTCATCTCCAGCGACGTTGCTTCCCCCCTCCATGAAGCGGGTAGTTCCACCTCGGGGCTGAGGTCCTCTCTAGTAGCTATGTGGTTAATTCTCTCTCCCATGATGTGATCTTGATTGTGATCATAGGCTATGTTAACCTAGGGTGATCCCATGATGTTTCCCCTTCTTCTATGTATTGGATTGATGTACTCACTTGATCTTATCTAGTATAATCTCTGATACCATGGTGACAACAGTCTATTGGACATGGATTAGAAGCATATTTTCATGAGTGATTTCCTCTTTTGTGAATTGATTGAATTTTGAGAGTCTCTTGGTGCTTGTCTTTGACTATCCTTGAGATATGTTGTGGTGATTGTGGTACTCTCTTTGGATGGCCGCAGTGACATTCAGAAATCCATAGATGAGAACTACGAACTCTGAGGCGTGCTTTTGTAGCCCTACATAATTCTTGTCCTCTCTTGATCACAAAGGAATGACCTCCAAGTACGTCTGCATTGCATGTTTTAGTGGAAATATCATGTGATTAGACTATGTTAATGTTGTTGGGAGTTGCCACTAGTGAAAGTATGAAGCCTAGGCTTTGTTTCTCACCATTGTTACACCTTTTATGATCACTTTTGTCACTTGCTACCTTGTTGTAATTTTTATTACAGATTTGTATTACCTTGCTTTGCCACACCTATCACCCATATTTTACCATCTCTTCGCTGAACTAGTGCACATATATAATTTACCATTGTATTAGGTGTGTTGGGGACACAAGAGACTTCTTGTTTCTTAATTGCAGGGTTCCTTGAGAGAGACCATCTTCAACCTCTACTTCCCTGAGTCCGATAAACCTTAGGTCATCCACTTGAAGGAAATTGCTGCTGGCCTACAAACCTCTGCTCTTGGAGGCCCAACATAGTCTAGAAGAATAGAACCGTGCGTAGACATCACGTGCTGGGAACCCAAGAACTTGAAGCAGCTCCAGCAGATAGTCCCAAGAGACACTGTTGAAAGCTCGTGTGATGTCTAACTTAAACTGCAGGGATGGTGTCTTTTTTGATGAGGAGATCTCACGGCATTCTATAGATACATGAAACTGTTCTGCGTGCACTTGGAGCATAAGAAGGCCGATTGCGCAGGCGAGATGATGTTGTGGATCACCGGAGCTAACCACATGGAGAGCACCTTCGCTATCAGTTTTGAAATTCGGTGTATCAGGCTAATTGGCGTGAAGTCTTGGACCTTTGCAATAGAAGCAACAATAGAAGCAAGACCAATTATTTCATCCTTACTAGGCAAATCTTTTTCATGTGGCTGCTTTCTAAACTTCGAGAAGTTAAACTCATGAGAAATATCATTGAAGCTCACTTTAACCTTCTCAATAGCACAATTAATTTCAGCATTAACCGTATTCAAGAATGGTCTACCAAATATGATGGGACAAAAGTTATCTTGTTCCGAACCAAGTACTAAGAAATCAGTGGGGTACTTGACCTTTCTGCACAAGACTTCAACATCCCTAGCTCTTCTTCAGCCGACCAATCACCAGCCTCTCGATCCTTGGAAGTGCTCCCTCCAAGATGATGATCCCCTTGTGTGCAGGCCCCACTATAGGTGTCAACTGTCATGGGGTTGGCACGACAAGTGTAATCATTGGAGAACTTAGTTGCAAGTTCATAGCTACGAGGAGAAGCCTTGGATTGGGTTGATAGGAAATGAGATAAGCGAGTTTACCCAGGTTCGCCCCCTCTGGTAAGGTAAAAGCGTACTCTTGCATGTTTGTTTTTCTTATTGGATGTGTTGGTCTAGATTAAAGGGTGTTGTTTCACTACCTATGGATCGGGAGCTTCTAACTTGATCTCTCCCTACTAGAATAACCTAGGAACCTTCTTTGTATAATAAGACGGCTCCTTGGCTTCCAACAGATTCCGGGTCCTGTCCGTGAACCAAGTCCTACTCTAAATATTTTTTCCCTTCCAAGTAAGAAGGCCTTCGGCTCGTATACGAAGTTCACGAAGTCGGGGCTTACCAGCCCTCACCGGGTCTCATTTGGAACTGGCGGCGCATTAAGACCCGACCCACGTGTAGTCCGGGTCTAGTGAGTGCATAATATCCTCAACACCACGTTTGGACATAGAAACTGACATATATCGAAGACATTTGAGGGTCAGCTTTGAAGATGTCCTTAGGGTTCAGAACCGAGTAGATGCAATAAATAATTGCGGCATGCATTTGTTTCCCATGTCCACGCTACTCCAAACGATAATAAACATGAGGCACGGTTGGAGTATAATGTTCTGCCCTCTACCATAATTTAGAGTTTCGGACTTTTGTAAATACTCTCTCTGTCCCAAAATAAATATCGCAAATTTAGCATTAAGTTAGTATAAATTTAGTATTAAAATAGTGACAATTATTTTGAGACGGAGGCCCCACCCTGCATTTTGTAAAGTAGATAATTGCTGGCGAAAATAAGCATTTTTTACCGAAGATATTGATGAAAATGCTTATTCACTTCATTTTCTTCTTATCGCGTTCACGGGTCTGCAGATGATGTATCTTCCCCCACCACCGAAAATGCACATTGGCAAGTGGCGCAAGTAAGAGCGCACGTGAAGCTGGCCCATTTTTCTTCGGCAAATGCGTGTGTCGATCATTGTCCTCCGACTCCGAATCCAGTTGGTTGTTCAAACATTCCATCCACCGGCGCACATAGAAGGAATTGTCCAAAACCAGGCACGGAATTTGACCGTAACTATTCAAAAGAAAGAAAAAAAGCTAATTAACGCACCCGGAAGGAGGACAGGAATTCAGCCCGTTTGCGCAGGATCGGCGCCCCAGCGCGGTGCACGTTCGCGCGCGGCGGGCACCGTACCGTGCCGCGGCAAGCGGGCCGTTCTCGGCCGCACGGCTTCGCGTAGCAAAAAGTTTATTTTAAAACCTTAACTCGTAGAGGTTGAACAAAATGAACCCTCACATTAAATTTTTTGTCGATTGTATTCTGAATTATATAATACTGATTGAAATTAAACTCTGAGATCATCTGCTAAACAGAGATTAACAACGTGACTGGGATTGCTGACATTTTGGCAAACGACATACAACCTGCTCGTTGCTGGGCCGGCCCGCCATAGTTTTTGTTTCGGTTAAACGCCAAAAAATAAATGCAAACGGGTGCACAACCTGTTCCCGGTCGGCCGTCGTTAGTTTTATTTTTGAAATCGCACAAGGTGGCACGAAGAATCGAACAGAAGACCTCTTGTACCCCACAGCCGAAAATAACCACCAAGACTCCACCTCTGTTCGGTCGGTAGCTACCTTTTTCCTTCTTTGTTACTCTTTCTTTTCTTTTTTTTGTTTCTTTTTTTAAATTTGTGAACTTTTCCAATTTCACAATTTTTTTAAATTCCATGATATTTTTGAATGGTCGAATTATTTTAACCTATATAAACACCAGTGGTCATATTCGTAGGATATTATTTCGCCATCTTTGGTGTGTTGACACAAAGCATTTCTGGAAGCGCACGGCGTATGTCCCGTGATGCATGTGCTCGTTGTAATAGGTTCGTGGAATTGAGAAAAGTTGGTAGATTTAAGAAAAATGCACGACGAGCTTAAAAAAATTGAAAAAGTTCTATACATTAGATAAAAAAGAAAAAAAACTGTCTAAGAAGCTTGCACGGACAAAATAATGTATTCATGATAGGTGGGGTTAGCTGATTGGTTTGTGCACCTTACACTGAAAGAAGAGGTTGCGGGTTCGAATCATCTTGTGCATGCAGTTTTTAGGAATGTAATAGAAAAAAAGATAACAATATTTTTGAGAAAAAGGGTTGACCCGATGCGAAGACGAGTCTGCGTTGTGGTAAGGCCCACCAACTAACAAATCCCGATTGACATTTGCCACATTACCGTTTTTATGTTTCAAGGTTCGATTCAGACCAGAATTATATAGTACATGATGCAATCAACGGGATGGGGATTTTAACATGAGAGTTCGTTTTACCAAACCTCTATGAATTCAAGGTTCAAAATGGGCGTTTTCCCTTCTCGTAGCACATTACCACACGATGACTACGGAGATCGAGTACATGGTGGGGGATGGATCGCTCGCCGGGTGGCTGAAAGCTCAGTCTGAGACGGAGCCGGCAAGGCGGCAACGGTGGGTGCGCGCCGGCGGGCCCCTAAAATCTGGTGCAAGAGCTCGGCTAGCGACCTCCGGCCTGCGTGTCGCGAGTGGTTCGATCGTACGTACGTGGTCGTTCCTTCCACCGGCGGGCGGTCGTGGCCCGCACCTCACATGCAGAGAGGCGGGTAGGCGACGCAGCCGTCGGCATCCCACTCCTCGCCCCCGCACATGCGCCTGAGCAGTCCGTTACTTTGTCCCTTTCCGCCTGTTAACTGCTCGGAGAAACGATCCATGCGGGTCAGGTGGAAGGTCTCATCCTCCTTTTTCATGTTCTTCTTCTGTTTGTCTCGGAAAAGAGAGAGGGCATCGATGAATGGTAGGGTTTTTTTCCAGTCTTTTCCTCGCCTTATCTTGTACACCATGTGTAATTAGGTTCAACAGATTGTTCATGACATCAAACCATCGTATGATACGTAACTTTCTACTCCCTAAGCTCCATAACACAATCCCCGCAAAAAGAAAAACGGAAGGAATACATATGGAGTAGTTTAATTAGACTACATGACCAAAGAGTAGCTCGGCGACTGGGAGAGTTTCGCGCCAGTATTTACGGCGACGATCCAGTGGTCTCTAGTAGAGTAGCACGCTAGTTAAAATCAGTCTGCACCTCCGTTTGCATGCTCTTCTTCCTCTTCTTCATGCGATTGGGAGAGTTTAGCGCCAGTATTTACGGTGACGATCTCTCTAGTGTAGTAGTTTAACAGCTTTGTTAGAAAAGGAAAGACTAGCTTAGCTAGAGTGAACTTTTAGGCGGCGACGTTGCCGGCTCTCGTGTAAAAGTTACGAATATCATTCACTATCATTAGCAAGCTAAGACTGACGGTTATAGCACGAATTGGTTAGTGGTTACTACCATGCATACGGAAAGAGAAAGCTTTTTGAAACAGAAAGACATGAGCTGTGGGGATTAGCATCCTTTGCGTTCGATAGACGCACTAGCTAGTCGGTGGTAACTGACATGACGCAGACATACTCGACTGTGTGCTTTCTTTGGTCGTTGCAAAAATTATGACGTACCGGCCTTTCCAGGATCGTCAAATCTAGCGGAACACAGTGGAATTTCCACACTGCCCGTGGCCGTACGCTTGTTAGAAAGTCAGGATCGAATTCCTGGCGTTCATTTAATCTTTGGCGCGCATAATCAAGTTTGATAAGTACCAGGGCAATAAGAGCTCATGATGCATGCTACGTACTGGCAGTACTGATGAGAAACCGAAGGAGGGACGAGAGTTAAGCACACACAAACAGTAATAACTTATGATCTGCTTACACACTGGTACAGTGACGGTGGGCGCGGGAGAGCACATGCAAAAGTGCCTCTCCTCCATAGCCCACCGACGTATTCAAGACACACATGCACGACGGCGCCTACATGACACCCGACGACCCAACACCTTAATCAAAAACATCCTCGGTAGTACCCATGCAAAACGATCCGTGATAGTACGATACCAAATCTAGCCAATGTATGCATATGATTCCAAATGATGATGAGTTCAGCAGCTTCAGCTGTACTGAACGATGGAGCGGTAGAAGGTGCTGGGCTCCCAGTTGGCCGGGATGACCTTGTCGGCCACCAGCGTCTTGCCGGACTCGTTGGTGATGCGCATGGAGAAGGGCGCCTGGAGGCGGTGGCCGGAGTCCAGCCGCCAGATTGATCCCCACGACTCGCGCATCGGCGTCCACGTACCGGAGTTGGCCTCCATGAGGTCCACCTGCACCACGTCGCCGTCGCCGTCCTCGTACTCCACCAGCACGGCGAAGTACACCGGGTTCGACCCCTGCTCCACGTGGAAGGTCACCTTGAGACCAGGGAACTCGCACGGCACTCTGCACCAATCATCATCAACAATCAGCAAACCATGTGCAGTTGTAACTTAGTTTGCAACCGAGCCGGATCGACGGCAAATAAGTGTGAGGCGACGGTACTGAAAACAGAGTAGTACGTGTTCGCTGCGAATCTATTTGGGTCCCAGTTAAACCGGTCGTTGTCGTGAAAGTTTTGTTGGGCAAAAGCACTAGTTTTATAGTATGATTCTGTTCATCGTTCTGGTAGGGCCAGATAGGATTGGTGCAACGAATGATGAAATGGCACCGACCTCTTGAACTGGATGTCGATGATGCCGGAGTGCCGGAGCTTCTCGCTGAGGCCGGGCTTGGCCATGGCGCCGAACGCGGTGCCACTCAGGTCGAAGTGGTACTTGGCAACCGGGTAGTAGTTCATGTCGGTGATGACCACCGTCTCCGGGTTGCCGGAGCAGGACTGGTCGTTGGTGCACCGTATCTGAAAAAGGCAAAAGAAAACGATCAGAAATCAAGATTAACACTGTTTCACCAGCTCCATTTCCACCACGGCAGGGGCAAAGCACCACCACCAACAACAACCCTCGTCGTGGAAAAGGGTAAAAACCATGGCAAATCAACGAGCTAGTCTAGCTAGCTACCTGGTAGCAGGAGCCGCATCCCTTGCCATCCTTGAAGATGGGCTCGTTGCCGCACGATGTCATGGAGGAGAAGGGGTACTGGTTGGTGTTCTTGAACCCGCACGCACCACCTGAATGCACATCGATCACCGTATGTCATTACACAAACGATCAATTAAGCGAACGCCGCGGCGCCGTGCATGCACCGGCGCATACGGGTGGACGTACCGTCGTCCATGGGGCCGGCACCCGTGGGCGCGCCGTACCAGGTGGCCCTGGCGTCCTCCCAGTTGGGGTCGGCGGTGAAGGCGGAATCGTTGAAGGTCCCGGCGCCGGCAGCGGCGTAGGTGACGAGGAGGGAGGACAGTGCAACGAGTGCAACGGCCTTAGACGAGAGAGGAGCCATGTCAAAGCAACGCTGCTTCTTCAGGCTTGTGGGGGTAGTGTACCAGCGCACTGACCAGGCCGGGTTGGAAGGCTGAGCTATGCTTTGATGCTCTGGGAGTAACATATTGCCGGGGTATTTATAGGCAGGCGCGGTGCCGGGCGACGCGATCGCCATCCACGGTTGTTGCACCCGACGACGTGCTTTGTGTAGTAGGGGTCACATGGCTACGGGAGCAAATCAGGGGAGGAATGGCGGGCGAGGCGATCACTTCGTGTTGCACTTTTAGAAAGAAAAAAAAAACGTGAAATCACGGCTTGGCAGTTACACATTGCCTGTTCTTGTACACACTCCACACTGCGTGGTGCGCACCTGCCCTGCCCTCGCCGATGCTCCGAGCTGTGTTCCATTTCTGCAGAAAGAGATACGCACGGTACCAATGGAAAATCGTATTCTCTTTCAGGAATGTACAGCTAAGTGTTGCCTTTGGCGATGATGCCGCGTTAGGAAGGAGAGATTCGGGCGGGAACAGCAAGTTTGCGTTACAATTAAAGGAGCGTGGACGTTGGCCTGACTGACTCTTGTTGGAATCAATCATCGGAACCAACCGGCTTAACAGGCATGTCTCTGCAACCACCGAATCATGTACGAAGTTGCGTAGAGGTACGTAATTGACCCGCTGCGGATTCGTTGGGGAAAAAATAAGGGCACTTGCGATTTCATTCACGAGCACAATGATACTGCTACCTGATATGTGATTATATACCATCCATCAGTCCATGCTGGCATCCGCTTAAAATATTCCGGGATGCAACCGTCCTGAGTTTTTTGATAGATGTAGTAACTGCACTGAATATTATTTTTTTAGCAAACTAGCACCCCTTCATATAGAGGGGCGGACCTAGAAACTATTTTAAGTGGGGCAAAGAATAGGAGTGAGGGCACATTTTGTAGAAATTTACATAGTTTTGACAAAAAATTCTAAAATTTCAAAGAAATATAACTGGAGTTTCATATTTTGAGTGGGGTCCTAGACCCCCACTCCCATGAACGTGGGTCCGCCCCTGTTCATATATCTGTACTATAAAAAGCACGAGAGGGCAGATCCAAATAGAAATATTAATCATCGGATTGGTAATCTAATGGTTATTAAGCACACTAACGAAACGATGTTAATGAAAATTAACGATTTATGTCCCGACTCCTCACCCACGTCACCGCTGCGCACCTCGGGACAAAAAAAAAGAAAACCACCCCTCCCCCATGCTACCCCGGCGGTCCCCGACACCGCCGCCACCGCCGCCTCGCCCTCGCCACCGCCTCATCAACCGCCATCCCCCCCCCCCCCCCCGCCGCCTCGCCCCTCCCGGCCACGGCCTCGCCTCCCCTCCCTCTCGCCCACGAAGTCGTCGCCACCATCGCCGCCTCGCCCCTCCCGGCCATGGGCTCGCCTCCCCTCCCTCTCGCCCACGAAGTCGTCGGAATCATCGCCGCCCCGCCGCCGCCTCGCCCCTCCCCGCCACGGGCTCGCCTCCCCTCCCTCTCGCCCACGAAGTCGTCGCCGCCAGCACCACCACCCATGTCGGCCGCTTTCGGCGACCTCCGGTGCCTCGCAACACGCCCCGAGGTCCCCACGGTCAGATTCTCTGCTCTCGTCCTCTACCACCCGCCCGCAACCCCATCGTCGTGGCTAGGGTTTCGGGCAGACCTTCGCTGGCGCATCTCCGGCGGTCTCAGGTTCGTCCCTCCTTCCTTCTTGGTCGGAGCCCCAGAAAAGGGGATTCATCGAGATGGGGTTTCAATCCAATTGTGACTCTTGCTTTCAAACAGATCGAGACAAGTAGTGTGGCAGCGGCATCCGTGGCTTGGAGCCACGAGCGTGTCGATGACGGCGGTGGCTTGGAGACATGAGTGCAAGGGCTACTGGGAAAGAACTGCATCACTTCTGCTCGCGGTGACAGGATGGTGCGTGTGCCACTCCAAGGCGGATCCTACCGGGTCGTGCAAACACCCCAGGTGCTTCCTCCAGTCGCCCCCCTCCATTGCTACCTCTTGGTGAGATCCCTTCCACCCTAGCCTCTCCCCCTTTCTTTTTTAAAAATTGATTCCCAATTCCTTGTCCAAACCATGTTCCCCTGCTCCTACAGGTCTGGCTTAGCTACCAGTACAGTGCAGATTGCTTTCTCTATTCAACTGATTTGGTTGTCTATATATTACCTGAACTCCAAGGGAACCAACTTACATGGTGTAATGGATGGAGATCAGTAGATGTTTTCCTCATTTGTTCACTTGTTTTTAATAGTTGCCTTCAGATTACAAGCATGGGCTTTGTGCAATCAGCAGAAATCTGTTTCTAATCTATCAAAGACAATGAGAATGTTTACTGAAATCTTTGTAAGTGTTGATCCTATGAATTGCTTTTATTGGAAGTCCAACGATGATCTCATCTTATTAGGAACTTGCTTTTCAAACATATGCATTGGTAGTTTTATCTCTTTGCTTTTGCCTTCTGAACATACTCGATTGCACTCTCTAGGAGATGGCACGATGCTGCAAACAACTCATTATAGTAGTTAGCAAATGCAAATCATTGTATATTGCCAGTTATGTGTCTCTTCATATGAAATACTATTATTTTGGGGAAAGCCATCTGGCTGAGTTTTAATAGAAGTCCTCAGATTTTGTATGGTGAGATTGTCTTCAGCAAACAAGATCTGGATTGTTATTGGGGTTCTTTTATTTTCATTCTAGGTGTTATTGGGGTGTATTTTTTCATGGTTGGAAACAAGATGTTGCTAGTGTTGGAGCTCATAGAGAAGGGTATTATGATAGTCTACTTACTTTTGAAGGTGCATTAGAAGATAGTGGATGTCCAGATTCTTTGGCCTCAGAAAGGTGGTGATAAAAATCTTGAAGTATGGTCAACATTTTCCTTTAAAAATGGAAAGGGAAAATAAAGAAGGTATACAGTCGTGTTCATCGTCATGGAAAATTATTATCCTTTGTGTTATCCTCAGTAGTTGTTGTTGGATGTTATTTGTCTCTTTGAAAAACATTTGATGTAAATTTGTTGTGCTCCAAGTCACATACCCTACTACTAGACCCAAAACCTAGTACTAAATGGTTCCAAAAAAATGGATGTTATTGTAGAAGTCTTGATCAATCCCACGTTACTGTGATGTAGATTTTTTTTTATGCTTGGACATTTTTAACTTATCTTATTGCTCTGCAATTCTTTGCTGGTGTCTTACTTCTGTTGATGGGAGAAGAGAACACATTTGGGTACACTCACCAGTACAGTTTGTTGTTCATTTATCTTGCTTTGGGGTTGCAGACCCTAAGATATCAAGATAGCTCATTTAAATGGTATATTAAATCTCTTGATGGTATAACATGACATTGGCAGGAATTATTGATGACTACTTTGATAGGTACTTCTCTGAAGAAATGACTGTCTCAGGTACTGTGATGCTCTTTTTCTTAAAAGGTAATGCGATGCTCGTAGTTCTATCGTTTTCAATGCTTGCATAAGCCATTGTGATACAAGAGTACTGCCAAATTTTGCAATGTTCGTGATTCAGATTGACTGTGGTTGACACTGTTGTTTAATACCATTAACTTTGTCATGGTTGATTAAATAGGCACAATTCATTTTAGTTGCACACCCGAAGATATCAGGAAAGCACTGCTACAAATTTAGAACTAGGATGTAGTTTTTCATAGTTCCTGTCAAATATGCTTATTTGCAATCTAGGATCACAATTATAAGCTTAATCCTTTAGACTTTACTTATGTAGCTGCAAATCTATTCTCCTGGATTTTTTCCTACCATACAAATCATTGCATGCCCAACTAAAATATTTCCTTCAGGGTTTGTTTTAGGTTTAAAAGACTTTTCATCATTAATCACATCATTAAAAGACTTTTACAAAGTGTTTACTCGAATGCATCTACAACAACGGGTATGTCTCTGACCTTGTAGTTTCAAACAATTTGTGCTACGAACTATAGATCCATCCCAAGAAATAATAGTATAGTAGCTAATGTGTATGTTGTGGTCTGAACTAAATGTTAGGAACAAAATGAGGATTATGTGCACAACTGGTCCCTCAACTAACACGAGGGAGATTATTTAGGACGTTTCTGAGGATGACGGGACGACAACTCCGACATAAGATGGGTGACGGGACAACAACTTATTTATGGGACGGCAAATGGTTATAGGGTGGGCATTCCTTCTAGGACCTGGTGCCGACACTCCTCACTCTTGTGCCCAAGAAACATCACACGGTAGCCGATGCTCTGCCCGACAGAAATTGGAGCAGAGACATCAAGGCCTCTCCCTTCTGGCGTTAGTACAATATCTCGTCCGGGATGTTATCGCCGAGGTGATCACCTCGCCGGATATCCAAGGCTCCACTGTGTTGCAAGTTCTTTATGTGGCTCGCGGTTCACAAGCGATGTCTTACGGTTGACAATCTCGCGCTTTGGGGTTGGCCGCACTCCCATCACATGCCATCTTTGCCGTCTTCAATCTGAATGTTGCACACATCTCTTCGTTCACTATCGGTTCACCGGACTGGTCTGGAACAAGGTGCGACACAAGGATCTTGGATGGTGTTCTAGCTTTGTTTAGGAGGTCTTCAAAGTCATTCTAGAAGATTTTAGGATGTGCCGGATTGCGCGTTGTTTCTATCAGTTTCTGTAATTTCTGCTTCTGTTGTATTTGTAGACGTCAGCAACACCATCTCTGTGTGGCGAGACGGTTCTTCATGTAACTCTCCTTTTCTACATTAATAAAGATCAGCCAAGGCGTTTCGAGTGGGTCGTCTCTCACGCTCATCCCCCTCTCTTATCATTTGTTCGATGTGTTAGTTTCTGTCAACATGTTCATGAATTTGCAATATTTTAGCTCAAGCAACTAAAATGTGCTCTGTTCTAAGCATGCGAAATGATACTTTGATTTCTGTGATATATGATGGGTCATGTGGTGCAATTTTTCTTTTTCAGGATTTCACTAATGAGGTTGACATTTCCGGATGATTTTTTACATGGAGAGAGTCGCTTGCATATCAAGGATTGAAAGCCAACCTTTATGATGTTTGTATATGCATCGTATGTTCAATAGTTGACCACTATGGTTTTTCAGCTCTCAAAACCCATAACACTATGAAAAGGATCTTCTGAAAACCATATTTTAATTACCGCAAGTGTCTTGCTAACATCAAAGTAGTTCCAAACTGACTTTGGCTTTCTAAAAGCATATGTACACATCAGTATTTGCTTCATAATTAAATATGAGTTATTTGCAATTATCAATAGCAAATGTTAGATTTATATATTAGCCTAGACATGTGTTATGGTTGCTAGGGTTTGAGCGGGAGAGAGAGAGCTGCGAGGGCACGAGAGAGCCGGCCGTGGGGGTCCTTTCCCATGGTCGGGCAAGAGGGAAAAGGGTTTTCCTTCTTAATTCTTGCCTGATTAGATTGATACATCTCATCTCCATATATAGAGAGGTTTACGTCACTCCCAAGTAAGGCTTACTTGACCTCTAAGCAAACCCTAAGACTAATGGGCCCAGGCCCATCACGCACTCTAACACTACACCCCACCTGGACATGCAGCTCGTCCTTGAGCTGCAACCTAACGACGATTCAACCCCACACAACCCTAACGCCTGAAAAACAAGCCTTTTACATCTCGGCCTATTGTATTGACCTGAAATAAGCTAACCCGAATGAGACTCCGACTCTTTATTTTTGACTCTGAACGATAAGGCGAGAATCCTCCGTGCGCCGAACTTGTGCGTTTGCAGCCCCTGGATCCCAAGGACACCATCGGGACCAAGGGAGACCTCGCAGAGGCCAGCGGCGGAATGCACTGGTGCTACGCGGTGCGCTCCTGTCGGTGACACCATGTTTTCTCCCCGCCGGCTGTCTGTCGATGTCGCGGACTTGGAGGTAGTCGCCCGTGGGAAAAACAGCATGCCCGCCGCCCGTGGGGGAAACCGCATGCGCAAGATCCCCCATGCATCACACGAGATCGAGGTCCGTTGCACCGCGAAGCACAACTTGGAGGACTTGCAGCTGCAAATCACGCTTCTCCCGCACATGCCGACGCGCTAGGAGGTCGCGCGCAGCAGCCTGTAGCCTCATCGCCGCCGACACGTGGTGGGTAGCGATCCAAGCCGGAAGTGGTGCCGGCGACGGTTGGAACTTGATCTCTTGGATGGGATTGTCCTGGGATGACGGTGGCGCTGCTGGGAACGAGGTCGTTGCAGTCCCGTCGTAGGGCATCCCATGCTCGAACGTGATGACCGGCGCCGTGGTCGCAGCCGAGGGCTGCGACGGCGGCCGTGCGGGGGTCAGCGCCGATGCTGTGACCATGGAGGACCCCCCGTGGAATGGCGCACCGTCGGGGCCGGTAAAGCGAGAGGGCCCGTCGTACTATTGGGGTGGCGCCGGTGGCAACTGGACGTGCGGCGGCGCCCAGGCCGCCGTATAGATCAGCCCGGAGACGGGGAGCGGCATCGGCGGCAGCAGCAGCCTGGCGTCGAGTGGCGGTGACGACAGCAGCAGCGTCGGCTGACACGGCCCGGCGATCGCGGCGGAGGCCGCCTGGTGCGGCGGCTCCCACGACAACCACGCCGGCCCATAGGCGGCGACTGATGGCGCGGCCGCCGGCGGTCCATAGGGACCGACCAGGAAGAGGCAGATCCCTTGGACGGCGGTGGTGAGATCGCGAATTGCTCAGGCGATCTCCTCCGGGGTGAGGGCGACAGGAAGCAGCGGCGACGGGGTGAACATGATCAAGCCTGAGAAATCTGATACCATATGTTATTGTTGCTAGGGTTTGAGCGGGAGAGAGAGAGCTGTGAGGGCGCGAGAGAGCTGGCCGTGGGGGCCCTTTCCCACGGCCGGGCAAGAGGGAAAAGGGTTTTCCTTCTTAATTCTTGCCTGGTTAGATTGATACATCTCCTCTCCATATATAGAGAGGTTTACTTGACTCCCAAGTAAGGCTTACTTGACCCCTAAGCAAACCCTAAGACTAACAGGCCCAGGCCCATCACATACTCTAACAAGATGCGTTGCATATGCAGGAATTAAAATATCTTGAAGTATATTATTTTTGAACCAATCTTGAAGTATATGTTGATTCTCATGTATGTTTACAATATTAGTCAAAATGTGCATTTTCACGTGCTCAATTACTAGTTAAGATCAAGGTATATAGAGGAGATTCTTAAAAAACACTACTCGCTTTGTCACATAATACTCCCTCCGTCCCAAAATAAGTGTCTTGAGCTTAGTATAAATTTATACTAGAGTTAATATAAAGTTGAGACACTTATTTTGGGACGGAGGGAGTATAATATAAGAGCGTTTTTGACACTACACTCTTATATTATGGGATGGATGGAGTATATAATAGGGGCATAAGGGCATCTCCAACATCGATCTTCAAATCTTTTGTGTACGTGTGGACCGCGTGGTCCCGATCATGAAAGTCATCCAACGCGGGCAAGTATCGGTCCACGGAGCAGCTCGGACGTGCTTTTTCCCGCACATCGGAGGCAAACGTGGGGGTGTGTGGGCGCTCGGACCGCTACCACGCCCATATCTGATCACCCTGGCCCACCAAAAAACCATCCATCGCCTGCGCATGCTTCCCGCTCGAGACGGTCTAGAGTGTCAGTGGCCATATTCATGCTCGGCCAAAGCGGAAGCGACCTCTCACTCGCGTTGGCATTTAAGTGGCACACCAACCGAGAGAGCGTCACACACGCTGCTTCCCGGTGTATGTGTGTGTCCCGCGTTCAAACAACACCACGACCATCCATGCGTCCCTCTGCCACCCACACTAATCACACGGTTGTGAGAAACCTACTCCGACGCCACCTGTCCATCCGCATGCCACCCACCATTGTCATTCATCTCGCTATATATACGCTAGCCTTGGTCATAGCCGGCACTAGTTCTCCTCCGGTCTATTTCTCCTTTACATAGCCTTCATTACGCTCCATAGCTATCTGGAATGGCCTCACATCGGAGCAGAAGGAGGGAATGGCCACCATTGCTACCGCCTGCTAGGCCAGCGGGCAGCCGGAAGACGACGACGTCCCAATAAAGGATGCGACCGACAGCGAGCCGACAAAGCCCTCGTCGCTGGTACAGTGCACAATGACCATCGGCGAGGTTCGTTCCCATTTCATGGACATGGTGCCGGATGAGTGGGAGGAGCAGTTCCTGGAGGTGCAGGCCAACACGGCTACAAACTCTAGATCATCAAGGAGTATCGGCGGGCAAAGCAACAACTTGACGACGGTATGGCGATCACGTCGGATGCGGGCTTGGCGGAGCAGGCAATATACTCCAGTCCTACCGCTCTGCCCGCGAACTCCGCCTCGATCGCTAGCTGCACCGTCAGTGTTAGGAAGAACTTGAGGCCGCCTACAAGGAGTTCGACGAGGCGGTGGACGAGGTGTGGGGCAAGAACGACGATGAGGAGGACATCACCGTGTCCGCCAAAGCCGCTCGTAGCCGCTAAGACCATGAAGATGGCACATCCGTGGGCGCCGCCGACAACGAAGCCGAGTAGTACTTGGTGGGTCGCCGTCGCTCGGGTCTCATGAAGGACATTGCCCTTCCCCTCCCGTTGAAGCCAAGCTTGGTGGACTCAACATCGTGGACCGATTAGGCGCTTAACGGTGACATGGAGGCGGAAGACTTCACTTGTTGGGCCTCCGGAGAAGGACAGGCGGAGCTCGAGAGTGTCGAGGTGGAACTGGATAAGGCGAGGGCAAAACCCGGAGCTTCATTTCTCGAGGCTCATGAACAAAGTGGCAAAGCTTCATGGAGCCAACCTGGGCAATGCCCCCCCCCGGGCTCACAAAAGAACTTGTATATTTTCCTTTGTATTAGGCCTATTTCCAAGTAAAACACTTCAAATAGTCATGTTAGCCCCCTTCCAACCGATGCCTCCCCTCTATATTTGGCTCAAGTTGCATGAGTGAAAGGCCGGACATGAAAACGGATGGTGACGATCATTTATATATTAGATTTAAGGGTTTACTTAAAAATGTATTGAATTTCATTGAATTTATATGAACATGTTTGACACATAATGAATTTAGTCATGTTTATATGAAATCCACCGTCTTTGCAGGAACTCCCTCTTGTTTTGTACGAAATCCACCGTATTTACATAAGTTTTATCCAGTTAGCTTAAATTATTGCTGAAATATATGTGGGCAGCATTGGATGGCCTCCTCCTGTATAGGTGTCCATGGAATGGTCCGTTGTCCGCGGACATATGCGAAATTTGCGGGATGACATTGGATAGGTCACAACCTCCCCTAATTATAGAATGTTAGAAGGGATAGATAGAGGGATTGGTGGAATAGTTAGATATATAGCTTGGGCCTCGTGGGCATATATATAGGAGTACATGATCAACTTAAAGTACAAGACAAGCTGGAATAACTCCTAGCCTATCGTATGTTTCCTAATTAATCATGATACTCAATATCCCCCTTTGTCATAATGGCAGCGAGGCAAACAATGAGACTAGAGAAGAATCCGAAGGTAGGACGACGGACATCCTTTGCACAGTCCTAACGATCTATGCATCACGGGAGTTGTGGTAGTAGTGCTTCAACGGGAAGAAGACGTTGTTTCCGATGCGTTGCACAATATTTGCCAATCATGAGGACACTTCATGGACGAAGGCACACATCGTAGTTGCCAACACCGAGCATGCATAGACGGACGAAGGCATTGTTGACCATGTGCCACTCCTGGTTTTCTAGGCCTGAGAACACATCGGGGACGAAGGCATGTGTCGTTGTTCCCAGCATCGGGCATGCATAGATGGGGACCTGCACAAACTGGTACGCCATGTCGAGGGCTCTAGCAGGGAAGGACTCGATGACGGTTGTGGCGCAAATCGGCGGGTGGGGAGGGGGAGGCGATGTTTCCTATGGTGGTCAGAGTATTTGAAGTGGTCGGGGAAGATCACGAGAACTGTGACGATGAGCTAGTGCTGGACAAAGACGAAGGGGTGGATGGGTGTCGTGGCTCAGGTGGGAGAGCTACAATGACACCGAAGAAAATGGGCGGCGCGACTCGTGTGGGTGGTACTTGTGATCTGTGTTGGGTTTTTCCTCGAAGAGGAGGGGATGATGCAGCACAGTATAGACAAGTATTTTCCTCAATGATAACCAAGGTTACCAAACCAATAGGAGGATCACACAACTTCCCGTCTTTAGCAACTACACACAAAAGAGCACACACTAAGCCAGGTACCACGTGGCATGTGAGGCATGTGAGGCCGCTTGGAAAAGGATGTCGAGGAGCTTTGGGCGTGCATCGTCGTGAGAAGGAGGTGTACGAGGACGAATACTTCATAAGGAAGGTCAAAGGCGTTTGGTGCCTCATCACTACGTGGAAGTGGGCCAATAAGCTCCAGCGTGCTACCGATGAGGAACTCCTATGGGCGATCAACAAAATGGGAAGATGTTCACGCTCGTCCGCCAGCAAGAGGCAGATCGGTACGTCAAGTGCTCTGAGACGGAGGAGGCACACTACTGCCTCCGCGTTGGGAAGACGTCGTGCACCAAGGAGGTGGTGGCGAGGGGTTGCGAGAATACTGCCCTCACGAAGGATTATTAGTTTCAGTATTGTTCTTTTTCAATTTTATGCATTGTACATAGTAGTTAAATATCATCACGTATAAGTGATGATATTATATATATTATGTGATGAACTATTGCACATAGTAGGTATGTTATGAATTCCATTTTCTATGTGTTATTGTATACTAATTTATATCTAGCTGTTATGATCCATATATATCGAATGGAAACCATATATACACACAATAAAACAGAACATATAAGAACGCAAAATAGAGTACACACATTGAAATAGAGCAATAAACATAGCAATATTATGATTGTTGTGAATACATAGTGATCCACGCTCAACAAAATAAAACACACCCATGACCAGTAGCCCTTGCCTATGATAGCTCTTGGCTCTGCGCGAACTCATGCAAGCATTTGTCCAAGCAATCGGCACGCTCGCAGTACATCTGGAGTGTGATCTCGAGATCCAAATTGGCTATTTCATCAGAGATCACCAGCTCGAGGATGTGACGGCCATGTTCCTCTACTACGCCTAGGTGGACACCTAGGCCAAGGAGGCAGTCGAGCCTAGCGACCAACGCGTTGGCATAGAGCGGGCTGCGGACAAGGCGAATGGTGCGACCCATGCGAACGACACGGCATGCGTCCGGTGCAAGTACGACACAGCCGACCTCTGATGCAAGTATGACTCACACGGCCTGTGCCCACTCCTGGCAAGGAATGGGGGTACTAACAAGACTGTACCTAGCTGCGACGCCGTGTCGACAGCAGGCAAGTACCGATGAATGCGCTCTTGCCATGCGGTCCAACGTGCCTCTCGCTCTGCAGCGCTCCAACGATCTCATTGTGCGGCGAGCTGCGAACCTACCAGCGCAGACGCGCCTACCTTGCTCTGCGGTGCACCATCGATCATGTTGTGCGGCGAGTTGCAGCCTCTTGGCGCTGACATACATATATGCTTCCGCGATGCTGAAGCGTCGTGCGCAAAGATTCTGCTCAACCCTAGCGATGACGAGCAGCACGGTGTCGTCCATAGTGTTGCCGGGGAGCGCCTCGGCTTCGACGGGCCATTATGCCTTCTCATTTTCCTCGTCGAGGAGGTTGATGGGAGAGGTGGCACTTCAGTGCGTTGGCATGCTTGGAAAAGGTGGATGTGCTACAGGTTGCGCTTGTTGCCTCGATGCATCGTGCGTCGCCTAGGTTATGTGCAATATCGTTGGGTGGCGGTGGGAAACCTATGAGAAAATGGCGGGAAATGGTGGCGTGTTCATAAAAAGCCATCAATTAATGAAAACTTAGCATAGAAGGAACATTGAGCTACCACGACGCGTGCAGGCACATTGCTCGTCCAAGGCTATGATCCATATACTTGTTCGCTAACAATTTTATACCAGGATGTGTTTGCCCACAACACACATGGCTTATTAGTAGCAATCGTTTGCGTCATTATCGATCTTCGCACACATTTTTGATTACACACCTATTCGACACGTACCACACACATATTGTTAAGTTGAACCGTTTTTGTTCTCTTGGATCAACGTAAACAATTTATCCAAGTGAAATGTTTGTCGTATATCGCACACACCTTTCATCTGGCTGACCATTTCTATTGTGTTGTCTAATCACAAACAGTTCATCTGACTGAACTATATGTCGTATATCACACACACCTTTATATGGATGCCCGTTTCTGTTGTTGTGCCTCATCGCAAACAATTCATTGGAGTGAACTGTATGACACGCATCACACACACAACTCTAATCTAAATCATGTTTGATGTCTCCGCCATTGTAAATGTTTTGCATCTTTTTTGATATTTTTTACATCATCGTTTGTGATTCATGCATCGCACACAACTTTATCGAAGGGTCTTCGATTGTAGTATCACATTAGCAGCATCCTGCAGTAGTGATGTTCCATAGACTTGAGGCTATGTCGCGCTCACATTGTGAGGTGTGGCCGCTCTAGCACGTGCAACGGTGGAGGATACAAACATTGGCGGTGAGTATGAACTGGGATAGCAGTTGTCGTTGTCTCCTAACGCATCTTCCCACATTTGTTTCTCAAAGACACAAGCACAAACATACATACCAGCAATGCAACATGGAATATAATGAAATTTTGGATGAATGTCATAGTTCAAACCACGAAAAAAAAAATCTTTGTTTTATCCTCAGATTCATGCATAACACAATGATGCATATAAGATTTGAACTGTTGGTAGTAAGCATTAACATTGTTAGTGCCTTGTTTTAATTTTTCTAATTTACAAAGCAATTCACGACGATAGTAAGCACGAATAAATTGATGTCCCATTATAGATTTGAAATCTTTCCAAGTTGTGGGTTGATTATCATTGTTTTTCTTACGATTCATAATCCACCAAACAGAACCAAAATTAGTAAATTCTCGAGTGACATCTTATACTCTCTCAAGTTCAGAAAAATCATAGCGACTACAAACTTGTTCTGTCTCAAGCTTCCAATCAAGATACATAGCAATATCAAATCTACCTAGAAAAGGAGGTAGAAAGATAACCTGGTCATATTTTCTTGTGTCTGTAGTCGCACCTCTCATGAGGGTGAAGATGTGTTTTTCGTCCTAGAACTTCCAACTCCGAAACCTGTAAAGTAGAAAGTAAGAAACAAAATCTAAGAATAATGTTCCTATAAACTACTAGGATGTGGTGGTAGAGCGCACATAGTAGAGCAAATGAAGTACATGGCTACATTGGATATGATCACAAATATTACATATGCACATTTATTTGAGGTATTTCTGATCAGAGTTAAGCAGTAATTTATTTATGCTATACCAAACAAAAGTACACCACTTCTTTTTGTTTCATGCCTAATTGCAGAACCACCAGACGCTTGTACAATCCACATATAAAGGTAAGATAAAAAGAGACATTTAGGTGATGTTGATGAACTTCTCTCACATCACTTTTGGCCCAAGAAAATATAGACTCCAAGTCCCTCATGTTTTGGACTCACATTCGGACTATAGAAACACACCTGTCTCAAAACACCAACAACTTTTGCATCCGGACTCTGAATTGAATGATTCTTCTTTTGTTGGAAACTAGATTTCATATTATTTCCAGCCCAATTAGACTCACCTTCAAATCCATCCGGAGCATGGAGATATTGACGAAACAATCTAACGTTACACCAAAATCCGAGTAAAACTTCAAGTCCGAAGGTGTTGCATCACCTCCAATTGGACCCATGGGTCTTGTACGACCTAGGGTTAGTTTTAGACTTCCTTGGGACGTCCTCCCACCTCCTTGGCCGCCACCCCTTGCTCCTATATAAGTAGATCAATCTGGTAGCTTTTCGCTTCGGATTTATTTAGTTTAAAGCTAGCCATTGCAACTTCGTGTACTTCGTTTCTGTCCAACGACCAAACCAAGACCGCTTTTGGATCCCCACCTTTATCATTACTTCATCTATATTTGCAATATTTATATTTATTTATCATATTCATGCTTTTTCTTAGAATGCTTGCAAGAATAGACCTTCGTGGTCAAGTTGATCATGCTTCGGTGTGATCAATGACCTCGTGGAGATTAATTTAGCGATTGCTAAGGTGCAACGTTGTGCACGTTTGTAGTCGGGTCATGGAAGTCGCCTGCACGAAATTGATAGTTATCAACTCATAGAAATATCGGGACCCTCGCCTCTATCAACTGATATCGGTTCACCTATTATACTAATGGATCACACAAAGGTTTCTATTGAGTTTTGTGTGCTGAAGTTTTGAAGTTTTCGATGTTATCAAGATAGATGAAGGAATAAGGAGCAGCAAGATCCTAAGATTGAAGATGCCCAAGGCACACAAGTAAAATTATAGGAATACTCAAGCGTATAAGCTTGGGGATGCCCCGAAAGGCATCCCCTCTTTCATCTCAATCCATCAGTTTGTCACTTGGTGCTATGTTTTTATTCTTCACATGATATGAGTTTCGCTTGGAGCATCATTTATTTTAGTTTTCCATAATCATTATGTACTGGACACGCCTACTTGAGAGAGACACATGTCCATCATGATTTGTTAGAATACTCTTTATGCTTCACTTATATCTTTTGAGCGAAGCAGTTGTTGTAGTACTTCACTTTTATCTTTTAGAGCACGGTGGCGTATAGATTTTATAGAAATAATTTCACTCTCATTCTTCACTTAAATTATTGTGAGAGTTAATAAATAGTGATGGTAATTCGCATGGGTTATAAGGATAATCCAAAAATAATAGGTATTCAAGGAGTGCATAATCAAAACGAGATGTAGCACATAAAAGAGAAATTGTGGGTTAATGATATTGATGTGGTAATATGAAAAGGTGTGAGTGCACGGGTGTTGGTTAGTCAAAATATCGATATTTAAAGGGTGTTAATTTGTTTTTCATCTAAATATTGGTTATGGCATGGTGATTATGTGTGAGCATTCGTATTCCTTGTTGAAATCCTATGTTGATTAGGTCACGGGCGCACGATGGTTAACTCCTCCCAACCTCCTTCCTAGGGGCATGCGAGTAGTAAGTTACTTCGAGAGAGCTAATAAAACCTTGCGATAACTATGTGAGTTATTTATGACTAATGTGAATCCATGGATGTACACACAATCACCACCTCATATTTTCTAGCTTCTTCGTACCGTGCATTGACCATTCTCACCTCGAGGATTGGTGTATACTTCGTCGGTGCATCCAAACGCCGCGATATGATACTCTATGTTGCACATAAGCCACCTTATATCTTCCTGAAAATAGCCACCATACCTACCTATGATGGCATTTCCGTAGCCATTCCTAGATATATTGCCATGCAACTTCCACCGTTATATCATATGACTAGTACACTCATTGTCATATTGCTTTGCATGATCATGTAGCTGACATATTATTTGTGGCAAAGACACCGTTCATCATTATCATACATGTTACGCTAGATCATTGCACGTCCTGGTACACTGCCAGAAGCATTCATATAGAGTCATATTGTTTAGTAGTTTTTCATATCAAGTTGTAAGTAAATAGAAGTGCGATGTTATTCATTATTAGGGCATTGTCTCAGTGAGAAAAGGATGATGGAGACAATTATTCCACCACAAGTAGGGATGAGACTCCGGACAAAAAAGAAGAAGAAAATGAAACAAAAGGAAAAAAGGAGAAGAAAAGGAGAAAAAAAGAAAATAATAATAATTGAGGCAAAATAGAGAAGGGACACTGCTACTACCTTTTTCCACAATTGTGCTTCAAAATAGCACCATGTTTTCATATAGAGTCTCATGCTTTGTCACTTCCATATGCTAGTGGAAATTTTTCATTATAGAACTTGACTTGTATATTCCGATGACGGGATTCCTCAAATGCCACGAGGTCTTCATGAGCAAGCAAGTTGGATGCACATCCATTTAGCTTCAGTTGAGCTTTCATACAATTATAGCTCTAGTGCATCTATTGCATGGCAACCCCTACTCCTCGCATTGATATTTATTGATGGGCATCTGCATAACCCGTTGATACGGCTAGTTGATGCGAGACTTTTCTCCACCACTTTTACCCCTTTGAAACCTACCACCATATTCTTGACCTTGGAGTCCACGCGGAGAGCCAGTGCTTAGCCAGCACCCTCGGAACACCTAGCATGTTAGACGGTTTCCATGCAAAGAAGTCCCAGTTCTCACAGAGGAGCTGGATGATCTCGGCTTCTTATTTGTCGCTGATGATGTGGATATGTTGGTCACTGAGGCACTTGGGTCAGAAAATTTAAGGGGTCATTTGAGCTTTTTAAGATACTTAAGTGATTTTCTAGCCATTTAATGACCGTAATTCAAATTTGAACTACATGTACATGTGACAACTAACCATAACGGTTTGAAAAATCATATTTATGTACTTGTGTGCGAGTTAATTCCATGTGCGGTAAATTGGAAGGAATTTCCAAACATATTGGTGTCACGGCTTGAACAAAAAGAATCGAGTGCCATGACATTTAAATTCCAAAAAATAAAAAATGATCTGAAATACATGAAACCTTGCTTGACGTAATTGTTGGGGAATCTAGCATGGGAAACAAAAAAATTCCTACGCACAAGCAATACCTATCCATGGTGATGATCATCTACGAGAGGGGAGAGTGAATCTACATACCCTTTTAGATTGCTAAGCGGAAGTGTATATAACGCGGTTGATGTAGTGGAACATATTCGCGATTCAAATCACAGCCCATCCCGCGATCTCATCATGATCCGTCCCGCGATCCCATCACGATCCATCCCGATCTAGTGCCGAACGGACATCATCTCCGCGTTCAGCACACGTACAGCTCGATGATGACCCCCGCCTTCTCGATCCAGCAAGAGAGACGGCGAAGTAGATGAGTTCTCCAACAGCGTGATGACGCGCCGGTGATGGTGGTGATCTATTCCTGGAGGGCTTCGCCTAAGCACCGCAGAAATCCGATATAGAGGAAGAACTACAAACTAGAGGAGAGAGTAGCACGTGGCTGAAATTGTGTGTCTCAAAAACCCTCAATACCTCTAGTATATATAGGAGGGAGGGAGGGGAGGAGGCAGCCTCAAACCCTCAAGGTTTGGCCGAAATTGGAGGTGGAGGAGTCCTACTCCAATCCTACTAGGAGTAAGATTCCTCCTTTCCACTTGGGTTTTTGCCTCTCAAACCTCACGGTCCTTAGTAGGAGCTTATGTAAGCCCACTAAGGGATGGTTTGTATCCTCCCGCAGCCCATAAGGCCCCTCGGGGCATGACACCCCTCCCGATGGTCCCCGGTACCCTCCCGGCACTCCCGGTACACTACCAATGAGCTCGAAACTTTTCCGGTGACCAAAACAGGACTTCCTACATATCAATCTTTACCTCTGGACCATTCCGGAGCTCCTCGTGACGTTCGGGATATCATCTGGGACTCTAAACAACTTTCGGTTACCAACACCTATAACTCAACTATACCGAAACGTCACTGAACCTTAAGTGTGCACACCCTGTGGGTTCGAGAACTATGCAGACATGACCTGAGACATTCTTCGGTCAATAACCAATTGCGGGACCTGGATGTCCATATTGGCTCCTACATATTCTATGAAGATCTCTATCGGTTGAACCTCTATGTCAAGGATTCAGTTAATCTTGTATCATGTTCCCTTTGTCCTTCGGTATGTTACTTGCCCGAGATCCGATCGTCGATATCTCAATACCTAGTTCAATCTCGTTACTGGCAAGTCTCTTTACTCGTTTCGTAATACAAGATCCTGTAACTAACTCCTTAGTCACATTGCTTGCAAGGCTTGTTGTGATGTTGTATTACCGAGTGGGCCCCGAGATACCTCTCCATCACACGGAGTGACAAATCCCAGTCTTGATCCATGCCAACCCAAAAGACACCTTTGGAGATACCTGTAGAGCACCTTTATAGTCACCCAGTAAAGTTGCGATGTTTGACACACACAAGGTATTCCTCCGGTGTCCGGGAGTTGCATGATCTCATGGTCATAGGAACAGTACATTGACATGCAGAAAACAGTAGCAATAAACTGACACGATCATATTCTACGTTTATAGTCTGGGTCTTGTTCATCACATCATTCTCCTAATGATGTGATCCCATTATCAAGTGAAAACACTTTCCTATGGCGAGGAAACCTTGACCATCTTTGATCAACGAGCTAGTCAACTATAGGCTCACTAGGGATAGTGTCTTGTCTATGTATCCACACATGTATTTGAGTTTCCAATCAATATAATTCTAGCATGGATAATAAACGATTATCATGAACAAGGAAATATAAAAATAACCAATTTATTATTTTCTCTAGGGAATATTTCCAACAGTCTCCCACTTGCACTAGAGTCAAAAATATAGTTCACATCATTGTGTGATTGTAATGAATCTAACACCCATACAGTTCTGGGGTACGATCATGTCTTGCTTGTGAGAGAGGTTTTTAGTCAACGGATCTGAACCTTTCAGACCCGTGTGTGCTTTACAAATCTCTATGTCATCCTATAGATGTTGCTACTACGTGCCATTTGGAACTATTCCAAATGACTGCTCCACTATACGAATCCGGTTTACTACTCACAGTTATTCGGATTAGTGTCAAAGCTTGCATCAACGTAACCCTTTACGACGAATTCTTTAATCACCTCCATAATCGAGAAAATTCCTTAGTCCACTAGTTACTAAGGATAACTTTGACCGACGTTCAGTAATTCAATCCTGAATAACTCTTTGTACCCCTTGATAGACTCATGGCAAAGCACGCATCATGTGCGGTACACAACATGGCATACTTTAGAGCCTACGGCTAAGGCATAGGGGGTGGCCTTCGTCCTTTCTCTTTCTTCTGCCGTGGTCGGGCTTTCAGTCCTACTCAAATTCACACCTTACAACTCAACCAAGAACTCCTTCTTTGCTGATCTATTTTGAACTCCTTCAAAAACTTGTCAAGGCATGCATTTCATTGGAAGTTCTATTTAGCGTTTTGATCTATCTCTATAGATCTTGATGCTCAATGTTCAAGTAGCTCTATCCAGGTTTTCCTCTGAAAAACTCCTTTCAAACAACCCTTTATGCTTTCCAGAAATTCTACATTACTTCCGATCAACAATATGTCAACCACATATACTTATGAGAAATTCTATAGTGCTCCCACTCACTTCTTTGGAAATACTAGTTTCTCATAAACCTTGTATAAACCCAAAAGCTTTGATCATCTCATCAAAGTGTATATTCCAACTCCGAGATGCTTGCACCAGTCCATAGAAGGATCGCTGGAGCTTGCATACTTGTTAGCATCCTTAGGATCGACAAAACCTTCTGGTTGTATCACATACAACCTTTCCTCAAGGAAACCATCGAGGAAACAATGTTTTTACATCCTATGTGCAATATTTCATAAATAATGCAGCAATTGCTAACATAATTCCAATAGACTTTTAGCATCGCTACGAGTGAGAAAGTCTCATCATAGTCAACTCTTAGAATTTGTTGGAAACATCTTTGCGACAAGTCGAGCTTTTCTTAATGGTGACTTTTCACCATCAACGCTTGTCTTCTTTTAAAGATCCATCTGTACTTAATAGTCTTACGACCATCAAGTAGTTCTTCCAAAGTCTACACTTTGTTTTTATACACGTCTCCTCTCTCGTATTTCATGGCCTCCAGCCATTTGCCAGAATCCGGGCCCACCATCGCTTCTCCATAGCTCGTAGGTTCATTGTTGTTCAACAACATGACCTCCAAGACTCGGTTACCGTACCACTCTGTAGTAGTACGTGACCTTGTCGACCTACGAGGTTTGTAGTAACTTGATCAAAAGCTTAATGATCATTATCATCAGTTTCCACTTGAATTGGCGTAGGCGCCTGATACGTCTCTGTCGTATCTATAATTTTTGATTGTTTCTTGCCAATATTCTACAACTTTCATATACTTTTGGCAACTTTTTATACTATTTTTGGGACTAACATATTGATCCAATGCCCAGTGCCAGTTCCTGTTTGTTGCATGTTTTTTGTTTCGCGGAATATCCATACCAAATGAAGTCCAAACGTAATAAAAACTTATGGGGATTTTTTGGAATATTTATGATTTTTGGGAAGAAGAATCAACGCAAGGCGATGCACGGGGGGCCCACAAGCCCTGTAGCAGCCACCAGGAGGTACGGCAGCGGCTGGCAGGCTTGTGGCCACTCCTTAAGGCGGTTGGAGCCCTTCTTTCGCCGCAAGAAATATGATATCCGGAAGAAAACCGTGTTAAAATTTCAGCCCAATCGGAGTTACGGATCTCCGGGAATTTAAGAAACGGTGAAACGCAGAATCTGAGAGCGTAGAAACATAAGGACACACAAAGAGAGATCTAATCTCGGAGGGGCTCTCGCCCCTCCGCCACCATGGAGACCATGGACCAGAGGGGAAACCCCTTCTCCCATCTAGGGAGGAGGTCAAGGAATAAGAAGAAGGAGGGGGCCCCTCTCCCCCTCTCTCCCGGCGGCGCCGGAACGCCGCCCGGGACATCATCGTGTGACGGCGATCTACACCAACACCTCCGTCATCTTCACTAACATGTCCATCATCATCCCCCATCTATATTCAGCGGTCCACTCTCCCGCAACCCGCTGTACCCTCTACTTGAACATGGTTCTTTATGCTACATATTATTATCCAATGATGTATTGCTATCCTATGATGTCTGAGTTGATTATCGTTGTCCTATCGGTGATTGATTAATTGCTATGATTGGTTTAATTTGCTTGTGGTTATGTTGCTGTCCTTTGGTGCCCATCATATGATCGTGCGCGTGGATCACACCATAGGGTTGGTTGTATGTTGATAGGACTATGTATTGGCAGGTTAGAGTGACAGAAGCTTCAAACCTAGCATAGAAATTGATGCATATGGGATTGAAGGGGGACCAATATATCTTATTGCTATGGTTGGGTTTTACCTTAATGAACGTTAGTAGTTGCGGACGCTTGCTAATAGTTCCAATCATAAGTGCATAGAATTCCAAGTAAGGGATGACATGCTAGAAGAGGCCTCTCCCACATGATACTTGCTATCGATCTAGTAACATAGTCAATTGCTTAGGGAAAATTCCGCAACTCCTACCATCACTTTTCCACACTCGTTACACTCGTAGTTGTTTCTTTATCTAACCATCCCCTAGTTTTATTTACGTGTTCTTTACTTTCTTGCAAGCCTATCCTATCACTCCTACAAAGTACTTCTAGTTTCATACTTGTTCTAGGTAAAGCGAACGTAAAGTGTGCGTAGAGTTGTATCAGTGGTCGATAGAACTCGAGGGAATATTTGTCCTAACTTTAGCTCCTTGTTGGGTTCGACACTCTTACTTATCGAGAAAGGCTACAATTGATCCCCTATACTTGTGGGTTATCAGCGCCACATGAACAACTTCCTGCACCCTGCTACACACGGGTTGAAGTGACAGTTCAATAACCTCATCAAGTTCTACAACCCTCCCACTCAATTCTTTCGAGAGAAACTTTGCCTCGAGAAAGGACCCGTTTGTAGAAACAAACACTTTACTTCCGGATCGGAGATAGGAGGTATACTCAACTGTTTTGGGTGTCCTATGAAGATGCATTTATCCGCTTTGGGTTCGAGCTTATCATGCTGAAACTTTTAAGAAACAATAGCTTAGTATTCTCCAAACCATAGTTCATACAGTGTCATCTCAACGGAAATACGTGGTGCCCTATTTAAAGTGAATGCGGTTGTCTCTAATGCATAACCCATAAACCATAGTGGTAATTCGATAAGAGACATCGTAGTATGCACCATATCAAATAGGGCACGTCTATGACGTTCGGACACACCATCACACTATGGTGTTCTAGGTGGCATGAGATGTGAAACAATTTTCACATTTGTCTTAATTGTGTACCAAACTCGCAACTCAAATATTCATCTCTAAGATCATATCGTAGACATGTTACCCTTTTGTCACGACGATCTTCAACTTCACTCTGAAACTACTTGAACCTTTCAATAATTCAGATGTGTGCTTGATCAAGCAAATCCACTAGTATCTACTCAAATCATCTTTGAAGTAAGAACATAACAATATCCACTACGTGCCTCAGCACTCATTGGACTGCATACATCCAAATGTATTACATACAATAAGTTACTTCTAGTTCCATCTCACTAGAAACAGAGGCCTTCAGTAATCTTGCCCATGTGGTATGATTTGCATGTCTCAAGTGATCCAAAATCAAGTGAGTCCAAACGATCCATCTGCATGGAGTTTCTTCATGCGATTATACCAATAGGTATGGTTTGCATGTCTCAAACGTTTCAAAAATGAGTGAGTACAAAGATCCATCAACATGGAGCTTCTTCATGCATTTTATACCAATATGACTCAAGCGGCAATGCCACAAGTAAGTGGTACTATCATTACTACTTTGTATCTTTTGGCATCAATACTATGAACATGTGTAGCACTACGATCGAGATTCAATAAACCATTGAAGGTATTTATTCAAGCAAATAGAATAACCATTATTATTTTTAAATGAATAATCGTATTGCAATAAACACGATCTAATAATGTTCATGCTCAATGCAATCACCAAATAACAATTATTTAGGTTTAACACTAATCTCGATGATAGAGGGAGCGTGCGATGTTTGATCGCATCAACCTTAGAATTACTTCCAACACACATTGTCACCTCACCCTTGCTAGTATCCATTTAATCCGTAGCTATAATTTCGAGTTACTAACACTTAGCAACTGAACCAGTATCTACTACCCTGGTGCTACTAGGAGTACTAGTAAGGTACACATCAATATCACGTATATCCAATATACTTTTGTCGACTTTGCCAGCCTTCTCATCTACCAAGTATCTAGGGTAGTTCTGCCTCAGTGACTGTTCCCCTCATAACAGAAGCACTTAGTCTCGGGTTTGGGTTCAACCTTGGGTTTCTTCACTAGAGCAGCAACTGGTTTATCGTTTCATGAAGTATCCCTTCTTGCCCTTGCCCTTCTTGAAACTAGTGGTTTTACTCACCATCAACAATTGATGCTCCTATTTGATGTCTACTTTCGCGATGTCAAACATCGTGAATAGCTTAAGGATCGTCATATCTATCCTTGATATGTTATAGTTCGTCACGAAGCTCTAGTAGCTTGGTGGCAGTGACTTTGGAGAACCATCACTATCTCATCTGGAAGATTAACTCCCACTCGATTCAAGCGATTGTAGCACTCAGACAATCTGAGCACATGCTCAATGATTGAGCTTTTCTCCCTTACTTTGTAGACAAAGTATCTTGTCGGAGGTCTCATACCTCTCAACAAGGGCACGAGCATGAAAGCCCAATTTCATCTCTTGGAACATCTCGCATGTCCCGTGACGTTCAAAACGTCTTCGGTGCCTCAATTCTAAGCCGTTTAAGCATTACGCACTGAACTATCATGTAGTCATCAAAAAACGTGTATGTTAGATGTTCGCAACATCCACAGACGACAATTGAGGTTCAGCACACCGAGCGGTGCATTAAGGACATAAGCCTTATATGCGGCAATGAGGAAAATCCTCAGTTTACGGACCCGGTCTACATAATTGCTACTATCATGTTTCAACTAAATATTCTCTAGGAACATATCAAAAATAGTAGAGCTACAACGCAAGTTATAACATACTTTGCAAAGACCTTTTGACTATGTTCATGATAATTGAGTTTAGCTAATCATATTACAATAACTCCCACTCAAAGTAGACATCCCTCTAGTCATTCGAGTGGCGCATGATCCAAATCCACTAACTCAAGTCTGATTATCACGTGAGTTGAGTATAGTTTCAGTGGTTAACATCTCCATGTTGATCATATCAACTATATGATTCATGCTCAACCTTTTGGTCTCTTGTGTTCCGAGGCCATGTCTATACATGCTAGGCTCGTCAAGTTTAACACGAGTGTTCCGCGTGTGCAACTGTTTGGCACCCGTTGTATGTGAACGTTGAGTCTATCACGTGGTGCCTTGAAACGACGAACTATCGCAATGGTGCACAGTCGAGGAGAACACAATTTTATCTTGAAATTTTAGTGAGGGATCACCTTATAATTCTACCGTCTTTCTAAGCAAAATAAGGTGCATAAAAGGATTAACATCACATGCAAATCATAAGTGACATGATATGGCCATGATCTTGTGCTTCTTGATCTCCACCACCAAAGCACCGGCAGGATCTTCATCGTCACCGGCGCCACACCATGATCTCCATCATTGTGTCGTCATCGAGGTTGTCGTGCTATCTATGCTATTACTACTAAAGCTACTACCTAGCAATATAGTAAACGCATCTGCAAGCACAAGCGTTAGTTTAAAGACAACCCTATGGATCCTCCGGTTGCCGTAGCATCGACGTGCAAGTCGATATTTAACTGTTACAACATGATCACCACATAAATCCAATATATCATATCATGTCTTTGGCCATATCACATCACATGCATACCCTGCAAAAACAAGTTAGACGTCCTCTAATTTGTTGTTGCATGTTTTACGTGGCTGCCATGGGTATCTAGTATGATCGCATATTACTTACGCAAAGCCACAATGGTGATATGGAATTTGCTATTTAACCTTCTCCAAGGACCGCCTCGGTCAAATCCGATTCAACTAAAGTTAAAGAAACAGACACCCGCCAGTCATATTTATGCAACAAGTTGCATGTTAGTCGATGAAACCGGTCTCTCGTAAGCGTACGAGTAAGGTTGGTCCGGGCCGCTTCAATCCAACAATACCGGCGAACCGAGAAAAGACTAAGGAGGGCAGCAAATCGAACACCAACGCCCACAAACTCTTTTGTGTTCTACTCGAGATATCATTTACGCATGAACCTAGCTCATGATGCCACTGTTGGGGAATGTAGCATGGGAAACAAAAAATTTCCTACGCACACGCAATACCTATCCATGGTGATGATCATCTACGAGAGGGGAGAGTGAATCTACATACCCTTGTAGATCGCTAAGCGGAAGCGTATTTAACGCGGTTGATGTAGTGGAACATATTTGCGATTCAAATCGCAGCCCGTCCCGCGATCTCATCACAATCCGTCACGCAATCCCATCACGATCCATCCTGATCTAGTGTCGAACGGACGACACCTGTTCAGCACACGTAGAACTCGATGACGACCCCCGCCTTCTCGATCCAGCAAGAGATACGGGGAAGTAGATGAGTTCTCCGGCAGCGTGACGACGCGCCGGTGATGGTGGTGATCTATTCCTGCAGGGCTTCGCCTAAGCACCGCAGAAATCCGATCTAGAGGAAGAACTACAAACTAGAGGAGAGGGTAGCACGTGGCTGAAATTGTGTGTCTCAAAAACCCTCAATACCTCTAGTATATATAGGAGGGAGGGAGGGGAGGAGGCAGCCTCAAACCCTCAAGGTTTGGCCGAAATTGGAGGTGGAGGAGTCATACTCCAATCCTACTAGGAGTAGGATTCCTCCTTTCCACTTGGAAACCCTTTCCACCTTTTCCACCTTTGGGTTTTTGCCTCTCAAACCGCTTGGGCCTTAGTGGGAGCATATGTCAACCCACTAAGGGATGGTTTGTATCCTCCGAGATCCCATAAGGCCCCGTGGGGCGTGACACCCCTCCCGATGGTCCCCGGTACCCTCCCGGCACTTCCGGTACACTACCGATGAGCCCGAATCTTTTCCGGTGACCAAAATAGGACTTCCTATATATCGATCTTTACCTCCGGACCAATCCAGAGCTCGTTGTGACTTCCGGGATCTCATCCGAGACTCCGAAAAACTTCAGTTACCAACACCTATAACTCAACTATACCGAAATGTCACCGAACCTTAAGTGCGCAGACCCTGCGGGTTCGAGAACTATGCATAGATGACCTGAGACATTCTCTGGTCAATAACAAATAGCGGGACCTAGATTTCCATATTGGCTCCTACATATTCTACGAATATTTCTTTCGGTTGAACCTCTATGTCAAGGATTTAGTTAATCTCGTATGATGTCCCTTTGTCCTTCGTTATGTTACTTGCCCGAGATTCGATCGTCGGTATCTCCATACCTAGTTCAATCTCGTTACCGGCAAGTCTATTTACTCGTTTCGTAATACAAGATCCCGTAACTAACTCCAGAGTCACATAGCTTGCAAGGCTTGTTGTGATGTTGTATTATCGAGTGGGCCCCGAGATACCTCTCCGTCACACGAAGTGACAAATCCCAGTCTTGATCCACGCCAACCCAACAAACACCTCTAGAGATACCTATAGAGCACCTTTATAGTCACCCATTAACGTTGCGACATTTTACACACACAAGGTATTCCTCCGGTGTCCGGGAGTTGCATGATCTCATGGTCATAGGAACAAATACATTGACATGCAGAAAAACAGTAGCAATAAACTGACACGATCATATGCTACGTTTATAATTTGGGTCTTGTCTGTCACATCATTCTCCTAATGATGTGATCCCGTTATCAAGTGACAACACTTGCCTATGGCCAGGAAACCTTGATCATCTTTGATCAATGAGCTAGTCAACTAGAGGCTCACTAGGGACAGTGTGTTGTCTATGTATACACACATGTATTTGAGTTTCCAATCAATATAATTCTTGCATGGATAATAAACGGTTATCATGAACAAGGAAATATAATAATAACCAATTTATTATTGCCTCAAGGGCATAGTTCCAACAATAATGGCATGCCACCAAGATGTCGTGGTAAAAAAATTGGCATGTTTGACAAAATTCTGGACACACACCCCTCGCAAACCGGAGCAACGCACTAGAAGGCTCGTGGTTTCGAGAGGGAACAATACATGTTTGATGACGAACCGAGGATAGCTTCCTCTTATGGCCTACAAAAATTTTCTACGATTAACGTGCAATAATACAACTGTCATGTCAAAATTTGGAAAGTTTCAAGGGTCATTTGACCTTTTAAGACATTTAAGTGATTTTCTAGCCATTTAATGACCGTAATTCAAATTTCAACTACATGTACATACAACAGCTGACCATAACGGTTTGGAAAGCCATATATGTGTACTTGTTGAGTGCAAGTTAATTCCATGTGCAGTAAATTGGAAGAAATTTTTGAACATATTGGTGTCACGGCTTGGACACATGCATGGAGTCCCATGGTAGCACAAAATAAGTGTGCGAGCCTTATATAAGGAAAGAAAATGTTAATACCTGGCAAGACAACCGGGCACCACATGATTGACACTCTATTTCACGCCTCAAGGTTTGGAAGGTGAGTGGTGCGGGTCATTAATGAGACGTCGTTTTGTATTGGAAATCATCAGATATTAAGTTCACACACAACTTTTTCTACAAGAATCATGTGCAATACAAACTACAATACTCGTAAATTCTAGCGACCGACGTGTGTACTGTTCCGGACGATCTAAATTAAGACAGTCAATAAATACTACCTTGCTCATATCCTCTCGCTTGTATTCTCACCTACATCCTCCCCTTGCTCGACATCTCTCTCTCTCTCTCTCTCTCTATATATATATATATATATATATATATATATATATATATATATATATATATATGTGTGTGTGTGTGTGTGTGTGTGTGCCCTCTCGGAACCACGAGCCTTCTAGTGAAGCTCCGGTTTGTGAGGGGTGTGTGTCCAAAGTTTCGTCAAACAGGCCAATTTGTTTTACTACAACATCTTGGTGGCATGTCATTATGTCAAGCAAGGTTTCATGTATTTCTCGTCATTTATTAAATTTTTCGAATTTAAATGTCATGGCACTCCATGCTTTATGTCCAAGCCGTGACACCAATATGTTTGAAATTTTCTTCCAATTTACTGCACATCGGATTAACTCGCACACAAGTACACAAATATGATTTTCCAAATCATTATGGTAAGTTGTTGCATGTACATGTAGTTTGAATTTGAATTACGGTCATTAAATGGCTAGAAAATCACTTAAGTGTGTTAAAAAGGTCAAATGGCCCATGGAATTTTTCAAATTTTGACATGAAAGTTGTATTAGTCCATGTTAAGTGTAGAATTTTTTTTAAGGCCATAAGGGGTAGTTATCGTCGGTTTGTCAACTAACATGCTCTGTGCCCTCTTGAAACCACGAGCCTTCTAGTGAGTAGCTCCCGTTTGTGAGGGGTGTGTGTCCAAAGTTTCTTTAAACATGCCAAAGTTTTGACATGAGAATTCTATTAGTACTCCAAATTTTCTAGTACATTTAAAACACCATATGTTGCCACTATAATCCAATTTCATCTTTCACAGCTAATACAAAATATCAACAACATCACACACAATTTGTTGTAGGAACCGTTTGCGATGAAAATTTGTGGGTATATTTAAGTCTTCCTCCATAAGCTTCGTCTGCTCTAGTGTCGGTCACCCACGAAACCACGAATCCTCGATCCCCATTCCCACAACCCCTTATTGCAAAGAATGACACCGTGGAAACACTTCGTGAGGGCCCATACGATGGTTGCGTCCTCCTCTAGCGACGTTGCCTGTGCCGAGAGACCGGCTGCCTACGCCGAGAGCACGGCCGCATCCGCATAGAGCGCGACCGCATTAGCCGAAAGGGCGTTTGCAGCAACCGACAGGGCAGCTACAGCAACCGAGACGGTTGTAGTAGCTGTTGCAACGATGGCTACAAACGCCAAAAGCGGTCGAGTTGGCGTCCGTGCCACCGATGTCGCTCTGGCCTAGGTCGAGGCATGCACGCCAAGATCAAGGATGCACGTGCTAAGATATTCCAGGCCACCTCGAAATCACGCATGCAACCCACATCCAAAAAGGCGGCGGAGGCCATGGAGCACCTGCTTCCTCATGAGGTTGCCGAGCGGGAAATGGAGATGCGGGAGGTGGAGGAGATCGAGGAGCGCCAGGAGGAGGAGTTTTGCGTGGCTGAGGAAGAGGTAGAGAAGAGCCTTTCCGTCAAGGAATCGGCTGTGGAGTACCAATGCGAGCTCTAGTGCAGCCACTAGTATGAGTACTACAACCTTGAGGGAGGTGTCGAGGACGAGGAAGAGGACGACGACACGGTCGACTTAAGTCAGGGGGGCACGTAGTCCACTAACGGAGGCATGTTGCCAGGACAGGTCATCGACGTCTCATCTTACACCGGCGAGGCATAGGGCGGCGCAGCAGCGGCTTCGTTAAAATTATGCGTACGTAGACTTTGTTTATATTGCTGGTCTTTTGTTAGAGCAATGTTTAGGTCAACTAGCTCTGTTTAATTACTAAAATTGCTCGATTCAGTAAGTGTGGTAGATGTGTCGTAGGCTCTTTTGTGTGCCCAGATTAGAAAGCGATGTTAAATTATGCAATGGCATGGATGAGGACAGTACCCAGGGAAATTTCCACCAAAATTTGAATGATCAAACTCATCGCATGCGCATAAAGCAGAAGAATCATTTGTGATGCACACATTCGTTCAAAGTGAATGGTGTCTGGCAGCTCCGTGCGTGAAGTTTCCCTCAACCTTTCAAAAAAATTGGACTACCACTCAAATATCTAACCCCCCCCTCCCACCCCCTTTCTCCCTGACCACAAGTCACAATTCCCCCATTTCCTCCTTTCTTCCTTCCCAAGCTATAGACGCTTCCTCGCTTGCTTCCTCGCTCTCGTCATCTCGCATCCGATCGCCGCGGTCGCCATGGTCTTCTTCAATGACCTCTCCAGCGGTTCCTACGACAATGACAACTCATTAACCACCCGGGTATGCCTCTCTTATCTCTCTTGGATTATGATTTGGAATGAAGGAATTTTACCCGACGGTTGATCTTAGTCATTTCTTCCTCTTGTAGCTCCCTAGGACCGTCAGTTGCAACGGACGGAGTGAGGTGGCTGAAGATCTGCCTCCTCGTTGTCACCATCAATCTCCATGCGTGAAGTTAGTTGTGTTTGAATCCATGGACAGTGGGAGAAAGTTTCTGGCATGTGTAGAGAAGTTTAGCCCCATTTTTGTTGTTACAAATCATTTGTTAGATGTGAATCAGACATTGTCACTGTGCTATGCTATTTTGGATGTGATTAAGACAATGTAATAGTTTCTACCTAGTATCTAAAAATGTTACCATCTCATGAGCGGTGCGATTATAATATTATTTGGCACCGCTTCAGCAATTTGTGCAGCTGATGACCCACAAGTATAGGGGATATATCGTAGTCCTTTCGATAAGTAAGAGTGTCGAACCCAACGAGGAGCAGAAGGATCTGACAAGTGGTTTTCAGCAAGGTAATATCTGCAGGGACTGAAATTATCGGTAACAAGTGGTTGTGTTGTGAGATGATTCGTAGCAAGTAGTAACTAACAAAAGTAACAACGGTGCAGCAAAGTGGCCCAATCCCTTTTGTAGCAAGGGACAAGCCTGGACAAAGTCTTATAGGAGGAAAAACGCTCCCGAGGACACACGGGAATTTCAGTCATGCTAGTTTTCATCATGTTCATATGATTCGTGTTCGTTACTTTGATAGTTTGATATGTGGGTGGACCGGCGCTTGGGTACTGCCCTTACTTGGACAAGCATCCCACTTATGATTAACACCTCTCGCAAGCATCCGCAACTACAAAAGAAGAATTAAGACAAAGTCTAACCATAGCATTAAACAAGTGGATCCAAATCAACCCGTACGAAGCAACGCATAAACTAAGGTTTAAGCTTCTGTCACTCTAGCAAGCCATCATCTACTTACTACTTCCCAATGCCTTCCTCTAGTCCCAAATAATGGTAAAGTGTTATGTAGTCGATGTTCACATAATACCACTAGAGGAAAAACAACATACAACACATAAAAATATAGAACGAATACCAAATTCACATGACTATTTATAGCATGACTTATCCCATGTCCTCAGGAATAAAAGTAACTACTCAAAAAGCATAATCATATTCATGATCAGAGAGGTAATGAGTAGCATCAAAGATCTGAACATAAACTCTTCCACCAAGTAATCCAACTAGCATCAACTACAAAGAGTAATTAACACTACTAGCAACCTTACAAGGACCAATCGGAGTCGCGAGACGGAGATTGGTTACAAGAGATGAACTAGGGTTTGGAGATGAGATGGTGCTGATGAAGATGTTGATGGTGATGAGTCCCCTCCGATGAGAGGAGTGTTGGTGATGACGATGGCGACGATTTCCCCCTCCGGGAGGAAAGTTTCCTTGGCAGGATCGTCCTGCCGGAGCTCTAGATTGATTCTGCTCAAGTTCCTCCTCGTGGCGGCAGCGAATCCTCCGAAAAGCCTCCCCTTGATTTTTTTTCAAACCGAAACCCTTCTTGTAGCAAAAGAGGGGGGCCAGTGGGCCAGCAGGGAGCCCACAAGCTCCCTAGGCGCGACCAGGGGGTGGCCGCGCCTAGCAGGATTGTGGCCACCTGCTCGCGCCCCTGTGGCACTTCTTCGGCCCGGTTTTTTTTATAAATTCCAAAAAAATCCATGTTGATTTTCACGGCTTTTGGAGTTGTGCGGAATAGGCATCTCAAACTTGCCCCTTTTTCAGGCAAGAATTCCAGCTGTCGGCATTCTCCCTCTTCATGTAAACCTTGCAAAATAAGAGAGAAAAGGCATAAGTATTGTACCGTGAAGTGAAATAACAGCCCAAAAAGCAATAAATATCAACATGAAAGCATGATGTAAAATGGACGTATCAACTCCCCAAGCTTAGACCTCGCTTGTCCTCAAGCGAAAGCCTAGATCAATAAACATGACCACATGTTTAGAGAGAGGGGCATCGACAAAACAAGATACGAACATGCAGGCATCATGATCATGATCAGAACAGCAATACCATCATATCAACTCTTATGCTAAAGTGAAAATTTCTTCACAAAGTAAAGCATGGATCAAGAACCTTACCGAGAATTAACAACCGATAGCCTTTAGTCATTGAAGCAATTGCAATTTATCACAACATAAGAAAGAGTCAAATAAGAGCTTGTAAAGCAAATCCACATGCTCAATCACCTTTTCGTTCTTTACAATTGCTACAACTCACGTGGTACTCATGAGATCAAAGTTTCAGCTGGACACAGAGAAAGATAGGGGCTTATAGTTTCGCCTCCCAACTGCTTACCTCAAGGGTAATGTCAACAATAATAGTTCATGAATACTTACCTCCAAGTTGACATATGAATATAGATCTTTCCCAAGCATATGACGTTAGCCAAGATAAAGCCGAAATAAGAAATTGGTGTAGATCATCATGACTCTTTCAGGGGCAAAAAGTAAAGGTACAAGATAGGCCCTTCGTAGAGGGAAGCAGAGGTTGTCATGCGCTTTTGAGGTTGGGATGCGTGTCCTCTTAGTGCGGAGGAACGTCACTTTATATTGCCTCCTATGATAAAGAACTTTATTATGCAGTCTGTCGCTTTTATTTCTTCCTTATCACAGGTTCGTACAAAGCTTATTTTCCACACACTAATAGATCATACATATTAGGGAGCAATTTTTATTGCTTGCGCCGATGACAACTTACTTGAGGGATCTTATTCAATCCATAGGTAGGTATGGTGGACTCTCATGGCAAAACTGAGTTGAAGGTTTATGGATGCACAAGTACTATCTCTACTTGGTGCGGGAGTTTTGGCTAATATGAGGTGGAAGCAATCGTCACATGCTAAGGGATCTCTAATCATATAACATTGTTCGGAACTAAGCAAACACAATTCATTATGTTGTATTCCTTGTCCAACATCTACTTCTAAGCATGTAATAGTTTAGTGAGTGTTCACAATCATAGATGGTATTAAAGATGATATAATTACATGTGAACCTCTCCTTCTTTATCACTTCCTATTAATTGCAACAATGACCAAGGTCGACGTTTGTCTACCCTCAACAAGTTTCAATCAACATTCTTTTTATATGTGAAGCCATCACTTTCCATAAGATCATTACATGATCTTTCATGCTTTTGTTCTTTTCTCACTCTTTTGATCATGGCAAGAGGCAAGGCCCTTCAACTAAGACATTCTTTATTATATGGCTCACGAGCTCGAATACATCAGGGGTGACACAAAGCAAAACTCCAGCCTAAAACACTAAGACCTTTAATCTACTAGAGAAAAAGAAAACTGAAAAGGAACAAACTAAAACAAAGGTAAAGGCAAAAGATGTGATGGTGATACGATACCGGGGCAACTCCCCCAAGCTTGGCACAAGCCAAGGGCATTGCCCATACCCATGCTTAGTTGTCTTCCTTTGGAGGTGATGGTGGTGGAGTTGTTGCAACATGGGTTTGATCCTTCGTCTTCCAAGGCATCGGTGCTCCATCATGGAAAGAAGAACGAGTCTCCGGAATCCTCAAATCTGCAGCCAACCATATTGATTTAAATCTATACTCACACTCACAGTTTTGGTTCTGCAGGTCATAGATCTGGGCTTGGAGGTGATCAATCCTGTCATAGAGCCTGGAGAGGTGCTTCCCAATGTCATTGGCATCAATCTTGTGCTTGTTGGTGAACTCCGAGATTATCATATGGTTGGCGTTGAATCCACGCTCCACCATCCCTTGGCACTTGAAGACCTGTTGCTCCATTGCTTCGAGCCTCGCCTCCATGCTCCCGATCTTCTTGGGCCCCTCAACATCACGGATGTGCAACATCCCCTCACACATATCGATAGATTGAGGGTGTTGCAGCACTCCCGCGAGGTAGGGATTGATGACCTTCTCGAAGATCTTGTCCTTCGGAGCTTTTGGGGACTTCATAGCGAACTAGATGTGCAGCAGAAACAAGCTCGAAACGAAAACACAGGAAATTTGCGTGATACGAGGGTTAGACCTAACGGGAGAATATATAATGATTTTTTCCGACCAGAAGGAGTACTCCGCACGAAAACGAAGTCCGGGAGGCACACGAGGTGGCCACAAGCCCCCAGGTGCGGCCAGGGGGTGGGCCCGCGCCTGGCAGGCTTGTCGCCTCCTCGCGCGCTTTCCGAACTACTTCCAATTTTTCTATTTTTTCAAATATTCCAAAACGGATAAAAATTCCCACTGGAAAAGTTTTTGAGTCTGTTTTCTTACCGAATCACATACCTCTTCATTTTCGGAGTCTGAAACAGGCTGATAAATATCCCTTAGGTATTCTTCCAGAGTTATGGTATTGATAATATTGCTTTCAACATTTATGGGGGTACCTGAGATATAATGCTTAATTCTGTGCCCATTTACAACTCTTAGACAATTACCTTCCGTGTTGTCGATCTTGATAGCACCGGAACGATATACTTCCTCAACAATATAGGGACCTTCCCATTTAGAGAGAAGCTTGCCTGCAAAAAATCTTAAACGAGAATTATATAGAAAGACATAATCACCTACATTGAACTCACGCTTTTGTATCCTCTTATCATGCCACCTCTTAACCTTTTCTTTTAACAACTTGGCATTTTCATATGCCTGAGCTCTCCATTCATCAAGTGAGCTAATGTCAAATAACCTCTTCTCACCAGGAAGTTTGAAATCAAAGTTGAGCTCTTTGATTGCCCAATAAGCTTTATGCTCTAGCTCAAGAGGTAAATGACATGCTTTGTCGTACACCATTTTGTACGGAGACATGCCCATGGGATTCTTATAGGCAGTTCTATAAACCCACGGTGCATCACCAAGCTTCTTAGACCAATTCTTTCTAGACCTGTTGACAGTCTTTTGCAGAATTAGTTTAATTTCTCTATTGCTTAGCTCTACTTGACCACTGGACTGAGGGTGATAGGGGGACGCAGTTCTATGGTTGAGAACGTACTTAGCAAGCGTTTTACGGAAAGCACCATGAATGAAATGTGAACCACTGTCGGTCATTAGATATCTAGGGACTCCAAATCTAGGGAAAATAACTTCTTTAAGCATCCTGATGGAGGTGTTGTGATCAGCACTACTAGTGGGGATAACTTCTACCCACTTAGTGACGTAATCAACAGCAACTAGGATGTGAGTATACCCGTTGGATTTTGTAAAAGGTCCCATATACTCAAAGCCCCAAACATCAGATGGTTCAATAACAAGTGAATAGTTCATAGGCATTTCCCGGCGTTTACCGATATTACCTATTCTTTGACATTCGTCATAAGACAAGACAAACTTACGGGCATCCTTGAAGAGAGTGGGTCAATAGAAACCTGATTGCAATACCTTTTGTGCAGTTCTATCTCCCGCACGGTGTCCTCCGTAGGCCTCGGAGTGACACTTCTGTAGGATCTGTCCTTGTTCATGTTCAGGTACACAACATCTAATAACACCATCTACTCATTGCTTATAAAGGTGAGGATCATCCCAGAAGTAATGTCTCAAGTCAAAGAAGAATCTCTTCTTTTGCTGGTATGTGAAACTAGGTGGTTTATATTTGGCAACAATATAGTTTGCATAATCAGCATACCACGGTGCACTATGTGAAGCATTGATGACATTCAGTTGCTCATCGGGAAAGCTATCATCAATAGGTTGTGGGTCATCAAGAACGTTCTCCAACCTAGACAAGTTATCTGCTACGGGGTTATCAGCACCCTTCATGTCGACAACATGCAAATCAAATTCTTTTAGCAAGAGAACCCATCTGATAAGTCTAGGTTTAGCGTCTTTCTTCTCCATGAGGTACTTAATAGCAGCGTGATCAGTGTGAATAGTGACTTTGGAGTCAACTATGTAAGACCTGAACTTTTCACATGCAAACACGACTGCTAAAAACTCATTTTCCGTAGTAGCACAGTTTCTTTGGGCACTGTCTAGAGTTTTACTAGCATAGTGAATAACATTCAACTTCTTATCAACTCTTTGCCCTAGGACAGCACCAACAGCATAATCAATAGCATCACACATGATTTTAAAAGGTAAGTTCCAATCAGGTGGTTGAACAATAGGTGCGGTTATCAAAGCCTTCTTAAGTATTTCGAAGGCTTCCTCACAATCATCGTAAAAAACAAAAGGAATATCCTTTTGCAAGAGATTGGTAAGAGGCCTAGAAATCTTAGAGAAGTCTTTAATGAACCTCCTATAGAAACCAGCATGACCAAGGAAACTTCTTATACCTTTGATATCTGTGGGGTATGGCATTTTCTCGATTGCATCAACCTTAGCCTTATTGACTTCAATACCTCTTTCAAAAAATTTATGTCCTAAGACGATGCCTTCATTAACCATAAAGTGGCACTTCTCCCAATTCAAGACAAGATTGGTATCTTTACATCTCTGCAAGACCACATCAAGGTTGCTGAGGCAATCATAAAAAGAAGACCCGTAAACAGAGAAGTCATCCATGAAAACCTAAACAATATTTTCACAAAAGTCAGAGAATATAGCCATCATACATCTTTGAAAGGTGGCAGGTGCATTACATAAGCCAAAAGGCATACGTCTATAAGCAAAGGTACCGAAAGGGCAGGTGAAAGTGGTTTTCTCCTCATCAGATTGTGCAACAGGTATTTGGGAGAAACCAGAATAACCGTCTAGAAAGCAGAAGTGTGTGTGTTTAGACAGCCTTTCTAGCATTTGGTCGATAAAAGGCAAAGGGTAATGATCTTTCCTAGTGGCTTTATTCAATTTCCTAAAATCGATGACCATCCTATAGCCAATGATAATCCTCTGTGGGATCAATTCATCCTTATCATTAGGGAATACGGTAATGCCTCCCTTCTTAGGGACACAATGCATCGGACTCACCCAATCACTATGAGAAATATGATAGATAATACCTGCTTCCAGGAGCTTTAGTATTTCTTTTCTTACTACATCTTTCTTCTTAGGATTTAATCTCCGTTGATGATCAGCAACTAGCTTGGAGTCAGGATCAGTTTTGATCTTGTGCTAGCATAGAGTGGGACTAATGCCCTTAAGATCATCAAGAGTATATCCAATAGCAGCACGGTGCTTCCTCAGAGTTTTTAATAAGTTCTTTTCTTCATGCTCTGAGAGGCTAGCACTAATAATAACAGGATATATCTCTTTTTCATCAAGATAAGCATACTTAAGAGTATCAGGCAACTGTTTAAGCTCGAACACAGGATCACCCTTTGGTGGGGGTGGATCCCCAAGCAGTTCAACAGGCAAATTATTCTTAAGGATAGGATATTGTTCTAAGACAACTCTATCTATCTCATCCCTTTCATCCATATGCATATCATTTTCATGCTCAAGCAAGTATTGCTCTAAAGGATCAGTAGGAGGCACGACAATAGAAGCTAAGGCAATAGTTTCATCCTTACCGGGCAACTATTTTTCATGAGGTTGTCTACCAAACTTGGAGAAATTGAACTCATGTGACACGCCTTCAAAGCCAATAGTGACAGTTTGCTTCTCACAGTCAATATGAGCATTGACAGTATTGAGAAAAGGTCTGTCAAATATGATGGGACAAAAGCTATCTTGAGTGGTAGCAAGAACGAGGAAATCAGCAGGATACTTCGTTTTACCACACAAGACTTCAACATCCCTAACAATTCCCACAGGGCAGATAGTATCTCTACTGGCAAGCTGAATAGTGACATCAATAGGTTCTATCTCAATAGGTGCAATCTGGTCTTTGATTTCATCATATAAGGATTGAGGTATTGCACTAACACTAGCACCCACGTCACATAAACCATGATAGCAATGATCTCCTCTCTTAACAGAAACAACAAGCGTGCCAACAACAGGCCTATGTTTGTCTCTAGCGTGAGGTTTAGCAATTCTAGCAGCATCTTCACACAAGTGAAAATTATGTCCCTCAACATCGTCGGACAGGAGATCTTTAATCATAGCAATGCTAGGTTCAACTCTAATTTTCTCAGGGGGTGTAGGTGTTCTAATGTAGCCTCTACGTATCACAGTTGAAGCTTTAGAATGATCCTTTATCCTAACAAGCAAAGGTGGTTTCTCAATGTAAGCACTGGGAACAATAGGATCATTATAGGCAATGACTTTCTCTTCAACTGGATTGGGTTTAACTACATGACTTCTAAGGGAGGATGATATTTAAACCACTTCTATTTGGGGAGATCAATATGAGCAGCAAATGATTCACACAATGAAGCTACTATCTCAGAGTCAAGTCCATACTTAGCGCTAAAATCACAAAAGGTATTTGTTCCAACAAAGGATTTAACGCAATCAAACTTGAAATTTACACCTGACTCCTTACCTTCATCAAGCTCCCAATCTTCAGAGTTGCGTTTAATTCTCTCCAATAAATTCCATTTGAATTCAATATCTCTCTTCATAAAAGAACCGGTACAAGAAGTGTCAAGCATGGTGCGATCATCATGAGAAAGCCGAGCATAGAAGTTCTGAATGATAATTTATCTCGAGAGCTCATGATTGGGGCATGAATATAACATTGACTTAAGCCTCCCCCAAGCTTGAGCGATGCTTTCTCTGTCACGAGGCCAAAAAATTTAAATATAATTCCGATCACGATGTACTAGATGCATAGGATAAAACTTTTGATGAAATTCCAATTTCAACCGATTGTAGTTCCATGATCCAGTATCATCACATAGCATATACCATGTCAACGCCTTATCCCTCAAAGATAAGGGAAATACAATCTTCTTGACCTCATCCTTGGGCAAACCTGCAAGCTTAAATAAACCACAAACTTCATCTACATAGATTAGATGCAAGTCTGGATGTGATGTTCCATATCCTGTAAAAAGATTAGCCAGCAGTATCTCAAGCATACCCGAAGGAAATTCAAAGCAAATATTTTCAGTAGGTGAAGCAGGTTGAGGAGCAACTATTTGTGCTTCCTTTCGAGGTGAAGATACCCCGAACAAGCCCCTCAAAGGATTAGTTTCCATAGTGACAAGCGACAATAAATTTTAGCACACTATATGAATGTTTCCTTACCAAGTTCCACTTACCAAAGGCGCTTCACTCCCCGGCAACGACGCCAGAAAAGAGTCTTGATGACCCACAAGTATAGGGGGTCATAGTCCTTTCGATAAGTAAGAGTGTCGAACCAAACGAGGATCAGAAGGATATGACAAGTGGTTTTCAGCAAGGTAATATCTGCAGGCACTGAAATTATCGGTAACAAGTGGTTGTGTGGTGAGATGATTCGTAGCAAGTAGCAAGTAACAAAAGTAACAATGGTCCAGCAAAGTGGCCCTAACCCTTTTGTAGCAAGGGACAAGCCTGGACAAAGTCTTATAGGAGGAAAAACGCTCCCGAGGACACACGGGAATTTCTGTCATGCTAGTTTTCATCATGTTCATATGATTCGTGTTTGTTACTTTGATAGTTTGATATGTGGGTGGACCGGCGCTTGGGTACTACCCTTACTTGGACAAGCATCCCACTTATGTTAAACCCCTCTCGCAAGCATCCGCAACTACGAAAGAAGAATTAAGACAAAGTCTAACCATAGCATTAAACTAGTGGATCCAAATCAGCCCCTTCCGAAGCAACGCATAAACTAGGGTTTAAGCTTCTGTCACTCTAGCAACCCATCATCTAGTTACTAATTCCCAATGCCTTCCTATAGGCCCAAATAATGGTGAAGTGTTATGTAGTCGACATTCACATAACACCACTAGAGGAAAAACAACATACAACACATCAAAATATTGAACGAATACCAAATTCACATGACTATTTATAGCATGACTTATCCCATGTCCTCGGGAACAAAAGTAACTACTCATAAAGCATAATCATATTCATGACCAGAGAGGTAATGATTAGCATCAAAGATCTTAACATAAACTCTTCCACCAAGTAATCCAACTAGCATCAACTACAAAAAGTAATTAACACTACTAGCAACCTTGCAAGTACCAATCGGAGTCGCGAGACACAGATTGGCTACAAGAGATGAACTAGGGTTTGGAGATGAGATGGTGCTGATGAAGATGTTGATGGTGATGAGTCCCCTCCGGTGAGAGGAGTGTTGGTGATGACGATGGCGACGATTTTCCCCTCTCGGAGGGAAGTTTCCCTGGCAGGACCGTCCTGCCGGAGCTCTAGATTGGTTCTGCTCAAGTTCCGCCTCATGGCGGCGGCGAATCCTTCGAAAAGCCTCCCCTTGATTTTTTTCAGACCGAAACCCTTCTTGTAGCAAAAGAGGGGGGCCAGTGGGCCAGCAGGGAGCCCACAAGCCCCCTAGGCGCGGCCAGGGGGGTTGGCCGCGCCTAGCAGGCTTGTGGCCACCTGCTGGTGCCCCTCTGGCACTTCTTCGGCCCAGTATTTTTTATAAATCCCAACAACAATCCACGTTGATTTTCACGGCTTTTGGAGTTGCGCAGAATAGGCATCTCAAACTTGCTCCTTTTTCAGGCCAGAATTCCAGCTACCGGCATTCTCCCTCTTCATGTAAACCTTGCAAAATAAGAGGGAAAAGGCATAAGTATTGTACCGTGAAGTGAAATAACAGCCCAAAAAGCGATAAATATCAACATGAAAGCATGATGCAAAATGGACGTATCAGCAGCCAACTTTGTCCACACATCCGGGCAGCCAAGCACTAAAATACTAAAACTTTATGAGATGAAGGAACTGGGCATCAAACAACTAGGTGCTCTGGAGTCTGGTTCCTTGTTTTTTTCCTCTGCATCAGGTCGCCAGTGCAGGGCACCGGTGCCAAATGTAGCAACAATTGTCGTGACACTGGTTTTCGCATACATAGTGGACGGCCTGAGTGCTATTAGTTCAGTGTTACTAAATTTGTGCATGTATACACCTGTTAGTATCAATTTGACGTCATCCAAACACTCTCGCTATGCTATTGCAGTTATATTTAGCTTCGTCATAAAATGTTCAATTCGTTATTGATAATACATGACTAAGAAATTGTGGTGTTGTTACAGTTAATTAAAGCTTCTGATGTTTCTGAATTTGGTTGCTCTCTCAGTAGCAATTAATTCATTTGCAAATTGATCTTTTTGAGAAGATATGTCATAATTAACCTGTTTCTTTGGTTTTTCAAAATATGTATTTGGTGATTTTCTATGTTGCTAGAAACCCATTTCCCCTACAATTGTTAATGATTTAGTTTTAAATATTATAGGATGAACGGAAGTGTTCTTACCTGTAGTTGGTTGATCAAGAGTGGCCACGTTCTTTGAAGATGTGCCTAGAAAAGCTTTGGAGCATGTATGAGGAAGAGAACAAATATATTCTTAGAGAAAGTGTTTTCAACGCTGAAGAATATTTTAAGATGGAGGAGAAAAGAGGAAGATGGAGAATGATCTCAGATTTCTTTAAAAATAGACTATGCTAAGATGGTGTCGGTCAGTGCAAAACAGGTTTTTACTGAACTGAAAGGAGAGGTGGTGAAGACGAACCTGGCTGATCATGCATCAATCAATTAGGAAAATGAATATATTGGTCTTATATATCAAGGTGAACTAGCTATATGTTGTACTGTGATGTTTTCACGTAGCTATCGTACTGTGATGATTTAGCCATGAGAAGATACTGCAAAATTTTCATACCAACTAGATACACAAAAATAGTACTTCCTTCACAATGATCTTCTATCAACACGAACTATTAATAATTCTAGGGAAATATTGGCTCAATGAAATGATCTCATATTTGGAGGAGACAATATATATATGGGAAGGAGAAGGTCGTGGTAAATGTTCAGCAATAATGAAGCAATATAAAATATGGTTGCTTCACAAACTAAAAATCTGACCAGAAACTAAGATTTGATGGTGGTCTCACATGGTTGATGAAGAAATGGTCAAATTTGGAGGCGGTCTATTATTTTTTCATATGCCCATCATGTCAAAATTTCAAATCATTTGGATATGCCTAGCTAGTACCTCCTTCACAAAGTTCCTTTGTGGACAAAAACTTTGGAAATTAGCTGGGGAAAAAATTCTAGACAAATGAAGTTGAATTTTGGCATGATGCCCTAATATGGATAGGAAAGAGACCACAAAAAGTTTGAGGGAAAACAAGAATATACAAATGACACTTCATTCACAAAGTGTCATTCACGGCAGAATGGGAAAAGGAATATTTTTGAATTATTTTTGATCTAGACAAGGAAGTATTTTGACATATTTGAGGAAGATATGACGCAAAAAAATTATGAGAATTATTTGGGAATTATTGGAGAGACAGAAATAAGGTTTCTTCACAACCTAGAGCAAATCAGGTTATTCCTTTAAAACAAAAAGGAATATTCCTACCAAAAAGAATTTGGCTTAGGGCTAAGATGGAAATGACATGATCTTGGGATGGATTTGAGAATGACAAGCCACTCTAGAGACTAGGAAGAGATGATATTCCCAAGTTTCCACGCCATTGACCCACAGAAAAAGAAATATCAAGAAAAATCCAAAGAAAATCAAAAGAAAAAGAAAGGGCCAAAATTCAGGGTGTGACAGATGACAGTCGTCACACGAGGGGCCGTTGTGGAAGATGGGTGACCTTCTCGGGAGGAAGCTTTTTTATTTTCCTTGGTCGATAAAGGAGGTACCTGAGGATAATATGCTATGAGGGTGACCTTTGTGTCATTAACGCTCATTTGATAAAAAAAAGCCCATTTTCAAATATAATCGATGTATACAGATCATCGTGGAATCTCGGGTCGTCGTCCTTGGCATAGTTCTATGGCTAAGGAGGAGGGCGGCTGATTTTCTCTACCATGCGCCTCCATTCCTATTTGAACAAAAAAATCAAGGATTTAGTTAGGCAAGGGGCACTATAAAATCCGAGTTAGGGGAGTTAACCTATACTAACCCATTTGATGGAGTTCTGATTAAAATAGCCTTCCTCGGTATTGTGATTGATAAAGTCTTCCTTTTCTCCTTTATATAGGCTAGCCAAGGCCGCTGGATTCGCCGGACCCTCTCGCTTGTACCGAGTAGCATCACTCGAACCATTGAATTTCCATAGTGGATGGGACCTTTGTTGGAGAGGTTGAACGCACCGCCTTATGGCCTTGGCCTTTACATCAATCATGGTAAGTTGGAAATGTGGTAATACTTTTACCTTGGCAATCAATTGTCTCACCTCCGAGCCATCTTCTTTATAAGGGCTTCTTGGATGCTAGTTGAACTGCTTCTTAAGAGGAGTGGTTGAGAACTCGGACAAACCTCTTCGGACGGGGTAAAAAAAGGCACGTCTTCGATATAGAACCACTCTGAGGTCCACTCTTCTGATGCTGCCCGCGGGGTCGCTACCACATATCCAGTCCTAGCTATGCGCCATAATTTGGCACCTTCAACTTCACAAATAGTCCCGTCCTCACTTCGGGGAACGAGGCAGAAAAATTTCTTCCACAATTCGAAATGGGCTTCGCAACCCAGGAACATCTCACAGAGAGCAACAAATCACGTGATGTGAAGGATGGATATGGGCGTAAGTTGATGAAGTTGGATCCCGTAATACTGCAACAGGCTCCATAGGAAGGGATGAATAGGGAAGCCTAGGCCTCGTAAGAGGAACGGAATAAAGCATACCCTCTCCGTCATGTTGGGCATAGGAAATCTCTATACGAAGGCCTCGTCGTTGGCAGAGGTTTGCCCGGGGCGGGAGAGTGCCACATCTAAGTCAAGAAAATACCCTTGCACCTCAAGATCGTGCACATGGAGGCACGAGCCTGAGCAGCGAGCCCAATCTCCTAAAAGAGAGCCATGAGGGCACGAGGATGAGCCTCGGGCAATCCCCATGTCTCGTTTATGTGGTGTTCTTCTCCACGTGTTGGAGGGGATGGGAAGCGTTGCCACGGGACACACATGGGTTATATGATGAATAACTTCTATTTTTTTCTTTGGGAAGGAACCACTTATTTTCATTGGCATCAGGGATCGAGGAGGTGGTTAACCTTGTGAAAGGAAAATATTCATTTTTTGTGGGCCTTGTGACGCTTCATCAGCCGCATATGAAGGAGCAATGCGGAAAATGATTAGCCGAATATAAGGTGGAACTCGCCTCGCAAGCCAAAGATCACAGAAATGTGAAGATGGTGAGCTTAATTTGTGACATTGGATCCTAGTTCGGGGGCTACTAAGGGAGTCCGGGATTAGGGTTCCTTAGGACGTCTCACTACTCTCATGGGTCGGACTCTCGGGGCCGTTCGACCATCATTAGAAGAATTTGAGTCAAGATGGACTCTTTCGAAGATTTGGCATACAATCCAAGGCGATGTAGTGATCAACATATTCCTTCCCGATTGTACCAACCTTGTGTAACCCTAGCACCCCTGGTATCTATATAACCCAGGGGTCATAGTTCGTAGGACATATTAAGCTCATTACAATTAGGGTTTAGACCACAACATCCAATCTAGAAGTAGATCAACTCTATACTCTGTACTGCTCCATCAAAACCAACATGAGAAGACGTAGGGTTTTACCTCCATCAAGAGGGCCCGAACCTGGGTAAAACATTGTCTTGTTTGTCTCTTGTTACCCATCGACCCTAGATCCATAGTTTGGACCCCTTACTCGAGATCAACCGGTTTTGACACCGACAATGGCATTTATATCATAAAACTCTCCATTGGTGGCGGTCGTATAGGAGTAATAATAAAATCATTGTTATTTTTATTCGAGAAATCACACAACTTAGTGTTGTCTTGAGACATGGTCACCAAGAACGCAAAGTAACAAGCAGAACAAGTAAACTAGCAAATCAAGAAAGCAAACAAGTAAACTAGCAAAGGTAAATATTTTTGTACTTTTAATTGTTATAGCAAACAAAATGTAACAAGAAATAAAAATAGAACAAGTGAATGATAGTTGTGAGAGGGTAATTGATAGTAAGTTGATGGTACTCCCCGGTAACGGCGCCAAAAACCCTTCCTCGTACTTGTGATCTGCGTTGGGTTTTTCCCCGAAGAGGAGGGGATGATGCAGCACGGTATAGATACATATTTCCATCAGTGAGAACCAAGGTTATCAAACCAATAGGAGGATAACAAAACTGCCCGTCTTCAGCACCTACACACAAAAGAGCACACACTTGCACCCAACACGGTCAAGAGGGTTGTCAATCCCCTTGGACTCGTTACTTGCAAGAAATTAAGTAGTGTAGATGATAGTTAGATAAATATAAAGTGGAAAATAAATAATAAACATATAATGAAATCAAAAAAATAGTAGTGTTTGTAAATATATAGGTGAATAGACCAGGGGGGCATAGTGTTCTCTAGTGTCTCCTCTCTCGCAGAAGGCATATGGTGGGTAAACAAATTATTGTTGGGAAATTGATATAAAAGCGCGTAGTCATTTAATATTTATTCACGACAATGATCATGTGTATATAGGCATCACGTCCATAAACAAGTAGACCGACTCTTGCGTGCATCTACTACATTACTCCACCCACCGACCGCTATCCAGCATGCTTCTAGAGTATTAAGTAAAACAGGGTAATGCTTGGAGAATGATGACATGACATAGACAAAGTAAACTCAATTAATACGAATAAACCCCATCGTTTTATCCTAATGGCAGCAATACAAATACGTGTCTTGTCACCTACTTTGTCACTTTGATATAGAGCACCGCAAGATTCAACCCACTAAAACTCACATCTTTCACTGAAGATAAACCAATCTAGTTGGCCAAACTAAACTTATAGGTCGGAGAGCATTATGAAGCTATAATTATCATGCAAATAAGAATAAAATAGTAATTCATAGGAGACCCAAATCTTTTTCATGAATAATCTGAACATAAACCCATAATTCATGGGATCCCAACAAACAGAGCGGACAAAGTGATTACATAAGGTTGATCACCATGGAAATCACGATGATCTTCTACGTGAAGAACATAAAGAGAGAAAGAGAGAGAGAGAGAGAGAGAGAGAGAGGAGAGGGATAGGGAGAGAGAGAGGGAGAGGGAGAGGGAGAGGGAGATGGAGAAAGAGAGGGAGAGAGAGGGAGAGAGAGAGAGAGAGGGGAGAGAGAGAGAGAGAGAGGGAGGGAGGGGGAGAGGGAGAGGGAGAGGGAGGGGGAGGGGGAGAGGGAGGGAGAGAGAGAGAGAGAGGGAGAGGGAGGGAGAGATGGAGAGAGAGAGTATGATGACATGATGTAGACAGAGTAAACTCAATTAATATGAATAAATCCCATCATTTTATCCTTAATGGCAGCAATACAAATATGTGTCTTATCGCCTACTTTGTCACTTGGATATAGAGCACCGCAAGATTAAACCCACTACAGCGCACCCCTTCTACTAAAGTTAAACCAACCTAGTTGGCTAAACTAAATTGGTAGATCGAAGATCATTACGAAGCTATAATGATCATGAAAATAAGAATCAAATAGAGAGAGAGAGAGTCATCTAGGTACTAGCTGTGGACCTGTAGGTCTATGATGAACTACTCACACATCATCATGGGAGTAGCAAGGTTGAAGTAGAGGCCCTCCATGATTGATCCCCCCTCCGGCAGGGCATCTCAATAGGGCTCCAAATGGGCACATGGAGGAACAGAGGTTTGTGGCAGTGGAAAAAGTGTTTCCGGAGCTCCCTTAGGGTTTTTGGAATATATGAGAATTTATAAGCCAGAGTAGGGTGTGAGGAGAGCCGGGAGGGCGCCACAAGCTAATAGGGCGCCAAAACCCCCCTGGACACGCCTTGTCAGCTTGTGGGTCCCTCGTGCATCATTTGGTCTTCTCTCGAAGCTTCCTGGTCTTATTTTGGTCCAGAAAAAATCATCAAAAAGTTTCATGGTATATGGACTCTGTCTGGTACTATAAACCTGGAAAGCCAAAAACATGCAGATAAGGACAACAAGCACTTGGTATTGGGTTAATAGGTTAGTCCTCAAAAATAATATGAATCAGAAGATAAATGCCCAAAATGTATCCTGGAATGATAATATTATAGCATGGAACAACCAAAAATTATAGATAGATACGCTGGAGACGTATCAGTGGGCAAGCTGCAGTGGCGCCAAAGAGGAGCTGCAGCGGGTGGTTAGGACCATGGTGGCAAAGATCTAGGTAGGCGAGGAAGAACCAGACAATGTGACGAAGATCGGTGCGGGCGGTGATGCTCTCGCGCCTAGGGAGGTGTCGCAGGGCATGCCTCAGAGAAGTCGGCGCTCGGGGGACCACAAAGTGGACCACATGTCGTGGCGCTACGGCCCAAATGGGCGACGCAATGATAGTGCGCAGGTCAAGGAAGCGGCGGCATGGACCACGAGTCAGGGCGCGATGGCCCGAAGGGGCGGCACAACGGTGCAGCGTGGCTCGATGCATCCACGGGGACGGGCTCAGGCGGCGGCTAGGACTGCGTGTCGTGGCACTACACCCCGAATGGGGTAGTGCAGCGGCGGGTCGCGGGTCGTGGGGACCGCATGTCGCGACACTATGGCGCGAAGGGGCGACGTAACAGCAACGTGTGAGTTGGTGCAATCGCGAGGAGAACTATGGGGTGTCGGCGTTGTGGCCGGACGAGGCGATGCAGTGGCAGCTCGATCCTCGACCGGTGGAGGGGCGCACAGTACTCGGGACAGTCTTCGCATGACCTGCGGAGGCATGCGCAACCGACGGGCCAAATTGGTCGCACGACATACTTGAGGCGGATCATGGACGTACAGGCAACCAATCCGATCGCGTGCAAGGTCAGGGATGACGCTCGATGGAGGTAGGGTGGCGGCGGAGTCCTAGTTGAAGCCAGCGATGAAGGTCGGCCGGGAATGACATGCACACGAGCGCGTCAGCACTCGCACCCGGTCTGCCAACGCTGCTCTAGTGCTCGTCAGCAAGACCCGAGCGACCAACGCAGTAGCCAACAAGCCCGATGTGGCCGGAGCTTGCACTCGGCCTAAGGAAGCCGACGCAATCGATAACCGGAAGCCAACGATCCGGATGCAATCGACAACCGGCAGCCGACAATCCCAACGCAACCGACTCCTCGATACATCCGTCACAAGGCAGCTAGCGATTCCGATGCAGCTGACGGTCGACAGCTGACGAGCCTGATGTAACCAGCGATGGGGTAGGCGAGGCAAACGGTCGGGTGGACGTATAGATATGGTGGAGGCGGATGACGATGAAGAAGTCCTGGTCGGAGTAGGGCGGCAACGGCCGACAGAGGGCGACGGGCGGGCGGACGTGCGAACGACGGTCGTGAGAGGTCGCCTCGTTGTGCGAGGCCACCGGGTCGGACAAGTAGCCGGTCAATTCTGTTGGTCTTGAAGTAGAGACACGCGGGGTTCGACGGCAGCGGCGGGTGACGCTAACCGATTTTAGATCGGAAATCCCAAAAGAAAAAATGATGGCCAAAGCGATCGGCGAGAAAGAAAAGCCCGGATCAAGTGTTCGGGAAAAAGACTCTCTGGGGAAGCCGGTCAACACGACCGACGGACGAGCCCTACCTACGGGCATACGGCCCCTCGGACGGTTTAGGCGCGAACTGAAAACAACGGCGAAGGCTAGAGTTGAATCGGTTAGGTTAATGTCATGTTAGAAGGGATAGACAGATTGATGGAACAATTAGACATATTATTTGAGCTTCGTGGACATATATATATATATATATATATATATATATATATATATATATATATATATATATATATATATATATATATATATATATATATATATATATATATATTTAAAATACGAGACAAGGCGGAATAATTTATAATCTATTTTACGTTTTTTAATTAATTACGATACTCAACACAGAACAATCCTGAATAACTGATGTTGTAAAATATATATTTTTTAAAATGTTATCCTATATTCATTGAGAAGAATAGAGCTGCTTACTTAATTAAGAAAACCGAACGAAAACCAGATTACCATTAATTATGAAAAATCGAACGAAATTCGTTATTATCATTGAGCAACACATAAAAAACCCACACACCACTTCAAAAAATGTCTTGACGCGACAGCACCCAGATCTTATCATCATCACTCCTTTTTTAAAGACGTCATCGCTATACCCAAACTCTAAGCAAACGGCTTTGACTCTGTCATAGACGATCCTCGATTCAACCAACACTGAAAAGGGCACGTGAAGGTAGAGCACGTGCACCTTCCACGGCCGATTGAAGATCCACGTGCCAGTCTCGAGTATATGAGTTGCTTCAGGCTCGCATTAGTCTTCCACGATGCTACTGCTGACCTGACACGACAAGCCGCCGCTCTTGTTGACACCAGCAAAGTGCTTGCACCGCCGATGAGCTGCGGCGCACACTAACGGCTTCTTTTGGCTCGCGAGGTATGCAACTACCATCGCGGCACACACGAAGCATGCAGATGAGAAACCGCTGACCCCATAGATGAAGATGATGTGCAAGGGACGAGAGGAACCGCTTCCTGCTGAGCAAAAATAAAATAAAAAGAACCGCTTCTGCTGAGAAAAACTTTCACAGAAACCACCAAAGTCACGGAAACCTCCAAACAACAGAACAGGCGTTATCAATCTCCCAACTACTCTGAGGCCATGTTTGGATTGGATGTATTTTAATACGAAGGTGTATAACTTACGTTTGTAATTTATTGTCGTTGTGCAAATTCCATATGGAAGTAAAACGATGGCAGCAGGTGTGTATATTTTAAAAGTGTATTTGAAAGAGAAACGCTAAGCATAGTACATACAAACGCAAACGTTTATATAAATGTACATACACTCAATTCTATAAACGCATACATGTATATTTTACCCTTACAAACATCTTTAAAAATTGAATCGACATATCATCTAAAAATTTACGAAGACTTAAATAATAATGGACTGAGAATACCAATATCCTTTTAACCATTCAATGACAGGTAGTTTCCTAAAAAATTAGGTCAGGTAACAACAATTAGACGCATCATATACCCAGCTTCCACACATGGGTGGATTACATTGACCATAATCCAAACGTTTGACAAACTAAGAGCCTCGAAACTATCTATCTATCTATTATTAAAACGATAAAAAAGTAATGATAGGGATTTAACGTTGCAAAGTTATATACTTAAAACGATAGAAAAGTAACGATAGGGATTTAATGTTGCAAAGTTACGAGATATAAATGGTTGAGATTCATCGAAAGCAAATTATACGCAACGCACACCACTTTATTTATTTATGGAACAAGAGTCCTATGTATCGTGACTTGGCAGATCATCGTAGAATTCAAAACGTGAGCGACTATGCAAGGACAATTTACATGTACAATTTCTTTAGGAAAACTTACATGTATGTGTCATATCACCACGCAGTTCTTTTCCTGCACCACAACCAAGCTTTTGTTCACAAAAAACGAGATGGATCGCAGCAGATTCCAAGGGAACATCCTCAAGTAATGGGTACGTATACCTGAACTTGCGTTGGGCACAACACACAATATCGAGCAGATCATGTAAAAAAAGGAATCCTCCCGTAAAAAAAGCATTCGGAATCCACAAAATATTCCATATATAAATACGTATTCCTTTTTTTTAATGAGAAAACAAAGGCATGTTCCAATCCTGAACGGACCTGCCAAACATATATAGGCACTGATGTGGGTTGGCATATACAAACACAAGCAGAATGAGAAAATCATAATCATACGAGATGCTTTATCGGATTAGAAGATATGCACTGGGCTGAGTACTGATGGGTTTTGTTGTTTCCTAATCTGTATGCGTTTGTCTAGGCACTAGAGTGTACGGCAGCGGACGAACTAGAATGTACGGCAATGCAAAAAAAAAAAGTTAGAATGTATGGCAGCATAGAGAAAATGAAGATGCAGAGTCTAAAAAATATAAATGAAAATAGGAAAATAAAAAACAACAAGTCTAAAAAGGTGATTAAGCTATGTAAATATAAGTGGGTTGTAATAAATTCGAATGAAGCACCAATATTTTAGAGCATTCTAGGGGCAAGTCAAATACATTGAGTAATCAAAAACATATTTGATTCATGTTATCAAATAAAATAAATTCTTTCTTCAAAGTTTGAACTCATAGAATAACATATAACACTTACATAGGAAATAGCCATGTAATTGCGCACGCAACATACATCTGCGACTCTTAGTAGTAGTAGGCATATATAAAAATAGTTAGATTGGCCAGGTAAAAGTAATGTAATTTGTTTCAATATAAATTATTGAAATCATACTATCACTTATAATTTTATATACGAACACATATCTATTGAAGAAACCTAAAGTTATGCATCAATAAACGATGGTTGTTACGTTATAGATGTAACCTATATAGTTCATGTTATGTGAATAATAATTAAAAAAATCCTCCGTACTGAGCCACACGTATGCATCCACATACATTAGTTATCTCCACTATTTACTATTTGCTGGAACCTAATATAGCAACTTAGATTTAATAATACAAAGGAAGATAGCATGCTCCAGCGTCCAGTACTAACCACAACAGACTAATCAAGAATCACACATATTAGAAAACAAAGCAAAAGCGCAAAGTTGGACGTGCATGCAGCTTGAATTTTCCAAGTTTGTAATTCAAAGTATAGTACTATAGGAAAAGGTGGACGAGTACACATGAAAGATGATATCTTACACAAATATGGATTCACACCATCTGTGGCATTTAGTTTTACATGGAAAAGATATGTAATTGGTTGTTGGTTCATATATTTTAAAAATTAAAAAAATAAGTTGACACAAAATAATAGAAGACATGATCAGCATGAATGAGCTTGAGAGAACATCATTAATCACAAATACCAGTATATAATGACAACAAATGATCATAAGGTGTGTATTCATATGTTGGGAAATATATTGAATTAACACAAGGAAACCAAAAGTGCAGCCAATAGTCGATTTGATGAAATGAGAGAAATAAATGGCTTACATAGAAATCGTTCATGTTTAGATCTTCTTGGAGGGGATTACTCAATAGCCACACTGGTGCAAAGATATATAATAAGGGATAAGGAGTGGATCAAAGGGCGGACATACGAACATATTGGTACAAAAATCTACATATAATTTTTATGTCCATCTTCTAAAGTCATAAAGAAGGTATTGTATCTACAAACTAAAATGCACTCCATAGTACACCTATTTTTACAACATAGTGTATCTATATGACATATAATTAGCATAAAATTGAATCAGATAATATTTGAGAGAGATGCCATATTGTTGGAAGAGAAAAGTAACCCATAATATAGCATTATATAATTAATCTAGCCGCACAAATGTGCGGGTCACCCCGCTGGTTATTACTATAAAACAACAAGTTCTACTTCCTCTCTATCTAAATACTTATTATTAGAAAAAACTAATTCAAGTACCTCCATCTACAAGTATTATGGTATAGAGGAAGTATTATGCTATATACTCTTCATTCTTTGACCTTCTAGTTTTCCATTACGGATAAAAGTTAGAATGTCTTTTTTATTCCTTTTATGGTACCATAGTACCATTACTAGATAGATCGAGTGAGATGCTTCGACTAATAACTTTGTCATTTCTTAAAGGGTCGTAGGACTTCTATTTTGTCTTCCAAAAGATCCCATAACTTATATGGAAGGTATTTTGGGGTGCCCCTATGTCTTGCTTACTCGAGATCCAGGGAACCTCACATAAGGGTAACACAAAATGGGCCGGCTCAGCTGTGTTGGAGACATAGCCTCAGTTTTTTTTTCGTTTCTCGATGTTTTTTTTTTTCTTTTGTACACTTCCAGAAATTATTAATATTAAATGCATTTCAAAAAATTTAAATGTGTCTATAAAAAATGTTGACTATATATACGGAAAATGTACACAAAAAATTATACAATGTGTGTGGATTTTTTAATCATGTATAAAAAATTAAACAAGCATTTTATAACATGTTAAATAATTATTTAAAACATTAATCAAGCATTTGAAATTGTGAAATTTGTATTAAAAAATGTTCACCATGCATTAAAAAAATTACTAATCTTGCTTTTCAACATTGTTAATAAATCATTTGAAAAATATTAAATGTATATAAACAAAACGTAACCATATACTAAAAAACTCTTGTACTTGAAATGTTAATAAATAATTTGAAAAAGAAAATCTTCAAAGTATAACAGAAAAACGGTTACCATCTATCAAAAAAATGTTAATCTTGTATTTGAAAAATGTTAAATGTATATAAAAAACATATTGATCACGCATTAACAAATATTAAAGTTGTATTAGAAAATGTTAATCAAGCATTCATAAAAATCTTAAATGCGTATAGAAAAATATGGATTGTGCATTCAAAAAATGTCAATTCTGTATTTAAAAAATGTTGATAAACCAATTCAATAATGTAAAATATGTATAGAAAAATGTTGACCACGTATTAGAAAAATGTTAACCTTGTACTTGTAAAAGTGTCAATCAAGCATTTGAAAAAATGTTAAATTTATATATGAACAATGTTGATCATGTATTAAAAAATGTTAATCTTCTATTGTAAAACTTGTTGCTGACTACATCTTAACCTTCCACTTGGGTAATCAACGAGGAGCGAGAAATATATACATCATCTCGTCATCACGTGTCTAGCATCAGTTTTTGTTTTTGCGTATTTTTATTCTCTAGAAAATACATACTAAACGAAGTCCAAACATGACGAAACTTTTTGACATTTTTTCTGGACAAAAAGAGACCCTAGAAGCTTTAAGAGAAGACCACATGATGCACCATGGAGCTACAAGGCAGGGGTCACCCTGGTGCCTTGTGCCCGCTCGTGGTTCTGTTTGGCCTAATTCTAGTCCAATAAATTCCTTAATATCCAGAATCACCTAGAGCGAGACCCAAAACAATTTTATCGCTACCACAAGTCTTTGTTCTTCTGAGGTCTCATCTAGAGGCCTTTTTCAGTAATCTGTCAGAGGGGAAATCCATTACAGAGGCCATATCCATCAACCATGTTGCTTCCATGATGATGTGTGAGTAGTTCCTTCACGACCTATGGGTCCATAGAAGTAGCTCGATGGCTCTCTCTATCTCTCTCTCTCTCTCACGCACACACACAGACACACACACACTCACTCTCTCTCTCTCTCTCTCCCTCTCTATATACACACACACACACACACACACACACACATATATATATATGATCTTCGATACGATGATCTCTTTGGAGACCTATTCGACGTAATTCCCATGTCATGTTTGTTGGGACCCGGCGAATTGTGGGTTTATGGTTAGACTATTTATTGAAAGTATTTGAGTCTATTTTGAAATTTATTTATGTGTAATTTTATAACTATGTATAATTTCCAATCTATGAGTTTTCTTTGTCAAAGTTAATTATTACATCTTGAGAGGGAGTGTTTCATAGTAGTGCGTTCAATCTTAGGGTGTCCTTACTTTGTGACAAGAGGCATTGCAAGGCACATATATTATTATTGATACTAAGGATAATACGATGGAGTTCGACTATATTGCTTGGTCTTACTTTGTCAACATGATGCCATCTTGCTTAAAACATTACTCTATTTATCATGAACTTAATACTTTGAGATGCATGCTTGTTAGCGGTCTTGGGATGGAGTAATACTAGTTGATGCAGTTGGATTAATAGTCTAATTGTCATGGATGCAATGCCTATATATGAATTATGCCATGAAAAATCATCATAATTACGCGCTTTTCTATCAATTGTCTAACAGTATTTTGTTTATCCACCCATAATATGCATATGAGAGAGATGCCTCTAGTCAATGGTATGGCCCCCAGGTCCATTTTTCGAGTAGTAAAAAAAACAAATTGCTTGGTTTTGTTTACCTTTTATTTTATTTTATTTATATACCTATCACTACCAGATTTAATCATTTCAATCGGCTGGAATAAGGGGATTGATAACTCTGCTGCCTCCATTGGGTGCAACCATTTGTTATGTGTGTGTGCGTGTGTGGGTATCGTTCACGTTGTTTGTGTTGTCGTCTCCTTCTAGTTCAAAAAATCTTGGTTCCTAACCAAGAAAGATAGTATTTGTTACTACACTACATCACCCTTCCTCTTCGCACAATCCCAGCATCTATCACAAGTAGCAAAAGAAGTTCTAGTACCGTTGTCGGGGAGGCTTCACCAAACAATTTATGTGCCTTCGCACACATCCATCATTTTCTCGTTTTTACTTTCCTTGCCATTTGTAAAATATGTAAACTTCTGTACTGCTATCTTTACTTATTTTTATGGTTAACTTTTTGCTTGTTGCTTCCACTCCCAAAAATTAAGTGCTTAATTTTAAACAACATGAAAGACCTTAGACAATAAGAATGGCTCTCTCTCTCCCCCTCCTCCTCCTCCCACCTCCCTCTCCACAGCCTCTCCACTCCATCCAACCATGAAGATTTCTCCTGTTAATCAAGATGGAAGGGCTCCTACACTGGGATTTCTCACCAGGTTTAGCCCTGGCCAAACAGGTGAGGCACAAGTTTGGCACCACGGTGCATTTCTCTTCTCCCCAGTCGGGCAAAGTTTTCTTCTTGGTGGTTTCTTTCTCTTCGGCGTCCTTCCCTTTGAATAAAGACTCAGTGAGCATTGCTCTCCAATGTTGTTTGGGTGGTTTAAGTTCGGGTTTATCTGTCCGAAAAATCTCTGCAAGAACTTTTCGGTTTAGTGTTGCCAACAACAAAGTGGGTCATTTCATCTATGGGCTCAAAGACAGAGTATGGCCAGATTTTGTTTGTCATTTCCACCTCTTCAAGGGACGTTATGCTCAGGCTATACATCATGATTATCATTGGCATGCCGATGAGGAATTGGTTGACATTTCGTCTAGGAGGTCTATGGTGATCAAAAGTAATCTAAGTTTTCTTCGAAAAGAGACTGTCAATGACCATACACCAGTTTTGAGTCACTCCTCGGATTTGGTTCATATTGATCATATCAACTTTTGCAATCGTAATGGAGGTGAAGCTTCTTCATCATAAGCTGTCGTGGTTTTGTCACGGCAGATGTCCTCGTGAGAGAACTTAGGTGTGAGGCCATCGCAACCATGTGGCGGCTTGAAGTGGTTGGTCGGAATCGAGAGACGCGAGTTTACCCAGGTTCGGCCCCTCCGATGGAGGTAAAAGCCTACGTCCTGCTTGTGCTTCATTGATGAAGATGATGATCTCAATTACAAGGGTGCAGACTCGCCACCTCTAATCTCGTGGGTGTCTAATCTGTCTATCTCATGATTTGTCTTGTTTAGACCTAAGTTGTGAATCTTGTACCTCTTGGGGCGCCTTACCCCTCCTTATATAGGTGGAAGGGGTAGGTTTACATGTAGAGTCATACTAGAAGTAGGAATAGGACTAGTCTCTCTTGAATCCTAATCCGGGTCTTGTTTCCTTTGTGAGGGAGTCTCTCCTCTTCTTGGGCCTTCTCTTGTGAGCCAGCCCACCTGGCCTCTCTATGAGTCGCCTTATGCTAGGGTGCACGCTGGGCCTTGGGCCTTCGTCATTTATCTAAGTCGCCTGTGGGGACAAGTATGAGTCGCCCGCCAGGTCACTGCTGAGTGGCCGGTGAGTCGCCAAGTCCTTTGGCGGGTTATACTCCAAGCCGGGTTACACTGCGGGGTATATCCCCGACATTAGCCCCCAAGGTTAGCTTGAATTTATTCATGGTAAGCTCCTGAAATAAGAATAATAAATAAGTTAAGGGACCGGCTTGATTTACTGAAGTGGCTCCTTGAAAAATCCGGGTTTCTTCGAGCCGTCTTCACAATCATCTTGTTGGTATGTGTCCTTTGTAATAAAATACATATGCCATTGAATCGGCCTCCAATGCTTTGGCTTGATGAAAATTTGGGAAATAAGAAATCCACACAATGTTGAACTAGCTTCTCTTGCTTCGACGGGTTATGATTGACAATGGCGGGTCATGATTGACAATGGCGGGTCATCTTTATTAGTAGTGCCCCGTCAAACAACTGAACTCCAATTGACAAATCCATGTGATGTTGAGCCGGTCTTTCAGTGCTTCAACTAGATAAAAATATGCTGAACCGGTCTCCCAATACTTCACCTCCATGACAGAATGAAATGTGTTGTTCAATTTTTTGATATACCCATATTACCTGTAGCCCCCAAGGGTTGGGTCATCAGTGTGTGATGGGCCTGATCTTCAATTTGAACCTCATGATCTATGAAACAACTTAGTGTTGTAGCCCCCAAGGGCCGGGTTGTCTTGCCTGCAGCAACCTGGGACTTTAGAAATTATGATCTGAATAGTGTAACCCCCAAGTGACGGGTCGATTGCTTGCGGCGACTCGGGACTTCCATGTTCTTCTCTTGAATAAAGAGCGGTATGTAGCCTTCCAAGGCCGGCATATCTCCTTGAGGTAACCGGGTCTGTTGATGATGTGATGATTTGAAAATCGGATTGCATTAGCCCCCAAGTGTCATGGTGTATGCTTGCAGCGACATGGGACTTTCATACTTTGATGTAATCTTGATTTGAATAATGTAGCCCCCGAGTGTCGGGTTGTGTGCCTGCAGCGACTCGGGGCTATTCCTTCCATTGTAGAATAAAATCATATCCACTCTGTGAGCTGATGATGCCTTTGTGATAAAAGAAATCCTTGACTGTGGTTGCAATGTAACCCGGCAAATATATCCTTGAGAAATCCATATGTCGAAGAAATCCATAAGTGTTGTAGTTTACTACAGAACACAAGTTGAAGAAATCCAAGGGCCGGTCAATTAGATGACTCGGCATTATATGTAATAGGGCGGCTCTTTGACAATAGTCAATTCTTCCGAGCTAGCTTTTAAAAAACCCCAATCATTTAACACTGGTTATGATAAACCATGATAAAAATCCAGCCAAATTGGCTATTCAAAGATTTATTTGCACCTGCAAGAATTTATGCTTTGACCCGGTTTGAAGACCGGCATGATATGTATGTATGATGTATGATGCAATGCAATATGATGCATGTATATGATATGATAAGTATGGCATCAAGCTATTTTAAATAAGCCGGCTCAGTGAATCACGGTGGCTAGCACCTCAGTGAGTAATATGTGATAATAAATAGCAATCGGCCCAAGATATTTTGAGGCGAGTCAGAAAAAAGCCTAAAAAACCTTGCGGCAGTGCCAGGAAGGTAAAAAAGTAGCAATTTCGTCGGCTCATAAGGTCGCGACAGGATAGGGCGAGTCAAAAAAGCTCAAGCGCCACCCAAAATAGCAATTTCGTCGGCTCATAAGGTCGCGACAGGATAGGGCGAGTCAAAAAAGCTCAAGCGCCACCCAAAATAGCAGTTTCGTCGGCTCATAAGGTCGCGACAGGATAGGACGAGTCAAAAAAGCTCAAGCGCCACCCAAAATAACAGTTTCGTCGGCTCATAAGGTCGCGACAGGATAGGGCGAGTCAAAAAAGCTCAAGCGCCACCCAAAATAGCAATTTCGTTGGCTCATAAGGTCGCGATAGGATAGGGCGAGTCAAAAAAGCTCAAGCGCCACCCAAAATAGCAGTTTCGTCAGCTCATAAGGTCGCGACAGGATAGGGCGAGTCAAAAAAGCTCAAGCGCCACCTAAAATAGCAATTTCGTCGGCTCATAAGGTCGCGACAGGATAGGGCGAGTCAAAAAAGCTCAAGCGCCATCCAAAATAGCAGTTTCGTCGGCTCATAAGGTCGCGACAGCATAGGCCGAGTCAAAAAAGCTCAAGCACCACCCAAGGGAGACTTTTGTATCAAAAGCTCAAGTATTTAGACCGGCTGATCAGGCACAAGTCAAGCTTCAGTGAAGTGGGTTCCATGAACCAATGGTTTCTCTATTTTCCATGTCAGGCGCTTGCCGGTACCAAACATGTTTTAACCAAGGCGAGTTCAGGGTCCATAGAGCGGAGTAACTCGCCAAGAGTTGCGATTCGGCCAACACACGGTCCAGTATAACCATTTGTAATGCGGTAATTTTTTGCAGGCCAAATGGGTAGTAAGGCTGATCTCAGTGAGAGGAAGCCCACGAGTGACCTTATGATTAGGGGAAAGACCGATCATAGGATTATAGAAGCGTATACGCTATTACCACAAAACAACTTGGGAGCAAATTGCCCCCAAGTAAGCCGGCCTAATCCACAGAATCATATAAGGCGCCCATGTTTGAACCGTGCAACATGGCAACTTTGGTCCTCTTTGGCTTACCAGTATCCAGTTTGAAATTAGTGCAGCATGGCGACTCATGCTCTTTCATACTGATAGCGTCCATGCTTGGACGACTTTATGAATCATCCGCCAATAAGGCCGGGCACCCATGTTTGGACGGTCGCATCATGGTGACTTGTCTTCTTGGTGATTCTTAAATCTTCTCTTCAATGAGGCATCAACCCCCGAGACCGGCTTAATTTTTTTTGTAATGACCCGGGGTTCTTGAATTATTCATCCCAGTTGAGTCTGCCGAGCCATGTCCATGTAGCCCCCGAGTCTTAAGTCGACTCAAGGAGGCGGCTTGAGAGTCTCCATACTTGATTGTGGCATAAACCGGTAGAGAAAAGATACTGGTACTCGCTCCATCTCCGAGATATAAAGCCACTGCACCGGCAAGTTGATGTTGTCCGGACCGTGAGGGTGGCGACTTGCGTCCTTCTATTGGGCGGCTCGTACAGGCGAGCATTGCACCGACAGGTTGATGTAATCCGGGCCGTGAGGGCGGCGACTTGCGTCCTTCTGTTGGGCGGCTCGTACAGGCGAGCATTGCACCGACAGGTTGATATAAACCGGACCATGGGGCGGCGACTTGAATGCGAGAGTTGTCTGGCGATTTGGCACGGACTCGAGAATCGGTTGTGGCGTTTGTAAGCCGCCTTGGTTGCGCGGGCGTGAGAGTTTGTCCGCGTCATTGTGAGTTGTCTTGGTCGCGCGGACGTTAGAGTTGGCCGCGTCATTGTAAGCCGTCTTAATCGCGCGGTCATGAGAGTTGGCCGCGTCATTGTAAGGCGGCACCGACGATGATTCGCCCGTGTCGTTGTATACCGGCGCGGCGTTGAGTCGCCCATGACATTTGTAGGTCGACGCCGATAGTGAGTCGCCCGTGGCGAGATTCGTCCTCACAATATGATGCCACCTTCGTAATGAGTAATTGTCTTGCGTAGTAAAATATCACTGGCCAGAGTAATTCTTTCTCAAAGAAATTAAATATATAAAAAATTGATAGCATAAATATCACCTGATATTTTCTCAGTTGAACGCGGATGTCGGTGATGGATAATGTTGGATATAGCTGGTTGAAAAAGACAACGTAGAGTTGATATTGCATTAGCACACCCACGTGGCCTTTCCCTTTTTCTTTCACCATTACTTCCTCTGTAAACTAATATAAGAGTGTTTAGATTACTAAAATAGTGTTCTAAATGCTCTTATATTAGTTTACGGAGGGAGTACTTTTTAGCAGGATGAGGCATCTCCTTTATTTCCTCCAGTCACACACCACTCCGTGCAAGCTGCTCGAGGCGAGGCATATGCCGGCACCATGCGATACGGACGAATGTCGGTTCAGATTGATGTTGGCGAGCCTCCATCTTTACAGTATCGTGCCGCTTTGGCAATTAATAAATGCCCTGATATTTTTGAACGGCTGACGACTTGGTCTGTTCAAATGTCCGATGGTAGATGAGCCGGCTCGGGACGAGGCCGCGACGTCAAGGTGAACACGACAGAGGCAGGCGCGACGAGACCCGCTGTGCCTTGGCGACGTAAAAACAGGCGACCAGACACTCATGTAGTCTGCATGACCTTGTGCACATACAACTGGTAATTTTTTCAGGTGCACTGCTTTATTACAGACTGTGATAGCTGTAGTTTTGGGTGATGTTTGATCTTTCCATCATGAGCCACTTCATCGAGCCGAGCCGTGCATGAAACCTCTCTTCGATTTTGTCTGTGCTACAGCGATTCTTAGATCTCGTCAGGGTTTGGAATTTTTAATGCTGCAGCAAAACCTCATCGGCTTCCATCTCGGATTTGATTTCAAAGTGGATCACCAGGTCGATGTACGTGGCTGCAACCTTCTCCTTGCTCGTGCAGACGACGGGCGTGGTGTGACGCTGGCGTGTGGATTAGCAGCCGAGATTACGGAGCCGACGCACGGAGCAGAGGTGTTGCAAGGCGAGGAGAGCAACGCTGCGGTGCAGACGGGATGGCTGCGCGAGTCCGAGTCTGCTTCCGGATCGAGGCGATTTGTCGAATCCACCTCCGATTTTTCATGTTGCTTAAAATATCTTCTGATCTCCGAGCCAACCGGGAGAGGCGTGGACAGGGCCATCCAGGGGCGGCGCTGGTCATGGAGTGCCAAAACTGGCGTGTCACGGTGTGATGCGACGAGGTGGAGCCGTGGCGCCGAGTAGACGGGCGGGAGCGAAGCTCGAGTTGGCGTGCACGTCCAGATCATGGTCTTCTCTTGTATTTTGGTAGTAGCAGATGACCGGTTGCACATAGTCCAGTGTCCACCACGGGAAATCTTGATTGATGTGACGTGATAGCCCAACAAGAAATAGTAGTTTGATCACTTAAAAAGGACAAAATCAAAACGTTGGTCCTCATGCCTTATCTCTGATCACCTGTAGCAGAACTCATTCAACCGCTGATCGGAACGGCAGTAAAAAGAATCGCCAGCTTTTGATTTCGGTCAGATTGCTCCTGCACGCACATGCATCGAACGGGCAAAGGTCTCGATCATGTCTCCGTCTATGTGTGCATTTGCGGTAGCAGCATCAATTCACAGCCAGCAGATCGATGTGTAGGGCATAAGCGGAAATCTGTTGATCTCGTCGGTAACACACGTCGACCCGCCCTCGGATTGACATATCGTAGATACGCGTTCGACGACATATACCATAAAACCCTAATTCCTCTAAACTTCATCTGGTGTGCTTCTGCTATCCATGACGGGTTAGCGTGCGACATCGTTCCGTGCTGGCTTCTTTCTTCTTCCTTCACATCGCAAGCTTTTCGATCCCTAGTAGAGATCCCTCCAAGAACACAATACCACCGTGCGATCAGCCCCACGGTGGACGTCAACTGTCGTGGTTTTGTCACGGCAGATGTCCTCGTGAGAGAACTTAGGTGTGAGGCCATCACAACCATGTGGCGGCTTGAAGGGGTTGGTCGGAATCGAGAGACGCGAGTTTACCCAGGTTCGGCCCCTCCGATGGAGGTAAAACCCTACATCCTGCTTGTCCTTCATTGATGAAGATGATGATCTCAATTACAAGGGTGCAGACTCGCCACCTCTAATCTCGTGGGTGTCTAATCTGTCTATCTCATATTTGTCTTGTCTAGATCTAAGTTGTGAATCTTGTCCCTCTTGGGCGCCTTACCCCTCCTTATATAGGTGGAAGGGGTAGGTTTACATGTAGAGTCCTACTAGAAGTAGGAATAGGACTAGTCTCTCTTGAATCCTAATCCGAGTCTTGTTTCCTTTATGAGGGAGTCTCTCCTCTTCTTGGGCCTTCTCTTGTGAGCCAGCCCACCTAGCCTCTCTATGAGTCGCCTTATGCCAGTGTGCACGCTGGGCCTTGGGCCTTCGTCATTTATCTAAGTCGCCTATGGGGACAAGTATGAGTCGCCGGTGAGTCGCCAAGTCCTTTGGCGGGTCATACTCCAAGACGGGTTACACTGCGGGGTATATCCCCGACACAAGCGGTAGTTCGTGCCCACAGTCCAAACAACGTGACACATGCAAATTTGAATTCCACAACGCCATCCTCAGAGGAGAACCCGCATATGCGTTTAATGGAGAGTTATGTTGCCCTAGCGGATTTGGAGGACTTGGGAGTAGCCTCTAATGTTGATTTCCTCCCTTTTGGCAGTTTCCGCTTTCGGATTAATATTCCTTACCCGACACCACCTCAGTGTTTCTTAAAATCAGCTTTTAAATATGCGCAACAATCTTCGGAGTGGCCGCCGGTTTTAGAGGCTCGTCACAAAGCGGATTTAGCGCAAGCTCAATACTCTGTAGAGGAAATCGCGGGATTAGCCATTAATTGGCCGATTTTATGCTCCACATGCCTTCAATGGGGCCTTCATCAGCGTGACTGTTTTTCGCGATTAATTTGCATTAATTGCTTAGCTCCTGATCATAAGGTGATTACTTGCCCCGCGCTTATTAAGCATCGTTTGTCGTCACACACTACTACTACTCGGGACATTAATACCAGAGATTGCAATCAATCCCAAGTTGTCGTTTCCCGCTGTGTTCCCTCTCAGGGCAAACGAAGTCGAGCTACTAGGTGCGACTGGTGTGGGGCATATGGACACGCGGTGAGAGAAAAATATTCTAAATATATTTGGGTGCCTAAAGTTTCCATCTCTACCCCTCACGCTTTGAATTCTATGCCTTCCCCAACATAGCTCATCACCCTCCTGTCCCCTCCGATACCACGGCCGTCGTACCCTCCCATGTCTTCTCCCACATCATCGTCACCTCTGCCACCAACCACCTCCATTGCAATGGCCAACTATACACTGAATCCAGTGTCGTTCCTCCCGCCAGGATTCGTTGTGGAACCTGGTCCAGCTGACAGAATCGTGAGAAGTGGCATGGTGGTAGGGCCGATCCCACCCCTCAACCACGACTTCCTGGTGATTGCGGAGGCAAGCCACTACGTTCCTCTTCATCGTCGCGCAGCCATCCGCACTCAAATAGAAGGTTTGCTCCATGAAGCCCAACTATTCACCACTGAATCTTCTGATCATCCATTGGGTATTGGGATCTTTGGATTTGCGGATTCTTTTTTGAGGGATACTGCCATTGCTTCTCCCCTAGAACTTGAGGAGGAAGACCTCCACATCACCTTTGTACCGCACAATGAAGCCTTGAATCGCCGCAGCACTACCTTTGGGCCTGAACTTTGGATTATGTACTTTGGTTTCTCTTATGATTATCAAACAGAGTACTACATACAGAAATCCCTAGGTGGTTTTGGATCTCTCATTTCATGGTATAACCCAAGACAGGATAGAAGATTTGTACTGCTCAAGGTGAGAGTTCTCAATATGCGGTTAATCCCGAAGAGTTTTGTAGTTTGGCAGCTTGGAGGAGCTAGAGACTGTTGGACTGTCGAAGTTACTATACTGCGTAGCAATGACTGGAATAGGTTGTTACCTGGAGTTCTTCCTGCAGGGGAGGAACCCCCTCCTCCTGATGGCAACCCACATCCCAGTTTGGCCCTGACCTAACTGCTGAGCAACTGTATCAGCAGCAAGTACATAACTGGCTTGTTCAGAATGCAGCTCCGCCTAATGTGGTTCCTCCTGCTAATGTAGCCCCACACCAGCAAGATCAAAATGATGGATGGGGTGTGTGGCCGGCTCCACCTCCACAAGCACCACAATTACCTCCATACTTGTATAATTTTCAAGCTTGGCTTGTTGCTCAGGGGCTCCAAGTGCAAGATGGTTTGGTCCCTGAAGATAACATTTCAAACAGTGCCTCCCAAGCATGGAATGATGCTATCTCTTATTCAAACAGCTCTGGTAGCACAACTATTTCTGCTGGATCCCTGCCTCCATTAGTAATGCACTCTCAATCAATACAGCAGCAACACTCTAAGGGCCTTTTGAGGATATCTCTTGAAGTTCATAATGAGGGCATCTGTTTTGGTTTATCTGAACATGGAGAATCAGTGCTCACCTTGTTGTTAACTGACCCAGCTCCAAGGCAGTAGTTGAATGACTTCATTTTTAGGGCCATAAAACCTCTCTTAGCTTCTAGAGGACCTTGGAATAATGGATATGGATTTAAGCATGAATGTCTGAATGTGGAATTTGCAGTGGCTCTGGGAGAGGAAGGTCTGATTTTTAGCAACACCTGCTCTACACTCCCCATGATCAGCTCATCATCTGCAGTTGTGATTGAAGCAATATCCCCTGAGCAACCACTGACACCAAGTCTAGAGCAGACTGTCACACTGGTGGAAACAGAGTGCAACATGGAACAGGAGCCACAAGTAAGCAGGATCTCTCAGAAGAACAAAGGCAAAATGAAGATCCAAGTGGACACTGCTAACCTTCGCCGCAGCTTGCGCTCAAACAAATATGATGGTTTTAAGATACCATCCTTGTCAGAGGGTAAGATCCAAAAGTCCAAAGTTAAGCCGAGGGTGATCCCCAATATTGCACTACAAGATGTTGCCCATGCCCTGAGGATCGAAGTGCCCCCTCCTACTACCATCAACACTATGCAAGCCATTGGGACACAGCTCTGTGCCATACCTGAAGCGGAACTTGCAGCTAAGGAGCTTCTTAGAGAAGAACCAGGCTCTGGAGATGACCAAGCTTAAGCTTGTGCTTGCGCTAACACTTTTATCATTATTATGGTGCTTTTGAATCGTTGAAATGTCTTATGTTGGAACATTCGTGGTCTTAATTCTCCCAAAAAACATCTAACTCTATCGAATGCTATTCGTGACAGCGGCTGCTCTATCATATGTTTACAAGAAACCAAAATGCCGTTGTTTGATGATAATGCTTTGAGTTCCTTGTGTCCCAAACGCTTTGATAAATTTGCCTATATTCCCTCTAGAGGCGCTTCTGGTGGGCTAGTCACGATTTGGAACAACAATATGTTTATAGGAGATACGTTTGTTGAAGAAGATTTCACTCTAGGGGTTCAGTTTACATCTACGCAATCAACACATAAATGGAAGCTACTGAACATATATGGCCCCTGCCAAGGGGAACAACGTGTTCGTTTCACAACCTGGCTCTTTGATCTTAATATTGCTGCATCCGAGGACTAGCTAATTCTTGGGGACTTCAACTACATTAGGGCCCCGGCAAACCGTAATCTACCCGGAGGCGATATCCAAGACATGTTCATGTTCAACGAATTCATGAGCGAACAAGCGTTAACAGAGATTCCGATCAAAGGCAGAGCCTATACCTGGTCAAATATGCAACAAAACCCCCTCCTAGAACAACTAGACTCGTTCTTTACCTCTCTGAATTGGACCACCTCCTTTCCCAATACCTTGGTACATCCCTTGGCTCGCCCTGTCTCACATCATATACCCTTCTAAGTAGAGATTCAAACAAACATCCCACGAAACAAAACCTTCCGCTTTGAAACTTGATGGATTTCTCACCCAAGATTCATGGACACGGTATCGCAAGCATGGAATAAACCCATCAATCTTGGTAGGGATAATAATGCGGCTGCGATCGTTTGTCAGAAACTCAAAGCGGTACGATTTGCGCTAAAACGCTGGAGCAACAGTATCTCCCGCCTCAAAGTAGCAATTGTCAACACAAACAAGACCTTGCTTGAGATAGATGCCATAGAAGACAAACGAACTCTCACAATGCCGGAAAGAAACTTCAGGCGCATTCTCAAAACTCACCTTCTCAGACTGATGCAGTATCAGAAAGACTACTGGCGAAAAAGATGCACGGTCAGATGGATCAAGTTTGGGGATGAGAATACCAAGTTCCTCCAAACGGTGGCGACTGAACGATATAGACGCAACTATGTGTCCACGCTCAAAACTGCGGAGGGAGTCGTGGTTGAGACACATGCAGACAAGGAGGTTCTCTTGTTCGACACCTACAGAACAAGGATGGGCACAGCAAGATCACCAGACATACGATTTGATTTAACGCAGCTAAGGCGACAAGGGGTTGATTTTGAATCCCTTACTGATCCTTTTGAAAAGAAGGATATTGACGCAGTAGTAAAAGAGATGCCAGCCGACAAATCACCAGGACCGGATGGGTTTAACGGGGCCTTTCTAAAAGCTTGCTAGCCCATCATAAAAAAGGACTTTTATGATCTCTGTGACGAGTTCCATCAAGGTAGTCTAAACTTAGAATCCCTCAATTATGGACACATCATGCTAATCCCAAAAACGGCTTCGCCTGAGACAGTAAACGACTATCGTCCCATTACACTGCTTAACTGCTGCCTCAAGATGATCACCAAGATACCGGCACAGCGGCTTCAGAAAATCATTCTACAGATTGTGCATCGAAACCAGTACGGGTTCCTCCGAGGTAGATCTATTCATGATTGCTTAGCATGGGCTTTCGAGTACATTCATCAATGCCAAAGCTCTCGAAAGGAGGTGGTTCTTCTTAAATTGGATTTCGCTAAAGCATTCGATATTGTTGAACATTCGGCCATGATCAACATCATGCAACACATGGGGTTTAACTCGAGGTGGATTCAATGGATCAAATGCATCTTCTCATCAGGGAAATCATCGGTCTTGCTGAATGGCATCCCTGGTAAACAGTTTCCCTATAGATGTGGAGTAAGACAGGGAGACCCTCTCTCCCCATTGATTTTTATCCTCGCGGCTGACCTCCTTCAAACTGAGATTAGCAAGCAGCTGAATCTTGGCACGTTATCGCACCCCATCGATCCTAGAGGTGATGTTGAGTTTCCAGTAATCCAATACGCCGATGACACCATCATCATCATGCTGGCATGCCCCGTCCAAGCTGCGAGAATGAAACGAATACTGGATGACTACGCTACGACTATAGGCCTCAAGATTAACTATCAGAAATCAACTTTAGTCCCTATTAACGTGACGACTGACGTCTGCAACACAATCATGTCGATCTTTGGATGCGCACAAGCAGCCATGCCATTCACTTATCTAGGGATCCCGCTTGGTACTTCTAAGCCCGCTGTCTCGGACATGACGCCGCTGGTCTGTAAAGCACAGAGGAAAATCACGGCTGCCATGTCACTGATGTCGCATGCGGGCAGATTAGCTCTGATGAACTCGCTCATCACGTCGCTGCTTGTGTTTTCGATGGGGACTCTCAGAATCCCCCCGACAATTGTGGAGCAATTTGATAAGATCCGGAGGCGGTGCTTGTGGAGGAAGAATACTGCGGATGGGTTTAAGAGAAATGCCCTAGTAGCCTGGGAATCAGTTTGACGCCCCAAAGAAAATGGGGGCCTGGGGGTCTTGAACCTCAAGTTGCAGAACGATGCCATGCTCCTGAAGATGCTACACAAATTCTACAACCGAAGAGAAATCCCATGGGTATCGCTCATCTAGAACACACACTACAGTGATGCAATACCCCATGCACGAGATCAGTGTGGCTCTTTTTGGTGGCGGGAACTGACTAAACTTATGCCAGTGTTCCGAGGGATAACGCGGGTCAGGATTAACAATGGGCTCTCATCGCTCTTTTGGAAGGATGACTCGAACAATGCCCTCTATGCAGAAAAGTTCCCCCGTGCTTTCTCTTTCGCTAGCTCTGAGGATGTTTCGGTTCAGACCTTCCTGGGGACGAGCTCGCTGCAGGAAGCTTTCTCGCTGTCGCTATCGGAACAAGCGCATGAGGAGCTCAAGGTGATGCAGCAAGAAATTAGGAGTGTTCAACTAAACCCTAGAGGAGATAACTGGGTATGTGCCTGGGGAGCTGACACTTCTACGATGGCGGCGTACTGTCGGTTCTACTTCGGAGGAGCCACGGTCCATGCGGCGTTTAACTGGTTATGGAAAACGAAATGTGTCCCAAAGATTAAGGTGTTCGGGTGGTTCTTGTTGATGGACAGACTTAATACGAGGAACATTCTCAAACGAAGGCATTACAATATCGGGTCTACTTTGGACTGCATGCTGTGTGACCAACGCGTGGAGGAAACCCTTGAACACCTCTTCTTCGAATGTCATTTTAGCCAACATTGTTGGGATATGCTAAACATCAAATGGTCAGATCAACGACATAGGCTGGAGATACTGCAACATCAGAGGACGACGCACCCCCGAAGCATGTTCATGGAGATTTTCCTAGTGGCGGCCTGGAGTCTATGGAAAGAAAGAAATAACAAGTGCTTTGAAAGTATAACCCCCCTCTCTGGGGGTTTGGCGATGTAGATTCGTTATAGACTTCTCCAACCTTAAATATCGTGTGCCTGCTAGCAAGGTGCAGATCATAGATGACATTGTTGCAAACCTAGCTGACGCCTCCTAATATGTAACTCTGCCCTACCCACCTCACCCCCACCTCCCCCACCCACACCCCCCATGTATATGTGTAATTGTTGGCTTTATATATACATGCAGTAGGAACATATCCTACTGTCTTACACTCAAAAAAAACATGATGGAGAGGGTTTGAAAGATGGTTGATATAGGATTTTGAAAGATCCCTGGTATAAGGTGAAAGGGCGTGGATGTCGCCTAGGGGGTGAATAGGCGCTTTAAAATAATTACGGTTTAGGCTTGAACAAATGCGGAATAAAACTAACGTTTAATTTATCAAGCACAAAACCTAAAACAACTAGGCTCACCTATGTGCACCAACAACTTATGCTAAGCAAGATAAACAACTAAGTGATAGCAAGATATATGACAATAAACAATATGGCTATCACAAAGTAAAGTGCATAAGTAAAGGGTTCGGGTAAGAGATAACCGAGGCACGCGGAGACGATGATGTATCCCAAAGTTCACACCCTTGCGGATGCTAGTCTTTGTTGGAGCGGTGTGGAGGCACGATGCTCCCCAAGATGCCACTAAGGCCACCGTAATCTCCTCATGGCCTCGCACAGTGCAAGATGTCGTGATTCCACTAAGGGACCCTTGAGGGCGGTCACCGAACCCCGTACAAATGGCAACCCTTGGGGGCAGTCACCGGTACCCGTACAAATTGCTCGGGTGAATCTCCACAACCTAATTGGAGACCCCGACGCTTGCCCGGAGCTTTACACCACAATGATTGAGATCCGAGACACCACCAAGCTTCTAGGACGCCAAAGCATCCACGAAAAACAATCTCTAGGGTACTAAGTACCAAAGGGTAATAAGCTTCTCAACTTCTCACTTCCACGTATCACCGTGGAGAACTCAAACCGATGCAACTAATGCAATGGCAAGAACACACGAAGTGGTCAAGTCCCTCACACTCAAACCCCTCCACAACAACAAAAGCTATGGAGAAATATGAGAGGAAGAACAAGGAGCTCACAAAGAACTCCAAGATCTAGATCCAAGGTGTTCCCCTCACATAGAGGAGAAAGTGATTGGTGGATATGTGGATCTAGATCTCCTCTCTCTTTTCCCTCAAGAACTAGCAAGAATCATTAGAGGAATTGAGAGTTAGCAAGCTCTAAGAAGGTCAACAATGGGGGAAGAACACAAGCTCAATGGATAGAAAACACCAAGGGGGAAGAAGGACCCCTTTATATAGTGGGGGAAAGAATCAGACCGTTACCCCCACTTACAGCCCGAGCACAGCGGTACTACCGCTGCCCCCAGTGGTACTACCGCTAACGGAGGAGCGGTACTACTGCTGCCCCTCGTGGTACTACTGCTGCCCCTCGCGGTACTACCGCTAGCCCCTGGCGGTACTACCGCTAGACCTGGCGGTACTACCGCTAGCCCCTGGCGGTACTATCGCTACAGAAAGTCTTCGCAAAAAGTCCGACGGAGAACAATCACTCAAAGAGAGGTATTACCGTCCCGATTCGGTACTACCGCCCACCCGGAGCGGTACTACCGCTAGGACTCGAGCGGTACTACCGCTCGCCACTAAAACAACCTTAACTTTCGCATACGGACTCCGAATTCAACGAAACCAAGTTTGTTGGAAAGCTAACGACATGGGCTAACACAATCTTGATAGAAATAACAATAAGAAGGAAGTGAGAAAATGCCCATAAGAAAATGATGAGAAACCTTCCTCGAATAAGACCGATAAAAACTCCCAACATCGAAAACATCATAGAAGATGCATATGGACTCCGTTTTCGATGAACTCAAGCTTGTCATGAAGATGACCATAAGCTCTAAAACTCACAAAGAGAAACACCAAACAAGAACCAAGAAGTATGATGCAAGGATGCAAATGGTTTGAGCTCTCAACGAACGATACGATCAAGCTACTCACTTGAGAGAGCCCCTTGACAGTACGACAATCTATCCTAAAACAGAAAACCTATCAAGGAAAAACCTATACCTTGCACCTTGTCCTCTTTAGCTAGATGACGATGATATTGGCTTCCTCAATATGGACCACCTTCTTGATTGCGTTGGCTTGATGAAGACTAGTTGATTGCTCCCCCATGCACAACATGGGTGAGCGGCTCTTCAGCGTATCTTCACAAGTCCATTGCCACCACAATGGATGGCAAGCTTCAAGCATGATATCTTCGTGCCGATCCACTTGAACTTGCACACCGCAATCTTGATGACGATCACCACTTGACGTCATCCTTCATGGGTTGTATGAGATCTTCATCTAGACGCAAGCCCATGGAAACACACCTAACCCCACATAGAACTCTCACGAAGACCATGGGTTAGTACACAAACACGTAATGAACAATGCTTACCATACCATGGGATCACTTGATCCCTCTCGGTACATCTTGTACACTTTGTGTGTTGATCATCTTGATTTACTCTTTGTCTGAGATCTTGATCAACCTTGTGTCTCTATGACCATTCTTTGGATAATACCTTGAATACCTCCTTGGTCATCATATAAACTCCTTAAACCCAACAGATGGACTTCAAGAAGTGCCTATGAACAAATCCTATAAATATAACTTAAGTCAACCATTAGTCCATAGGAATTGTCATCAATTACCAAAACCACATATGGAGAGATATGCTCTAACATAAGGTTTTGCAAAAAATTTATCGATTTAAAAAACCACATATTTACAAACAAAATCACAAAGATGAAAAAGAATTCAAATTTTTGAAAAACAAAGTTTACGAAATTTGAATAAAGTCGTGAAACTTGAAAAAGGTACATAAACTTTGAAAAAAAGTTCACAAATCTCAGAAAGTTCATCAATTTTTAAAAATAGTTCACAAATTAGCAAAAACAATCATGAAAATGGGGAAACAATTTTTAAAAACGGTTCACGCATTTGAAAGATACGAAAAATAAACAAAATAAAAGTCGATGGTCCAAAAACCCAAAAATTCTAGGTGGAAGCTTCTGATAGCTTACTAAAACGAGTGTGGAAGCTTCCCAAAATCAGAGCCCGAACTCCCACAACTACATTTAAAGAAGGGGGGGGGAATGGTGGCCAATTTGCGTCAACACTTGTATTCGACGCATGAAGCACCAAATAGGGTATGGTCTAACTGGGAGCTCCTATGCGCCGCTCGCTGCGGCGAGCAGCCGAGCGGACGCACATGCGCGACTCCAGCTGGGCCTTCCCATTAGTGTGCGAGCGTTTCCCTTTTAATCTCGAGAATCACGTGCGTGTGTGCGGTCCTAATGGGCTTCGAGTGTTGTGACGCAATAGAATCATGGCGCACAACGCGTGGTACAGAAAGTCTCGGGGCGCGACTATGTCTCGCAATAGGACATTTTTTCAAATTCCATAACATTTTTTCAAATTCTGAAAAAAATGGAATATGTTTTTCAAATTACGTAAGATTTATTGAAATTCCGGAACATTTTTCTAATTTCGGAACATATTTTCAAATTTCAGAATATTTTTTAAATTCCGGAAAAAAATTTCAAATTCGAGAAGATATTTTCAAATACTAGATTTTTTTTTCAAGTTCCGGAATATTTTTCCAAATTCCGGAACATATTTTCAAATTCCTCAATATATTTTCAAATTCCGAAACATTTTTTCAATTCCGGAACATTTTTTAAATTCCAGAACATTTTTTCAAATTCCAAAACATTTTTTCAAAATTTTGAACATTTTTTAAAATTCTGAAACATTTTTTCAAAATCCAGAACAATTTTGAAACAGAAACAAAAAACAGTAAAACAAATGGTTCAGGAAATCTTCTAGGTAGTTCCCAAAACCGAACAAATCCGGATAAAAACATCTAGAAGGTTCCCTAAACTGGGATCAATGAAATGAAAGTGCTAATGGGTCGGCCCAAACACCGTCGGTCGCTCGCAGTCCGTATGTGTTTGCTCCCCTATTTGACGCAAAGGGTTTTCCGGAATAACTAACGTCGTACATACGGACTAGAACTCCCAACCTAGGAGTCATCCTATTCAGTGCCCGTCCGCGTGAAGCCTCCCTATTTGGGTTGCCACTAGTACGGCATAGTAACATTTTTATTTAATTTTATACTATCTAGCACGTAAATGTGGTTTTTATGTAACATAATTTTTAAAAATATCAAAAACAAAATCATCAATATCTCAAAGAGAAAAATGAACATTTACTGCAGTATATATGTCTGCATATTAAAATTGAAATGTTGATATAATGTTTTAAAATTTCCTTTGGTATAATTTTTTTATTTAAAAAGGTCAGTATCAAATGAGTTGTTCATACACGTGTGGATATATGTACATGTACTTTTAAAAACAATCCATGTATCTCTCCCCCTCAGCCACCGCACGACAACACAAACACAACCACACACACACAATAAAATAACATAAATGGACATATCAAAACAGGATAAAAGAAGCTGCATGTGTCCAAAACAATAATGGGCAAATACAAAGAAAATAAAATAAAAACAACTGTATAAAAGATGAAGGAGCAAAAAAGCAGAAAAATAGAACTCCAATCATGGTCCGTCCATGCTAGCTATGTTCATCGGATTTACCCTCGAGATGGGCCGCTATATATCACTTAAAATGGACAACATGCAGCTGTTGCCCATGCAGTGTCACGAACATGGGCCTATCCTAATGGGACAGATCACCATGGCGATCACCTTTTCTGCCATTTTTTACATCCTTATTTTTCAGTCAATGTTATTTCACTAACTTAAAAACAAAATGGTAAAAAAACATGTATAAAAATCAAGAATTTGAACCTTCTTTAAAAACCCAATTTTTTCCATAATTTTCAAACAATCAGAAAAATCATGAATCTGGAAAAATATTGAAGAACTTTACAAATGATCATGAATACAGAATTTTTTTTGCATCTTTGGAAAATTTTAGACGAATAATTTTTGTGAACATGGGAATGATCATAAATTTAAAAAAATCAGAAAAATTGAAACAGCATTCATTAATTTTTAAAAGTGTTCAGGAAAACTTAACAAAAACCTTGAATTTACAAAATAATGAGAAATAATTGAAACAAATATATCCTAAAAATGAACTGAAAACAAAAAAAAAGTATATATGAAAAACATAAATAAAAATGATAAAACAAGGAAACGATAAAAAGGGCCTGTAAGCCCGATCAGCTTCCGTACCTCATGGGCCGCTCCTAATTTTGGCACGTTTCTGTGAAGAGCTTCCCGGCATTTATTTTTCATTTCAGTTTTTCACGGGCTGTTCTTTTCTGATTTTGATTTTGATATTTTCATTTATCTTAAAATTCATGGATTTATTTGAAATCCATGATTTTTTTTATAAAACTTGGTGAACTTTTCACAATGTGGGAACTTTTAAAAAACTTATCTCATTATGAACTTTTATATGTGTGTTGAAAAAGAAACTTTTATATGTTTGTTCACGAATACGACGCGCGCGCGACGGACTAGGAATGCGTGAGAACCACTTCTCTTCTTATTTTTTAATGGCATATGAAAAAATGATCTTTATAAAGAGGTCCAACTCTTTCTCTAAATCTAGGGTGTTACTAAACTTTCGGCACTTCCCTTGTCATCAGGGACGGATCCAAGGGGGGACGAGGGGGGGGGGGCTAGACCCCCCTCAATGAATTAGATATTCTTCAATGCTAGTAGTTACTTCAACCAAAAATTCCTTCAACATGAAAACTTTGCCTCCTACATGAGAAAACCTGCCCCCTCCATGCATTCATCCTAGGTCCGTCACTGCTTGTCATAACACCTATATAAGTCCTCATATAATTTTTTGTTTTGAAATTATTGGATGGCCTAAAGCCCACGCCATATTTCAACATTATACATGTCGAAGAAAAAAGAAATGGGGTTGTTAAATCTCAGTCGACTCATGTTATATTCATAGGATTTTACATGAAGATCTATGTAAATATATATATATATTTTCTGTCGCTTGACTAAGAATTGTTGAAGTCATATCTAGCCACACTCGAAAACACTAGTGAAAAATGGGCCTTTCGGCCGGAGCACAAAAGACCATTAGCCCCGGGTTGAATTGAAACCGGGACCAATGCGAGGCATTGGTCCCGGTTCAGTTTGCGAGGGCATTGATCCCGGTTCGTTTCGTTTCATTAGTTCCGGTTTGGGGCAAAAACCGGGACTAAAGATGCAGCAACTGCCACGTGGCGTGTTGTGGAGCATTAGTCCCGGTTTGTGACCAGAACCGGGACTAAATGGTAGGCCATTAGTTCCGGTTTAGACAAAAACCTGGACTAAAGTGTTGCCTATATATACCCTCGCCCTACCACCCTCTTCTCTGTTTTTTGGTTGTTGAGGTGTGCATGCCATGCTCTTTCCACCCTTCTAGTTCATGCACACGAGGTGTTTGATGAAATGCCCGAGCCATACTACTTAAGTTTTCTCCTTCCAAGCTCGACTTTCAAGCTCCATTTTCCTCAATATTTGTGTAGGTTTGGCCGTGCACCAACTACACAAATGTTCTAAAAAGTTATCTACTTCATCTTTTAATCTCTCACTGCTAGTTTAGCTCATTTCAAATGCTCTAGAAGTAGAGTGGTTTGTGGGTTTTAGTGTAGGAGTGTATGTGGGAGTTATTTTATTTTAGATGCAAAATTTGAGCTTAAATTAACTTCTTAGAGTATGCACATGTGTAGGGTGCCGTCCCGTTTCCGTCCTCACCGTTGTCGATCGCCCGCGCCGATCTCGAAGCGAGAACCACCGTAGTGAGCCTCTTGTTCTTGTCTTCTTTTTAAAAGAAAAAAAATATATTCTTACTTGTATGATTTAGATAGATACTTGTATAAATTACTTGCTTTCATTACTTTTTGCTATTATGTAGTGCAATGGTTTTGGCATCCGCCTCCGTCGGCCCTCGTCCTGTCTATGATTCGGATGTGGTATATATTATCTTTTATTACTATTTGTTTTATTTAGTTTTTATGACAATTATGTCGACCAACGTGGCATATAATTTTTAATCTAGGGGGTATGTGAACGGAAATTCCAACCCACATAGAAATTTTGGTCGAGAAGTTAAATTTGGTTGAAAAAGAAAACAATTACTTGAAGAAAAAATTGAAAATAATTGAGGAGAAGAATATGGAACTAGAGTTGCATGTTGCCGATATCGTCGATGATCGCAAGATGAAGATGGATGCGATGCGGTTGAAGATGGATGCAATGCGCTTGAAGATTAGGAATATTAGAAAATATGCCATTGATAAAGAGGCTTGGTGTCATTATGTTGTTGGGTCAATTGTTACCTTAGATGCGATTTTGATCGCATTTGTTGTTGCATTGAAATATTTTACATAGTTGTATGTTGTTTTATGAGAGAAATTTATGTAATTATTTTTGCAATAATAACATTTGATCACTATTGTGCTTTGGTTTTAATGTGATGATGAACTTGTATTAATTTGGTCATTTCTCTATTCATGATGTTCTGCAATAGTTTTTCGATGTACTTAATTTCATAATTCATATGAACCGCCAATGGATGTACGGTGACCGACGCACTTCGGAGTACATTACGAACCGGGACTAATGCCCGAGTCACACTTAAGTTCACACCAAATGGTATCCTCGACCGAGGTTAGCAACCTTATCCTTTTCATCTGTGATTGATACAAAAATATTGCACGTGTCCATGTACGGTGGTCATTTTACTATTCATGTATGATGCAGATCGATGCACGGAAGCGATGAATGTATGGCGAACGACGTGGTTCCGTATTTATTGCAGGCCTGCATAAATTTATCGATGTGGCTGAGGGAAACAAAGTGGATAATTTTATGCCTTGTCCATGTGTTGACTGTCGAAACTGAAGGAGTACTCTAGCTCGAAAACCATTCAAGGCCACATGCTTCGGAGAGGTTTCATGCCCACATATATTTGTTGGACCATGCACGGAGAAAGAGGGGTTATGATGGAAGACAATGAAGAAGAAGATGATGATGACAACTATCTTATGTTCACTGAAGAATACGGTGATACTGCAATGGAAGACAATGAAGAAGAAGGAGGTGAAGAATAACCGGCATCAGATGAGCCCGCTGATGGTCTTGGTCGAGTCATTTCTGATGCAAAGAGAGAATGCGATACAGAAAAGGAGAAGCTGAAGTTGGAGGCCATGCTAAAGGATCATAAAAAGTTGTTGTACCCAAATTGCGAAGATGGCAGCACAAAGCTCGATACCACACTGGAACTATTGAAATGGAAGGCAGAAACTGGTTTATCTGACAAGTGATTTGAGAAGTTACTGAAAATATTGAAGCCGAAGCTTCCAAAGGATAACGAATTGCCCGAGACTACGTACGAAGCAAAGAAGGCTATCTTCCCTCTTGGATTAGATGTGCAGAAGATACATGCATGCATTAATGACTACATCACGTACCGCGGTGAGAAGTACGAGAATATGGATAAATGCCCGGTATGCACTGCATGTCGGTACAAGATCAGACAAGATGACCCTGGTGATGTTGTGGGCGATGATGAGCCCCCTAGGAAGAAGGTTCCTGCTATGGTTATGTGGTATGCTCCTATAATACCATGGTTGAAACCTCTGTTCATAAACAATGAGCATGCCAAGTTGATGTGATGGCACAAGGACGAGCGTAAGAAAGACGAGAAAAAGTTGAGACACCTCGCAAATGGGTCGCAGTGGAGGAAAATCGAGAGGGAGTGGCAAGACTTTGCAGATGACCCAAGGAACTTATGACCTGGTCTAAGTACAAACGTCATGAATCCTTTTGGGGAGCAGAGCTGCAGTCACAACACCTGGCCCATGACTCTATGTATCTACAACCTTCCTCCTTGGTTGTGCATGAAGGGGAAGTTCATTATGATGTCAGTGCTCATCCAAGGACCGAAGCAACCCGGGACGACATTGATGTGTACCTAAGGCCATTAGTTGATGAACTTTTGCAGTTGTGGGCCAAACCAGGTGTACGTGCGTGGGATGAGCACAAACAGCGGGAATTTGACCTACGAGCATTGTTGTTCGTAACCATCAATGATTGGCCTACTCTTAGTAACATTTCAGGACAGTCAAACAAGGGATACAATGGATGCATGCACTGTTTAGATAAGACTGAAGGTACATATTTGGAAAAATCTAAGAAGGTTGTCTACCTAGGGTGTCGTCAATTTCTTCCAACCAATCATCCCGTAAGAAAAAAGGGCAAGCATTTCAACAGTGAGGCAAATCACCGGAAGAAGCATAACCTCCCTACTGGTGATGAGTTATTAGCTATGGTCAAGGATTTGGATCAAACAGTAATCTTTGGAAAGGGCCCTGGCGGTCAATCTATTCTGAAAGACGACGTTATCGGACACGTGCCCATGTGGAGAAAGAAATCTATATTTTGGGAGCTACCCTATTGGAAACACCTAGAGGTCCGGTCTTCAATCGACGTGATGCGCGTGACCAAGAATCTTTGCATGAACCTGCTAGGCTTCCTGGGCGTGTATGGGCAGATAAAAGATACAACAGAAGCACGGGAGGAGCAGCAAAGTATGAAAGACCGATACGACAAGAAGACTGATAAAGGGCATCAATACTTAAGCAGCTACGCTCTTACCAAAGCAGAGAAGGAAATCTTTTTGAATGCCTGAGCAGTATGAAGGTCCCCACTGGCTTCTCGTCTAATATAAAGGGAATAATAAATATGGCAGAGAAAAAATTCCAGAACCTAAAGTCTCATGATTGCCACGTGATTATGACGCGGTTGCTTCCGGTTGCATTGAGGGGGCTTCTACCGGAAAATGTTCGATTACCCATTGTGAAGCTATGTGCATTCCTCAATGCAATATCTCAGAAGTTAATCGATCGAGAACGTCTGGAAAGGCTATAGAAGGATGTGGTCCAATGTCTGGTCAGTTTTGAGTTGGTGTTCCCCCGTCCTTCTTCAATATTATGACGCATCTCCTGCTTCACCTAGTCGACGAGATTTCCATTCTCGGTCCTGTATTTCTACACAATATGTTCCCCTTCGAGAGTTCATGGGAGTCTTAAAGAAATATGTTCATAATCGTGTTAGGCGAGAAGGAAGCATCTCCAAGGGCTATGGAACAGAGGAGGTCATTGGGTTCTGTGTGGACTTTCTTCCTGACCTTAAGCCGATTGGTGTTCCTGAATCGCGGCATGAGGGGAGACTGGGTGGAAAAGGCACGCTAGGAAAGAAAGCAGTGATATGTTGTAACGACCAAGATGCGGTCCTTTCCGATCTGGGGGTCGAGGCCCCCGAATAGGAAAGAAGCGCATCTAAGCGTTTCGCAAGCAAGTAACATAGCACAAATAATAATAAAAGTAGACAATTCGGGGTTCAACTGTCTTCTTATTAATAACTCAGAGTACAACACAGATACAATCAAGGTAGTTCCGCTACGGACTACAAAACATGGAAAAAGCTATGCTACCCTGCTGCAGGCCCACGATCACGACCACGCCTGAGTCCTCTGGATAGTTCACGTAGAGGCGGTCTGTCTCCTCGTCGTACTACCACGCCAGCTGGGTGACGTCGGGATCATCTGTCTCTGGGGTACCTGTACCTGCTAGGAGTTTCGGAGGAATCCGTGAGCCACGGGGACCCAGCAATCTAAGACCTTGGTGCCAGAACTAGTCATGTTATTAGGTAGGGTAAGGAGGAAGTGTATCAGGCTGCAGCAACCTATGCTTGATTAAGTGGCTAACTTATGCAAAGTAGAAGTAAAGGTGGTCTACACTAGCGGTCGGATTTACTTGATCAGTAAGTGATCCTGAACACCTACCTACGGCATTCATAACCCCACCGTGTTCCCGATCGAAGAGATATCTTCGAAGGGACAGTCACGGTTACGCACACAGTTGGCAGTTTTTAATTTGTTTATGTTTAAGTTCTCTAATACCGGATGTTAACAAAATATTCCAAGTTGCCACATTACCGCGGGCACGGCTTTCCGAAATATTAAACCCTGCAGGGGTGCTCCAACTAGTCCATCACAAACGAACACAGGCCGCAAAGGCATCCTCTATCATGAATCTCGTGATCTCGTCGGATTCCTTAGAGGAAAACCTCAACTCTGGGGAATCCAAAGCTTCACTGGGATTCCTATACGCAAGATATACCGCTAAGGTAAGACAAGACTAGCAGGACCTCCCGACGTGTCGACGACCCTGATAAGAGCCGCGTATCTCAGTCTCAGGACACGCCAGATGAGCGATGGTTACCACGCCAAAACACCGAGTTGCCCCGGGGAGCGTAATAAGCTGCTCTGGTTTGGACCAACACTCATGAGGAGCACTGGCCCGGGTTGTTGATTAAAGTCCTCGGGGTAGCTACTCCCTATGGAGATTATTATTAAGTTGTTAGAAAATTAACACCAATGTTGGGTCCTGCCGGACAAGCCTTAGCACTACGCGATTTATCGAGGGGTTCCCCATAACAACCCCGAACGTGTTAGGAGCGATCATTATGGAATCAAACACCGATAACCGGTAACTAAGGCGGCAATAACGGAACAAAGCACCCGGCAAAAGGATAGGCCTCCCGTAATTTACCAAGTATATAGGTGCATTAATTAAATAACAGAATTTAAGATAATGATATCAAAGCTCATGTTATCACATGAGTCAAAGCACATGCATCTAGCAACGCTAACATTAGTAGCTGAGCAAGCCTACTTAGCCATGCAAGTTTGCTAGGAAGGAGAACGGTGTTGGGGCTCACGGCATTTGAAGAGGCAATTTCATTTCAGTGGTAGGCAGTGAGCAATAAGACATGGAAACGAAAACTAGCATAACAAGTCTAGAGATGGAATCAAGGTCATATCATCTTGCCTGTGATATCCTCAGCTTGGAATGGTTCTGGATCGTCCTGCACGTACTCTCCTGACTCCATGTATTCGTTCTCCGATCCAGGTGCTACCCAACATAAGAATAACAGCCAATGAACAGCAGCACCACAAGATGCAACAATCACATGATGCATGAGATGAAAATTGAGCATGCTCCACTATTTCTATCACTAGCACAAGCAAAATAAACTACTGCAAGTTTCTGGACAGAACTATACACTAACCTATTTTTACATGCATGAGGATGACATGAACAGATGCGTCTCATGAAAACGGTGCAAAACCATATAAAGAACATTGCCAATGGAGCTACGGATCAACGGGAATCAACGAAACAAGATATGAAGCTCTACGTGGAAGAATCAACACCACACTCACAACTGGCACAAATCTAGTATTCCCAGGTTGCCAAGACCTATAACAACCCAACATGAATGGATTGGAGCAAGGTAGAACACCACAACATCAATTAAGCACACACTTTGATCAAAAAGACAAAACTACATAATCTGCCATAATCTAAATCTTAGCTATTTGGGAGCTAGATGCCTCCAAACATGACAAATAATATATGTGGTTGTTGTCCACCAAGAACACTACAAGAACCAGCAGGAATCACAGCAAAAGTTATTAAACACTAGAAGATACAAGGCCACAAACTTTCCCAAAACCATCAGATCTTAGGGACTTAGTGAAAATTCCTTCACCTGAGTTTCTGTCTCTGTTCTGAAGCTTTTTGACAGCAATCAAAACACAACCTACTGGACTGCAAATGATTTGAAATTTGGCAGGGAGCTTCACAAACATACCAGGTTCAAAATCCTAGCACTGAACTAAGGCTAGTTCTCAACAGAATGACCAACACATCCTCATCTATAAGAGAAGAAAATGTTTCCAGCATCCCAGACTTGGTGAAATTTCAGAGTTCACTAATCTGGAATTTTTCAGCCACATGCCCACTTTGTCTAGGCATAGTTTGCACACACATTACACCAAGTGATAATTGACACCACTATAGTGTAGAGCAAAACCCCTACTTCTATCACACAAAAAACTCATGCCTTTGGGCTCCACCTATTCCATGGAATCAAAGATCAAACTTGCAATAAATCTGAATATGCAACTCCATAAAGTACCCTTCTAAGACAACAACTACAAAGGTGGAGTTCATGTGCACAATGACAAAGTGACATGGGGGTTTGAACCCCATGTTTGTGTCATGCACATCAACAACACCAATACTTATCACAAGCCAACCCCACACTCAACATGCTCTCTCTCATATTAAACATGAGGAGGTGCACAACTTGCAAAGGTGGGAAGGTCCACACACACACATATGTCAAGCATAACATATAGCTAGTCCTACCCAATCTAGTTAGAACATACAATAGCTACACTCCCATCATGATTCCAACACCTACACCCCCAAGCTTGCTCATGTGCACATCAAGGCACATCATGCCTTGACATGTGTGAGGCTCACACACACATCAAATACTCTAGCACCACATGGTGCAAGAACCCAACTCCAAGCACAAGGGAAACACACTCACATGCACAAAACTGCTACCACCAAAGCTTAAACTCAAGGGCTTGTGCAATTGCACAAGCATGTGTGTAGGGTTACACACACACTTCCACACACACTCACCCTCAAGCACAAACTCACACACATAGATCTACACATCTATCCTAACACCATGAACCCTACATACATGCTCTCTCTTACTCCTCCATCAAATAACAGGGAAGTAAAAATATATAAGGGCATATGTTCCCCATTGATCTAGGCATGGAGTAGCAAACAAAGCAAGGGAAAACAACAAAAAAAAACAGAAAGAAAGAAAAGGGAGAAAGAATTGGGGTCTCTCTGGGATTCGAACCCCAGAGCCCCTGGTGCAACACACCACACCCATCCACTGCGCTGCTGCTACTGCTGTTGACAAAGGAGATGGAACAAGCAGGGTAAGGCTTCCCTGCAGATCACTAAACCGAAAACAAATCAACCCAAAAAGAAGGTGCCGAGGGGGGGACTCGAACCCACGCCCTCCTACAGGAAACAGGTAACTGACAGCACTGCAACTACCACGACGCTACAGATCGACGACTGGCACAATCGCGATGTGAAAACAGAAGAAGGCCTTTGCTGCTACGAGGTGTCTCGCCGGCGACCGAACCAGAGGGAGTTGTCGGCGCCTCTCACGACCATCTACGGCAGGGAGAACCCTCGGCGGGGGACGCGGGGACTCAGGGGTTCCATTTTCGCTCTAAGCACGGGAAAAGGTGCCCGCTTGCTCCACGTAACTGCACCGGAGCTGCTGCTGCTGTAACGCCGCCGTGGTCTACCGTCTACTCCGGCAGGGCGTCGGTCACTCCTCTCCTACGCATGCTAAGCCGAGAGGGGGAGCGAAAGAAAGGCACTGCAACTCACCTCGGCTCACCTACGGGAACGAACGGAGAGGAAGGAGGCGGAGCGAGCCGATGCAGAGGAGGAGGCCGGCCGGGGAAGACGCGGACGACGAGGACGTCGAGGATGCCGAGGATGTCGACGGGTGGCTGCGGGAACGCGACCTCCTCGGCCACCGCGTCCTCCTGGCACTGCTGACGGGGCGAGAAGATGTCTCCTGCTGCCGCTTCGAGCTCAACGAGCTCCTCTCATGGCGGCCTGCGGGTTCCTGTCTTGGCGGTGCGAGGGACGAGGGGAGGGAAAAACGGCGCCCTAGGGTTGTGGTGAGGAGGTTGGTCGCTTAAATAACCTCGGGAGGCACGCTCAGAGCCACCAGATCGAGGGGAAGGGAGATCAGTGGTGGAGCGCTGATCGTACGAGCGTGACGTCGCCAGGAGGAAGACGAGGGACGTCGAGTGGGCTGCGCTGCGCGAGGGGGAGAGGAGACACTGGGCCTCTGTGAGTGGGAGGGAGCCCACGAGAGAAGAAAAATAGAAAACAGCCCTGGAGATTTATTTCTAATTAGGTAAAAAACAGAGAAAGAAAAGAAACCCACAGGACTACTGCTGATTATAAAATCAAAACAAAAATGCCCCTGGGCCTAAAAATACCTAAGCTTTCCAAATAAAATGCAAAAGGAATTTTATGGGGCATTTAAATAAATACAAAACAGCAATTAATTATACTGTTTTGTGATTTATATTCACCCTCAAGACCAAAAATAAAACTCCACATCATCACATCATCATCCCCACAATAACCTCTAAACACAAGACATTTTAAAACAGCCCTTGTGAAGATGGAATTTTGAACATGAGATAATAGGAGAGGAAAAGGGTTTGAAATTGCAATGAGCTTTGAAAATCCCAAGCAACCACTACTACACGCCACACACCATCATCACATGACATCAACACATGAAATCACAAGGTAGCTAACCACAAGATCACCACCTACATTTATTACTAACATCACAAGAAATCATTGTGCAACAACACAAGATAAGGGCATGCAATGATATGCTATGCATGCATGCATGAGAAGGAAATAGTAAGGAACACACATGAAATCATGGTGTCAACTTTAACATCATAATCTCTGACAAGGTGGTCCCACATGAAGTAGGTCCAAAAAGGGTAGGTTCTACACTTGGGGCATTACAAACTCTCCCACACTACAAAGAAGATCTCGACCTCGAGATCTAAGACTGAAAGAAATCGGGAAATTCAGAACGGAGGTGATCCTCGCGTTCCCACATAGCCTCTTGATCTGAATGGTGTGACCACTGCACTTTGAGAAACTTGACAGTCTTGTTACGGGTCTTGCGCTCGGTCGCCTCGAGAACCGCAACTGGATGCTCATGATAAGAAAGGTCAGGCTGAAGATCGATATCTTGAAGGTGCACAGTGCGCTCGGGGTTCTTGAAACACCTCCGAAGCTGAGAAACATGGAACACATCATGGACATTTGCAAAGGTTGACGGAAGCTCGAGCTGGTACGCAAGGTCGCCCCTCTTGCCAACCACTCTGAACGGACCAACGAAACGGGGCGCAAGCTTGCCTTTGATGCCAAAACGTTGCATACCCTTCATGGGCGACACCTTGAGATAGACAAAATCATCAAGCTCATACGACATGTCACGGTGCTTGCTATCGTAATAGCTCTTCTGACGGGACTGCACTTCTCTGAGGTTGTCGCGAATGATCCGACACATCTCCTCGGCTTCTTCTATCATATCATTGCCAAGGATCTGACGCTCGCCTGTCTGGGACCAGTTGAGCGGAGTAAGGCACTTCCTGCCATAGAGAATTTCAAACGGAGCCTTGCCAGAACTAGCTTGATAAATGTTGTTATACGAGAACTCCGCGAAAGGCAAACAATCCTCCCACTTCATGCCAAAAGAGATAACACAGGCTCTCAGCATATCCTCAAGAACTTGATTCACTCTCTCCACTTGACCACTAGTCTGAGGATGGAACGCTGTGCTGAAGCGGATCTTCGTGCCCATAGCAGACTGAAAGGAGTCCCAGAACTTGGAAGTGAAGATACTTCCGCGATCTGACAGGATCATCATAGGTACGCCGTGCAACGAGACAATCCTCGAGGTGTACAACTCTGCTAGCTGAGCTGCTGAAATGGACTCCTTGACTGGAAGGAAATGCACTACTTTACTCAATTTGTCGATGACGACGAAGATAGCATCATTGCCCTTCTTGGACTTCGGAAACCCGGTGACGAAATCCATCTCAATGTGATCGAACTTCCACTCGGGAATTGGCAAAGGCTGCAAGAGGCTCGCTGGTCTTTGATGTTCTGCTTTCACCCTTCGACATACATCACACTCGTTTACGAATTGTGCAATTTCATGTTTCATCCGAGTCCACCAGAAAGTCTGCTTCAAGTCATGGTACATTTTGGAACTTCCAGGATGAATAGAGAGCAGAGAGTTATGAGCTTCTTCCATGATTACCTTCCTGAGATCACCTTTCGGGACGACAAGGCGGTCCTCGTAAAACAGAGTGTCCCTGGCATCAATAGTGAAACACTTATACTTGGGAAGACTCTTTCCCACGCCAATCTTGAACTTCTTCACCATAGCGTCAAGTAGCTGAGCTGCTCTGACCTGATCTTCCAAGGTAGGAGAGATCTGAAGGTTCGCAAGAAAACCCTGAGGAACCAGCTGAAGATTGAGCTTCCTGAAAGACTCAGAAAGACCCGGCTGGAGAGGTTGCAGAATCAGACTGTTGCAATATGCCTTCCTGCTCAATGCATCTGCCACAACATTTGCCTTGCCTGGCGTGTACTCAACACTCTGATTAAAATCCTGGAGCATTTCCACCCAACGTGTTTGCCGAAGATTCAAGTTAGGCTGAGTGAAGATATACTTGAGGCTCTTGTGATCGGTGAAAACTTCAACCTTACGTTCCAACAAGAGGTGTCTCCAAGTCATCAAGGCGTGCACAACAGCTGCTAGCTCGAGATCGTGCACAGGATAGTTCTTGTCCGCAGGCTTCAGCTGCCTGGAGGTATAAGCAACCACCTTCCTATCTTGCATCAAGACTGCACCGAAACCCTGGAGAGAAGCATCGCAAAAGACCTGGTACGGCTTGGAATCATCCGGAGGGGCCAATACCGGAGTGGAGATAAGCTTCTCTTTGAGTGTATCGAAAGCCAGTTGACACTTTGGAGACCAAACATACTTGACACCCTTTTGAAGAAGACTAGAGAGTGGCTTGGCGATTTTGGAGAAGTTCTCAACGAATCTTCTGCAATATCCGGCAAGACCGAGAAAGCTTCGAAGCTGCTTCACATTCTGCGGAGGTTCCCATTCAACAATGGCTTGAACCTTGGACGGGTCAACCTTAATGCCCTCGGCAGAGATAATATGCCCAAGATAAACCACTTCTTTCAGCCAGAACTAGCACTTGGAAAACTTGGCATACAACTTGTATTCTCTCAGTTTATCAAGCACCAACCTGAGATGTTTCTCATGTTCTTCCTCATCCTCAGAAAAGACCAGAATGTCGTCGAGATAGAGCAAGACAAATTCATTCTTGAATGGAGAGAAAATATAGTTCATCAATCGACAAAAAGTCGGAGGAGCATTAGCCAAACCAAAAGACATGACCGTATACTCATACGAGCCAAAACTAGTCCTGAATGCCGTCTTCGGAATGTCTTCCTCGCGAATGCGAATCTGATGATAGCCCATTCTGAGATCAAGCTTGGAGAATACTTTAGCACCTTTCAGTTGTTCAAACAACTCATTTATATTCGGAAGTGGATATTTGTTCTTGATTGTCTTCTTGTTCAATGGGCGGTAATCGACACACAGCCGGTCCGAACCATCCTTCTTCTTGACGAATAGAACACCACATCCCCACGGAGACGAGCTTGGTCTGATCAAACCCAAACGCTCCTGCTCATCGAGTTGCCTCTTGAGTTCCTTCAACTCTTCTGGACCCAGCTTGTACAGCCGTTTGCACACTGGCTCTGTGCCTGGCTCAAGCTCAATGACGAACTCCACTTCGCGGTGCGGAGGCATGCCTGGCAGCTCTTCAGGAAACACATCTTGATATTCGCAGACTACTGGAACTTGCTCAATGGGATTGATCTCACCCTTTTCATTCAAGGAGAACAAGCGGATTGTGTCATCGCGCGCCGCGAATATAATCACATCCTCCGAAGAGTGGGTAAGCTTCACTTCTTTAGCTTTACAATCAATTGATGCCTTGTTGATGGTTAACCAGTCCATTCCAAGGATCAAATCAATATCGGAATTGCCCAAGACAATAGGAGACGCCAGAAAGGAATAACTGCCAAACTTGACAGAAGCATCCGGAACCCTCATGTATGAACTCATGCGCATGCCCGGAGAAACCACACGGAACTGACTATCCAAATGAATTACAGGAATATCATGCTTAGCTAAGAAAGGCTTGGAGATGAAGCAATGCGAAGCACCAGAATCAAACAAGACTTTAGCAGGAAAATCATTGACTAGGAGATTACCCATGATCACATCCGATGAATTTTCTGCCTCAGCTGCATTCACCATGTTGACTCGAGCTGATCTGGGGTTGAACTTCACAAGAGCGTTGCTTGGAGGTTTGCCTGGAGGAGGAGGCGGCAGACGGAGCTGAGAAGTGCATTTGTTGGCATAGTGACCCTTCTGCCCACATTTGTGACAAATGACACCTGCTGGCTGCCGGAACTGAATCTGAGGAGGCCCTTGCTTCTGATGCTGGTATCTCTGCTGGAACCCAGGGATGGGTGGGTGGGAAGAACCACGTCCACCTGAGTGCTTCGGCTGCTGCGAGTGCCGAGGAGGAGGAGGAGAAACCCAAAATCTCTGTTGCTTCTGAACCACCTGAGTCGAGGAAGAGCTGGAATGTCTGAAGCGCTTCTTGGAGTTCTCCACCCTGAGCAAGGCTGCCTCTGCTCGGAGAGCTAAGTTGTAGAACTTGTCAAACTCCTCAGGATCGTGCAAAGCAAGTGCTAACTGCAAATCCTCCTTCAAACCACCCCTGAACTGGTAGATCTTGCTCTTCTGATCCGGGACATCCTGCAACGCGTAACGGGCCAGCTCGTGGAACTCAACATTGTACTTGTACACAGAATTGCTGCCCTGCTTCAAACGCGTGAACTTCTCACGCATCTCCTCAACAAAACTGGAAGGAATGTAGTGGGACCTGAAGTCACGACAAAACTCGTCCCAAGACATCACCCTGCCACCTCTCGAGTCCTTAAGCTGCTGCCACCAAATAGAAGCCTGCCCCTTCAACTGAAACGTTGCAAACTTGACATAGTCCTCCGGACGCACATTGCTACACTCGAAATGCTTGTTCATATCACGGATCCAATCTTCCGCATCAAATGGCTGGTCGCAAGAAGTGAACGTCTTAGGCTGGTTTGACAGGAACTGACTTAGACTGGCGAAGTGATTGCCACCCTGCTGGAAATTGCCCTGCTGATGATTGGCTCTCTCCTTGATCAACTGCAACAGCATCTGAGTGTTTGCATTAGTAGCTGCCGTCATCGCCTGCCAGGCCTCTGCAGGAGGAGGCGGCGGCGGAGGAGGAGGAGGAGGTGGAGGCAGCATATCCTCTCGTGCTGGGGTCTGACGAGTCGGTGGAGCCATCCTGAAGACGGACAGCATATTAGTCCATAGAATAATTGAAGATATTGCTGAACCAAAAGACAGGATATCTGAATAGAATTTAGCATTGCACTCGAACAACATAGCAAGAGTGCATCCTCAAAGTAACAGACGACAAAATTCCGATAAGGACCACTGCAACCAAGTGTGAGCTAGAACTGCTCGGAACAAACATATGATCGAGATTTCCCAAACCTCAATCAAGCGTCTGTAGGAAGATAGTCCTATAAGATACCACTAAATATCCCACCTAGTACAACAAAACAAAGGGTGCGGCTTGCAATTAGCCAGAACAAACTCATGAGAAAGATTTCGTCCGATATTTTCATGGACAGGATCGCACGGGCTCGATTTTACAGTAGCCATCAAGTGCAAGGCAGTGCACCCGACATACGAAGTGTCCCCGAGTCGTAGCAAGCTACAAAGACTCTTTAGCACACAACGTGTACCGCTGTAAGTCGACCGTGAACAAATGAATCCACTAGATGTCGAACCCCAACCTAACATCAAGCATTTGTTGGAAGATTGTCCTATAAGTAACTACTTGAATTCCCACCTATGAATTCCCGAAATAACTGGTCATGCAATCAGGTACACGGATACAAGGAGTATTTCACACAACTCCTAAACTAACCCGTCACGTGTATCACATCCTTCAACACATGTCACGCCCAAGATGCGACCCTATCCTCAATCTGGCACGAAGGCCTCGTCAGGGATAGAAGCGCATCTCGTCGTGTCGCAAGAATGGATATCGTTACAAGTACATGTACTGAAAAGAAGAGATTTATATTCAGAGTTGGCTTACACTCGCCACAAGCTACATCAGAGTCACACCAGTACATTACATAATCATCAAGAGTAAGAGCAGGGTCCGACTACGGACGAAAACAAACGACAAAAGAAGAACGACGTCCATCCTTGCTATCCCAGGCTGCCGGCCTGGAACCCATCCTAGATCGATGAAGAAGAAGAAGAAGAATCAACTCCAAATGAACAATAAACGCGCTCGCGTCAAGGAACCTTTGCCTGTACCTGCAACTGGTGTTGTAGTAATCTATGAGCCACAGGGGACTCAGCAATCTCATTTCCAAAGGTATCAAGACTAGCAAAGCTTAATGGGTGAGGTATGGTTAGGTGGTGAGGTTGCAGCAGCGGCTAAGCATATATTTGGTGGCTAATCTTACGATTACCAGAAATAAGAGGGGAAGTTCTACGCATAGCGGACGTGAACTACTGTTGATCAAATAAATGATCCTGAACACCTACCTACATCGGGCATAACCCCACCGTGTCCTCGATCGGAGAAGGAACTCACGAAAGAGACAGTCACGGTTACGCACACAGTTGGCAAGTTTTTAATTAAGTTAACTTCAAGTTATCTAGAACCAGTGTTAAACAAAGTTTCCACGTTGCCACGTAACCGCGGGCACGGCTTTGCGAAAGATTTAACCCTGCAGGGGTGCTCCAACTAGTCCATCATAAATTACCACAAGCCGCATAGAAATCCTCAATCACGAAGCTCGCGATCTCGTCGGATTCCCTAATGGAAAACCTCAACTCTGAGATTACCCAAAGCATCACCGGAATCCCGATGCACAAGATATCTCGTCAAAGGTAAAACTAATCCAGCAAGGCCGCCCGACGTGTCGACGATCCCGATAGGAGTCGCGTACCTCGTTCTCAGGACACGGCGGATGAGCTAGACGTCGGGATCGCTAAACCTCCGGGTGACCAGAGGGGCGCCGGACATCGCTCAGGTGGGGCCAACACTCATGAGGAGCACTGGCCCGGCGGTTGATTAAATTATCCTCGGGGTCCGGAAAATCCCTATGCAATTTTATTAGGTGTTTAGGCAAATGTAGTACCAAAGTTGGGCCTTGCCAGACCAGCTTTAATCTAAAACGAATTATCAAGGGGGTCCCCATAACAACCCCGATCGTGTTAGGAGCGCTCATTTATGGAACATAACACCGGTAGCCGAAACTAAGGGGGCAAAGGTGGAACAAAACACCAGGCTAGAAAGGCCGAGCCTTCCACCTTTTACCAAGTATATAGGTCCATTAAATTAAATAGCATTAATATATGGTGATAAGACAAGGAACCCATGTTATCACATGGAAGCATCTGCACCTGCAACTAGCAACGCTAAACAGGGTTAAGCAAGCAGTAACATAGCCAATCAGTGGTTTGCTAGGGTGAACAGGTTGAAGGTTAACATGGCATGGTTGAGAGGTTGATATTTAACATGTGGTAGGCAACGAGACATAAACGGTAGAAACGGTAAAACTAGCATGGCAATGATAGTAATGGTATCTGGGGCAATGATCATCTTTCCTGAGATCCCGCTTGGAAGAAGGACGACTCCGTGAAGCAGACGAACCGACGTAGTCGAACGGGTCCTCACATCCGACACGCTTGCGGAACTCTATCGAGACGGGGAAACCGGAAACAAGCATCAACACACGATACTCACCACGCAATGCACAACACAAATGATGCATGAGGAGCTGAAAACATGCAAGTCACGGCATGACAAATCACACAGTCAAACACTACACATTAAATGAAGTTCAATATGCACGAGTTGCATATTGACGAAACTCCACGTTAATTATTTAGTTCACTCCCGGTTATCTACACGGCAATATTAATGTTATCAAACATGCAAGAGGTGGAGCGGAAATTAAACTACCTATCTAGGCATTTTAAGTGAGGTCGGAAATGACATATAGCATCTCCGAAACGACCTCACATGTTAAATTACAATTCTGTCCAGATCTGAATTAATGCATTTAATTAGTTGTTAAACAGCAAAACAAATAGGTTCACGTGATTCGACGCGTCAAGGCAAGCAATCTACACATAGAAAACATCTCCAACGGAGCTACGGTTCAACAGATACAAGCACCGCAAGATATGATGGCATGAATGCAAAATGTGTGCAACGGCGGCTACGAGCACTTCAACACAAACAAACAGCAAGAGAAAATGAAACTACATGAGATTCTAAGCAAGTTTCAAGTAGGGCACGGTCAAAACGGAGCCACGGTTCGAAAATTACGAGCAAAACAAGAAATCACTACAATCTGCCAAGAACAGCCACATAGCACTTTCTACGCCTCACAACTTCGGCTACACAACTCCGATGAGCTCAAGCAAGGCATGGCATGAAAGAGGGCAAGAAGCACTACTACGAACAGCTAACAACAACTAGCATGGCATCATGGAGCACTAGGAAAAGAAGACACTAAAAGGGCATCTCACACGCTGTTTTAGACTTAGTGAAAATAACACTTCCTGAAAGTGCAGTTTTCAGCCTGAAGGTATATTGACGGCAGCAAAAACCTAAGCCATAGGTCTCCAAATGGCATGAAACTTAACAACATGCTAGAGAAACATAAGGGGTACAACTAACTCCATTGGACCAACCTCAAAAGAGCTACAGATCACAAGATGCAAACAAGACAAGACAACAACAAAATAATAACAGATTCCAGACTTAGAAATATTTCAGCTCCTCTAAACAGCACTATTTCTAGCAACTTGAGAGCAAGCAAATCACACCTAAACATGCATTTCTATTGTAACCAAAAATACCAGAGGCTAGACAAAACACCCAAGAACAACTTCCTAGTTGACAACCAACTCAAACGAGGCACGGATTAAATCCTACGAATTAAACAAAAAGGCATCACGGTAAAATATCGCGCGAACTAACTTTCTCAAAAGCTAAAACTAATTGCACAGAAAAATCCATGGGATTTTTCTACCCCGGGAACATATAAAATATGTGGGGCTTGCAACACAAAATATAGCCACACAATAATGCGGGAGAAATAAACTTAGACACGAAAAAATAATCTAACGGGCAATCCCTACACGCAAAAATTCACTTGACCGCACTAAAATACATGCAAAAATACTCCCTAAAACACGAGCATTTCTATCATGGCATTCGAGTGATACAACACGCGTGGAAATAACTACGGGCAACAAACCTATCGGGACAGCACGTAAAACTAGGCATTTGGCGCGTTAAACTAGCTCAAACAATTATGCAAGTTTTATAAACGGGTTCTACGCGAAAAGTTACACGAAAAGCATATAAAAATCATCGCGATCTGACACACGGATCAAAAGATACGCGTTTAAAATCTTGACCAAAATCTGGAATTTATATAATTCCGAAAAAAATCCCTAAATATCTAAACGGGCCGAACTGGTCGCTAAATTAAAAACAAAGAAAAAAATGCACGGGGGGAAGTAGCTCACCCAGGCCACTTGGGCCGGCCTGGCGTTGTGGGCTGAGGGGCGTTGGGCCGAAGGGGGCCGATGGGGCGAGGCAGGCTGAGGCGGTGGTGGGCCTCGTGGAGGCGCGCGGCCCACAACCGGAGGCGACCCAGGCGCGCATCGGGCGAGCGAGGCGTGCGGCGGCTCGGTCGTCGTCCCGGACAGGCGCGAGGCCGGCACGGCGGCGCAGGCGAAGGGGGGGGCCGGCGGCGAGGCAGGCGAGGCGATGCCGACAGGAATGGTTCCGGGCTGCCCGGATCTGGGGCGGGGCTGCACAGATCTGGTGCGGGCGGACCAAGCCGGCGGCTTCCTGGCAGGTGCAGGCGACGAGGCAGGCGGCGGCCGACGTGGATCCTGGCGGCGCGGAGGCGGGCCACTGGCGAGGGAGGCGCGGCGGCGCGGCCGAAGGGCGAGGTCCCGGCGAGCTGCCGGCAGCAACTGGCGGCGGCACGGGGAAGCTAGGGCGATGCGCACGCGAGGGCAGGAGATGCAGGTGCTCGGCGACGACATGCTCGGGGAGGCAGGGAGGATCGGCGGCGCTCCGGCGGGCCTCTCTCGGGCTCGCGGCCCCGGCGGCTGGCAGGGGGAGAGAGAGACCAGGTGGCGGCGGCCGGGTTGGATGGCGCGATTTTCGAGGCAGAGGCTAGGGTTAGCCATATTAGGCAGGTTAGGGCGTCTATTTATAGGATGGGGCTAGGTTAGGGGGTATTTGGGGGGTTTTCGACCCTCCGGTCGCATTCATGCGGTCCGATCGGAGAGGCGGGTTAGGGTTAGGTGTGTGGAGTGGCGTTGGCTAAGATGAGAGGGAAGTGGTGCGGCGCGGCATCGACTTTTAAAACAACAACAAACGTCCGACGAACAACCGAAGACGGTGCCGCTACGGTCGACCGTTCGGGTACCAGACGGTCTCCGATCGTGACGAAATTCGACAGGCGGTCTAGCGATAACCAATTGCGACCGCGTGCCAAGTTTCACCTCGAACAGAGAAAGTTTTAAACACACTTTAAAAACAGGGTTTCGACGGTGCCGCGGGCGCGTGCGAGTGCGGTCGGGCTCGGAACGGACAACGACGGATACCGGCAACTACTAACGGATGCAAGTTTTGAAAACGGGCGGCAACGGAGACGCCGATGCAATGCAGATGATGCGCATGATGCGATGATGATGCGGCAACTGAAAATACCCACACGACGAAAACGGAAAGTAAAGGGGAAGCTTCTGGAACGTCGGCACCGGGCTGTCACAACACACAACCAGCATCTCGGACCTTCATCTACAACAGATCCTCGTGATCACAACGATACAAAGTGTGGTAATACCCCCGAACAATCTACACCAGTACTGGGGACATCGGGGTTATCTCACCACTACCCGTATTGAAGCAATAACGAACACGCTCCGTTCTTAGTGATCAGAAATCTGAATGATGGCGATGTGCGCAAGAATCCCTGGAGCTCAACTCCCCTGATACTTAGAGCAGATAGGAGGCACCAGGACATGATTCCGTCACATCGAAATCATATAGATTTCACAAATACCCGCGTGATCCTAAAAAAATTTTGAGCGAGAAAAGGAGTAGAGTTAAAGACATCTTAAGACGGAAACCTCACCAGAGCATAGAAGAGGAGAAAAAAGAATCCTACTCTTCGATATAACTACGACTCAAAACATTTTCTAGACTCGACTCGGCCAAATACGATCACACAAAGGCTCCTATGGTCGTAAGGCTCTGATTACCAACTTGTAACGACCAAGATGCGGTCCTTTCCGATCTGGGGGTCGAGGCCCCCGAATAGGAAAGAAGCGCATCTAAGCGTTTCGCAAGAAAGTAACATAGCACAAATAATAATAAAAGTAGACAATTCGGGGTTCAATTGTCTTCTTATTAATAACTCAGAGTACAACACGGATACAATCAAGGTAGTTCCGCTACGGACTACAAAACATGGAAAAAGCTATGCTACCCTGCTACAGGCCCACGATCACGACCACGCCTCAGTCCTCTGGATAGTTCACGTAGAGGCGGTCTGTCTCCTCGTCGTACTACCACGCCAACTCGGTGACGTCGGGATCATCTGTCTCTGGGGTACCTGTACCTGCTGGGAGTTCCGGAGGAATCCGTGAGCCACGGGGACCCAACAATCTAAGACCTTGGTGCCAGAACTAGTCATGTTATTAGGTAGGGTAAGGAGGAAGTGTATGAGGCTGCAGCAACTTATGCTTGATTAAGTGGCTAACTTATGCAAAGTAGAAGTAAAGGTGGTCTACACTAGCGATCGGATTTACTTGATCAGTAAGTGATCCTGAACACCTACCTACGGCATTCATAACCCCACCGTGTTCCTGATCGAAGAGAGATCTTTGAAGGGACAATCACGGTTACGCACACAGTTGGTAGTTTTTATTTGTTTATGTTTAAGTTCTCTAATACCGGATGTTAACAAAATATTCCAAGTTGCCACATTACCGCGGGCACGGCTTTCCGAAAGATTAAACCCTGCAGGGGTGCTCCAACTAGTCCATCACAAACGAACACAGGCCGCAAAGGCATCCTCTATCACGAATCTCGTGATCTCGTCGGATTCCTTAGAGGAAAACCTCAACTCTGGGGGAACCCAAAGCTTCACTTGGATTCCTATACGCAAGATATACCGCTAAGGTAAGACAAGACTAGCCGGACCTCCCGACGTGTCGACGACCCTGATAAGAACCGTGTATCTCAGTCTCAGGACACGTCGGATGAGCGATGGTTTCCACGCCAAAACACCGAGTTGCCCCGGGGAGCGTAATAAGCTACTTTGGTATGGACCAACACTCATGAGGAGCACTGGCCCGGGTTGTTGATTAAAGTCCTCGGGGTAGCTACTCCTTATGCAGATTATTATTAAGTTGTTAGCAAATTAACACCAATGTTGGGTCCTGCCGGACAAGCCTTAGCACTACGCGATTTATCGAAAGGGTCCCCATAACAACCCCGAACGTGTTAGGAGCGATCATTATGGAATCAAACACCGGTAACTGGTAACTAAGGCGGCAATAACGGAACAAAGCACCCGGCAAAAGGCTAGGCCTCCCGTAATTTACCAAGTATATAGGTGCATTAATTAAATAACAGAATTTAAGATAATGATATCAAAGCTCATGTTATCACATGAGTCAAAGCACATGCATCTAGCAACGCTAACATTAGTAGCTGAGCAAGCCTACTTAGCCATGCAAGTTTGCTAGGAAGGAGAACGGTGTTGGGCTCATGGCATTTGAATAGGCAATTTCATTTCAGTGGTAGGCAGCGAGCAATAAGACATGGAAACGAAAACTAGCATAACAAGTCTAGAGATGGAATCAAGGTGATATCATCTTGCGTGTGATATCCTCAGCTTGGAATGGTTCTGGATCGTCCTGCACGTACTCTCCTGACTCCACGTATTCGTTCTCCGATCCAGGTGCTACCCAACATAAGAATAACAGCCAATGAACAGCAGCAGCACAAGATGCAACAATCACATGATGCATGAGATGAAAATTGAGCATGCTCCACTATTTCTATCACTAGCACAAGCAAAATAAACTACTGCAAGTTTCTGGACAGAACTATACACTAAGCTATTTTGACATGCATGAGGATGACATGAATATATGCGGCTCATGAAAACGGTGCAAAACCATATAAAGAACATTGCCAACGGAGCTACGGATCAACGGGAATCAACGAAACAAGATATGAAGCTCTACGTGGAAGAATCAACACCACACTCACAAGTGGCACAAATCTGGTATTCCCAGGTTGCCAAGATCTATAACAACCCAACATGAATGGATTGGAGCAAGGTAGAACACCACAACATCAATTAAGCACACACTTTGATCAAAAAGACAAAACTACATAATCTGCCATAATCTAAATCTTAGCTATTTGGGAGCTACATGCAACATAGCTACATGCCTCCAAACATGACAAATAGTATATGTGGATGTTGTCCACCAAGAACACTACAAGAACCAGCAGGAATCACAGCAAAAGGAATTAAACACTAGAAGATACAAGGCCACAAACTTTCCCAAAAGCATCAGATCTCAGGGACTTTGTGAAAATTCCTTCACCTGAGTTTCTGTCTCTGTTCTGAAGCTTTTTGACAGCAATCAAAACACAACCTACTGGACTGCAAATGATTTGAAATTTGGCAGGGAGCTTCACAAACATACCAGGTTCAAAATCCTAGCACTGAACTAAGGCTAGTTCTCAACAGAATGACCAGCACATCCTCATCTATAAGAGAAGAAAATGTTTCCAGCATCCCAGACTTGGTGAAATTTCAGAGTTCACTAATCTGGAATTTTTCAGCCACATGCCCACTTTGTCTAGGCATAGTTTGCACACACATTACACCAAGTGATAATTGACACCACTATAGTGTAGAGCAAAACCCCTACTTCTATCACACAAAAAACTCATGCCTTTGGGCTCCACCTATTCCATGGAATCAAAGATCAAACTTGCAATAAATCTGAATATGCAACTCCATAAAGTACCCTTCTAAGACAACAACTACAAAGGTGGAGTTCATGTGCACAATGACAAAGTGACATGGGGGTTTGAACCCCATGTTTGTGTCATGCACATCAACAACACCAATACTTATCACAAGCCAACCCCACACTCAACATGCTCTCTCTCATATTAAACATGAGGAGGTGCACAACTTGCAAAGGTGGGAAGGTCCACACACACACATATGTCAAGCATAACATATAGCAAGTCCTACCCAATCTAGTTAGAACATACAATAGCTACACTCCCATCATGATTCCAACACCTACACCCCCAAGCTTGCTCATGTGCACATCAAGGCACATCATGCCTTGACATGTGTGAGGCTCAGACACACATCAAACACTCTAGCACCACATGGTGCAAGAATCCAACTCCAAGCACAAGGGAAACACACTCACATGCACAAAACTGCTACCACCAAAGCTTAAACTCAAGGGCTTGTGCAATTGCACAAGCATGTGTGTAGGGTTACACACACACTTGCACACACACTCACCCTCAAGCACAAACTCACACACATAGATCTACACATCTATCCTAACACCATGAACCCTACATACATGCTCTCTCTTACTCCTCCATCAAATAACAGGGAAGTAAAAATATATAAGGGCATATGTTCCCCATTGATCTAGGCATGGAGTAGCAAACAAAGCAAGGGAAAACAAAAAAAACAAAAAAAAGGGAAAAAGAATTGGGGTCTCTGTGGGATTCGAACCCCAGAGCCCCTGGTGCAACACACCACACCCATCCAGTGCGCTGCTGCTACTGTTGTTGACAAAGGAGATGGAACAAGCAGGGTAAGGCTTCCCTACAGATCACTAAACCGAAAACAAATCAACCCAAAAAGAAGGTGCCGAGGGGGGGACTCGAACCCACGCCCTCCTACAGGAAACAGGTAACAGACAGCACTGCAACTACCACCACGCTACAGTTCGACGACTGGCACAATCGTGCTGTGAAAATAGAAGAAGGCCTCTGCTGCTACGAGGTGTCCCGCCGGCGACCGAACCAGAGGGAGCTGGCGGCGCCTCTCATGACCATCTACGGCAAGGAGAACCCTCGGCGGGGGACACGGGGACTCAGGGGTTCCATTTTTGATCTAAGCACGGGAAAAGGTGCCTGCTTGCACCACGTAACTGCATCGGAGCTGCTGTTGCTGTAACGTCGTCGTGGTCTACCGTCTACTCCGGCAGGGCGTCGGTCACTCCTCTCCTACGCATGCTACGCCGAGAGGGGGAGCGAAAGAAAGGCACTGCAACTCACCTACGGGAACGAACGGAGAGGAAGGAGGGGGAGCGAGCCGATGCAGAGGAGGAGGCCGGCCGGGGAAGACGCGGACGACGAGGACGTCGAGGATGCCGAGGACGTCGACGGGTGGCTGCGGGAACGTGACCTCCTCGGCCACCGCGTCCTCCTGGCACTGCTGACGGGGCGAGAAGACGTCTCCTGCTGCCGCTTCGAGCTCAACGAGCTCCTCTCATGGCGGCCTGCGGGTTCCTGTCTTGGCGGCGCGAGGGACGAGGGGAGGGAAAAATGGCGCCCTAGGGTTGTGGGGAGGAGGCTGGTCGCTTAAATAACCTCGGGAGGCACGCTCGGAGCCACCAGATCGAGGGGAAGGGAGATCAGTGGTGGAGCGCTGATCGTACGAGCGTGACGTCACCAGGAGGAAGACGAGGGACGTCGAGTGGGCTGCGCTGCGCGAGGGGGAGAGGAGACACTGGGCCTCTCTGAGTGGGAGGGAGCCCACCAGAGAAGAAAAATAGAGAACAACCTTGGAGATTTATTTCTAATTAGGTAAAAAAATAGAGAAAGAAAAGAAACCCACAGGACTACTGCTGATTATAAAATCAAAACAAAAATGCCCATGGGCCTAAAAATACCTAAGCTTTTAAAATAAAATGCAAAAGGAATTTTATGGGGAATTTAAATAAATACAAAACTACAAGTAATTATACTGTTTTGTGATTTATATTCACCCTCAAGACCAAAAATAAAACTCCACATCATCACATCATCATCCCCACAATAACCTCTAAACACAAGACATTTTAAAACAGCTCTTGTGAAGATGGAATTTTGAACATGAGATAATAGGAGAGGAAAAGGGTTTGAAATTGCAATGAGCTTTGAAAATCCCAAGCAACCACTCCTACACCCCACACACCATCATCACATGACATCAACACATGAAATCACAAGGTAGCTAACCACAAGATCACCACCTACATTTATTACTAACATCACAAGAAATCATTGTGCAACAACACAAGATAAGGGCATGCAATGATATGCTATGCATGCATGCATGAGAAGGAAATAGTAAGGAACACACATGAAATCATGGTATCAACTTTAACATCATAATCTCTGACAAGGTGGTCCCACATGAAGTAGGTCCAAAAAGGGTAGGTTCTACACTTGGGGCATTACATATGTAGGGACGGACATTCTTTCAATCAAACACATTACACAGTTCTAAAAAAGTCCACCTTCGTGGCTTCGTATTTCGAGGAACACAAGAATTTTGTATGCTCTGAGTTCCGAGGGAAGGCTATCTCCTGGATTGAAGAAAACACATGGATACTTTCGGCAGTTGGTTGCGGGCACGTCTCATGAATGACAACATTGTTGGAGATCAACTCTACTTGTTGGCCGCGTCATCTTCTTCGACTATATTACATTTCCAAGGGTACGAGATAAACGGAAATACATTTTACACGACCGCCCAAGATAAAAAGAGCACCAACCAAAATAGTGGTGTCCGCTATGATGCGACAGACGAGAATGGGAAAAACGACACATACTATGGTTACATAGAGGAGATATGGGAACTTGAATATGGACCTACTTTTAAGGTCCCTTTGTTTCGGTGTAGTTGGGTGAACATGAATGGAGAAGGGGTAAAGGTAGACCACTTGTACGGAATGACAACAGTTGATCTCAAGAATCTTGGTAACAAAGACGAGTCATTCGTGCTAGCCAATGATGCGTCTCAGGTTTTCTACGTGAAAGACATGTCCTCTAGAACGGAAAAAATAAGCAAATGAATACATCGGACGATGAGCCAAAGCATCACATAGTTCTTTCAGGGAAAAGAAACATCGTGGGGATCGAGGACAAGACAGACATGTCAGCAGATTATAATAAGTTTGATGAAATTCCGCCCTTCATAGTGAGAATTGACCCAAGCATCCCGTTAAATAATGAAGATGCTCCATGGTTACGTCCAAAGCAATCATAGGCAAGGGATCGAAATATAAATATATGTAATGTATTAAACTTTATGTGATGTGTACTAATGTATTAAACTTCGAAAGAGATTGTCCGTTTTGTACACGAAGTGCATCCAGTTTTTGTCGTAACCCTCTCAACTTTTTAGCACAGGCTATGTGGGTGAAATGATGATACCATACCAACTTTCAATATTTTCAGAGTTCATTTGTAGTGCTTTTCAATTTAAGGGTCAATTAGCTCAAAAAGATAAGTAAATGCACGAAAAATACCAAATGATGTGAGAAATTGTTGAAATTTTGTGATGTGCCTTTGAATGGTGCATTTTGAACACACAAAAAGTATGGAGTTCAAATAAGTTCAAAAAAATGAAATGCCTTTGTAAGAGATGAGTTCTCGTTCGAAACCGTGATACTTCGAGAGAGATTGTCCGTTTTGTACATGAAGTGCATCCAAGTTTTTGTCGTAACCCTCTCAACTTTTTAGCACATTCTATGTGGGTGAAATGATGATACCATGCCAACTTTCAACATTTTCAGAGTTCATTTGTAGCACTTTTTAATTTCAGGGTCAATTAGCTCAAAAACAAATAAGTAAATGCACGAAAAATACCAAACGAAGTCAGAATTTGTTGAAAATTTGTGATGTGCCTTTGAATGGTGCATTTTGAATACACAAAAAGTATGGAGTTCAAATGAGTTAAAAAAATGAAATCCCTTTGTAACAGATGAGTTCTCGTTCGAAATCGTGATACTTCGAAAAAGATTGTCCGTTTTGTACACGAAGTGCATCCAGTTTTTGTCGTAACCCTCTCAACTTTTTAGCACATGCTATGTGGGTGAAATGATGATACCATGACAACTTTCAACATTTTTAAAGTTCATTTGTAGTGCTTTTCAATTTCAGGGTCAATTGGCTAAAAAAATAATTAAATGCGCGAAAAAGATCAAATGAAGTCAGTAATTGTTGAAAATTTGTGATGACAACTAAAAAGAATCAACTAAAACATTAACTAAAAAGAATGTACTAAAATTATCAAAGTGTTTTATTTGTTAAAAAGAATCAAGTAAAACATTAACTAAAAAGAAACAAAAAAAATATCAACTCAAAAGAATCTTCATAAAGTTTTTTTATAAAACCTTAAAATAGAAAACTACAATAAAAGAGAAAAAAATCTTTAATAGCAAAGAATTAAAATATAAACTGGGACTAAAAATTATTAAAGTAAAAAATGCCGCCTATTGGGCCATCACGGCGTGCGTACGACTAGAAACCCTACCCGACATGTGGGCCAGGATGGAGGCCCGCGGGCCCAATAGGCCCAATACGCAATGAGAGGAGGGTTAGGCCCATAGGCGTGCAATAGAGAGAAGCTCAAATGAGCTGGCGCGGCAGGTGGGACTAAAGATTGCCCTGCGCCCGTCGGAGCCAGCCGAGATCTTTAGTCCCGGGTCGGGGCTCGAACCGGGACCAAAGACCCCCTTTAGTGCGGGGTGGAACCATGAACCGGGACTAAAGGCCCGTGCTTCCCGCCTTTTGGGCTGCCAAAAAATGGTCTTTAGTCCCGGGTCGTGGCTCCACCCCGGACTAAAGGGTGTCTTTAGTCCCGTATCGAGCCCGGAACCGGGACTAAAGATCCTACTTTATATACAGCCCCGATGAAAATCCAAATCCAAGCGCCCTTTTCGTTCTCTTCTTCCTCTCGCTCGCCTACAAGATCGGACGAACTGCTCGACGCCGCCAGGCTGCGCGACATCGCCCTGCCGTCCTCCTCGCCGGCGCCGGACCTCCTCGCGCGCCCTCCTCCACGTTGTCGACGCCCTGCCGTCCTGCTCACCGGCGCCGGACCTCCTCACGCGCCCTCCTCGCCGTCGCCGGTGCCGTGCTCCTCCCCGCCTCTGTCGTCCTCCTCGATCCAACATCCCCTGCCGCCGGTGAGCCTCTCTCCTCTCCTCTCGATCGATCCTCGACATGCTTATGCTTAATTGTTTTGTATATAGATGCTCAGTGTTTCGTAGATTATTGTTTAATTTTGCTATTGTATATGCTTAAGTGTTATTTGTAGAATATTTGGTGAATTTAGGATTAGGTAGGTTAGTGTTAAATAGGTTATTTGTGTTATTTCTAGGTCACAGTTAGTGTTAATTAATAGGTTATTGTTAGTTTAGGGTTAAGTACGCATGTTTTCTTAATGTTAAGTAAGTTAGTTTAGGGCCTTTTAGTTTAGGTCACAGTTAGTGTTTAAACATATATAAATCTACAGTCTACAAATATCACTTAAGCATATAAATGCTTAAGTGATATTTGTAGTGATTTAAGTGATATTTGAAGATTGTAGACTATTTCTAGATTGTAGATTGTACATTTTTAAGTGAATTTTCTTTTAGGTGTAGGTTAAGCTAGAGGAAATTGTTGGGGAACGTCGCATGGGAAACAAAAATTTTCCTACGCGCACGAAGACCTATCATGGTGATGTCCATCTACGAGAGGAGATTTGGATCTATGTACCCTTGTAGATCGCACAGCAGGAAGCATTAAGAAACACAGTTGATGTAGTGGAACGTCCTCACGTCCCTAGATCCGCCCCGCGAACCGTCCCGCAATCCGCCCACGATCTGCTCTGATCTAGTGCCGAACGGACGGCACCTCCGTGTTCAGCACACGTACAACTCGACGATGATCTCGGCCTTTTGATCCAGCAAGCAAGATGGAGAAGTAGATGATTTCTCGAGCAGCGTGACGGTGCTCCGGTGGTGGTGAAGGATCTACTCCTGCAGGGCTCCGCCCGAGCTCCGCAGAAATACGATCTAGAGGTAAAAATATGGTGTCTAGATCTGAGTTGCACGTGGGAAAGTTGTCTCAAATCAACCATAAATCACCAGTATATATAGGAGGGAGGGGGAGGGACTTTCCTTGAGGGACAAACCCCCAAGGTACGCCGGCCAAGAGGAGGACTAGGACTCCTACTCCAATCCTACTCAAAATAGGATTGGAAAGTGCAGTCCTTCTCTTCCTTCCCACCTTTTTTTTGTTTCTTTGGTTTTCTTTATGAAAGTGCGTTATATCGACTAGAGGGGGGTGAATAGGAGATTTTTAGAATTTCATCACTGAGGAAATTCCTTTTGAGGAAATTCCTCACTGATGACTAACTTACAGCGGAAACAGTAAAGGATCAGACATGCAAACGTACACAACAACAGTATTTCAGAGTGAAGAATGTGAAAACAGATTGCACAGTAAGCAGGCACGCGGAATACAGATGATGATTAACTATCGTGAATAATTTGGGGTTGAGGAAATTCAGAGAAAGTCTTCAGCAAATTCTTCAAACAGTCACGGTGAAAGTCATCAATAGACAATACAAGAAAAGTAAAGAGTTGAGGAATTAGAACCCGTTTCTCAGTGAAGACTGTTGTTGATGACCTAGTTCCAACTGCTGCGACAGTTGTACATCTGGTTTGGAGCGGCTTGGTATTGAAACCAAAAGACACCCAGTCCCGGGACACACAGTCCCTACCGTATTCTCCTTGAGCTAAGGACACACACTCCTCACCCAACACTCGTGGTAAGTCTTCAGGGCAGACTTCCAAACCCTCACAAACTAGGTCACCCGGCGATCCACAATTGACTGCTGGAAAGCTCTAGACCATGACGCCTAACCGTCTGGAGGATGCACAGTCCTCAAAGGTAAAAGGCTTCAGTCCCACACAGGAACAACTTCATCAGTGATGCTCAATCACTAGGTTTGGTTTGTGGTTTCGGTGTATGGGGTATTTCCTCACTGATGAATTACTTTCGAAAGCTCTGAGGAATTGGGTTGCTCTTATGACAAGTGTCATTTTATAACGGAGCAGCCAACCAGCTAGTGGTTGTGGGGGTGGCTATTTATAGCCTGGGAGCATCCCGACATGATTTGACACTAATGCCCTTAAATAATATGACCGTTGGAGTGGATAAGACCAGTGACTTGGCGTGGTTATCGAAACGGTCGGGTCCCTCAAATGTGAGAATCCTCATGTCACTCATATTCCTCACTTGTGGCTTTTGGTAGGATTAGGCTTGTGTTGAGCATCATGAGTAAATCCATTCCATAGTGTTACTTTGACCCCCTTTAACAGTACGGTGTTCCTATTCATCAAATGCGAAGAAAGTAAAACAGAAAACGTAAATCTTCACGCTTCAATTTCTTCAGAATGATTTTCTTCAGGAACCACCGGTCTTCTCAATATCAGTATCTTCATGAGGAATATCAATTTCATCGCAGATTCCTCGCGATTCATTTCTTCCGCTTCAGACCAATTTCTTCAACTGAAGATATACATTTGTAGGGGTCGATATTCTTAAAATATCTCAAACTCCTCAATGACTTATAGATCATGTGTATACTCATAAACACATTAGATAATTAACCTATAAGTCTTCAAACCACCAAAATCACTAAGGGGCATTAGATGCACTTACAATCTCCCCCTTTTTGGTGGTTGATGACAATTAGGTTAAGTCTTCAACAGGGATCAAAAATATGAAGTGTAAATACTCATTTGAGGAATTTGAAAACAAGATTCAGAGAGACTCCCCCTGAAGATGTGCATACCTTGAGGATTTTTCTTTTATAGTAGATGCACATTGATGATTTATATCATGGAGATCTCCCCCCGAGTCTTGTAAATTATGCATACATATAACATATCATATGAAGAAAATGAAGATGCATGATGGCAAATGGTATCTGACGAATTCCAGCATGCGTGCATTAAAACTTGAGGAATAAGCATGCGAAGAAAAACGTTCAAAAGCGTCAGAGTACCATCGGGCTTAAGTTACAACTCATTACATAAAAACTTCAGAAGAGCCAAGAGTTTGTAACTTAAATATAGTTCCTAAGCCCCAAAAATATCCCGCTTGAAGACTAACTCTTGAGTTTCTCCCCCTTTGTCATCAAGTGACAAAAAGGGACAAACTGAGGACTAACGCCCGTGAAGACTTCATTTCTTGGCGGTTGATGAAGAGTCGTGATGCTTCTTGGGGGTAGTCTTCTTCCTTGGGCCGGTTGCTGTGTCGAGTTGTTCCTCATCAGATTCAGCAGTGCGGAATGAAGAAAAGGAGCTGTCTTCAAGGTCTGGCACTGGAATGGGCCTGAACTTTCTCTTGGGAGGCCACGACCAGTCAAAGTCCTGCTCAAAGTTCATTTCTTCAAGCTCAGTCTGGGTCTTCAGATGTGCAAGTGTAGCCCAGGTGCGATCGAAAACCTCATGCAGATAGTGATGATTAAGCTTCACAATGTTCTGAGTTTCAGTGAGGGTTTTCACAATGGCACCAAACTGGCGTTTGACCCATTTGTGGTTGTGATCCACCTTCTGGTGAAGACTGAGGAGGAGCTCTCTGGTGTTCAGCACGCGAGGAGGAACAGGGCTTGCTAGACGAGTCTCAGTATCGTCCCATGAAGAATATGCTTCTGGCTCTTTGAACTGGCCATCAAGGGGCCTGCTGCCTTCTTCAATCACAGATTTTCCTTTTCCTTCGATGGGCTCGAAAGTCTTCCCGTTGACCTGGATAGGAGGCATATAACCCATGTGGTTTTGGAAATCAGCATGGAAGTTGATGCCTGTCCTTGTCCTGATGAATCTCATGATCCACGAGGCATAAATCTTGTGATCATAGGGGCACATTGCATTGTCGGCCAAAGTCCTCAAGAAGAAATCATGGATATTGATAGGAATACCGTGAATGATGTTGAACAGGATATTCTTCATGAGGCCTACAACATATTCTTCATCGTCATGGCCTTTGATTGGCGTGAGCACACTGCAGAAGATTCTGTAGGCAGACCGGGGTGTGTACTTGAGCTCATGGACGAGGAATGTGGTTCTTGAGGGTTTTCCTGCAGCCAAAGGCTTCATGAGGACTTCCATCATTCCATTTGGCAGCTCACGCTCACCATAAAGCTTCACTGCCCCATCTGAGGGAATTGGTATGGGCAGTTCTCTCAGGAGTTCAGAAGCAGGAGCTTTGTAGTGAGTATTTTGGGACATCCAGTCAAACACCCAAGTGTTGATGTCATCAGCGTTTCCAGATATGTGCAGAGTGGCATAGAACTGAAGAATAAGCTCACTATTCCAGTCTGATATGTCTGAGCACATAGGGAGCAAACCTGCATCGTGTAGTACATTGAGGACTGGTTCCAGGCAGGGTATTGCTTCAAGCTCAACATGAGGAATATGCCTGTGCTGGAATATCTTGTTTCGTCCACAGAGCACAGAGGCATAGTAGTTCATCTGAGTCATTGTACAAAACTTCAGATGCCTCATTTGAGGCTTGTCATAAGGGTTCTCGCCGATGAAATACATGCGTCTTCAAAGAAATCTTCTTTCTAAAACTTTGGACACTTGGAGAATGGTTGGCGCTGAACTGGCTTGAGATTTTGCTCAGGAATGGGGGAGGAGACAACCATGGCAGTCTCTGGGTTGAGCACAATGAATTCATTGTCTTGGGTGGGTACATTTTCTTTAGCATTTTCCTCAAGTTGAGGAATTTCATCAGCTGGTACTTCTTGCTGGGGAGATGATGCTTGCTTTGGCTGAGCCTCAGGCTGAGGAATTTCCACTTCTTTCTCATTTGGAGGAGTTGAGTCAGCCTGTTCCTCATCTTGAGGAGTCTTCTCAGAATGTACAGTTTCATTAGTCTGAGGATGTTCAGCTTGTTTTTCCTCAGCTAGCTTTGTGACAGAAGCAGTTTCATCAGCTGATGCAGCTCATGCTTGAGCAGTCTCTGTCTGAGGAATAGGGGGTTGAGGACTGTCGTCAATCTGAATTTCCTCATCAGTGTGTTCCTCAGAGGCGACATCCTTCATTTCCTCATCTGCCCTTGTAGCTGGGTCATCAATGATGGCCATCTCATAGGAAGGGGCGACATTGAGAGGTACTCGGTCCAAAGGAGCATTTTCTTCAGTTTCTTTGAGGCGCTTTGCCTCTGTCTTTTCTACTGCTGAGGAGGCTTTTCTCTTCTTGGTTTCCTTTTCAGCAGCCCTTGTTTTCTTCGCGTCTGATGCAGACGGAATTATCTTCTTCACCTTTGAAGCTTTTGGTGAAGGAGTTCTTTCTTCAGATTCTTCAGCTGGTAGTGAGGAACCAGCTGGAACAGAGTCATCAGCCTGCTTTGATGAAGCAGCTGGATCAGGAGCAGTCTCATCAGTGGTTGCAATTTCATCAGTTGCAGTTTCCGTGATGATTTCTTCAATGGCCGGTTCATCAACACGGCACTCTTGGTGTTCTTCCTCAGTTTGAGGAGTTTCCTCCTTATCAGGAGATGCATCTTCTAGCTGCTCAACCAAGGGCTGAGGAGTTGGTGTTGGGGGTGCGGTTCTTTTGTTGTAGTCATCAACGACACTAGTGGCTAGCTTGATGAAATTGCTCTTGATGCTTTTGCGATCTGACAGCTTGGCGTACTTGTCAGTCGGTACTTGCAGCTCTGTCTGGGTTGACACCAGTGCATCAGGAGTAAGTTTGAAGAGATTCTGCCTGAGGAATTTCTCCTTTTTGGCCTTTGCAATCTTTGCCTGCCTGGCCTGCTGTTCTTTCCACTTGGCTTCATTTATGAAGGTGGCCATCATGTGGCTGATGCCAGGAGGAAGTTTCAAATCATCAATGGGAGTGTTTGGGTCCTCATACCAGATATTGATGTAGTCAAGGAGGACCTTGGGGTCCATGGCCAGAGGAATAGCACTGCCTGATGCTTGTGCTACCCTTTCTTGCTTGTTTCTGATGATGGCTTGCAGAGTTTCATCATCATATTCATCACTTCCCTCTGATGCAGATGGGACTGCGATGATTTTGCTCGGGCTGGGCGGAGGTGCAGGTTCAGCAGTTGTCAAAGTCTTCACAAGTGGTGTTGAAGACTTAGTCTCCGAGCTAGTTGCAGCTGGGAGTGAGGAGCTGGAGCTGGCGGTCGTAGGTTTCACGACATGCTTCTGTACTGGTTTTTCTTAAGGTTTTGGAGGTGGAGCTGAGGATTTTTGTGCTGAGGAGATTGGTGCAGAGGGTTTTGGTGCTGATGGTTTTGGTGTTGAAGGTTTTGGTAGTGAGGGTTTTGTGACAGAAGTCTGAGCAGACTTCTCTTGAGGCTTTGGAGCCTTTGGTTTTGATGGCACAGACTGCATTTGAGGAATCTCTGAGCCTGAGGTTTCTGCAGCTGAGGAATGAGCAGCACCGGAGGCAGCAGCTGAGGATTCATTGAATTTCCTCACTGCAGCTTCTGCTTGCTTCTTGAGCTTGGCCAGATGCGTTTCCTTTTCATCTGGATAGTCATCAATGGTCTTGAGACTTGAGGGATGTGCTACTTGATGATCCTCAAGTGGGGCCCTTCTGCCAGGAGGCTTCAAAGCGAATTTCTTCGCATATTTGGGAGTCACAAACCTGTACTCCTTCCATTCCTTCGTCCATCGGCGTTCAATCTTCTGCAGCCTTATCTTTCTCTTGGCCATTGTCTCATGTTCATCAGGCATACAATAGTCCAAGTATATGTCCTTAGGGATATCAGCAGCTGTGTTCTGCTCCAGTTTATTTCCTCCCTTCTGTTCTCTCTCTTCCTCCATTTTCTTCAGTTCAGGACTTTGCTGATGATTTTGAACTCTTGAGGATTCTGAAGAGCCTTGAAGAGTTTCTTCCAGAAACGCTGCAAATGAGTTAATGTGATGAGAACCGAGAGATTCATCAGCTGACATGTGTGTACCTGTGAACAGAGTATAGTTGCGAGGAATTTGGAGAGGTCATATGCGTTCTCAGATTTGAAGAAAATGAAAAAGTTTGACAGTTTGAGGAATATAACCAGTGGTTGAGGAATTTGCCTAAGCATACTGTTCTTGGGTTCCAGAGTTGTACAGATCCGAAAATTCGCACAATTGAGGAATCTCGTGATAATCTTAGATGCTTTGTATAGTTCATCAATGATTGCGGTGATAGGTAGTGTTTGAGGAATCAAGTGTGCATCGTATCTTGAGGAGAAACAGATTTCACATAGTGGATGTAAAATTTTAGATCTAACTTGCTGTAAAAATGGGATATATTTACCCTGGAAGGTGCGCACGAAGAACACAGAAAGTTGTGTGTGGAGAGGCTCTTCGTTCGAGTGTCCAATGCACCCTAACTTGGCGACAGAGGACATCTACGGCGGCGGCGGACGAAGATGATCCGACTCCGGCGTGATTCTGGCGACGAAAAGGTCGAGGCAGTGAAGCTCTTCCTCTCCGGCGACAAGACTACCAGCGGTGGCACTAGGGTTCGGTGGAGTGTGCTGTGGCAGGAGAGCGATGAGGCGAAGAAGAGGATACCGAGGGGGAGAAGGACATATTTATAGCCCAAAAGTTACTGTTTGGCGCGAAAGTTTCGGACCAAATAGCCCCTGCCTCTACGTCTCCGCAGGACACGTGTAGCTCCCGTACGATGCGGTGGAGATAGTGGAGATCGTGGTTATCCGATCGTGGGAAGTGGGGGTTCAGTTACTATACCTTTAAAGAAAACAATTTTTGAAGATTTGAGGATTTTCGTTACAAAATCATCAGCTGACAAGGATGCAATGAGGATTTTGAACTAAGTTTCAAGTAGAACGCATACGAAGAATTGAATAGACTGGATAAGTATAGCACAGAGGGAAAGTAGGGTCCGATCACATTCACTTAGCAGAAACATCAATTTGAAGAAATAGCAATAAGTGAATGCTGTTGAGGACTAGAAATCACAGTCTACCTAGGCAAATGAAAGTCATCAAGTGTTTTTGAAGATTTTGTAATAGATCATCACAATGAAGAACAGCTGTTTTGAAGAAAAATTCATTGTGAGGAAATTGATCATTTGAAGAAAATCAACTTGAGGAATTTCACATTGGGCGGTGGCGTTACCCACCATATAAGAATGTTGATTACAAACGCCGCGTACTATTGTCGTAGAGCCCTGAGAATCAATTTCTTCGTTAATTTCTTCACATTCAGAGTGACTTTCTTCATCAGTTGAAGAAAATCGTTTCATCATGTGTTGCACATCTAAGTCATCAACTTTGCATAAGTGTTAGGATGTGTGCATGTTTTTACAAAACATTTGAAGACTCTAAGATATTTAGCTCACACCACAACTTGCAAAACCTTTTCTCATCCAAGGGCTTAGTGAAGATATCTGCCAGTTGATCATCAGTCTTCACATGGTCGATGAGGATATTGCCCTTGAGGACATGGTCCTGAAGAAAATGATGACGAATGTGGATGTGCATGGTCTTTGAGTGCTGTACTGGGTTGTATGCAATCTTGATAGCACTCTCATTGTCACAGTAGAGAGGCACATTCTTCATGTTGATGCCGTAGTCCTTGAGGGTTTTCTTCATCCACAGCAATTGAGCACAGCAAGAACCAGCAGCAACGTACTCAGCTTCGGCAATGGAGAGTGATACGCAGTTCTGCTTCTTTGAGGACAAGCAAACTAGTGATCTTCCGAGGAAATGGCATGTGCCAGAAGTTGACTTGCGATCCACACGGTCACCAGCATAGTCTGAATTAGAATACCCTACCAGATGAAGATTGGAGCCCTTGGGATGCCATAAACCTAGTGTTGGTGTGTGAGCTAAGTATCGAAGAATATGTTTCACAGCCTTATGGTGTGATTCCTTCGGTTTTGCTTGAAAACGTGCACACATGCAAGCACTAAGCATTATATTTGGCCTAGATGCACATAAATACAATAAAGAGCCAATCATAGAACGGTATACCTGTTGATCAAAATCTTTACCATTTTCATCAGTGCCGAGGTGGCCGTTGGTAGGCATTGGAGTCTTGGCACCTTTGCATTCGTGCATGTCGAATTTCCTCAGAACATCCTTGAGGTATTTCTCCTGTGATATGAAGATTCCATTGCTTTGTTGACGAATTTGAAGACCTAAGAAGAATTTCAGCTTTCCCATCATGGACATCTGATATTCTTCACTCATCATGTAGGCAAATTCATCACTGTATCTTTTGTCAGTACAGCCAAATATGATATCATCGACATATATTTGACATACAAACAGCTCATTATCATAGGATTTTGTGTAAAGAGTTGGATCGAGTGAACCAGGTTTGAAGCCTTTCTTCATGAGGAATTCCTTCAATGTATCATACCATGCCCGAGGGGCTTGCTTGAGACCATATAGAGCCTTTTTGAGTCTGAAGACTTTGTCTGGATTCTTTGGATCCTCAAAACTTGGGGGCTGAGCAACATATACTTCTTCCTCAAGCTTACCATTGAGGAATGCACTTTTCACATCCATTTGATATAAGGTGATGTTATGATGATTAGCATAAGCAAGTACTATTCGAATAGCTTCAAGTCTAGCAACAGGTGCAAAAGTTTCATCGAAATCTATTCCTTCAACCTGGGTGTAGCCTTGGGCTACAAGTCGTGCCTTGTTCCTCACCACTTGACCGTCCTCATCTTGCTTGTTTCGAAAAATCCACTTGGTGCCGATGATATTGTGCTTGCGAGGATCTGGCCGTTTGACGAGCTCCCATACGTCATTCAGCTTGAATTGAAGAAGTTCGTCTTGCATAGCTTGGATCCACTCCGGTTCCAGAAAAGCCTCAGCAACTTTTGAGGGTTCTGTGATGGATACAAAGGAAAAATGCCCACAAAAGTTAACCAAGTGTGAAGCTTTTGAGCGAGTGAGAGGACCTGGCGTGTTGATGTCGTTGAGGATTTTGTCAAGTCCTACTTCGTTTGCAATCCTCGGATGAGCTGGTTGAGGATTTTGTCTGGGCTGAGGAAGTGGTGCTATTGCAATTTCCTGAGGAGCATCTTCTTGATTTTTATCAGCGATGGGGATCGTTTCTTCACCAATTTCCTCAGTTTGGACAAGGTCTTCAGTAGGCTTAAGCTTTATCGCCTCCTCAGGAGACAGCTTATCTGGATTAGAAGGCAATTGCTCTCTTTGCGAGCCATTAGTTTCATCGAACCGCACATCTACAGTCTCCACAACTTTGTTGTGATAGTCGTTGAAGACTCTGTAAGTGTGCGAGTCCTTTCCACAACCGAGCATAAAACCTTCATGTGCCTTAGGTGCAAATTGTGAGCTATGGTGAGGATCTCTAATCCAGCATTTTGCACCGAAGACTTTGAAATAACTTACATTGGGTTTCTTGTCAGTGAGGAGTTCATATGAGGTTTTCTTGAGGAATTTGTGAAGATATACCCTGTTGATGATATGACATGCAGTGTTGATTGCTTCAGGCCAGAAGCGACGAGGAGTCTGATATTCTTCAAGCATAGTTCTTGCCATTTCAACCAGAGTCCTGTTCTTCCTTTCGACGACACCATTCTGTTGAGGAGTATAAGGAGCAGACAATTCGTGAGTAATACCAAGTTCATCAAGATAATCATCAAGACCGGTGTTTTTGAACTCGGTTCCATTGTCACTCCTGATGTGTTTGATCTTGATGCCAAAGTTCGTCGAGGCCCTTGAAGAAAATCGTTTGAAGATTTCCTGCACTTCAGTTTTATACACTATGATATGCACCCAAGTATATCTGGAATAATCATCAACTATGACGAAGCCATATAAAGATGCTGCATTGGTTAGTGTGGCATAGTGAGTAGGTCCAAATAAATCCATATGAAGCAATTCGAATGGTCGTGTAGTGGTCATGATGGTTTTGGAGGGATGCTTGGATCTGGTCATTTTCCCAGATTCACAAGCACTGCAGAGATGATCCTTGAGGAATTTGACTGATTCGATGCCGATGACATGCTTCTTCTTCGCGAGCGTGTGCAAATTCCTCATGCCTGCATGACCTAGTCTTCGGTGCCACAGCCATCCTTCTGAGGTTTTTGCTAGTAAGCAAGTGGCTGGTTGAGGACCTGTAGAGAAATCAACAATGTACAAATCCCCTCTTCTTACACCTTCGAAGACTTTGGATCTGTCAGATTCCATGATGACTACACATCTATATCTACCAAAGATAACAATCATATCAAGATCACAAAGCATTGAGACTGACATAAGGTTAAAACCAAGGGATTCAACAAGCATCACTTTGTCCATATGCCTATCCTTGGAAATAGCCACTTTGCCAAGTCCCAATACCTTGCTTTTACCTTTATCAGCATATGTGATTTGCTTCAGAGGTGATGGAGTTAGTGGCATGTTCATCAGTAAGCTTTTATCACCAGTCATGTGATGTGTGCAGCCACTATCGAGAACCCACTCAGTATTTTTGGGTTTGTCATCCTGCAGATGAATTAGTACAGCTTACCATCTCATATGCTTCAGATTTGAAGAATATGATACTAATTTCATCAGATCAGTAATTTCATCATAACAGAAATGTAAGGACGTGTGAAATATTTCTATTTCATCAATCATTAGCTTGCGTCCTATCAAGCCTTTCTTCAGGTGTCCAGCAAATTCTTCAGATGATGATTTTCATCTGGAGACCTGACTTGTAGAAGTGATTAGTTTGATTTCTTCACCACCCACATCTCAAGGGGTGGCAAAGCGTTCATCATCCTGTGAGCACCATATGAGAAAGGTGGCATTGAAGCTAATGCACTTCTCTTAACAGTAGGGGGATTAAAGTACTCATATGAATATGCAGAGAACTGGTTTGAGGATTTATGAACATAATGATTTGAGGAGTAACGCTCGTATTCATATTCCTTATAGTTTCCCTGCATGTTAGACGCATAAGCACGGGTATGAGCATAGTTTTGACCAGTTGAGGACTTTGATCCTCTTGAAGACTTTGGTCCTCGTGAGGAATTTGATCTGGGTTTCAGATTCTTCAGTGGTGGTGTCATGAGGACATTCACCTGAAGATTTTCAGGACACCTTTTGGGAACCCAGATTTTCCTCAGAGGAGGGCCATTCCTGCAGTTAGTTCCAACATATCGAGCAAATACTTCACCAGATTGATTTTTGAACAGTTTATAGTTGGAATCAAATGACTCATCTGAGGAATAGGATAGTTCACATGAAAAGCCAGTTAGATTAGATGGATCAAAAGGAGGCCCACTAGCAGCAACCCATGAGGTTTTGGGATACTGCTCAGGTTTCCAATAAGATCCATCAGCATTTAGTTTCCTCTCAAAGGCAATTCCTTCTTTCCTCGGGTTCCTGTTCAAGATCTTCTTTTTGAGCACATCACAAAGGATTTGATGTCCTTTGAGGCTTTTGTACATGCCTGTCACGTACAATTCCTTCAACCCTGCATTTTCATCAGTGACATTTGTGTTTTCCTCAAGTGAGGAAATAGACACAACAGGTGCAGTTGAAGAATTTGTAGCAATGGTAGCATTTGAAGATTCTGGTGAGAATCAGCAGTTTCGCGTTCAATTCATTTAAGACATGGAGGAATAAATTCAACTTGACTAGCGCTGATCTGTTGAGCTAGTAATGAATCATTTTCCATATGAAGATCATCTTGAGACATCCTCAGCTTCTCAAGATCAAGCTTCCTTTGAAGAAATTCATAGGAAAGCTTCTCATGATCAGTGAGGAGTGTATCATAACGATCCTGAAGATTATCAAATCTAGACTAAAGACTTTTCATGTCATCAGTGAGGATTTGGGTAAGGTTCATTTCATCATTCAACAGATCATCACTTTTGTCTAGCAGTTTCTGAAGTTTTTCCAGAGCAGTTTGTTGTTTAGTGGCAATGATAGCAAGTTTACTGTAACTGGGTTTCTTATAATCATTATGGTCACAGTCACTTGAATAAGAGGAGGAGGCATTATTTGATACCTTTGAACCTTTTGCCATGAAGCAATAGGTTGGAGCGATGTCATCATCATAGTCATTAGTATGGATGGTGCAATCATTTTCTTCAAGATTGAAGATTGACTTGCTGACGAAAGTGGTTGCTAGTGCAAGACTAGCCTGTCCGGATTCTGAGTCTTCATCAGAACCCTCTTCTTCATCACATGCTTCTGATTCTGCCTCGGAGTCCATTTCCTCGCCAATAAGTGCCCGAGCCTTTCTGAAACTAGTCTTCTTGTGCGATGAGGGCTTTGAAGATGAGGATTTTGAAGATTTCTTATTCTTCTTCAAGTCATCAGAACTGTCATCCTTGTATTTCTTCTTCTTTGATTCCTTTCCCCAGCGGGGACAATCAACAATGTAATGACCTGATTTCTTGCACTTGTGACAGGTTCGTTTCTTGTAGTCCTCAGATGCAGATTCTGATTTCCTCATATCTCTTCTTGATGATTTACCGAACTGGCCTCGTCGTGTAAATCTCTGGAATTTCCTTACAAACATTGCAAGCTCCTGTCCAAATTCTTCAGGGTCACAACTGTTGTCATCTGTGTCTTCTTCTTCAGATGAGGAAATTGCTCTAGCCTTCAGTGCACGTGGTCTGGAATAGCTTTGTCCATATAGATCTCTCTTTTCTTCTAGCTGGAATTCATGAGTATTTAGCCTTTCTAGTATATCAGCTGGATCAAGCATCTTGTAATCTGGTCTTTCTTGAATCATCAAAACTAAAGTATCAAATGAAGAATCCAAAGATCTCAGCAGTTTCTTCACAACTTCGTGATCAGTGATGTCTCGAGCTCCCAGTGCTTGGAGTTCATTTGATATGTCAGTGAGGCGATCAAAGGTGTCTTGGCAGCTTTCATTATCATGTCTCTTGAAGCGATTGAAGAGATTGCGAAGAATATCAACACGAGAGTCACGTTGGGTTGATACTCCTTCATTTACCTTGCACAGTCTCTCCCAGATCAGTGTTGCAGAGCCCAAGGCACTTACTCTTCCAAACTGGCCAGGGCTCAGATGACCATAGATGATGTTCTTCGCTTGGGAATCGAGTTGCTTGAATTTCTTCACATCAGCAGCAGTGACACTGGCAGAGGTGGTGGGGACTCCATTTTCCACAATATACCAGAGATCATTATCAATAGCTTGTAAATGCATTTGCATTTTGTTCTTCCAGAAAGGAAAGTTCTTTCCTTCGTAGGTAGGACATGTTGCAGTCACCTTAAACATGCCTGCAGTCGACATAACTAAAACTCCACGTGGTTAAACCAAAATCACATAGAACAAGGGAGTACCTTGCTCTGATACCAATTGAAAGTGCGTTATATCGACTAGAGGGGGGTGAATAGGTGATTTTTAGAATTTCATCACTGAGGAAATTCCTTTTGAGGAAATTCCTCACTGATGACTAACTTACAGCGGAAACAGTAAAGGATCAGACGTGCAAACGTACACAACAGCAGTATTTCAGAGTGAAGAATGTGAAAACAGATTGTACAGTAAGCAGGCACGCGGAATACAGATGATGATTAACTATCGTGAAGAATTTGGGCTTGAGGAAATTCAGAGAAAGTCTTCAGGAAATTCTTCAAACAGTCACAGTGAAAGTCATCAACAGACAATACAAGAAAAGTAAAGAGTTGAGGAATTAGAACCCGTTTGTCAGTGAAGACTGTTGTTGATGACCCAGTTCCAAGTGCTGTGACAGTTGTACATCTGGTTTGGAGTGGCTTGGTATTGAAACCAAAAGACACCCAGTCCCAGGACACACAGTCCCTACCGTATTCTCCTTGAGCTAAGGACACACAGTCCTCGCCCAACACTCGTGGTAAGTCTTCAGGGCAGACTTCCAAACCCTCACAAACTAGGTCACCCGGTGATCCACAATTGACTGCTGGAAACCTCTAGACCATGACGCCTAACCGTCTGGAGGATGCACAGTCCTCAAAGGTAAAAGGCTTCAGTCCCACACAGGAACAACTTCATCAGTGATGCTCAATCACTAGGTTTGTTTTGTGGTTTCGGTGTATGGGGTATTTCCTTACTGATGAATTACTTTCGAAAGCTCTGAGGAATTGGGTTGCTCTTATGACAAGTGTCAGTTTATAACGGAGCAGCCAACCAGCAAGTGGTTGTGGGGTGGCTATTTATAGCCTGGGAGCACACCGACATGATTTTACACTAATGCCTTTAATAATATGACCGTTGGAGTGGATAAGACCAGTGACTTGGCGTGGTTATCAAAACGGTCGGGACCCTAAACTGTGAGAGTCCTCATGTCACTCACATTTCTCACTTGAGGCTTTTGGTAGGATTAGGCTTGGGTTGAGCATCATGAGTAAATCCATTCCATAGTGTTACTTTGACCCCCTTTAACTATACGGTGTTCCTATTCATCAAATGCGAAGAAAGTAAAACAGAAAACGTAAATCTTCCCGCTTCAATTTCTTCAGAATGATTTTCTTCAGGAACCACCGGTCTTCTCAATATCAGTATCTTCATGAGGAATATCAATTTCATCGCAGATTCCTCGCGATTCATTTCTTCAGCTTCACACCAATTTCTTCAACTGAAGATATACATTTGTAGGGGTCGATATTCTTCAAATATCTCAAACTCCTCAATGACTTATAGATCCTGTCTATACTCATAAACACATTAGATACTTAACCTATAAGTCTTCAAACCACCAAAATCACTAAGGGGCACTAGATGCACTTACACTTGACATGGCGCATAAGCCTTATTGGGTTGTCCCAGCAGCCCACTAAGGGCTGGCGCGCCACCCATAAGTCCTTTGGGCTTCCCCCGGGAGGGTTGGCCCCATCCCGGTGAACTTCCGGAACCCATTCGTCACTCCCGGTACATTCCCGGTAATGCCTGAAAACTTTCTGGTAACCAAATCAAGTCATCCTATATAACAATCTTTGTCTCCCGACCATTCCGGAAACCCTCGTGACGTCCGTGATCTCATATGGGACTCTAACCAACATTCGGTAACCACGCATACAACTCAACTATACTAAAACATCGCCGAACCTTAAGCGTGCAGACTCTGCGAGTTCAAGAACTATGTAGACATGCCCTGAGGTACTCCTTGGTCAATATCCAATAGCGGGACCTGGATGCCCATATTGGATCCTACACATTCTCCGAAGATCTTATCGGTTGAACCTTAGTGTCAAGGATTCATATAATCACGTGTGTCATTCCCTTTGTCCTTCGGTATGTTACTTGCCCGAGATTCGATCGTCGGTATCCGCATACCTATTTCAATCTTGTTACCAGCAAGTCTCTTTACCCGTTCCGTAATACAAGATCCCGTGACTTACACTTAGTCGCATTGCTTGCAAGGCTTGTGTGTGATGTTGTATTACCGAGTGGGTCCTGAGATACCTCTCCGTCACACAGAGTGAGAAATCCCAGTCTTGATCCATACTAACTAAGTGGACACCTTCGGAGATACCTACAGAGCACCTTTATGTTGGGGAACGTGGAACGGGAAAGAAAAACTTTCCTACGCACAAGCAATACCTATCATGGTGATGTCCATCTACGAGAGGGGATTTCTGATCTACGTACCCTTGTAGATCGCACAATGTTAGCGTTAAGAAACGCGGACGATGTAGTGGAACAGCTTGCGTGATTCAAATCACCGTAGTCGTACTCTTCGTCCCACGATCCGATCTAGCGCCGAACGGACGGCACCTCCGCGTTCAGCACACGTATAGCGCGACGATGATCTCGGCCTTCTTTATCCAGCAAGAGAGACACAGAGGTAGATGAGTTCTCCGGCAGCGTGACGGTGCTCCGGAGGTTGGTGGTGATCTACCCCAGCAGGGCTCCGCTCGGGCTCCACAGAAATACGATCTAGAGGAAAAACCGTGGAGGTATGTGGTCGGGGGGCCATGGCAAAGTTGTCTCAAATCAGCCCTAATACCTCACTATATATAGGAGGGAGGGGGAGGGACCTACCTTGAGGCTCAAGAGAGCCCCAAGGGGTCGGCTGAACCAAGGGGAGGAGTCCTCCTCCTCCAATCCTAGTCCAACTAGGATTGGAAAGTGGAGTCCTTCTCCACCTTCCCACTTCCCTTTTTTTCTTTTTCCTTTGATTTCTTTATCTCCTGCGCATAGGGCCTCTTGGGCTGTCCCACCAGCCCATTAAGGGCTGGTGCGGCACCCTTAAGGCCTATGGGCTTCCCCCGGGTGGGTTGGCCCCCCGGTGAACATCCGGAACCCATTCGTCACTCCCTGTACATTCCCGGTATCGCCCGAAAACTTTCCTGTAATCAAATGAGGTCATCCTATATATCAATCTTCGTTTCCGGACCATTCCGGAAACCCTCGTTACATCCGTGATCCTATACGGGACTCCGAACAACATTCAGTAACCAACCATATAACTCAAATACACATAAAACATCGTTGAACCTTAAGTGTGCAGACCCTGCGGGTTCGAGAACTATGTAGACATGACCCGAGGGACTCCTCGGTCAATATCCAATAGCGGGACCTGGATGCCCATATTGGATCCTACATATTCTACGAAGATCTTATCGATTGAACCTCAGTGCCAAGGATTCATATAATCCCGTATGTCATTCCCTTTGTCCTTCGGTATGTTACTTTCCCGAGATTCGATCATCAGTATCTGCATACCTATTTCAATCTCGTTTACCGGCAAATCTCTTTACTCGTTCCGTAATACAAGATCTCGTGACTTACATTAAGTCACATTGCTTGCAAGGCTTGTGTGTGATGTTGTATTACCGAGTGGGCCCTGAGATACCTCTCCGTCACACAGCGTGACAAATCCTAGTCTTGATCCATACTAACTCAACGGACACCTTCGGAGATACCTGTAGAGCATCTTTATAGTCACCCAGTTACGTTGTGACGTTTGATACACACAAAGCATTCCTCCGGTGCCAGTGAGTTATATGATCTCATGGTCATAGGAATAAATACTTGACACACAGAAAACAGTAGCAGCAAAATGACACGATCAACATGCTACGTTCATTAGTTTGGGTCTAGTCCATCACATGATTCACTCAATGATGTGATCCAGTTATCAAGCAACAACGTCTTGTACATAGTCATAAGACCTTGACTATCCTTGATCAACTGGCTAGCCAAGTAGAGGCTTGCTAGGGACAGTGTTTTGTCTATGTATCCACATATGTATCTAAGTCTTCATTTAATGCAATTATAGCATGGATAATAAACGATTATCTTGATACAGGAATTATAATAATAACTTATTTATCATTGCCTCTAGGGCATAATTCCAACAGTCTCCCACTTGCACTAGAGTCAATAATCTAGTCCTCACATTGTCATGCGAATTACATTGTAATAAATCTAACACCCATACAGTTCTTGTGTTGATCATGCTTTGCCCGTGGAAGAGGTTTAGTCAGCGGGTCTGCCACATTCAGATCCGTGTGCACTTTGCAGATATTCACGTCCTCCTCCTCGACGTAGTCGCGGATGAGGTTGAAGCATCGTTTGATGTGTCTGGTCTTCTTGTGAAACCGTGGTTCCTTTGCTAAGGCAATGGCACCCGTGTTGTCACAAAACAGGTTTATTGGATTCAGTGCGCTCGGCACCACTCCAAGATCCGTCATGAACTGCTTCATCCAGACACCCTCCTTAGCTGCCTCCGAGGCAGCCATGTACTCCGCTTCACATGTAGAATCATCTACGACGCTTTGCTTGGAACTGCACTAGCTTACCGCACCCCCATTAAGAATAAATATGTATCCAGTCTGCGACATAGAATCGTCCGGATCTGTGTCAAAGCTTGCATCGACGTAACCTTTTACGGCGAGCTCTTTGTCACCTCCATATACGAGAAACATCTCCTTAGTCCTTTTCAGGTACTTCAGGATATTCTTGACCACCGTCCAGTGATCCACTCCTGGATTACTCTGGAACCTGCCTGCCATACTTATGGCCAAGCTAACGTCTGGTCTAGTGCCAACATTGCATACATGATAGAACCTATGGCTGAAGCATAGGGGACGGTACTCATATGCTCTCTATCTTTATCAGTTCATGGGCACTGAGTCTTACTCAATCTCGTACCTTGTAAAACTGGCAAGAAACCCTTCTTGGACTGTTCCATTTTGAACCTCTTCAAAACTTTATCAAGGTACGTGCTTTGCGGAAGTCCTATCAGTCGTTTTGATCTATCCCTATAGATCTTTATGCCCAAAATGTAAGCAGCTTCTCCTAGGTCCTTCATAGAGAAACTTTTATTCAAGTAATCCTTTATGCTCTCCAAAATCTCCACGCCGTTTCCAATCAGTAATATGTCATCCACATATAGTATTAGGAACGCCACAGAGCTCCCACTCACTTTCTTGTAAATACAGGATTCTCCAACCACCTGTATAAACCCAAATGCTTTGATCACCTCATCAAAGCGTTTATTCCAACTCCGAGATGCTTGCACCAGTCCATAATTGGATCGCTGGAGCTTGCACACTTTGTTAGCATTCTTTGGATCGACAAAACCTTCGGGTTGCATCATATACAACTCTTCCTTAAGAAAACCGTTAAGGAACGCCGTTTTGACATCCATCTGCCAGATTTCATAATCGTAACAGGCAGCTATTGCTAACATGATTCAGACAGACTTAAGCATCGCTACCGGTGAGAAAGTCTCATCGTAGTCAATTCCTTGAACTTATAAAAACCTTTTGCCACAAGTCAAGCTTTATAAATGGTCACATTGCCGTCTGCGTATGTATTCGTCTTATAGATCCATTTGTTCTGAATAGCCTTGCGGCCTTCAGGTAATACTTCTAAAGTCCACACTTTGTTTTCATACATAGATCCGATCTCGGACTTCATGGCCTCCACCCATTTGTTGGAATCCGGGCCCACGATTGCTTCTTCATAATTCGCAGGCTCATTGTTGTCTAACAACATAATTGATAAGATGGGATTACCGTACCACTCTGGAGTAGTAGGCGGTCTCGTCGACCTGCGAGGTCCGACAGGAACTTGATCCGGAGTTTCATGATCATCATCATTAACTTCCTCCTCAACCGGCGTCGCAATGCAGGGGTTTCCCCTTGCCCTGCGCCACCATCCAGAGGGATGAGAGGTTCGACAACCTCATCAAGTTCTATCTTCCTCCCACTCAATTCTCTCGAGAAAAACTCCTTCTCGAGAAAAGCTCCGTTCTTAGCAACAAACACTTTGCCCTCGGATTTGAGATAGAAGGTATACCCAACTGTCTCTTTTGGGTAACCTATGAAGACGCACTTTTCCGCTTTGGGTTCCAGCTTTTCAGGCTGAAGCTTTTTGACATAAGCATCACATCCCCAAACTTTAAGAAACGACAACTTTGGTCTTTTGCCATACCACAGCAGATATGGTGTCATCTCAACGGATTTTGATGGTGCCCTATTTAAAGTGAATGCAGCTGTTTCTAATGCATAACCCCAAAACGATAACGGAAAATCGGTAAGAGATACCATAAATCGCACCATCTCTAATAAAGTACGATTATGACGTTCGGACACACCATTACGTTGTGGTGTTCCAGGCGGTGTCAACTGTGAAACAATTCCACATTGTCTTGAGTGAGCACCAAACTCAAAACGGATATTCACCCCCATGATCAGACCGTAGGAACTTGATCTTCTTGTTACGATGATTTTCGACTTCACTCTGAAATTGCTTGAACTTTTCAAACGTCTCAGACTTGTGCTTCATCAAGTAGACATAACCATATCTACTCAAATCTTCATTGAAGGTGAGAAAATAATGATATCCGCCGTGCGCCTCCACACTCATCGGATCACACACATCGATATGTATGATTTCCAACAAGTGACTTGCACGATCCATTGTTCCGGAGAACGGAGTCTTAGTCATCTTGCCCATGAGGCATGGTTCGCACGTGTCAAGTGAATCAAAGTCAAGTGACTCCAAAAGTCCATTGGTATGGAGTTTCTTCATGCTCTTCACACCAATATGACCTAAGTGTCAGTGCCATAAAAACATGGTGATATCATTGTTAACTCTAACTCTTTTGGTCTCAATGTTATGTATATGTGTATTATCACTATCAAGATTCAATATGAACAATCCTCTCACATTGGGTGCATGACCATAAAAGATATTACTCATAGAAATAGAACAACCATTATTCTCTAACTTAAATGAGTAACCGTCTCGCAATAAACAAGATCCCATATAATGTTCATGCTTAAAGCACGCACTAAATAACATTTATTTAAGTTCATAACTAATCCTGATGGTAACTGAAGTGAAACTGTGCCGACGGCGATTGCATCAACCTTGGAACCATTTCCCACGCGCATCGTCACTGCATCCTTCGTCGGCCTTAGCTTATTCCGCAGTTCCTGTTTTGAGTTCCAAATGTGAGCAACAGAACCAGTATTGAATACCCAAGCACTACTACGAGAGCTGGTTAAGTACACATCAATAACATGTATATAAAATATACCTGATTTTTCCTTGGTCGCCTTTTTATCAGCCAGATACTTGGGGCAGTTGCGCTTCCAGTGACCCATACCCTTGCAATAATAGCACTCCGTTTCTGGCTTAGGTCCAGCTTTGGGTTTCTTCGTCGGATTGGCAACAGGCTTGCTGCTCTTTTTTGAATTACCCTTCTTTCTTTCGCCATTTCTCTTGAAACTAGTGGTCTTATTCACCATCAACACTTGATGTTCTTTACGGAGTTCTGACTCTGCGACTTTCAGCATCGCGAATAACTCGTCGGGTGACTTGTTCATCCCTTGCATGTTATAGTTCAACACAAAGCTCTTATAGCTTGGTGGGAGTGATTGAAGAATTCTGTTAGTGATAGCCTCTTGCAGGAGTTCAATACCCAGCTGAGCTAGACGGTTTGAGTACCCAGACATTTTGAGCACATGTTCACTGACAGACGAATTCTCCTCCATCTTGCAAGCATAAAATTTATCGGAGGTCTCATACCACTCGATCCGGGTGTTCTTCTAAAAGATAAACTTCAACTCCTGGAACATCTCATATGCTCCATGACGCTCAAAGCGACGTTGAAGTCCCGGCTCTAAGCCATACAAGACTGCATATTGAACTACTGAGTAGTCATCCTTGCGTGCTAACCAAGCGTTCTTAGCATCTTGGTCAGCCGCGGCGGGTGGTTCATCTCCTAGCACAGCATTAAGGACATAATCCTTCTTCCCAGCTTGCAAGAGCAACTTAAGATTACGAGCCCAGTCTACAAAGTTGCTTCCATCATCTTTCAACTTAGCTTTCTCTAGGAACGTATTAAAATTCAGGGTGACTGTCGCGTGAGCCATTGATCTACAACACAAATATTTTCAAAGTGGACTTAGACTATGTTCAAGATAATTAGAGTTTAACTAATCAAATTACTTGCTAAACTCCCACTGAAAAAGTACATATCTCTAGTCATTTCAGTGGTACATGATCCAAATTCACTAACTCAAGTCCGATCATCACGTGAGTTGAGAATAGTTTCGGTGGTAAGCATCTCTATGCTAATCATATCAACTATACGATTCATGCTCGACCTTTCGGTCTCATGTGTTCCGAGGCCATGTCTGCAGATGCTAGGCTAGTCAAGCTTAACCCGAGTGTTCCGCGTGTGCAACTGTTTTGCACCCGTTGTATGTGAACGTTGAGTCTATCACACCCGATCATCATGTGGTGTCTTGAAACGACAAACTGTAGCAATGGTGCACAGTCGGGGAGAACACAATTTCGTGTTGAAATTTTAGTGAGAGATCACCTCATAATGCTACCGTCATTCTAAGAAAAATAAGGTGCATAAAAGGATTAACATCACATGCAATTCATAAGTGACATGATATGGCCATCATCATGTGCTTCTTGATCTCCATCACCAAAGCACCGACACGATCTTCTTGTCACCGGTGCCACACCATGATCTCCATCATCATGATCTCCATCCACGTGTCGCCATCGGGGTTGTCGTGCTACTTATGCTATTACTACTAAACCTACGTCCTAGCAATATAGTAAACGCATCTGCAAACACAAAAGTTAGTTTAAAGACAACCCTATGGCTCCTGCCTGTTGCCGTACCATCGACGTGCAAGTAGATATTAACTATTACAACATGATCATCTCATACATCCAATATATCACATCACGTCATTGGCCATATCATATCACAAGCATAGCCTGCAATAACAAGTTAGATGTTCTCTAATTGTTGTTGCATGTTTTACGTGGCTGCTATGTTGGGTAACGTAGCATAAATTCAAAATTTTCCTACGCATGTTCAGATCTTCCTATGGAGAGACCAGAAACGAGAGAGGGGTAAGAGCATCTTCATACCTTTGAAGATCGCTAAGCGGAAGCGTTGCTAGAACGCGGTTGATGGAGTCGTACTCGCAGCGATTCCGATCTAGTGCCGAACAACGGCACCTCCGCGTTCAACACACGTGCAGCCCGGTGACGTTTCCCGTACCTTGATCCAGCAAGGAGGAGGGAGAGGTTGGGGAAGAAGACCAGCAACACGACGGCGTGGTGTTGGTGGAGAGACGAGGTCTCCCGGCAGGGCTTCACCAAGCGCCGGCAGAGAGGAGGAGGAAGAAGTGCAGGGCTGCGCCGAGGGAGAGGGAAAACCGTGTCCTCCAAAGGCCAAAAGTGCCCACTATATATAGGCGAAGGGGAGAGGGGGTGCCACCCCTAGGGTTCCCACCCTAGGGGGTGCGGCAGCCCTCCCAGATGGGGGGTGTGGCGGCCAGGGAAAGGAGGAGGGGTGGCGCACCCCTCTGGTGGGCCTAAGGCCCACCTAAGTTAGGGTCCCCCCCTTCCCCTTTTTTCTGGTGCACATGGGCCGGGTGGGGGGCGCACCAGCCCACTTAGGGGCTGGTTCCCTTCCCCACTTAGCCCATCTAGCCTCCCGGGGTCGTCACCCCCCTTCGGTGGTCCCCCGGGACCACCTCCGGTGGTCCCGGTGGTCCCGGTACGTTACCGGTGATGCCCGAAACACTTCCGGTGTCCGAAACCATCCGTCCTATATATCAATCTTTACCTCTGGACCATTCCGGAGCTCCTCGTGACGTCCGAGATCTCATCCGGGACTCCAAACAACTATCGGTAACCTCGTACAACAATTCCCTATAACCCTAGCGTCATCGAACCTTAACTGTGTAGACCCTACGGGTTCGGGAGACAGGCAGACATGACCGAGACACCTCTCTGGCCAATAACCATCAGCGGGGTCTGGATACCCATGGTGGCTCCCACTAGCTCCACGATGATCTCATCGGATGAACCACGATGTCAAGGATTCAATCAATCCCGTATACGATTCCCTTTGTCTGTCGGTATAGAACTTGCCCGAGATTCGATCGTCGGTATACCTATACCTTGTTCAATCTCGTTACCGGTAAGTCTCTTTACTCGTTCCGTAGCACGTCATCGTGTGACTAACTCCTTAGTCACATTGAGCTCATGATGATGTTCTACCGAGTGGGCCCTGAGATACCTCTCCGTCACACGGAGTGACAAATCCCGATCTCGATTCGTGCCAACCCAACAGACACTTTCGGAGGTACCCGTAGTGCACCTTTATAGTCACCCACTTACGTTGTGACGTTTGATACACCCAAAGCACTCCTACGGTATCCGGGAGTTGCACAATCTCACGGTCGAAGGAAAAGATACTTGACATTAGAAAAGCATTAGCATACGAACAATACGATCTAGTGCTAGGCTTAGGATTGGGTCTTGTCCACCACATCATTCTCCCAATGATGTGATCCTGTTATCAATGACATCCAATGTCCATGATCAGGAAACCATGATCATCTATTGACTACGAGCTAGCCAACTAGAGGCTTGCTAGGGACACATTGTGATCTATTCATTCACACATGTATTACTGTTTCCTGTTAATACAATTATAGCATGAACGATAGACGATTATCATGAACAAGGAAATATGATAACAACCATTTTATTATTGCCTCTAGGGCATATTTCCAACAGTCTCCCACTTGCACTAGAGTCAATAATCTAGTTACATTGTGATGTATCGAACACCCATAGCATTATGGTGCTGATCATGTTTTGCTCGTGGAAGAGGTTTAGTCAACGGGTCTGCAATATTCAGATCCGTGTGTACTTTACAAATATCTATCACTCCACTCTGGACATGGTCCTGGATGGAGTTGTAGCGGCGCTTGATGTGCTTCGTCTTCCGGTGAAACCTGGGCTCCTTGGCTATGGCAATGGCTCCAGTGTTATCACAGAAGAGTGTCATAGGACCCGACGCGCTTGGAACCACTCCAAGGTCGGTGATGAGCTCCTTCATCCAAATTCCTTCATGAGCCGCTTCTGAAGCAGCTATGTACTCCGCTTCACATGTAGATGCTGCCACGACTTCTTGCTTGCTGCTGCACCAGCTCACTGCCCCACCATTCAACACATATACGTATCCGGTTTGTGACTTAGAGTCATCCGGATCTGTGTCGAAGCTAGCGTCAACGTAACCCTTTACGACGAGCTCTTCGTCACCTCCATAAACGAGAAACATTTCCTTAGTCCTTTTCAGGTACTTAAGGATATTCTTGACCGCTGTCCAGTGTTCCGCACCGGGATTACTTTGGTACCTCCCTACCAAGCTTATCGCAAGGTTTATATCAGGTCTGGTACACAGCATGGCATACATTAGAGAGCCCACGGCTGAAGCGTAGGGGACAGAACTCATCTTCTCTCTATCTACTGCCGTGGTCGGCGACTGAGTCTTACTCAATCTCATACCTTGCAAAACTGGCAAGAACCCTTTCTTTGAGTTTTCCATATTGAACTTCTTCAGTATCTTGTCAAGGTATGTACTTTGCGAAAGGCCTATGAGGCGTCTCGATCTATCTCTATAGATCTTGATGCCTAATATGTATGCAGCTTCTCCAAGGTCCTTCATTGAAAAACTCTTGTTCAAATAGGCCTTTATGCTCTCCAACATCTCTATATCATTCCCCATCAATAATATGTCATCCACATATAGTACGAGGAAAGCTACAGAGATCCCACTCACTTTCTTGTACAAACAGGCTTCTCCGTAAACCTGTATGAACCCAAACGCTTTAATCACCTCATTAAAGCGAATGTTCCAACTCCGAGATGCTTGCACCAGCCCATAGATGGAGCGCTGGAGCTTGCATACTTTGTTAGCACCTTTAGGTCGACAAAACCTTCTGGTTGCATCATATACAACTCTTCCTTAATATTCCCCTTAAGGAACGCTGTTTTGACGTCCATTTGCCAAATTTCATAATCATAAAAGGCGGCAATTGCTAACATGATTCGGACTGATTTCAGCTTCGCTACGGGAGAGAAAGTCTCTTCGTAGTCAATTCCTTGAATTTGTCGAAAACCCTTTGCGACAAGTCGAGCTTTGTAAACGGTTACATTACCGTTTGCATCAGTCTTCTTCTTGAAGATCCATTTATTTTCTATGGCTCGCCGGTCATCGGGCAAGTCCACCAAAGTCCATACTTTGTTCTCATACATGGATCCTATCTCGGATTTCATGGCTTCAAGCCATTTGTTGGAATCTGGGCCCGCCACTGCTTCTTCATAGTTCGAAGCTTCACCGTTGTCTAACAACATGATATCCATCACAGGGTTGCCGTACCACTCTGGTGCGGAGCGTACCCTTGTGGACCTTCGCGGTTCAGTAGTAACTTGATCCGAAGCTTCATGATCATCATCGTTAACATCCTCTTCAGTCGGTGTAGGCACCACATGAACAACTTCTTGCGTTGCACTACTTTCCTGTTCGAGAGGGGGTGTAATTACCTCATCAAGTTCTACCTTCCTCCCACTTACTTCTTTCGAGAGAAACTCTTTCTCTAGAAAGGATCCGTTCTTGGCAACAAAGGTTTTACCTTCGGATCTAAGATAGAAGGTATACCCAATAGTTTCCTTAGGGTATCCTATGAATACGCATTTCTCCGCTTTGGGTTCGAGCTTTTCTGGTTGAAGTTTCTTCACATAAGCATCGCAGCCCCAAACTTTAAGAAACGACAACTTAGGTTTCTTGCCAAACCATAGTTCATACGGTGTCGTCTCAATGGATTTAGACGGTGCCCTATTTAAAGTGAATGCTGCAGTTTCTAATGCGTATCCCCAAAATGATAGAGGTAAGTCGGTGAGAGACATCATAGATCGTACCATATCTAATAAAGTACGATTACGACGTTCAGACACTCCGTTGCACTGCGGTGTGCCAGGCGGCGTCAGTTGTGAAACGATTCCACACTTCCTTAGGTGTGTGCCAAATTCGTGACTCAAATATTCTCCTCCACGATCAGATCGTAGACATTTAATTTTTCTGTCACGTTGATTCTCAACCTCACTCTGAAATTCCTTGAACTTTTCAAACGTCTCAGATTTGTGCTTCATCAAGTAGATATACCCATACCTACTCAAATCATCGGTGAGAGTGAGAACATAACGATAACCACCGCGGGCTTCAACGTTCATTGGACCACACACATCAGTATGTATTATTTCCAATAAGTCGGTTGCTCTCTCCATTATTCCTGAGAATGGAGTCTTAGTCATCTTGCCCATGAGGCACGGTTCGCATGTGTCAAATGATTCAAAGTCAAGAGACTCTAGCAGTCCATTAGTATGGAGCTTCTTCATGCGCTTAACGCCGATATGACCAAGGCGGCAGTGCCACAAGTATGTGGGACTATCATTATCAACTTTGCATCTTTTGGTACTCACACTATGAATATGTGTAACATCACGATCAAGATTCATCAAGAATAAACCATTCACCAGCGGAGCATGACCATAAAACATATCACTCATATAAATAGAACAACCATTATTCTCTGACTTAAATGAGTAGCCGTCTCGCATTAAGCAAGACCCTGATACAATGTTCATGCTTAAAGCTAGTACTAAATAACAATTATTAAGGTTTAAAACTAATCCCGACGGTAGATGTAGAGGTAGCGTGCCGACGGCGATCACATCGACCTTTGAACCATTCCCGACGCGCATCGTCACCTCGTCCTTGGCCAGTCTCCGCTTATTCCGCAGTTCCTACTTTGAGTTGCAAATGTGAGCAACAACACCGGTATCAAATAACCAGGAGCTACTACGAGCGCTGGTAAGGTACACATCAATAACATGTATATCACATATACCTTTAACGTTGCCGGCCTTCTTGTCCGCTAAGTATTTGGGGCAGTTCCGCTTCCAGTGACCTTTTCCCTTGCAGTAGAAGCACTCAGTCTCAGGCTTGGGTCCGTTCTTTTTCTTCTTCCCGGCATCTGGCTTACCGGGCGCGGCAACAGCTTTGCCGTCTTTCTTGAAGTTCTTCTTACCCCTGCCTTTCTTGAAACTAGTGGTCTTGTTGACCATCAACACTTGATGCTCCTTCTTGATTTCTACTTCTGCAGACTTGAGCATCGAGTACAACTCGGGAATGGTTTTCTCCATCCCTTGCATGTTGTAGTTAAGCACAAAGCCTTTGTAGCTTGGTGGGAGAGACTGGAGGATTCTGTCAATGATAGCATCATCCGGAAGTTCGACTCCAAGTGAAGTTAGACGACCGTGTAACCCAGACATTTTGAGTATGTGCTCACTGACAGAACTGTTCTCCTCCATCTTACAGCTGAAGAACTTGTCGGAGACTTCATATCTCTCGACACGGGCATGAGCTTGAAAAACTAGCTTCAGCTCTTGGAACATCTCATATGCCCCGTGTTGCTCAAAACGTCTTTGGAGCCCCGTTTCTAAACTGTATAACATGCCACACCTGACCAGAGAGTAGTCATCACTGCGCGCTTGCCAGACGTTTAGAGTGTCCTGGGCTGCTGCGGGAGCGGGACGGTCATCTAGTGGTGCATTAAGGACATAAGCCTTTTTAGCTGCTTCAAGGATGAGCTTCAGGTTGTGAACCTAGTCCGCATAGTTGCTACCATCATCTTTCAGCTTGTTTTTCTCTAGGAATGCGTTCAAGTTGAGGTTGACGTTGGACATCTACAATATTTGTAAAGACAACTTTTAGACTAAGTTCATGACAATTAAGTTCATTTAATCAAATTAAGTATGAACTCCCACTTAAATCGACATCCCTCTAGTCATCTAAGTGATACATGATCCATGTTGACTAACCCGTGTCCGATCATCACGTGAGACGGACTAGTCACCATGGTGAGCAACTTCATGCTGATCGTATTCAACCATACGACTCATGTTCGACCTTTCGGTCTCTTGTATTCGAGGTCATGTCTGTACATGCTAAGCTCGTCGATTCAACCTAGGTGTTTCGCGTGTGTAAATCTGGCTTACACCCGTTGTATGCGAACGTTAGAATCTATCACACCCGATCATCACGTGGTGCTTCGAGACAATGAACCTTCGCAACGGTTCACACTTAGGGGAATACGTTCTCGAAATTTTAAGAGGGATCATCTTATTACGCTACCGTCGTTTTAAGAAATAATATGTAAAACATGATAAACATCACAATGCAATCATATAGTGACATGATATGGCCATTATCATCTTTGCTCTTTCGATCTCCATCTTCAGGCATCGCATGATCATCATCGTCACCGGCGTGACACCATGATCTCCATCATCATGATCTCCATCATCGTGTCTCCGTGAAGTCGTCACGCCAACTACTACTATTACTACTACTATGGCTAACCGTTAGCAATGAAGTAAAATAGTAAGCACATGGCGTTGCATCTCATACAATAAATTAAGACAACTCCTATGGCTCCTGCCGGTTGTCATACTCATGGACATGCAAGTCGTGAAACCTATTACAATAACATGATCATCTCATACATCATACATGCAACATCACAACTTTGGCCATATCACATCACATGTCAAACCCTGTAAAAACAAGTTAGACGTCCTCTAATTGTTGTTGCAAGTTTTACGTGGCTGATTTGGGTTTCTAGCAAGAACGCCTTCTTACCTACGTGACAGCCACAACGATGATATGCCAAAGCTATTTACCCTTCATAAGGACCCTTTTCATCAAATCCAATCCGACTAGAGTAGGAGAGACAGACACCTGCTAGCCACCTTTATGCACGATGTGCATGTCTGTCGGTGGAACCAGTCTCACGTAAGCGTACGTGTAAGGTCGGTCCGGGCCGCTTCATCCCACAATACCGCTGGAAAATAATAAGACTAGTAACGGCAAGCAAATTGACAAACCATCGCCCACAACTTTTGTGTTCTACTCGTGCATAGAATCTACGCATAGAAAACCTGGCTCGGATGCCACTGTTGGGTAACGTAGCATAAATTCAAAATTTTCCTACGCATGTTCAGATCTTCCTATGGAGAGACCAGAAACGAGAGAGGGGTAAGAGCATCTTCATAACTTTGAAGATCGCTAAGCGGAAGCGTTGCTAGAACGCGGTTGATGGAGTCGTACTTGCAGCGATTCCGATCTAGTGCCGAACAACGGCACCTCCGCGTTCAACACACGTGCAGCCCGGTGACGTCTCCCGTACCTTGATCCAGCAAGGAGGAGGGAGAGGTTGGGGAAGAAGACCAGCAACACGACGGCGTGGTGTTGGTGGAGAGACGAGGTCTCCCGGCAGGGCTTCGCCAAGCGCCGGCAGAGAGGAGGAGGAAGAAGTGCAGGGCTGCGCCGAGGGAGAGGGAAAACCGTGTCCTCCAAAGGCCAAAAGTGCCCACTATATATAGGGGAAGGGGAGAGGGGGTGCCACCCCTAGGGTTCCCACCCTAGGGGGTGCGGCAGCCCTCCCAGATGGGGGGTGTGGCGGCCAGGGCAAGGAGGAGGGGTGGCGCACCCCTCTGGTGGGCCTAAGGCCCACCTAAGTTAGGGTCCCCCCCCCCCTTCCCCTTTTTTCTGGTGCACATGGGCTGGGTGGGGGGTGCACCAGCCCACTTAGGGGCTAGTTCCCTTCCCCACTTAGCCCATCTAGCCTCCCGGGGTCGTCACCCCCCTTCGGTGGTCCCCCGGGACCACCTCCGGTGGTCCCGGTGGTCCCGGTACGTTACCGGTGATGCCCAAAACACTTCCGGTGTCCGAAACCATCCGTCCTATATATCAATCTTTACCTTCGGACCATTCCGGAGCTCCTCTTGATGTCCGGGATCTCATCCGGGACTCCGAACAACTATCGGTAACCTCGTACAACAATTCCCTATAACCCTAGCGTCATCGAACCTTAAGTGTGTAGACCCTACGGGTTCGGGAGACAGGAAGACATGACCGAGACACCTCTCTGGCCAATAACCATCAGCGGGGTCTGGATACCCATGGTGGCTCCCACTAGCTCCACGATGATCTCATCGGATGAACCACGATGTCAAGGATTCAATCAATCCCGTATACGATTCCCTTTGTCTGTCGGTATAGAACTTGCCCGAGATTCGATCGTCGGTATACCTATACCTTGTTCAATCTCGTTACCGGTAAGTCTCTTTACTCGTTCCGTAGCACCTCATCGTGTGACTAACTCCTTAGTCACATTGAGCTCATGATGATGTTCTACCGAGTGGGCCCTGAGATACCTCTCCGTCACACGGAGTGACAAATCCCGATCTCGATTCGTGCCAACCCAACAGACACTTTCGGAGGTACCCGTAGTGCACCTTTATAGTCACCCACTTACGTTGTGACGTTTGATACACCCAAAGCACTCCTACGGTATCCGGGAGTTGCACAATCTCACGGTCGAAGGAAAAGATACTTGACATTAGAAAAGCATTAGCATACGAACAATACGATCTAGTGCTAGGCTTAGGATTGGGTCTTGTCCACCACATCATTCTCCCAATGATGTGATCCCGTTATCAATGACATCCAATGTCCATGGTCAGGAAACCATGATCATCTATTGACTACGAGCTAGCCAACTAGAGGCTTGCTAGGGACACATTGTGATCTATTCATTCACACATGTATTATTGTTTCCTGTTAATACAATTATAGCATGAACGATAGACGATTATCATGAACAAGGAAATATGATAACAATCATTTTATTATTGCCTCTAGGGCATATTTCCAACATGCTATGGGTATCTAGTAGATCGCATCTTACTTACGCAAAAACCACAACGAAGATGTGCAAATTGCTATTTAACCTCTCCAAGGACCGCCTCGGTCAAAACCAATTCAACTAAAGTTGAAAAAACCGACACCCGCCAGTCATCTTTATGCAACGAGGTTGCATGTCAAGCAATGAAACGAGTCTTTCGTAAGCGTACGAATAATGTCGGTCCGGGCCGCTTCAATCCAACAATACTGCCGAATCGAGAAAAGACTAAGGAGGGCAGCAAATCGAACATCACCGTCCACAAAACCCTTTGTGTACTACTCGAGATTATATCTACGCATGAACCTAGCTCTGATACCACTCTTGGGGAACGTCACATGGGAAACAAAAAAATTCCTACGCGCACGAAGACCTATCATGGTGATGTCCATCTACGAGAGGAGATTTGGATCTACGTACCCATGTAGCTCGAACAGCAGGAAGCGTTAAGAAACGCGGTTGATGTAGTGGAACGTCCTCACGTCCCTCGATCCGCACCACGAACCGTCCCGCGATCCGTCCCATGATCCGCTCCGATCTAGTGCCGAACGGACGGCACCTCCGCGTCCAGCACACGTACAGCTCGACGATGATCTTAGCCTTCTTGATCCAGCAACCAAGACGGAGAAGTAAATGAGTTCTCCGGCAGTGCGACGGCGCTTCGGTGGTGGTGAAGGATCTACTCCTGCAGGGCTCCGCCCGAGCTTCGTAGAAATACGATCTAGAGGTAAAACTATGGTGTCTAGATCTGAGTTGCACGTGGCAAAGTTGTCTCAAATCAGCCCTAAATCACCAGTATATATAGGAGGGAGGGGGAGGGAATTGCCTTGAGGGCCAAGCCCCCAAGGTGCACCGGCCAAGAGGAGGATTAGGACTCCTACTCCAATCCTACTCAAAATAGGATTGGAAAGTGGAGTCCTTCTCTTCCTTCCCACCTTTTTTTTCTTTGGTTTTCTTTACATGGCGCATAGACCTTATTGGGCTGTCCCAGCAACCCACTAAGGGCTGGTGCGCCACCCATAAGTCCTTTGGGCTTCCCCCGGGAGGGTTGCCCCCCTCCGGGTGAACTTCCGGAACCCATTCGTCACTCCCGGTACATTCCCGGTAATGCCCGAAAACTTTCCGGTAACCAAATGAAGTCATCCTATATATCAATCTTCGTCTCCGGACCATTCCGGAAACCCTCGTGACGTCCATGATCTCATCCGGGACTCAGAACAACATTCGGTAACCACGCATATAACTCAACTATACTAAAACGTCGCCGGACCTTAAGTGTGCAGACCGTGCGGGTTCGAGAACTATGTAGGCATGCCCCGAGGTACTCCTTGGTCAATATCCAATAGCGGGGCCTGGATGCCCATATTGGATCCTACACATTCTTCAAAGATCTTATCGGTTGAACCTCAGTGTCAAGGATTCATATAATCTCGTATGTCATTCCCTTTGTCCTTCGGTATGTTACTTGCCCGAGATTCGATTGTCAGTATCCGCATACCTATTTTAATCTTGTTACCAGCAAGTCTCTTTACTCATTCCGTAATACAAGATCCCGTGACTTACACGTAGTCACATTGCTTGCAAGGCTTGTGTGTGATGTTGTATTACCGAGTGGGCCCCGAGATATCTCTCCATCACACGGAGTGACAAATCCCAGTCTTGATCCATACTAACTCAACGGACACCTTCAGAGATACCTATAGAGCACCTTTATAGTCACTCAGTTACGTTGTGACGTTTGATACACACAAGGCATTCCTCCGGTGCCACTGAGTTATATGATCTCATGGTCATAGGAACAAATACTTGACACGCTGAAAACTATTGCAATAAAACGACACGATAAATATGCTACGTTCATAGTTTGGGTCTAGTCCATCACATGATTCTCCTAATGATGTGATCCAGTTATCAAGCAACAACACTTTGCACATAGCCAGAAAACCTTGACTATCCTTGATCAACTGGCTAGCCAACTAGAGGCTTGCTAGGGACATTGGTGTGTCTATGTATCCACACATGTATCTATGTTTTCATTCAATACAATTATAGCATGGATAATAAACGATTATATTTAAACAGGAAATATAATAATAACTATTTATCATTGCCTCTAGGGCAAGTCCCGGATGAGATCATGGACGTCACGAGGGGTTGCGGAATGGTCCGGAAACGAAGATTGGTATATAGGATGATTTCATTTGGTCACCGAAAAGTTTCGGGCAACTCTCGCAGTGTACCGGGAGTGACGAATGTGTTCCGGGTGTTTACCGGGAGGGGCCCACCCACCCGGGAGTGAGCCCAAGGCCCTAGGTAGCGCACCAAGTCCTTAGTGGGCTGGTGGAGTCAACCCAAGAGGGCTATGGCGCCGCATGTAAAAATACCAAACGAAAAGAAGAAAAAAAAGGAAAGAGGGAGGTGGGAAGGAAGAGGAGGACACGTCCTTCCCAAACCGAATTGGAGGAGTCCTCCTCCTCCCTGGCGGCCGGCGCACCCTTGGGGCCCTTGTGCCCCAAGGCTAGCCCCTCCCCTCCTCCTATATATATTGATGGTTTAGGGCTTTTTGAGACACAACTTTGCCACGTGCAACTCTAGCCTATTCCACATAGTTTTAGCTCTAGATCGGATTTCTGCGGAGCTCGGGCGGAGCCCTGCAGGAGTAGATCGTCACCACCACCGGAGCACCATCACGCTGCTGGAGAACTCATCTACTTCTCCGTCTTGCTTGCTGGATCAAGAAGGTCGAGATCGACATCGAGTTGTACGTGTGTTGAACGCGGAGGTGCCGTCCGTTCGGTGCTAGACCGGAACCGTTCGTGGGACGGATCGTGGGACGACGGTGATTTGAATCACGAAGTTGTACCACTACATCAACCGCGTTTATTAACGCTTCCCGCTGAGCGATCTACAAGGGTACGTAGATCTAATCTCCTCTCATAGATGGACATCACCATGATAGGTCTGCGTGTGCGTAGGAAATTTTTTGTTTCCCATGCAACGTTGCCCAACACGAGGACGAGCACGTCCGTCGCTACATGGAGGCGTTGGATGCCAGGTTCTCTAGTACATGGAAGGTTCTTCAGGGATATCACCCGAGCTATGATCCGGTGATGGTCCCTGCTCTTTGGGTGTGCACCGCCCGCACCTCAGTACAGCGACGGCTCTTTGTTGGTTGATCAGTTATATATTATTCGATGTATTAATGTATTCGAGAGATGTATTATTTATGTATTCCAGATTATATATTCGATAATATTAAGTGGATTATTCGATGATGCATTAATTAAGTGGATTATTCGATGTATATAAGCGGGAGTTTTAGTTGTTAGTTAATTTAGTTTTTTATGTTTAATTAATTTGTCAATACTATGGATCCAATACACGGCAGAGACGTATATCAGGAAGACGTGATGCATGGTGTCATCCGCGGGGATGATATTTTAGTTGGCAATGTCGATGTCATCAATCAGTTTCTGAACGAGTCCGGCGAGGGAGATGAGTCTCTCAACACATGAGGTAGAATCTCCGCTGAGGTAGACGCCCACGCGTCGGGCGAGGGAGGAATCGGCGGCTCCAATGAGGAAGAAACCGACGAGGGAGAAGCCGGTCGCTCCGTCGAGGTGCATATATATATTAATAAATTAATCCTCTTCTATATACATATATTAACACTCTTTCTTTTAGCCCTCCGGATCGAGCAAAACTTCAGTACGGACGAAACGAGGCCGAACCAAGAAGCTGGATGACGGTGAGAGATACATGATCAAAAAGTCTTAAATGTCGGGCAACCAATTGCTCCCACAGATGTAAAGCAGAAGTTTGTGAAGCCATGCGGAGTTGTTGTTAGGGACCACATCCCTATTACCACTCGAGAATGGATTAAGCCAAGGGAGGAAGGAGTCTCATATGTCGACACTGCAGCCAAAGAAAACCTTTGGAGAAAGCTCATGCTTCATTTCACCCTGCCGGCGCCAGAGGTTGATCCAGATGAGGAGGAGCCAAATGAGGAGGAAATGAAGAGGCGAAAAGAGGCCCTAGAGAAAAAAGTCAAGGAGTGGGCTCTTAAGAAAATGGTCGATCTATTCAGGGGCTGGAAAAAAAGATCGCACCAGGAATTTATCTTGAAAGATAAGACTCCAGATTTTGATCACAGCTATGATAAGATAAAAGACTAATGGGCCGAATTTGTGGCGTACAAGAAATCGGAGGACGCCTTGAAAAAGACTGCAATAAATAAGATGAATGCAGGTAAGAAGAAGTACCACCATATTATGGGGCGTGGTGGCTACAGCGGTAAGATGGCTAAGTGGGAAGCACTTGAGGCATCATTTCTAGCAAAAAATATCACTCCAGAGCCCTTAAGATGGCTCGAATAGGGAAGAAACTGGTTTTACGGGCATGGGGGATTGTGGGACGAAGAAGGGAAAGCAATATATAACCAAAGACACAAAGATAATCCCTTACCCATCGAGGACATTAGACGTGCAATATAGGAGGTTGAAGAGGGACGGTTTGTTCCTGATAAAGAGAACGACAAGCTCACACACGCCCTTGGGAATAAGGAACACAAAGGGCGAGCACGAGGCTTAGCAGGCTCCCCGCCGTGGATGCTTGCGTTTTCCGAGGAAAGAAAGAGATTTCCCGATAGAGGCCATCGGAGGAGAAAGGAAAAGGAGGCAGCTGAGAAAGCGGCTGATACAGACCGGTTGCATAATCTAGAAGTAGCAGTAAAGCAGCTGCAGGAGGATCAAATGGACAGACAGCAAGGTAGCAGCCAATCTCAGCCGCTCATGATAGAAGCTGCATCGAATCGGAAAAGCAGTGTCACTTCCACGTAGCTCCACGATGATGGTGATGATGCACTGATGATGGATCCTCCTTGTCGCTACCCAGTGGATGATATCACAGAGAGCACACCTTGTGAGCTAAAGGTGAAAGTTGCTAACTTAAGGTTGACGGTGGCGGTCGGCATGGCCGTACCAATTGGACATAATCCAACTTGGCACTGCTCTCCGGTTCCAGAAGGGTACGCTGTGGTCGCGGTGGATGAAGTGATGAAAGATTATGAGGAGCTGAAGCTCGACCACCCTGCATGTGAAGATAGGGATTTGACTCAACTTGGAGAAGTCAAGAAACAAACCGTTGTATGGCCAAAGGAGGACATCTTCTTTCCAAATTGGCTCCAAGGCCACTGACTCCTCACAGCAGCAATCCTTCTTCGCCTCCACCTCACCAGTCCCCAGCGCAACCGTCATCTTTGCCGCCTCACCAGTCTCCAGCGCAATCGTCGTCTTCGCCGCCTCACCAGTCTCCAGCGCAGCCGTCTCCACCGCCGCATCACCCGTCTCCACCGCCCCCGTCAGCCGTCTCCGTCCACTGGGGATCAGAGCAAAAAGCAGAAACGTACTACCGCCAATAGTGGTGACAGAAAGGGGTTCCGATCACCGAAACGTAAGTTATCGCCCCTCCCAAAAGTACCTCATAAGAATATGGAGAAGAGACCTTGGGACTATACTGTAGAGGACAATATTAAGAGGACAGACGCCCGGCATCAACAGTGGAAGATTGACACGGCTAACAAGAAGAAGCCGAAAGAGCCAGAGTTCCCGATCACCCCAGAAGATCATGTTGCGTGCGTAAAAATGTTGAAAACCCTTGCAGATCCCCCGCCACCGTTGCCAGCAGACTATGAACGCTCTATTCTCAAGTCGGCTCAGGAAAAAAACCACCGGTTGAAGAGTAGTACGTCCAGCAGGAAATCAGTTGCCCAGCTTGGACAACAGAAAAACCAATCGTGCCCCCCCCCCCGCTCAAAGTGTATTCCGAGACAAAGGTGTGCTCGAGCGGAGCTGCAGTCGAGCAGAGGAATGATGAAACAGTTGGTATTGATCCGGAGTTTCTTGCACAATACGGAGAAGCGGCCAAGGCTCATGGCATGTCTATTGATGAGTACTTAAACCGTATGCAGGAATTCGCTGGCATCACATATGTGTACCGGTACGGGGCTCCTCTCGTCAAACGTGAGTTAGTCAACGAGCTACCAACAAAAATGTGAAGATTGCATGACTGGTACATGCAAGCATGTGCTGAACAATCAAACTGGATCTATGTTGCATATAAAGACGAGCATTTTGGGTCTCAAGAAGCCGTGCTAATGATTGAATTCGACGAATTATTTCAGTTATACAAACAAGACGCCCTCGACAAATCCATTATCACTACCTATAGTTTGTAAGTATTATTAATTTATGTCATTAAGTCTTACTCAGCTCGTTCTTGCATGTATAATCTTACTCATCACTATATTAATTTTGCAGAATGAAGATTCTCGAATGCAAAAGAGGACAAATCTATGACATTGGGTTCATTGACCCATATTACATTCATCACCAAAGTCTCGCAATGAATCCCCGCGAGACAGAGAATAACTTGGTACAAGGGTTAAGGTTTTCCAGTACCAAAAGGGAAATACCATTTCCTTACAACTTCAAGTGAGTGTGACTACACACATTCTATTTTCGCTTACTCGATGTTATTATGAGTGTATAATTGACTCATTATGCGTGCGCATGTTCCACTTTATTTTGTTAATCATTGTCCCTGACTAGGGACAAGTAATAGTCATGGACCCGAAACTCACATCCCTCGCTGAATGGGCGAACATGCAAGAATGTCTCGAGAGGTAATTTCAATCATTATGACACTATATCGGCAAGTTTTCGTTTATTTCCTGATAGCAAGTAATTAATATAGGACTCCTTTATTCGTTTCCTTTTCTTGACACGGCTTGGAAACGGTTCACCGCCAAGGCTCGGGGTGTTTGGAAGTCAGAGCTTACATTTAAACAAACATATGTAAGTAACTACTAGCTAGATCCGCGCATCTCTTTATTCTAGTTTCAATACCATTATCATTCTTGATTATGTTTTTATTGAATTTTGTTCTCGTAAAGTGCTTGAAGCAGGAATGAGGGGACAATTTTATGTGGATACTATGTTTGCGAGTTCATTCGCCACATGACCCATGAGACGGGCAAAAGTCGGGACATAAAAAAATTGAAGTACAATAAACAATACTCACAACTTTATTTTATTACCGTGAATTGTGTTCGTTTTCATTGATATATATATTGACCCCTTCTTTAAATTAGATCGAATGGTTGCGGGACGGTCTTCTACCACAGGAACGTGTACGAGCAATTCAAGAGAAAATTACCGGATTCTTAAATGCAGAGGTCCTAGATGTCAAGGTAGAATACTATTGCCCGTCGATGCAATTGATATGAAATGATATAGTGTAAAAAAGATGCAAATATGTGCATGTAACTCGTGTCTACATTTTATAATATGTTCGACAAAGCATGGCGGATGAGATGGTGTAATATATTCGTGACGATGATGTGCAATATAGTTATTCCTTTATTGTTGCGTATGTATCATTCAATTTAATGCAAAACAAGAATTAAAAAGTGCCCAAAACAAATAAATGGGAAAATAGAGGACAACAAAATAGCCCCATCCAATTTAGTGCAAAACCCTAAACCCTAAAAAGTGCTAAGAAAAACAACGAAGAAATAGCCCCGGTTCATAATACGAACCGGAACTAATACCCCTCCCCCCTCACTTCCAACCCCGCCACGTGAAAGATCATTAGCCCCAGTTCGACGTCGAATCGGGGCTAACATTAGTCCCGATTATTTAGTCCCGGTTCGTAAACTGGAACTAATAGCCCAACCGAACCGAAGCTATAGGCATTTTTTCTAGTAGTGAAAGAAGGGTCTGGTGACCAAGATTTCCTTGAGCAGCTGCAATTTGCCAGAAAACCATGTGATATTGACATGGACCCAGGCTTATCCGAGCAGCAGCCGTGGCATTGCATAATTTTTCGTGGAAGCTAGGCAACAGGCAGGAAGAAAGAAGTCAAGATGGAGGGGCCCCGCGGGCACCATGATTCCACATGCGCTGCGCGGCTGACACCCCCCTCCAAGCAACAACCACGTTCGCGTTGGCGTCGCAGCCAGAAACACATCCACATGCCGCGCCGGCGCCGTGCATGTGACCGCGCACGCGACGCGAGCAAGGCGCCGGCCGTCGCGTCCCCGCTCCAGCGATCAGCCCGCCGATCTCGCTTTCGCACAGTTGTTCCCGCCAGATGTTCATTCCGGATAAGAAGGGAGCTCGAGCTCGAGGGTGAGTGAAAGTCTTGGAGGCTACTCACACCACAAGCGTGGTTGAAAGTTAAGATTCCACTAGCCACCCATCACGTGCCACGCATGCGCGCATTGCACAGAGAACATCCACGGTACTATATATATGATCCCATTCACACGGAATGCGTGTAAACAAGTCCGTACTAGGGGTAGTACCAACCACGATCGGCTTGAACCCTGCAACATCAGGAGGGCTGTAATTTACTAAGCGGATAACGAAGTCGGTTACCAGATGCTGCTACATGCCAATGAGCGGCGTAAAAGAAATACAGTACGATCCTACTGGAGTGGCTTACGAGACGCTGGGACGTACAGATAGACATGGCAGGCGGTCACTGTTGAGATCACCGGCATCGGCGGGGCACGGCGCACCGGCCACCGACGGGCGAATTTATTTCTCGCCGGAGGCCGCGACCACCGCGATAAATGCTGCGCGGCATGGGCGCGTGCGTGGCAGAGGTCGTGTCGCACGCCGGCGCCATGTGTGCACTGATCTACTCCGGCCGGCCGGTCACTTTTCAGTTCTACATGCGGTCCCGAGTCGGTAATTTAAAGGGCGCGGGGTCAGGTCAGGTCAGGGGCAGCGGCGTGCGTCGAGACAGTTTTTCTCGTTAGAGAGTGGGAACAGAATAAAAGGAAAAAAGGCCGTTGATGGTGGGCCGCCCGGCACCATGTGTGAGCTGCAGAGGTCCAAACCCGTCACTTACACGTGGGCCGTCCTGACCCTAAAGAGAGGCTAGCGTTCGGACATCGCCGGTCAAAGGAGTGTTTTCGGCTGATGTACACTACTCTCGTTGGTTGCTGCAGGCAGAAGCACCCTGAATTACGGCCATTTGCACCGTGTCCTCGGGGCCCAAGGAGGAAAGAAATTCCTTGCTGCTACCAATTGACGGCGAGCATCACTCACTGATCACTGATCACCGCCCTTGGGAACCCGGCCGTTCATTAACTAATCCTTGGACTGGTTTTATCCGGCGGGGACGACCGAATGGATGATGGTGTCGCCCTTTCGCCAGGCCGCATAATTGGGGATGTTTGGGTAAAGCTCAAGGAAAGGATGGGCTAGTGCCATAACAAGATTGTAAAAAACTCTGTTCCTTGTCCCGAGCGGCCCAGCCAACGAACTCGGCAGCGTCCGTCTCAGATCGAACCAAAACATGCAGCGGCCAGTAGCCACTTGCCATCGTACATGCCTTGCCAGGCCATGGATGGATGCCGAGAACTCGCCGCGGCAGCGTTGTCATTTTGCACCCACGAAACGGGGAGGAGGGTCTTAGCAACAGACAAAAGGCTGGACAATGTCCAGCTTTTGTTCCGTATCCCGCCATTATGAAATGTTTCCGTTAACCGCCTGTGGGCTGCGGTGCGAGCCGCCCCCCGCTTCAATGCGGCTTGCAGCGGCAACCGTCTCCCAGAAAGCTGGTGGCCTCTAGCGACTCGAGATCAGATCACCGGCGGACGAAGATAAACCGCAAAAAAAGGAGGAGGAAAAACAGGGTTCGGCGCAGGGCACCGGAAGAGCGGTGCATGGTGTTGGTTGCTCGCCGAGATGCGCATGTAAAGTCGCCACTTGCCTCTACACAACACATGCACATCTACTACGTATCTGCCTGCGTGCTGGTTCTGCTTTGCTGAAAGGGACATCTGAGGCCGGGAGAGCACGCAGTTTTCTCTCAGCACAGCAGTCTGTGTGGAGACGGACGGGACGACCGGCCGATCGGCACCCAGCGCCAGAGGAGACTTGCAGGAACGGATCGACCCCTGTCACATGCATGCAGCAGGTTACGTTGCGTCGGCCGGCCATGTTAAACGCCGGTTTTCGTTCATGGATGAGACTTATCCGCCCTCGACCCGTCGCTAGCTCCGTCTGTTCACCTCTCCGTCGATCACCATGTGGGATGCGGCATGTGCTGGTGCGCACCAATTTCTTGCCCCGGCGCTGTACTGTAATCATGTCCACGTAGAAGCTTTCGTGCTGCACACGTACGTGCTGGTTCGCAGCATGAAACACAGTGTTACTGGTGGGTGATCAGAGGTCGCTGTTCGTTGATAATCCAGATGCGGATGCTCCATGCCACTAGCTGTCTGATTGTGTGGGTAATCAGCTCTGCTGTGTGTGCTGGTAGTCGTGTGCGTCCAATGCTGCTGTTGGCCATGCGTACTTGCGGTAATGATACTACTACGAGGCAGCAGCTAGCTAACAAAGAGGGACGGCTGAGCTTTTGTTTTCTCTGAAATGGAGGCGGGGATAGCTCAACTGACAGTGTGCAGGGTGCAGAAGTAGAATTAGTACTGTAGTTTACTAGGAGCAATACTACTCAATGCCCCTGGTCTGGCCGGTGCACCGCATGGCATGCAGGCGTGGCGACATGGCATCATGTGATTCGCGAGACGGCCGGCTACGCATGCACGATGGCTGTTAATTACCCCGGCCGGCAGGAGTACTCTACTCTATCCACTCCTGAACCAAACCGCCCCAATTATTCCTGACAACCCCCCTGCATCTGCATCTATCCATCCATGGATCAGGTCAGGTGCTCCCATCTAATTTACTTCACCAGGAAACCTACACCTACGCTACGTACGTGCTCCCATCTACTACTACGTACGTAGTACACCATGATGAGAGCTCTGCAGACCCTACTACGCTTTGGACTCAACCGCCGGCCGGAGTCGAGTCGATCAACCACGTACTCCTAGGGTCGGTACTTCTCTCGAAGAGGAGAAGAGCGGCGCCAACTTGCTGTTGAGCGCCCCGCATTAACTCGGCTCGTGCTCTGCGCCTCCTCGAAGCGAGCCGCGACGCAGTTAGGTAGTACGCGCATCGCCCTAGCAACCGATCGCTGCACGCGCCACATTGATCACTGCCGGTTTAGGCGAGCGAGCGAGCCCGAAAGTCGCCGGAAAGCGACCCGGAGATCTCGATCACGATCACGAGCTAGCGAGCGGGCGATGGAGCAAACGCCGCGATCGATCGATCGATGCAGCCGGTTTACGCGTGTCGTCGAAGCATCCCGGGCGAGGCGACGCATGCCTGCCTGCCGGGCCAGATGTGGTGCGTTCAAGCTGGCCATAGCGATCAATGAATCACTTATCGCCCGTAGTACTCGCCCAACTTAATTTCGCGGCGTCTGTCGATGGAGATGCTGCGGGCTGCTGCGGGCATGTGGGAAGAAGATATGGGAGTTAAGTTGAGGGTAAATAGAGTCGGAAAGCAGCGTTTGCGCGGGGGCGTTATCCTGGCTTTTCTTTATGCCCATCCGTCACATCGTTTTCTTGAGCAAAAATTAGTGCACATGGCAGATTATTGCGAGCGCTAAGGATCGACCCGGATGGCAATATACAGCTAACCTAACAGCTAGTATGCCGTCGCGGAAAAAGTTTCAACGGCAAAGCTGGCAGTATCTCTGTGGATTCTGGAGCCTGAACACGGGTCCAGGTTAGGAAAGGAACCAGATGCAGTTGAGGCTAACTTTGCTTTTTCGGACCACCTCCTCATGGTTTGAGTGGGCTGAGCCTTCGATTGCTTTGGTTGTGTTCTGAACTTCGGATGCAGAAGAAAACCTAACATTTCAGGCTAACTGCAAGTAAACCTCCAGTTAAACCCGACTCACGACACGAATCTAAATGAACGCATTCTTGTAGGAACAGAAAGGAAGTGCTCCCTCATCACGGAAGCCAGAAAGCTACTATCCAGCAGGATATTGTCAACTTCGTCCACATACTAAACTAATTTGGACTGGTGACGGGCTTATGTACAAACTTTCAAAAAAGTTCGGTCGTCCATGCATGAATATCAACTTAGACGCAATTCTCTCTACGATGCCTGCTGTTCGTGCCACCTTCTCCATCAAATATTTGGGCCTCTCGTTGTTGGTTGGGCATCCAAGGGTTGTAGACTCTCATTTCCTGATGGATAAAGTGACGGCCATGCTTGTGCCGCGGGACGGCCAAAACATTACGGTCATTGGACGTGGGGACTTGTCAAGTCTGTGCTCACCTCTCAAGTGATATATCACGTTATTGCCCTCGAACCTCCTGCTAGTATCCTCGTCAACATCACCAAGATTGAAAGGACATTCCTTTGGGCGGGAACAAGCAAGGTACGAGGGGCGAAATGCAATGTCAACTAGAGCTCTATTTGCCGTCCAACCAAACTTGGAGGATTGGGAATCCTTGACTTGAATATGTTTGCTAGGGCTCTCAGGCTTCGATGGTTTTGGTTTGACTAGGCTGAGCCTTCCAAGACGTGGGTCGGAATGACCATTTCGTGTGACAAGATAAATCGCAACTTTTTCTATACTTCCTCATGCACCATCATCGACAACGGTGCACGCGCGCCCTTTTGGGATTCCCTTTGGGTTAACGGAGAAAACCCTCCGACATCGCTCCCCTCATCTTCAAGGCTTCCTCGCGGAGAAATTGGAAGGTTCATGAGGCCTAGTGTGAGGACAAATGGCTCGCTAGTGTCAAACTCCTTGACAAATGGACGATGGAGCATATTCGACAAATAATCACCCTATGGGCTAGAATAAGAGTAATTAATATTATTAAGGACACCGACCACACCATTACTTGAAAGCACATTGTTGATGGAACATATTCCGCCACCTCATCCTACAATGCCCAACTCCTCGGGACGGTCCTCTCGCCCATGCATGTCGTGGTTTGGAGGGTTTGCCCTGTTGGAAATATACCCTAGAGGTAATAATAAATTAGTTATTATCATATTTCCTTGTTTAAGATAATTGTTTATTATTCATGTTAGAATTGTATTGATTGGAAACACAAATACATGTGTGGGTACGTAGACAACACACTGTCCCTAGTGAGACTCTAATGGACTAGCTCGTTGATCAAAGATGGTCAAGGTCTCTTGGCCATAGCCATGAGTTGTCATTTGATGACAGGATCACATCATTAGGAAAATGATGTGATCGACAAGACAAAACCTATGAACATAGCGTATGATCGTGGCAGTTTATTGCTACAGTTTTCTGCATGTCAAGTGTCTATTCCTATCACCATGAAAACGTGCAACTCACTGACACCGGAGGAGTACCTTGTGTGTATCAAATGTCGCAACATAACTGGGTGACTATAAAGGCGCCCCGCAGGTATCTCCGATGGTGTCTGTTGAGTTGGCATGGATCAAGACTGGGATTTGTCACTCCGTGTGACGAAGAGGTCTCTCAAGGCCCACTCGGTAATACAACATCACAAGAAGCTTTCAAGCAATGTGACTAAAGAGTTAGCCACGGGAATTTGTATTATGGAACGAGTAATGAGACTTTCCGGTAACGAGATTGAACTAGGTATGGAGATACCGACTATCGTGGGAATGACCCTCACAATAGTACCTAGGGGTACGAGCGCAGGGGAGAAGTCTAGCTAGGCGCAACTGATGACCCACAAGTATAGGGGATCAATCGTAGTCCTTTCGATAAATAAGAGTGTCGAACCCAACGAGGAGGAGAAGGCTGTGATAAACGGTTTTCAGCAAGGTAATAACTCTAAGCACTGAAAGTAGCGGTAACAAGTGATGGTGTAGTGAGGTGAAACGTAGCAAGCGAAAAGTAACAAGTAACAAGTAGTAGCAACGGTGCAGCAAGTGGCCCAATCCCTTTTGTAGCAAGGGACAAGCCTGAACAAAGTCTTATAAGAGGAAAAACGCTCCCGAGGACACAAGAGAATTTGTGTCATGCTAGTTTCATCATGTTCATATGATTCGCGTTCGTTACTTTGATAGTTTGATATGTGGGTGAACCGACGCTTGTGTACAGCCCTTACTTGGACAAGCATCCCACTTATGATTAACCCCTCTCGCAAGCATCCGCAACTACGAAATAAGAATTAAGACAACGTCTAACCATAGCATTAAACTAGTGGATCCAAATCAGCCCCTTACGAAGCAACGCATAGACTCGGGTTTAAGCTTCTGTCACTCCAGCCCAAATATGGTGAAGTGTTATGTAGTCGACGTTCACATAACATCACTAGAGGAAAAACAACATACAACATATCAAAATACCGAACGAATACCAAATTCACATGACTATTTTTAGCATGACTTATCCCATGTCCTCAGGAACAAAAGTAACTACTCACAAAGCATAATCATAATCATGATCAGAGGTGTAATGAATAGCATCAAGGATCTGAACATAAACTCTTCCACAAGTAATCCAACTGTTGGGTAACATAGCATAAATTCAAAATTTTCCTACGCATATTCAGATCTTCCTATGGAGAGACCAGCAACGAGAGAGGGGTAAGAGCATCTTCATACCTTTGAAGATCGCTAAGCGGAAGCGTTGCTAGAACGCGGTTGATGGAGTCGTACTCGCGGCGATTCCGATCTAGTGCCGAACTACGGCACCTCCGCGTTCAACACACGTGCAGCCCGGTGACGTCTCCCGCACCTTGATCCAGCAAGGAGGAGGGAGAGGTTGGGGAAGAACTCCAGCAGCACGACGGCGTGGTGTCGATGGAGAGACGAGGTCTCCCGGCAGGGCTTCGCCAAGCACCGGCAGAGAGGAGGAGGAAAATGGGCAGGGCTGCGCCGAGGGAGAGGCAAAAGTCTTATCTCCAATGGCCAAAAGTGCCCACTATATATAGGGGGAGGGAGGGGTTGCGCCCCCTTGAGGGTTTCCCTCTCCTGGGGTGGCAGCCCTAGATGGGGGCTGGTGCGGCGGCCATGGGGGGGAGGAGGGGTGTGGCGCACCCGTGGTGGGCCTTAGGCCCACCTCGCTTAGGGTTTGCCCCCCCCCCCTTCCCTCTCCCCTGTGCATTGGGCTGAGTGGGGAGGCGCACCAGCCCACCTAGGGGCTGGTTCCCTCCCCCACTTGGCCCACCTTACCTCCCGGGGTCGTTGCCCCCCTTCGGTGGACCCCCGGGGCCACCTCCGGTGGTCCCGGTGGTCCCGGTACGTTACCGGTGATGCCCGAAACACTTCCGGTGTCCGAAACCATCCGTCCTATATATCAATCTTTACCTCCGGACCATTTAGGAGCTCCTCGTGACGTGTGGCATCTCATTCGAGACTCCGAACAACTTTCAGTAACTTCGTATAACAATTCCCTATAACCCTAGCGTCACCGAACCTTAAGTGTGTAGACCCTACGGGTTCGGGAGACACGCAGACATGACCGAGACACCTCTCTGGCCAATAACCATCAGCGGGGTCTGGATACCCATGGTGGCTCCCACTTGCTCCACGATGATCTCATCAGATGAACCACGATGTCAAGGATTCAATCAATCCCGTATATGATTCCCTTTGTTTGTCGGTATAGAACTTGCCCGAGATTCGATCGTCGGCATACCTATACCTTGTTCAATCTCGTTACCGGTAAGTCTCTTTACTCGTTCCGTAGCACGTCATCGTGTGACTAACTCCTTAGTGACATTGAGCTCATGATGATGTTCTACCGAGTGGGCCCAGAGATACCTCTCCGTCACACGGAGTGACAAATCCCGATCTCGATTCGTACCAACCCAACAGACACTTTCGGAGGTACCCGTAGTGCACCTTTATAGTCACCCGGTTACGTTGTGACGTTTGATACACCCAAAGCACTCCTACGGTATCCGGGAGTTGCACAATCTCACGGTCGAAGGAAAAGATACTTGACATTAGAAAAGCTTTAGCATACGAACAATACGATCTAGTGCTATGCTTAGGATTGGGTTTTGTCCATCACATCATTCTCCCAATGATGTGATCCCGTTATCAATGACATCTAATGCCCATGATCAGGAAACCATGATCATCCATTGACTAATGAGCTAGCCAACTAGAGGCTTGCTAGGGACAAATTTGATCTATTTATTCACACATGTATTACTGTTTCGTGTTAATACAATTATAGCATGAACAATAGACGATTATCATGAACAAGGAAATATGATAATAACCATTTTATTATTGCCTCTAGGGCATATTTCCAACAGGCTCCCACTTGCACTAGAGTCAATAATCTAGTTACAATGTGATGTATCGAACACCCATAGCATTATGGTGTTGATCATGTTTTGCTCGTGGAAGAGGTTTAGGTAACGGGTCTGCAATATTCAGATCCGCGTGTACTTTACAAATATCTATCACTCCACTCTGGACATGGTCCTGGATGGAGTTGTAGCGGCGTTTGATGTGCTTCGTCTTCCGGTGAAACCTGGGCTCCTTGGCTATGGCAATGGCCCTAGTGTTATCACATAAGAGTTTCATTGGACCCGACGCGCTTGGAACCACTCCAAGGTCGGTGATGAGCTCCTTCATCCAAATTCCTTCATGAGCTGCTTCTGAAGCAGCTATGTACTCCTCTTCACATGTATATGCTGCCACGACTTCTTGCTTGCTGCTGCACTAGCTCACTGCCCCACCATTCAACACATATACGTATCCGGTCTGTGACTTAGAGTCATCCGGAACTGTGTCGAAGCTAGCGTCGACGTAACCCTTTACAACGAGCTCTTTGTCACCTCCATAAACGAGAAACATTTCCTTAGTCCTTTTCAGGTACTTAAGGATATTCTTGACCGTTGTCTAGTGTTCCATACCGGGATCACTTTAGTACCTCCCTACCAAACTTATGGCAAGGTTTATATCAGGTATGGTACACAGCATGTCATACATTAGAGAGCCCACGGCTGAGGCGTAGGGGACAGAACTCATCTTCTCTCTATCTGCTGCCGTGGTCGGCGACTGAGTCTTACTCAATCTCATACCTTGCAAAACTGGCAAGAACCCTTTATTTGAGTTTTCCATATTGAACTTCTTCAATATCTTGTCTAGGTATGTACTTTGCAAAAGACCTATGAGACGTCTTGATCTATCTCTATAGATCTTGATGCCTAATATGTATGCAGCTTCTCCAAGGTCCTTCATTGAAAAACTTTTGTTCAACTAGGCCTTTATGCTCTCCAACATCTCTATATTATTCCCCGTCAATAATATGTCATCCACATACACTATGAGGAAAGCTACAGAGCTCCCACTCACTTTCTTGTACACACAGGCTTCTCCGTAAACCTGTGTGAGCCCAAACGCTTTAATCACCTCATCAAAGCGAATGTTCCAACTCCGAGATGCTTGCACCAGCCCATAGATGGAGCGCTGGAGCTTGCACACTTTGTTAGCACCCTTAGGGTCGACAAAACCTTCTGGTTGCATCATATACAACTCTTCCTTAAGGTTCCCGTTAAGGAACGCTGTTTTGACGTCCATTTGCCAAATTTCATAATCATAAAAGGCGGCAATTGCTAACATGATTCGGACTGATTTCAGCTTCACTACGGGAGAGAAAGTCTCTTCGTAGTTAACTCCTTGAATTTGTCGAAAACCCTTTGCGACAAGTCGAGCTTTGTAAACGGTTACATTACCGTTTGCATCAGTCTTCTTCTTGAAGATCCATTTATTTTCTATGGCTCGCCGGTCATCGGGCAAGTCCACCAAAGTCCATACTTTGTTCTCATACATGGATCCTATCTCAGATTTCATAGCCTCAAGCCATTTGTTGGAATCCGGGCCCACCATTGCTTCTTCATAGTTCGAAGGTTCACCGTTGTCTAACAACATGATTTCCATCACAGGGTTGCCGTACCACTCTGGTGCGGAGCGTGCCCTTGTGGACCTTCGCGGTTCAGTAGTAACTTGATCCGAAGCTTCATGATCATCATCATTAACTTCCTCTTCAGTTGGTGTAGGCGCCACAGGAACAACTTCCCGCGCTGCGCTACTATCTTGTTCGAGAGGGGGTGTAATTACCTCATCAAGTTCTACCTTCCTCCCACTTACTTATTTCGAGAGAAACTCTTTCTCTAGAAAGGATCCATTCTTGGCAACAAAGGTCTTACCTTCAGATCTAACATAGAAGGTATACCCAATAGTTTCCTTAGGGTATCCTATGAATACACATTTCTCCGCTTTGGGTTCGAGCTTTTCTGGTTGAAGCATCGCAGCCCCAAACTTTAAGAAACGACAACTTAGGTTTCTTGCCAAACCATAGTTCATACGGTGTCATCTCAATGGATTTAGACGATGCCCTATTTAAAGTGAATACTGCAGTTTCTAATGCGTATCCCCAAAATGATAGCGGTAGGTCGGTAAGAGACATCATAGATCGTACCATATCTAATAAAGTGTGATTACGATGTTCACACACTCCGTTGCGTTGCGGGGTGCCAGGCGGCGTCAGTTGTGAAACGATTCCACACTTCCTTAGGTGTGTGCCAAACTCGTGACTCAAATATTCTCCTCCACGATCAGATCGTGGACACTTAATTTTCCTGTCACATTGATTCTCAACCTCACTCTGAAATTCCTTGAACTTTTCAAACGTCTCAGATTTGTGCTTCATCAAGTAGATATACCCATACCTACTCAAATCATCGATGAGAGTGAGAACATAACGATAGCCACCACGAGCTTCAACGTTCATTGGACCACACACATCAGATATGCCCATGAGGCACGGTTCGCATGTGTCAAATGATTCAAAGTCAAGAGACTCTAATAGTCCATCAGTATGGAGCTTCTTCATGCGCTCAACGCCGATATGACCAAGGCGGCAGTGCCACAAGTATGTGGGACTATCATTATCAACTTTACATCTTTTGGTACTCACACTATGAATATGCGTAACATCACGATCGAGATTCATCAAGAATAAACCATTCACCAGTGGAGCATGACCATAAAACATATCACTCATATAAATAGAACAACCATTATTCTCTGACTTAAATGAGTAGCCGTCTCGCATTAAGCAAGACCCTGATACAATATTCATGCTCAAAGCTGGTACTAAATAACAATTATTAAGGTTTAAAACTAATCCCGACGGTAGATGTAAAGGTAGCATGCCGACGGCGATCACATCGACTATGGAACCATTCCCCACGCGCATCGTCACCTCGTCCTTGGCCAGTCTCTGCTTATTCCGGAGTTCCTGCTTTGAGTTGCAAATGTGAGCAACAGCACCGGTATCAAATACCCAGGAGCTACTATGAGCACTGGTAAGGTACACATCAATAACATGTATATCACATATACCTTTAACGTTGCCGGCCTTCTTGTCCGCTAAGTATTTGGGGCAGTTCCGCTTCCAGTGACCTTTTCCCTTGCAATAGAAGCACTCAGTCTCAGGCTTGGGGTCCATTCTTTTTCTTCTTCCTGGCATCTGTCTTACCAGGCGCGGCAACAACTTTGCCGTCTTTCTTGAAGTTCTTCTTACCCTTGCCTTTCTTGAAACTAGTGGTCTTGTTGACCATCAACACTTGATGCTCTTTCTTGATTTCTACTTCGGCAGACTTGAGCATCGAGTACAACTCGGGAATGGTCTTTTCCATCCCTTGCATTTTGTAGTTAAGCACAAAGCCTTTGTAGCTTGGTGGGAGAGACTAGAGGATTCTGTCGATTATAGCATCATCCGGAAGTTCGACTCCAAGTGAAGTCAGACGACCGTGTAACCCAGACATTTTGAGTATGTCCTCACTGACAGAACTGTTCTCCTCCATCTTACAGCTAAAGACCTTGTCGGAGACTTCATATCTCTCGACATGGGCATGAGCTTGAAAAACTAGCTTCAGCTCCTCGAACATCTCATATGCTCCGTGTTGCTCAAAACGCCTTTGGAGCCTCGTTTCTAAACTGTATAACATTCCACACCTAACCAGAGAGTAGTCATCACTCCGCGTTTGCCAGACGTTCAGAATATCCTGGGCTGCTGCGGGAGCGGGAGGGTCACCTAGCGGCGCATCAAGGACATAAGCCTTTTTAGCTGCTTCAAGGATGAGCTTCAAGTTGCGAACCCAGTCCGCATAATTGCTACCATCATCTTTCAGCTTGTTTTTCTCTAGGAATGCGTTGAAATTGAGGTTGACGTTGGCCATCTACAATATTTATAAAGACAACTTTTTAGACTAAGTTCATGATAATTAAGTTCATTTAATCAAATTAAGTATGAACTCCCACTTAAATCGACATCCCTCTAGTCATCTAAGTGATACATGATCCATGTTGACTAACCTGTGTCCGATCATCACGTGAGACGGACTAGCCACCAAGGTGAGCAACTTCATGCTGATCGTGTTCAACCATACGACTCATGTTCAACCTTTCGGTCTCTTGTATTCGAGGTCATGTCTGTACATGCTAAGCTCGTCGAGTCAACCTAGGTGTTTCGCGTCTGTAAATCTGGCTTACACCTGTTGTATGCGAACGTTAGAATCTATCACACCCGATCATCACGTGGTGCTTCGAGACAACGAACCTTCGCAACGGTGCACACTTAGGGGAATACGTTCTCGAAATTTTAAGAGGGATCATCTTATTGTGCTACCGTTGTTCTAAGCAATAAGATGTAAAACATGATAAACATCACAATGCAATCATATAGTGACATGATATGGCCATTATCATCTTCGCCCTTTCGATCTCCATCTTCGGGCATCGCATGATCATCATCGTCATCGGCGTGACACCATGATCTCCATCATCATGATCTCCATCATCGTGTCTCCGTGAAGTCGTCACGCCAACTACTACTATCACTACTACTATAGCTAACCGTTAGCAATGAAGTAAAAGTAGTAAACACATGGCGTTGCATCTCATACAATAAATTAAGACAACTCCTATGGCTCCTGCCGTTTGTCATACTCATCGACATGCAAGTCGTGAAACCTATTACAATGACATGATCATCTCCTACATCATATATGCAACATCACAACTTTGGCCATATCACATCACATGTCAAACCCTGCAAAAACAAGTTAGACGTCGTCTAATTGTTGTTGCAAGTTTTACGTGGCTGATCCGGGTTTCTAGCAAGAAAGCCTTCTTACCTACGTGACAGCCACAACGATGATATGCCAAATCTATTTATCCTTCATAAGGACCATTTTCATCAAATCCAATCCGACTAGAGTAGGAGAGGCAGACACCCGCTAGCCACCTTTATGCACGATGTGCATGTTTGTCGGTGGAACCAGTCTCACGTAAGCGTATGTGTAAAGTCGGTCCGGGCCGCTTCATCCCACAATACCGCCGGAAAAGAATAAGACTAGTAGCGGCAAGCAAATTGACACATCATCGCCCACAACTTTTGTGTTCTACTCGTGCATAGAATCTGCGCATAGAAAATCTGGCTCTCATACCACTGTTGGGTAACGTAGCATAAATTCAAACTTCCCTTACGCATATTCAGGTCTTCCAATGGAGAGACCAGCAACGAGAGAGGGGTAAGAGCATCTTCGTACCTTTGAAGATCGCTAAGCGGAAGCGTTGCTAGAACGCGGTTGATGGAGTCGTACTCGCAGCGATTCCGATCTAGTGCCGAACTACGACACCTCCGCGTTCAACACACGTGCAGCCCGGTGACGTCTCCCGCACCTAGATCCAGCAAGGAGGAGGGAGAGGTTGGGGAAGAACTCCAGCAGCACGACGGCGTGGTGTCGATGGAGAGACGAGGTCTCCCGGCAGGGCTTCGCCAAGCACCGGCAGAGAGGAGGAGGAAGAAGGTCTTGGAAATATGCCCTAGAGGCAATAATAAATTAGTTATTATTATATTTCTTTGTTCATGATAATCATTTATTATCCAGGCTATAATTGTATTGATTGGAAACACAATACTTGTGTGGATACATAGACAAAACACTGTCCCTAGTAAGCTTCTAGTTGACTAGCTCGTTGATCAAAGATGGCCAAGGTTTCCTCGCCATAGGCAAGTGTTGTTACTTGATAAAGGGATCACATCATTAGGAGAATCATGTGATGGACTAGACCCAAACTAATAGACGTAGCATGTTGATCGTGTCATTTTGTTGCTACTGTTTTCTGCGTGTCAAGTATTTGTTCCTATGACCATGAGATCATATAACTCACTGACACCGGAGGAATGCTTTGTGTGTATCAAACGTCGCAACGTAACTGGGTGACTATAAAGATGCTCTACAGGTATCTCCGAAGGTGTTAGTTGAGTTAGTATGGATCGAGACTGGGATTTTTCACTCCGTGTGACGGAGAGGTATCTCGGGGCCCACTCGGTAATACAACATCACACACAAGCCTTGCAAGCAATGTGACTTAGTGTAAGTTGCGGGATCTTGTATTACAGAACGAGTAAAGAGACTTGCCGGTAAACGAGGTTGAAATAGGTATGCGGATACTGACGATCGAATCTCGGGCAAGTAACATACCGAAGGACAAAGGGAATGACATACGGGATTATATGAATCCTTGGCACTGAGGTTCAAACGATAAGATCTTCGTAGAATATGTAGGATCCAATATGGGCATCCAGGTCCCGCTATTGGATATTGACCGAGGAGTCTCTCGGGTCATGTCTACATAGTTCTCGAACCCGCAGGGTCTGCACACTTAAGGTTCGACGTTGTTTTATGCGTATTTGAGTTATATGGTTGGTTACCGAATGTTGTTCGGAGTCCCGGATGAGATCACGGACGCCACGAGGGTTTCCGGAATGGTCCGGAAACGAAGATTGATATATAGGATGACCTCATTTGATTACCGGAAGGTTTTCGGAGTTACCGGGAATGACGAATGGGTTCTGGGAGTTCACCGGGGGGGCAACCCACCCCGGGGAAGCCCATAGGCCTTGGGGGTGGCGCACCAGCCCTTAGTGGGCTGGTGGGACAGCCCAAGAAGGCCCTATGCGCCATAGGAAGAAAATCAAAGAGAAAACAAAGAGGAGGTGGGAAAAAAGGGGAAGGACTCCTCCTTCCAAACCAAGTTGGATTCAGTTTGGAAGGGGAGACCTTCCCCCCTTGGCTCGGCCGACCCCCTTGGGGCCCCTTGAGCCCCAAGGCAAGGCTCCCCCTCTTCCCCCTATATATACGGAGGTTTTAGGGCTGATTTGAGACAACTTTGCCACGGCAGCCCGACCACATATCTCCACGGTTTCACCTCTAGATCGCGTTTCTGCGGAGCTCGGGCGGAGCCTTGCTGAGATAAGATCAACACCAACCTCCGGACTGCCGTCACGCTCCCGGAGAACTCATCTACCTCTCCGTCTCTCTTGCTGGATCAAGAAGGCCGAGATCATCGTCGAGCTGTACGTGTGTTGAACGCGGAGGTGACGTCCGTTCGGCACTAGATCGTGGGACTGATCGCGGGACGGTTCGCGGGGCGGATCGAGGGACGTGAGGACGTTCCACTACATCAACCGCGTTCACTAACGCTTCTGCTGTGCGGTCTACAAGGGTACGTAGATCGAACATCCCCTCTCGTAGATGGACATCACCATGATAGGTCTTCGTGCGCGTAGGAATTTTTTTTGTTTCCCATGCGACGTTCCCCAACAGTGGCATCATGAGCTAGGTTCATGCGTAGATGTCTTCTCGAGTAGAACACAAAAGTTTTTGTGGGCGATGATGTGCGTTTTGCTGCCCTCCTTGGTGTTTTCTTGATTCCGCGGTATTGTTGGCTCGAAGCGGCTCGGACCGACATCACTCGTACGCTTACGAGAGACTGGTTTCATCGCTACGAGTAACTACGTTGCTCAAAGATGACCGGCGAGTGTCGGTTTCTCCAACTTTAGTTGAATCGGATTTGACCGAGGAGGTCCTTGGATGAGGTTAAATAGCAATTCATATATCTCCGTTGTGGTGTTTGCGTAAGTAAGATGCGATCCTACTAGATACCCATGGTCACCACGTAAAACATGCAACAACAATTAGAGGACGTCTAACTTGTTTTTGCAGGGTATGCTTGTGATGTGATATGGCCAACGATGTGATGTGATATATTGGATGTATGAGATGATCATGTTGTAATAGTTAATATCGACTTGCACGTCGATGGTACGGCAACCGGCAGGAGCCATAGGGTTGTCTTTAAACAAACGTTTGTGCTTGCAGATGCGTTTACTATATTGCTAGGACGTAGCTTTAGAAGTAATAGCATGAGTAGCACGACAACCCCGATGGCGACACGTTGATGGAGATCATGGTGTGACGCCGGTGACAAGAAGATCGTGCCGGTGCTTTGGTGATGGAGATCAAGAAGCGCATGATGATGGCCATATCATGTCACTTATGAATTGCATGTGATGTTAATCCTTTTTGCACCTTATCTTGCTTAGAACGACGGTAGCATTATGAGGTGATCTCTCACTAAAATTTCAAGACGAAATTGTGTTCTCCCCGACTGTGCACCGTTGTGACAGTTCTTCGTTTCGAGACACCACGTGATGATCGGGTGTGATAGGCTCAACGTTCACATACAACGGGTGCAAGACAGTTGCACACGCAGAACACTCGGGTTAAGCTTGACGAGCCTAGCATGTGCAGACATGGCCTCGGAACACATGAGACCGAAAGGTCGAGCATGAATCGTATAGTTGATATGATTAGCATAGAGATGCTTACCACTGAAACTATTCTCGACTCACGTGATGATCGGACTTGAGATAGTGGATTTGGATCATGTACCACTCAAATGACTAGAGAGATGTACTTTTTGAGTGGGAGTTCTTAAGTAATATGATTAATTGAACTAATTGTCATGAACATAGTCTAATGGTCTTTGCGAATTACGATGTAGCTTGCGCTATAGCTCTACTGTTTTTATATGTTCCTAGAGAAAATTTAGTTGAAAGTTGATCGTAGCAAACTTTGAAGAAGATTGTCCTCGTTGCTGCGCAGAAGGCTTATGTCCTTAATGCACCACTCGGTGTGCTGCACCTCGAGCGTCGTCTGTGGATGCTGTGAACATCCGACATAAACGTTTCTGATGACTACACAATACTTCAGTGCAAAATACTTAATGGCTTAGAAGCAAGGCACCGAAGACGTTTTGAAACGTCACGGAACATAAGTGATGTTCTAAAGAGATGAAATTGTGATTTCATGCTCGTTCCCTTGTTGAGAGGTACGAGACCTCCGACAAGATTCTTTGTCCACAAAGTAAAGGAGAAAAGCTCAATCGTTGAGCGTGTGCTCAGATTGTCTGAGTACGACAATCACTTGAATCAAGTGGGAGTTAATATTCCAGATGAGATAGTGATGGTTCTCCAAAGTCACTGCCACCAAACTGTGAGAGCTTCGTGATGAACTATAACATATCAAGGATAGATACAATGATCCTTGAGCGATTCGCGATGTTTGACACTGCGAAAGTAGAAATCAAGAAGGAGCATCAATAGTTGATGGTTTGTAAAACCACTAAGTTTCAAGAAAGGCAAGGGCTAGAAGGGATACTTCGTGAAACGGCAAAACAGTTGCTGCACTAATGAAGAGACCCAAGATCAAACCCAAACCCGAGACTAAGTACTTCTGTAATGAGGGGAACAGTCACTGAGGCGGAGCAACTCTAGATGCTTGGTAGATAAGAAGGCTGGCAAAAGTCGAAAGAAGTATATTTGATATACATGATGTTGATGTGTACTTTACTAGTACTCCTAGTAGCATGAGGGTATTGGATACCGGTTCGGTTGCTAAGTGATTAGTAACACGAAATGAAAGCTACGGCATAAACGAAGACTAGCTAAAGGCGAGGTGACGATACGTGTTGGAAGTGTTTCCAAGGTTGATATGATCAAACGTCGCACGCTCCCTCTACCATCGGGATTGGTGTTAAACCTAAATAATTGTTATTTGGTGCTTGCGTTAAGCATGAACATGATTGGATCGTGTTTATTGCAATACGATTATTCATTTAAAGAGAATAATGGTTACTCTATTTTCTTGAATAACCACCTTCAATGGTTTATTGAATCTCGATCGTAGTGTTACACATGTTCATGATATTGGTGCCAAAAGATACGAGGTAATGATGATAGTACCACTTACTTGTGGCACTGCCGCTTGAGTCATGTTGGTATAAATTGCATGAAGAGGCTCCATGTTGATGGATCTTTATACTCACTTGATTTTGAATCACTAGTGAAATGCAAATCATACCACATGAGCAAGGCCATGTTTTCATTGAGGTGAAATAAGATAGTAAATCGTTGGAAGTGATACATTTTGATGTATGCAGTCCAATGGGTGCTGAGGCACGCAGTGGATATCATTATGTTCTTAGAACATCATAGTGTGATGATGTGTCTGAACGTCATAGCCACACACTATTTGGTATGGTGCATGCTATGCTGTCTCTTATCGAATTACCACTATCGTTTATGGGTTAAGCATTAGAGACAACCGCATTCACTTTAAATAGGGCACCACGTATTTCCGTTAAGATGACACAGTATAGACTGAGGTTTAGAGAAATCTAAACTGTCGTTTCTTGAAAGTTTGGGGTTTCGACACTTATGTGAAAAAGTATCAGTCTGATAAGTTCGAACCTAAAGCGGATAAATGCATCTTCATAGGATATCCAAAACAGTTGGGTACACCTCCTATCTCAGATCCGAAAGCAAAGTGTTTGTTTCTAGAAACGGATCCTTTCTCGAGGAAAGGTTTCTCTCGAAAGAATTGAGTGGGAGGGTGGTAGATCTTGATGAGGTTATTGAACCATCACTTCGACCAGTGTGTAGCAGGGCACAGGAAGTTGTTCGTGTGGCGCCTACACCAATTGAAGTGAAAGCTGATGATGGTGATCATCGAGCATCGGATCAAGTTACTACAAGCCTCGTAGGTTGACAAGGTCGCGTACTACTACAGAGTGGTACGGTAACCCTGTCTTGGAGGTCATGTTGTTGAGCAACAGTGAACCTACGAGTTATGGAGAAAGCAATGGTGGGCCCAGATTCAACCTATGAGTTATGGGGCGGATCGAGGGACGTGAGGACGTTCCACTACATCAACCGCGTTCACTAACGCTTCTGCTGTGCGGTCTACAAGGGTACGTAGATCGAACATCCCCTCTCGTAGATGGACATCACCATGATAGATCTTCGTGCGCGTAGGAAATTTTTTGTTTCCCATGCGACGTTCCCCAACAGAAGGGCAGGGCTGCGCCGAGGGAAAGGCAAAAGTCTGATCTCCAATGGCCAAAAGTGCCCACTATATATAGGGGGGGGGGGGGAGGGGCTGCGCCCCCTTGAGGGTTTCCCACTCCTGGGGGGGGCGACAGCCCTAGATGGGGGCTGGTGCGGTGGCCAAGGGGGGAAGGAGGGGTGTGGCGCACCCCTGGTGGGCCTTAGGCCCACCTTGCTTAGGGTTTGCCCCCCCTTCCCTCTCCCCTACGCATTGGGCTGAGTGGGGAGGCGCACCAGCCCACCTAGGGGCTGGTTCCCTCCCCCACTTGGCCCACCTTACCTCCCGGGGTCGTTGCCCCCCTTCGGTGGACCCACGGGGCCACCTCCGGTGGTCCCGGTGGTCCCGGTACGTTACCGGTGATGCCTGAAACACTTCCGGTGTCCGAAACTATCCGTCCTATATATGAATCTTTACCTCCGGACCATTCCGGAGCTCCTCGTGACGTCCGGGATCTCATCCGGGACTCCGAACAACTTTCGGTAACTTCGTATAACAATTCCTTATAACCCTAGCGACACCGAACCTTAAGTGTGTAGACCCTACGGGTTCGGGAGACACGCAGGCATGACCGAGACACCTCTCTGGCCAATAACCATCAGCAGGGTCTGGATACCGATGGTGGCTCCCACTTGCTCCACGATGATCTCATCGGATGAACCACGATGTCAAGGATTCAATCAATCCCGTATACGATTCCCTTTGTCTGTCGGTATAGAACTTGCCCGAGATTTGATCGTCGGTATACCTATACCTTGTTCAATCTCGTTACCGGTAAGTCTCTTTACTCGTTCCGTAGCACGTCATCGTGTGACTAACTCCTTAGTCACATTGAGCTCATGATGATGTTCTACCAAGTGGGCCCAGAGATACCTCTCCGTCACACGGAGTGACAAATCCCGATCTCGATTCGTACCAACCCAATAGACACTTTCGGAGGTACCCGTAGTGCACCTTTATAGTCACCCAGTTATATTGTGACATTTGATACACCCAAAGCACTCCTACGGTATCCGGGAGTTGCACAATCTCACGGTCGAAGAAAAAGATACTTGACATTAGAAAAGCTTTAGCATACGAACAATACGATCTAGTGCTATGCTTAGGATTGGGTCTTGTCCATCACATCATTCTCCCAATGATGTGATCCCGTTATCAATGACATCTAATGCCCATGATCAGGAAACCATGATCATCCATTGACTAACGAGCTAGCCAACTAGAGGCTTGCTAGGGACACATTGTGATCTATTTATTCACACATGTATTACTGTTTCCTGTTAATACAATTATAGCATGAACAATAGAAGATTATCATGAACAAGGAAATATGATAATAACCATTCTATTATTGCCTCTAGGGCATATTTCCAACACCAACTAGCATCAACTACAAAGAGTAATCAACACTACTAGCAACCTTACAAGTACCAATCAGAGTCGCGAGACGGAGATTGGTTACAAGAGATGAACTAGGGTTTGGAGAGGAGATGGTGCAGATGAAGATGTTGATGGAGATGCCTCCCCTTTGACGAAAGCAGTGTTGGTGATGAGGATGGCGACGATTTCCCCCTCTGGGAGGGAAGTTTCCCCGGCAGGATCGTCCTGCCGGAGCTCTAGATTGTATCTGCGCAAGTTCCGCTCGTGGCGGCAGAGAATCCACGAAAAAGCTCCACCCTGATTATTTTCCGGACGAAACCCTTCATATAGAAAGAGAGGGGGGCCAGTGGGCCGCCAGGGTGCCCACAAGCCCTGTTGCCGTGGCCAGGGGGGTAGGCCGCGGCAACCAGGCTTCTGGGGCCCTGGTTGCTCCCCTCTGACACTTCTTTCGCCTAGTATTTTTTATAAAATCCAAAAAAATCCACGTTGATTTTCACGGCATTTGGAGTTGCGCAGAATAGAGGACTCTGACTTGCTCCTTTTCCAGTCCAGAATTCCAGCTGCCGGTATTCTCCCTCTTCAAATAAACCTTGCAAAATAAGAGAGAAAAGGCATAAGTAAGGTTCCACAAAGTATAATAACATTCCAAAAAGCGATAAATATCAACATGAAAGCATGATGCAAAATGGACGTATCAACTTCCCCAAGCTTAGACCCCGCTTGTCCTCAAGCGAAAACCAAGACCCAAAACATGTCCACATGTTTAGGGATGAAGGTGTCGATAAAACATAATACGGACATGAGGGCATCATGATCATACATAGAACAACAATACATCATAGAGATTCTTATGGGAAAGTAACAATTCCTTCACAAAGCAAAGTATGAAACAAAAACCTTACCGAGAAGTGGCCAACAATAGTCCATAGTCATTAAAGCAATTGCAATTTATCATATTATCAGAAAGAGTCCAATAAGAGCTTGTAAGGCAAATCCACATACTCAATCATCTATTTTGTTTTCCAGAATTGTTACAACTCACGTGGTACTCATGGTATCGAAGTTTCAGGTGGACACAGAGAAACATAGGGGCTTATAGTTTGCCTCCCAACCATTTACCTCAAGGGTAAAGTCAACAATAATAAAGCATAAGTACTCAGCTCCAAGTTGATATAAGAATATAGATCTTTCCCAAGCATATGACGTTCACCAAGAAAAAGGCTAAATAAGGAATTGGTGAAGATCACCATGACTCTTACAAAGGCAATAAGTAAAGGTACAAGATATGCCCTTCGCAGAGGGAAGCAGAGGTTGTCATGCGCTTTTGAGGTTTGGATGCGTGTCCTCTTAGTGCGGAGGAACGTCACTTTATATTGCCTCCTCTGATAAAGAACTTTATTATGCAGTCTGTCGCTTTTATGTCTTCCTCATCACAGGTTTGTACAAAGCTCATTTTCCACACACTAATAGATCATACATATTAGAGAGCAATTTTTATTGCTTGCACCGATGACAACTTACTTGAGGGATCTTATTCAATCCATAGGTAGGTATGGTGAACACTCATGGCAAAACTGGGTTGAAGGTTTATGGATGCACAAGTAGTATCTCTACTTGGTGCGGGAGTTTTGGCTAATATGAGGTGGAAGCAATCATCACATGCTAAGGGATCTCTAATCATATGCCATTGTTTGGAACCAAGCAAACACAATTCATTATGTTGTCTTCCTTGTCCAACATCTACTTCTAAGCATGTAATAGTTTGGTGAGTGCTCACAATTATGGAAAGTGTCTAAGATGATATATTTATATGTGAACCTCTCTTTCCTTATTACTTCTTATTAAATGCAACAATGACTGAGGTCTATGTTGGTCTACTCTCAACAAGTTTGAATCATCATACTTGTTATATGTGAAGCTATCACTTTCCATAGGATCATCTCATGATCTTTCATGCTATCGTTCTTTTCATACTTTTGATCACGGCACAAAGCAAAGCCCTTGACTAAGATACTCTTTATTATATAGCTCGCAAGCTCGAATACATCGGGGAAGATACAAGGCAAAAGACTCAAACTAAAACACTAAAGACTTATTCTACTAAGAGAAGAAATAAAAACTGAAAAGGAAAGAACTAAAACAAAGGTAAAAGCAAAAGATATAAAGGTGATACGATACCAAGGCAACTCCCCCAAGCTTGGCGTAAGCCAAGGGGATTTCCCATACCAATGCTTAGTTGTCTTCCTTTGGTGGTGATGGTGGTGGTGTTGATGAAGCAGTCTTGAGCTTGTCTAATTTCCACTTGAGCAAAAAGTTCTCCTCCCTCAGATCGTCATTTTCCTCCTCAAACTTAAACACTCTATGGCAAAGTTCCTGCTTACTCTCGTGCAAGAAACAAGAAGGGATAAACAAGGTCTTAGGCTTCTTCCTTTGGTCAGGGAGGCTTGACCTCTTGAACTCCACATGAGTGCGTCCACGTTGGGGTAGAGGAGCCTCCTCTTCATCGGAACTCGTTTGTTCCTTCCCCTTGGGCTCATAGTCCTCTTCCTCGTCAGTGGTCCAGCCATAAGGTTCCAAGTCCCCATTAATCCTGGAGTTAGCACGATCGTCGGTCACATAGATCTCTTCTTCTGAATCTTGAGAAGACATCTTGACCTAAATCTGCGGCAGACAACGGGCTCGAAACGAAAAAAGAGGAAAACTGCGCGATATGGAGATCAAAACCCTCGGGCGAATATATAATGATTTTTCTGGACTAGAAGGAGTGCTCCGCAAGAAAACGGAGTCCGGGAGGCACACGAGATGCCCACAAGCCCTGTTGCCGCGGCCAGGGGGAGGCAGTGGCAACCAAGCTTGTGGCCGCCTCGTGCGCTCTCCGGACTGCTTTTTATTTTTCTAATTTTCCATAAATTCCAAAACGGAGAAAATTTCCTATTGGAAAAGTTTCAGAGTCCAATTACTTATCGAAACACATACCTCTTGGTTTTCAGGGTCTAGAACAGGCTTATAAACATCCCTTATGTACTCCTCTGGAGTTATGAGATTGATGATATTGGTCTCAACATTTGTGGGAGTACGAGACATGTAATGCTTGATTCTTTGCCCGTTTACCACCTAGGAAAATTACCTTCCGTGTTATTGATTTTGATGGCACCGGAACGATATACTTCCTTGACAATGTAGAGACCTTCCCATTTAAAGAGAAGCTTCCCTGCAAAGAATCTTAAACGAGAATTGTATAGCACGACATAATCACCTACATTGAACTCTCGTTTTTGTATTCTTTTATCATGCCATCTCTTAACCTTTTCCTTGAACAACTTGGCATTCTCATATGCCTGGGCCCTCCATTCATCTAATGAGCTGATATCAAACAACTGCTTCTCACCGGCAAGTTTGAAATCAAAGTTGAGCTCTTTGATTGCCCAATAAGCTTTGTGTTCCAGCTCAAGAGGTAAATGACAGGCCTTACCGTAAACCATTTTATACACCGACATGCCCATGGGATTCTTATAAGGAGTCCTATAAGCCCATAGTGCATCGTCAAGTTTGCTAGACCAATTCTTTCGAGATCTATTGACGGTCTTTTGTAAGATCAACTTGATCTCCCTATTACTCAACTCCACTTGACCACTAGACTGAGGATGATAAGGAGATGCAACTCTTTGGTTGACATCATACTTAGCGAGCATCTTGCGGAAAACACCATGAATGAAGTGTGAACCGCCATCAGTCATCAGATATCTAGGGACTCCAAATCTTGGGAAAATGACTTATTTAAGCATCTTAATAGAGGTGTGGTGATCAGCATTTTTAGTGGGGATAGCTTCTACCCACTTAGTGACGTAGTCCACAACAACTAAGATGTGAGTGTACCCATTGGAACCCGGGAAGGGTCCCATATAATCAAAGCCCCACACATCAAATGGTTCAATGACAAGTGAATAGTTCATAGGCATTTCCTCACGCTTACTGATATTCCCTATTCTTTGGCATTCGTCACAAGACAAGACAAACTTACGCGCATCCTTGAAGAGAGTGAGCCAATAGAAACCTGATTGCAATACCTTATGAGAAGTTCTGTCTCCAGCATGGTGTCCTCCGTAAGCCTCGGAATGACACTTCTACAAGATTTTTCCCTGTTCATGTTCAGGCACACAATGTCTAATAACACCATCTACTCCTTCCTTATAAAGGTGAGGATCATCCCAAAAATAGTGTCTCAAATCAAAGAAGAATTTCTTCTTTTGCTGGTAGGTGAAACTGGGTGGTATGTATTTGGCTACGATATAGTTTGTGTAATCAGCATACCACGGTGCACTATGTGAAGTGCGGATGACATTCAATTGCTCATCAGGAAAGTTGTCATCAATAGGTCGTGGGTCATCAAGGACATTCTCTAGCCTAGACAAGTTATCTGCTACAGGGTTATCAACACCCTTTCGGTCAACAACGTGCGAATCAAATTCCTGTAGCAGGAGAACCCATCTGATTAGCCTAGGCTTAGCGTCCTTCTTATCCATGAGGTACTTAATAGCAGCATGATCAGAGTGAATAGTGACTTTGGAGTCAACTATATAAGATCTGAACTTTTCACATGCAAACACGACTACTAAAAACTCCTTCTCCGTAGTGGCATAGTTTCTTTGGGCACTGTCTAGAGTTTTACTAGCGTAGTGAATGACATTCAACTTCTTGTCAACTCTTTGTCCTAGAACAGCACCAACGGCATAATCACTAGCATCGCACATGATTTCAAAGGTAAAGTTCCAATCAGGTGGTTGAACAATAGGTGCGGTTATCAGGGCCTTCTTAAGTATTTCGAAAGCTTCCTCACAATCCTCATAAAAAACAACAGGAACATCCTTCTGCAAGAGGTTGGTAAGAGGCCTAGAAATCTTAGAGAAGTCTTTAATCAACCTTCTATAGAAACCAACATGACCTAGGAAACTTCGTATACCTCTGATATCTGTGGGGCAAGGCATTTTCTCAATTGCATCAACCTTAGCCTTATCAACTTCAATGCCTTTCTCAGAGATTTTGTGTCCTAAGACGATGCCTTCATTAACCATGAAGTGGAACTTCTCCCAGTTCAAGACGAGGTTGGTATCTTTGCATCTCTGTAAAGCTCGATCAAGGTTGCTAAGGCAGTCGTCAAAGGAAGAACCGTAAACGAAGAAATCATCCATGAAAACCTCAACAATCTTTTCACAAAAGTCAGAGAATATAGCCATCATACATCTTTGAAAGGTGGCAGGTGCATTGCACAAGCCAAAAGGCATACGTCTATAAGCAAAGGTACCGAAGGGGCAAGTGAAGGTGGTTTTCTCTTGATCATATTGTGCAACAGGTATTTGCGAGAAACCTGAATAACCGTCTAGAAAGCAGAAGTGTGTGTGTTTAGATAGCCTTTCTAGCATCTCGTCGATAAACGGCAAAGGATAATGGTCCTTCCTGGTTGCCTTGTTCAGTTTCCGGAAGTCTATCACCATCCTATAGCTAGTAAGAATCCTTTGCAGGATTAGTTCATTCTTATCATTAGGAACAACAGTGATACCTCCCTTCTTAGGTACGCAATGTATTGGACTTACCCAATCACTATGAGCAACATGATAAATGATTCCTGCTTCCAGAAGCTTCAATATTTATTTTCTCACGACCTCTTTCATCCTCGGATTTAATTTCCATTGATGATCAACAACTGGCTTAGAATCAAGATCGGTTTTAATCTTGCGCTGACATAGAGTGGGACTAATACCCTTAAGATCATCAAGAGTATATCCAATAGCAGCACGATGCTTCCTCAATGTTTTTAATAACTTCTTCTCTTCGTGACTCGAGAGGTGAGCACTAATAATAACATGATATATCTACTTCTCATCAAGATAGGCATACTTAAGAGTATCTGGTAACTGTTTTAGCTCGAACACATGATCACCCTTTTGTGGGGGAGGATCCCCAAGCAGTTCAACAAGCAGATTATTCTTGAGAATAGGATATTGTTCTAAGACAATTTTACCCATCTCATCTCTTTCCTCCATATGCATATCATTTTCATGCTCAAGCAGATATTGCTCTAAAGGATCCATCGGAGGTACGGCAATAGAGGCAAGAGCAATGATTTCATCCCTACCAGATGACTCTTTTTCATGGGGTTGTCTTCCAAACTTGGAGAAGTTAAATTCATGAGACACACCCTCGAAACTAACAGTGACAGTCTGTTTAATGCAATCAATGTGAGCATTGACAGTGTTGAGAAAGGGTCTACCAAATATGATGGGACAAAAGCTATCTTGTGAAGTAGCAAGGACGAGGAAATCAGTAGGATACTTCGTCTTACCACACATGACTTCTACGTCTCTCACAATTCCCAGAGGGCAGATAGTGTCTCTATTAGCTAGCGTAATAGTGACATCGATGGGTTCTAACTCAGCAGGTGCAATCTCATCTTTGATTTCATCATATAAGGACCGGGGTATTGCACTAACACTAGCGCCCATATCACATAAACCATGGTAACAGTGATCTCCTATCTTGACAGAAACAACGGGCAGGCCAACTACACGTCCGTATTTGTCTTTCGCGTGAGGTTTAGCTATTCTAGCGGAGTCCTCACAGAATTTGATAACATGCCCATCTATGTCTTCGGCTAAGAGATCTTTGATAATAGCAACACTAGGTTCAACTCTTATTTCCTCACGGGGTGCAAGTGGTCTAGTGTAACCCCTACGTATCACAGTTGGAGCTTTAGAATAATCCTTTTTCCTAGGAGGGTAAGGTGGTTTCTCAGCATAGGCACAAGGAACAATAGGATCACTAAATGCAATGACTTTCTCCTCAGCTAGATTGGGTTTAACTATGCTGATTTCTACAGGAGGATGATACTTAAACCACTTCTCTTTGGGAAGATCAACATGAGCAGCAAAATATTCACATAGAGAAGCTACTATCTCAGAGTCAAGTCCATACTTAGCGCTAAAATCTCTAGAAGTGTTTGTTTCAACAAAAGATTTAACGCAATCAAACTAGAAATTCATACCTGACTCCTTACCATCTTCCAGCTCCCAATCTTCAGAGTTACGCTTGATTCTTTCTAATAAATTCCACTTGTGGTCAATATCCTTCTTCATAAAAGAACGGGTACAAGAAGTGTCAAGCATGGTACGGTCTTCATGGGAAAGCCGAGCATAAAAGTTTTGAGTGATAATTTCTCTTGAGAGCTCATGATTGGGGCATGAATATAGCATTGATTTAAGCCTCCCCCAAGCTTGAGCTATGCTTTCCCTGTCAAGAGGCCAAAATTTATAAATATAATTCTGATCACGATGTACTAAATGCATAGGATAAAACTTTTGATGAAATTCCAATTTCAACCGATTGTAGTCCCATGATCCAGTATCATCACATAGCCTATACCATGTCAAAGATAAAGGAAAGACTTTATTATTTACCTCATCCTCGGCAAACCTGCAAGCTTAAATAAACCACAAACTTCATCTACATAGATTAGATGCAAGTCTGGATGTGAAGATCCATCTCCTGTAAAAGGATTAGCCACCAGTTTCTCAAGAATACCCGAAGGAATTTCATAAAAGATATTTTCACTAGGTACCTCAGGTTGAGGAACAAATCCTCGTACTTCCGTTCGTGGTGAAGATACCCCGAACAAACTCCTCAAAGGAACAGTTTCCATAGTGACAAGTGACAATAAATTTCAGCTTAGTATATAAATGTTTCCTTACCAAATTCAACTTACCAAAGGCACTTCCGTCCCCGTCAACGGCGCCAGAAAAGAGTCTTGATGACCCACAAGTATAGGGGATCAATCGTAGTCCTTTCGATAAGTAAGAGTGTCGAACCCAACGAGGAGGAGAAGGCTCTGATAAACGGTTTTCAGCAAGGTAATAACTGCAAGCACTGAAAGTAGCGGTAACAAGTGATGGTGTAGTGAGGTGAAACGTAGCAAGCGAAAAGTAACAAGTAACAAGTAGTAGCAACGGTGCAGCAAGTGGCCCAATCCCTTTTGTAGCAAGGGACAAGCCTGAACAAAGTCTTATAAGAGGAAAAACGCTCCCGAGGACACACGGGAATTCGTGTCATGCTAGTTTCATCATGTTCATATGATTCGCGTTCGTTACTTTGATAGTTTGATATGTGGGAGGACCGGCGCTTGGGTACAACCCTTACTTGGACAAGCATCCCACTTATGATTAACCCCTCTCGCAAGCATACGCAACTACAAAAGAAGAATTAAGACAACGTCTAACCATAGCATTAAACTAGTGGATCCAAATCAGCCCCTTACGAAGCAACGCATAGACTGGGGTTTAAGCTTCTGTCACTCCAGCAACCCATCATCTACTTACTGCTCGCCAATGCCTTCCTCTAGGCCCAAATATGGTGAAGTGTTATGTAGTCGACGTTCACATAACACCACTAGAGGAAAAACAACACACAACATATCAAAATACCGAACGAATACCAAATTCACATGACTATTATTAGCATGACTTATCCCATGTCCTCAGGAACAAAAGTAACTACTCACAAAGCATAATCATAATCATGATCAGAGGTGTAATGAATAGCATCAAGGATCTGAACATAAGCTCTTCCACCAAGTAATCCAACTAGCATCAACTACAAAGAGTAATCAACACTACTAGCAACCTTACAAGTACCAATCGGAGTCGCGAGACGGAGATTGGTTACAAGAGATGAACTAGGGTTTGGAGAGGAGATGGTGCTGATGAAGATGTTGATGGAGATGCCTCCCATCCGACGAGAGGAGTGTTGGTGATGACGATGGCGACGATTTCCCCCTCCGGGAGGGAAGTTTCCCTCGCAGGATCGTCCTGCCGGAGCTCTAGATTGGATATGTTCAAGTTTCGCCTCGTGGCAGTGGAGAATTCACGAAAAAGCTCCACCCAGATTTTTTTTCCGAACGAAACCCTTCATATAGCAAAAGAGGGGGCCAGTGGGCCGCCAGGGTGCCCACAAGCCCTGTTGCCGCGGCCAGGGGGGTAGGCCGCGACAACCAGGCTTGTGGGGCCCTGGTTGCTCCCCTCTGACACTTATTTCGCCTAGTATTTTTTATAAAATCCAAAAAATCCACGTTGATTTTCACGGCATTTGGAGTTGCGCAGAATAGAGGACTCTGACTTGCTCCTTTTCCAGTCCAGAATTCCAGCTGCCGGTATTCTCCCTCTTCGAATAAACCTTGCAAAACAAGAGAGAAAAGGCATAAGTAAGGTTCCACAAAGTATAATAACAGTCCAAAAAGCGATAAATATCAACATGAAAGCATGATGCAAAATGGACGTATCAGCAGCGGATGCACTCGGATGTACGAGTTCAGGCCCCACTAGGAAGTGGTAATAGCCCTACATCTCGAGCCCCGGGGCCGATGTTTTCTTATGGGGGTGTAAAAGATTACAAGGTGGTTAACCCTTTAGCCGGTGCCCGGGGGTGGCTTATATAGTGGCTGCCACGACTAGCCTAGCACCATTACAAGGCAATAAATGATAATAAAGAAGGAAGTTACTAGAAACGACAGCTTTAACTCTTGGCGTTACTTGTAACATGAATCTTCACTGCACTTCATGTGGTGGATTAAGTACTTAGCCGTTGCCACCTCCTCGGTGCCTTCACCTTGCTGTAGTACAAGTGGCATGACACATCCTACTAGCGTAAGGGGGTTCGAGTGACTCAAGGCAGACCGAGTGGCGGTTGCTGAATCGAGTGAGGTCGAGGCTGTCTTGGCGACTTTAAGGACGCTCATGTCCGTAGGGGGTCCTAGATAGGCCCAAGGTAACAGGTGCGTAGTCCTACCACTAATGTATAACCCCATCAGTAGCCCTCGAATCGGTTGAGATTTTGCAGACCCAGTGAATGACTCCCCTCGATGTCCTTGGAGATCTTAGGGTCGCGGCTCGAGCCGCATCATTCGGACTCTCACCAAACCTCCACGGATTCAAGAGTGACAAATTCCGACTGTCCAGTCATACGGGTACGGTTGTAGTCGGTGATGACAAAATATCTTTCGAGAAGATAGATTCCATGAATTGGCATACGTGATTTCGGAACTCTGTGTGCTCAATCAGCAAGTGGGGACGGACCCCTATCTGTATAGTGGGAAGGACGATCGGGTCGTCCTCATTGGTTTAGTGATGGGGGTCCCGGAGAGGGACGAGCGAAAAGATCATTCTACTCACCTCGTCACACGCCGTGGATACAGAATCCATTGGCGATATGAGGTGGGGCGGATTTTTCGGAATGTTTGAACCAAAGGAGCGCGCGTGGCGGTTTTGGTGGCAACACATGTAGTGGAAGTAGTGGGGCGACACCCCGATTTCCGCGCCTGTGATGTAGCAGTCATGCTAGAGAGATCTTCGTAAAGGGTTACGTTGATATGAGGTGGGGTGATGACCCACAAGTATAGGGGATCAATCGTAGTCCTTTCGATAAGTAAGAGTGTCGAACCCAACGAGGAGCAGAAGGCTCTGATAAACGGTTTTGAGCAAGGTAATAACTGCAAGCACTGAAAGTAGCGGTAACAAGTGATGGTGTAGTGAGGTGAAACGTAGCAAGCGAAAAGTAAAAAATAGTAGCAACGGTGCAGCAAAGTGTCCCAATCCCTTTTGTAGCAAGGGACAAGCCTGAGCAAAGTCTTATAAGAGGAAAAACGCTCCCGAGGACACACGGGAATTTCTGTCATGCTAGTTTCATCATGTTCATATGATTCGCGTTCGTTACTTTGATAGTTTGATATGTGGGTAGACCGGCGCTTGGGTACTGCCCTTAGTTGGACAAGCATCCCACTTATGATTAACCCCTCTCGCAAGCATCTGCAACTATGAAACAAGAATTAAGACAACGTGTAACCATAGCATTAAACTAGTGGATCCAAATCAGCCCCTTACGAAGCAACGCATAGACTCGGGTTTAAGCTTCTGTCACTCTAGCAACCCATCATATACTTACTACTCCCCAATGTGTTCCTCTAGGCCCAAGTATGGTGAATTGTTATGTAGTCGACGTTCACATCAGACCACTATAGGAAAAACAACATACAACATATCAAAATACCGAACGAATACCAAATTCACATGACTATTATAAGCATGACTTATCCCATGTCCTCAGGAACAAAAGTAACTACTCACAAAGCATAATCATAATCATGATCAGAGGTGTAATGAATAGAATCAAGGATCTGAACATAAACTCTTCCACCAAGTAATCCAACTAGCATCAACTACAAAGAGTAATTAACACTACAAGCAACCTTACAAGTACCAATCGGAGTCGCGAGACGAAGATTGGTTACAACAGATGAACTAGGGTTTGGAGAGGAGATGGTGCTGATGAAGATGTTGATGGAGATGACTCCCCTCCGATGAAAGGAGTGTTGGTGATGACGATGGCGACGATTTCCCCCTCCGGGAGGGAAGTTTCCCCGGCAGGATCGTCCTGCCAGAGCTCTAGATTGGATCTGCTCAAGTTCCGCCTCGTGGTGGCGGAGAATCCACGAAAAAGCTCCACCCTGATTTTTTCCCGAACGAAACCCTTCATATAGCAAAAGAGGGGGGCCAGTGGTCCACCAGTGTGCCCACAAGCCCATTGGCCGCGGCTAGGGGAGTAGGCCGGGACAACCAGGCTTGTGAACCCCTGGGTGCTCCCCTCTGACACTTCTTTCACCCAATATTTTTTATATATTCCCAAAAAAATCCACGTTGATTTTCAGGGCATTTGGAGTTGCGCAGAATAGAGGACTCAGACTTGCTCCTTTTCTAGTCCAGAATTCCAGCTGTCGGTATTCTCTCTCTTCAAATAAACCTTGCAAAATAAGAGAGAAAAGGCATAAGTAAGGTTCCACAAGGTATAATAACAGTCCATAAAGCGATAAATATCAACATGAAAGCATGATGCAAAATGGACGTATCATGGGGCGACACCCCGATTGCCACAAGTCAGTTAAGAGGTACAAAGAGTGATCAAGGATTGAATCACGGAACAGCGGTCAAAGTTATCCTTAGTAACTAATGGACTAAGGAATTTTTCTCGATTACGGAGGTGGCTAAAGAGTTCTTCGTAAAGGGTTGCGTTGATGCAAGCTTTGACACTAATCTGAATAACCATGAGTAGTAAAACGGATTCGTATAGTAGAGTAGATATTTGGGGTATTTCCGAATAGCACGTAGTAGCAGCATCTATAAGATGACATAAAGATTTGTAAAGCACGCACGGATCTGAAAGATTCAGAACCGTTGACTAAAACCTCTATCACGAGCAAGACGTGGTCAGACCCCAGAACTATATGGGTGTTGGATTCGTTAAAATCACACGGTGATGTGAACTAGATTATTGACTCTAGTGCAAGTGGGAGATTGTTGGAAATATGCCATGGAGGCAATAATAAATTAGTTATTATTATATTTCCTTGTTCATAATAATCGTTTATTATCCATGGTAGAATTGTATTAATTGGAAACTCAAATACATGTGTGGATACGTAGACAACACACTGTCCCTAGTGAACCTCTAGTTGTCTAGTTCCTTGATCAAAGATGGTCAAGGTTTCCTCACCATAGGCAAGTGTTGTCACTTGATAACGGGATCACATCATTAGGAGAATCATGTGACGGACAAGACCCAAACTATGAACGTAATTGATCGTGTCGTTTTATTGCTATTGTTTACTGCGTGTCAAGTATTTGTTCCTATGACCATGAGATCATATAACTCACTGGCATCGGAGGAATACCTTGTGTGCATCAAACGTCACAATGTAACTGGGTGACTATAAAGGTGTTCTATAGGTATCTTCGAAGGTGTCCGTTGAGTTAGTATGGATCAAGACTGGGATTTGTCATTCCGTGTGACGGAGAGGTATCTCGGGGTCCACTCGGTAATACAACATCACACACAAGCCTTGCAAGCAATGTGACTAAGTGTAAGTCGTGAGATCTTGTATTACGGAACGAGTAAAGAGACTTGCCGGTAACGAGATTGAAATAGGTATGCAGATACCGACGATCAAATCTCGGGCAAGTAACACATCGAAGGACAAAGGGAATGACATCCGGGATTATATGAATCTTGGACACTGAGGTTCAACCGATAAGATCTTCGGAGAATATGTAGGATCCAATATGGGCATCCAGGTCCCGCTATTGGATATTGACCGAGGAGTGTCTCGGGTCATGTCTACATAGTTCTCGAACCCGCATGGTCTGCACACTTAAGGTTCGGTGACGTTTTGGTATAGTTGAGTTATAGGTGTTGGTAACCAAAAGTCGTTCGGAGTCCCAGATGAGATCCAGGACATCACGAGGAGCTTCGGAATGGTCCGGAGGTAAAGGTTGATATATAGGAAGTCCTGTTTTGGTCAGCGGAAAAGTTTCGGGCTCATCGGTAGTGTACCGGGAGTGCCCAGAGGGGTGCCGGGGACCATCGGGAGGGGTGTCACGCCCCAAGGGGTCTCATGGGCTGTGGGAAGAGATAAACCAGCCCCTAGTGGGCTGGAATAAGTTCCCACTAAGGCCCATAAGTTTTGAAAAGGTAAAAACACAAGGTGGAAAGAGTATCCAAGTGGGAAGGTGGAATCCTACTGCAAGTAGGATTGGAGTAGGACTCCTCCACCTCCATTTTCGGCCTAACCTTGAGGGTTTGAAACTGCCTCCTCCCCTCCCTCCCTCCTATATATACTAGAGGTATTGAGGGTTTTTGAGACACAACTTTGTCACGTGCTGATCGACCCTATACCACACAGTTTTTCCTCTAGATCGTATTTATGCGGAGCTTAGGCGAAGCCCTGCCGGAGTAGATCATTACCACCACCGGCGCGGCATCACGCTGCCGGAGAACTCTTCTACCTCTCCGCCCCCTCTTGCTGGATCAAGAAGGTGGAGGTTGATACATCTCAGTCGTATCTACTTTACCAAACTCTTTTGCCCTTGTTTTGGACTCTAATTTGCATGATTTGAATGGAACTAACCCGGACTAACGCTGCTTTCAGCAGAATTGCCATGGTGTTGTTTTTGTGCAGAAATGAAAGTTCTCGGAACGTCCTAAAAATTTACGGAGATTTTTTCTGGAAAATATGAAAAATACCTACGCAAAGATTTACCGGAGGGCATGGGCCAGTGGGCCACAAGCCCTGTTGCCGCGGCCACCCCCCTGGCCGCGACAACCAAGCTTGTGGGGCCCACGTGGCTCTGCCGCCCCCAAACTCAGCTCTATAAATTCACTTTCGCCCTTTTCAAAAAATTAGAAGAAAAGATTTCGTCGCCTTTGCGATACGGAGGCGCCGCCACATCCTGTTCTTCATATGGAGGACAGATCTGGAGTTCGTTTTGGGCTCCGGAGAGGGGAAATCGTCGCCATCATCAACAACAACCTTCTTCCCTCTCCAATTCCATGAAGCTCCTCATCGTTCGTGAGTAATCTATTTGTAGGCTCGCTGGGCGGTGATGAGTAGGATGAGATCTATCATGTAATCGAGTTAGTTTTGACGGGGATTGATCCCTAGTATCCACTATGTTCTGAGATTGATGTTGCTACTACTTTGCCATGCTTAATGCTTGTCACTAGGGCCCGAGTGCCATGATTTCAGATCTGAAATTATTATGTTGCCACCAATATATGTGTGTTTTAGATCCGATCTTGCAAGTTGTAGTTACCTACTATGTGTTATGACCCGGCAACCCCGCAGTGACAATAACCGGAACCACTCCCGATGATGACCATAGTTTGAGGAGTTCATGTGTTCACCAAGTGCTAATGCGTTGTTCCGGTTCCTTATTAAAAGGAGAACCTTATTATCCTGTAGTATCCTTTTGGACCCCGCTGCCACGGGAGGAATGGACAATAGATGTCATGCAAGTTCTTTTCCCTAAGCACATATGACTACACACGGAATGCATGCCTACATCACATTGAAGAACGGGAGCTAGCCACATATCTCTCCGTGTTATAACTGTTGCATGATGAATATCATCCAAACGAATCACCGACCCATTGCCTACGAGTTTGTCCCACTGCTGCAGTTACTTGTCTTGCTCTGCTGCTACTGCTGTTACTACTGTTGCTACTGTTGTTACTCGCTATTGTTGCTACTTGCTACTGCTGTTACTATTGTTGCTGCTGCTGTTACTTGCTACTGATGTTACTTGCTACTGTTGCTACTTGCTACTTGCTACTATTGTCACTACTGTTGTTCCTTGCCACTGCTATTACTCGTCACACTGCTGCTACCTGCTACAATTCTGGTTCGCTCGTTGTTGACAGGAAAAGACAATTTCCGTCAACGGGCAACTTCTGGCGCCATTGATACGACAGTTAGGAATAGTGTGTCGTCAACAGATCGTTTCTGACACCGTTGTTATCATACTACTTTGCTGCTGATACTTTGCTTGCAGATACTAATCTTTCAGGTGTGGTTGAATCTGATACATTCAGCTGCTAATATTCGAGAGTATTCTCTCACCTCCTGACTAGCGAATCAACAAATTTGGGTCGAATACTCTACCCTCGAAAACTGCCGCGAACCCACGCGCTGGTGGGCCATTGCAAGACAATTGCTAAATATTGAGCAACTGGGAGCAGTTCTGGCTCTGTTGTCGCGAAGGCATCAAGTCAGGGTCTCGTCAACAACATTCTTCTAGTGCCGTTGCCGGGGACTGCTAAGCAGCATTTTTCTGGCGCCGTTGCATGGGAGGTATTTCTATATTCATTGAGTCACTTGGGATTTATATCTCCTCATCACTATGAAGAATCTGAAGGATCCAAAAACTAAAGTCTTGCCCTCAACTACGAGGGGAGGTAAGGAATTGGCATCTAGGTCTGCACTTGATTCACCTTCAGTTTTGAGTAAGTTTGCGACATCACCTCCTTCTAGAAATCTTGATATGTCGCCTGTGCTTGATGATGCTTATGATGCTACTATGCCTGATACTGCTAACGATGTTATGCCTGATACTGCTAGAGATGCTATGCCTGATGATGCTATGCCTGATACTGCTAGAGATGCTATGCGTGATGATGCTATGCTTGATACTACTGGAGATGCTACTTTGCCTGATGTGCCACTAGGGGTATTCCTTGATGCTCATATTGCTAGAGTTACTGCCAATGCTCGTGATGCTTCTGAAACTGTCGATACTATTGAGATAGAACCTGCTTTTGCTCTTGCTAGATCTAGCTCTCCTAGATATGAATTGCCTGATATACCTGAGGGTTACGTTATGGAGGGAGAGATAGTTGAGGATTTTACTTGCGTGTAAGGATGCCTATGACACTGAGAAATTACTTCTCAAGTGGAAGGGAAAATCTCTGAAAGCTAGGATGAAATACGACCCGAAGTTTGCCACTTCACCTATCTTTATCACCGATAAGGATTATGAATTCTCTGTCAATCCTGAGATAATCTCTCTAGCCGAATCTGATCCCTTCCACGGTTATGAGTCTGAGACGGTCGTAGCCCACCTTACCAAACTACACGATATAGCCACCCTTTTCACTAGTGAGGAGAAGATCCGCCACTACTATATCCTTAAGCTGTTTCCTTTCTCTCTAAAGGAAGACGCTAAAGCCTGGTTCACTTCTCTTGCTCCTCGATGTGTGAGTAGTCCCCAGGATATGGTCTATTACTTCTGTGAGAAATATTTCCCTGCCCATAAGAAGCAAGCTGCCTTGCAGGAAATATACAACTTTGCTCAACTCAAAGAAGAGAGTCTCCCACAAGCTTGGGGGAGGCTTTTCCAGCTACAGAATGCTTTGCCTGATCACCCTCTTAAGAAGAACGAGATACTTGATATCTTCTATAACGGACTTACCGATGCCTCTAAAGACCACCTAGATAGTTGTGTCGGTTGTGTTTTTAGGGAATGAACTGTAGAACAAGCTGAGTCTCTACTGAATAACATCTTGATCAACGATAACGCTTGGACTATTCCCGAACCACCTCCTAAGCCAACTCCGAAGAAAAGAGGTATTCTATTCCTCAGTCCCGAAGATATGCAAGAAGCCAAGAAATCTATGCAAGAGAAAGGCATTAGATCTGAAGATGTCAAAAATCTACCACCTATGAAGAGATCCATGGTCTCGATAACCCGATACAGGTAGTAGAAGTAAATTCTCTGCCTAGGTTTGATGAGAGTGATATTCCTTTTGATAAACCTGCTAGCTTATGCTTTGATGAATTTGACAACTTTGTTGCCAAACAACAGAGTTTCAATGATTATGTTAGCAGACATTTGGAACAAAGTACTCGTATGCTTAGTCATTTAAGTGCTTGTGTAGACAGAAATATCAATGATATGAAGCTTCTGAGTAAACATGCCTCTATGATTACTACTCAGGTAGAACAAGTACTTAAAGCTCAGAATGACATGCTCAATGAACTAAATGACAACTTTGTCAGAGTCATTACTAGAGGAGGCAAAATGACTCAATAACCTTTGTATCCTGAGGATCATCCTAAGAGAATTGATCAAGATTCTCAAGGAATTAATGCAGATGCACCCAGTCATCCTAAGGAGAAGAAGAAGGATGATAGAAACCTGCATGCTAGTTCACCAAATACTGTCACACCTGAAGAACCAAATGATATTTCTCCGTCTGATGCAGAAACACAATCTGGTGATGAACATGAACCTGGTGACAATGTGGACGACGATGTTCATAATGATGCTCAACCTAGCAATGATAAGGATGTGGAGATTGAACCTACGATTAATCCTGGTAACCCACAACCTAAGAGATACGATAAGAATGACTTCACTTCTAGGAAGCATGGTAAGAAAGGGAGCCATGGGTACAGAGACCTATGCCCTTTCCGCCTAAGCCATCAAAGAAAAAGGATGATGAGGATTTTGAGCGCTTTATTGAAATGATAAGACCCGTCTTTTTGCAGATGCGGTTAGTTGATATGCTCAAAATGGCTCTGTATGCCAAGTACATGAAAGATATCGTGACCAATAAACGGAAGATACCAGATCTTGAGATCTCCACCATGCTTGCCAATTACACTTTCAAAGGTGGAACTCCTAAGAAACTTGGTGATCCCGGAGTGCCCACTATACCTTGCTCCATTAAAGGAAACTACGTAAGAACTGCCTTATGTGACCTTGGAGCCGGAGTTAGTGTTATGCCTCTCTCTCTTTATCATAGACTTGAACTGGATAAGTTGACACACACCAAAATTTCTCTGCAAATGGCCGACAAATCAACTGCTTTCCCTGTTGGCATTTGCGAGGATGTGCATGTTGTGGTTGCTAACACCACTATCTTAACAAACTTTGTTATCTTGGATATTCCCGAGGATGATGCCATGGCTATCATCCTCGGAAGACCCTTTTTAAACACTGCAGGGGCTGTTATAGATTGCAACAAAGGCAATGTCACTTTCCATGTCAACGGTAATGAGCATACCATGCACTTTCCGAAGAAACGATATCAAGTACATTGCATCAATGCTATCGAAAAAACTTCATCGATTCTTATTGGGAGCTTTGAATGCCCTATTCCTCGTGTCAAGATGAAGTATGATTTGCTTGTTGGGGAGATTCATATCCCCATTGAGGTGACTTAGTGGCTATTCGAAAATTCTCTGTTCTCTTTTGCGATTCGAGAAAGTTTTGTCATAAGGATTTGATCAACCCCATTGACGGATTTCTTTCGATGACCATGAAATGGATGAATCAAAGAGTCACATACTTCTGTTTTAAGCTTTCACTTTCTTTTGCTTAGAGGAAAAATGATAGGTTTAGTTTAGTTTTTCCTGTTTTCTGTTTTAGCGTCCCAGAGAAAAATACCCCGAAAATAAAAGTTCTCTGATGGTCCTGAAAATCTAGTATGATTTTTTTTGGAATATTTGAAAAATACCGGGACTGAGAGCTGGCCTGGGGGCCACCGCAGTGGGCCACAAGCCGTGTCACCGCGGCCACCCCCCTGGCCGCGGCAAGCAAGCTTGTGGGGCCCACCGGGCCCCCCTCCACTCATTCCAGCTCCCATCCTCTTCTTCTTCCTCCAGAAAAAATCCTTTCGCAGCTCAAACCCGTGTTCTTGCTCATTTGGCTGTGATTTTTGATCTCCTTGCTCAAAGCACCATTCTTCGAACCGTTTTGGGGAAATTACTCCTTGGTAAGTGACTCCTCCATTTGTCCAATTAGTTTTTGCTCTAGTGCTTTATCCTGCGTGTATTCTTGCTACCTTGGTGACCCTATTCTTGAGCTTGAAATGTTGATTTTAGCTGGTCCCAAGTAGTTTTAGCGCGTGATACGGTCTCTAGGCACTAGTAGGAGTAGTTTCTACGAGTTGGGTTAATCTTTATTCACTTTTCTTTCGAAGTCTCTAAAAATTTCAGAATTTTTCAGAGCTAGAAAAATGAAAAGATGAGGAGGTTCTTGAGAGGCTCTTCAAGCTGTAACCTCAAGGAGGATGAGAAGAACCACCCCAAGTACGTGGTTCCTCGAGTCACGGAAGTTTGAGCTTGCGAGTGGCCAAGTGATGTATTTTTGCGCGCCGCCGGGCTTTATGAAGACTTTTATTACTTGGTGGAGAACGCAGGTCTTACCGCGTTCGTTGAAGATAAGTGCTCACAATACCTCCTCCTCACCAATATTTTCGTTCAAAGCTTCAACTTTTATCGGAGGAAGAATCCTCCCACGGTTGAGTTCATGTTGTACGATATCCCCCAGTGCATGACACTATAGGATTTTTGCAATGCATGCAAATTACCTTATGTTGGGGATATTCATGATCCTCGTCCACGGGACCTGGAAGATTTCATAGGTACTATTGCTGTTGGAGAGGAGAGAGGAGTGTCTCGCGCTAGAATTGCTAGCATACATTTTCCTATGCTTCGGTACTTCTCATTATTTGTGGGAAAATATTTGATTGGCCGTGGCGAGGCTGGATCACTTGGCTCTCCAGACCTTGCGGTTTTGCGCGAAGGCCTTTATAGCACTAAGACTTATAGCCTCGGTGTTATAGTAGCTCAACGGTTGAACACAAACCGTTCCAAAGGTGTCGCCTATGGAGGTATCTATGCTACTCGTCTTGCTAGACACTTTGAGATACCTATTAGACTTCGCGAGGAAGAAGAGATGCGTCTTCCTGAGAAATATCTGGATTATGACAGCATGGTTCGCCATGATTTTCTGGATAGAGATGCTAGTAGACGGATGATTTATAACCTGGTATTTAGTCAGGGTACTCGAGAGACTATTACTTTGCCTGCTCCTTCTTTGTTCGATCTTCATGCAGGCAGGTACACTATTATGCCCTTGGACATCTACGCATATTGGGGCTTAGCCCAACCACAAGTGTTTGTGCCCGAGCCGCCAGTCGAGTACCAGACGCCAGTTTATAAGTGGGAGCCAGAGGAGCTCACACAACAGTGGCATCCACAGTCTGCTCTGGAGTATCCCAGAACTGGTTATTTCCCGCCTTGGGAGTAGACCAAGCTAGGCCAAAAGCCAAAGCTTGGGAGAGTATGTGTTCTCACCGACCTTACATTCATGTTTATGCTTTCACTTTGTTCGGCGGTGTTCACACTTTGCCACTTTATTATCCTTGCTAGTTTATTTTCGTTTTGTTGTTTTCTTGTTTTGTGTCCTTTTGAGAAAAACGCAAAAATATTTTCCTTTCTTCTTTTGCTTGTTGGGAGCTTTTCCGTGTAAATAGTTTTCTTTTTCCTTGGGTCAAGGTAGAAGATATTGGTTACAATGCTTAGTGACTCTTGCATGCATACGTTTTTAGCTTTCAAAGCGCCATATTACTTTGTCTTCTCCTTTGTTCACATCGTTCGATCGTGCAAGTGAAAGGCAATAATGATGATATATGATGAAGTGGCTCAGACTGGAAAAGCTGGTATGAACTCTATCTATTTTGTTTTTGTAAATATGACTAGCTTGTCATCCCAAATTCAGCTTTGTTGTGAGAGAAACATGTTTGCAATGACAACTTAGAGATCATAGTTTTTGATGCCATGCTTATTTAGCTAGGAGCTTATAATGGTTTGTCTTGAATGCCAACATAGATTTTGAGATGACTATGATGTAGTATGATAGGATGGTATTTCTCCTTTGAATGATTCAAGTGGCTTGACTTGGCGCATGTTCATGCATGTAGTTGAAACAAAATCAACATAGCCTCTATGATGTTCGTGTTCATGGTGATTTATATCCTGTTCATGCTTGCACTCCATGTTAGTCAAACTCATTGCATTCTGATGACTCTTGTCGCTCTCTAGTTGGTCGCTTCCCAGTCTTTTGCTAGCCTTCACTTGTACTAAGCGGAATACTGCTTGTGCATCCACTTCCATAAACCCAAAAGTTTTTCCATGAGAGTCCACCATACCTACCTATTTGCGGTATTTACCTGCCGTTCCAAGTAAATTTGCATGTGCCATTCTCTAAACCTTCAAGAAATAATCTGTTTTGCATGCCCGAACCGCTCATGTGGTGATAGAGGGCTGTTGGTATCTTCCATGCTAGGCGTGTTATCCTCGACATGTGTTTATTCACTGTCATTCACGAGAAAGGGGCCGCTAATTGGAATGCCGAGTTCCACGCTTAAATCAAAAACATAACTGTAAAACAAGACTCCCCCAAATTGATGTTAGTATGGACGGTACCCGAGGATTCGGCTAGCCATGGAGTGTGATTGATTGGTGGTGGGGGAGTTAAAACTTTACTTTTCTGTTTGGGAACCGCCTATAGCATGAGTAGCGTGGAAGATATTGAGAACTCTTGGTCATTGCGTTGACAATTAAAGCATGCCACCCAAAATTATTATCCCTGTTTTCAGAGCTTGAGCTCTGGCACCTCTGCAAATCAATGCTTCCCTCTGCGAAGGGCGTGTCTATTTATTTTCCTGTTGAGTCATCCTCTTGTATAAGCACCAATTAGAGAGCACCTCTGTCATTTTTATGCTTTGCTTTTGATTGATATTGAGTATGACTATGACTGGATCTTTGTTGCTATGAATTACAATGTTTAGTGAGCCCTTGATCTTTGAAAGTGCTCTAGATTTATGTTTTGCGGTCTCAGAAAGAGCTAGCGAGATACCACCTGTTCATATTGCTTCATGCTTGTTTTGATTGAATTGTTGGTATCTGAAACTCATTATTATTTCCTCGCTAGCTGATTATGCCATTGATATTAGTTTACCGTGAGACCTTTGTGTCACTTGCTTATGTGGTTAACTTGTGATCTTGCTGAAATTCTGGTTACGAGTTAAACATAGTTGCAACAAAAAGATCAAACAGAGTTTGTCAAAGTTTTTCTTTCTCTTTCAATTTGTCAACTGAGTTGCTTGAGGACAAGAAGGTTTTAAGCTTGGGGGAGTTGATACGTCTCCATCATATCTACTTTTCCAAACTCTTTTGCCCTTGTTTTGGACTCTAATTTGCATGATTTGAATGGAACTAACCCGGACTAACGCTGTTTTCAACAGAATTGCTATGTTGTTGTTTTTGTGCAGAAATGAAAGTTCTCGGAACGTCCTGAAAATTTACGGAGAATTTTTCTGGAAAATATGAAAAATACCTGCGCAAAGATCCACCAGAGGGCATGGGCCAGTGGGCCACAAGCCCTGTTGCCGCGGCCACCCCTTGGCCGCGGCAACCAAGCTTGTGGGGCCCACGTGGTTGTGCCGCCCCCAAACTCAGCTCTATAAATTCACTTTCGCCCAGAAAAAAAAATCAGAAGAGAAGATTTCGTCGCGTTTGCGATACGGAGGCGTCGTCACATCCTCTTCTTCATCTGGAGGACATATCTGGAGTCCGTTTTGGGCTCCGGAGAGGGGAAATCGTCGCCATCGTCATCAACAACCTTGTTCCCTCTCCAATTCCATGAAGCTCTTCATCGTTCGTGAGTAATCTATTCATAGGCTCGCTGGGCGGTGATGAGTAGGATGAGATCTATCATGTAATCGAGTTAGTTTTGACGGGGATTGATCCCTAGTATCCACTATGTTCTGAGATTGATGTTGCTACTACTTTGCCATGCTTAATGCTTGTCACTAGGGCCCGAGTGCCATGATTTCAGATCTGAAATTATTATGTTGCCACCAATATATGTGTGTTTTAGATCCGATCTTGCAAGCTGTAGTTACCTACTATGTGTTATGACCCGGCAACCCCGGAGTGACAATAACTGGAACCACTCCCAGTGATGACCGTAGTTTGAGGAGTTCATGTGTTCACCAAGTGCTAATGTGTTGTTCCGGTTCTTTATTAAAAGGAGAACCTTAATATCATGTAGTATCCTTTTGGACCCCGCTGCCACGGGAGGGATGGACAATAGATGTCACGCAAGTTCTTTTCCCTAAGCACGTATGACTACACACGGAATGCATGCCTACATCATATTGACGAACGGGAGCTAGCCACATATCTCTCCGTGTTGTAACTGTTGCATGATGAATATCATTCAAACGAATCACCGACCCATTGCCTACGAGTTTGTCCCACTGGTGTTGTTACTTGTCTTGCTCTGCTGCTACTGCTGTTACTACTGTTGCTACTGCAGTTACTTGCTACTGTTGCTACTTGCTACTGCTGTCACTACTGTTGTTCCTTGCCACTGCTATTACTCGTCACACTGTTGCTACCTGCTACAATTCTGGTTCGCTCGTCGTTGACAGGAAAAGACAATTTTCGTCAACGGGCAACTTCTGGCGCCACTGATACGACAGTTAGGAATAGTTTGCCGTCAACAAATCATTTCTGACACCGTTGTTATCATACTACTTTGCTGCTTATACTTTGCTTGCAGATACTAATCTTTCAGGTGTGGTTAAATCCGATACATTCAACTGCTAATATTTGAGAGTATTCTGTCACCTCCTGACTGGCGAATCAACAAATTTGGGTCGAATACACTACCCTCGAAAACTGCCGCGAACCCATGCCCTCGTGGGCCATTGCAAGACAATTGCTAATTGTTGAGCAACTGGGAGTAGTTCTGGCTCTGTTGTCGCGAAGGCATCAAGTCAGGGACTCGTCAACAATATTCTTCTAGTGCCGTTGCCGGGGACTGCTAAGCACAAATCGTCATTGAGCTGTACGTGTGCTGAACGCGGAGGTGCCGTCCGTTCGACACTAGATCGGAATGGATCGTGAGTCGGATCGCAAGATGGTTCGTGCAACGGATCGCGAGACGGTTCGTGGAATGGATCGCGGGACGGTTCGCTGGACGGATCGTGGGACGGTTCGTGGGGGTGATCGAGGGACGTGAAGACGTTCCACTACATCAACCGCGTTTCTTAACGCTTCCTGCCGTGCGATCTACAAGGATATGTTGATCCAAATCTCCTCTCGTAGATGGACATCACCATGATAGGTCTTCGTGTGCGTAGGAATTTTTTTTGTTTCCCATGCAACGTTCCCCAACATTACTAGGGACGGTGTTTTGTCTATGTATCCACACATATATTTGAGTTTCCAATCAATGCAATTATAATGTGGATAATAAACGATTATCACGAACAAAGAAATATAATAACAACTAATTTATTATTGCCTCTAGGGCATATTTCCAGCGACATCTAGCCTGGAGACTAGATGGAAGGATGACCAACGCATTTTGGGCCGGTTTGTGTGTAGGACGGCTCAAAGGATCATGGCTGATGTCGGCTTTGTAGATGTCGACTTAGGAGTTCCACTCCGATGAGGAGAGGTCGGGTGCAACTCCGATTCATTGTAACCCCACAGGTTTGACTCAATATATAAGGGTAAACACCGATACATCTAAGGGACAGACCCAGGTTAGATCTCTCAAGAGATAGGTAGCGAAAGCAACCCTTGTAATCAAGATCTTAACATAAATAAACAAACATAGGGCAAGAGTAGGCCTTTACCTCACGAGAGGGGTCGAACCTGGGTAACTTGTCTCTCTCGCTCCGATCATTCCCATCCAAGGATTCGCCTAGTGGCTATGGCCTCACAACAAAGTTCTCTCATGAGGACACTTGTCGCGGTAACTCCACGATAGGTGCATCCTCCCTTCCTTCTTCCTCGGCCCTTCTCTCCATGGTGGTGGCCCGCAATGGAGGTATGGTGGGTGTAGATGAAACTTGTGAAGGTTGAAGATGGATTGAGACGGCGGCTAGGGTTGGAGGTCTTCTTATAAGAGGTCTCCCCGAGTGTCCTCCATTTATCTAGACTCCTCCCTTTCATCCAAGGGCTCAAGGGGATCCAAATCCACGGCCAATACAAGTGTTGGTCGCCAAGAATCCCATAGGAAAAAGGGGACGAAATGAGAGCAAGGTTTGGAAAGTTCTGGACAATTTTTGTGGTTGTCTCGATCTCAAACGACCACCCAAACGACCTGCTCCGGTGGACTGCTTGAGAAAAGCCCCATGCGTCGGTGGCCTTGGATCTTCATTTTGGACATTTTGATAAATGTAAAATCATCGAACACACCAAAGGGCCTTGATCTCGGCCTCGAACTTCTCCGGTTTGACCCAACTTGATTTTTTTATGTCCCAAGTCCACGACCATGTCCACACACCTTCAAATACCACAAAATGAAGTAAAACTAATAAGAACTAAATAAAAATTAAAAAGTGTGCAACGAACTTGGTAAAACAATTAAATACTCAAAGCTATGTATTGAAGACATGAATAAATGCTGGATGGGTATGATATGAGAGATTTTGGCACTAGAATATACTCTAAAGATATACATAAAATCGAGTCATCAACAACCAAAAGGCCGGCTTTGCAGAACTTGCCGGTTTGTTGCGACATGATAGAATTGGTGTTTAGGATGATTACAAGCTATCCATAACTTTGAAACAAAAAGGGACTCTACCCAAAAGCGAGAACTACTAGGTAAACCATTTCCCCAATACTCCCTCAAGTTTATTTTTAAAACATAAAGGTAACCAATTACTAGGTAAACCAATTTCCCAGTACTCCCCCAAGTTTATTTTCAAAACATAAAGGTAACCCTACGAGTGGGGCATTTTGGTGGAGCCTGGATTTTAAAATACAAATCAAAATTCAAGCTTTTCGGTTTTGAAAATAACTAAAAAATATATGCAAGTATACAAGGATGAATATATATGTGCGTAAAAATTTAGAATGAAATACCTTGAAATGTAACATGTACAAAAGAAAAACAAATTCATTAATTTTGAGGCCGAAGAATATCATGTGCTGGAAAGCCTCAAATTTGTTTATTTTACACATCCTTCATTTTAACGTATTTTGTCCTAAAAATTTACACACATGTACATCATGATTTCTATATATCTACATATACATATTTTTAAAATTAAAAGCATAGAAATATGAATTTTGATAAATTTAGAAAATTACAAATGGAGACATTCATGGAGCTAAGCCTTCAAAAGCAATTTTCGTAACCTTACGGATAAGGTTATAAGCTCAAAAGAAATGACCTTCCGTGACACATGGTGTTTTTATTTACCCTGAAACCCTGAATGAATTCTGAACCCAGATCAATTGGGCCGTTTACCCTGAAACCCTGAATGAATTCTGAACCCAGATCAATTGGGCCGATTTGGCACGATGGCACATGCCGACATTTCAGTTCCACCATGCATGCATCTCGAGTCCCGTTTGCGTTGTGTTTATGCGTTTCCTTCAGTGATCCGAGGCTGAGAGGGGCCTGAGCTAAGCAGACCATGGCAGGCCGCTAGCCATCCTCCTCCTATCTACCCGTCCCAACTATCATCTGCCACCTTTAATTCGCGGTGCCGTAACACGATGCGGCTGCACTGCATGCCCCGAGCCAGGCCATGTGCCGCCCAACATGGCACGTTCCCTGCTCTGCTCTCCCCTGCCTAGACGCTCACACACAAACCCGAACCAACCCCATCCCGTTGCCTTGCCTAATGCCTAGCACCAGCGGCCGCGCGTACCCCCGATCCGGTTTATAAATAGCCCCACCGCACCACGGCCACCTCCCCACTCCCACACAGGAACCATCACTCCGCACTGCCCACTCGTCAGATCCGCACACACACACACACACCACAGCGCGCGGCATGGGCTCCCTCCCCTCCCTCGCCGTGCTCGCGGCGCTTCTCTGCTTCCTGGCCGTCGGCGGCGCCGTGGACCTTAACGCCACCGACGCCTCCCCCTTCGACGTCGACCTCAACGTCACCGACGCCACCAAGTACTGGGGCCCCTGGACCCCGGCCAGGGCGACCTGGTATGGCCAGCCCAATGGCGCCGGCCCCGACGACAACGGTGAGGATCCTCCGCGCCGGCTCCCTCTCAGGACGAATGCTTCTCCTCTCCTCTCTTCTTGCGCGAGCAATGTGGCTCATTTCTTTCTCGGCGATTCTTGGCCTTGCTAGGTGGTGCCTGCGGCTTCAAGCACACCAACCAGTACCCGTTCGCGTCCATGACCTCCTGCGGCAACCAGCCATTGTTCAAGGACGGCAAGGGATGCGGCTCATGCTACAAGGTACAGTAGTAAATTAAAATTAAATACCCTCCCTCCTACGATGAGAAACAGTTTACAGTTACTGTCAAGCCAGGCCGATCTGCAGCGTCTCACAGCGGGCCCCGCACGCGTGGGGGGTGGCCGTGTGTGTTGAGTCGCTATCCGTGAAAACTTCTGTTACTGTGCGGCGAAGAGCCGTTGCAGCTATGGGAAGCACATTGATTGGCGCTGGACCTCGTTGGTGGCTCAAAGCCTGGCGTTTTGTTCTGTTTCAGATCAGATGCAGGAAGGACCAATCCTGCTCCGGCAGGACGGAGACGGTGATCATCACCGACATGAACTACTACCCGGTGGCGCCCTACCACTTCGACCTCAGCGGCACGGCGTTCGGCAGGCTCGCAAAGCCCGGGCTCAACGACAGGCTCCGCCACTCCGGCATCATCGACATCGAGTTCACACGGTAAGAGCCAGCAACACCTGCAGCCAGCGCCGTAGCAGTACCAGCGCAACACTGAGAATTTGTACCACCATTTTTGCAAATTCCTGGTTGAATTTCCTGGCCATCGTCGGGGCAGTTAAGCTAAAAGCTGAAAATGGTTGGGTGCATTGGATCCACCCAGCTGCCGCATTACTCCTGGCCGACCGGACACGGGCGCCACACACACACTCCTCTGCTCTGCACATGCATGTGCAACAGCTAGTAAGCACACAAGGCAGAGCTCACTCAGCTTTATTACTCGGGCCCAACCCACCTCCTTTTGCAGCACGGCATATGCGTGCCCTGCCACCATACGCCACCGGCCAAGCCCATTTCCGTCTCGTAGGTAGTAGGAGTGTCCGTATTACAGAGCGGCTGGGGCCCCCGGTCGAAAGATACAATATTCCCCAGCAAGCAAGATGGAGCAAAGCAACAAAACTAAGCACTCCATAGTCCATTTATGCAAGGATTTACAAGCAGGGTGCGCGTATTTGCAGGGTGCCGTGCGAGTTCCCGGGGCTCAAGATCGGGTTCCACGTGGAGGAGTACTCGAACCCCGTCTACTTCGCGGTGCTGGTGGAGTACGAGGACGGCGACGGCGACGTGGTGCAGGTGGACCTCATGGAGTCGCGGGGGCCGGGCGGCGGAAAGTGGACGAGGATGAGGGAGTCGTGGGGCTCCGTCTGGCGCCTCGACTCCAACCACCGCCTCCAGGCGCCATTCTCCATCCGCATCCGCAACGAGTCCGGCAAGACGCTCGTCGCCAACAAGGTCATCCCGGCCAACTGGAGGCCCAACACCTTCTACCGCTCCTTCGTGCAGTACAGCTGAAGTCCCTTTACCCGAGTACTGGTAATGCTACTACGCAGCTAGCTGCTACGGTCAAGTCATTGGGAGTGTACGGTCCGTCCTTGCGTCGCGCTGAGTCGTTGTAAACTGTATCTGGTTGGGTGGGTGTGTGGTGTCGGTGCGTCTTTCTAGGTGAGAAAAAGGTTTGGTTGGGTGCGGGTGCGGGTGCGGGTGCGTCCGTGGAGTCGGGTCTCGGTCTGTAGGGAAGTGAGAGATGAGTCGTGTATTGGCAAATGGGAAAAGGGCTGTGTGGGAAAATGGAGGAGGCAGGCGTACAAGATACGCTCTCCCGCCCACTCTCGCCTTTTATAATTTATATAGTATCATTCAAGGCGGTGATATTAATCGAAAGTATATTGTTACTACTACTACTACTATATGAAACCAAACCATGTTTGTAGTACTTGTGCCTCTTTTTACGCACTCCAAGTTTCTTTTGGTCACCATTTATTCTTATTCTTGAAGAAGCAAACCCAACTGCACAAAAGCATAAAAATGGTTCTTCAGCAAATGAATTTAATTTCATCACATCCTACCACTACATAATCTCATGTTTGGCGCCGATCGGTTCCCGCGCGCGGTAAATTTACAAACCTGGCGCGAAGAACGGGCGGCCTTTACCCGCTTCTTTTTCTGCAGATTCCCTGCCTAACGAACGGCCTAGCACATGATTGGTTGCCGGTAAAGCACGCGGCCGAATTATCCAATCTCCCTGCTGGGCGCTGGCTGCGACCTTCGATAAAGCCACTGCTACCACTCCCCACCGTAGATTTTCTTCATGCCATCAGCACGGTCCTGCCAATTCGATGCGTACGAGCAGTAGTACGTAGCTCGGTAGCTGTAGCGACCTTGGCAGCCGGAGAGAAATTCCCCGGGCCGGCTCCGGTCAAACAGAACAGTGCGCGGCACGCAGGGATACAAGCGCGTCCGGCCAAAAGGAAGCATCCCATCTTCCGCCGCCCGCCGGGGTCCGGCCTTTCAAATCCCATTAGCTGTCCCGCGTTGCTCGCCGCTGCCCGCTGGCGATACCCTCCCTCTCCCTGCACGAGTTATTATCGTGGCTCCCTCGTTTGGTCCAGATCCCCAGCACGGCACGGCATCTTCTTATTCTCATCTCGTCTTACATTACATGGCCCAGCTTCAGCTCACTGCCGCCGGAGTTCAGGTTCGGCACCGCAGGCGAGCCAGGAGCAACTCCTGTTCCTTGCTGCCGCGTCAATCGATCCAGCAGGTTCACTAACGTGAAATCGTGATCAAGGACGTCAGACCGAATCACATAAGCTGGCGCTCTGGGACTTGGCCGGCCGACACCGGTCTTCTTTTGGACGCGCCTTTTCTCCTCTTTGCATCCGCGGATGGAGCTGGTTTCCCCGCGGTCCGCGGCATGTGCGCGCGGCGCATGGAGTCAAAAGGCCATGTGTACCCTGTACTGCTACGTACCTTGCAGACCCCGACCGGTACGGCGTCGTCTTTACCAGTTGTGTGTGTGATCCGCCTAAGCATGTGTGTCGGTGAACCGAATTCCATTATCGTCTCCTGCCCGGACTGGCCGGCACGCGCCGGAGCATATCATCATTATCACTGTTGAAGCGAAGCGGGGGTGCTCCCACACACAGTGCCACCGCATGGTGCGGACGAGCGGTCCAGCGAGATGCCAAGAGAGCAAGCTATCACGTCACACCACGCAGGAAAATATCTCTGCCGCATACGCAAAATCTGCAAATGCGTCTGCATGGAGGCCGATGGCGTTCGGGAGTAGTAGTAAAAAACATCCGATCAGCGCCGAGTGGTTGGCGACGGTGGCGGGTTAGGCTGCGCAATGATTGACTTAGCCGAGCTGAGCTGAGCTGCCTCCAACTCCGACGGTACATTCATTTGCCGGCGGTCTACGAGGGCCCACCGGTCAGTCAGCGAGATTAGGAGACACAAACAGCACAGCGGAAAGTCAGATGAGGATTATCTTGTGTATAGAGAGAAAGGGATTGTCACTACCATCGTTGATGTATTGATATGTGTCGAGGTGCGCGTATATAAAGAGCACAAATGGCTCTGTGGGCCTTTACCTTAACTATACACATCTAAGGGGTGGGTCAGGATATACGTAATATACATGCAACACATATATTCAACACCCGCCCTGCAGTCGAAGCGTCGTCGGAGAGAGAAAGACTGAACCGAAACTCCTTAAAGATGGGAGTGGGCAATTCCTTAGTCATGACATCAGCAAACTATTGCGACGTCGACACGTGTAGAACTCGATGTTGGGGAACGTCGCATGGGAAACAAAAAAATTTCTACGCGCACGAAGACCTATCATGGTGATGTCCATCTACGAGAGGGGATGAGTGATCTACATACCCTTGTAGACCGTACAGCAGAAGCGTTAGAGAACGTGGTTAATGTAGTGGAACGTCCTCACGTCCCTCGATCCGCCCCGCGAACAATCCCGCGATCTAGTACCGAACGGACGGCACCTCCGCGTTCAGCACACGTACAACTCGACGATGATCTCGGCCTTCTTGATCCAGCAAGAGAGACGGAGAGGTAGAAGAGTTCTCCGGCAGCGTGACGGCGCTCCGGAGGTTGGTGATGACCTTGTCTCAGCAGGGCTCCGCCCGAGCTTCACAGAAACACGATCTATAGGAAAAACCGTGGAGGTATGTGGTCGGGCTGCCGTGGAAAAGTCGTCTCAAATCAGCCCTAAAACCTCCGTATATATAGGTGGGAGGGAGGGGACCTTGCCTTGGGGTCCAAGGACCCTCAAGGGGGTCGGCCGAGCCAAGGGGGAGGACTCTCCCCCCCCCCAAACCAAGTTGGACTAGGTTTGGTGGGAGGGAGTCCCCTTTCCTTCCCACCTCCTCCTTTTTTTTTCTTTCTCTCTTGATTTTCTTCTCCTTGGCGCATAGGGCACTTGTGGGCTGTCCCACCAGCCCACTAAGGGCTGGTGTGTCTCCCCCAAGGCCTATGGGCTTCCCCGGGGTAGGTTGCCCCCCCCCCGGTGAACTCCCGGAACCCATTCGTCATTCCCGGTACATTCCCGGTAACTCCGAAAACCTTCCGGTAATCAAATGAGGTCATCCTATATATCAATCTTCGTTTCCGGACCATTCCGGAAACCCTCGTGACGTCCGAGATCTCATCCGGGACTCCGAACAACATTCGGTAACCAACCATATAACTCAAATACGCATAAAACAACGTCGAACCTTAAGTGTGCAGACCCTGCGGGTTCGAGAACTATGTAGACATGACCCGAGAGACTCCTCGGTCAATATCCAATAGCGGGACCTGGATGCCCATATTGGATCCTACATATTCTACGAAGATCTTATCGTTTGAACCTCAGTGCCAAGGATTCGTATAATCCCGTATGTCATTCCCTTTGTCCTTCGGTATGTTACTTGCTCGAGATTCGATCGTCAGTATCCGCATACCTATTTCAATCTCGTTTACCGGCAAGTCTCTTTACTCGTTCCGTAATACAAGATCCCGCAACTTACACTAAGTTACATTGCTTGCAAGGCTTGTGTGTGATGTTGTATTACCTAGTGGGCCCCGAGATACCTCTCCGTCACACGGAGTGACAAATCCCAGTCTTGATCCATACTAACTCAACTAACACCTTCGGAGATACCTGTAGAGCATCTTTATAGTCACCCAGTTACGTTGCGATGTTTGATACACACAAAGCATTCCTCCGGTGTCAGTGAGTTATATGATCTCATGGTCATAGAAATAAATACTTGACACGCAGAAAACAGTAGCAACAAAATGACACGATCAACATGCTACGTCTATTAGTTTGGGTCTAGTCCATCACGTGATTCTCCCAATGACGTGATCCAGTTATCAAGCAACAACACCTTGTTCATAATCAGAAGACACTAACTATCATTGACCAACTGGCTAGCCAACTAGAGGCATGCTAGGGACGGTGTTTTGTCTATGTATCCACACATGTAAATGAGTCTTCATTCAATACAATTATAGCATGGACAATAAACTATTATCTTGATACAGGAATTATAATAATAACCATATTTATTATTGCCTCTAGGGCATAATTCCAACAGTCTCCCACTTGCACTAGAGTCAATAATCCAGCCCTCACATCACCATGTGAATTACATTGTAATAAATCTAACACCCATACAGTTCTGGTGTCGATCATGTTTTGGCCGTGGAAGAGGTTTAGTCAGCGGTTCTGCTACATTCAGATCTGTGTGCACTTTGCATATATTTACGTCCTCTTCCTCGACGTAGTCGCGAATGAGGTTGAAGCGTCGTTTGATGTGTCTGGTCTTCTTGTGAAACCGTGGTTCCTTTGCTAAGGCAATGACACCCGTGTTGTCACAGAACAAGGTTATTGGATCCAGTGCACTTGGCACCACTCCAAGATCCGTCATGAACTGCTTCATCCAGACACCCTCCTTAGCCGCCTCCGAGGCAGCCATGTACTCCGCTTCACATGTCGAATGTGCTACGACGCTTTGCTTGGAACTGCACCAGCTTACTGCACCCCCATTAAGAATAAATACGTATCCGGTTTGCGACTTAGAGTCGTCCGGATTTGTGTCAAAGCTTGCATCGACGTAACCTTTTACGGCGAGCTCTTCGTCACCTCCATACACGAGAAACATCTCCTTAGTCCTTTTCAGGTACTTTAGGATATTCTTGACCGCTGTCCAGTGATCCACTCCTGGATTACTCTGGAACCTACCTACCATACTTATGGCCAGGCTAACATCCGGTCTAGTGCACAACATCGTATACATGATAGAACCTATGGCTGAAGCATAGGGGACGGAGCGCATATGCTCTCTATCTTCATCAGTTGCTGGGCATTGAGTCTTACTCAATCTCGTACCTTGTAAAACTGGCAAGAACCCTTTCTTGGACTGTTCCATTTTGAACCTCTTCAAAACTTTATCAAGGTATGTGCTTTGTGAAAGTCCTATCAGGCGTTTTGATCTATCCCTATAGATCTTAATGCCTAGAATGTAAGAAGCTTCTCCTAGGTCCTTCATAGAGAAACTTTTATTCAAGTAACCTTTTATGCTCTTCAAAAGCTCTACGTTGTTTCCAATCAGTAATATGTCATCCACATATAATATTAGAAACGCCACAGAGCTCCCACTCACTTTCTTGTAAATACAAGATTCTCCAACCACTTGTACAAACCCAAATGCTTTGATCACCTCATCAAAGCGTTTGTTCCAACTCCGAGATGCTTGCACCAGTGCATAAATGGATCGCTGGAGCTTGCACATCTTGTCAGCATTTTTAGGAGCGAAAAAACCTTCGGGTTGCATCATATACAACTCTTCCTTAAGGAAACCGTTAAGGAACGCCGTTTTGACATCCATCTGCCAGATTTCATAATCGAAAAATGCAACTATTGCTAACATGATTCTGACGGACTTAAGCATCGCTACGGGTGAGAAAGTCTCATCGTAGTCAACTCCTGGAACTTGTGAAAAACCCTTTGCCACAAGTCGAGCTTTATAAACGGTCACATTACCGTCAGCGTCCGTCTTCTTCTTAAAGATCCATTTGTTCTGAATAGCCTTGCGGCCCTCAGGTAGTATCTCCAAAGTCCACACTTTGTTTTCAAACATGGATCCTATCTCGGATTTCATGGCTTCTAGCCATTTGTTGGAATCTGGGCCCACCATTGCTTCTTCATAATTTGCAGGTTCATTGTTGTCTAACAACATGATTGATAAAACGGGATTACCGTACCACTCCGGAGCAGCGCGTGATCTCGTCGACCTGCGTGGTTCAACAGAAACTTGAACTGGAGTTTCATGATCATCATCATTAACTTCCTCCTCAACTGGCGTCGCAACGACAGAGGTTTCCCCTTGCCCTGCGCTACCATCCAGAGGGATGAGAGGTTCGACAACCTCGTCAAGTTCTATCTTCCTCCCACTCAATTCTCTCGAGAGAAACTCCTTCTCGAGAAAAGCTCCGTTTTTAGCAACAAACACTTTGCCCTCGGATTTGAGATAGAAGGTGTACCCAACTGTCTCTTTTGAGTAACCTATGAAGACGCACCTTTCCGCTTTGGGTTCCAGCTTTTCAGGCTGAAGCTTTTTGACATAAGCATCACATCCCCAAACTTTAAGAAACGACAACTTTGGCCTTTTGCCATACCACAGTTCGTATGGTGTCGTCTCAACGGATTTTGATGGTGCCCTATTTAAAGTTAATGCAGCTGTTTCTAATGCATAACCCCAAAACGATAACGGCATATCAGTAAGAGACATCATAGATCGCACCATCTCTAATAGAGTACGATTACGACGTTCGGACACACCATTACGCTGTGGTGTTCCAGGCGGTGTTAACTGTGAACAATTCCACATTGTCTTAAGTGAGTACCAAACTCGAAACTCAGATATTCACCCCCACGATCAGACCGTAGGAACTTGATCTTCTTGTTACGATGATTTTCCACTTCACTCTGAAATTGCTTGAACTTTTCAAATGTTTCAGACTTGTGCTTCATCAAGTAGACATAACCATATCTACTTAAATCGTCAGTGAAGGTGAGAAAATAACGATATCCGCCGCGTGCCTCTACGCTCATTGGACCACACACATCGGTATGTATGATTTCCAACAAGTCACTTGCACGCTCCATTGTTCCGGAGAACGGAGTCTTAGTCATCTTGCCCATGAGGCATGGTTCGCACGTGTCAAGTGAATCAAAGTCAAGTGACTCCAAAAGTCCATCAGTATGGAGTTTCTTCATGCACTTTACACCAATATGACCCAAGCGGCAGTGCCACAAAAATATGGCGCTATCATTGTTTACTCTAACTCTTTTGGTCTCAATGTTATGTATATGTGTATCGCTATCAAGATTAAATATGAACAATCCTCTCACATTCGGTGCATGACCATAAAAGATGTTACTCATAGAAATAGAACAACCATTATTCTCAGACTTAAAAGAGTAACCGTCTCGCAATAAACAAGATCCAGATATAATGTTCATGCTCAACGCAGGCACTAAATAACAACGATTTAAGTTCATCACTAATCCCGATGGTAGCTGAAGTGACACTGTGCCGACGGCGATTGCATCAACCTTGGAACCATTTCCTACGCGCATCGTCACTTCGTCTTTCGCCAGCCTTCGTCTATTCCGTAGTTCCTGCTTCGAGTTGCAAATGTGAGCAACAGAACCGGTATCGAATACCCAGGCACTACTACGAGAGCCGGTTAAGTACACATCAATAACATGTATATCAAATATACCTGATTTTTCTTTGCCCGCCTTCTTATCTGCCAGATACTTGGGGCAATTGCGCTTCCAGTGACCCATACCCTTGCAATAGAAGCACTCTGTTTCAGGCTTAGGTCCAGCCTTGGGTTTCTTCGGCGGATTGGAAACAGGCTTGCCGCTCTTCTTCGAATTGCCCTTCTTGCCTTTGCCGTTTCTCTTGAAACTAGTGGTCTTGCTCACCATCAACACTTGATGCTCTTTACGGAGTTCAGACTCTGCGACTTTCAGCATCGCAAACAACTCGCCGGGAGACTTGTTCATCCCTTGCATGTTGTAGTTCAACACAAAGCCTTTATAGCTTGGCGGCAGTGATTGAAGGATTCTGTCAGTGATAGCTTCTTGCGGGAGTTCAATCCCCAGCTCAGCTAGACGGTTTGAGTACCCAGACATTTTGAGCACATGTTCACTAACAGACGAGTTTTCCTCCATCTTGCAAGCATAGAATTTATCGGAGGTCTCATACCTCTCGATCCGGGCGTTCTTCTGAAAGATAAACTCCAACTGTTGGAACATCTCAAATGCTCCATGACGCTCAAAGCGACGTTGAAGTCCCGGCTCTAAGCCATACAAGACTGCACATTGAACTATTGAGTAGTCCTCCTTACGTGCTAACCAAGCGTTCTTAACATCCTGATCATCCGTAGCGGGTGGTTCATCTCCTAGCGCAGCATTAAGGAAATAATCCTTCTTCCCAGCTTGTAAGATTAGCTTAAGATTACGAGCCGAGTCTACAAAGTTGCTTCCATCATCTTTCAACTTAGCTTTCTCTAGGAATGTATTAAAATTCAGGATGACAGTCGCGTGAGCCATGATCTACAACACAAATATATTCAAAGTGGACTTAGACTATGTTCAAGATAATTAGAGTTTAACTTAATCAAATTATATGCTAAACTCCCACTCAAAAGTACGTCTCTCTAGTCATTTGAGTGGTTCATGATCCACTTACACTATCCCAAGTCCGATCATCACGTGAGTTGAGTATAGTTTCAGTGGTAAGCATCCCTATGCTAATCATATCATCTATATGATTCATGATCGACCTTTCGGTCTCATGTGTTCCGAGGCCATGTCTGCACATGCTAGGCTCGTCAAGCTTAACCCGAGTGTTCCCCGTGCGCAACTGTTTTGCACCCGTTGTATGTGAACGTTGAGTCTATCACACCCGATCATCACGTGGTGTCTCGAAACGACGAACTGTAGCAACGGTGCACAGTCGGGGAGAACACAATTTCGTCTTGAAATTTTAGTGAGTGATCACCTCATAATGCTACCGTCGTTCTAAGCAAAATAAGGAGCATAAAAGGATTAACATCACATGCAATTCATAAGTGACATGATATGGCCATCATCACGTGCTTCTTGATCTCCATCACCAAAGCACCGGCACGATCTTCTTGTCACCGGCGCCACACCATGATCATCCATCAACGTGTTGCCATCGAGGTTGTCGTGCTACTCATGCTATTACTACTAAAGCTACATCCTAGCAAAAAAGTAAACGCATCTGCAAGCACAAACGTTAGTATAAAGACAACCCTATGGCTCCTGCCGGTTGCCGTACCATCGACGTGCAAGTCGATATTTCTATTACAACATGATCATCTCATACATCCAATATATCGCATCACATCGTTGGCCATATCATATCACAATCATACCCTGCAAAAACAAGTTAGACGTCCTCTAATTTTGTTGTTGCATGTTTTACGTGGTGACCAAGGGTATCTAGTAGGATCACATCTTACTTACGCAAACACCACAACGGAGATATATGAGTTGCTATTTAACCTCATCCAAGGACCTCCTCGGTCAAATCCGATTCAACTAAAGTTGGAGAAACCGACACTTGCCAGTCATCTTTGAGCAAAGGGGGTTACTCGTAACGATGAAACCAGTCTCTCGTAAGTGTACGAGTAATGTCGGTCCAAGCCGCTTCAATCCAACAATACCGCGGAATTAAGAAAATACTAAGGAGGGCAGCAAAACGCACATCACCGCCCACAAAAACTTTTGTGTTCTACTCGAGAAGACATCTACGCATGAACCTAGCTCATGATGCCACTGTTGGGGAACGTCGCATGGGAAACAAAAATTTTCCTACGCGCACGAAGACCTATCATGGTGATGTCCATCTACGAGAGGGGATGAGTGATCTACATACCCTTGTAGACCGTACAGCAGAAGCGTTAGAGAACGCGGTTGATGTAGTGGAACGTCCTCACGTCCCTCGATCCGCCCCGCGAACAATCCCGCGATCAGTCCCACGATCTAGTACCGAACGGACGGCACCTCCGCGTTCAACACACGTAGAGCTCGACGATGATCTCGGCCTTCTTGATCCAGCAAGAGAGACGGAGAGGTAGAAGAGTTCTCCGGCAGCGTGACGGCGCTCCGGAGGTTGGTGATGACCTTGTCTCAGCAGGGCTCCGCCCGAGCTCCGCAGAAACACGATCTAGAGGAAAAACCATGGAGGTATGTGGTCGGGCTGCCGTGGAAAAGTCGTCTCAAATCAGCCCTAAAACCTTCGTATATATAGGTGGGAGGGAGGGGGCCTTGCCTTGGGATCCAAGGACCCTCAAGGGGGTCGGCCGAGCCAAGGGGGAGGACTCTCCCCCCCAAACCGAGTTGGACTAGGTTTGGTGGGAGGGAGTCCCCTTTCCTTCCCACCTCCTCCTTTTTTTTCTTTCTCTCTTGATTTTCTTCTCCTTGGCGCATAGGGCACTTGTGGGCTGTCCCACCAGCCCACTAAGGGCTGGTGTGTCTCCCCCAAGGCCTATGGGCTTCCCCGGGGTGGGTTGCCCCCCCCGGTGAACTCCCGGAACCCATTCGTCATTCCCGGTACATTCCCGGTAACTCCGAAAACCTTCCGGTAATCAAATGAGGTCATCCTATATATCAATCTTCGTTTCCGGACCATTCCGGAAACCCTCGTGACGTCCGTGATCTCATACGGGACTCCGAACAACATTCGGTAACCGACCATATAACTCAAATACGCATAAAACAACGTCGAACCTTAAGTGTGCAGACCCCGCGGGTTCGAGAACTATGTAGACATGACCCGAGAGAATCCTCGGTCAATATCCAATAGCGGGACCTGGATGCCCATATTGGATCCTACATATTCTACGAAGATCTTATCGTTTGAACCTCAGTGCCAAGGATTCGTATAATCCCGTATGTCATTCCCTTTGTCCTTCGGTATGTTACTTGCTCGAGATTCGATCGTCAGTATCCGCATACCTATTTCAATCTCGTTTACCGGCAAGTCTCTTTACTCGTTCCGTAATACAAGATCCCGCAACTTACACTAAGTCACATTGCTTGCAAGGCGTGTGTGTGATGTTGTATTACCGAGTGGGCCCCGAGATACTTCTCTGTCATACAGAGTGACAAAACCCAGTCTTGATCCATACTAACTCAACGAACACCTTCGGAGATACCTGTAGAGCATCTTTATAGTCACCCAGTTACGTTGCGACGTTTGATACACAGAAAGCATTCCTCCGGTGTCAGTGAGTTATATGATCTCATGGTCATAGAAACAAATACTTGACACGCAGAAAACAGTAGCAACAAAATGACACGATCAACATGCTACATCTATTAGTTTGGGTCTAGTCCATCACATGATTCTCCTAATGATGTGATCCCGTTATCAAGTAACAACACTTGCCTATGGCGAGGAAACCTTGACCATCTTTGATCAACGAGCTAGTCAACTAGAGGCTTACTAGGGACAGTGTTTTGTAGCATGTATAATAAACAATTATCATGAACAAAGAAATATAATAATAACTAATTATTATTGTCTCTAGGGCATATTTCCAACAGTCTCCCACTTGCACTAGAGTCAATAATCTAGTTCACATCACCATGTGATTTCAACGAATCCAACACCCATATAGTTCTGGGGTCTGATCACGTCTTACCCATGAGAGAGGTTTTAGTCAATGGTTCCGAAACTTTCAGATCCGTGCGTTCTTTACAAATCTTTATGTCATCTTATAGATGCTGCTACTACGTGCTATTCGGAAATGCTCCAAATATCTACTCTACTATACGAATCCGTTTCACTACTCATAGTTATTCGGATTAGTGTCAAAGCTTGCATCGACGTAACCCTTTATGACGAACTCTTTAACCACCCCCATAATCGAGAAAAAAAAATCCTTAGTCTATTTAGTTACTAAGGATAACTTTGACCGTTGATCAATGATTCAATCCTAGATCACTCTGTGTACCTCTTAACAGACTTGTTGCAAGGCACACATCAGGTGCGGTACTCAGCATGACATACTTTAGAGTCTACGGCTAAGGCATAGAAGACGACCTTCGTCTATTCTCTTTATTCTGCCGTGGTCGGGTTTTGAGTCTTACTCAAATTCACACCTTACAACACAGTCAAGAACTCCTTCTTTGTTGATCTATTTCGAATTCCTTCAAAAACTTGTCAAGGCATGCATCTTGTTGAAACTTCTATTAAGCATTTTGATCTATCTCCATAGATCTTGATGCTCAACGTTCAAGTAGTTCAATCCAGGTATTCCTTTGAAAAACTCCTTTCAAACAACCTTGTATGCTTTACAGAAATTCTACATTACTTCTGATCCACAATATGTCAACCACATATACTTATCAGAAATTCTATATTGCTCCCACTCACTTCTTTGGAAATACAAGTTTCTCATAAACCTTGTACAAACCCAAAATCTTTGATCATCTCATCAAAGTGTATATTCCAACTCCGAGATGCTTGCACCAGTCCATTGAAGGATCGCTGGAGCTTGCATACTTGCTAGTATCTTTAGGATCGACAAAACCTCCTGGTTGTATCACATACAATGTTTGCTCAAGGAAACTGTCGAGGAAACAATGTTTTGACATCCTATGTGCAATATTTCATAAATAATGCAGCAACTACTAACATAATTCTAACAGACTTTTAGCATCGCTACGAGTGAGAAAGTCTCATCATAGTCAACTGTTTGATCTTGTCGGAAACATCTTTGCGACAAGTCGAGCTTTTCTTAATAGTGACTTATCACCATCATCGTCTGTCTTCCTTTTAAAGATCCATCTTTACTCAATAGTCCTATGACCATCAAGTAGTTCTTCCAAAGTCTACACTTTGTTTTCATACATGGATCCTCTCTCGGATTTCATGGCCTCCGGCCATTTGTCGGAATCCGGGCCCACCATTGCTTTCTCCATAACTCTTAGGTTCACTGTTGCTCAACAACATGACCTCCAAGACATGGTTACCGTACCACTCTGCAGTAGTACGCGACCTTGTCAACCTATGAGGTTTGTAGTAACTTGATCCGATGCTCGATGATCACCATCATCAGCTTTCACTTCAATTGGTGTAGGCGCCACAGGAACAACTTCATGCGCCCTGCTACACACTGGTTGAAGTGATGGTTCAATAACCTCATCAAGTTCTACCATCCTCCCACTCAATTCTTTCGAGAGAAACGTTTCCTCATGAAAGGATCCGTTTCTAGAAACAAACATTTTGCTTTCGGATCTGAGATAGGAGATGTACCCAACTGTTTTGGATATCCTACGAAGATGCATTTATCCGCTTTGGGTTTGAGCTTATTCGGCTGAAACTTTTTCACACAAGTGTCGAAGCCCCATACTTTCAAGAAACGACAGTTTAGATTTCTCTAAACCTCACACTATACTGTGTCATCTCAACGGAAATACGCGGTGCCCTATTTAAAGTGAATGCGGTTGTCTCTAATGCATAACCCATAAACAATAGTGGTAATTCGATAAGAGACATCATAGCATGCACCATACCAAATAGTGCGTGGCTATGACTTTCACACACATCATCACACTATGATGTTCGAGGTGGCATGAACTGCGAAACAATTTCCACATTGTCTTAACAGCGTACCAGAACTCGTAACTCAGATATTCATTTCTATGATCATATCGTAGACAGTTTATCCTCTTGTTACGACGAACTTCACTCCTGAAACAGAATTGAACCTTTCAATATTTCAGACTTGTGATTCATTAAGTAAATACTCTTGTATCTGCTCAAATCGTCATTGAAGTAAGAACATAATGATATCCACTGTGTGCCTCAGCACCCATTGCACTGCATACATCAAAATGTATCACTTCCAACAAGTTACTATCTTGTTTCATCTCAATGAAAACAAGGTCTTGCTCCTGTGGTATGATTTGTATGTCACTAGTGATTCAAAATCAAGTGAGTATAAAGATCCATCAGCATGGAGCCTCTTCATGCAATTTAATCATCATTACCTCGTATCTTTTGGCACCAATATCATGAACATGTGTAACACTACGATCGAGATTCAATAAACCATTGAAGGTGATTATTCAAGCAAATAGAGTAACCATTATTCTCTTTAAGTGAATAACCGTATTGCAATAAACATGATCCAATCATGTTCATGCTTAACGCAAGCACCAAATAACAATTATTTAGGTTTAACACCAATCTCGATGGTAGAGGGAGTGTGCGACGTTTGATCATATCAACCTTGGAAATACTTCCAACACGTATCGTCACCTCGCCTTTAGCTAGCCTCCGTTTATGTCGTAGCTTTCATTTCGTGTTACTAATCACTTAGCAACCGAACCGGTATCCAATACCCTCGTGCTACTAGGAGTACTAGTAAAGTACACATCAACATCATGTATATCAAGTATACTTCTTTCGACTTTTGCCAGCCTTCTTATCTACCAAGTATCTAGAGTTGCTCCGCCTCAGTGACCGTTCCCCTCATAACAGAAGCACTTAGTCCCGGGCTTGGGTTTAATCTGGGGTCTCTTCATTAGTGCAGCAACTGCTTTGCCGTTTCACGAAGTATCCCTTCTAGCCCTTGCCTTTATCGAAACTTAGTGGTTTTACTAACCATCAACTATTGATGCTCCTTCTTGATTTCTACTTTCGCAGTGTCAAACATTGCGAATCGCTCAAGGATCATTGTATCTATCCTTGATATGTTATAGTTCATCACGAAGCTCTCACAGCTTGGTGGCAGTGACTTTGGAGAACCATCACTATATTATCTCGAAGATCAACTCCCACTTGATTCAAGCGATTGTCGTACTCAGATAATCTGAGCACACGCTCAACGATTGAGATTTTCTCCTTTACTTCGTGGACAAAGAATCTTGTCGGAGGTCTCATACCTCTTAACAAGGGCACAAGCATGACATCACAATTTCATCTCTTTAGAACATCTCTTATGTTCCGTGACGTTTCAAAATGTCTTCGGCGCCTTGCTTCTAAGCCATTAAGTATTTTGTACTGAACTATCGTGTAGTCATCAAAAACGTGTATGTCGGATGTTTACAACATCTACAGACGACGCTCTAGGTGCAGCACATCGAGTGGTGCATTAAGGACATAAGCCTTCTGCGCAGCAACGAGGACAATCCTCGGTTTTACAGACTCAGTCTGCAAAGTTTGCTACTATCAACTTTAAACTAAATTTTCTCTAGGAACATATAAAAAATAGTAGAGCTATAGCGCAAGATACATCGTAATTCGCAAAGACCATTAGACTATGTTCATGACAATTAGTTCAATTAATCATATTACTTAAGAACTCCCACTCAAAAAGTACATCTCTCTAGTCATTTGAGTGGTACATGATCCAAATCCACTATCTCAAGTCCGATCATCACGTGAGTCGAGAATAGTTTCAGTGGTAAGCATCTTTATGCTAATCATATCAACTATACGATTCATGCTCGACCTTTCGGTCTCATGTGTTCCGTGGCCATGTCCGCACATGCTAGGCTCGTCAAGCTTAACCCGAGTGTTCCGCGTGTGCAACTGTTTTGCACCCGTTGTATGTGAACGTTGAGTCTATCACACCCGATCATCACGTGGTGTCTCAAAACGAAGAACTGTCGCAACGGTGCACAGTCGGGGAGAACACAATTTCGTCTTGAAATTTTAGTGAGAGATCAGCTCATAATGCTACCGTCGTTCTAAGCAAGATAAGGTGCATAAAGGATTAACATCACATGCAATTCATAAGTGACATGATATGGCCATCATCATGTGCTTCTTGATCTCCATCACCAAACCACTGGCACGATCTTCTTGTCACCGGCGTCACACCATGATCTCCATCATCATGATCTCCATCAACGTGTCGCCATCGGGGTTGTCGTGCTACTCATGCTATTACTACTAAAGCTACGTCCTAGCAATATAGTAAACGCATCTGCAAGCACAAACGTTAGTTTAAAGACAACCCTATGGCTCCTGCCGGTTGCCGTACCATCGACGTGCAAGTCAATATTAACTATTACAACATGATCATCTCATACATCCAATATATCACATCACATCGTTGGCCATATCACATCACAAGCATACCCTGCAAAAACAAGTTAGACGTCCTCTAATTGTTGTTGCATGTTTGACGTGGTGACCATGGGTATCTAGTAGGATCGCATCTTACTTACGCAAACACCACAACGGAGATATATGAATTGCTATTTAACCTCATCCAAGGACCTCCTTGGTCAAATCGATTCAACTAAAGTTGGACAAACCGACACTCGCCGGTCATCTTTGAGCAACGGAGTTACTCGTAGCGATGAAACCAGTCTCTCGTAAGCGTACGAGTAATGTCGGTCCGAGCCGCTTCGATCCAACAATACCGCGGAATCAAGAAAAGACTAAGGAGGGCAGCAAAACGCACATCACCGCCCATAAAAACTTTTGTGTTCTACTCGAGATTACATCTACGCATGAACCTACCTCTGATTCTCCTAATGATTGATCCCGTTATCAAGTAACAACACTTGCCTATGGCCAGGAAACCTTGACCATCTTTGATCGACGAGCTAGTCAACTAGAGGCTTACTAGGGACAGTGTTTTGTCTATGTATCCACACAAGTATTGTGTTTCCAATCAATACAATTATAGCATGGATAATAAACGATTATCATGAACAAAGAAATATAATAATAATTAATTATTATTGCCTCTAGGGCATATTTCTAACACCTATATCTACTATCCATATTGCACTTCTATCACCATGTCTTCGCCGAACTAGTGCACCTACACAATTTACCATTGTATTGGGTGTGTTGGGGACACAAGAGACTCTTTTTTATTTGGTTGCAGGGTTGCTTGAGAGAGACCATCTTCATCTTACGCCTCCCACAGATTGATAAACCTTAGGTCACCCACTTGAGGGAGGCCCGCGGGTGGTGCCGGCGGCGATGGCGGTGTGGTGGACCCCTGCTTCAGCTTCGTCATGCGGCGCTCCTCAAGCTTGAGGTACGCGACGTCGCGTGGGAAGGTGGGCTTTGGCATCAAGGTGAGGTTGGAGGCCGCGTTGTCGAAGTCCTCATTGAGGCTGGCGGTGAGGGTGCTCAACATGAGTTCGTTGGAGACTTTAGCCCCGATATCGTGAATCTCATCGGCGAGCATCTTAAGCCGCATGCAGTACTCATCGATGAGGGAGTTGTCCTGGTGACAACCGAAGAACTCCTGCTGCAAGTAAACAAGGCGCTGAAGCTTGATGTCGGTGAAGAGCGTGTTGATCTTGTTCCACACGGCACACAAGCGTTGTCGTTTTCGGCGACAACCGTGTGGAAGATTTCCTTCGAGACGGTTTGGTAAAACCATCGGATGAGAGTGGCCTCAATAGCGGACCACTCCGGGTCGCCCTTCATGAAGTCGGCGTCCATGAAGCCATCGATGTGCTCGGTGAGATAGTACTCGTAGAAGACAAGGATGAAGTAGGTCTTCCACACGGAGTACGAGCTGTTGGAGCTGTCGAGGCGGGCGGGGACTCGGGCCTCCGATGTTGAGATCGCAAATGGCAGCGGGTGGTGAAGGAGCCGGGAGAGTCCATCGTAAGGCTAGGATTAGGGTTTTGGAAGGAGAGGAGCAGCGGTGCTCGAGAGGTGCGGCGGCGGTGGTGGGTGTCTGCAGCGTGGGAAGGGTAGCAACGACAGGGTGGGGAGGAGTGGCACGACGGGGCAACGGCGGCGCGCGCGGGAGAGAGGGTCGCGACGGCGGTGGTGGCTGCGGGTCGGCAAGGGGAGGGGCGGCGGAAGGGGTGGCGGCACGGAGCGGCGGCGGCGAGGTGCGGCGGTGGTGGGTAGTGGCGGCGGTGGCTAAACCCTAGGGTTGGATCGGGAAGGATGATACCATGTAGAGAGAGGGATTGGCAGTACTATTGTGATGTATTGATAGGTGCCAAGGTGCCCGTATATAGAGAGTACAAGTAGATATGTGAGCCTTTACCTTAACTATACACAACTAGAAGATGAGTCGTAATATACATGCAACACATGTATTCAACATTGTCCAAATCCAAATCATGTGCAAGTGGGTGATAGTACTACAAACACATCTTCTTCATGTAAGCAACTGGCGGTGACTTGTACATACAGGCTAAATAAAGCGATGTCAAAACCATATACAAGCTAGAATGATTCCAATACAACAAATCATGTGCAGTTTTTGGAGTGTAAATATACGCGATGTTGCAGGGTGCTTGCGGTGCGTCGACAGATTTTTCATGTCCAAAGGGAAATGCTGTACATCCAGGCGCTTGTACCAGTTTGTACGATCACTCTTTGGAGCTGCGTGGCTGGGTCTGCTGTTGGCCTAGCTTCTGGTACATGGCCATCATCCGGCTGTACGCCTCCATGCCGTTCGGTTGAGCTTGCTGTTGCTGCTGCTGCTGCTGCAGCAGAGATTCGTGCCACCGCATAAGAATCAATCAATCAGAGGTTCGAGGGGAACAGTGCGCGTAGATTTGGACTTGGGAGCGGGTGCGTACCTGCGCGTTCTGCTGCGCCGCTTGGCAGGCGAGGAAGGCGGAGTAGGCGTCCGGCACGGCGGCGGCGGCGGGCTGCTTCTGCCGGTCGGCGCCGGCGCCGGCGTTCCAGGGCTGCATGGGGACGAAAGGCGTGGACGGGTGCATCATGGGCTGGGCGAGGCCGGGATAGGCGGGCTGGGCGAGTGGCCCGGCGGCCATGTTCATCATTCCTAGGCCCATCTGCGCCATCTGGGCCATCTGGGCCATCTGGGTCATGACGGACATCTGGGCCAGCTGCGGCATGGCCATGGGCATCATCATGCTGCTCATTCGGTTCATCATCTGCACCGTCGCCTGCAGCTGCTTCAGGTGGTCGATCACCTCGTCCAGCATCGACGCCTTGTCCGTCTGAGACAGTCGGTCATCACATCCCAGAGCGTCAATGGAAAATAAGAGATCGACGTTTGTTTGCAAATCTGGGGATATGTTAGATTGTCCGGTTCCGTGGTACCCGTGGACGTGGAGGTATACATTATACAGTACCTTGCTTGAGTTGGGGACGAGCTTTTGCAACGTTTGCATCTTCTGGTTGATCCTGTCCCTTCTTTTCTGCAACAAGGAGTCATGCCTGAGTTAATCAATAAATTAACTAGCAAGGCATTTCAATCTTCTTGTTTTATGGACAAACATACCACTTCCATCTGATCAAGCAAACCGAAAAAAGGGAAATCTACAAAAGAGTTGTCCTAATTGAGTTCAGTTTTTCAGAAGGAGAATAAATAGTTTGTCACATGGTCATTTTTTGCGAGGCGTTTGTCACCTGGTTATAATAAAAGGTCTAAACAACAAAATAATCATTTATTGTCGTCCCTATTGAAACACTTATGGTCTAGCGCATTTAGTTTTTATTTATTTGTTGCCGTCCCCGTTGAAACATTTATGGTCTAGTGCATTTTGTTGTTTTCTTTCTTATTTAGATAAAAATGTTTTGCTATTATGACAGTGAACAAAAGGCCCCATTCTTATGAAATAAAAAAACAACACATTATTGTGGGTTTTAACGGATTTCTTGATGATTCCGTTTGAAAAACAAGCATTTTTACAAGTGATTTTCACAAGTACAAACTAGACCGGTCAGTTGAAAGCGCCTTAACAAATATCTTCTCACTTTGACCCCTTTTATTCTTTTAAGCAAATTAGAAGTGTCAATGCATGTGACACACGAAAGATATTGTCAATCCGGCAATCGGTAAGGGTAACGAAGGATTGGGGTGCCAGGAACTTGTCGGAGTGCGTGATGATGGACAACGAAGAAGTAGGACATAATGGATAAAATACAAGAAAATAATGAAGGAGAAGGGTGGAGGCAACACCGTATTAGTGGCATTTGATGTACACTAGTTTTCTTGGACTTCCTAAGCAAAGATCCCACACCCCAAGCCCCTCACACAAATAGGGGCTAGCAAGTGTGTGGAGACTTCACATCCACCCCTTGTCCTATCAACTCCTCATTTGCCTCTCTTGTTTTCCCCACATTTGTTTGCTTTCCACCATCTAGGCTCCTCTCATATTTATGCTTCACCAATGCATCTCCTCTCTCTTGCAATCCTAACCAACTGTTTTTGGACTCGCCACATCGACATCGTGCACCTCCTACCATACACCCTTGAAAGTCAACAGGGCTACCATGCCGCCTCATTGTCCCGATTTTGCCCCACTCCTACCATTGGTTAGACACCTTCGACGATAATTCACCCATCTAACCTTGTGGTCTCAACTATGTTTCCCGCCTATGATGGGTTAATGTCATTGAGCCGTCGAAGTGTAGCCGTCGACTTGTTTAACCCATAGTCTCCCCCTTGGTCGTTCATGAGGCGACTATGCATCACATGACTCTACTTGTTTGGTGACCATCCGACTTTTACCTATCACCCTTTTCCCCTCCCCCTTCCTTCTTCCAACATCTCCTTTCTTCTTCCCTTCTATATTATTGTCCTGAGTGCATCTGATGGCACATAAATCATTCACGATGGATATATTCTCAATTCTACAACATTTCCTATTGTTAACTCGCACGCATGAAGATCCCATGCACCGATTCCTGCTAACTCAGCTAGTTCTCGCCACATGTTGAACTAACAACTCCCCTACGACAACTAAGCATGCTTAAGCTAAGCATTCTCAAGCTCATGTACATACTTTAATGGATCGTAGACATTTTGTTTTTCAGTGTGGCGTACTTGCTTAAGAGGAATTCCTTCTTATTCAGGAGCCCATTCGTAAGGAATGTCAAAGTTAAGCGTGTTTAGTATGAAACAACTTGAGAATGAGTGAACAATTGAGAAGTTAATATCGAGTTTGTGCAAGTGAGGACACAGTACGCATGAAAGAATAGTGTTGGTTTGTGGTGCTAGTCTAGATCCTGTCGAGTATGACGACCATGAATTGGTGGTTGTGGCCGAAGCATTATAAAAGATATTAGAGCCAACCTTCACGGTTACACGGGCATGTTGGATCAGTCATGCAGACATGCGCACACCGTGTGCTGCCCCGCGTGCCACACGACATTAACGTATGTGGATGTTGGAATTGGCACACATAGATGTGTGCTAAAGGGACATTCCTCCTGGACGACAAGACGTGGGTTCCATTGAGTGCGAGGCCCATGTGGCATCCTGAATTGATAGAAATAATAGACTATTCATATCTCCAAGGAATTATTATGTTTTAGGAACAACCGACTATGAAGACGGTCCTCGATCCACACTAGTAAAGACTAACTATATAAGAAAGACTAGTGTTGGTATGTGAGACCGGTCTAGATCACATTACGCGTAATTGTTTAAAGCCATGGCTATGGATGGGGCACATGGTCCATAAGGGCATCTCCAACGCCGAACCTCAATCCAGCAGTATCGTTCCAGATGCAACCGTCCCGACCCCACAAGCCATCCAAAGCCAACTTTCATCCGTCCGCGAAGTAGTTCGGACCAAGATTTTCATGCTAGTTGGAACGCAATGTGTGTGTGTGTGGGGGGGGGGGCAACTGCCCGTACACACCGATCGGGGGTCGTTACTCCCCACGGGATCTAGAGTGGCCCCACAAATCACCACTATTCTTCCTACGCACTTTGGCCTCACTCGTGCACACCCGAGAACAACTTCTCGATCGTTCACCCATCCTCAAATTGCTCCAAACTGAGCATGCTTAACTTTGGAGTTCTTTCGGAATTGGCTCCCGAAAAAGAAGGAATTCCTTACTGGTATGAGTAATGTATCATCCCTAATAAGCGAGGTTATCACAACAAGGGGACTTTGTGTGAGTCCGGACACAAGACACGTCCGACGCTAACACTCCTGGTCCACTCAAAGGAAGGCGGAGCCCGTGCTTCAGTAGGTGCACGCACCATTTTTGTACCAAAATCCCTCACTCTCTTCTTTCATACTGCCGCTCTCCACCCAATTCCTGCCCTTTTCTCCCACTCTACTCTTTGCTCCTGCTACCAACGCATGGAACCTAAGGAGAATGTGCTAGAGATGGATACGCTAGAGTTGCTGGAGGATCCGATCATCACGCTCCCTCAAAATATCAACTCGGCGCCATGGCAGAATTGCCGTATCAAAGCAAAGGATGGAAAGGAGGAAACACTCAAGAAGAGGATGAGAGAGGGTAAGCTGGTGTCAGCCATGCTGGTGGTTGCGGCCTGGGCCGTGGTGCCCCGATGGTGCCTCCCACTGTACAGACGTCGCCATGGCCGGAGAATTACAAGGCTCCGTACTTCTACACCGCCAAGTAGCTCGGTAGGCAGTCCATGAAATTTGCCGCTAAGCAAGTGCCCTACATCGTCGACGTAAACGTAGTGCCTCTACTCTTCTCGGACTGTTCTTTGTCGCAGCTCGTCTAGGCGCGAATGACAGGACAGGAGAAGATGGGTGCATGCATGCTATTTGGTGCTATGCCTAAAGTGAGGGAGAAGGCGTGCGAGAACTCGAACAAAGAGATGTTCAACATCATCCACGGCGGAGGTAGAGAAGGAGGTGGCTATGAGAATTGGCAGGTGGATGACTGGGATCCCACCTAGTCCGACAACTACACACGCAGCAGGGCTACACCTAGCCGAACACACATCACTCCTATGCCCAAACCGACACGGGCGCACAACAACGGGATTGGGCCGTCAGACAACATGAGGAGGAGGAGTACAACGAGGATGATGATCCGAATTATTTTGCCGGCGAACCGAGAAACGGGGCTAGAGGAGAAAGCTTCAACATGCGAAAGGACGGGTTATTGTGTGATGCATGGTTGGCCACTAGACTTGATCCAATCCATAACAAGGAGCAAAATGACACAACTTTTTGGGCCAAAATTGACACATGGTTACATGAACACCAGCATTACGTGCCTTACTCCGATGTGGTCATCCACACCCATGATCAAAGTCCCTCAACACCATCGATGGTATACCACCCAAGAGGCCATGTCAAAGTATTGTGGTCACTTGAAGCATCTCATCGCACGGTGGCCTAGTGGTGCGCAAATCACCAAGGAAGTAAGTTCATTTGTCCAGATATGCTTAGTTTCATAGCCGTATATGCATTGCGTTGTTGATCACTAGCCGGATATGCATAGTTTTGTTGATTACAAGCCAGATATACGTAGTTTTGTTGATCATTAGACGGATATGCATAGTTTTGTAGCTGGGTATGCATAATTTTATTGATCACTAGCAGGACATGCATAGTTTTGTTGGTCACTTGCCAGATATGCATAGTTTTATAGCTGGATGTCTATACATACTTGTGCAGTCGCATATGCATTGTTGACAGTGTTTTATTTTGTAGTCTTCTCGTGCGTGTGCTGTGTTCAAGAAATTAGAGAAGAAAAACTTCATCGTCATGCATTGTTGGTTGAAGTTGAATGGGCAATTAAAATAAAACCTACACATAGCCAAGACCGGCGCCCAAGCCACCGAGGAAGAAACCGGTGAGCCAACCGACCCAACAAAGAACCACCAAGAAGGTTAGAAGAGGTTTTCGAGGAAACAAATGTGAGAAGGAGAGGACGAAACGAGAAGGTGTGGTGGCACAGATGACGGAGAGGTTCGAGGACATCTTGTCGAAGAAGGAGAAGGCATACGTCAAAGTGCTCACACATCAAGGAGGAAAAATAGGCAGAGAAATTCATGTTGTTGATGGAGGCGACCAATAAGAAGCTCAAGCTCGCATTGAAGAGGGCATCGAAGAGAAATATTCCATGCTCAAGGATAAGAAGGCGATGGGTGAAGACATGAAGATGAAGATTGCAGCCGACGTGGCGGACACCAAGAAGTTGTCCTTGAATTTGGAGTCTTCGGATGCCGACGAAAAAATGATCATGCAAGCTGCATGCTACAAGATACTGCAACACAGAAATATGAGTTGGAGGCAACAGACAAGTAGGAGGAGGAGGCGTAGACTGCCTAGGCGGCAGCGACGACACCTTTTGAGCGTGGGGGCTCGGATTGCCAGTTTAGCAAGGCTGAAAATCTAGATTTTTACACGGACTACCAAAATGGTATTATTTTGTGGTCGGGCATGAGAAAAATGATCATAATTATTTCTTTTGATTGTGATCGGACATGTGATTCGATGCAGTTGTGATCCGAGATGAGCTATGGATAAGACTTTATTTGAATTTACATATTTTTCTTCTAGCGGACATATATAAAATAGCTTTGGACGCGTGGACTTCCATATTAATGGTGGTGGACTGATCTCCAATCCGTACACGAATGAGAAAGCCAATTTATGTACTACTATAAGCGTTGAAGATTGCCATAAGTGAAAATCATCGGTCCTCCTTTGTAGTACATTGTTGTCTACATATATAGAGATATGGTGTGCATACGTGTGTTTATAGTAATGAATGTACGCTCGTGTATGTGAGCGACTTCGATTGTACTATACTAAAAAATTATATATATATATATATATATATATATATATATATATATATATATATATATATATATATATATATTGGAAAACGACACCCTAATGAAGTATATGCAAGTCCTTCATAAATTTGCTATGCAAATAGCTCATGATAAATCCAAAGTCAGTTCACTTTCTAGCTCGATGACTATCTCCACTGAATTTAACTCGGTTGATTCTGAAGACAAGGAGACTGGGTTGACCTAGTCTGGCTTGCTCTGGGTTTCTCTTTGGGCGGAAGTATACAAGCGAGGCACGCGTAACCCACACATTCTGCACTCACACTAGCTAGCTACCACTTTTTTTTGAGTTGTTTATTGTTTTCTGAGATAGCTAACCGATTATTTCAAGCGGTAGCTAGCTACCACTTGTATGTGTGCACATCTTCTATACCACGTAGAGCATCTACAACCAGAACACTCAAAGCCGTTCAACATGTTCGACCGAGCTGCATGGTCAAATTACTCCTTCTATGTATAAGTAATTATAGTTGAAGAAATTTTTTCCAACTACGATTATAAAAAAAGAGTAGAAAAGGACGCTCAATCTGGTTCCTCGGAATCAACCAAATGTCTAGGTTGTCCACTAACCCCTATTAGGACCATATACGGGACTGATATAAAAAGACCCAGACGCATTTGGACACCGCCGTCATATCCGAACGGCTAGCTATGGCCTCCACACATCCCATCACTACCCCCACAAAACTCCAACCCACTGTCACGAACTCAAGTCAACCCCCAATCTCTCAGTCCTCTCACCCTCTCACCTTCCTTTCCGCCTCCTCCGCTATAGCCGGGTCCGACCATGATTCTGGCAGCGAGACCGATCTCATGGACTCGGCAGCCTCATGAAGGAGGACTCCAGAGCTGACATAGATGCATTGGATGAGGAGGAACTGGTTGAAATTTGGAGGTGGGCTTTAGGCTCATTAGAGAATTTCAGAAAAATCTCCAAGGGCCCACGTAGGTGGTGGCATGACAAGGTGGTGGGAGTTTAGTCCCACCCCGCTAGTGGAGGAGAGTTTGAACCCCTTTATAAGGGTCTCTCTTCCACATGTTGTTGGAGAATGAGAAGAGAAGGTGCCCTCGCGCACTCCTCCTCCGCCGCCCGCCTCGCCGCGCCGATCACATCTGCCTCACGCGTTCGTTCCTTCAACTGCTGCTGCCGCCGGCGACTCCGTCCCGTTTACGGGAGAGGGGCGATTAGGTTTTTGGGGAGCGATCACGCGACTGCTCGTCTCCGTCCGTCTGCTTCGTCTACGTCCGCGTCGCCTTCGTCATCGCCATGTCTTCACCAAGCGAAGCTGACCGTCTCCGCGAGAAGGCCGAAGCCGAGAAGAAGGTGGCAGAGGATACTGCCGCCGCCGCCTCTGCTGCTACGGCCAACTGGCCGATTGGAGGGTATGACTCGTTTATCCTCATGTTCGTGTTTATCCTAGCAGTGCTACTTGTCTGCATAGATGTATCCACTATATGCGTAGTATGTGCTAGGTTAGCTCAAGATCAGTATATCATTAGTCTAGTCAATGCCATGCTAGTTATTATCTCGTGGATTAATATACTCGGAAAATTGCCTATTTACTCAACAATCCAAAAACCTAATTTCTGTAGGAATTTTTCGAGTAATGGTTTTGCTGCTGCACTGAAACCGGATAAGTTTACCGGTACTTTTTTCAAGCGTTGGCAAACGAGAACCACCTTATGGCTCACGGCTATGAACGTGTTCTGGGTAGCCGGTGTCACTCCTACGAAAACTATCACTCCTGAACAGGAGAAGATGTTTAAGGAGGCCACCGTCCTATTCCTTGGAGCAGTCATTAGCGTGATCGGAGATAAGCTGGTTGATGCATATTTACATATGCATGTTGCCAAGGACTTGTGGGAGGCGCTCGAATCTAAATTCGGGGCCCCGATGCTGGGAGTGAGATGTATGTTATGGAGCAGTTCCACGATTACAAGATGGTTGACAACCGTTCTGTATTGGAACAAGCTCATGAGATAATATGCATAGCTAAGGAACTTGAGGTTCTTAAGTGCAATTTGCCGGGCAAGTTTGTCGCGGGCTGTATAATTGCTAAGCTCCCTAATTCCTGGAGGAACTTTGCTACTACTCTGAAACATCAGAGGCGTGAGTTCTCAGTAGAGGACATCATTGGCCATCTGAGTGTTGAGCAGAACTCGAGAGCAAAGGACTCCAATGGAAAAGCGGTGGAAAGCTCTTCTGCTGCCAATATGGTACATTAGAGGAACTTCAATTCTCACAAGCCCAAGGGAAAGAATTCTGTCCAACAGAATACCGACTTCAAGAAGAAGGGAAAGAAGCCCTTCAAGAAGAATAAGAAGGGAGATGGCTGCTATACTTGTGGTTCAGAGGAACATTGGGCGAACAAATGCCCAAACAAGTACAAGAAGCCGGCGCAGGACTCCAAGTCTGCCAACATGATTGTGGGCAACAATGAAAGTGGTGCATCTGGGTACGGTAATTTACTTACTTTATTTACAGTTTGTCAGTCCACCGATTGGTGGGTGGACACGGGTGCAAATATTCATGTGTGTGCTGACTTATCATTGTTCTCTTCTTATCAGGCCACCGGCCGCGGGTCCGTATTGATGGGGAATGGCGCGAGTGCTTCTGTTCTTGGTGTTGGCACGGTCGATCTGAAGTTTACTTCGGGAAGGATCGTGCAGCTGAAGAACGTGCAGCATGTCCCCGCCATCAAGAAGAATCTCGTTAGTGGCTCCCTTCTGTGTAGAGAAGGGTTTAAGTTGGTATTCGAGTCTAATAAAGTAGTAGTTACGAAATATGGACTTTTCGTTGGAAAAGGTTATGAATGCGGAGGTCTGTTCCGCCTTTCTCTTGCAGATTTTTGTAATAAAGTCGTGAACAATATTCATTCGAGTGTTAATGAATCTGAAGTTTGGCATTCACGTCTTTGTCACATAAGTTTCGGTGTTATGTCGCGGCTAGCAAAACTGAATTTAATCCCAACTTTCACGTTAGCCAAAGGTTCTAAGTACCATTCGTGTGTGCAAGCAAAGCAACCTCGCAAGCCTCATAAGGCTGCAGAGGAGAGACACTTGGCACCATTAGAACTCATACATTCTGATCTTTGTGAGATGAATGGTGTGTTGACTAAAGGTGGAAAGAAATACTTCATGACATTGATAGATGATTCCACTAGATTTTGCTATGTGTATCTGTTAAATACTAAAGATGAGGCTCTACACTACTTTAAAATCTATAAGGCAGAAGTTGAGAATCAACTTGAAAAGAAAATTAAACGAGTCCGGTCTGATCGTGGTGGAGAGTAATTCTCAAACGAATTTGATTCATTTTGTGCGGAACACGACATTATTCATGAGAGGACGCCTCCCTATTCACCCCAGTCAAACGGGGTTGCCGAGCGGAAAAATCGTACTCTAACTGATTTGGTTAACGCCATGTTAGATACATCGGGTTTATCCAAGGCATGGTGGGGGGAGGCTATATTGACCGCGTGTCATGTCCTGAATAAAGTTCCTACAAAAGATAATGAGGTCACTCCCTACGAGGAATGGTCAAAGAGAAGGACGACGCTCTCGTACTTACGTACTTGGGGCTGCTTGGCGAAAGTCAATGTACCGATCCCCAAGAAGCGTAAGCTTGGACCAAAGACTGTGGACTGCGTTAATTTGGGATACGCTAAGAATAGCGTAGGCTATAGATTTCTAGTAGTGAAATCTGAGGTACCTGACGTGAAGGTCGGTACAATAATGGAGTCGAGGGATGCTACATTCTTTGAGGATATATTTCCCATGAGAGATATGCAAAGCACTTCTAGACAGGAATCTGAGATAACTCCTGAGCCTGCCATTCCTATGGAATACTATGAACAAACACATGATGAAAATCCTGAGGAGGATGACGAGGAAGCCCGTGGTAGGGGCAAGAGACAAAGGACTGCAAAGACCTTTGGTGATGATTTCTTTGTATACCTCGTGGATGATAATCCCTCTTCTATTTCAGAAGCGTATGCTTCTCCATATGCTGATTACTGGAAAGCTGCGGTCCGTAGCGAGATGGATTCCATCATGGCTAACGGGACATGGGAAATCACTGATCGTCCCTATGGTTGCAAACCATTGGGATGCAAGTGGGTGTTCAAAAAGAAGCTTAGGCCCGATGGTACGATTGAAAAGTACAAGGCTAGGCTTGTGGCCAAGGGCTATGCCCAGAAAGAAGAGGAAGATTTCTTCGATACTTATTCACCTGTGGCTAGACTGACCACCATTCGAGTACTACTCTCATTGGCGGCCTCTCATGGTCTTCTCGTTCATCAAATGGACGTTAAGATGGCTTTCCTGAATGGAGAGCTAAATGAGGAAATCTATATGCAACAGCCAGATGGCTTTGTGATAGAAGGTTAGGAAGGAAAGGTGTGTAAGTTGCTGAAATCTTTATACGGTCTGAGACAAGCACCTAAGCAATGGCATGAGAAGTTTAATACAACTCTGACATCTGTTGGCTTCGTTGTTAATGAAGCTGACAAATGTGTATACTATCGCCATGGTGGGGGCGAAGGAGTTATATTGTGCTTGTATGTTGATGACATACTGATATTTGGAACCAACCTCAAAGTAATTGAGGAGGTTAAGTCTTTTCTGTCTCAAAACTTTGAGATGAAGGACCTTGGGATGGCTGATGTTATCTTGAACATCAAGCTGTTGAGAGATGATGAGGGTGGTATTACACTTCTGCAATCCCACTATGTTGATAAGATTTTGAGTCGCTTTGGATATTCAGACTGCAAAATTTGTCAAACACCATATGATCCTAGTGTGCTTATTCGAAAGTTTAAAGGCACAGCTATAGATCAATTGAGATTCTCTCAAATTATCGGTTCACTTATGTACCTAACTAGCGCAACGAGGCCTGACATCGCGTTTGCTGTGAGCAAACTTAGCCGGTTTGTTGCAAACCCGGGTGATGTTCATTGGCGCGCTGTTGAAAGAATTATGCGCTACTTGAAAGGTACTGTCAATCACGGGCTTCACTATACGGGATTCCCATCCGTACTTGAAGGGTATAGTGATGCAAATTGGATCTCTGATGCTCATGAGATGAAGGCTACCACTGGGTATATGTTTACTCTTGGGGGTGGTGCTGTTTCCTGGAAGTCTTGCAAGCAAACGATCTTAACAAGATCGACAATGGAAGCAGAATTAACAGCATTAGACACATCTGGTGTCGAAGCAGTATTTCTTCGAGATCTTTTGATAGACTTACCTGTGGTTGAGAAGCCGGTTCCGGCTATCCTTATGAACTGCGATAATCAGACGGTTATTGTTAAAGTGAAGAGTTCAAAGGACAATATGAAGTCCAACAAACATATAAGAATGAGATTGAAGTCTGTCAGACGTTTGAGAAACTCCGGAGTGATAGCGTTGGATTATATCCAAACGGCTAAGAATCTGGCAGATCCCTTTACTAAAGGGCTATCACGTGTTGTGATAGATAGTGCATCGAGGGAGATGGGTATGAGACCCACATGAGTTGCCATGGTAGTAACCCAACCTATATGATCGGAGATCCCGTGAAGTAGGACCTGGGAAAACAAGCCAGTGGTGAACTGAGGAGAGTAACTTTACTAACCCACTCCGTTGGAGATGCAATACTCTCGGATACTGTATGGTAGGATGACTACTGTCTTAATGTGTTCTAAAGCTTATATGTAAGCAACATGCTATCCTACAGAGCGATCTTTGGAGGAACACACCTATATGAGCTTGACTGCTGGTCACAGTCTATGAGGTTTGGGTGCTCTCTAGTAAACTCATGAATAGGCCAGGAGTGTGACTAATATGCTCCATCCGAGGGGTCACCTTCGGCAGTCTAGTACTAGTAAGACTTGTGGTGAAGCTCCTTTACGCCAAACTAACAATTGAAGGCATAGTCCATTGTTCAGTTGTAAAGGGGTGTAGCTACTTGTTCTAGGTGAAGCTCAACCTTAATAGGTCTTCACTGAAATGCTGGTATATTAAAACAGTGATTGGAACGAGGGAACACGATGTGCCCTTGAGATATGGTGGGGGATTGTTGAAATTTGGAGGTGGGCTTTAGGCCCATTAGAGAATTTCAGAAAAATCTCCAAGGGCCCATGTAGGTGGTGGCATGACAAGGTGGTGGGAGTTTAGTCCCACCCCGCTAGTGGAGGAGAGTTTGAACCCCTTTATAAGGGTCTCTCTTCCACATGCTATTGGAGAGTGAGAAGAGAAGGTGCCCTCGCGCACTCCTCCTCCGCCGCCCGCCTCGCCGCGCTGCGGGTTGCGGGAATGAGCCGAGCCGAGCTCATACCTACGCGCTTATTTTTGTCGGTCAGGAACGGAGAATACGTAACGGACAAGGCACGATCCGAGACGTCGGATCGTGGCTGTTACCGACTCGGACGTGGGCTTGGCCCACGTATCTCCACCCAGCCGCCTTTATAAGCACGCGATCGCCTACCCTAGCCGTCACGAGAATCAGATCACATCTGCCTCACGCGTTCGTTCCTTCAACTGCTGCTGCCGTCGGCGACTCCGTCCTGTTTACCGCGTACACGGTCGACGGGAGAGCAGGCCTCCAAAACCTCGCCTCTCTGGTTCCTGTACGGGAGAGGGGCGATTAGGTTTTTGGGGAGCGATCACGCGACTGCTCGCCTCCGTCCGTCTGCTTCGTCTACGTCCGCGTCGCCTTCGTCATCGCCATGTCTTCACCAAGCGAAGTTGACCGTCTCCGCGAGAAGGCCGAAGCCGAGAAGAAGGCGGCAGAGGATACTGCCGCCACCGCCGCTGCTGCTACAGCCAACTGGCCGATTGAAGGGTATGACTCGTTTATCCTCATGTTCGTGTTTATCCTAGCAGTGCTACTTGTCTGCATAGATGTATCCACTATATGCGTAGTATGTGCTAGGTTAGCTCAAGATCAGTATATCATTAGTCTAGTCAATGCCATGCTAGTTATTATCTCGTGGATTAATATACTCGGAAAATTGCCTATTTACTCAACAGAACTTGCGCTCTGTATCGCCATGCATCGGTCGCGGCCGGACTTCATGTGGGCCACAATCACCCGTCGCGTTCGACACTGCTCTAGATCCGGAGCAGGGCACACCTCCCCTTCGACACTAGCTTTGCCCGGGCAACACTGGGTGCTCATGCCCGCGGTTCCCGTGCGGATGCGCATGCCAGAGTCGGAGGCCAAGGTTGCCCGCCGCGAGCAACGGGCCATGGTCACGCTAGGGCCCGCCAACGCGTTTGCTACACACCCTTGATTTGGAGGAGGCGCTCTTGTGCGAGGTCAAGCACCGTCCGCTCACCACGGCGGAGTCAGACGCTAGGCGCCTTCGACGCGAAAACACGAAGGCGCTCCGGCTCAAAGCATCTCCAAATAGATGTTATCTATGTAAAAATAACTAACTTATACAACACTTAGGTCAAAAAGCAGTGCTCCGACAGGTGTTGTATATGTAAAATAATTTACAACACCACCTCCAAGTGTTGTGAAAATTTGACCTTGGTGTTGCAAATATACAACACAAAGGTTAGGCGTTGTAAAACGGCCAGCTGCGCGCCAACCCCCAACCGTCACTTCCCCCCTTTCCTTCACCCCACCTCCCACCGCACGACCACCGCCGTCGTCCAGATCCGCCACCGGTCGGCCGACCGACGCCCGCGCGACCGCCCCCGCAATAGATCTGGCGCCGCTGTCCACCCCGCAGCCGTTTCCCCCAATTTCCGGTTGCCGCCCATCGACCGATCGTCGCCGTCGTCTCAATTCGCCATCGCCGGTCGCCCGCCTCTCCACCGCGCCAGTCGCCCTCTCCACCGCGCCCGTCCTGTGTCCACCGTCGCCGGTCGCCCTCACCACCGCGACCACCGCCTCGATTCACCGTCGCCGAGTCGCCTCTCCGTCGCCGTCCGCCACTGCTCCGTCGCCTCCCGCCATCGTGCCGTCGTCGCCATGCCGCCAAGGAAGACCCCCAAGAGCAAGACGGGGGCTGAGTTCACCGAAGCCGACCGTCGTTTTTGGCTCGGCACCTACCCCATCGTCCACGAGGCCGCGCGTGCCTACGACGTGGCGGTGTGGCCTGCCGGGAGGCCGAGGAAGGACCTCAACTTCCCGGAGAACGAGACCAAGGCGGCTGCGGAGATGCTCTTGCCGGAGGGCATTCGCATGGAGGAGATCACGGCGAAGAAGAAGATCAAGAAGAAGAGGCCCGTCGTTGTCGCCACTTGCGACGGGAGTGACGAGGCCGCGATGGCGAGGTTTGCGTGTGAGCATCCGGAGTACGTGCAGACCGAGCAGGAATTCTACTGGAAGCGCCAGGTCTAGAAGAAGAAGAAGATCAAGGAGGAGGACGAGGCCGGACCCTCGACGGTGATCCCTATCGAGTCCTCGGAGGAGGAATGGGGTGGTTGGGGGGAGGTGGTGGTGGAGGAGGAGGAGGAGGACGACGACGACGATGATCCGAGCAAGGATGAGTTCTGGGATCGGCTCCTGAGATCCAATGACGATGAGTAGATGTAGTTGTAGCAAGGATGAGTTCGAACTAGTAGTACTATTGTAGCAGATGAAACTAGTATCTCGAACTAGTAGTAGATGAATGAAGAACTATGTTTAATTATGTTTGGAATTAAGTAGTAGTTCAATTTGCTATGTTTGAAGTATGCATTTCAAATAAAATATATAGCAATTCAAGTTTAATTTTACAACACCATTTACAACATTTATTGGAGTTGAAGTTGTACAACATGAATATACAACATCTGTTGGAGTTGACCGTTTTTTGGTGTTGTAAAAAGCATTTTTTGATGTTGTAAATTATACAACACCTAATACAACACAAAAATATACAACATCTATTAAAGATGTTCTCAGGAGCGGGCCCGCACCATCTGCCTCCTCTCTGGCTAAATCTTGCCGGCATCGGAGAGCGGCACTATCAGCATGGATGACGACGGCAATCCTCCTGTCGCGAACGTGTACATAGAGGAGGTGGATCGCCGCGTCAGTGATCGCAAGGGCAAGGGCCCGAAATGTTGATCTCCGTCTCTCCTCATTGTCTAGCTACTTGTATGAATATTTTGTATCTAGTAGAGTCCGATGGACTATGTCTTGCGTGTCCATTGAATTATGCCCGATGAAGCACTCTATCATCATTTCTAGTTTGATCTATTGTGTTGATATACGCTATTTAGGTTGTTGCATGCATTACATGAAATTGGATATTCGGATATAGCCATATAGGGACTACGGTTGTGGACAGTGGGAAATGAAAACTGCCCGATCACTGCTAGAGGGCGCGTCCACACGAGTCCGTGGACGTATAATGGCTCGGGATATACCAACTCTGATTGCATATGTTTTTATAGAAATGCAATGAAGCCTCAAGTTGGTTGAAGCTAAGACCTAAAGTACTTGTCATTGACTAAAAGTATGAATAATCATCTACAGTATATAACAAATACCAGTATGAAGTCTAAGCAACAAATCATTGTCATGCATCAGTGCAGAAGAGATAGTTGCTTACACGCTCAGATTCGTTATGGATGGCAGCAGCCCGGCTCCTCTTAGTGGAAATGGACGACCTCATGGGAGCTTCCCCCTTGACCACGACGTTCTCTGCTTCGTCGCACAGCCCGTCTCTCTTTTGTATCTCAACAGACGCATGCACCGATTAGATAGACGCAAGAAAAAACATAAACATAGGGAATCTTCAAGCCTATACGGATCAAGACAAGCTAGATCGACGTATACGTGCATGCGAGATGCTTACGATCGAGACATGCATATGCAGTATGTGGTGTGGGGTAACGTGTGAGGCTGTTAGCCCAGAGCTTTGCTTGCCTGCGACCGACGGCTGAAGCAGCGGGAGTCGCTGGCGCCTCCGCCGAAGCTGGTGTTCTCCGTCTCCGGGGAGCCTTGGTCCAGCGACGTGGAGTTGTTGGTCGTCGTGAACCCGCACAAGTCGTCAGCGCCGGTGCCGCAAGGCTCCAGAGTGAGCAGCGAGCTCTCGCCGCGGCCGGGCGCGGCGCTCCCTTGGCTGGCGCACACCCGCCCGTCCTCGCCCACCACCCGTGCCCGCTTCCTCTGCACGTCCCCCTCCGCCGGGTCGTCACCCCTCGCGCACGGCACGAGCCCGTCGGCCGGCGCGCCCACACCGAGCCAAGGCGCGGCTGCTGCACGCAACGGTTGCCCGAGGTGTGACGTCGACTGAGTCGACAAGCGAGCGGCCGCCTCGCCTACCACTGCCTCGAGCGTCTCCCGGTGATCTCCCGCGCCGCCGATGGCGTGCATCTGCGCCGGCGCCGGCGCGGCCGGGTACTTGGGCACCGACCGGTTGAGCAGCCCCTGCCAGAAGATGTTGCCCTTCTCCCACGTCAGCTCCGCCACCTCGTCGTACTGGTCCGGCATGGGCATGGCGACCGGCTCCGTCAGACCGCTATCTCCAGACGCCATGCGCTGCGCCGAGCCGGCGGGCACCGGGTTGAGCCCCGCGCCAACCGTCTCGTCCAGATCCCACCTCGGCACACACTGGTTATTCATCACGCTCCACCACCTTCAGCGCCAAGCTATATATACTCCGGAAGAAGGACCGGTGGCTTGCTGTGTCGGCCCGGGATTGGGCTGGCAGTGGCAGAGCAGAACGGAGATGAGCTAGCTCTGTGTTATGTGTAGTAGGTGTAAGCTACGTAAGCACATTTTATATGGTGGTCGATCGATCGAGTCGTTGGAAAGGCGGGGAGGGGAGGTCGCGGAGGCGGAGATAGTTATGGAGCGGTGCGTGGCGGAGGTGGCATGGAAGCACGGCGTGCGGGGGTGTGTGTGTGGCGGAGCCATGCAGTGCGCGTCGGGGGCGGAGGCGATAGATGGATGGATAGGTGGAGAGGGGGGCAGGGAGAGGGACGGGACGGGGAGAGGGGGAGGTGAGGAGGGCCCTGGGCTTGTGAGGAGGAGCCGGGCACGTAGCTGCCTCGCCTTCCACATGACCACGTAGGAGTCTCGACTCTGGAGCGCTTGCATGGAGTTGGTTTCAGTCCAGCTAGTAGCTCGGACGTTTCTTTCGCGCCTGCCTTTCCGGGGCTGTCGGGCCGGAGGCGTGCAGCCGTCGGGTTCCCATCGGGTGGTGGTGGTGCGGAGGCAGCGGGCATCGGGTGCTCCTCTGATTTGTGGCTCCTGGACCTGGTACAGTTCCGAATCCTGTGGGCCACGCACCGACGGCCGGCGAACTCTTCAAGACTGCATGCACGTGTCGACCGTACACAGCCGTGCATGCACCGGACCACTCTCCGATTTACTGCCGTTTCACGTTGAGGCCCGGCCCACGACGAGCCTTTTTTGATAACGTCGCATGGGCCCGCCTTAGCCCGGTTGCCACTCAGGCGTTCCCGGCTTATAGAACTTTTAAATACTCATTTTTTTTAAACACATACATACGCAGTCACTCACAAACAAGTACATACACTCATATTATATCACAAACACATGAAATACTACGAGCTTGAGGAAACGTCCTACGAGGCACGCCACACTCAAGCTTGAGGAAACGTCCTACGAGGATGCGGCGATACGAGGGTGACTAGGTTTGACTTGACCAGCGTCAGCCATGCAGCCGTCGTTATCGACATTGTCAGCATATCACACCCAGAAGTGACTGCAGTTAGTGTCTTCCATCTACTCGATGACAACTTCGTTCCTTGAGCAGCTACGTCTAGGGTTAGGGTTTAGGCGGCGAGCGGGCAATCATGTGTATCCTATCTGATCTTGTACGAGAGTGTTTGTGTATCTGATCGTATGAGGGATTTGGAGTCTGAGGTGTCTAAGAATCAACCTAATGGTACAATCCTAGGGTTTGGCGACTCTAGGGATCGTACGGGGGATCTGGAGATTCAGGCAGTAAAGGATTCATCGGCGACCTCCTCCGGGGAAGATTGCTGAGAGCTGTGAAACTAAGGGTGTTTTTGGTTGAAGAACCAGGTGGAATGGAATGTAATGGTTCCATTCCATAGGAATGGAATGGTTCCATCTTTGTGTTTGGTATGAATAATAAGGTGGAATGGAATGTAATGGTTCCATTCCATAGGAATGGAATGGTTCCATCTTTGTGTTTGGTATGAATAATAAGGTGGAATGGAATGGTTACATCTCACCCGTCTTCCTGGCCGCGAGCCACGCACCCGCCGGTGACACTTGCACCGGTCGTCGTCGTTCGCCTCTCTGGATGCCGCTTGAGCACTACATATCAATTGAAGAGGGAGAGGCGGGGCCGATTTAGAGGGAGAGAAGGCGCATGTGGAGAGAGAGAGAGAGAGAGAGAGAGAGGAAGAGACGAGGAGGAGCGCTTTCCACCGATCTGAAGGAATGACCGTGTTACACATCTGGAGCGAATATTCGCATTTGGGGAGCGAGTGGGTTGTTGGGGAACGTTGCATGGGAAACTAAAAATTTCCTACGCGCATACAAGATCTATCCATGGTGATGAGCATCTACGAGAGAAGAGATCGAATCCACATACCCTTGTAGATTGCTAAGCGGAAGCGTTAAACAACACGGTTGATGTAGTGGTACGTTTTCGCGATCCAATCATGATCTGTGCCATGAACTCCCGATCAAGCGCCAAACAGATGGTACCTCCGTGTTCATCATACCTACAACTCGATGACGTCTCCGGCTCCTCGATCCAGCGAGCGAGGGCGGAGTAGTAGATGAGTTCTCCGGCAACACGACGACGTGGTGGCGGTTATGGTGGTGCTATCCCGGAGGGCTACGCCTAGCGCTACCGAAACTGCAAAAGGAGGAGAAAACAATCTAGGGAGAGGGGGGGGGGCAAGGGCTTCGTGTGTGCTCTTGGGGCACCCCTTCCTCTCTATATATAGGTGGAGGGGCGTGAGGAACAGCCCCTCCAAGCCCTATGGTGCAACCAAGGGGGGAGGAGGTGGAATCCTAGTCCCCTTCCATACAAAGGTGGACTTTCCACCTTTCCCAACTGCATGGGCCTTGAGGGACTTGTGCGTTTGGCCCAATAAGGCCACAACGTCTCTTCTCAGCCCATGCAAACCCTTGGGACATGGTGGAACCCTTGGTGGACTTCCGGACTCCTTCAGAAGTTTCAAGAACCTTCTAGAAACTTCCAAGTACAATACCGAAAAAACCCGAAACTTTTTTGGTAGACAACATATGACTTCCCATATATAAATCTTTACCTCGGACCATTCCGGAGCTCCTCGTGACGTCCAGGATCTCATCCGGGACTCCGAACAACTTTCGGTTACTACCACACATAACTCATTAATACCAAATCGTCACCAAACCTTAAGTGTGCAGACCGTGTGGGTTCGAGAAGTATGCAGACATGACCGAGACACTCTCCGGCCAATAACCAATAGCGGTACCTGTATGTCCATATTGTCTCCTACATATTCTATGAAGATCTTTATCGATCGAATCTCTATGTCAAAGATTCAGTTAATCCCCTATACTATTCCCTTTGTCCATCGGTATGTTACTTTCCCGAGATTCGATCGTCGATATCTCCATACCTAGTTCAATCTCGTTACCGACAAGTCAACTAGAGGCTCACTAGGGACAGTTTGTTGTCTATGTATCGACACATGTATTTGAGTTTCCAATCAATACGATTCTAGCATGGATAATAAACGATTATCATGAACAAGGAAATATAATAATAACCAATTTATTATTGTCTCTAGGGCATATTTCCAACAGTCTTCCACTTGCACTAGAGTCAATAATCTAGTTCACATCACTATGTGATTGTAATGAATCTAACACCCATACAGTTCTAAGGTTTGATCATGTCTTACTCGTGAGAGAGGTTTTTAGTCAACGGGTGTGAAACATTCAGATCCGTGTGTACTTTTACAAATCTCTATATTATACTGTAGATGCTTATACCACGCTTCACTTGGAACAATTCCAAACGACTGCTCCACTATATGAATTCATTTTACTACTCAGAGTTGTCCGGATTAGTGTCAAAGCTTGCATCGACGTAACCCTTTACAACGAACTCTTTTATCACTTCCATAATGGAAAAAAATTCCTTAGTCCGCTATTTAATAAGGATAACTTTGACCGCTGTTCGGTGATTCAATCCTGGATCACTCTTTGTACCCCTTGACAAACTCATGTCAAGGCACACATTAGGTGCGGTACACATCATGGCATACTATAGAGTGTACAACTAAGGCATAGGGGACGACCTCCGTCCTTTCTCTTTCTTTTGTCGTGGTCGGGTTTTGAGTCTTACTCAAATTCACACCTTACAATACAGTCAAGAACTCCTGCTTTGACCGATCCATTTCAAAATCCTTCAAAATCTTGTCAAGGTATGTATTCATTGAAAGTTATATCAAGCGTCTTGATCTATCTCTATAGATCTTCATGCTCATTTTTCAAGTAGCTCAATCCATGTTTTCCTTTGAAAAACTCCTTTCAAACAACCCTTTATGCTTTCCAGAAATTCTACATCATTTCTGGACAACAATATGTCAACCACATATACTCATCAGAAATTCTATAATGCTCCCACTCACTTTCTTGGAAATACAAGTTTCTCATAAACCTTGTATAAACCCAAAAGCTTTGACCATCTCATCAAAGCGTATATTCCAACTCTGAGATGCTTACTCCAGTCCATAGAAGGATCGCTGGAGCCTGTTAGCATCCTTAGGATCGACAAAACCTTCTGGTTGTATGACATACAACCTTTCCTCAAGGAGATGATGTTTTGACATCCATCTGCCAGATTTCATAAATGAAAAATGTAGCAACTGCTAACATAATTCCAACAAACTTTTAGCATCGCTACGGTTGAGAAAGTCTCATCGTAGTCAACTCCTTGAACTCGTCGAAAACCTATTTGCGACAAGTCGAGCTTTCTAAATGTTGACATTTAACATCATCGTCCGTCTTCCTTTTAAAGATCCACTTCTATTTAATAGCCTTACGACCATCAAGTAGCTCTTCCAAAGTCTACACTTTGTTTTAATACATGGATACTATCTCGGATTTCATGGTGTCGAGCCACTCGTCAGAATCCAGGCCCACCATTGCTTCTCCATGGCTCGTTGGTTCATTGTTGTCCATCAACATGACCTCCAAGACAGGATTACCGTAACACTGTGGGGCAGTATGTTTCCTTGTCGACCTACGAGGTTTGGTAGTAACTTGATCCGTATCTTCATGATAACCATCATTAGATTTCCACTTCAACTAGTGTAGGCGCCACAAGAACATCTTCCTGCACCTTGCTACTCATTGGTTGAAGTGACGGTTCAATAACCTCATCAAGTTTCCACCATCCTCCCACTCAATTCTTTCGAGAGAAACTTTTTCTCGAGAAAGGACCCGTTTCTAGAAACAAACACTTTGCTTCCGGATATGAGATAGGAGGTATACCCAATTGTTTCGGGTATCTATGAACATGCATTTATCCGCTTTGGGTTCGAGCTTATCAGGTTGAAGTCTTTTGACATAAGCATCATAGCCCCAAACTTTAAGAAACGACAACTTAGGTTTCTCCAAAGCCTAGTTCATACGGTGTCATCTCAACGGAATTACGTGGTGCCCTATTAAAAGTGAATGTGGTTGTCTCTAATGCCTAACCCCAAAACGATAGTGGTAATTCGATAAGAGACACCATAGTCTACACCATATCCAATAGGGCGTAGTTATGACGTTCGGACACACCATCACACTAAGGTGTTCCAGGTGGCATGAGTTGTGAAACAATTTTTACATTGTCTTAAATGTATACTAAACTCGAAACTCATATATATATTTACTTCCATGATCACATCGTAGACATATTATCCTCTTTCCACAACGATCTTCAACTTCATTCTGAAATTGCTTGAACTTTTCAATATTTTAGACTCGTGATTCATCAAGTAAATACACGTGTATCTACTCAAATCATTAGTGAATTAAGAACATAACGATATCCACTGCGTGCCTCCGCACTGATTGGACTGTATATATCAAAATGTATTATTTCCAACAAGTCACTTGCTTGTTCCATCTCACTGAAAAAACTAAGCCTTCAGTCATCCTGCCCATGTGGCATGATTTGCATGTCTCAAGTGATTCAAAATCAAGTGAGTCCAAACGATCCATATACATGGAGTTTATTCATGTGTTTACACCAATAGGCATGGTACGCATGTCTCAAACGATTCAAAAACGAGTGAGTCCAAAGATCCATCAACATGGAACTTCTTTATGTGTTTGATACCAATATGACTCAAGCGGCAGTGCCACAAGTAAGTGGTACTATCATTACTACTTTGTATCTTTTGGCATCAATATTTTGAACATGTGTATCACTACGATCGAGATTCAATAAACCATTCACATTGGTGCATGACCATTGAAGGTATTATTCATGTAAGCAGAATAACCTTTACTCTCTGACTTAAATGAATAACTGTATTGCAATACGCTCAACACAAACACCAAATAATATTTTTAGGTTCAACACTAATCTCAATGGTATAGGGAGCGTGCGATGTTGATCTCATCAACCTTGGAATCACTTCCAACACACATCGTCACCCCGGCCTTAGCCAGTGTCCGTTTAATCTGTAGCTTCTATTTTGAGTTACTAAAATTTAGCAACTGAACTGGTATCCAATACCCAGGTGCTACTAGGAGTACTAGCAAGGTACACATCAATAACATGTATATCAAATACACTATTGTCGACGTTGCCAGCCCACTTATCTTCCAAGTGTCTAGGGTAGTTCCGCTTTAGTGACCGTTCCCCTCATAATAGAAGCACTTAGTCTCGGGTTTGGGTTCAGCCTTGGGTTTCTTTACTAGAGCTACAACTAGTTTTCCATTCATGAAGTATCCCTTCTGGCCCTTGCCCTTCTTGAAACTAGTGGCTTTACTAACCATCAACAATTGATGCTCCTACTTGATTTCTACTTTCATGGTGTCAAACATCACGAACAACTCACGGATCATCATCTCTATCCCTGATATGTTATAGTTCATCACGAAGCTCAGTAGCTTGGTGGCAGTGAATTTGGAGAACTATGTCAATCAGTATCTTATCTGGAAGATCAATTCCCACTCAATTCAAGCGAATGTAGCACCCACACAATCTGAGCACATGCTCAACGATTGAGATTTTCTCCCTTACTTTGTAGGCAAAGAATCTTGTCGGAGGTCTCATACCTCTCGACACATGCACAAGTCTGAAATCCTAATTTCAACTCTTGGAACATCTCATATGTTCCGTGACATTCAAAACGTCTTGGGCGCCTCAATTGTAAGCTGTTAAGCATTACTCACTAAACTATCATGTAGTCATAAAAAACATGTATGTGAGATGTTCGCAACATCCACAGACGATGCTCGGGGAGGGGGGGGGGGGTAGCACACCGAGAGGTGCATTAAGGACATAAGCCTTCTGTGCAGCAATGAGGACAATCCTGAGTTTATGGACTCGGTCCACATAATTGCAACTATCATATTTCAACTAAGTTTTCTCTAGGAACATATCAAAAACAGTAGAGCTACAACACACGCTACAACATAATTTTCAAAGACATTTTGAGTATGTTCATGATAATAAGTTCAACTAATCATATTACTTATGAACTCCCACTCAAATTGACATCCCTCTAGTCATTCGAGTGACACATGATCCAAATTCACCAACTCAAGTCCGATCATCACGTGAGTTGAGTTGGCTTCAATGGTGAACATCTCTTTGTTGATAATATCTATTATATGACTCATGCTCGACCTTTTGGTCTACGGTGTTCTGAGGCCATGTCTCTACATGCTAGGCTCATTAAGTTTGACCTGAGTGTTCCGAGTGTGCAAAACTGTCTTGCACCTGTTGTATGTGAACGTAGAGTCTATCACACCCGATCATCATGTGGTGTCTCGAAACGAAGAACTTTCGCAATGGTGCACACTCAGGGAGAACGCAATTTTTTGTTGAAATTTTAGTGAGGGATCACCTTATAATGCTACCGTCGTCCTAAGAGAAATAAGGTGCATAAAAAGATTAACATCAAATGCAAATCATAAGTGACATGTTATGGCCATCATCTTGTGCTTTTGATCTCCATCTCCAAAGCACCGACATGATGTCCATCGTCACCAGCGCCACACCATGATCTCCATCATTGTGCTGCCATCGAGGTTGCCGCGCCAACTATGCGGTTACTACTAAAGCTACTGAACTAGCGATAAAGCAAAGCATCACCAGGTCCAAAATAATTAAAGACAATGCTGTGGCTCGTGTCAGTTGCCGTAGCATCGATGTGCAAGTTGATATTTAACTATTACAACATGATCATCTCATACATCAAATATATCATATCATGTCTTTGGCCATATAATATCACAACATACCCTACAAAAACAAGTTAGAAGTCCTCTAATTTGTTGTTGCTTGTTTTATGTGGCTGCTATGGGTATCTAGTATGATCGCATCTTACTTACTCAAAACCACAACAATGATATACAAGTTGCTATTTAACCTTCCCCAAGGACCGCCTCTGTCAAATATGATTCAACTAAAGTAGGAGAAACAGACACCCGCCAGTCATATTTATGCCACAAGTTGCATGTTAGTCGATGAAACCGGTCTCTCATAAGCGTACGAGTAATGTTGGTTTGGGCCGCTTCATCCAACAATACCGCTGAATCAAGAAAAGACTAAGGAGGGCAGTAGTTTGAATATCAAGGCCCACAAACTCCTTTGTGTTCTACTCGAGATGTCATCTACGCATAGACCTAGCTCATGATGCCACTGTTGGGGAACGTGGCATGGGAAACAAAAATTTTCCTACGCGCATACAAGATGTATCCATGGTGATGAGCATCTATGAGAGGAGAGATCGGATCCACAGACCCTTGTAGATCACTAAGAGGAATCGGTAAACAAAGCGGTTGATGTAGTGGTACGTCTTCGCGATCCAATCACGATTCGTGCCATGAACTCCCGATCAAGCGCCAAACGGATGGTACATCCGCGTTCAGCACACCTACAGCTCGATGACGTCTTCACCTCCTCGATCCAGCGAGCGAGGGTGGAGTAGTAGATGAGTTCTTCGGCAACACGATGACGGGGTGGCGGTTGTGGTGGTGCTATCCCGGCAGGGCTACGCCTAGTGCTACCGAAACTCCAAACGAAGGAGAAAACGATCTAGGGAGAGAGAGGGGCGCCAAGGGCTTTGTGTGTGCTCTTGGGGCGCCCCCTCCTCTCTATATATAGGTGGAGGGGCGTGGGGAATAGCCCCTCCAAGTCCTAAGGTGCAACCAAGGGGGGGAGGAGGTGAAATCCTAGTCCCTTCCTTCCCTTCCATACAAAGGTGGACTTTCCACCTTTCCCAACTGCATGGGCCTTGAGGGACTTGTGCGTTTGGCCCAATAAGGCCACACCATCTCTTCTCAGCCCATGCAAACCCTTGGGACATGGTGGAACCCTTGGTGGAATTTCGGACTCCTCCAGAAGTTTCCGGAACCTTCTATAAGCTTCCCGGTGTAATACCGGAAAAACTCAGAACTTTTCCGGTAGCCAAAATATGACTTCCCATATATAAATCTTTACCTCCAGAGCTCCTCGTGATGTCCGGGATCTCATCCGGGGCTCCGAACAATTTTCGATTACCACCACATATAACTCGTTAGTACCAAATCGTCACCAAACCTTAAGTGTGCAGACCCTGCGGGTTCGAGAACTATGGAAACATGACCGAGACACACTCCGACCAATAACAATAACGGGACCTGGATGTCCATACTGGCTCCTACATATTCTATGAAGATCTTTATTAGACGAACCTCTATGTCAAGGATTCAGTTAATCCCGTATACTATTTTTTCCATTGTATGTTACTTGCCCGAGATTCGATCGTCGGTATCTCCATACCTAGTTCAATCTCGTTATCGACAAGTCTCTTTACTCATTCCGTAATACAAAATCCCGTGACTAACTCTTTAGTCACATTGCTTGCAAGGCTTCTTGTGATATTGTATTACCGAGTGGGCCCTAGAGGTACCTCTCCGTCATACGGAGTGACAAATCCCAGTCTCGATTCACGCCAACCTTACAGACACCCTCAGAGATACCTGTAGAGCACCTTTATAGTCACCCAGTTACATTGTGACGTTTGATACACACAAGGCATTCCTACGGTGTCCGGGATTTGCATGATCTCATGGTCATAGGAACAATACTTGACATGCAGAAAACAGTAGCAATAAAGACTAACAGTAGCAATAAACCGATGTTTTGGTGGAGGAAAACAATGGAGATGTTTGGAGGTTGACTAGCATATACGGTGAACCAAGATGGGATAGTAAGGAGAATACTTATACGCTGCTGTGTGATCTTAATGCTCAATCAAGGCTACCTTGTGTGGTCATAGGTGATTTTAACAAAATATTATTCTCTTCGGAAAAGGAGGGAGGTGCACCATGGCTCTAGTCACGGATGCAGGCATTCCAAGACGCTTTCTTAGATTGCTCCCTGAAGGATGTAGGATATATTGGTGATAAATTCACATGGTTCAGGGGAGGGCTTCGGGAAACATTGGACCGAGTTGTGTGCAATTCAAAGTGGATGAATATGCACCCTTGGTCTGGTTTGTGGAACCTAGACTTGGGCAAATGTGACCATCGTCCGATCTGTTTATACACCGGCTACCTTGCGAGTGTGGCAGCGACTAGTCCTAAGCGGGACAGAAAGTTTGAAGCAAGATGGTTGGCGGAGGATATTGTTTAGGAAATAGTGAAAATGACATTGCAAAAAGGCATGGGATAGGGTATTTGTCCATATTTGAATAGAAGCTGGAATCAGTTCACAAAGATCTTCATGATTGGGATGGCAAGGTTCTAAATGGTCCTTGTAATTGGTTATGCAAAGCTCAGAAGGACCTTAATGATTTGATGTGTGGCCCTTATAACACTAAGGCTAAAGCCAAATAGCAGGAACTATGAGCTTATATTGAGAATCTATTATAGCAAGATGAAATTTATTGGGCCTAGAGAGGCCGAGTGAACCGGTTGTGTTGGGGTGATCGCAACATGAAGTACTTTCATTAGCAAGCCTCTCCTAGAAGGTGTAGGAATTTTATTAAGAAATTGAAGCAGAGTAATAATACTTGGGCTGGGGGGAATGATAACCTCAAGCCTCTTGTTCGTGATTATTTTCACTATTTGTTTACTTCCGATCCAGGCGAGGCGGACCAAAGCCTAATGGATACTGTAATGCCTCTTGAAAGGATCGATATGGTCAACTAGAGGGGGGAGGGAGAATAAGTTACTACCAATTTTTAGCTTCTTTTTGCAAATTAAGCTAAACAACAAAACACGTTGTCTAGATATTTAACTAGGTGGACAACCTATATGATGATCTCAACAACAACTACAAAAGCAAGCGCAATACACAAACACAAAATAGCTTGCACAAAGTAAAAGAATAATTAACCACAAGTGGAGTCGATGAAGATGAGGATGTGTTACCAAAGTTCCCTCCCTTTAGGGGGAGGTTCGTCTCCCTTGGAGCCGCGTGAAGGCACAATTCCCTCCAAGAAGCCATTAGGGCCATCATATTCTCCCCATGCCCTAGCACAGTGCAAGATGCCATGATTTCACTAGTGGTTCCCTTGAAGGCGAGAACCGAACTTTACAAACAGGGTTCGAGCAATATCCACAACTTAATTAGAGGCTCCCAACACTAGCACAAAGCTTGGTCACAATGGAATGTTGCTCTGTGGTGACCTCTTCCATGCAGGGTGCCCAAATACAAAGAGTAACAAGATCCATAAGGGATTGGTGGGGGAATCAAATATATCTTGGTGGAAGTGTAGATCAAGGCCCTCTCCTACAAACCCTAGAACATCAACAAGTTTTGACGGCTAAGGAGAGAGATCGGGTGAAAATAAGCTTAGGGGTAACAATGGAGCTTTGGGGATAAGAGGTGAGTCTTCTTGGGTAAGAAGACCCACTTTATATAGTGTGTGTGTGTGTGGGTGGGGGGATCCAACCATTATCTGCCCGCATTTCGTGCTCAGGCGGTACTACAACTGTTAGTACTAAAGCCGGCTGATCTTGGGTAGGGGGTCCCAAGCTGTGGATCTGGGATCAATGGTGAACAGGAGATAATGGAGATAATGTTTACCCATGTTTGGACCCTCTCAAAGAGGTAAAACCCTATGTGTTGCTTGATTATATTGATGTGATGGGGTATCGAGTACAAGATCATCTACCTCGATATCGTATGTTTGTGTTCTAAACTATAAGGTGAGTAATTGTGTCTCTATGGACTAAAACCCTCGACTTATATAGATGCCCGGGGTACCTAGGTTACACATTAGGTCGGTTGCCACCTAGAGATAGATCTATCGAATACAAAGTTATCCTTGGTGTATACGTCAAATCTCCGACGGTCTCCAACTTGCTGACGATGGAAGTCCTTGGCTTCGGTTATCCTCCACGTGGTGACTTAGTATGCCCTAGTTTGATGCACGGGGACAAAATGCTTCACGCTAGTATATACCCCTAGTTTGGGACACCCTAAGTAGCCCCTAAACTAGTCTCCAACGTCAGGGATGTCTATTCTCCTCAGATTAATTTTACGTGCTTGACGTCTTCACCGCGACACACAAGTTCTTTCATGGTTGATAGTGTCCCGATCTAAAGTCTCGACTTCTTCCTAGGTCAGCACTAGCATCAAACTACTTCGAATAGTCGGGATCCATTGGGGTCCACCAAGAGTGGTCCCTATTTATAATTTATAATTTCCCTTGGTTTTCATGTTGATACGAAGATAAGCGGTCCGACAACCAACAAACTAGGAGTCTCTCATTGCCTTGCGGAGCTTATTTAATAGGCTAGAGGTACGACAACTTGCATACCCTCGATTTTCCCCATCTTGCTCCATCCCGAAATTATTCTCCCCAAGTCTACCGGGATCTCATGCAATGGAAAGTGCTCCAGGGTCCTCATCACATCCTCATGGGCCTCTTCACATTGACTGGTCGAGCTTCACCATCTCTCATCTCCGCCAGAATCAACTCGTGGTTCAAGGGTAGCTGTACGAGTCAGATTTGGTCTCCACCCGTGCATGTTTAACTTCCGTTTATGGCTAGGCACATGCTGAAAATCATCCAGCCCCTCACGGGGTGGAAAGTCTTTGTGTCGTTCCTTTCCTCTTACAAGGTCTAGGCTTCCCTATCTACCCCATCCTCAGAGGTCTTTTGGGGTTCTACGGGATCCAACTCCACCATCTTACCCCAACTCTATTTTGCACATATCGGGGTTTGATGACCCACAAGTATATGGTATAAATCATAGTCCTTTGATAAGTAAGACTGTCAAACCAAATGAGGAGTATAAGGAAATGACAAGTGGTTTTAGCAAGGTAATCTCTGCAAGCATTGAAAGTACCGGTAATAGATAGTTTTGTAGAAAGGAAATTCGTACCAGGTAACAAGTAAGAATTGTAACAAGGGTGCAGCAAGGTGGCCTAATACTTTTTACACTAAAGGACAATCCGGAAAGTTGTCTTATTCAAGGACACATGGAAATTGGTGTCTAGTCATGTTCATCATGTTTAGTTGATTCGTGTTTGGTACTTTCATAATTTGATATATGGGTGGACCGGTGCTAGTGTGATGTTCTTACTTGAAAAACTAACCGTCTTATGATTACCCCCTCTCACAAGCATCCACAACTATGAAAAAATAATTAATATTAATCTAACCATAGCATGAAACATATGGATCCAAATCAGCCCCTTACAGAATAACACATAAACTAGGGTTGATGCTTGTGTCACTCTCGCAACCCATCATCTACTTATTATTCCCCAATACTTTCCCTTAGGCCCAAATATGGTAAAGTGTCATGTATTCGACGTTCACATAACACCACTAAAGGAAGACCAACATACACATCATCAAAATATCGAACGAATACCAACTTCACATGATTACTTATAACAAGCCTTAGCCCATGTCCTCAAGAACGAAAGTAACTACTCACAAATCATCTTCATGTTCAGGATGAGAGGTATAATGAATATTTCTACTTGTAAACTGCGTTGGGGTTTTCCCCAAATAGGAGGGTACATTCAACACAATAGATAAGTATTTCCCTTAGTGATACCCAAGGTCATCAAACCAATAGGAGTATTAAGGAAACTCTCTTCATCAGCACCTGCACACACAAAAGTAAACACTTGCACCCAACGCGGGTAAGAGGGTTGTCAAACCCCTTGAACTTGTTACTTGAAAGGATTAAATAGTGATAGATAGATAACATACATATAAATAAAAATAAAATAAAATAAATGGGAGCAATATTATTTTTGGTTTTTGTAATATAATTTGAGTAGACCAGAGGGCCATAGTTTTTGCTAGAGGCTTCTCTCTTGAAGATATCATACAGTGGGTGGACAAATTACTTTTGGGAATTGACAGAATAGAGCATATTCATGACATCTTATTCACGACAATGATCATGTATATATGCATCACATCCATAAACAATTAAACTGACCCATGGCTGCCTATACTACTATTACTCCACTCATCGACCGCTATCTAGCATGCATCTAGAGTATTAAGTATGAAACAGAGTAATTCTTGGGGCAATATGGCATGATGTAGACAAAGTAAACTCAAGCAATATGAATAAACCCCATCATTTTATCCTTCATGGCAGCAATACGAATACGACCCATGTCCCTTTCTGTCGCTCGGAATGAGCAAGATTGAATCCATCACAATGCACCACTCCAACTGAAGATAAATCAATCTAGGTGGCCAAACAAAATCGATAGATTGGAAGAGAAATACAAAGCTATAATAATCATGCATAAAAGAATTCAGAGAAGACTCAATTAATATTCATGAATAATCTGATCATAAACCCACAATTCATGAGATCCCAAGAAACACAATGCAAAGAAATTACATTAAATAGATAACTCAGGGAACCGTAGTGAACTTTGTATTGAAGATCAAAGAGAGAGAAGAAACCATCTAGGTACTTCCTATGGACCCGTAGGTTTATGTTGGACTAGTCACACATCATGCTTGATGCAATAAGGTTAATTTAATGGCCTTCATGATCGATTCCCTCTCAGTCAGGGCACCAGAAAAGGTCTCGAGATGGCCTCCCGTTGGAACAAAGAGTTATGGCGGCGGAAAAAGTGTTTCAGGTGGCTCTGTGATGTTTTCCCAATATTTGAGAATTTATAGTGGTGGAATTATGTCATATGGAGGCACGAGGGCCCCACAAGGCAACATGGCAAGCCTACCCCCCGGGTGATGGGGTTGCACATTAGGGGTAGGGCCACATACCTGCATTTCACGGCTCACATAAGGCCTCACATGGTCATCAATGTCCACAAAGTTATCGGTGTAGTCTTGGTCTCACTCGGGCAAGCAGATTATCACTCCGATGCTCAAGGCCACTCGGACCATCTTTGGTCAGTTGGACATGCCCCGACACTAGGACTAAAGTAAGGTGCGGACGACGAAGAGATTGCAATGGCAACCGACTTAAACTATCACATAAATTATAATGAAGACCGTTGTTACCAGTAACGCCAGAGTTAGAGCTGATGTTACTCGTAACTTCTGTAGTTATTAGAATTAACTCACCCTGGTAATGGCGCCCGGTCAGTCGTGGCGCACTCTATATAAGACGCACCTGAGCTCCTGGACAAGGGATGAGCATTCTATATTATCACACCCCCATTAAGCAAACACCAGCCTCCGGGCTTGAGACGTAGGGTCTTTACCGCTCCTGAGTGGGGCGTGAACACGTAGATACGAGTGTAACCACTGCGCCGTAGCTAGGCTTCACCCCTTGTTTGTACCCGTGGTACTCTTGTCAGGTTCATTCCCACGATAGTTGGCGCCCACCTTGGGGCTGCGCGTCTAGAAAAATCCGTCGCGGTTGGAATTTCCATTCTTTTAGTCATCATGATGACACTCGGCGGCGAGATCCTCTTCGGTTTCCTTAGCTTCACCTCCGACGACTCAGCGTGGCTGCAGGACACGCTGTTTCACACTGACTCTCTGCCCACTCGAGGTGCTGCACACTTTAGCATGGTGGCACACGGGATCCTAATCCGGCAGCCGTCAGTGCCGTATCATTCTGTACCTCCACATCCCATTGCGGTTTTCCGCAAGCGCTTCGGGCGCTCACGACTATAGCGTTGGATCAAGCATGGAGTGCCCTTCAAGCCACATCAGGGCTGGTGGCCATGCTCGACTCAGACGAGCCCACCGCCAGCCTTTTCCCTTCATCAGGCAATGACTCGTTCGACGAGTCCGACTGCGAGAGTAGCGGGGATCCCGCATAGGTCTTGATGTCCGACACGGTCAAGGGAGGAGCCCTTAGTTTTTCCGCGAGAAATCCCCATGGAGACGACGGAGGCGAGGGACGTCATGCCGACTCTACCCACTATGTTCTCTACCGCTCATTGAGCACCAATGGGAGGAACTCGGGGCAGGAATGAACAAGTTGTACCCCTATCACCGGGAACACCCTGGAAGGGATAGCCCTGGAAAACGCGTGCTAGGCTACTCTCACCGAGCACGAGCAGCTCGAGCAGCTTCAACACTCACTCGATGCCCGAGCCGTGAGCGATCAGCCCAGCTCCAGTCGCAACCGCCGACAGTTGTTTTCAAAGGACCACCATCTCAACATCGAGGTGATGCGAACACCTTTGCAGAACCTCACCACGGCCACTCGGATCGCTGATTCCATTCAGCCGAGTGATTCCACGGTTGGGGAGGGCATTCAATAGATCCGGATTCTGCTGAAGACCGCCTTGCAGTAGAATTCTGCGGTGTCACAATCACAATATCACATCCACAACAAGTCCGTCCGAGCGGACACGATGTAGTCGACACATAGACCTCATGCATCCGGAATACATTGAAGATCTCCTCCTCTTCGAAGAGGTCCGTATGGGGATGGAAGGCATGATTATCAGGTTCTTAGCTGGACACATCCCCCGAGGAGTGGTCCACTCGAACACCGACCCCATGACCACAGGCCAAACACCAATTGGCACAGGGGTTATGGAGACGACGGTTATCGTGATCCCCAGTTCAACGCAAAGGTCCACAATCAAGCAAAACATGGTTGATCTATCACGGGCAGGCCGAGGAGTCTCTAGTCTTGAGTGTTTCAGCACACAGATCCGCGAAGCGAAGATCCCCTCTAGCTACCGGTTGACCACGGGGATCGGCAAATTCAACACTGAGTCCAAGATGGAAACTTGGCTCGAAGATTACCGAGTGGTCCTCCAGAGAGGAGGTGGCGATGTCTTCATCATGATGAAGCACGTGCCCCTCATGTTGGAGGGGTCGGAAAGGGCGTTGCTCAATCAGCTGCTCTCTAGTAGTATCCACAGCTGGGGGGACAACGTCCGAGTTTTCATAAAAACATTCGAGGGCACTTACAAGCGCCTGGGTGGCCTCACGGTGTTGCAGCATTGCGTTCAAAAGAGTAACAAAACTCTCTGAGAGTACATCCAGCGATGGGCTACACTGCACAACACCGTGGAGAACGTCACCGAGCATCACGCCTTGTGCGCCTTCAAGGCAGACACTCGGTACAGAGAGCTCATGCTCAAGTTTGGCCGAGTAGGGAAGCTGTCCCTGAGTTGTGCCATGAATATCGCTAATCGGTATGCGAATGGTGAAGAAGAAGACCTCCTCCGCAGCGGGGAAGGCTGAGCCAGTGATGCTCCTCATTCGAGGGGTAACACACGGAAGAAGCAGAAGCGGTAGGCCGACGCATTAGGCAAGGCCGAAGTTGCTACTATCCGAGGGCAAGGTCAAAATAAATTCAAGTAGAAGAAAAAGAAGGACTGGGCGGCTAAGAAGAAAACCGAGTCGAAGAGCGACCTCTTGGATCGTTCGTGCCAGATCCACAGCAAGATGGACGACGATGGGAATCCCGTCTACCCCAAGCACTCAGCTTAAGATTGTCGCCTACCCCTGCATGAGATGGGCAGAGAACCCTCCAAGGAAAAGGACGATGAGGAAAATGGTGGGGAGGATGCTCCTGGGTATTCGAATGTCGAGAAGGTCCTTATGGTCTTCGCCAATGTCAAGAGCAAGAGATGATTGAAGGTCATCAACAGGGAGATGAACATGGCAGTTCCGACTATCGCTAAGTACCTTGATTGGGCGAAGACACCCATCACGTTCGACCAGTCTGATCATCGATCCCATATTTCCACCCTTGGGCGACATGCCCTGGTTGTGGACCCAACTATCAATGGGGTCCAACTGTGTAGAGTCCTAATGGATGGCGGCAACGACCTTAACATCGTCTACACCGTCACACTCAAGGCCATGGACATTCCACATTCCCAATTGAGAAAATGCAACATGCATTTCCATGGGGTCATCCCCGTAATGAAGGTTGAGACGCTTTGCTAGATTACCCTGAACGTCGTATCCAGCAGCGAATTTTTTTTACACAAAGGAGCGACTAACCTTCGAGGTGGTGGACTTCCGAAGCGCTTATCATGACATCGTGGGTAGGCCCGCCTACGCGCGTTTCATTGGCTGACCATGCTACGTGTATCTTAAGCTCAAGATGCCAGGTCCAAAAGGCATGATTATGATGATCGACAATCAGAAGATCATCGAGGAATGCCTCCAGCAGGGCTCCAAGATCGCCAATGAGGAAGTCCTCGCGGTCGTGCTCGACAGTTACAAGAAGTCGATGGACACCCTCGATTTGCTCAGGTCCAAGCGGCCAGATACTGAGTCCGCCTGTCAGTCGGCCAATGAGAGAAAGCACATGCACATCCATCCCAGCGACCCAAGTGCCTCTGCGAAAAACATCTCCACATCACTCGAGGACAAATAGGAAGCCGAGATCATCCAGTTCCTCCATGAGAACTGGGACATCTTTGCATGGAAGTCGTCTGACATGCCGGGTGTTCCCACGGAGCTGGCTGAGCACCACCTCCGAGTGGACTCCAAGGTCAATCTCGCCAAGGAACACTTGCGTCGTTCCTCCGTGGAAAAAATGCAAGGCGATAGGCGGGGAGATCGCTTAGGTCCTAGCTTCCGAGTTCACCCGCGAGGTTTACCACTCTGAGTGCTCACGAATGTAGTCATGGTGCCTAAGAAGAACATGTCACGCCCAAGATGCGACCCTATCCTCAATTTGGCGCGAAGGCCTCGTCAGGGATAGAAGTGCATCTCGTCGCGTCGCAAGAATGGATATCGTTACAAGTACATGTACTGAAAAGAAGAGATATATATATATATATATAGAATCGGCTTACACTCGCCACAAGCTACATTAGAGTCACATCATTACATTACATAAACATTATGAAGAAGAGCAGGGTTCGACTACGGATGAAAACAAACAACAAAAGAAGAACGACGTCCATCCTTGCTATCCCAGGGTGCCGGCCTGGAACCCATCCTAGATCGATGAAGTAGAAAAAGAAGCAACTCCAAATGAACAATCAACGTGCTCGCGTCGAGTAACCTTTACCTGTACTGCAACTGGTGTTGTAGTAATCTGTGAGCCACAGGGGCTCAGCAATCTCATTTCCAAAGGTATCAAGACTAGCAAAGCTTAATGGGTGAGGTATGGTTAAGTGGTGAGGTTGCAGCAGCGGCTAAGCATATATTTGGTGGCTAAACTTACGAGTACAAGACTAAAGAGGGGGATGACCTACGCATAACGGACGTGAACTACTGATGATCAAATAAATGATCCTGAACACCTACCTATGTCAAACATAACCCCACCGTGTCCTCGGTCGGAGTAAGAACTCACTAAAGAGATAGTCATGGTTACGCACACAGTTGGCATATTTTAATTAAGTTAACTTCAAGTTATCTAGAACCAGTGTTAAACAAAGTTTCCACGTTGCCACATAACCGCGGGCACAACTTTCCGAAAGATTTAACCCTGCAGGGGTGCTCCAACTAGTCCATCACAAATTACCACAAGCCACATAGAAATCCTCAATCACGACACTCGCGATCTCGTCGGATTCCTTAGTGGAAAACCTCAACTCTGAGATTACCCAAAGCATCACCGGAATCCCGATGCACAAGATATCTCGTCAAAGGTAAAACTAATCCAGCAAGGCCGCCCGACGTGTCGACGATCCCGATAGGAGCCGCGTATCTCGTTCTCAGGACACGACGGATAAGCGAAGCGTACGGTGGCCTGATAGACATCACCCGAGTTGCCCCGGGTTGGCCCCGCACGGTGCTCTATTTTGGACCAGCATTGGCCCTCCCTGTATTATGTGAAATTACTCCTCAGGTTCATGACGCCCTATGCTTTCAGTATTAACAAAATTATTATGTTGGGAAAAAGTAGTACCAATGTTGGGCCTTGCCAGACCAGCTTTAATCTAAAACAAATTATCAAGGGGGTCCCCATAACAACCCCGATCGTGTTAGGAGCGCTCAATTATGGAACATAACACCGGTAGCCGAAACTAAGGGGGCAAAGGTGGAACAAAACACCAGGCTAGAAAGGCCGAGCCTTCCACCTTTTACCAAGTATATATGTGCATTAAATTAAATAGCAATTAATATGGTGATATGACAAGGGACCCATGTTATCACATGGAAGCAATTAGACCTGCAACTAGCAACGCTACAACAGGGTTAAGCAAGCAGTAACATAGCCAATCAGTGGTTTGCTAGGTTGAATAGGTTGAAGGTTTTCATGGCATTGTTCAGAGGCTGATATTTAACATGTGGTAGGCAACGAGACATAATCGATAGACGCGATAAACTAGCATGACAATGATAGCAATGGTATCTGGGGAAATGGTCATCTTGCCTGAGATCCCGCTTGGAAGAAGAACAACTCCGTGAAGCAGATGAACCAACGTGGTCGAGCGGGTCCTCACATTCCGACATGCTTGCGGAACTCTATCGAGACGGAGCAAACCGAAAACAAACATCAACACAAATATTCACCACACGATGCACAACATGATGCACAACCTAATATGATGCATGATCAGTTCAATGATGCAAGGGATGGCATGGCAATTCACCTCATGCAACTCTACACATTAAGTGAACGGAGCTATTAAATATTTAGTTTACTCCCGATTATTTACACGGCAATATTAAATTGTAGTTAACATGGCAAGGGCGAAGCGACGGTCCTACATGGCATCCTAGACGGTTAACACGCGGAGCATAGAACGGAGCTACGGCACAAGAGACATGCAACACAATATATTATGTCATGAATGCGTCATGCATGCGAGTTCAAACATCACGGCAAGAAGAGAAAGAAACAAGTGTCGCCACGACGAGCGAGAGGTAACCATGGCGGCAACACGGTAACGATGCCACAGCAACATTCCTATCCCGATAACTCATCGAGATAACGTGCCAACGAATAGGGAGCGTGTGCGGGAACGCTAAATAATGATGGGGTGATCCCGTCTATCGGGTTCCCATGTGTCGGGGCTCAACGAGAGGAACACGTGCAACGACAACATAAGGCGCAAACATACAATCATCTCATACATCACATGCACACGGTCACGAAAACGTTCCATCGGTATACCTTCGAAGCGTGCATATTGTAGCGGTTCGGATCGGTGAAGGAAACCAATGGTCGTCGTGGAAGTCGTGGAAGTAGTCGTACACGGTCTCGTCGATGGTAGTCGTTCGCTTGCGTCGGTAGACGGGTCTTCGGCGACGGTAGTCGAACACGTTCCGGGGGTCATCGGGGACATAGTTGTACACGACGATCTTGTCGGTTCCATGAAGGAGGGAATGGCGCACGCGGTCTTCGGTGATGGCAACCCGCGACAGCAGCAACAACTAGCAACTACATCTAACAGCAAGCTACGGCAGGCAACCACAAGCAGCAACAGCTAATGGCATGCCATCTAACAGCAGCAATGGCACAGGCTTGCAAAGCTACATCATCTAGCAGCAACACTCTGGCAGCAGCATGCTACAGCAAAACTGCAAGCATCAGCCAGCATCTACAGCCAGTAACAGCAACAGGGCAGGTAAGAGCATCGGCAGCAGCATCACAACAACCGCATCTGACAACAACAGCTAGAGCAACTCCAAGCAGCAGCAACAGCCCTATGCAACAACAAGAGCTTCGACACAGCAACACACAACGAGGAAGGCACACCAGGCAGTAGCGAAATCGGCAACGGCGGCGGGAGGAGCTACAGGCAAGCAAGCAGCATGGGCATGCATCTCCAAGCAGCAGCGGCCAACAACAACATACGGCAACACAGGCACACAAGGAGGAGGCCGGGTCTGGAGGGTGGCGCGGCGCGGCAGAGCACGGCGGGCAACCGGCGCGGGCGGCAAGAGGCAGGTCGGACAGGATGGCGGCGGAGGTCGGGGGCGAGCCAGCTCTGGCGGCGCAGCAAGACGGCGGCGACCACGAGCACGACGGGGAACCTCAGGCCGATCGGGATCTTGGCGCGCGGGGACGTACGAGGTCGGCAATGGCAGGGAGCATGGCGGCGACCTGGGCCGAGGGCGGCGCACGACAGCTGGAGGCGGCGAGGAGGCCAAGGCGTCGGCGACCACGGCAGGGCGCGGGGCATGGCAACCCTGGCGAGGCGGATGGATCGGGGGCTGGCGGCAGGGGAGCATGGCGGCACGCGGGGACGATGGCGAGGCCTAGCGCCGACCGGGAGGCCATGGGCGCGAGAAGAGGGAGGCGAGCACGGGGCTGCTGAGGCGAGGGCGAGGCGGACGAGCAGGGGAGCTCGGGCCTGGGCAAGCCAGTGGTGGGGCAACTCGGGAGAGGGAGGAGGAAACGGGAGGAGAGGGACGAGAGGCTGCGCGCTAGGGGAGGACGAGGGGAATCGGCTGGGGCGCTAGGGGAGCAGATCTTGGGCCTGGGCGTGGCTGGCTCGGGAGGCTCGCTCTCTCTCCCTCCCTCTCTTTTGTGTTTTTTTAAACTTTTAAAACAGAATCTTTTAAACAAAGATAAAAAAATGCCTTTGCTCCTTTGAAAATCTATACCCCAACTATGAAATAGCTTGGGCATTTTTTTAAAGAAATAAAAAATGAAACCTTTTTTAAGAATTAAAATAAAACCCTTTTAACAAGAGAATAAAATTAAACCCTTTTCTTACAAAAGAATAAAACCAAACCCCTTTAATTAAAGATTAAAATAAAGGCTCTTTAAAGGAGAAAAGAAAAGAGTCTGTTTTAGAAAATAAACAAAGGGAAAAAAGGAAACCCAAGGGGTTGCCCCGACATTTAATAAAAGGACCTTTTAAAAGAAGACGAATCTTTTGAAGGGGTTTAAAACTGAACTTTAGCAAAACCACAAAAAAATAATAAGAGGGGAGAGGAGGCTTTAGATCCGTGGTGTAACAGGGTTTGAATCGGCTCTGTAGAACCCACTCTCGTCACGCCAACGAATAACACCACAGTCACAAGCACTCACAAGCAACAACACGGCGCAACATCAACACCGACAATACACAGTTGACATGATGCCATGCATGATGTGATGATGCAAACTACATGATGATGAAACAAATAAAACTAATCACACGACGGAAACGGAAATAAAAGGGGAATCTTATGGAACGTCGGCATCGGGCTGTCACAAACTCACTCCGAATGTGTATGACTTCAAGCACACCATTTCCCCTTACCTCACATAGATTAGATTGTAGACTCTTCTGCTCGATGTGAGCACCTGCCATTCCTAGATGTGTAGTCTGGGTACCACCAAATCCGAATGTATGGACCCCGATGAAATAAAAACGGCCTTCATCACCCCATTCGTGTGTTTTTGCTACATCACTATGCCATTCGGTCTCAAGAACACTTGAGCTACTTTCCAGCGTATGATCCAGAAGTGTTTGTAGGAACAGATGAGTTGGAACGTGGAACTTATATGAATGACATCATGGTCAAGTCCAGGAATGGTTCTGACCTCCTCACTGACCTCGCCGAAACCTTCGCGAATCTGCGATGCTATGGGATCAAACTAAACCCAACCAAGTGTACCTTCGGTGTGCTAGCCAGCAAACTACTCGGTTTCCTCGTTTCCAAGTGAGGCATCGATCTCAGATAAGATCGGTGCTATAGTCCAAATGAGAAGACCAGAACGCATACATGACGTGCAGAGGCTTACAGGTTGCCTCCCGGCCCTGAGCTATTTCGTCTCAAGACTCGGCGAGAAGGCATTGCCTCTTTACCGATTGATGAAAAATTCCGACAGTTTCGAGTGGACCAATGAAGCACAAATCACATTCGATTAGCTCAAAGCTTTGCTTGCCACCCAACTTGTGTTAGCTGCTCTCGGCAGCCGTGAGCCCTTGCTCTTGTACATTGCAACCACTAGCCAAGTGGTTAGCACCGTTGTCACCGTAGAGCATGAAGAAGCAAGGAAATCGTACATGATTCAGAGGCCCATCTATTACATCTCAGAAGTTTTGACACCCTCCAAACAAAGGTACATGCATTACCAAAAGTTGGTCTATGGTATCTACCTAACCGCGAAGAAGGTGGTTCACTACTTCCAAGATCACTCGGTCACAGTTATCAGCGATGCTCCCTTATCATAAATCCTGCACAACAGGGACGCCATTGGTCGAGTGGCCAAATGGGATATTGAGCTCCTCCCGTTGGAGATCAAGTTTGAAGCCAAAAAAGCAATTAAGTCTGAGGCCCTGGTGGACTTCCTCGCCTAATGGATAGAACAAGAGCAGTCGTGTCCGAGTGTCCCCGAGCATTGGACTATGTTCTTCGACGGATCCAAGATGCTCCATGGCTTCGGGGATGGAGCAGTTCTCATCTCCCCGATGGGAGATCGGCTGAGCGGTGTGCTCCAGATTCACTTTGATTCATCTAACAACAAGGACAAGTATGAAGACATCCTGTACGGGATCCGTGTGGCCATCTCACTCGGTATCCGACGTTTGATGGTCTACGGTCAATCTGACCTCGTCGTCCATTAGGTGATGAAGGAGTGGGACATTTGGAGTCAAGCCATGACCGTTTAGTGCAATGCGGTCAGGAAGCTGGAGAAGAATTTTGAGGGTTTGGAGCTACACCATGTGCCCGGAGCCAAGAACGAGACGACAGATGACTTGGCCAAGATCGGTTCCACTGGGTGTGCCATTCCAAAGGGCGTTGTAGTGACCAGTTTTCCGGGATATAAAATTCCTAGGAAATAGGCCCTTGTGTTCACCAGCCCAAGGATTAGTGTTAGCTGGTGGACACTCACTTGATACAGAAATTCCAAGCAAATAAATTTTTTTGGGTACAAGACCATGAAGGTCCATGGGGTTGAACAAAATGTCTAAACACTAACGGTGGAAGCGACTCGTGGATATCAGGCATCCATGAGACTCCATTCCCATAGGAACAGGTGACCTAGATAACTCCTATCTCACAAGCCTGCTATCTTGACTCTTAGGTTCTAGGGTTGATGACATCACACTCCTCTCCAAACACGCAATCTAGGCAGGACAATAGCTAGGGACAAGCTAGTGAGTGCTTGGAATGTACTCACAAACATCATGAAAATAGATAAATTTAAGGAGGTGAGATGCATGCACTAAAATTTTAATAACCCTAACATGTCATAAGATATAATTCGCAGATGGAGTCATACAGATAAGTCATTCCTACTCATAATGTATGAGCAAACAAGGAAGATATTAACAATCTAGTTAAATGTGTCGATCGGGCGTCTCGAGCGACACCACAAAAAGGGATTATAAGAATATAAGAACGATGAGTACATAATAGCATGTGTGCCACAGTCGGGCATCTCAGCGACACCACATAAAGGGCATATCTTAAAGTAATAACAGTTGCCACATTCGGGAGTCTGAGAGACACCACAAAAAGGGCTTATATGAAAGTAATAACAGTTACCACAGTCGGGCGTCTAAGCGACACCACATAAAGGGCTTATATGAAAGTAATAACACTTCCCACAGTCGGGTGTCTCAGCGACACCACAAAAATGGCTTATATGAAAGAAATAACATTTGCCACAGTTGGGAGTCTAAGCGACACCACATAAAGGGATTATATGATAATAATAACATCCAGTATCCAATAGGTAGAACCATCCCAGGGATACTAAAAAATTCATATACCAGAAATAGTTAGTCCATAGAAAAATTCATAATACTTATGGTTACCATCGCAGTTCATGATCATCATCATGTTTCAATTAATACCTCCGAAGAGCGACACTCGGACCAACACTTGACCCATCCCAGACTATAGTCCTTACACTCGGACACGACAATTCAAATAGATATTTAACTCTACAAAGGGTGTACTCATTACCCACGAGTAACAAATTTCTTTATTCAACCAAAGATGTCGACTAATTCCGATTACGGTCTTTGAGTTGGAAGCATGACTCCGTGTGACAACAGAACTTCCCCTGCAACGGCACCAGAAGAATGCTGCTAGCACACCCTGGCTACGAAACTAGAAGAATGTTGTTGACGGCCCACCAGCGCGTGGGATCGCAGCAGTTTTCGAGGGTAGAGTATTCGACCCAATTTGTTGATACGCCTATAGGAGGTGAGAGGATACTCTCAAGTATTAGTAGCTGAATGTGTCAGATTCAACCACACCTGAAAGATTAGTATCTACAAGCAAAGAGTCAGCAACAAAGTAGTATGATAACAACAGTGTGAGAAACGATCTATTGACGGCAGACTATTCCTAACTGTCGTATCAATGGCGCCAGAAGTTGCCCGTTGACGGAAATTGTGTGTTGCCGTCAACGACCAGCGAATCAAAATTGTAGCAGGCAGCACCAGTGTTACGAGTAACAACAGTGGCAAGGAACATGAGTAGTGACAGCAGTAGCAAGTAGAAATAGTAGAGAGTAACAGCAGCAGCAAGTAGCAACAGTAGTAACAGCAGCAGAGCAAAGCAAGTAACAGTAGCAGCAACAGTAGTAACAACAGCAGAGCAAAGCAAGTAACAGAGCAACAACAGTAGTAACAGCAGCAGAGCAAAGCAAGTAACAGCAGCAACAACAGTAGTAACAACAGCAGAGCAAAGCAAGTAACACCAGCAGCAACAGTAGTAACAGGAGCAGAGCAAAGCAAGTAACAGCAGCAACAAGAGTAGTAACAACAATAGAGCAAAGCAAGTAACAACAGCAGTGGGACAAACTCGTAGGCAATGGGTCGGTGATTTGTTTGGATGATATTCATCATGCAACAGTTATAACACAGAGAGATATGTGGCTAGCTCCCATTCGTCAATGTGATGTAGGCATGCATTCCGTGTGTAGTCATACGTGCTTAGGGGAAAGAACTTGCATGACATCTATTGTCCATCCCTCCCGTGGCAGCGGGGTCCGAAAGGATACTACACGATATTAAGGTTCTCCTTTTAATAAAGAACTGAAACAACGCATTAGCACTTGGTGAACACATGAACTCCTCAAACTATGGTCATCACCGGGAGTGGTTCCGGTTATTGTCACTCCGGGGTTGCCGGGTCATAACACATAGTAGGTACCTACAACTTGCAAGATCGGATCTAAAACACACATATATTGGTGACAACACAATAATTTCAGATCTGAAATCATGGCACTCGGGCCCTAGTGACAAGCATTAAGTATGGCAAAGTAGTAGCAACATCAATCTCAGAACATAGTGGATACTAGGGATCAATCCCCGTCAAAACTAACTCGATTACATGATAGATCTCATCCTACTCATCACCGCCCAGCGAGCCTACGAATAGATTACTCACGAACGATGAAGAGCTTCATGGAATGATGACGATGGCGACGATTTCCCCTCTCCGTAGCCCAAAACGGACTCTATATCTGTCCTCCAGATGAAGAACAGGATGTGGCGGTGCCTCCATATCGCAAACGTGACGAAATCTTCTCGTCTAATTTTTTTCTGGGTGAAAGTGAATTTATAGAGCTGAGATTCGGGGCGGCAGAGCCACGTGGGCCCCACAAGCTTGGTTGCCGCGGCCAGGGGGGTGGTCGCAACAACAGGGCTTGTGGCACACTGGCCCACCCCGTGTGGTGGATCTTTACGCAAGTATTTTTCATATTTTCCAGAAAAATTCTCCATAAATTTTCAGGACATTCCGAGAACTTTGATTTCTGCACAAAAACAACACCATGGCAATTCTGCTGAAAACAGCGTCAGTCCGGGTTAGTTCCATTCAAATCATGCAAATTAGAGTCCAAAACACGGGCAAAAGAGTTTGGAAAAGTAGATACGATGGAGACGTATCAAACTCAGTTGACAAACTAAAAGAGAAAGAAAAACTTTGACAAACTGTGTTTGATCTTGTTGTTGTAGCTATGTCTAACTCATAACCAGAATTTCAGCAAGATCACAAGTTAACCACATAAGCAACTGACACAAAGGTCTCACGGTAAACTAATATAAATGGCATAATCAACTAACGAGCAAATAATAATGAGTTTCAGATACCAACAATTCAATCAAAACAAGCATGAAGCAATATGAATAGGTGGTATCTCGCTAGCTCTTTCTGAGACCGCAAAACATAAATGCAGAGCACTTTCAAAGATCAAGGGCTGACTAAACATTGTAATTCATAGCAACGAAGATCCAGTCATAGTCATACTCAATATCAATCAAAAGCAAAGCATAAAAATGACAGAGGTGCTCTCTAATTGGTGCTTAAAAGAAGAGGATGACTCAACATGAAAATAAATAGACAGGCCCTTCGCAGAGGGAAGCATTGATTTACAGAGGTGCCAGAGCTCAAGCTTTGAAAACAGAGATAATAATTTTGGGTGACATGCTTTCATTGTCAACGCAATGACCAAGAGCTCTCAATATCTTACACGCTACTCATGCTATAGGCGGTTCCCAAACAGAAAAGTAAAGTTTTAACTCCCCCACCACTAATCAATCACAATCCACGGCTAGCCGAATCCTTGGTTACCGTCCATACCAACATCAATCCGGGGGGAGTCTTGTTTTATAGTTATGTTTTCGATTTAAGCGTGGAACTGGGCATTCCAATTACCGACCCCTTTGTCGTGAATGATAGTGAATAAACACATGTCGAGGATAACACCCCTAACATGGAAGATATCAATAGCCCCGTGTCACCACATGAGCGGTTCGGGCATGCAAAACAGAATATTTCTTGAAGGTTTAGAGAATGGCACATGCAAATTTACTTGGAACGGCAGGTAAATACCGCAAATAGGTAGGTATAGTTGACTCTCATGGAAAAACTTTTTGGGTTTATGGAAGTGGAGGCTAGCAAAAGACTGGGAAGCGACCAACTAGAGAGCGACAACAGTCATCAAGATGCAATGAGTTTGACTTAGATTGAATGCAAGCATGAACAGGATATAAATCACCATTAACACGAACATCATAGATGCTAGGTTGATTTTGTTTCAACTACATGCATAAACATGCGCCAAGTCAAGCCGCTTGAAACATTCAAAGGAGAATACCATCCTATCATACTACATCATAGTCATCTCAAAATCTATGTTGGCCTTCAAGACAAACCATTATAAGATCCTAGCTAAATAAGCATGGCATCAGAAACTATGATCTCTAAGTTGTCATTGCAAACATGGTTCTCTCACAACAAAGCTGAATCTAGGGCGACAAGCTAGTCATATTTACAAAAACAAAATAGATAGAGTTCATACCAGCTTTTCCAGTCTCAGTCACTTCATCATATATCATCATTATTGCCTTTCACTTGCACGATCGAACGATGTGAACAATAATAAGCGTGCTCGTGCATTGGACTAAGCTGAATCTGCACGCAAACACAAAGGAGAAGACAAAGTAATATGGCTCTTTGAAAGCTAAACATGTATGCATGCAAGAGCCAGTAAACATTGTAACCAACGTCTTCTACCTTGACCCAAAGAAAAAGAAAACTATTTACACGGGAAAGCTCCCAACAAGCAAAAGAAGAAAGGAAAATCTTTTTGGATTTTCTCAAAAAGACACAAAACAAGAAAACAAGAAAACGAAAATAAACTAGCATGGATCATACAGTGGCAAAGTGTGAACACCGACGAACAAAGTAAAAGCATAAGCATGAATGTAAGGTCGGTGAGAACACGTAATCCCCCAAGCTTAGGCTTTTGACCTAGCTTGGTCTACTCCCAAGGACGGTCCTAGCGAAACCCAAAATCATAATCGGGGTTATACGGGAGCGCTGCAGCCACTCCGTGAATAGCTGCCTCACGAAGACGAGAAGCCGTCGCCTCCCTCTCATACTCCTCTGCCTGTCCTATAGTTATGTAGTATCTCCGTTTAACCTAAAAGTCAAAGAAAGCAGGAGCAGGAAGGGTAATATGGGAAACACGCTGCCGGTTAAATATCAATCGGTATAGGAGGGATTCATCATCGCTCTCAAGAAACTGGTAGCGTGGCAAAGCGACACGGTCAAGGAAAGCTGTATGGAGCGGGGGATCTCGTGCGCAGATGGGTACTCCAAGAAAATTTGCTATGCGAGTGGCATAGATGCCGCCAAAGAAATCTCCCTCAATAGCGTTCTTATTCAGCCTCCTTGCTATAATAGCTCCCATGTTGAAGCTTTTGTCACCCGTAACTGCACTCTTAAGGATACTAAGGTCGGATGCGCATAGGTGACAATGTTCAACCTTACCGTTAATGCATCTACCTATGAAGAGGGCAAAGTAGTGCAAGGCAGGGAAATGAATGCTTCCTATGGTAGTTTGCATGATGTCTCTAGTTTCTCCAACAGATATACTAGAGAAAAAATGTCTAACCGAAGATTTAGTAGGATCCTTAAGATTACCCCCATCGGGTATTTTACAAATCCTATTGAAATCCTCCAAATCCATGGCATAGGATTTATCATACAGATCAAACAGTATGGATGAGTCACGACCAACTGAAAATTTAAATCTACGCACGAAAGAGGCAGTGAGCATAGCATACTGTTCACATTTATCTGAGAGGAATTCTTCTAACCCGGCATTGCGGACAAGTGTATCAAATTCATCCTTAAAGCCTGCTTCGATCATGAACTCATCGGAAGGCCATTCAGATGGTTGTACCGGTGCGTCCCTTAGTTGATAAGGATCAGGCTCTCGAAAAGAAAGGCGGGGACCCTTATTACTTGAGGAACCACCATGAAACTTCCTCCCGGACATAATTTCTCTTTGCTGAAATTTTTGAAGTTCAAGAGAAAAGTGAATAAAGACCAACCCCACCTTGTAGCAACTACTCCTACTAGTGCCTAGAGAACGTATCACACGCTAAATCTACTTGGGACCAGCTAAAATTAACATTTCAAGCTCAAGAGCAGGGTCACCAAGGTAGCAATAATACGCGAAGGATAAAGCACTAGAGCAAAAACTAATTGGACCAATGGAGGAGTCACTTACCAAGGAGTAATTTCCTCAAAACGGTTCGGAGAATGGTGCTTTGAGCAAGGAGATTGAAAATCACAACCAAATGAGCAAGAACACGGGTTTGAGCTGCGAAACAATTTTTTCTGGAGGAAGAAGAAGAGGATGGGAGCTGGAATAAGTGGAGGGGGGCCCTTTGGGCCCCACAAGCTTGCTCCCCGGGGCCAGGGGGTAGCCCGCGGTGACAGGGCTTGTGCCCCCCTAGGGTGGCCCCCAGGCCAGCTCTCTGTCCCAGTATTTTTCAAATATTCCAGAAAAAATCATACTAGATTTTTAGGACCATCGGAGAACTTTTATTTTCGAGGTATTTTTCTCCGGGACGCTAAAACAGAAAATAGGGAAAACTAAACTAAATATATCATTTTTCTTCTAAGCAAAAGAAAATGAAAGCTTAAAACAGAGGTATGTGACTCTTGGATTCATCCATTTCATGGTCATCGAAAGAAATTCGTCAATGGGGTTGATCAAAGCTTTATGAAAAAACTTTCTCGAATCGCAAAAGAGAACGGAGAATTTTTTCGAATAGCCACTAAGTTACCTCAATGGGGATGTGAATCTCCCCAACAAGAAAATCATACTTCATCTTGACACGAGGAATAGGGTATTCAAATCTCCCAATAAGAAACGATGAAGTTTTTTCGATAACATTGATGCAATGTACTTGATATCGTTTCTTCAGAAATTGCACGGTATGCTCATTACCGTTGATGTGGAAAGTGACATTACCTTTGTTGCAATCAATAACAGCCCCTGAAGTGTTTAAAAAGGGTCTTCCGAGGATGACAACCATGGCATCGTCCTCGGGAATATCCAAGATAACAAAGTCTGTTAAGATAGTGGTGTTAGCAACCACAATAGGCACATGCTCGCAAATGCCAACAGGGAAAGCAGTTGATTTGTCGGCCTTTTGCAGAGAGATTTCAGTAGGTGTCAACGATAAAGAGAGAGAGGCATAACACTAACTCCGGCTCCAAGGTCACATAAAGCAGTTCTTATGTAATTTCCTTTAATGGAGCAAGGTATAGTGAGCACTCTGGGATCACCAAGTTTCTTAGGAGTTCCACCTTTGAAAGTGTAATTGGCAAGCATGGTGGAGATCTCAAGATCTGGTATCTTCCGTTTATTAGTCACGATATCTTTCATGTACTTGGCATACGGAGACATTTTGAGCATATCAACTAACCGCATCTGCAGGAAGACGGGTTTTATCATTTCAATGAAGCGCTCAAAATGCTCATCATCCTTTTTCTTGGATGGCTTAGGAGGAAAGGGCATGGGCTCTGAACCCGTGGCTCTCTTTATTTACCATGCTTCCTAGCAGTGAAGTCATTCTTATCGTATCTCTTAGGTTGTGGGTTATCAAGATTAATCGTAGGTTCAGTCTCCACATCCTCACCATTGCTAGGTTGAGCATCATTATGAACATCGTTGTCCACATTGTCACCAGGTTCATGTTCATCACCAGATTGTGTTTCTGCATCAGACGCGGAAATATCATTTGGTTCCTCAGGTGTGACAGTATTTGGTGAAATAACATGCCGGTTTCTATCATCCTTCTTCTTCTCCTTAGGATGACTGGGTGCATGTGCATTAATTCCTTGAGAATCTTGATCAATTCTCTTAGGATGACCTTCAGGATACAAAGGTCCCTGAGTCATTTTGCCTCCTCTAGTAATGACTTTGACAGAGTTGTCATTTAATTCATTGAGCAAGTCATTCTGAGCTTTAAGTACTTGTTCTACCTGAGTAGTAATCATAGAGGCATGCTTACTCAGAAGCTTCAGATCATTGACATTTCTGTCTACATAAGCACTTAAATGACTAAGCATACGAGTACTTTGTTCCAAATGTGTGTAACATAATCATTGAAACTCTGTTGTTTGGCAAAAAAGTTGTCAAATTCATTAAAGCATAGGCTAGCAGGTTTATCAAATGGAATATCACTCTCATCAAACCTACGCAGAGAATTTACTTCTACTACCTGTATCGGGTTATCGAGACCATGGATCTCTTCGATAGGTGGTAGATTTTTGACATCTTCAGATCTGATGCCTTTCTCTTAAATAGATTTCTTGGCTTCTTGCATATCTTCGGGACTGAGGAATAGAATACCTCTTTTCTTCGGGGTTGGCTTAGGAGGTGGTTCGGGAATAGTCCAAGCATTATCGTTGATCAAGATGTTATTCAGTAGAGTCTCAGCTTGTTCTATAGTTCGTTCCCCAAAAACACAACCGGCACAACTATCTAGGTGGTCTCTAGAAGCATCGGTAAGTCCGTTATAGAAGATATCAAGTATCTCGTTCTTCTTAAGAGGGTGATGAGGCAAAGCATTCTCTAGCTGGACGAGCCTCCCCCAAGCTTGGGGGAGACTCTCTTCTTTGAGTTGAGCAAAGTTGTATATTTCCTCCAAGGCAGCTTGCTTCTTATGGGCAGGGAAATATTTCTCACAGAAGTAATAGATCATATCCTGGGGACTACTCACACATCTAGGTGTTGGAGAACGTCGCATGGGAAACAAAAATTTTCCTACGCGCACGAAGACCTATCATGGTGATGTCCATCTACGAGAGGGGATGAGTGATCTACGTACCCTTGTAGATCGTACAGCAGAAGCGTTAGTGAACGCGGTTGATGTAGTGGAACGTCCTCACGTCCCTCGAGCCGCCCCGCGAACAATCCCGCGATCAGTCCCACGATCTAGTACCGAACGGACGGCACCTCCGCGTTCAGCACACGTACAGCTCGACGATGATCTCGGCCTTCTTGATCCAGCAAGAGAGACGGAGAGGTAGAAGAGTTCTCCGGCAGCATGACGGCGCTCCGGAGGTTGGTGATGACCTTGTCTCAGCAGGGCTCCGCCCGAGCTCCGCAGAAACGCGATCTAGAGGAAAAACCGTGGAGGTATGTGGTCGGGCTGCCGTGGAAAAGTCGTCTCAAATCATCCCTAAAACCTCCGTATATATAGGTGGGAGGGAGGGGAGGAGGCAGCCTCAAAACCTAAAGGTTTGGCCGAAATTGGAGGTGGAGGAGTCCTACTCCAATCCTACTTGGAGTAGGATTCCACCTTCCCACTTGGGAACTCTTTCCACCTTGTGTTTTTTCCTTCTCAACCTTATGGGCCTTAGTGGGAACTTATTCCAGCCCACTAGGGGCTGGTTTATCTCTTCCCATAGCCCATGAGACCCCTTGGGGCGTGACACCCCTCCCGATGGTCCCCGGCACCCCTCCCGGCACTCCCGGTACACTACCGATGAGCCCGAAACTTTTCCGGTAATGCACGAAAACCTTCCGGTAACCAAATAAGGTCATCCTATATATCAATCTTCGTTTCCGGACCATTCCGGAAACCCTCGTGATGTCCGTGATCTCATCCGGGACTCCGAACAACATTCGGTAACCAACCATATAACTCAAATACGCATAAAACAACGTCGAACCTTAAGTGTGCAGACCCTGCGGGTTCGAGAACTATGTAGACATGACCCGAGAGACTCCTCGGTCAATATCCAATAGCGGGACCTGGATGCCCATATTGGATCCTACATATTCTACGAAGATCTTATCGTTTGAACCTCAGTGCCAAGGATTCATATAATCCCGTATGTCATTCCCTTTGTCCTTCGGTATGTTACTTGCCCGAGATTCGATCGTTAGTATCCGCATACCTATTTCAATCTCGTTTACCGGCAAGTCTCTTTACTCGTTCCGTAATACAAGATCCCGCAACTTACATTAAGTTACATTGCTTGCAAGGCTTGTGTGTGATGTTGTATTACCGAGTGGGCCCCGAGATACCTCTCCGTCACACGGAGTGACAAATCCCAGTCTCGATCTATACTGACTCAACGAACACCTTCGGAGATACCTGTAGAGCATCTTTATAGTCACCCAGTTACGTTGCGACGTTTGATACACACAAAGCATTCCTCCGGTGTCCGTGAGTTATATGATCTCATGGTCATAGGAACAAATACTTGACACGCAGAAAACAGTAGCAACAAAATGACACGATCAACATGCTACGTCTATTAGTTTGGGTCTAGTCCATCACATGATTCTCCTAATGATGTGATCCCGTTATCAAGTGACAACACTTGCCTATGGCCAGGAAACCTTGACCATCTTTGATCAACGAGCTAGTCAACTAGAGGCTTACTAGGGACAGTGTTTTGTTTATGTATCCACACAAGTATTGTGTTTCCAATCAATACAATTATAGCATGGATAATAAACGATTATCATGAACTAAGAAATATAATAATAACTAATTTATTATTGCCTCTAGGGCATATTTCCAACAGTCTCCCACTTGCACTAGAGTCAATAATCTAGTTCACATCACCATGTGATTCCAACGAATCCAACACCCATATAGTTATGGGGTCTGATCACGTCTTGCTCGTGAGAGAGGTTTTAGTCAACGGTTCTGAAACTTTCAGATTCGTGCGTTCTTTGCAAATATTTATGTCATCTTATAGATGCTGCTACTACGTGCTATTCGGAAATGCTCCAAATATCTACTCTACTATACGACTCCGTTTCACTACTCATAGTTATCCGGATTAGTGTCAAAGCTTGCATTGACGTAGCCCTTTACGACAAACTCTTTAACCACCTCCATAATCGAGAAAAATTCCTTAGTCCATTAGTTACTAAGGATAAATTTCGACCGCTGCTAGTGATTCAATCATGGATCACTCTCTGTACCTCTCAACATACTTTGAGTCAAGGCACACTTTAGGTGCGGTACACAACATGGCATACTTTAGATTCTACGGCTAAGGCATAGAAGACGACCTTCGTCTATTCTCTTTATTCTGCCGTGGTCGGGTTTTGAGTCTTACTCAAATTCACACCTCACAAGGCAACCAAGAACTCCTTCTTTGCTGGTCTATTTTGAACTCTTTCAAAAACTTGTCAAGGCATGCATCTTGTTGAAACTTCTATTAAGCGCTTTCGATCTATCTCCATAGATCTTTGATGCTCAATGTTCAAGTAGCGTAATCCAGGTACTCCTTTGAAAACTTCTTTCAAACAACCTTGTATGCTTTACAGAAATTCTACATTACTTCTGATCCACAATATGTCAACCACATATACCTATCAGAAATTCTATAGTGCTCCCACTCACTTCTTTGGAAATACAAGTTTCTCATAAACCTTGTACAAACCCAAAATCTTTGATCATCTCATCAAAGTGTATATTCCAACTCCGAGATGCTTGCACCAGTCCATTGAAGGATCACTGGAGCTTGCATACTTGCTAGTATCTTTAGGATCGAAAAAACCTTCTGGTTGTATCACATACAATGTTTGCTCCAGGAAACCGTCGAGAAAACAATGTTTTGACATCCTACGTGCAATATTTCATAAATAATGCATCAACAACTAACATAATTCTAACAGACTTTTAGCATCGCTACGAGTGAGAAAGTCTCATCATAGTCAACTGTTTGATCTTATCGAAAACATCTTTGCAACAAGTCGAGCTTTTCTTAATAGTGACTTATCACCATCATCGTCTGTCTTCTTTTAAAGATCCATTTTTACTCAATAGTCCTATGACCATCAAGTAGTTCTACCAAAGTCTACACTTTGTTTTCACACATGGATCCTCTCTCGGATTTCATGGCTTCCAGCCATTTGTCGGAATCTGGGCCCACCATCGCTTTCTCCATAACTCGTAGGTTCGCTGTTGCTCAACAACATGACCTCCAAGACAGGGTAACCGTACTACTCTGCAGCAGTCCGCGACCTTGTCGACCTACGAGGTTTGTAGTAACTTGATTCGAAGCTCAATGATCATCATCATCAGCTTCCACTTCAATTGGTGTAGGCGCCACATGAACAACTTCCTGCGCCCTGCTACACACTGGTTGAAGTGATGGTTCAATAACCTCATTAAGTTCTACTACCCTACCACTCAATTCTTTCGAGAGAAACCTTTCCTCGAGAAAGGATCCGTTTCTAGAAACAAACACTTTGCTTTCGGATCTGAGATAGGAGATGTACCCAACTGTTTTGGATATCCTATGAAGATGCATTTATCCGCTTTGGGTTCGAGCTTATCAGACTGAAACTTTTTCACATAACTGTCGAAACCCCAAACTTTCAAGAAACGACAGTTTAGATTTCTCTAAACCTCAGTCTATACTGTGTCATCTCAACGGAAATATGCGGTGCCCTATTTAAAGTGAGTGCGGTTGTCTCTAATGCATAACCCATAAACGATAGTGGTAATTCGATAAGAGACATCATAGTATGCACCATACCAAATAGTGCGTGGCTATGACGTTCAGACACATCATCACACTATGATGTTCCAGGTGGCATGAACTGCGAAACAATTTCCACATTGTCTTAACTGTGTACCAGAACTCGTAACTCAGATATTCATTTCCATGATCATATCGTAGACAGTTTATCCTCTTGTTACGACGAACTTCACTCTGAAACGGAATTGAACTTTTCAACATTTTAGACTTGTGATTCATTAAGTAAATACTCCTGTATCTACTCAAATCATGAGTGAAGTAAGAACATAATGATATCCACTGCGTGCCTCAGCACCCATTGGACTGCATACATCAAAATGTATCACTTCCAACAAGTTACTATCTTATTTCATCTCAATGAAAACAAGGCCTTGCTCATGTGGTATGATTCGCATGTCACTAGTGATTCAAAATCAGGTGAGTACAAAGATCCATCAGCATGGAGCCTCTTCATGCAATTTATACTAACATGACTCAAGCGGTAGTGCCACAAGTAAGTGGTACTATCATCATCAACTCGTATCTTTTGGCACCAATATCATGAACATGTGTAACACTACGATCGAGATTCAATAAACCATTGAAGGTGATTATTCAAGAAAATAGAGTAACCATTATTCTCTTTAAATGAATAATTGTATTGCAATAAACACGATCCAATTATGTTCATGCTTAACGCAAGCACGAAATAACAATTATTTAGGTTTAACACCAATCCTGATGGTAGAGGGAGCGTGCGACGTTTGATCATATAAATCTTGGAAACACTTCCAACACATATCGTCACCTCGCCTTTAGCTAGTCTCCGTTTATGCCGTAGCTTTCATTTCGCGTCACTAATCACCTAGCAACCAAACCGGTATCCAATACCCTCGTGCTACTAGGAGTACTAGTAAAGTACACATCAACATCATGTATATCAAATACACTTCTTTCGACTTTTGCCAGCCTTCTTATCTACCAAGTATCTTGAGTTGCTCCGCCTCAGTGATTGTTCCCCTCATTACAGAAGCACTTAGTCTCGGGTTTGGGTTAAATCTTGGGTCTCTTCATTAGTGCAGCAACTGTTTTGCCGTTTCACGAAGTATCCCTTCTAGCCCTTGCCTTTCTTGAAACTTAGTGGTTTTACAACCCATCAACTATTGATGCTCCTTCTTGATTTCTACTTTCGCAGTGTCAAACATCGCGAATCGCTCAAGGATCATTGTATGTATCCTTGATATGTTATAGTTCATCACGAAGCTCTCACAGCTTGGTGGCAGTGACTTTGGAGAACTATCACTATCTCATCTGGAAGATTAACTCCCACTTGATTCAAGAAATTGTCGTACTCAGACAATCTGAGCACATGCTCAACGATTGAGCCTTTTCTCCTGTGCTTTGTGGACAAAGAATCTTGTCAGAGGTCTCGTACCTCTTAACAAGGGCACAAGAATGAAATCACAATTTCATCTCTTTAGAACATCACTTATGTTCCGTGATGTTTTACAACGTTTTAGGCGCCTTGCTTCTAAGCCATTAAGTATTTTTGTACTGAACTATCGTGTAGTCATCAGAAACGTGTATGTCGGATGTTCACAGCATCCACAGACGACGCTCGAGGTGCAGCACACTGAGTGGTGCGTTAAGGACATAAGCCTTGTGTGCAGCAACGAGGACAATCCTCGGTTTTACAGACTCAGTCTGCAAAGTTTGCTACTATCAACTTTCAACTAAATTTTCTCTAGGAACATATAAAACAGTAGAGCTATAGCGCAAGCTACATCGTAATTCGCAAAGACCATTAGACTATGTTCATGACAATTAGTTCAACTAATCATATTACTTAAGAACTCCCACTCAAAAAGTACATCTCTCTAGTCATTTGAGTGGTACATGATCCAAATCCACTATCTCAAGTCCGATCATCACGTGAGTCGAGAATAGTTTCAGTGGTAAGCATCTCTATGCTAATCATATCAACTATACGATTCATGCTCGACCTTTCGGTCTCATGTGTTCCGAGGCCATGTCTGCACATGCTAGGCTCGTCAAGCTTAACCCGAGTGTTCCGCGTGCGCAACTGTTTTGCACCCGTTGTATGTGAACGTTGAGTCTATCACACCCGATCATCACGTGGTGTCTCGAAACGACGAACTGTAGCAACGGTGCACAGTCGGGGAGAACACAATTTCGTCTTGAAATTTTAGTGAGAGATCACCTCATAATGCTACCGTCGTTCTAAGAAAAATAAGGTGCATAAAAGGATTAACATCACATGCAATTTATAAGTGACATGATATGGCCATCATCACGTGCTTCTTGATCTCCATCACCAAAGTACCGGCACGATCTTCTTGTCACCGGCGTCACACCATGATCTCCATCATCATGATCTCCATCAACGTGTCACCATCGGGGTTTTCGTGCTACTCATGCTATTACTACTAAAGCTACGTCCTAGCAAAATAGTAAACGCATCTGCAAGCACAAACGTTAGTTATAAAGACAACCCTATGGCTCCTGCCGGTTGCCGTACCATCGACGTGCAAGTCGATATTATCTATTACAACATGATCATCTCATACATCCAATATATCACATCACATCGTTGGCCATATCACATCACAAGCATACCCTGCAAAAACAAGTTAGACGTCCTCTAATTTTGTTGTTGCATGTTTTACGTGGTGACCATGGGTATCTAGTAGGATCGCATCTTACTTACGCAAACACCACAACGGAGATATATGAGTTGCTATTTAACCTCATCCAAGGACCTCCTCGGTCAAATCCGATTCAACTAAAGTTGGAGAAACCGACACTTGCCAGTCATCTTTGAGCAACGGGGTTACTCGTAGCGATTAAACCAGTCTCTCGTAAGCGTACGAGTAATGTCGGTCCAAGCCGCTTCAATCCAACAATACCGCGGAATCAAGAAAAGACTAAGGAGGGCAGCAAAACGCACATCACTGCCCACACAAACTTTTGTGTTCTACTCGAGAAGACATCTACGCATGAACCTAGCTCATGATGCCACTGTTGGAGAACGTCGCATGGGAAACAAAATTTTTCCTACGCGCACGAAGACCTATCGTGGTGATGTCCATCTACGAGAGGGGATGAGTGATCTACGTACCCTTGTAGATCGTACAGCAGAAGCATTAGTGAACGCGGTTGATGTAGTGGAACGTCCTCACGTCCCTCGATCCGCCCCGCGAACAATCCCGCGATCAGTCCCATGATCTAGTACCGAACGGACGGCACCTCCGCGTTCAGCACACGTACAGCTCGACGATGATCTCGGCCTTCTTGATCCAGCAAGAGAGACGGAGAGGTAGAAGAGTTCTCCGGCAGCGTGACGGCGCTCCGGAGGTTGGTGATGACCTTGTCTCAGCAGGGCTCCGCCCGAGCTCCGCAGAAACGCGATCTAGAGGAAAAACCGTGGAGGTATGTGGTCGGGCTGCCGTGGAAAAGTCGTCTCAAATCAGCCCTAAAACCTCCGTATATATAGGTGGGAGGGAGGGGAGGAGGCAGCCTCAAAACCTAAAGGTTTGGCCGAAATTGGAGGTGGAGGAGTCCTACTCCAATCCTACTTGGAGTAGGATTCCACCTTCCCACTTGGAAACTCTTTCCACCTTGTGTTTTCTCCTTCTCAAACCTTATGGGCCTTAGTGGGAACTTATTCCAGCCCACTAGGGGCTGGTTTATCTCTTCCCATAGCCCATGAGACCCCTTGGGGCGTGAAACCCCTCCCGATGGTCCCCGGCACCCCTCCCGGCACTCCCGGTACACTACCGACGAGCCCGAAACTTTTCCGGTAATGCACGAAAACCTTCCGGTAACCAAATGAGGTCATCCTATATATCAATCTTCATTTCCGGACCATTCCAGAAACCCTCGTGACGTCCGTGATCTCATCCGGGACTCCGAACAACATTCGGTAACCAACCATATAACTCAAATACGCATAAAACAACGTCGAACCTTAAGTGTGCAGACCCTGCGGGTTCGAGAACTATGTAGACATGACCCGAGAGACTCCTCGGTCAATATCCAATAGCGGGACCTGGATGCCCATATTGGATCCTACATATTCTACGAAGATCTTATCGTTTGAACCTCAGTGCCAAGGATTCATATAATCCCGTATGTCATTCCCTTTGTCCTTCGGTATGTTACTTGCCCGAGATTCGATCGTTAGTATCCGCATACCTATTTCAATCTCGTTTACCGGCAAGTCTCTTTACTCGTTCCGTAATACAAGATCCCGCAACTTACATTAAGTTACATTGCTTGCAAGGCTTGTGTGTGATGTTGTATTACCGAGTGGGCCCCGAGATACCTCTCCGTCACACGGAGTGACAAATCCCAGTCTCGATCTATACTAACTCAACGAACACCTTCGGAGATACCTGTAGAGCATCTTTATAGTCACCCAGTTACGTTGCGACGTTTGATACACACAAAGCATTCCTCCGGTGTCCGTGAGTTATATGATCTCATGGTCATAGGAACAAATACTTGACACGCAGAAAACAGTAGCAACAAAATGACACGATCAACATGCTACGTCTATTAGTTTGGGTCTAGTCCATCACATGATTGTCCTAATGATGTGATCCCGTTATCAAGTGACAACACTTGCCTATGGCCAAGAAACCTTGACCATCTTTGATCAACGAGCTAGTCAACTAGAGGCTTACTAGGGACAGTGTTTTGTCTATGTATCCACACAAGTATTGTGTTTCCAATCAATACAATTATAGCATGGGTAATAAATGATTATCATGAACTAAGAAATATAATAATAACTAATTTATTATTGCCTCTAGGGCATATTTCCAACACTAGGAGCAAGAGAAGTGAACCAGGCTTTAGCGTCATCCTTTAGAGAGAAAGGAAACAGCTTAAGGATATAGTAGTGGCGGATCTTCTCGTCACTAGTGAAAAGGGTGGCTATATCGTGTAGTTTGGTAAGATGGTCTACGACCGTCTGAGACTCATAACCATGAAAAGGATCAGATTCGACTAGAGAGATTATCTCGAGATCGACAGATAATTCATAATCCTTATCGGTGATAAAGATAGGTGAAGTGGAAAACTTCGGGTCGTATTTCATCCTAGCTTTCAGAGATTTTTCCTTCTACTTGAGAAGTAATTTCTCAGTGTCATAGGCATCCTTACACGCAAGAAAATCCTCAGCTATCTCTCCCTCCATAACGTAACCCTCAGGTATATCACGCAATTCATATCTAGGAGGGCTAGATCTAGTAGGAGCAAAAGCAGGTTCTATCTCAATAGTATCGGTAGTTTCAGAAGCATCATGAGCATTGGCAGTAACTCTAGCAATATGAGCATCAAGGAATACCCCTAGTGGCACATCAGGAAAAGTAGTATCTCTAGCAGTATCAAGCATAGCATCATCAGGCAAAATAGCATCTTTAGCATCGTGAGGCATAGCATCTCTAGCAGTATCAAGCATAGCATCTCTAGCATCATCAGGCAAAGCACTATCAAGCATAGCATCTCTAGCAGTATCAGGCATAACATCTCTAGCAGTATCAGGCATAGCATCAGGCATAGTATCAAGCATAGCATCATCAGGCATAGTATCTCTAGCAGTAGAATCATAAGCATCATCAAGCACAGGCGACATATCAAGATTTCTAGCAGGAGGTGATGTCGCAAACTTACTCATAACTGAAGGTGAATCAAGTGCAGAGCTAGATGGTAGTTCCTTACCTCCCCTCGTAGTTGAGGGCAAGACTTTGGTTTTCGGATCCTTCAGATTCTTCATAGTGATCAGCAGATACAAATCCCAAGTGACTCAGAGAATATAGCAATACCTCCCCGGCAACGGCGCCAGAAAAATGTCGACTCTGTGTGACAACAGAACTTCCCTTGCAACGGCACCAGAAGAATGCTACTAGCACTCCCCGACTACGAAACTAGAAGAATGTTGTTGACGGCCCACCAGCGCGTGGGATCGCAACAGTTTTCGAGGGTAGAGTATTCGACCCAATTTGTTGATACGCCTATAGGAGGTGAGAGGATGCTCTCAACTATTAGCAGTTGAATGTGTCAGATTCAACCACACCTGAAAGATTAGTATCTGCAAGCAAAGAGTCAGCAACAAAGTAGTATGATAACAACGGTGTCAGAAACGATCTATTGACGGCAGACTATTCCTAACTGTCGTATCAATGGCGCCAGAAGTTGCCCGTTGACAGAAATTGTCTATTCCCGTCAACGACCAGCGAATCAAAATTGTAGTAGGTAGCACGAGTGTAACGAGTAACAACAGTGGCAAGGAACAACAGTAGTGACAGCAGTAGCAAGTAGCAATACTAGAGAGTAACAACAGCAACAAGTAGCAACAGTAGTAACAACAGCAGAGCAAAGCAAGTAACAGTAGCAGCAATAGTAGTAACAGCAGCAGAGCAAAGCAAGTAACAGCAGCAGTAACAGTAGTAACAGCAGCAGATCAAAGCAAGTAACAACAGTAGTAACAACAGCAGAGCAAAGCAAGTAACAGCAGCAGCAACAGTAGTAACAGCAGCAGAGCAAAGCAAGTAACAGCAGCAACAACAGTAGTAACATCAGCAGAGCAAAGCAAGTAACAATAGAAGTGGGACAAACTCGTAGGCAATGGGTCGGTGATTTGTTTGGATGATATTCATCATGCAACAGTTATAACATGGAGAGATATGTGGCTAGCTCCCGTTCGTTAATGTGATGTAGGCATGCATTCCGTGTGTAGTCATACGTGCTTAGGGAAAAGAACTTGCATGCCATCTATTGTCCATCCCTCCCGTGGCAGCGGGGTCCAAAAGGATACTACATGATATTAAGGTTCTCCATTTAATAAAGAACCGAAACAACGCATTAGCACTTGGTGAACACATGAACTCCTCAAACTATGGTCATCACCGGGAGTGGTTCCGGTTATTGTCACTCCGGGATTGCCGGGTCATAACACATAGTAGGTAACCACAACTTGCAAGATCGGATCTAAAACACACATATATTGGTGACAACATAATAATTTCAGATCTGAAATCATGGCACTCCGGCGCTAGTGACAAGCATTAAGCATGGCAAAGTAGTAGCAACATCAATCTCAGAACATAGTGGATACTAGGGATCAATCCCCGTCAAAACTAACTCGATTAGATGATATATCTCATCCTACTCATCACCGCCGAGCGAGCCTACAAATAGATTACTCACGAACGATGAAGAGCTTCATGGAATTGGAGAGGGAAGAAGGTTGATGATGACGATGGCGACGATTTCCCCTCTCCGGAGCCCAAAACGGACTCCAGATCTGTCCTCCAGATGAAGAACAGCATGTGGCGGCGCCTCCGTATCGCAAACGTGACGAAATCTCTTCTTCTGATTTTTTTCTGGGCGAAAGTGAATTTATAGAGCTGAGATTGGGGGCGGCAGAGCCACGTGGGCCCCACAAGCTTGGTTGCCGCGGCCAGGGGGGTAGCTGCGGCAACACGGCATGTGGCCCACTGGCCCACCCCCTGTGGTGGATCTTTGCCCAGGTATTTTTCATATTTGTAGAAAAATTCTCCGTAAATTTTCAGGACGTTCCGAGAACTTTCATTTCTACACAAAAACAACACCATGGAAATTCTGCTGAAAACAACGTCAGTCCGGGTTAGTTCCATTCAAATCATGCAAATTAGAGTACAAAACAAGGGCGAAAGAGTTTGGAAAAGTAGATACGATGGAGACGTATCAAAGCGCACCTGACCTGCACACTCCAGTTTAACTTCCCGATACGTGGAAGCACCCACGGCACTGGTTAAGTTGAACTCTAAGTGGGAAGATTACAATCTCCACTAGCATGGGATCACTATATTTATAACATGCGCAAACAGGGGTGCTACCCCTTTCGGTCCCACCGAAACACCCATGGCCCCAGACCAAGTGACATGCCTACCAGGGGCCACCGGTATCTTTCATTCTGGCCTCTTTGTATGGTCTGTGCCAAGAAAGGGGTTGACGACTTACTGAACCGTACCCTACCTGTAACACGGACAAGCGGTAGTGCAAAACAAGTATGGGGGTTACTGGAGAAAGACTCGATCTACGGTCGACTCGGGAGGTTCATGTTTTCCTACAATGGTTAGTACCACAAAAATTTCCGAAGGATATTCAATAGTGTTACCACCATCACACCTGGATATGCCATCATTGATCACTCTCATCGCCACGAGATATCAGTTTCATGGTCACATACTTACCACGACAAACCTTCCTCCGAGGATGTCCAAACCCACATGGCATTCGTGGCATGAGGCAGTACCCACTCGTCACTAGTACTTTATGCTCAACAGCAACTGATTTCCCATCACATGCATTCATGCAAAGTATGTTACTATGGGGAGTTTTTATCTAAGTAACATAACCATGCATCCATTCATCGCAACAAGCAATCACACAACTTAAAACAAATAGGTGTTCGAGATGCTTACCTTGGGTATGAAGAAGGGTGGTTGCTACTTCTTGAGCTTGCGTTGGTTTTCCCTTGAAGAGGAAAGGGTGATGCAACAAAGTAGATAAGTATTTGCCTCAGTTTGTTGAGAACCAAGGTATCAACACAGTAGGAGGAACAAGCAAGGCCCCAATCTTAGCACATGCACAAACAATCAAAGACTTGCACCCAACGCTAAAAAGGGGTTGTCAATCCCTTCATAGTTATTTGCAAGGATGAGATATGATAGAGATAGATAAAAGATTTCTAGAACTAAAAGTAAAACAGAAGTAAATAAATGGCAGCAATATATTTTTGGTATTTTGGTTTATAGATTTGAAAGTATAATATGGAAAATAGACCCCGGGGCCACAGGTTTCACTAGAGGCTTCTCTCATGAAGGAAAATAACACGGTGGGTGAACAAATTACTTTCAAGCAATTGATAGAAAAGGGAATAATTATGAAGATATCTAAGACAATGATTATGCATATAGGCATCACGTCCGTGTCAAGTAGACCGAAACGATTCTGCATCTACTACTGTTACTCCACACATCTACCGACTCCTACATCTAGAGTATTAAGTTAATGAAGAAGAGTGTAACGCATTAGGTAAGATGACATGATGTAGAGGGATAAATTCAAGCAATATGATGAAAACCCCATCTTTTTATCCTCAATGGCAACAATGCAATACGTGCCTCACTACCCCTACTTTGTCACTAGGTGAGGACACCGCAAGATTGAACCCAAAACTAAGCACTTCTCCCATTGCAAGAATTTGCCAATCTAGTTGGCGAAACCAAACCAATAACTTGGAGAGACTTGCTAAGATATGAAATCATGCATATAAGAATTCATAGAAGATTCAAATAATATTCATAGATAATCTGAACATAAACCCACAATTCATCGGATCTCGACAAACACACTGCAAAAGAGTATTACGTCGAATAGATCTCCATGAAGATCATGAAGAACATGGTATTGAAGAACAAAGAGAGAGAAGAAGCCATCTAGCTACTAGCTATGGACCCATAGGTGTGTGGTGAACTACTCACGCATCATCGAAGGGGCAATGAGTTGATGTAGATGCCCTCCGTGATCGATTCTCTCTCCGGCAGAATACTGGAAAAGGCTCCTAGATTGTATCTCACGGGAACACAGGCTCCCGGCAGCGGAAAACTATTTTTTGGCCTCGTTCTGGTATTGAAGGAATATTTGGGAATTTTTAGGACAAGGATTAGGGTTAGGAGGCCTGTAGGGGGCCCACAAGCTAGGGGGCGCCCCCCTAGGGCATGCCCTGCACTCTTGTCGCCTCCCGGCAGGTCTCCTGCCCCCTTCTCCAAGTCTGGCAGGTTTCTTCTGGTCCGAGAAAAATCATTCCGGAGATTCTATTCCGTTTGGACCCCGTTTAATATTCCTTATCTGCAATACTCAAAAACATGAAAAAAAACAATAACTAGCACTTGGCTCTAGATTAATAGGTTAGTCCTAAAAATAATATAAATTGCATATTAATGCATATAAAATATCCAAAACAAATAATATAATAACATGGAACAATAAAAAAATATAGATATGTTGGAAATGTATCAAGCATCCCCAAGCTTAATTCCTGCTCGTCCTCGAGTAGGTAAATGATAAAAACGGAATTTTTGATGTGGAATGGTACCTAACATATTTATCCATGTAATATTCTTTATTGTGGTATGAATATTCAGATCGATAAGATTCAAAACAAAAGTCTAATATTGATATAAAAACAATAATACTTCAAGCATACTAACAAGGCAACTGTGTCCTTTCGAAATAACATGGCCTTAGAAAGTTATCCCTACAAAATTATATGGTCTGGCTATGCTCCATCTTCCCCACACAAAGTATCTAAATCATGCACAACCCCGACGGAAGTCGAGCAATTGTTTCAAACTTCTTATGTTCTCAAACCTTTTCAACTCTTACGCAATACATGAGCGTGAGCCATGGATATATCACTATAGGTGAAAATAGAATATGGGTGTGGTTGCATAAAGAGGAGAAGATAGTCTCACATCAACTAGGCGTATCAACGAGCTATGGAGATGCCCATCAATAGATATCAATGTGAGTGAGTAGGGATTGCCATGCAATAAATGCACTAGAGCTATAAGTGTATGAAAGCTCAAAAAGAAAACTAAGTGGTTGTGCAAAAGATGAAATTCCACTAGATATATGAAAGTGACAAAATAGGAGACTCTCTATGAAGAACATGGTGCTAGTTTGAAGCACCAGTGTGGAAAAGATAGTAGCATTGTCCCTTCTCTCTTTCTCTCATTTTTTGGTGGGCATCTTTGGCCTTTTTTTGTGCGCTTCGCTGGCCTCTTCTATTTTTTTGTAAAATCCGGAGACTCATCCCAACTTGTGAGGGAATCATAGCTTCCATCACCCTTTTCTCACATGGGGAAATGATCTAATAATGCAAATCGTCACACTTTTATGTACTTACAACTCAAAGATTACAACTCGATATCGAGAACAAAATATGACTCTATAAGCAATATGGAAGTGATGGTGCGTGTCATAAAAAAGGGACGGTGGTCTTGCATTGCAATATATCTTGGAATGGCTATGAAAATGCCATAATAGGTAGGTATGATGGCTGTTTTGAGGAAAGTATATGGTGGCTGTTTTGAGGACAGTGGGTTTAATGTACAAGTGAAAGTTGCGCGGTACTAGAGAGGCTAGCAAAGGTGGAAGGGTGAGTGTGCGTATAATCCATGAACTCAACATTAGTCATAAATAAGTCACATACTTATTGCAAAAGCATATTAGTTATCGAAGCAAAGTATTAGATGCATGCTCATAGGGTAAGGGTTGGTAGGAGTTAACCATCGCGCGATCCTGACCTCCACACAAAGGTTGACAATCATTAAACAAATCATGCTCCGACTTCATCACATAACGGTTCACCATACGTGCATGCTACGGGAATCACAAGCTTTAACACAAGTATATATTCCAATTCACAATTACTTCCTAGCATGACTCTCATATTACCATCTTCATATCTCAAAACTATATGCAAGGAATCAAACTTCTCAACATATTCAATGCACTTAATATGAAAGTTTTTATTATATCCCTCTTGGATGCTCATTATATTAGGAATAAATTCATAACCTAGACCAATTACCATGTTTTTTAAAAGAATATCAAAATAATACAAATTAGGTACGAGAGCTTAATAATTTCTATAAAATAAAACACCGCCGTGCTCTAAAAGATATAAGTGAAGCACTAGAGCAACATTGCCTAGCTCAAAAGATATAAGTGAAGCACAAAGCGTATTCTAATAAATTCACGATTCAGCATGTCTCTCTCAAAAGATGTGCGCAGCAAGGAAGATTGTGGCAAACTAAAAATTAAAGACTCATATCATACAAGACGCTCCAAGGAAAACACATATCATGTGGTAAATAAAAATATAGCCTCAAGTAAATTTACCGATGGATTGAAGACGAAAGAGGGGATGCCTTTCGGGGAATCCCCAAGCTTAGGACCTTTGATATCCTTGAATATGGCTTGGGGTGCCTTGGGAATCCCCAAACTTAGGCTCTTGCCACTCCTTATTCCATAGTCCATCAAATCTTTACCCAAAACTTGAAAACTTTACAACACAAAATTCAACAGAAAACTCATGAGATCCGTTAGTATAAGAAAAATAAATCACCACTTTAGGTACTGTTGTGAACTCATTATTTATTTATTTTGGTGTAATATTTACTGTATTCTAAATTCTCCATGGTTCATACCCCCTGATACAACCCATAGATTCATCAAAATAAGCAAACAACACAAAAAAACAGAATCTGTCAAAAACAGAACATTCTGTAGCAATCTATAAACTTCTAATACTTATATAACTCCAAAAATTCGAAACAATTAGGAACATCAGGGAAATTTGTATATAAATATTATGTGAAAAATTTAGATCAAAATCACGTTCCAATAAATTTACAAAATTCTTGTACTGAGAGCGAAAGTTTCTGTTTTTTAGCAAAATCAACTTGCAAACACCGTAGACCATCCCAAAGGTCTTACTTGGGTCAAACACTAATTAAAACAAGATTTTTTTTACAGAGATAATAATGTGTGCAACACTCAAAACAGAAGCAAAAACACAAGCATAAAAATAAAATTGGATTGCCTCCCAACAAGCGCTATTGTTTAACGCCCCTAGCTAGGCATAGATAATTTTAATGATGCTCTCACGGAAGACAAGAATTGAAGCACAAAGAGAGCATCGTATTGCATGTAAAAATTACATTTAAGTATAACATACTTCCTATGCATAGGAATTTTATAAGCAAATAAATTCACAAGGTAATCAAAAACTAGCATATGCAAGGGAGAAGAATAAAGCATTTGCAATCTAAACATAACGAGAGGTAAATTAGTAATATGAAAAATTTCTAGGAACATATTTTCCTGTCTCATAATAATTTCATGTAAGATCATACTCAAATTAAACAATATATCTATCATATAAATTTTTCTCTTCATGATCTACACACATGCAAAGTTGAGACTGTTCCAAAATAGTGGGATTGTCTTCAAATAAAGTCATGATCTCTCCAAACCCACTTTTATCAAAAATTTCATAAGATTGAACATTCTCCAAATATGTGGGATCTAAAATTGGCACTCTTCCAAATCCACTTTCATTATTATTACAAACACTATTATTGAGATCACATTCATCATGAGGCTTAAATGAATTTTCCAGATAATAAGAAGAATCACACCAATCATGATCATTGCAATAAGTAGTGGACATAGGAAAATAAGCATCCCCAAGCTTGGGGCTTTGCATATTATTAGCACAATTTACATTAATAGAATTGATAGTAAAATCATTGCAATCATGCTTTTTAATCACAGACCTATCATGAATCACTTTATAAATTTCTTCTTTCAACACTTCATCAAAATATTCAGATTCATGATTTTCAAACAAAACTTCATAGAGATAATCAAGTGCACTCAACTCACTAGCAATTGGTTCGTCATAATTTGGCCTTTTGAAAAGATTAGCGAGTGCACGAGGATCCATAACAATAGATTTTTAACAAGTGAAGATGCAAGCAAATAGAAGGCACATGGCAACACAAGCAAACAAAAAGAGATCCGGCGAGAAGAAGTCGAATAAAACGTTAAATTGGTGAAGTGGGGGAGAGGAAAACGAGACGCAAATGGCAAATAAAGTAAATGCAAGAGATGAGTTTGTGATGGGTACTTGGTAGGCTTGATCTTGCTATGTATCCTCCCCGGCAACGGCGCCAGAAATCCTTCTTGCTACTTCTTGATCTTGCGTTGGTTTTCCCTTGAAGAGGAAAGGGTGATGCAACAAAGTAGATAATTGTTTCCCTCAGTTTGTTGAGAACCAAGGTATCAATCCAGTAGGAGGAACAAGCAAGCCCCCAATCTTAGCACCTGCACAAACAATCAAAGACTTGCACCCAACGCTAAAAAGGGGTTGTCAATCCCTTCACAGTTATTTGCAAGGATGGGATGTGATAGAGATAGATAAAAGATTGCTAGAACTAAAAGTAAAACAAAAGTAAATAAACAATAGCAATATATTTTTGGTATTTTTGGTTTATAGATCTGAAAGTATAATATGAAAAATAGACCCGGGGGCCGTAGGTTTCACTACAGGCTTCTTTCATGAAGGAAACTAATATGGTGGGTGAGCAAATTACTGTCAAGCAATTGATAGAAAAGCGAATAATTATGAAGATATCTAAGGCAATGATTATGTGTATAGGCATCACCTCCGTGTCAAGTATACCGAAACGATTCTGCATGTACTACTATCTGCCTGCATCTAGAGTATTAAGTCCACGAAGAACGGAGTAACACATTAGGTAAGATGACACGATGTAGAGTGATAAACTCAAGCAATATGATGAAAAGCCCAAATTCTTATCCTCGATGGCAACAATGCAATACGTGCCTCGCTACCCCTAGTTTGTCACTGGGTGAGGACACCACAAGATTGAACCCAAAACTAACCACTCCTCCCATTGCAAGAATTACCAATCTAGTTGGCCAAACCAAACCAATAACTCGAAGAGACTTGCTAAGATACGAAATCATGCATATAAGAATTCAGAGAAGATTCAAATAATATTCATAGAAAATCTAAACATAAACCCACAATTCATCGGATCTCGACAAATACACCGCAAAAGAGTATTATATCGGATAGATCTCCATGAAGATCATGAAGAACATGGTATTGAAGAACAAAGAGAGAGAAGAAGCCATCTAGCTACTAGCTATGGACCCGTAGGTGTGTGGTGAACTACTCAAGCATCATCGAAGGGGCAATGGAGTTGATGTAGATTACCTCCGTGATCGATTCCCTCTCCGGAAGATTACCTGAAAAGGATCCCAGATTGGATCTCACGGGAACAGAGGCTCCCGGCGGCGGAAAAGTATGTTTTTGTCTCGTTCTGGTATTGGGGGAATATTTGGGAATTTATAGGACGAAGATTAGGGTTAGGAGGCCTGCAGGGGCCCACAAGCCAGGGGGCGCGCCCTGCACGCTTGTCGTCTCCCGACAGGTCTCCTTCCCCTTTCTCCAAGTCTGGTAGGTTTCTTCTTGTCCAGGAAAAATCATTCCGGAGATTTTTATTCCGTTTGGACTGTGTTTAATATTTTTTATCTACAATACTCAGAAACATGAAAAAAACAGAAACTGGCACTAGGCTCTAGATTAAAAGGTTAGTCCCAAAAATAATATAAAATAGCATATCAATGGTTGTAAAACATCGAAAACATATAATATAATAGCATGGAACAATCAAACATTATAGATACGTTGGAGACATATCACTGGTGTGCACCCCAAAAATCTTGAAAGGGTTCTTCCCTCCAAACTTTTCTATTTTTGAAAGTACCGGAATCAACATACATTCCCAAAAAATTGCATAGAATGTTTTTGATATGTTTTGCAATAAATATGACAATAAACTACGTGAAATTTGAGAAACAACAAAAAAACAACCAACTCATTTGGAGTTGTAGTTTAAGAGTTATAAGTAGTGAAAGATTGGTTAAAACTCTGATTTTAAATAAAACAAAGAAAAGAAAGCACTTCGAAAAAATATGCTTCCTGGTTACTAAAGCGTATTTATACCGCTCCACTTTCTCACGGAGAAAGTGCACTGGAGGGCATGTGCCATCGGGGCCGAGGTTGACTCGCCGACAGGTGGAACCCACCTATCGGGTTCGTCTTCTTCCATCACGTGCACGCATAGGGAGAAGGAGCCGACGCCGATGGCAATTGCGGCGCTAGGGGCACCTGTCCCGGAGCTCGGCACACCGCCATGCTTCGGGGGGGAGTACCTCATCCTCTGTTTAGCAAGGAGACCGATAAGAAGCTGGAGGACGAGCTCTACCTCAACTAGGGAGGTCAGAGGGCTTGGGTGATCATATCTCCCGTGTGTGGCTTGCACTAAGACCTAAACTCGGACCGACACTTGACCCATCCCAGACTGTAGTCATTACCCATGAACATGACTATTCGAATAGATGTTTAACTCTGTAGAGGGTGTACTCTTTACCCACTAGTAACAAATTTATTTAGTCAATCGGTGATGTCTACTAATTTCGGTTACGATCTTTGAGTTGGAAACACACCTGACCTACACACACTAGTTTAACGTCCCGATACTTGGAATCACCCATGGCGCTCGTTAAGTTAAACTCTAAGTGGGAAGATTACACTCTCCACTAGCATGGGACCACAATATTTATAACGTGCGCAAACAGGTGCTCCCCCTTTCGGTCCAACCGAAACACCCATGCCCCCGGACCAAGCGACATGCCTACCAGGGGCCACTAGTATCTTTCAATATGGACTCTCTGTGTGGTGTGTGCCAAGAAAGGGGTTGACGACTTACTGAACCATACCCTACCTGTAGCAGGGAACAAGTGGTAGTACGAAACAAGTATGGGGGTTACTGGAGCAAGACTCGATCTACAGTCGACTCAGGAGGTTTATGTTTTCCTACAATGGTTAGTACCACAAAAGTTTCCGAAGGATATTCAATAGGGTTACCACCATCACACCTTGATATGCCCTCAAAGATCACTCTCATCACCACGAGATATCAGTTTCACGATCACGTATTTACCACGACAAACCTTCCTCCGAGGTTGTCCAAATCCACATGGCATTCGTCGCATGAGGCAGTACCCACTCATCACTAGTACTTTATGCTCAACAACAAATGATTACCCATCATATGCATTCATGCAAAGTATGTTACTATGGGGAGTTTTTATCTAACTAACATAACCATGCATCCATTCATCGTATCAAGCGATCACACAACTTAAGAAAAATCAGTGTTCAAGATTCTTACCTTGGGTATGAAGAAGGGTGGTGTGCACCCCAAAAATCTTGAACGGGTTCTTCCCTCAAAAATTTTCTATTTAAGTACCGGAATCAATATACATTCAAAAATAGTGCATATAATGTTTTTGATTTTTTTAAAATAAATATGACAATAAACTAGGTGAAATTTGAGACACAAGAAAAAAAAGAATCAACTCATTTGGTGTTGTAGTTTAAAAGTTAAAAATAGTCAAAGTTTGGTCAAAGCTCTCATTTTTTAAATGAAACAAAGAAAAGAAAGCGCTTCAAAAAAATATGCTTCCCGGTTACTAAAGTGTACTTACATCGCTCCACTTTCTCAGGGAGAAAGTGCACTCGAGGGCATGCGCCATCGGGGCCGAGGTTGACTCACTGCTACCTCTTGAGCTTGCGTTGGTTTTTTTTTTCCTTGAAGAGGAAAGGGTGATGCAGCACACTAGCAGTAAGTATTTCCCTCAGTTTGAGAACCAATGTATCAATCCAGTAGGATTATCAAGATGAGACACTAATGTACCTGCGCAAAAACAGCAAACTTGCACCCAACGCTACAAAGGGGTTGTCAATCCCTTCACGATTGATTGCAAGGTGAGATCTGGAGGCGGAAAGTGCAACAAAGTAAAAGTGTAGGGCTGAAAATATGATGTGAAGTAGACCCCGGGGCCATAGTTTTCACTAGAGGCTTCTCTCAAGATCGCAAATATTACGGTGGGTGAACGAATTACCGTCGAGGAATTGATAGAACCGCGCAAAGTCATGACGATATCTAAGCCAATGATCATACATATAGGCATCACGTCTGAGACAAGTAGACCGATACTTTCTGCATCTACTACTATTACTCCATACATCGACCGCTATCCAGCATGCATCTAGTGTATTGAGTTCATGAGAAACAGAGTAACGCCTTAAGCAAGATGACATGATGTAGAGGGATAAATTCATGCAATAGATATAAACCCCATCTTTTTACCCTTGATGGCAACAACACGATGCGTGCCTCGCTATCCCTTCTGTCACTGGGTGAGGTCACCGCACGGTATGAACCCAAAACCAAGCACTTCTCCCATTGCAAGAATCATAGATCAAGTTGGCCAAACAAAACCCACAAATGGAAGAGAATTACAAGGATATGAAATCATGCATATAAGAGATCAGAAGAAACTCAAATAAGATTCATAGATAATCTGATCATAAATCCACAATTCATTGGATCTCGACAATCATACCGCAAAAGAAGATCACATCGGATAGATCTCCATGAAGATCATGGAGAACTTTGTATTGAAGATCCAAGAGAGAGAAGAAACCATCTAGCTACTAGTTATGGACCCGAAGGTCTATGGTGAACTACTTACGCATCATCGGAGAGGCAATGGTGTTGATGAAGAAGCCCTCCGTATCTGAATCCCCCTCTGGCAGGGCACTAGAACGTGCCCCAGATGGGATCTTGCGGAGACAGAAGATTGCGGCGGCGGAAAAGTATTTTCGTGGATCTCTCCCGTGGTTTTGGATTTTTTTGTGGATTTATAGGCGGAAGAAGTAGGGCAGAGGAGCCACAAGGGGCCCACAAGCCTTCTAGGTGCGGGCACCCTGGCCACGGTTAGGGGGTTTGTGGCCTCCCCTGGCGCCCTCTACCTTGGTTCTCAAGCTCCCTTCGTATCTTCTATTCCGGAAAAAAATCTTTTCGGAGGTTTTATTCCGTTTGGACTCCGTTTATTATTCTCCTCTGAAAAGGGTCAAAAACACGGAAAAAGCAGGAACTGGCACTTGGCACTGAGTTAATATGTTAGTCCCAAAAAAGATATAAAAGGCATACAAAACATCCAAAGTTTGACAATATAATAGCATGGAATCATAAAAAATTATAGATACGTTGGAGACGTATCAAGCATCCCCAAGCGTAACTCCTGCTCGTCCTCGAGTAGGGAAGTGATAAAGACTGAATTTTTGATGTGGAATGCTACCTAGCATATTAGTTCTTTGTAACTTCTTTCATGTGACATGAATGTTCAGATCCGTAAGATTCAAAACAATAGTTTGCTATTCACATGAAAACATTAATACTTCAAGCTAACTAGCAAGGTAATCATGAACTTTCGAAATAGCAAGTCCAAAGAAAATTATCCCTACAAAATTATATAGTCTGGCTATGCTCCATCATCCTCACACAACTAATTTAAATCATGCACAACCCCGGTATTGGCCAAGTAATTGTGTTCGTACTCTTACTTTCTCAAACCATTTTCAACTCTCACGCAATACATGAGCGTGAGCCATGGATATAGCACTATAGGTGGAATAGAGTGTGGTGGAGGTTGTGAGACAAAAAGGAGGAGATGGTCACATCGACTCGGCGTATCAAAGGGCTATGGAGATGCCCATCAATAGATATCCATGTGAAAGAGTAGGGATTACCATGCAATGGATGCATTTAGAGCTATAAGTATGTGAAAGCTCAAAAGGAGAACTAGTGGTTGTGCATCCAACTTGCTTGCTCATGAAGACCTAGGGAAATTTTGAGGAAGCCCATCATTGGAATATACAAGCCAAGTTATATAATGAAGATTCCCACTAGCATATGGTGATGACGAAACAAGAGACTCTCAATCATGAAGAACATGGTGCTATTATGAAGCACAAGTGTGGAAAAGATAGTAGCATTGTCCCTTCTCTCTTTTTCTCTCCTTTTCTTGTTTGGGCTCTTTGGCCTCTTTCCATATATTTTTTTGTGGGCAACTTTGGCCTCCTTTTTATTTTTTAACTCACATGGGACAATGCTCTAATAATGATGATCATCACACTTTTATTTACTCACAGCTCAAATCTTAGAACAATGATGACTCTTATAGGAAATGCCTCCGGCAGTGTACCGGGAGATGCAACGATCTAGCTTAGCGTATGACTCTCTAGCTATCTTACGATCATGCAATGGCAATATGTAAGTGACGGCACAAGTCATGAGACGGAACGGTGGGAGTTGCATGACAATATATCTCGGAATGGCTATGAAAAGGCCATGATAGGTAGGTATGGTGGCTGTTTTGAGGAAGGTCTATGGTGGTTTTGTGTACCGGCGAAAGTTGCGCAGCACTAGAGAGGCTAGCAATGGTGGAAGGTGAAAGTGCATCTATACCATGGACTCACATTAGTCATGAAGAACTCACATACTTATTTCGAAATTATTTATTAGTAATCCAAACAAAGTGCTAAACGCATACTCCTAGGGGAAGGGTTGATAGGTGTTAACCATCGCGCAATCCCGACCGCAACACAAAGGATGAAAATCAATGAATCAATTATTCTCCGACTTCCTAACATAGCGGTTCACCATACGTGCATGTTACGGGAATCACTAACTTCAACACAAGTATTTCTAGATTCACAACACCCTACTAACATGACTCTTAATATTACCAAACCCATGTCTCAAAACTAATTGAGAGGAATCAAACTTCTCTTTCTAATCAATGCACATGAATATGGAAGTTTTATTGTATCCTCTTTGGATGCCTATCATCTTTAGGACTCTTTCATGGCACACGCCAACTACCAAGTTACTCAGAGAGAGCACTCTCAAAAAGATATAAGTGAAGATCGAGAGTTCTTATTTCTCCAAAATATGACACCACCGTGCTCTAAAATATCTAAGTGAAGTACTTAGAGCAAAGTTATCTAGCTCAAAAGATATAAGTGAAACACATGTGAGCTAAATTGCCTAACTCAAAAGATATAAGCGAAGCTCAATGAGTATTCTAGCAAATTCACGATGAGTGCATGTATATCTCAAAAGGTGTGCAGCAAGGATGATCGTGACACAACAACAAAAAAAGACTCCTATAATACACGACGCTCCAAGCAAAACACATATCATGTGGTGAATAAAAATATAGCTCCAAGTAATGTTACCGATGGATTGAAGACGAAAGAGGGGATGCCTTCCCGGGGCATCCCCAAGCTTAGGCTTTTTGGTGTCCTTGAATTTGGCTTGGGATGCTTTGGTCATCCCCAAGCTTGAGCTCTTTCCACTCTTTATCCCTTTGTCCATGAGAAGATCATCCAAAACTTGAAAACTTCACAACACAAAACTTAAACAGAAAACTCATGATATCATTAGCACAAGAAAACAAACTACCACCTCTTGAGGTACTGTAGAAATTTGATTTCTATTTATATTGGTGTTATATTACTGTATTCTCACTTTTCCATGGCTAGTACCCCCGATACTATCCATAGTTTCATCAAACTAAGCAATCAACACAACAAAAGCATAATCTGTCAAAAACATACCAGTCTTTAGCAATCTGTATACTTCATATTCTTGTGGTATCTCACAAATTCTGAAAAATTACGAAAATTTGGGAAATTGGCATATAAACCAGCAGCAAAAAGAATCAACTCAAAATCTCTTTCTGGATAAAAATGAAAAATAATTTCCTGAGCGAAAAGTTTCTGTCTTTTTCCAGCATGATCAAACAACCAACACCAAACTAGTCATAAAGGTTTTACTTGGCTCGAACAAAAAAATAAACACAAAAGACACAATATAATAGAATCATGATGGTGTGGATGCAACAAAACAGAAAGCAAAAAAGCAAAGATAAGTTCATTGGGTTGCCTCCCAACAAGCGCTATTGTTTAACGCCCTTAGCTAGGCATAAGGCGATAGAATCACGTATCGTCGTCTTTGGTACTCAAACCATAAGTAGGGTGAACACTAACATCTTAAGGTCTTCATCTCTCTTACTAGATGGTTCACCACTATTTTTAGGAACAAAAACAGACTTGGTGGCCTTATTGTGGGCAAAATTTGGAGTGTTCTGCACAGCGGCAAAAGCGGAACCCAAGTTGGTTATAACATTCTCTAGTTTGCCAATACTAGCGGAATCATGACCTAGTTTCTCATTAACTGTGGGTTCCCTCTCCTTTAAATTTTTCAAAGTCATTCCTACCTTGGATCCGTACTGAGTGATTTGATTGTGGATCTTTTTATCCAAATTCTCAATGAGTTCAATCTTAGCAACTTTATTTTGAATGATATCCAGCCTACGCATCACATGTTCCAAAGTTAAGGTAGTTCCATTAACCATAAGTGGGGGTGAGCCTACCAAATTTATTAAAGAATAGTAAGAATCAACGGGATGGCTACCCAAGAAATTTCTGCCTACGATGGTGTCAAGAACATACCTATTCCAAGGGGAAATACCCACATAAAAGCTGTGAAGTAGGACGGTAGTAGATTGCTTACGAGTAGATCTACTCTGAGCATTGCAAATCCTATACCAAGCATCCTTTAAGTTTTCTTCCTCATTTTGTTTGAAATTGAGAACTTCGCTCTCGGGAGTATCGTTCGAAGCGGTAGGTCTAGCCATGAGGACAGGTAGACTATCCACACAAGCAGGCAGAAAGCAAGCGAAAGAAAAGGGCGAACGAAAAAGGCAAATATTTTTGTAAATTTTTGTTTTTCAAATGTGGGGGAGAGGAAAACAAGAGGCAAAAAAGGTAAATGCAAGAGATGAGTTTGCGACACTTACTTGGATAAGCTTCACTTGATGCACCCCGGCAACGGCGCGAGAAATTCTTCTTGCTACCTCTTGAGCTTGCGTTGGTTTTTTTCCCTTGAAGAGGAAAGGGAGATGCAGCACAGTAGCAGTAAGTATTTCCCTCAGTTTGAGAACCAAGGTATCAATCCAGTGGGAGTATCAAGATGAGGCACCAATGTACCTACGCAAAAACAGCAAACTTGCACCAACGCTACAAAGGGGTTGTCAATCCCTTCACGATTGATTGCAAGGTGAGATTTGAAGGCGGAAAGTGCAACAAAGTAAAAGTGTAGGGCTGAATATATGATGTGAAGTAGACCCGGGGGCCATAATGTTGACTAGAGGCTTCTCTCAAGATAGCAAATATTACGGTGGGTGAACGAATTACTGTCGAGGAATTGATAGAACCGCGCAAAGTCATGACGATATCTAAGGAAATGATCATACATATAGGCATCACGTCTGAGACAAGTAGACCGATACTTTCTGCATCTACTACTATTACTCCACATATCGACTGCTATCCAGCATGCATCTAGTGTATTGAGTTCATGACAAACAGAGTAATGCCTTAAGCAAGATGACATGATGTAGAGGGATAAATTCATGCAATAGATATAAACCCCATCTTTTTACCCTTGATGGCAACAACACGATGCGTGCCTCGCTACCCCTTCTGTAACTGGATGAGGTCACCACACGGTATGAACCCAAAACCAAGCACTTCTCCCATTGCAAGAATCATAGATCAAGTTGGCCAAACAAAACCCACAAATGGAAGAGAATTACAAGGATATGAAATCATGCATATAAGAGATCAGAAGAAACTCAAATAAGATTCATAGATAATCTGATCATAAATCCACAATTCATCGGATCTCGACAAACACACTGCAAAATAAGATTACATCGGATAGATCTCCATGAAGATCATGGAGAACTTTTTATTGAAGATCCAAGAGAGAGAAGAAGCCATCTAGCTACTAGCTATGGACCCGAAGGTCTATGGTGAACTACTCACGCATTATCGGAGAGGCAATAGTGTTGATGAAGAAGCCCTCCATATCCGAATCCCCCCTCCGGCAGGGCACCGGAACATGCCCCAGATGGGAACTTGCAGAGACAGAAGCTTGCGGCGGCGGAAAAGTATTTTCGTGGATCTCTCCCGTGGTTTTGGATTTTTCGGGGATTTATTGGCGGAAGAAGTAGGGCAGAGGAGCCACAGGGGGCCCACAAGCCTGCTAAGCGCGACCCCCCCTGACTGTGGCTAGGGGGCTTGTGGCCTCCCCTGGCGCCCTCTGCCTTGGTTCTCAAGCTCCGTGCGTATCTTCTGTTCCGGAAAAAATCTTTTCGGAGGTTTTATTCCGTTTGGGCTCCGTTTAATATTATCCTCTGAAAAGGGTCAAAAACACGGAAAAAACAGGAACTGGCACTTGGCACTGAGTTAATAAGTTAGTCCCAAAAAAGATATAAAAGGCATACAAAACATCCAAAGTTTTACAAGATAATAGCATGGAATCATAAAAAATTATAGATACGTTGGAGACGTATTACTCACCGACAGGTGGAACCCACGTGTCGGGTTCGTCTTCTTCCCTCACGCGCACACATAGGGAGAAGGAGCCAATGCTGATGGCGATTGCCGGCGCTAGGGGGTACCTTTCTTGGAGCTCGACACACCACCATGCTTAGTGGGAAGTACATCATCCTATGGTGGGGAAGGAGTCCGACGGGAAGCTTGAGGACGAGCACTACCTCAACTAGGGTTGTCGGAGGGCTTCGGCGATCACAGCTCCCATCTATGGCTTGCACTGGCGCAAATGGGCAGGGGAATGGGTTCTGGGGGTCGAGGGGAGGCTAGCAACATCCAAGGTGGTGTGGGAGGGGGCTGGAGTTGTTGCAATTCGACTAGGGTTGACGGCGGCGAGCAGGGCGGGCGACTTCGGTCGTATTGGAGCACTAGGGAGCTAACTGTGGGTACACGGAGGAGGATGGGGTGCTGATAGAGCTCGGGGGGCTCCTTATATAGGCGCTCGACGTAGTTCCACGAGCTCAGGTGATAAGCACGGCGGAGACCGTCTCTGATGCAGCACAGGGGAGGTAGGAGCAGCTGGCTGAGCGCGTCGGGGCTGTCAGAGGAAGGAGACACCAAGGGGATAAGCTCGACGAGCTGGCGGGTGGGGGGAGGGGGGTAGCTCGCCAGGTGGCCTGCGCGGCACCAGCCACAGAAGGCAACGGTGGCGGCTTGCGCTCTAGCATGGCTGGAGCTTGGCGCTACGCTGTAGAGCAGGAGAGAAAATCGGTCGGGGCTTGGCCCGATGCGGCGCGACTCTATGGCTACCACAGTGGCAAAGGCATGAGGTTTTGGCAGACGCGACACCTTGGCAAAGTGGCATGCAAAACATGCGCTCTGGCCACACCCAGAGCACGCCCGCCATGCGCTCGACAAAATTTGTGGCACGGCTAAAGGTCTGAGATGGTCTTGCAACTACTCTGGTCTAGGCTAAGTGATAAGGGAAGGCTCTTAGACATGCTAGTTAGGCCAGGGAATCAACTTCCTAATGACATTTTAAAATCATGCCAAAACTAGACATGCATCCAGCTGTTTGATGAAATGCGAGAGGCATCTAAAAGATTTATCTGGCACTCAAACTTCCCAGGTTGATGTCGCCTTGAGCATTAGGAATGATGGTGGGGTTAGATTTGAAAAAGGAAAAACTTGCTAATGCAATTTTTGGAGAAAAACAATTGTGGTCAGAAAAAGCATGATGTTGCTAAATGCACTTAAAATGCTCCGATGGGGGTAAAGTCCTGGACTTAAGAGTTTGGTAGGATGGGCTTTAAGTAGGAAAACATTTATGGCCAGAAGGGCAAACTAAAATAGGGTTGTAGTACAAATTTCAAAACTGAACTAGAATAGAAAAAGGGTTGCTTTGATCAAAATTTCCAAAGAACACAAATGTGTTTTTGCATAAAACTGAATCACATGCATTCCTTTACATCTCCAAATTTTTGTTGAATTTTTAAATGAGTTTATGAAATGGTTGCAGCGCAACAATGGCTCTCAAAAGGATGAAAATGCCTTTAAAAACATTTTAATTTAACAATTGTTTTATAAAAATAATTCCCTATTTAATTTATAAAATGAAATACAAATGAATTTATATCAATACTCAAATCCATAATGCTTTTCAAAAGTCTACTTGGAGGGAAAAGTTTTAGAAAAGAGGTTCTCAAATAAGCAAAGAAGCAAATCATCTTCAAAAGTTTTATTTCAGGAAACATTTTATTTAATTAAAATATGGTGAAACTTTTAGGCATGACCAACACTACCCCCCTTAAAAATAAATCTCACCCCGAGATTTGATTAGGGAAAGAAAATAAATCTCGAGTGAAAACATGGAACAGGGTCACTCATATGCATGTGCAATCAAGACAATAATTTATAGCACAAAGTCACTCATATAACATCATGAAAATACTGCTAGACTAACATACACTCTGATGGATGTCAACAAGGCACGAGCAAATGGGGCTCTCAGGAAATATACCCGGTCATGGGGACACATTATGCTTCTCCTTGGAGGAGTTCGGAGAATGTGCCCTCTCTGGTTGGGCAACAAAGTCTATCGGGAAATTCGAGGATTCGCAATAACAATGGTCTGGAATTAATCCACCAGTTGCTGGTTCAAACGCTCCTGGCGGTGACATAATGGACAAGGATGGTGAGACGCGGGCCACATCTACATTGCGAGGAAACACGGTTTTTGTTGTGGCTTGCATCTAGGATTCCCACATGAATCCCAATGGACAATCATGGGGAAAGCGGGCTGTGGGCAGTGCACCCGGTGAGGAGTGCTTGGGATAGTCATGGGTGTGGCCTCATATATAGTGCCAGGTTTAGGGACACATTGTTTAGCACTTGTGGATCTGGCTTATCGGGGTGGGGGTCTCGGATATCAATTCCCAAAGTGACACATCACTCGGGTAGCTCGTTAGGTGGCCTTGGTGGTCACACTCATAAATTTATTCTAGGGTCATACGTCAACTAGTCTAGGATGGTTACGCAAATTATCCTAAAAAATAACATCGTACTGGTATCCTGCAATATTATTTAAAACAGACTTACTACAACTTCAAAAAATACACGACTGTAGCATTACAGGGCAAAATGGCTACTAGGGCATGACATCTACTCTGATGGACTCGCTCCGCCTTCGTTGGCCTCTGAGCTGACATGCTCAACAACCAATGGGGCTTCTCCGGTTGCCATAGTTCCAGAGTTGACTCGTCCATTGAATGGGGTTGCAGGGTTGCGGTGGCGATGACGCCGTCTTGGACGGCGCGCCCTAGGCACAACTTCATTACAGAAAGCATCCAAAGTGCGATGAAGCTCTACCGGGGTCATGATCGGGCTGTCTAACGGGAAGGCTGGGGCTGACCTCTGGGATTCAATAGGTCTTCCAAATAATACAACCTGGTTGCAACTTCACTGCTTACCGGGGTGCCGTGAGCAAATGACGTGCGGTTCACAACCAGGTCAAAGGTTATCTGATCGATCAGTGCCTCATGCGCTCTCATGTAGCGCACAACCTGCACCAATGCAGGGTCTGTCTGAAGGTCTTTGCTGGCAACTTGGGTTGGGCTACCATAGCCTTCATGACTAGGATAGTAGAAGAACGGTTGCTATTCAACCACGGCGACAAATGTTGCAGTTGAACTATAGGTTGACGGGCTGCAAGCTAGTGGGCTTGGGTTTCGCTGGCGGCTACTCTACAAGTGAAATGGTAAGGGCATTCCAACGAGGAACTCCCACCATAGATGTGCACCATGACCCAAAAGTGATGGATAGCATCACTCGTAGGCTCCTCATGCACAACGTACACTAGGGATTCCTCTATGCCAAAAATTTGGTGGGTGAGGTCGGCGAGGAAGGCTACAAAGTCTTTAGGCTCGGATGTGGTGGTCTCATTGCAAAGAACGCGACCAGGCATCTTGTTGGTCTGGGGTTATTGGAGTGGGGCTCACGGTTGCGGGTTGCTGGGTTGACGCAAGGCTTGCCTTTATAGGCTAAGGGGGTCTTCCGTCGCATGCTAGGGAATGCGACAACTCTGGTATCGGTCACACACACACATCCTATGGGCTGGCTGACAGGTTGGGCACCGAATGCCAAAAAGGTGTCGGATGGTTACCGTGGTTGGCTATGGGGTAGGCTAGGCTGGGATATGGATATATAAATATCCGGGCTAGGGATAGCGACCTGGCTAGGATAGGATTAGCCAATGGTCAGCCTGGCTCTGATACCAAGGTTGTAGCAACCGGTTTTACGGGATATAAATTTCCTAGAAAACAGGCCCTTGTGTTCACTAGCCCCAGGTTTACTGTTAGCGGGTGGACACTCACTTGATATGGAAATTACAAGAAAATAGAAAATTTGGGGGTACAAGACCATGAAGGTCCATGGGGTTGAACAAAACGTCTAAAGGCTGACAATGAAAGTGACTCGTGGATCTCAAGTGTCCATGGGACTCCATTCCCATAGGAATAACTGACCTGGATAAGTCCTATCTCGCAAGGCTATTATCTTGACTCTTAGGTTCTGGGTTTGATGAAATCGTGCTCCTCTTTGAACACGCAATCTGGCCAAGATAATAGCCACATATAAGCTACTGAGTCGGGCGTCCGGGCTACACTGCATAGAAGGCTTATAATGAAATAATAATAGGTGTGCCGCAGTTGGGTGTCTGGAGCGACACCACAAAAAGGGATTATAAGAATGTAATAATGATGAGTAAATAATAGCATGCGTGCCACACCCGGGCATCTCTCCGACACGACATCAAGGGCATATATGAAAGTAATAACAGTTGCCAAACTCGGGCGTCTGACCGACACCACAAAATGGGCTTATATGAAAGTAATAACAGTTCCCACAGTCGAGCGTCTAAGCAACACCACATAAAGGGAATATATGAAAGTAATAACACATTCCACAGTCGGGCGTATGAGCGACACGACATAAAGGGCTTATATGAAAGTAGTAACAGTTGCCATAGTCGGACGTCTAAGAGACACCACATAAAGGGCTTATATTATAATCATAACATTGAGTCTCTAGGAGGTAGAACCATCCTAGGGATACTCAAAAGTTCATATACCATAAATAATTAGTCCACAGCAAAATTCATAATACTTACGGTTACCATCCCAGTTAATGATCATCATCATGTTTCAATTAATTCCTCCGAAGACCGACACTCAGACCAACACGTGACCCATCCCAGATTGTAGTCCCTACCCACGAACAAGGCTATTCAGATAGATATTTAACTCTGTAGAGGGTGTACTCTTTACCCACGAGTAATGAATTTCTTTAGTCAACCAGAGATGTCGACTAATTCCGATTAAATTCATTGAGATGGAAACACACCTGACGTGCACACACCCGTTTAACTTCCTGATGCGTGGAATTACCCACACACTCGTTAACTTAAACACTAAGTGGGAAGATTACAATCTCCACAAGCATGTGATCACAATATTTATAACACGCGCAAACATGGGTTCTACCCCTTTCGGTCCAACCGAAACACCCATGCCCCCGAACCAAGTGACATGCCTACCATGGGCCACTGGTATCTTTCACTATGTCCTCTCTGTATGGTATGTGCCAAGAAAGGGGTTGACAACTTACTGAACCATACCCTATGTGTAGGAGGGACAAGTGGTAGTACGAAAAAAGTATTGGGGTTACTAGAGCAAGACTCTATCTATGGTCGACTCATGAGGCTTATGTTTTCCTCCAATGGTTAGTACCACCAAAAATCCTGAATCATACTCAATAGGGTTACCATCATCACACCTCGATATGCCCTCACTGATCACTCACCTCGCCATGAGATATCAGTTTCACGGTCACATACTTACCACGACAAACCTTCCTCTCAGGTTGTCCAAACCTGCATGGTATACGCAGCATGAGGCAGTACCCACTCATCACTAGTACTTTGTGCTCAACAGCAAATGATTACCCATGACATGCATTCATGGAAAGTACGTTACTATGGGGAGTTTTTATCTAAGTAACATAACGATGCATCCGTTCATCGCAGCAAGCAATCAAACAACTTAAGACAAATCGGTGTTCAAGATGCTTGCCTTAGGTATGAAGAAGTGCACCCCCAAAAATCTTGAAAGGGTTGTTCCCTCCAAATTTTCCTATTTTTGAAAGTACTAGAATCAACATATATTTCCAAAACAGTGCATAGAAGTTTTTTGATTTTTTAAATAAATATGACAATAAATTAGGTGAAATTTGAGAAACAACAAAAAAGAATCAAATCATTTGGAGTTGTAGTTTAGAAGTTATAAGGAGTCGAAGTTTGGTCAAAACTCTGATTTTAAATAAAACAGAGAAAAGAAAGCGCTTCGGGAGAAATACGCTACCCGGTTACTAAAGCGTACTTACAGCGCTCCGCTTTCTTAAGGAGAAAGCGCACTGGAGGGCATGCGCTACCGGGGTCGAGGTTGGCTCACCAACAGGTGGAACCCTCGTGTCAGGTTCGTCTTCTTCCCTCGCGCGCACGCATACGGAGTAGGAGCTGACACAGACGGTGGTTGTCGGCGCTAGGCGGACCTTTCCAGGAGTTGGGCACACCGGCGTGCTTAGGTGGAAGTTCCTCATCCTCTGGAGGGCAAGGAGGCCGCCAGGAAGCTCGAGGACGAGCGCTACCTCAACTAGGGAGGTCGGAGGGCTTTAGCGATCACATCTCCCATCTATGTCTTGCATTGGCGCAAATGGGCATGTGAATGGGTTCTCGGGGTAAAGGGAAGGCTAGTAGCGGCCAAGGTGGTGCGGGAGGGGGTTGGGGTTGATGGAATTCGACCGGGGTTGGCGGAGGAGATGCGGTCGGAGGCAAGTAGGACGGGCGGCTTCAATCGAATTGGAGCGCTCGGGAGCTAGCTGTGGGTCCAGGGAGGAGGATGGGGTGCTCAGAGAGCTAGGGGCCTCCCTATATAGGTGCTCGATGTCGATTCCGTGTGTTCAGGGGATAAGAATGGCGGTGACCGTCTCTGATGCACCAGAGGGGTGACATGGGCAGTTGGGTGAGCGCGTCAGGGCTGTCAGAGGAAGGAGACGCCAAGGGGATAAGGTCGGCGAGCTGGGGGGCTTGGGGGCTTGGGAGGTGGCCTGTATGACACCGGCCACAGAAGGCAACAGTGGCAGCTTGAGCTCTGGCATGGCATGGGCTTGGCGCTACGCTGCATAGTGCGACTGCAACAAAAGACCTTCCAACGGCGTCAGAAATAGGTGTGTCGACGGCACCAGGAATCCTTCTGCTACGGCTACGCCTTATGGGACTTCCTAGCCAAATATGCAAAGGATTTCCCCCGTGGCCTTGGAGCCTTGCGTTGGTGTTCCCTCGAAGCGGAAAGGATGATGTAGTGCAGCGGTGGTAAGTATTTCCCTCAGTTTGAGAACCAAGGTATCGATCCAGTGAAGGAGTATCACAAGATCCTGCACAAACACAAAAAGCTTGCTCCCAACGCTATGAAGGAGTTGTAAATCCCTTATAGATTGTTTGCCAAGTGAGAACTGAAAGCAACAAAGTAACAAAGCAAAGTAAAAGCAAAAGTGGAAACAATTGATGTGAATAGACCCGAGGGCCGTAGTGTTTACTAGTGGCTTCTCTCATGAAAGCAAGTAGACGGTGGGTGAACAAATTACTATCGAGCAATTGATAGAACCGCGCAAAGTCGTGACGTCATCTATGCCAATGATTATATCTATAGGCATCACGTCCAAAACAAGTAGACCAATACTTTCTGCATCTACTACTATTACTCCACACGTTGACCGCTATCCAGCATGCATCTAGTGTATTAAGTCCAAAAGATCAGAGTAACGCCTTAAGCAAGATGACATGATGTAGATGGACAATCTCATATCAACGACAGAGCCCACCTTGTTACCCTTGATGGCAACTACACGATGTGTGCCTTGCTGCCCCTACTGTCACTAGGAAAGGTCACCACACGGTAAGAACCCAAAACCAAGCACTTCTCCCATTGCAAGAATCATAGATCTAGTTGGCCAAACAAAACCCAAGACTCGGAGAGATTTACAAGGATATCAAATAATGCATATAATAAATCAGCAAAGACTCAAATATATATCATAGATAATCTGATCACAAATCCACAATTCATCAGATCTCGACAAACACACCGCCAAAGAAGATTACATCGGATAGATCTCCATGAAGATCATGGAGAACTTTGTATTGAAGATCCAAGAGAGAGAATAAGCCATTTAGCTACTAACTACGGACCCGTAGGTCTGAAGTGAACTACTCACGATTCATTGGAGGGGCGATGATGATGATGAATAAGCCCTCCAACTCCAAAGTCCCCTCCGGCAGGGCACCGGGAAGGGTCTCCAGATGAGATCTCGCGGAAACGGAAGCTTGCGGCGGCCGAAAAGTATTTTCGTGGATCCCTTGTTTTTTTTCCTGATTTTTAGGGAATATATAGGCGCAAGATCTAGGTCAGGGGGTGCCAGGGAGGCCACAAGCCTGCCCACTGCGGCCCCCTGGTGGCAGAGTGGGGGCTTGTGGGCTCCCTGTAGCCCTCCTGGCTTGCCCCACAGGCCCCCTGATCTTCTTTCGTTCGGGAAAAAATCATTTCGGGGATTTTATTCCGTCTGGACTCCGTTCCAAAATCAGATCTGAAAAGAGCCAAAAACACAGAAAAAACAGGAACTGGCACTTGACACTGAATTAATAAGTTAGTCCCAAAAAAGATATAAAAGGTACATAAAACATCCAAAGATGGCAAGATAACAACATGAAACCATCAAAAATTATAGATACGTTTGACACGTATCACATAGGAGGGAGAAAATCGATCGAGGTGTGGCTCGATGTGGCGTGATTCTGTGGCTACCACAGGGGCAAAGGCACGAGGTTTTGGTGGACGAGGTGGCTTAGGAAAGCGGTGTGCAAAATATGCGCTCTGGCATCGCCCAGAGTACGCATGCCATGTGCTCGACAGAATGTCTGGCACAGCTAAGGGTCTCAGATGCTCTTTCAACTACTCAGGGCTAGGCTAAGGGATAAGGGAAGGCTCCTAGACATGTTGGTTAGGCCAAGGAATCAACTTCATAATTAACTTTTAAAATCATGCCAAAACTAACCATTCACCCAAGTGTTTGATGAAATGCGAGAAGCATCTAAAAGATTTTTCTGGCACCCAAAATTCCCAGGTTGATGTCTTCTTGGACACTAAGTATGATGGTGGGATGAGATTTGTAAAAGGAAAAACTTGCCAATGCAATTTTTGGAGAAAAACTGTTGTGGTCAGAAAATGTAGGTTGTTGCTAAATGCACTTAAAATGCTCTGATGGGGATAAACTCCTGGACTTAAGGGTTTTGTAGGATGGGCTTTTAGGAGGAAAAAAATTATGGCCAAAAGGGCAAACTAAAATAGGGTTGTAGTACAAATTGCAAAACTGGACCACAATAGAAAAAGGGTTGCTTTGCACAAATTTTCCAAAGAACACAAATGGGGTTTTGCATAAAAGTGAATCACATGCATCCCTTGACATCTCCAAATTTTTGCGGAATTGTTAAATGAGTTTATGAAATGGTTGCAGTGCAACAAAGGCTCTTAAAAGAATGAAAATGCCTTTAAATATTTCAATTTAACAATTGTTTTAGAAAAATAATTCCCTACTAAATTTATAATATGAAATACAAATGAATTTATAACAATACTCAAATCCATAATGCTTCTCAAAGTCTACTTGGAAGGAAAAGTTTTAGAAAAGAGATTCTCAAATAAGCAAAGAAGCAAATCATCTTCAAAACTTTTATTTCACGCAATATTTTATTTAATAAAAATATGGTTAAATTTTTGGGGCGTGACAAGCGTGTTCCTTGAACACTTGTGTGCCCCTTAAGTTAAAGAAGATCATTTCATTGAGTAACCCCAATAGGCAGTCGGTCCTGCAAATCCGACTGAGATTGACGTCGTGGCTGTGATCGACCTAGTCCACGGGATGTTGGTAATCACTCCTGAATGGACTCAACCTTATCTAGTTTAATTTCTATCGCAAGAACTCCTAGAAGACGAAGAGGAAGCCTGTCGAATCGTTCGGCGGTCTAAAGCTTTCAAACTTTTGGGAGACAAACTATACAAGAAGAGTGCTACACGAGTCGTCCTCTCGCACACTGGTGTCCAAGGCCTTCCGAGCGGGTTTTTGTTGGCCCCGAACCAATGAGGTAGCAAGAGACCTGGTCGAGCTATGTGCGGATACCAGTTCAACAAGAATCAGTTGCATAAGCCTGCATCCATGCTAAAAACAATTCCGCTCACCTGGCCATTCGCCGTGTGGGGTCTTGACATGGTCGCCCCCCTACGGACCGGGTCGAGTGGATTTACCCACGTGCTAATAGAGGTGGATAAGTTAACCAAGTGGTTCGAAGCAAAGTCCATCAAAACATTGTATTCAGGAACTTCCATCAGCTTCATTCGACAGATTATCTTCAGATTCATAGTTCTTCACGATATCATCACTGAAACGGGTCCAATTTTGACCCAGACGAGTTTCGTGGATTCTGCCATTCCCACAACACTCGGGTTAATTATGCCTCCATGGCTCACCCGCGGTCGAATGGACAAGCAGAGCGAGCGAATGGTATTGTACTTCAAGGACCAAAGCCCCGATTGATGAGGATCTGAAGTACTCTGCAGGAGCATGGTTGGAGGAACCACCATTCGTCATGTGGGGCATGCAAACGACCCAAATCGTTCGACCGGGCATGCCCCTTTCTTCATGGTGTATGGATCTGAAGCCATTCCGTCGTGTGACTTACGACATAAATCCCCCCGAGTGTAGCAATACAATTAAGATGTAGTCGAGGTAGAGCATCAAGACGGCCTGGATCTCTCGAAGGAAGAAAGGGAACTAGCCTGCGTCCGATCCATGCTATATCAGCAAGATCTGAGGTGCTACCATGATAAGCAAGTCAGAGGTCGAGGCTTCTAGGAAGGCGACCTCGTCCTTTGACTGGACCAACAAAAGCCCTACAACCTGGCTCCTCCATGGCAAGGTCCCTATGCAATCTCAAAAGTCCTCCACAATGGAGCCTATCGGCTTTATAACTTCAAAAATGATATGGAAGAGCCCAAAACCTGGAACGCGGATCTGCTTCGCAAGTTTTATATGTAGAACATGTATCTTTGTTCTTGTCTTAGATCAAAATGATTTGATAAATAGAGTATTTTCCCCTTCACCCTTTTTGTAAAACTTCTCACTCCAATGAAACATCCTTCCCTATTGCCCCCAAAACCTTCCCGGAGTGAGGATGACCTCCATGCTCGGGGGCTTAGCAGCAAACCTGTTTTTGCTTAAGTAAAAACAGTTGCCAGTGCGGGCACGACCCTCACACGGATACCAAGATGGACACGACCATCATTTAGCTCGCAATAGCTACCTTCACTTCTTGGTTGCGAACCGGTCTTCGCCTAAGAGAAAACTGGCTCCGAATGGGGACGTTCTCCATGCTCGGGGGCTTAGCAGTGAACCTGCTTTCGCCTAAGTAAAAAATGATTCCGAGTGCAGGAACGACCCCCACTCGGATACTAGGATGAACAAGACAATCATTGCTTAGCTGTGAACCTACTTTTGCCTAAGTCAAAACCTGCCCCGAGTGAGGATGACCTCCATGCTTAGGGGCTTAGAAGCGAACGTGCTTTCGCCTAAGTACATACGGTTCCAAGTACGGGCATGACCCCCACTGGGATTCCAAGATGGACAAGACCATCATTTATCTCACAAGATCTACCTTCACTGCTTGGTTGCAAACCGGAATTCTCCTAAGATAAAACTGGATTCGAGTGGGGACGTCCTCCATGCTCGGGGATTAGCAGCGGACCTGCTTTCCCCTAAGTAAAACGGTCCCGAGTGCAGGCACGACCCCTACTCGGATGCCAAGATGAACATGACAATCATTCCTTAGTTGCTAACGTGTTTTTGCCTAAGTCAAAACCGGCCCCGAGCAAGGACGACCTCCATGCTTGGGGACTTGGCAGCAAACCTACTTTGGCCTAAATAAAAACGACTCCGAATGAGGGAATAACCCACACTCGGACGTCATGATGGACGGATCCATCATTAGTTCGGAGACCCAAATTCGAATGAAGACATAGAAAATGAAACCACAGTCTGATCCAAACAAAAAGTACGAATAGTGGGAGCCCTAGGCTCAATCAGAGTTTAAAGGTTACATCAACGACTCGGCATTCCGAGGTGAATTAAACTTAATGTTTTTTCTAAGCATCACTTGGAAAACGAAGGCTACACATCAGCCACGAAGGTGTCAAGGTCGATCCCATCAGTTATCCGAGTGGCGGCCGCCATGAACATCTCCATGAAGTCCTGAAACTTGGCGCTCTTCCTGTAGACGACCTTGAGGTTCTTCAGCTTCTCTTCGTCCACTCCTTTGCAATTGATGCAGACGAGTGAGAGAGCGATGTCGGCTCCAGCCCCGCTGCTGATTTCTTCCAAGACTGCAGTCAACCAGGAACTGCCTTCACTCGGTCAACAATGGCTTGAGCATCCTTGGAGAGCTCTTCGCCAAGGGTAACCTCTTGATCAATCTCCGAAACGGCCGATTGGAGCCACTTGAAGCAGACCAACACATACTCAATACGGTCCTCGAGTTTGAGAAGGGCCACAACAATGCTGTCCTTGAAGAGCCCTCACATTGCATCCAGCTCCTTCTCAATCCTTTGTGCCTCCTCATTGGCGTCATTACAAAAAGCTGAAAAGAGACAAAAAGCAAAGGATGTCAAATATCACTTGGGAATCGTAAAGATCCTGCAAGAAATCATTCGGACCTGCAACATACCTTTAAGTTTCTTGCTCATTTCTTTGCCAAAGTACTCTACAAATTTCTCTAACTCAGTCCTCTTAGCAGTGACATGCTCGAACATGCTCTCCCACTCAGCATAATGCTAGGTCTTCAGCGGATTTCTTTGCGGCAACCTCCAAGAGTTGTTTCTCCTCTTCAAGCTTTTCGACTGATTTGATCTTGGCTTCAACTGCTTTGGTTTTCTGGTTGGCCTCCTTCCAGGCCGACGCCAGTTGTTCGTCCCTCTTCTCGAGGGCCTCCTTCAGGGTAACTAAAGAAATAGAAGTCTTCAGCTTCTCAGAAAGGCGATCTGGTAAAATAACCTCAGTCGGATGGGGAGAGAGATCAAATTATAAGGCAGTTGGATGGGAAAGGTTTACCTTTGAATGCACATTCTCCTATTCCAAGATTTCACTCCTAGCCTTTTAAGCACCAAGACTGAGACGCAGGTCCTGCACCGCCTGCTCCATTGATTCATAGCGGCTCCCGAGCCCACAGACATTCTATAAACAACAAAAACAATTAGGCAAAGTACAGAATGGTAACTGTAAGACTAACGCTGACTGACACAATCGACGACAGTTACGAGGACTACATCGAGTGCGTGCGCTCAGCGCCCCACTAGAAGGATGAGAAGAGGGACAAGGGGCCTCATACCCCCAACAACCTCTCTTGTGTCAATATAGGAACTGAGACTTCTGACGAGTGCTTCAGTCAACGACATTCTCATGGGACTACACCTAGTGGGTGCACTCAACGCGCCCCCACTGAGAGTAAACACCCAGCGGGTGTGCTCCATGCAAACCAACTCGGGATCAGAAGCAAGAAAAGAAAAACACAAAGGAAAAGTTCCAATTCCCGACTAAAGCCGGCATCTACAAAAGAACTTACGTGAACGTTCTTCTCCATGGCCTCGGTGACATCATATGCCTTTTTCAGTCATCCAACCATTATACCTAGTTGGGCTAAGGCCTCCTTACGCATGCCTTCTTGGTCCTTTGGGATATGGTGCAACTGGAAAATATTGGCCATGGGAGGAGGCGCCAGAGTGACGATCGGACCAGCTCCAAGTGATGCCCAAGTTGAGGCAGCACCCCGTGCGGGAGTCATAGCCTTGGAAACCGAGGACTTAGTCACTTGGCTTGGAGTCACATCTTGCTTTGTCGCTTCCTTAACAACTGGACGACTGGTTGGGTCAAGATCGATCATGTTGTGTGGCCCTGCAAATGTCGAAAGGCACTCAGAAGTTATTTCAAAGCAAAATCTCAAGTCCCGAATGAAACATGAATGAGTTGAAGAATTACCTTTGGATGAAGCGATGTTGGCATCAGCCTGTCCTTTATCCGAGGTTTTGGGCTCCAGCAAAGTAGTTGATGTATCGGTCCTGCAGCAAAACCGCAAAGAAATCAACCATCACTCGGAGCACCCTAATCAATAAATGCAATCACTCGGCAAGAATACTTATGCAAAAGTCACCGGCACATCAACCTTGATGCGTGGTAGGACCGCCTTCCGAGGCTTGGATACCGTGGTCTTGGGTTTCTTAGCCGCCTTCTATGGCAACACCTCGGGCTCACTTTGTTTCCATTTGGAACTGCGGGTCCACTGATGACGAGATGATGTGTATACTTCTCGCTCCTCGTTGGTTACCCCAAGTGGAAGGTTGAGATGTAGTCAACAACAAGTTTCCCCTTACACGGAGATTGTAAGGTTTATTGAACCAGGAGGACTCCTAGGATCAACAAGTATGTGTCTCCCACCCTGGCTCTAGCAGAAGACGTAGACCTGCACACACACAAATAACTTTGCTCCCAACGAGTAAAGAGAGATTGTTAATCTCTTCGGCCTTGTAGTTTGCAAAGGATCAAAACACAAGCTAGAATAGTAATAGTGATTGCAACGGAAAAGTAAATAAAGCAGTAAATGATGGACGTGTAAGCAATGGTGGTGATATGGACCGGAGTCACATGATGTTCACTAGTGATGTCTCTCTCCCAAAATACGATAAACAACTATGCTTGGGTAAACAAATTACAGCTGGGCAATTGACAGAATTATGAACGCACCGCAATGCTAATTATGCTACTTGAAAGTTAGAGGCTCAATAGTAATGGGTAGTTCGCCAAGACAAGTAGACTATTTATTCATCAACATCTAGTTACTAATCATCCACCTTGAGATATCTATCCAGAACATCTCGCTGGTATTAAGTTGCGAGCCACACCCAAAGTGTAAACTCAAAGCAACGGACAACTGCATTAACGAACTATGCGTAAGGTAAACAATCCTTGCAACCGTGGTCACAAGCACCGTTGTTTTATCCCAGATGGCAACATCACATCCCCTAGTCTCATGTTTCTGTCACTCAAGCTAGACATCAGGGGGCATGAACCTACAATCATGCATAACGCTACCTCTTGGAGTTGCAATCTACTACTCGGCCAAAGCAATACAAAGCAACGGAGAACATGCATGAATCACTAAAGAACATAATATAAAAGGATAATCAAATATATACCTCATAACAATTTGAACATAATCTCATAATCCATCGGATCCAAAAAACTGAACATAGCAATAGCAGGAAAATTACATAGGTGCCTTGATCGTGTAGGGCAGCTCACAAGGACTAATCATCGAAGCACAAGATTGGAGAGAAGACATCACATAACTACTGGTCATGGACTCATGGTCCAAGGAGGACTACTCACGGCATGTACGGGAAACGTGCATGGCGGTGGAGAAGCTCCCAGAGGTCGATCCTCCCTTCGGCATGGTGCTAGGAAGAGGTCTCATGACGCTCCCGATCTCGGAAGCGCTGCAGCGGTGCGATGATGGAGAAATTTGCGATTCTGGATCCCGCATAGTGTTTTCTTCATCGAGGGGTAAATATAGGCGAAAGGAGGGCACCGGAGGGGGTGGGCCCCACCCAGGCGGCCTCTTAGCGCGGCCTAGGGGCGGGGTGGCCCCTGGCCCCCCTGTGGCCCCCTTTCGTGCTTCGTGAAGCTTCTGGTGCACTCATTTTTATATATTTTTCTTGGGATTTTTGGTGCTTTGGAAAATTGGGTAAAAGCCCCTGTACAAAAAGACATCAGCACACAAAAACTGGCACTGGGTGCATTAAGTTAGTAGGTTAGTTCAAATATGTGTAAAAAGATATAAAAGTGTAGCAAAACATATATGAATGTCACCTAAAAGATCATGGAACAAGCAGAAATTATAGATACGTTTGGGACATATCATCTACATAACTGACAAAGTCGATTTTGTCACTCTTGGGGTCTTGGCACCCCCGACACGGACTCCAGGGTCCTGGCCCACCTTGGTGCTAGCCTTGTCCAGGAATTCATTGGATGGAGAAGACTCTGCCTCATCCCCGTGTTTGTCATCGCCATCACTCTCCTCGGTCTCCTCTTCGTCGTTGTCATCTTCATCACCGCCCGAGCTCTATGGGCGCTCGATGTCGCTCGCCATATTAATCAGCATGCGATCCACCGCCCGCATAGAACTAACCAACGACGTAAAGGCGTGTCAAGTGGACAAAACCAATTCATGAACAAAGACAGAAGACAACAACAATGAAGTTCACTCAGACAAAATATATGAAATTTTACCTCGTTCAGTGGGTTCTCCTCCGATAAAGGAGGCACCAGCCTCGTGCCCCTAGGATTGTCATGTCGGGGGTTATGGCTTTGAGCTTGTTATCCAACTCCTCCGCCCCTATCTCCTCCGAGTGAATGCGGGTCAGATCATACAATCCTCCGTACCTCCACATGGGGTGGGCTTTGGCCTTAAGGGGTTGGATCCTCCGGTGAAAGAAGACCTCAAGAAGATCCATCCCATTGACATCCTTCCATAACATCGCAAACAGCGTGATCATCAAGATGTCTACATCCACCTTCTCCTCCTTTGACACAGTCAAAGAAGGATTCGACTGTATTCGCTCGACCGAGTAAGGTGGAAGACCCTCACCGACTGGGACGTCTTGGCAGTAAAACCACGAGTCCTGCCAAACCTTCATGGAATCACAAAAGGACATTTGGGGGAAACTGTTGTTCCCTCTAAGTTGTATACCTAAACCCCCGTAAATTGGCACTACATTCGTTCTCCCCCCGATTGAGGCGACTTTTTCACTGTCATTACTCGGCATGTGAACAAGTGCTTGAACAGTCCCCAGTGCGGATAGCATCCGAGGAAGTTCTCGTACAAGGACACAAAGGCAGCTAAATACGAGACAACTATGGGGGGAGATGAAGTTTTCTATGACCGAGTGTTAAATAAAGTTTCCAAGTGACCACATAACCGCAGGCACGGCTTTCCTAAAGACATAACCCTGGAGGCGTGCTCCAACTAGTCCATCACAAACTACCACAAGTTGCATCAGAAACCTCGACCACAGAAAACCCGTGATCTCCTCGGATTCCTAGTGGAAAGCCTCAACCTAGAGATAGCCCAAAGTATAATAGGAATCCCTCGCACAAAACGTTCGAGAAAGGTAAAACAAATCCAGCAAATCCGCCCGACGTACCGACAATCCCTATAGGAGCCGCCTATGTCGTTCTCATGGCACACTACATGAGAAGTACATACGGTGGCCGGATAGAAATCCCCCAAGTTTCCCTAGGTGGCCCCACAAGTGGCTCTATTTGGGACCAACACCATCAGCATTCCCCCCTGTATTATGTTGAATTAATCCATGGGTAGCCCTAACTCCCTATGTGTTACTAACGTTCTTCAGTATTATTATGTTGAGCAAATATAGTACCAATGTTGGGTTGCCTCAAGAGTTTTATCCCAAAACGAGAATCAAGGGGGTCCTCATAACAACCCCAAGCATGTTAGGAGCGCTCATTTATGGAACATAACACTGGTACACAAGTAACTAGGGCGGCAAAGATAGAACAAAACACCAGGATAGAAGGTCAAGCCTTCCACCTTTTACCAAGTATATATGTGCATTAAATTTAATATCAATAATATGGTGATATAAAAAGGAACCCATGTTTTCACATGGAAGCAACCACACCTACAATGCAACTAGCAATGCTATAAGAAGGTTGTGGAAGTGGTAACATAGCCAAACAAGGGTTTGCTAGGATGTGGAGGGGTCAGTGGCTTTTCATGGCAATGTTGGGATGCTGAAATTTAAGTGGTAGGTAGCGAGACATAGCGAAAGAAACGAAACAACTAGCATGGCAATGATTTTAATGGTATCTAGGGAAATGATCATCTTGCCGGTGATCCCGCTTGGAAGAAGAACGAATCCGTGAAGAAAACGAACCACGTACTCGAGCGAATCCTCACACTCTGACACGCTTGCGCAACTCTATCGAGATGAAGAATTCCAAAAACAACAATCAACACATGATAAACACCACAACATATGCAAAATATGATGCACAATCAAATATGATGCATCTCCATTTAATTACGCACGACACGACAAAGCACAATAATTTATTCCTACACATTAAATGAAGCTCAATATGCAACTCGTTCCATATTGACGAAACTCCTTACTTCAATTATTTAATTCACTCCCGTTTAGGTACACGACAATGTTAAATCTTGTTAAACATGGCAAGAGGGGAAGCATAAGTAAACTACACTATCTAGGCATCTTAAATGAGGTCGGAAACAACATATAGCATTTTCGAAATGACCCATATGTTAATTTCTAAATTGGTCCAGATCTGTATTAAACACATTTTATATTTATTAAACAACAAAATAAAGTGGACCATGTGAATCTACACATCATTCTAGTTGACTTTCATATATATATATATCATTTAAAACTGAGCTACGGTATAAAAGATATGACCATCACAATATAACATGCTATGAATGCAAAATGTATGCAAATGACACACACAACATGTTAAAACATGGATGCTAAAGATATTATGGAACTACCTAAAATTCTAAGCAAGGTTAAATGAAGCCGGAACAACGAATAACAATTCTGGAAAGTCCCCATATGTAATTTTGAATTTGCTACACATCTGCCTAAAACACAATTTTAGAGTTGTTAAACAGGAAAATAAATACAACCATGTAATTCTACACATTTTTCTAGCCAAGTTACATATATAACACATTTTAATCGGAGCTGCGATTAATTAGTTATCAAGCAAATCATTTTAACATGGCATTTATGCATTTTAAATGGAAAACAGGAAGTTAAATATTTCTAACATAGTTGAAAGCTGGATATCGTGAAACTACACAGAATTCTAAGCAACTTACATGTATGAAGTTTTTAATTCCGATGCACGTTAATTTGCTACGTATTAAATCATTTTAATATGTCATCAGGCAAATCAATGCAAACATCAAGTTAAATATTTTTAAACATGCATGAAAGTTTGAAATTATTAATCTACACAAAATTCCACACATTTTACATATATAAGGTAATTTCATCCGATGCACGGTTAATTATTTATTAGATGCATGACCAAACTGCAAAATGACAATTCACATGTTAATTAGCAAAATTCGCAGATCTTTAAAAAAAGTTCTACGGGCCAAATCTGAACACGGTCCTAAATAGAGACATGGGTGCATGGCAATATGCCGCCCAATACGAGGGATAGATGCGGGCTAGCTGTGGGAACGGGCTCGCGCGGGCCTCGCTCGGGCCTGAACGGGCTTGGCGCGAGGTGGGAGGAGGATAAGTTGTGGGAGCGGCGGCTGAGGGTTGGCTCGGTGCGGATTCCAAGGTGGAGTGATAGGGTTGTCCAAATTGGCATGGGGAGGCTGATATATAGGGAAGGGGGCTAGGTCTAGGGGCTTTTAGCTTCGATTTCGACCGCACGATCGCGATCGGACGACTCCGGTCGCGCGGTAGGGTTAGATAGGCTAGGATGGGTGTGTAACCATGATGGGGTGAGAGAAGATATAGGATTGCGCAGCCCGGCAACAATTGAAACACCGAAAAATGTGTGCGATTTGACCGGCTATAGTGCCACTATAGGTTTGACGGTTCGGGTATCAAACGGGCTCCGATTACGTTGAAATTTGGCAGGCGGCCTACCTATATTAAAATAAGACCGCACGCCAACTTTCAACTCAATCCGAGAAAGGTTTATACAGACCTTTAGAAACACAATTTTAACGATGATGCACACGCGTGCGTGTGTGGTTGGTCTCAAAACGGTCGACGAAAAAATGGAGAGAACTAGCAACTAGCAACAGATGCAAGTTTTGAAAAATGACGACGAGTGTCAATGCTATGAACATGATGCGAATGATGCGATGATTAATGTGACAACCAAATAAAACACACAGCGACAACGGAATAAAAGGGGAATCCTCTGGAGCATCGGTTCGAGGATGTTACAACTCTCCTAAACTAACAAGAGATCTCGACCCGAGATCTAAGAATGAAAAGGGGAAGACGAAGAGTAAGGAAGAGGTAAGACTTAGTTGCTTCTTTGAGAAACGAGTGAAACCAATGATTCTTGAAGGTTGAAAAGAGATGAAGAATGACATGAGGAACAAGCAAGAATTCAAAAGAAATTTCGGCAGCACTTTGGTAGGAAATAGAGGGAAATTTTGATAAATGGAAAGATCTTCTAAATATTTCACAACACTCCGGCTAAAAGGACAAGCAAGGGAAAAACAAGATCTTGATAACTAGATAATTTATAAAAGAGAGCAACATCACAAGCCTCCGGAACAAATGAATAGAAACTAGATCATTGGAAAGAAAAGAAGAAAGAGGAAAATGACAACTTCTACCACAATTGAATTAGAAGAACACCCTTGAAAGGAGGATTGAACGGAGTTGTTGGAAAATCAACAGCGACAAGAAGAAGCTTTTAATGGACTTATGAAAACCATCTCAAATAATGACGTGACAACCGGCCACTAAGGGGAACAAAGATTGCTTGGGAGCAATAAGAGATGCAAAACTTATTTACCTAATAGGATACATTGAGAACTTGGATCAATGATGATTACCATAATAGCAACAATCCTTAGAAAAAGATTTAAGTGAAATTTAAACGAAGATAGTCCAATAAAAAATCAAGGGTTGAAAATATCTCATGATCGAAGAAATTGGTGGGTTTAATTATCTCATTCTTGAAACAAATTATTTTCGAGACTCCCCATGAGTCAAGAATGCTATAACACCACCTCAAAGGATAACGGAGGAAGAATTGCACTTTGAAATTAAAGAGAAAGAACACTTGAGGTTCTCCAACAAGAAATTTGAAGAACACTTCGAGAATGAACAAAATCCTTGATGAACCACCAAGAAGAGCCTTTGTATACGAAAGAATGATGAAAAGATTGAAGGTTGAAAAGAATAAAATTATGAACTTGCAAAGATTTAGATGGGACTTCACAAAGAGATACTTGAGAAGACTTGGAACTCCGGAAAAAGAAAAGATGAAGCACTTGGGATAAACAATTAGATATCATGAACAACTCCCAAAGAAGGATTAAAATCATCTCAAGGAAACAAGAATAAGAATTATGTTCTGCTTATCCTTCACCAAGTTAAATTGATGACAAGCAATGGATTTAGAATACCACTTACTCTTCTTGAAAAGATTGGAGAGAGAGAGAGCACAAACTTGAAGAATTCTTGAAAGACACACCCGTAAGAGTTTGGAACAAAAGGGGATAATACAAATGAACTGGGCTACACGAGGAAAAAGAGAGAATGATTCAATTAGATAATCCTTCAACAAATCACCGATAAGAATTTAGAACATATGGGGATATTAGAAATGAATGAAATACATGAGAACAAAGAGATCACAATCCGCCTAGCAAAGAATCTAAATAAAGCACTGGAATAACTGAGATATGAACAAAGAGACAACAATTGAGAAGAACTTGAGAATGAAAGCTGAAATTTGAGAACGAAGAAATCTAATGAAATGATGGCCTTGGGAGGATAAAGAAATGAAAACAACTCTAAAATGTACCGGATAGATATGGAAAGAGTTACTCATGATTGGAAACAATTTGAGAGGATAACATGAAGCTGAGATGACAATATTCAAAAGAATGGACAAAGATTTAAGAGAAACACTTCTTCGGTCTTCAATGCAGAGAATGATGGCAAGAAGCCCCATCAGGAATTACTAAGACACTCCAGAATAATGAATAAGAACGGTTGAGCCTACAAGAAAACTGATTCGACGCGACCTTGAAGAAGGAATATGACCAATGAAAATCATTCTTAAGTCATATATGAAAAGATCTTGAGATCTCCGGAAAATATTAGAAGAGCCAAGTAAAATCTTGGAGAATCTGTGGGTTATGGGTCCACTCAAAGAGAACACCATTTAATCAATTGCTTAGAAGGAGATATTGCACCGGTACACATGAAAGTTGGATGAGGTGAGAACATCAAAATAATTGAAAGGACTAAAAACAAGAAACTTCTTAGATATCTTCAACACTCCGGATAGAATAAAGAGAGGCTTGGATAAGAATTTTTATAGAGAAGCATTTAAAGGAAGAAAGGGTATGATGAACACCGAAAGCTTAAATTTAATCCACCGGAGAGGAAATAAGAATGAAGAATGATGAACTTAGCACCTGAGCATCCTCACAATGAATCACCGGTTACGATACAAAAGAAAAGAAAGTGGAAGCATAATTGGAAAGAAAGGCACCAGAATGATAATTGAATCATTGAAGAAAGGGCGGGATGGTGGGGAATACAAAGACAACTTGGGACAGATGAGATGAACTCCGGAAGGAATATAAGGACTAATCTTGCAAATATTGGAGAGGTTAGAATTATCTTGGAGAGAAGCACTCCAGTTGGAAAAGAATTGACATGACGACTCCAGTTTAACTGAATTGATAAGATAACTTAATTGATCAAAAGAATTAATTAGCACTCCCATAGAAGTATGAGAACACCACTTGTAAAGATATGAAATAATCACTTGACATCAAAGCAACTTGAATTACCATACTTCAACAAAACAAACGATGAGGCTTACGATACACGCAAGAAAAAAAATTAATAATAGAGATTTCGTCTAATATTTTTGTGGTAAGGTCCGCACAGGCTCTATCTTACAGTAGCCATCATGTACAAGGCAGTGCACACGACATACGAAGCGTCCCCGAGTCATAGAAAGCTACAAGGACTCTTTGAGACACAACAAAAACCGCTGTAAGAAAGACCATGAACAAATGAATCCACTAAATTTCAAACCTAAACCTCGTATCATGCATCTGTTGGAAGATAATCCTAGGTAACTACTTGAATTCCCACCTAAGAACTCTCAAAATTTTAGAGTTATGCAATCGGGTGCACGGATACAAGGAGTAAAATCCATCACTCAACACCTAGCAATAACACTACCTGTCCAGTGTATTACATCCATCAACACATAACCAGTGATATCGGAAACTCATCTACCTTAGACCCTCATAATCACAATGATACCAATTATGGCAGTACATCTGGACGCTCTCCACCAGTACTTGTGAGGCCAGCCTCCTCTCACCACTACTAGTATTGAAGCAATTTCGAACATCCTTTGTCCTGAGATGCTAAGGAAACTAAACGATAGCGAGTGTGACAAGAATTCCCTAGAGCTCAACTCTCCAGAAGAAATCAAGTCAGACACGAGGCACCAAGTCAGAACTCGGTCACATAGACATCATAGAGGTTCCAAATTACCTGCGTGATCCTAAAAAAAATTGAGTGAGAAGAGGAGTAGAATTAAAATTCTTACGCCAGGATTCCTCATGAGAGCATAGAAGAGGAGTAAAAATAATCCTACTCTCCGATATATAACTAGACCCAAAGTAGTTTGTAGCGACCCGACTCAAGACGAGTCAAGCCTCTGTGTATCTGTGCCATCCCTGGATCAGTATGCTGGCACACACAGTACATCAATGTATATATCAAAGTGCAATCACATGTAAATAGCATAAAACTGATATATACCTTAAATATCTCAGCGGAAGCAGTCAAGGGAGTGGAGTCCCAATAAACACCAACGACAAGTTGAGTGTAGACCGTAACCCTGAATCGTACTCTTACTCGTCGAAGAAAAATATCTGCAACATGAGACGTTGCAGCCGTGTAGGTCAGCATATTGAATATGCCCGCAAGTCACATAAGAGAGGGGTGAAAAGTAATCATCTATACTATATGCATATATGGCAGGTGGGACTATAAGTTTTTAGCGAAAAGCAAGTTTTCTCCTACATCAAGAGAGGGCTAAAAGCAAAATGTTTACGTAGCTGGTTGTTAATGAGATGGTTCCGCCAACCAGTTCTCATACCCGATTTATCAATATTACCCTCATCAAATATATATAATGGTGTTGAGAAATCCAGATAACTTCAGTTCCTTTGGCTCAAGTTGTCCATGACCGTGGACACGGCTAATCGATTAGGTTTGAGTACTCTGCAGAGTTTTGCACACGTTCCCCACAAGATTTGATCGCATCCATGTATGTCCTCGCACTTCAGGGTGTTTGAAGACCGGATGATCAAAACATGGTCTTTCAACAGGTCCCTCTGAATCCCTGTCGGTGCCCATCCATTCCTACCGTTCTTCTACATCTGCTAGCACCGCCTGTCCAGAGTCGCCGCGTTGTCCAACCAAGCCAGAGCCCATAATGACTTGTGGCTGTGCAGGTAAGCCTTGGGTCTTGAAAATATCCGTCCGTCTCTTTGAGCCTGGGTGAAGCTTTCCGCAGGATGTCATGGCCTCTCCAGCATCCCGGGCCATCCACTGGGTTCTCTAGGGAGCCGATCAACCGTCCTTCACCCAGAGTTGCATTGCGTCCGAGGTCTTGAAAATATTGTCTTAACCGGTCTTGATTATTAATCAACCTCGCATCACTCGTGTTATGCACTCAACCGAAATCCCGTCTACTCAAGCATAGCAATATGAAATTTGTCGTCCCGGGGCCATGTATCCGGGTTGTTGGGTGCCTACCACATGATACTACAATCTATACTAAAATTTCCAAGTACCTACTCAGCATGCAATTTGGGCATAGGATGATAGAACTACGATGCATAAAACATAGGTGATAGTATGATCAAAATGACTTGCCTGGTGATGTTGACGAAGAAGAATTTTCGTTCTCGGGAAATACGTGATAGAACTATTCGTCACTCTCCGATGAAATCTATATAATCAAACATAGTATTCACATAAGCACTCACACTAGCAATCATTCTAGCAATCAATTAACAAACAGCAATAAAAGTTGATGCAATCAAAAATCAATAAGAGAGAGCGGATAAAAATCTAAAGGAAACTTCAAAGAAGCTAGGAAGCCTTCTACTACATCAAATACTATATAGTTTTTGTTCTAACTGAAAATAAAACACTAAAATAGAAAAAATAACAGAAAACAAAATATAAAATAACTAAGATAACAGAAGTAAAATTTACAAAACATTATTTTTTATAAGTATTTTCAAAATAGGAAATAAAACTAGCAATGGAATCAATTCGCAAGTTAGTATAGAACTAGAATTGATTCCATGCAAACAAATAAGAATAAATAAAATAAAATTTTGTTGTTGTTGAAAAGTTACTGGTAAATATCAAAAAACAAAAATATAACTTGTCACAATTACAAAAAAAACAAATTAAGAACAATTAATACAAAAGAAATAGCAAGAAAACAAAAAAGGCTAAAACATAATCTGTTTTGCTTAAAACCCTAAGTAAAAATATTTAAAAAAATTGAAACTTAAACTACTGAATGATATGATCAATACGAAGCAGCAGAAAAAAGAATCAAATTAAAAGCTATTTTTAAACTCCCGGAATAAGCAAAACAAGCTTTAATTCAAATCTGATCTAACTCAATTTTTATAAATCCAAACATAGACAACCTATATGTCTACATAAACTGCATAAAATTTGTGATCCAACGCAAAAAGAATCATCTAATTTGGAATTACACACTAATAGATATGAATTTTCTAAGATTGCAATTTTCTGAAAAAACTGCAATACGGGATTTCGTGGATCTCACCGGAGTTAGTCGCCGGAGTTGGAGAAGACGGCGGGAAGGTTGCTCCGGTGGCCGGCCGAGGCGGTGGAGGGGTCCAGGTGATGGAGGAGGGCTCGGGCGGAAGGTTGGTGGCGTCGGCGGGGCGTGGGGGCGACGGGAGGGAGCAGCAGGAGCTCCGGCGAGTTCCTGTTGGAGGCGAACTCCGGCGAGGTGGGGGCTGCGTTCCGACGAGGGGAGGGGCTGGGCTATGGGGATAATGGGGAGAGGAGGTTGAGGGGAGTATTTATAGGGGTTCGGGGTGCTCGGAGAAGAAGGAGCAAGGAGATCGGGAAGGTGGAGATTCCTCTCACCATGGCTATGGAAGTTTCCTCTGAGGAAGGAGAACTTGAGGAAGGAGAAGAAATTGTCGGGCCAACTTTTGGAAAGGCTTTAATGGGCCAGCGCAAAGTTTCCAAATAAATGAGATTGCTTTCCGTATTTCCAAAAACCGGAAAGTAAACGATAAAAGGGAAACCAAATAAATTCGGAATATAGAGTTTCTATACACTAAAATTATCAGAAAAATAAAATCTAAATGATGGACATTTTGCCACGGCCAAAATAAAAACTTAAAAAAAATATTTTTTAGAAAATCCCCTAAATGCTTTATTTCTTTTTGCAAATAATTACTCAAATAAATCTTGGGTGTCATGGCTCAAATATTTCAAGGAATATCCCTGGGTTTGGAGGGTCATGTTTCTCCTCTCTTTTTCTTGCTTGACAAGATATGGTTCCCGACATTCCGTGAGTAGGAAGAAACAAAATGCAAAACTAAATCGAAAGGAATTCCAATGCCACCTTGATTCAAATTCTTTATAGGTGAAGAAGTCATGCTATCTCCTCTCGCTGATTTAAAAAAAGATGAATTTGAATTCACAGGGAAAAGGGGAAAGTCACTTTATTCCCTCTCATTCAAAAGTTTTTAAAAAGTTTCAAATTTCACTCAAGTTTCAATCACTCAAAAAAACAATCAATCTAATAATTATATTAACATTCGAAAATTTATAATTTTGGGATGTTACATAGTTTTCGCTAAACTCGACTCGGCCAAGTTCGATCAATCAAGGAGGATCCTAGGTCAGTACTGCTCTGATACCAACTTGTAACGCCCAAGATGCGATCCTATACTTATTTTGGCTCGAGGTCCTCGACAGGGATAGAAGTGCATCTCGTTGTTTTGCAAGAATGGATATCGTTACAAGTACATGTACAGAAAAGATGGGTATATGAAATTGGCTTACACTTGCCACAAGCTACAACATGAACAACACAATACAACAATATATTCGATCACCATGTAGGAGAGCAGGGCCTGACTACGGACGAAATCAAACGATAAAAGAATGACGCCCACCCTTGCTATCCCAGGCTGCCGGCCTAGAACCCATCCTAGATCGAAAAATAAGAAACTCCGAATAGAACAATCATCACGCTCACGTCAAAGTATCACTTTACATGTAGCTCAACTTTTGTTGTAGTAATCTGTGAGGCACACGGACTCATCAATCTAATTTCCAAAGGTATCAAGACTAGCAAAGCTTAATGGGTGAGGTATGGTTAAGTGGTGAGGCTGCAATAAGCAACTAAGCATTTATTTGGGTAGCTAACTTACGAGTACAAGAATAGAAGGGGGTGATCTACGCATAAACGAACATGAAATAATAATGATCACGAAGTGATCCTGAACACCTACTTACATCAAACATAACCCCACCGTGTCCTCTCTCGGATGCAGAACTCATGAGAAGAGACAGTCACGCTTACGCACACAGTTGGCTTGTTTTAATTAAGTTTACTTCGAGTTTGCTATGATCGGGTGTTAAACAAAGTTTCCAAGTTGCCACATAACTGCGGACATGGCTTTCCGAAAGGTATAACCCTGTAGGGGTGCTCCAACTAGTCCATCACAAACTATCACAAGCTGCGTCGAAAACCTCGACCACGGAAAACTCGTGATCTCCTCGGATTCCTAGTGGAAAACCTCACCCTCGAGATAGCCCAAAGTATCCTCGGAATACCTCGCACAAGACATTTGAGAAAGGTAAAACAAATCCAGTAGGCCGCCCGACATGCCGACAATCCCGATAGGAGCCGTGTATCTCGTTCTCAGGGCACACCAGATGAGCAGTACGTACGGTGGCCGGATAGAAATCCCCCGAGTTGCCCCGGGTGGCCCGCAAATGGCTCTATTTGGGACCAACACCATCATCACTGCCCCCCTGTATTATGTTGAATTAATCCACAGGTAGCGCAAACTCCCTTTGCATTACTAAGTGTTCAGTATTATTATATTGAACAAATATAGTACCAATGTTGGGCCTCGTCGGAAGAGTTTTATCCCAAAACTAAAATCAATGGTGTCCCCATAACATCCCCAAGCATGTTAGGAGCGCTCATTTACGGAACATAACACCGGTACACAAGTAACTAGGGCGACACAGATGGAACAAAACACCAGGCTAGAAGGCAAATCCTTCTACCTTTTAGAAAGTATATAGGTGCATTAAATTAAATAGCAATAATATGGTGATATAACGAGGAACACATATTTTCACTTGGAAGCAACTACACCTGCAACTAGCAACGCTATAAGAAGGTTGAGCAAGCGGTAACATAGCCAAACAAGGGTTTGCTGGGATGTGGAGGGCTCGACGGCTTTTTATGCCAATGTTGGGAGGTGGACATTGAAGTGGTACGCAGCGATACATAGCGAAAGAAACGAGACAAGTGGCATGGCAATGATAGTAATGGTATCTAGGGAAATGGTCATCTTGCGTGTGATCACGCTTGGAAGAAGAACGAATCCGTGAAGCACACGAACCATGTAGTCGAACAAATCGTCACACTCTGACACGCTTGCGAAACTCTATCAAGAACAAGCAATCCGAAAACAACAATCAACACACGATAAACACCACAACATATGCATGACAAGATGCACAATCAAATATGATGCATGTCCATTGAATTATGCACGACACGACAAAGCACAACAATTTATTATTACATATTAAATGAAGATCAATATGCAACTCATTGAATATTAACGGAACTCCATACTTGAATTATTTAGTTCACTCCCGTTTAGGTACATGACAATTTGAAACATTGTTAAATGTGTCAAGAGGTGACGCATAAGTAAACTGCACTATATAGGCATCTTAAATGACGTCGGAAACACCATATAGCATTTCCGATTTGTACTAAATACATTTTATATCTATGTTAATTTCGAAATTGGTCCAGATTTGTACTAAACACATTTTATATCTATTAAACATCAAAATAAAGTGGACCATGTGAATCTACACGTCATTCTAGTTAACTTTCATATATATAGATCATTTAAAACAGGGCTATGGTCTAAAAGATATGACCATCACAAGATAATATGCTATGAATGCAAAATGTATGTACATGAGAGACACAACATGTTAAAACAAGGACGCACAAGATATTATGAAACTACCTAAAATTCTATGCAAGTTTAAATGAGGCCGGAACAACGAATAACAATTCCGGTAAGTCCCCATATGTAATTTTGAACTTTCAGCACACCGGCCCAAAACACAATGTTAGAGTTATTAAACACGAAAATAAATGCCACCATGTTATTCTACACATTTTTCTAGCCAAGTTACATATATAACATATTTTAGTCGGAGCTACGGTTAATTAGTTATCAAGCAAATCATTTTAACATGGAATTTATGCAATTTAAATGGAAAACATCAAGTTAAATATTTCTAACATGGTTGAAAGTTGGATACCGTGAAACTACACAAAATTCTAAGCAAGTTCCATGTATGAAGTTTTTAATTCTCACGCATAGTTAGTTTGCTACGCATTAATTCATTTTAATAGGTCATCACGCCAATCAATGCAAAAAAGCAGGTTAAACATTTTTAAACATGCATGAAAGTTGTAAATTATTAATATACACAAAATTCTACACATTTTACATACATAAAGTATTTTCATCCGATGCACGGTTAATTATTTATTAGATGCATCACCAATAGGGACTAAACTATAAAATTACAGTTGACACGTTAATTATCAAAATTTGCAGATCTAATAAAAAAGGTCTACGGGTCGTATCTGAACACGGGCCTTGGAAAGACATGGGTGCATGGCAATATTCCGCTGAGGGCGAGGAATAGCTGTTGGCTGGCTGCGGGAGCGGGCTCGGGCGGGCCTCCCTCGGGGCCGGGGGAGGAGGAGAACGTGTGGGAGTGGCGGCTGAGGGTTGGCTCGATCAAGATTCCGACGTGGAGGGCTAGGATTGTCCAAATTGGCATGAGTAGGCTGATATATAGGGAAGGGGGCTAGGTTTAGGAGCTTTTAGCTCCGATTTCGACCGCGCGATCGCGATCGAACGACTTCGATCGCAGGGTAGGGTTAGGTGGGCTAGGATGGGGTGTGTAACCATGATGGGCTGAGAGATGTGGCAGGACTGTGCAGCCCGACAACAATTGAAACACCAAAAAACGTCTCCAGTTTGACCAGCTATAGTGCCGCTTTAGGTTTAAGGGTTCGGGTATTAAACAGACTCTGATTGTGACGAAATTTGGCACGCGGCCTACCTATATTTAGATAAGACCGCACGCCAACTTTCAACCCAATCCGAGAAAGTTTTATACACACCTTTAAAAACACTATTTTAATGATGTCGCGGGGGCGCGCGTCTGTGTTTGGTCTCAAAACTATCGACGAAAAAAAACAGAGAGAACCAACAACTAACAACGGATGCAAGTTTTAAAAAATGAAGAGAACGGAGTGCCGATTCTATTCACATGCTCCAAATGATGCGATGATTAATGCGACAACCAAATAAAACACACGGCGACAATTGAATAAAAGGGGAATCTTCTGGAGCATCGGTTTCGGGCTATTACATACAAACACATCGCAAAAGATTACATCGGATGGACCTTAGAATAGATCATTGTATTGAAGACAAAGAGAGAGCTCAAGAGAGAGATACATAGAGATATATATATATATATATCGAGAGATCTAGCTATTACTATGGATCCATAGGTCATGTAGGAACTACTCACACATTATCATGGAGGCAACAAGGTTGATGAACATGACTTCCCAATGATTTCCCCCTCCGATGGAGTAGCGGAAAAGGGATGCATATGGAATCATGGTGTAACAAAGGCGTGCAGCGGAGATGAAAAAATCGGGTGTCACTCTACGGGTTTCGGAATATTGTGGAACTTATAGGCCAAAGATTAGGGTAACCGAAGCCACGAGGAGGACACAAGCTAGGGGACACCCCCTCCCCGTCATGGGGGTGCGAACCTGACATGTGGGATGCTTGTGAGTCTTCTTCCTCCCCTTAAGCTTCTAGGGTCTCTTATGTTCGAGAAAAAAACAACAAAAAGTTTTGTCGTGTTTGGACTTCGGTAGGTATGGTTTTTCTGCGAAACAAAAACATGCAGAAAATAGAACTCGTATTGGTCACCTAATTAATAGATTACTCCATAAAAATAATGTAAAATGACATATAAAGTATTCAAAGGTGATAACATAACAAAATTTAAGAATAAAAAAGTTATAGATATATTAGAGATATATCAGCCCCGAACGTGCCCTTGTTCCACCCGTCATGGACATGCGTCGACTGTAGAGATCACGCACCCTCAGTCCACTCGTCATGGACACGCGCTGATTGTTGAGGTTGCATGCCCTCGGTCCACCTGTCATGGATATCTACCCGGCTCTCCCTGGTTCGAGCCATCCAGGAAGATCGGACGACTCAGAGATACCCCGAGAAGCTCCCGGTGCAAGCCACCTCACAAGAGACACCTCATAGCCTTTCTTCGCCCAGGAAAGCGCGTACTCCGACATCCTTTGTATGAGTAATGACTTCTATTTTCATTGACACTTTGCTTTGCATAATCATATAGAACTTACATGATGGTTGTGCCAAGGCCATTGTTCATCATTGTTCCATGTTACGCTAAATCATTGCACATCATGGTACATCGCGAGAGGCATTTTTTAGTCATTATTTCCATTTCATAATTATAAGTAAATAGAAGTGTGATTTCCATTAGAATGTGCATGTACGTGTGAGATAAATAAAGAGGGCAAAGCACCCAACAAAAGAGGCCAAAAAGAGCCCACCAGAAAATGAGATAAAGAGAGGGGCACACTACTATCCTTTATACACAATTGTGCTTCAAATAGTACCATGTACTTTATGTAGAGAGTTTTCGTAATCCTCATTTCCTATGCTAGCGGGATTTTTACATTATGAGAACTTGACTTGCATATTCCTATGATAAGCTTCCTCAAACAAATGCACCTAGTTAGGTGAACCTCCTGGATGACTCGCGTGCTATCGCAACCCCTGACCGGACAAACAGGTTCGTTAGGCGTCCGTCCAAGGTGGTGGAATAGACGAATTGAGGAGCCGAGCTCTGAGGGCAGGTATATGTGTGTCATAATTTCCTATCGACTCGCCCTTCATGTGACACATTGTCTTGTCTAGGGGCGATGGACGGAGGTTTCCGATTAGTGAGCTGCTTGTCACCCTATCCGGTCTTCGCCATAGACATAACACAAAAGCCTTAGTCTTGTCACAACAACGCATACACCTGCAAAATAAGCATGATAAATTCCATACTTGCCACCTGACCTATTTATTTTGAAACAGAGATAAAATATTTGCTTCATCCATTAAATAAGCAGAAGAGAGTTGCCTAGCTAATTAGTGGAAAATCGGACGAAAACCATGACAAATCACTCAGCGGCACACACAAGATACTGAAAGAGGACCTCTTTGAGACAATACAATGATGGCATCATCATCACTTCTCCCCTAGTGAATGTAAAGAAGTTAAACGTCATCATAAAAGTAGCAACAAAATGTCGGGCTTAGACATGTTGAACTATGTGGAAGTCGGGTGCCAAATTCTACGCCTAGCAATGTTGTCGGCAAGCCGCCAGTTCTTGAAAAGGAGGAACCCAAGGTCTACAACCAGTCGGTTACTCACCTAAAATTAACGTAGATGCGGGTGCATATATGATTGATGCTGCCAGGCATGCCAGCCAGACTCCACGACATGCAGACATTGTTGTATACACCAGCCATAGATGACCTTAATGAACACAATGATGACCACACCGGATTGATGAGCACGACGTCAACACATCAAATGTGACTCGATAAGGAACCAAGTAAACCCATAGCACCCGCGTTGCCCTACAAAGGTTCCATGACCTACAATCCTAGGAACTGGAACTTTCTGTCGGATGGAATGACCACATTCAAAGTCAAACTGGCTTAGCGGCCAAGACCACAGACGATGAACTTGTGGTGCCCTATGACGAAGCACAAGTGTACACCATTGTTGGTGTCGAAAACTTGCCACCGAAACAAAGACCAAAACAAAAGAAGGAAAATGTGTGCCCTGTAGCGGTACGTTCAAATCAACAAGATGCCAAACAGAAGAAACATGAACACAAACAAAAAGGCAAAGGAGACACCCACCCAAAACAGATATAGAGTGTTTTTTCCCATTTCCAACGGTGATGGTGAACCGTGGCATTCTCCTACCTCTATAGTTGTGCAGCTCACCGTCGGCCCACGGGAACATGCAAAAGAGCGCTTGGAAAACGAAAGCGCAAGAAAAATGCGAGATGAAGGCGAGTGCAAGTGCCACCTGACACGCGCTGAGGGGTGAAGCTTCATATGCATCTACCCTGTTGCACCGTTGCTAGTTTAGCTTGGGAACTCATGCACACGCTTGATGCAAGTGGTAAACTACCAGAAAAAAACATGTTGGCCCTCTTGACCGTGCAACAGGGTAGCTGCATGCAGCTCCGCCCCTGCATGCGGCATGGAAGAGAAAACTTATAGCAGGACACAACCGAATTACCAAAAAGGCCGAGGTGCCCTCGGAACAACATTTGCATCTGGCTGGATGACGCATCGTGCCGACTGTGGGCGGACGATGCATTGTGCCGAATCTGATGAGACGAAACCCCATGCCGTACGGCGGCCCTATCATGCATAGACCTAACCCTAACCGAACTAACAGCGGCATCAAGGCAGCTGGGTCACACAGTCTCGCCCCACGTGTCCATCAGTGCATGCAAGCCCAAACCAAAGCCCATTCTTAAGTCGGTGCTGCGATTGGGCCTTGTCTCACACCCCTCTAGCGATCGAACCAGCCCTATGCGGGTGAGGATGCCGACAAGCATGCATGGCTAGGATCGAGAACACGGACGATGGTGGGACGGGCGCCCGCCCATGTGGACGTCGCTACATTCAGCCCAAGCAGGTGCAACGCACATGCCGACTATGGGGGTGTTTCTTCACAGGGACTTTTTGATGTAGGTGTTAAAAAAGTCCTTTTTAGTTCCATGTGAAAGAAACAGGAGGGACTTTTAGGGACTAAAAGAGAGTATTTGGGACAAAAGGAAGAAGTCCCTATGAGAGGGTCTTTTTGAGACTTTTTGACACTTTTTCCAACAGTGCCACTACTTGTAGCATGTAATTTAATAGCTTCTAGTACATTACTAGGGGTAACATGGTCTTTTTGCATGTCATTTAGTGACCTCTAGTTCCTGTTTAGTCCCTAAAACTAAACAGGTAGGGACTAGGGACTTTTTAGTTCGGACTAAAAAAAGTTCTAAGACTTTTTAAAGAAACAAGGCCTATAGCGACCGAACTAGCCGGGGTGAGTAAAGCCACCAACGGGCGAATCCATGCACACTGTCACGCACGAGCGGGGACGCTTCGAAGTCTGCCGCATGACTGTGGACCCGGACGCGCCCCTAATCCACCTGCCATGCACACACGCCAATCGTAGCATCCTCATGAGACAATGTGGGCGAAGACACTTGCACGTAGGCCTGGTCCGGCTGTCGCATGTGGGAGAGAGCGCACTCGGCGCTACCCAATAAAGGTGGCCTCGGATGCATCTAGCGGTCGGATACGTCCATTTTGCATCATGCTTTCATGTTGATATTTATTGCTTTTTCGGTTGTTATTTCACTTCAAGGTACAATACTTATGCCTTTCTCTCTTATTTTGCATGGTTTACATGAAGAGGGAGAATGCCGGCAGCTGGAATCTGGCCTGAAAAAGGAGCAAGTTTGAGATGCCTATTCTGCGCAACTCCAAAAGCCGTGAAAATCAACGTGGATTTTTTTGGCCACCCCCCTGGGAGCACCTAGGGGGCTTGTGGGCTCCCTGCTGGCCCACTGGCCCCCCTCTTCTGCTATATGAAGGGTTTCGTTCTGAAAAAAATCAGGAGGAGGCTTTTCGGAGGATTCGCCACTGCCACGAGGCGGAACTTGAGCAGAACCAATCTAGAGCTCCGACAGGACGATCCCGCTAGGGAAACTTCCCTACCGGAGGGGGAAATCGTCGCCATCATCATCAGCAACACTCCTCTCATCGTAGGGGACTTGTGACCATCAACATCTTCATCAGCACCATCTCATCTCCAAACCCTAGTTCATCTCTCATAACCAATCTTCGTCTCGCGACTCCGATTGGTACTTGTAAGGTTGCTAGTAGTGTTAATTACTCCTTGTAGTTGATGCTAGTTGGATTACTTGGTGGAAGAGTTTATGTTCAGATCCTTGATGCTATTCATTACCTCTAAGGTCATGAATATGATTATGCTTTGTGAGTAGTTACTTTTGTTCCTGAGGACATGGGATAAGTCATGCTAATAGTAGTCATGTGAATTTGGTATTCGTTCGATATTTTGATGTGTTGTATGTTGTTTTTCCTCTAGTGGTGTTATGTGAACGTCGACTACATAACACTTCACCATTATTTGGGCCTAGAGGGAGGCGTTGGGAAGTAGTAAGTAGATGATGGGTTGCTAGAGTGACAGAAGCTTAAACCCTAGTTTATGCGTTGCTTCGTAAGGGGCTGATTTGGATCCACTAGTTTAATGCTATGGTTAGACTTTGTCTTAATTCTTCTTTCATAGTTGCGGATGCTTGCGAGAGGGGTTAATCATAAGTAAGGGCAGTACCCAAGCGCGAGTCCACCACATATCAAACTATCAAAGTAACGAACGCGAATCATATGAACATGATGAAAACTAGCATGATAGAAATTCCCGTGTGTCCTTGGGAGTGTTTTTCCTCCTATAAGACTTTGTCCAGGCTTGTCCCTTGCTACAAAATGGATTGGGCCACTTTGCTACACCGTTGTTACTTTTGTTACTTGTTGCTTGCTACGATTCATCTCACCACACAACTACTTGTTACCGATAATTTCAGTGCATGCAGATATTACCTTGTTGAAAACTACTTGTCAGATCCTTCTGCTCCTCGTTGGGTTAGACACTCTTACTTATCGAAAGGACTACGATAGATCCCCTATACTTGTGGGTCATCAAGACTCTTTTCTGGCGTCGTTGCTGGGGAGTGAAGCGCCTTTGGTAAGTGGAACTTGGTAAGGAAACATTCATATAGTGTGCTGAAATTTATTGTCACTTGTCACTATGGAAACTAATCCTTTGAGTGGTTTGTTCAGGGTATCTTCACCTCGACCGGAAGTACAAAGAGTTGCTCCTCAACTTGCTGCACCTACTGAAAATATTTGCTTTGAATTTCCTTGGGTATGCTTGAGAAACTGCTGGCTAAGACTTTTACAGGAGATGGAACATCACATCCAGACTTGCATCTAATCTATGTAGTTGAAGTTTGTGGTTTATTTAAGCTTGCAGGTTTGCCCGAGGATGAGGTCAATAAGAAGGTATTCCCTTATCTTTGAGGGATAAGGCGTTGACATGGTATAGGCTATGTGATGATACTGGATCATGGAACTACAATCGGTTGAAATTGGAATTTCATCAAAAGTTTTATCCTATGCATCTAGTACATCGTGATCGGAATTATATTTATAATTTTTGGCCTCGTGACAGAGAAAGCATCTCTCAAGCTTGGGGGAGGCTTAAATCAATGTTATATTCATGCCCCAACCATGATCTCTCGAGAGAAATTATCATTCAGAACTTCTATGCTCGGCTTTCTCATGATGATCGCACCATGCTTAACACTTCTTGTACCAGTTCTTTTATGAAGAGATATATTGACTTCAGATGGAATTTATTGGAGAGAATTAAATGCAACTCTGAAGATTGGGAGCTTGATGAAGGTAAGGAGTCAGGAATGAATTTCAAGTTTGATTGCGTTAAATCCTTTGTTGAAACAAATACTTTTTGTGATTTTAGCGCTAAGTATGGACTTGACTCTGAGATAGTAGCTTCATTGTGTGAATCATTTGCTGCTCATATTGATCTCCCCAAAGAGAAGTGGTTTAAATATCCTCCTCCTTTAGAAGTCAATGTAGTTAAACCCAATCCTGTTGAAGAGAAAGTCATTGCCTATAATGATCCTATTGTTCCCTGTGCTTACATTGAGAAACCACCTTTCCCTATTAGGATAAAGGATCATTCTAAAGCTTCAACTGTGATATGTAGAGGCTACATTAGAACACCTACACCCCCTGAGCAAATTAGAGTTGAACCTAGCATTCCTATTATCAAAGATCTCCTGTCTGATGATGTTGAGGGAGATAATATTCACTTCTGTGAAGATGCTGCTAGAATTGCTAAACCTCATGCTAGAGATAAACATAGGCCTCTTGTTGGCACGCCTGTTGTTTCTGTTAAGATTGGAGATCATTGCTTTCATGGTTTATGTGACGTGGGTGCTAGTGTTAGTGCAATACCTCAATCCTTATATGATTAAATTAAAGACGAGATTGCACCTGTTGAGATGGAACCTATTGATGTCAGTATTCAGCTTGCCAATAGAGATACAATCTACCTGTGGGAATTGTTAGGGATGTTGAAGTCTTGTGTGGTAAAACGAAGTATCCTGCTGATTTCCTCGTTCTTGCTACCACTCAAGATAGCTTTTGTCCCATCATATTTGGTAGACCTTTTTTCAATACCGTCAATGCTCATATTGACTGTGAGAAGCAAACTGTCACTGTTGGCTTTGAAGGTGTGTCACATGAGTTCAATTTCTCCAAGTTTGGTAGATAACCTCATGAAAAAGAGTTGCCCAGTAAGGATGAAACTATTACCTTGGCTTCTATTGCCGTGCCTCCTACTGATCCCTTAGAGCAATACTTGCTTGAGCATGAAAATGATATGCATATGGATGAAAGGGATGAGATAGATAGGGCTGCCTTAGAACAATATCATATCCTTAAGAATAATATGCCTGTTGAACTGCTTGGGGATCCACCCCCACCAAAGGGAGATCCTCTGTTCGAGCTTAAACAGTTGCCAGATACTCTTATGTATGCTTATCTTGATGAAAAAGAGATATAGCCTGTTATTATTAGTGCTAGCCTCTCAGAGCATGAAGAAAAGAAGTTAATAAAAACTCTGAGGAAGCACTGTGCTGCTATTGGATATACTCTTGATGATCTTAAGGGCATTAGTCCCACTCTATGCCAGCACAAGATTAAAACTGATTTTGTTTCTAAACCAGCTGCTGATCATCAAAGGAGATTAAATCCTAAGATGAAAGAAGTAGTGAGAAAAGAAATACTAAAGCTCCTGGAAGCACGTATCATCTATCCTGTTGCTCATAGTGATTGGGTGACTCCGGTGCATTGCGTCCCTAAGGAGGGAGGCATTACCGTTTTCCCTAATGATAAGAATGAATTGATACCACAGAGTATTATTACTGGCTATAGGATGGTGATCGATTTTAGGAAATTGAATAAAGCCACTAGGAAAGACCATTACCCTTTGCCTTTTATCGACCAAATGCTAGAAAGACCGTCTAAACACACACACTTCTACTTTCTAGATGGTTATTCTGGTTTCTCCCAAATACCAGTTGCATAATCTGATCAGAAGAAAACCACTTTCACCTGCCCTTTCGGTACCTTTGCTTATAGACGTATGCCTTTTGGCTTATGTAATGCAGTTGCCACCTTTCAAAGATGTATGATGGCTATATTCTCTGACTTTTTTGAAAAGATTATTGAGGTTTTCATGGATGCCTTCTCCGTTTACGGGTCTTCCTTTGATGATTGCCTCAGCAACCTCGATCGAGTCTTGCAGAGATGTAAAGACACCAATCTTGTCTTGAATTGGGAGAAGTGCCACTTTATGGTTAATGATGGCATCGTCTAAGGTCATAAAATTTATGAAAGAGGTATTGAAGTCGATAAGGCTAAGGTTGATGCAATCGAGAAAATGCCATACCCCACAGACATCAAAGGTATAAGAAGTTTCCTTGGTCATGCTGGTTTCTATAGAAGGTTCATTAAAGACTTCTCTAAGGTTTCTAGGCCTCTTAGCAATCTCTTGCAAAAGGATATTCCTTTTGTTTTTGACGAAGATTGTGAGGAAGCCTTTGAAATACTTAAGAAGGCCTTGATAACTGCACCTATTGTTCAACCACTTGATTGGAACTTACCTTTTGAAATCATGTGTGATGCTAGTGATTATGCTGTTGGTGCTGTCCTAGGGCCAAGAGTTGATAAGAAGTTGAATGTTATTCACTATGCTAGTAAAACTCTAGACAGTGCCCAAAGAAACTATGCTACTACTGAAAAGAAATTTTTAGCAGTCGTGTTCGCATGTGAAAAGTTCAGGTCTTACATAGTTGATTCTAAAGTCACTATTCACACTGATCACGCTGCTATTAAGTACCTCATGGAGAAGAAAGACGCTAAACCTAGACTTATCAGATGGGTTCTCTTGCTACAAGAATTTGATTTGCACGTTGTCGACAGGAAGGGTGATGATAACCCCGTAGAAGATAACTTGTCTAGGTTGGAGAACGTTCTTGATGACCCACAACTTATTGTTGATAGCTTTCCCGATGAGCAATTGAATGTCATCAATACTTCACGTAGTGCATCGTGGTATGCTGATTATGCAAACTATATCGTTGCCGAATATATACCACCTAGTTCCACATACCAGCAAAAGAATAAATTCTTCTGTGACTTGAGACATTACTTTTGGGATGATCCTCACCTTTATAAGGAAGGGGTAGATGGTGTTATTAGGCGTTGTGTACCTGAACATGAACATGGACAAATCCTACAAAAGTGTCACTCCGAGGCCTACGGAGGACACCATGCGGGAGATAGAACTGCACACAAGGTATTGCAATCAGGTTTTTATTGGCCCACTCTCTTCAAGGATGCCCGTAGGTTTGTCTTGTCTTGACGAATGTCAAAGAGTAGGTAATATCGGTAAACGTCACGAAATGCCTATGAACTATTCACTTGTCATTGAACCATTTGATGTTTGGGGCTTTGATTATATGGGACCTTTTCCAAAATCCAACGGGTATAGTCATATCCTAGTTGCTGTTGATTATGTTACTAAGTGGGTAGAAGCTATCCCAACCAGTAGTGCTGATCACAACACTTCTATCAGGATGCTTAAAGAAGTTATTTTCCCTAGATTTGGAGTCCCTAGATATCTAATGACCGACGGTGGTTCACATTTCATTCATGGTGCTTTCCGTAAAATGCTTGCTAAGTACGATGTCAACCATAGAATTGTGTCTCCCTATCACCCTCAGTCCAGTGGTCAAGTAGAGCTAAGCAATAGAGAGATCAAACTGATTCTGCAAAAGACTGTCAATAGGTCTATAAATAATTGGTCTACGAAGCTCGATGATGCACTGTGGGCTTATAGAACTGCCTATAAGAATCTGATGGGCATGTCTCCGTAAAAAATGGTGTACGGTAAATCATGTCATTTACCTCTTGAGCTAGAGCATAAAGCTTATTGGGCTATCAAAGAGCTCAACTTTGATTTCAAACTTGCTGGTGAGAAGAGGTTATTTGACATTAGCTCGCTTGATGAATGGAGAGCTCAATCATATGAAAAGGCCAAGTTGTTCAAAGAAAAGGTTAAGAGGTGGCATGATAAAAGGATACAATAACGTGAGTTCAATGTAGGTGATTATGTCTTGCTATATAATTCTCGTTTAAGATTTTTTGCAGGCAAGCTTCTCTCCAAATGGGAAGGTCCTTACATTATTGAGGGAGTATATCGTTCCGGTGCTATCAAGATCAACAACATGGAAGGTAATTGTTCGAGAGTTGTAAATGGGCAGAGAATCAAGCATTATATATCACGTACTCCCATAAATGTTGAAAGCAATATTATCAATACCATAACTCCAAAAGAATACCTAAGGGATATTTATCAGCCTGTTTCAGACTTCGAAAATGAAGAGATATGTGATTTGGTAAGAAAACAGACTCCAAAACTTTTCCAGTAGGAAATTTTCTCCGTTTTGGAATATTTGAAAAAATAGAAAAATTGGAAGTAGTCCGGAAAGCGCGCGAGGAGGGGACAAGCCTGCCAGCGTGGGCCCACCCCTGGCCGCGCTTGGGGGGCTTGTGGCCACCTCGTGTGCCTCCTGGACTCCGTTTTCGTGCGGGGTACTCCTTCTGATCTGGAAAAAATCATTATATATTCTCCCGTAAGGTCTGACCCACGTATCACGCAGATTTCCTCTGTTTTCGTTTGGAGCCTCTTTTCTGCCGCAGATTTAGAGCAAGATGTCGTCCCATGAATCTGTGGGGGAGAACAATCTCCCTCAAGTCTATGGAGAAGTAAATGATGGTCTGAAAAGAATGGAGGCCAAGGAAAGGCTACCTAAAGAAACCAAGGGCAAAACTAAGGAGAAGAATCAGGCGTGGGATGAAGCACAATCTGTGTTCAACAAGGAAGAAGTTGAAGAAGTGGATTTCCTCCAACCCTACCTCCACCTATTGTCTTCATCCTTGATTGAACTCTTGAGGTTTTGTGAAACAACTCGTGAAGTTGTTTTGCTGGAGAAACATATCACACATCTCCAAGGTATAAATCAAAGATTAATGGCCCTCTTGGAATCAAAGATCGCAACAACTCCACCACCATCACCTCCAAAGGAAGACAACTAGGCATGGGTATGGGCAATCCCCTTGGTTTGTGCCAAGCTTGGGGGAGTTCCCCCGGTATCGTATCACCATCACATCTTTTGCCTTTACCTTTGTTTTAGTTTGTTCCTTTTCAGTTTTCTTTTTATCTAGTAGATTAAAAGTCTTAGTGTTTTAGTCTTGAGTTTTGCTTTGTGTCACCCCCGATGTATTCGAGCTCATGAGCCATATAATAAAGAGTGCCTTAGTTGAGGGCTTTGCCTCTTGCCATGATCAAAAGAGTGAGAAAAGAACAAAAGCATGAAAGATCATGCAATGATCTTATGGGAAGTGATGGCTTCACATATAAAAAGAATGTTGATTGAAACTTGTTGATGGTAGACAAACGTAGACCTTGGTCATTGTTGCAATTAATAGGAAGTGATAAAGAAGGAGAGGTTCACATATAAATATATCATCTTTGACACCATATATGATTGTGAACACTCACTAAACTATTGCATGCTTAGAAGTAGATGTTGGACAAGGAAGACAACATAATGAATTATGTTTGCTTGGTTCCGAACAATGTTATATGATTAGAGATCCCTTAGCATGTGACGATTGCTTCCACCTCATACTAGCCAAAACTCCCGCACCAAGTAGAGATACTACTTGTGCATCCAGAAACCTTCAACCCAGTTTTGCCATGAGAGTCCACCATACCTACCTATGGATTGAATAAGATCCCTCAAGTAAGTTGTCATCGGTGCAAGCAATAAAGATTGCTCCCTAATATGTATGATCTATTAGTGTGTGGAAAATAAGCTTTGTACGAACCTGTGATGAGGAAGACATAAAAGCGACAGACTGCATAATGAAGTTCTTTATCAAAGGAGGCAATATAAAGTGACGTTCCTCCACACTAAGATGACACGCATCCAAACCTCAAAAGCGCATGACAACCTCTGCTTCCCTCTGTGAAGGGCCTATCTTGTACCTTTACTTTTTGCCCTTGAAAGAGTCATGGTGATCTTCACCAATTCCCTATTTCGCCTTTATCTTGGCTAACGTCATATGCTAGGGAAAGATCTATATTCATATGTCAACTTGGAGGTAAGTATTCATGAATTATTATTGTTGACATTACCCTTGAGGTAAGCAGTTGGGAGGCGCAACTATAAGCCCCTACCTTTCTCTATGTCCAGCTGAAACTTTGATCTCATGAGTACCACGTGAGTTGTAGCAATTGTAGAGAACGAAAAGATGATTGAGTATGTGGATTTGCTTTAGAAGCTCTTATTTGACTCTTTTTGATGTTGTGATAAATTGCAATTGCTTCAATGACTAAAGGCTATCGGTTGCTATTTCTCGGTAAGGTTCTTGATCCATACTTTAGTTTGTGAAGGAATTGTCACTTTAGCATGAGAGATTATATGTTGGTATTGCTATTCTGATCATGATCATGATGCATGTATGTTCGTATCTTGTTTTGTCGACACCTCTCTCCCTAAACATGTGGGCATATTTATTGAGCTCGGCTTTCGCTTGAGGACAAGCGAGGTCTAAGCTTGGGGAAGTTGATACGTCCATTTTGCATCATGTTTTCATGTTGATATTTATTGCTTTTTGGGCTGTTATTTCACTTCACGGTACAATACTTATGCCTTTTCTCTCTTATTTTGCAAGGTTTACATGAAGAGGGAGAATGCGAGCAAGTGGAATTCTGGCCTAAAAAAGGAGCAAGTTTGAGATGCCAATTCTGCGCAACTCCAAAAGCTGTGAAAATCAACGTGGATTTTTTTTTGGGAATATATAAAAAATACTAGGCCGAAGAAGTGCTAGAGGAGCGCAACCAGGGGGCTACAAGCCTGGTAGGCGCGGCCACACCCCTAGCCACGCCTAGGGGGCTTGTGGGCTCCCTGCTGGCCCACTAGCCCCCCTCTTCTGCTATATGAAGGGTTTCGTTCCGAAAAAAATCAGGAGGAGGCTTTTCGGAGGATTCGCCACCGCCACGAGGCGGAACTTGAGCAGAACCAGTCTAGAGCTCCGGCAGGACGATCCTGCTGGGGAAACTTCCCTCCTGGAGGGGGAAATCGTCGCCATCGTCATGAACAACACTCCTCTCATCGGAGGGGACTCGTCACCATCAACATCTTCATCAGCACCATCTCATCTCCAAACCCTAGTTCATCTCTTGTAACCAATCTTCGTCTCGCGACTCCGATTGGTACTTGTAAGGTTGCTAGTATTGTTAATTACTCCTTATAGTTGATGCTAGTTGGATTACTTGGTGGAAGAGTTTATGTTCAGATCCTTGATGCTACTCATTACCTCTCTGGTCATGAATATGATTATGCTTTGTGAGTAGTTACTTTTGTTCCTGAGGACATGGGATAAGTCATGTCAATAGTAGTCATGTGAATTTGGTATTCGTTCGATATTTTGATGTGTTGTATATTGTTTTTCCTCTAGTGGTGTTATGTGAACGTCGACTACATAACACTTCACCATTATTTGGGCCTCGAGAAAGGCAATGGGAAGTAGTAAGTAGATGATGGGTTGCTAGAGTGACAGAAGCTTAAACCCTAGTTTATGTGTTGCTTCGTAAGGGGCTATTTTGGATCCACTAGTATAATGCTATGGTTAGACTTTGTCTTAATTCTTCTTTCGTAGTTGCGGACGCTTGCGAGAGGGGTTAATCATAAGTGGGATGCTTGTCCAAGTAAGAGCAGTACCCAAGCGCCGGTCCACCACATATCAAACTATCAAAGTAACGAACGCGAATCATATGAACATGATGAAAACTAGCACGACAGAAATTCCCGTGTGTCCTTGGGAGCGTTTTTCCTCCTATAAGACTTTGTCCAGGCTTGTCCCTTGCTACAAAAGGGATTGTGCCACTTTGCTGCACCGTTGTTACTTTTGTTACTTGTTGGTTGCTACGATTCATCTCACCACACAACTACTTGTTACCGATAATTTTAGTGCGTGCAGATATTACCTTTCTGAAAACCACTTGTCAGATCCTTTTGCTCCTTGTTGGGTTCGACACTCTTCCTTATCGAAAGGACTACGATAGATCCCCTATACTTGTGGGTCATCACGGTCCACCCGTCATAGACTGCCCACTGGGTCGCCCCGTTGTTCGACCAATGGATGTAGAAGAGAGGCTCCCTACATCGAGGAGCCCAAAGAGATGAGTACTCCAGCATCCTTTATAGTATTAATGAGATGAAGTCTGCAGCCAACAAAATTATAAGTAGCTAACCAATAATATTGACTATACAAAACTAAATGTTCCCATGTTCCAAAGATCTCATCATTAATTAGTTCTTTGTGACCGTCATTCTCGTATTACTCATGCTTGGGATAATGTATTAGTCATCCTTGATATGGTGTGTTGGGGAACCTATCTAAGGGAAAATCTTTAAATGATCTACATAATACTTTCTTTGTTCTTACGTGAGAACTACAAAGCCACACATTAAAATTTCCAAATCCATGAATAAAATTATAAGAACTTGCAGCAGCAACAACACGAAGACAACATCAAAATTAGGACGCATCTATGGCGCACGTGGGCCACTTTCCTTGTTTGTACATAGGAGCAAACAACAAACTATGACAACATGTTTTATGAATGATCTATAGAGGGCCACAAAATAAATGCAACCAATAATTTACGTGAATTAGTTGAAGGATACTTTTCCCGATCTCTATGCAAACAATTATATTCACACTGTGTTTGCATTCCCGATTGCATGACCACGCGAATGGATTTTAATTTTTGTTTTCATGTTCTAGCCTTTTTTAGGGTGGAAACTGAACCTCTACATGGGAGCAAAGTAAGAAAAAGCACGAGATAGGTGGTGAGGAGAAGAAATCGCTGCCTCCTCACTCCATGACGAAGCCACTAGTCCCTGCCTCCATTTGCCGCTCCAACGGTGGATGAGGTGGGGACCTCGTCACTTTGACTCCGGCAACATGTAGTTAGGGTTGGCTTCGTTTGTCCTTAGGCTGCCCGTAATGCAAGTATCATATGTAGTATCATGCATGACAACTAGGCAATTTCAATTAGGTGGCATAGAATTAAATGAAGAAAGAGAGGGCTGGGTATCATATAATGATACCGTATCATATTAAATGATGTGCTACTATGTGTCTTGCATGTCAATAAATGAACTACTCTATGATACTAACATATGATACTATGCATTACGGATGTGGTATCATAGACGAGTATCATATGCATGATACTAGTATATGATACAATCGATTACAACCAGCCTTAAGGCGTTCGATCGAGTGGAGGATATGGTGCCACGTCGGAATAAATTTTCGCTACCCTTCCCCCATCTGAGTGGTGCTCCATTCGATGCCAATGAGGGGCCGGTTGCTTGTGTGTCTCAACACTCTCCGGATAATGCGAGAGTAGGTGTTGTTGGTCATCCCCCGTCGTCTCCCCCGATGACAATGTCAATGATCTATGCAGAATTTCTGATGGCTTGAAGTGAGACTTGTGGATGGAGACTGGTGGCGCCTCCCTTCTTCTTCAACTATGCAAACGAAGACGACGCTGTCGAGATTCGATGGGCACAGGGATGATCCTCGGCCGTCGCACACCACAAAGTTTTGGTCCGACCACTTGCGGTGGACCAGTTTACTGGCTCGTTAAGCAGTTTCATGTGTGAAGGTGCATTTCTTGTTTTGGTATTGCTGGAGGCTTCACTTTGGTTCTATCGATGTAATAGCCGGATCAGCAACCGGTTGTGGAAGATAGTAGGGCAAGGCGTCAAAGACTCAATGGATCAATTTGCATTTTTTTAGTTTCTAGAACCCTTTTCACAATTATTCATGACGCCCATGTTTCTAGCTGTCATGTGTGGTTTCCATGTATGTAAAGTCATTGTATTCCTCGGTTTTAATTGATATGTGGTTACAGCTCAAAAATAAAAGCAAAAGCAATTTAGTAAAATCTAACATATTCCATCACATTGACAAAATAGTGAGCAAAAGGAGCCCAACACTCATCCCAACCTCGCCCATATATATTTATTTGATGCTTATCCTTTATATAAAACAAATTATTTACTAATTCACATATAAAATCATAAATCTTAGGTTGTTCATACTTATTCGTGACTGATCACGCCATTTGCGCAAAGACCAATTGGAGTCAAAAATCCACGCAACCCATGTACAACATGTTCTACGAATGATGTGGTAAGGGTACCTAGTTCCTTGGATAACTATGAATAAGCACTAATACAACTCCACCAAGAAGCATATGTATAGCCACATTCAAAAACATACCCATGACAAATGCTTTTCATCATTGTCATATTGCTTTGCATAATTGTAATATAGCTATCATGATATTTATATGGTTCGGTAATATTTAGTGTCTGCATAGACTCGTCCATGGGAAGCTCCATTTCCACTAACAAGTCAGTGACAAGATCTGCTGGCTCCTCCTTCTTGGTGTTAACCCCGAGGATGGAGATACGTGAGTTCTCCATGGGATGCACCATTGACAAGAAAGTGGAAAGTGGATCAGAGAGTGTATGGTGGTAGGCCGAGTAAGTTCCCCATTGAGTGCTCTATGTATACTCCACCAAGGGTTCCATCAAGCAAGCAGTTGCATAGGCAGCAGGCGGCCGGCTGGAGCCGGTCAAACACGGCATATGTCAGTAGTGCACAAGCAACTATGTAGATTTAAAGCCCTAGGCTGGCGTGAAGAGGAAAGTGAATCTCCTTGATACGATGGCTCTTTGCTTTCATTTTTAAACAGCGTGACGAGTTTAAGGCATGGGCGGTTGATCTAAGATGTACGTCCACAACTTTGTGCCTAGTCTGCCTCGAAACACGATATGTTGATAGATCACCGTCGAACGGTGCTTGCATAGCATGCCTCCTCATTGCCAAAAAACATTAGATGCCCCTAGATCAACATATAACATCCACTGCCTCACCTGCCTCCTCGGCTACTTCCACCTTATCTTTCTCCCGTCGAACAGCAGTTGGCAAAACCATCAACCCCTAGTAAATGACAATCCCATCCTATTTTGATTGTTCTCTCTCAAACCCACCCTCTCCCAAAATACAACTTCACGCTCTGCAACCCGCGAGTAGATGGAGTACAAGCGTCACTCAACAACACCATTCTTCAAGGAACACAACATCGAGGCCCGTGTCATGAACACCATCCACGGTGTATACACCAACTGCCATAGCCACGTCAACCATTGGATAAGAGAGTGAAAGGTCTGGGTCTGAGGCCATATCTTTTAATATCATCGACATCGATGTGGAGTACACACCTAATGATCAAGGCGAGCAGAAAGCAGTACTAATCCAGTTGTGATATGACCAGAGTTGTCTCACATACGATCGATGCATAGTGAAGGGGGTAAATGATTCCCTCATGCCGTTCCTCCACCCTGGAGGTTACACGTTCATTATATTTTGCATCGATGGCAATGTAGATAATCTAGACTACTGGGGTATGACGGTTACAAACTTTGTTAACATCGAGAAGCTATGGATGGTGCCCGACGAAGGAAAGCCTGAAGATTTGCTCATGGATGTCACGACCCCTTGATGCCCAAATCAGGTGATGACAACATGATCAGGGGTACTCCATAAACATGATGTATCATGTAGACACCCACACCAGGATTAGGACGATGAACATGTTTTTTGAGACAATCGGAAGGACTTTTGCTGACGAAAAGAGGTCTTGTGAATACGCTCCCTATATTCACATGTCGATCAACTCCAAGATTGGAAAGAGCATGTATCTACTAGATCGTAAACACCTACCACTCAAGCCATAATATCAAGATAATGTTGTGGTGATGTAACCAAGTCATACCACTTTAGCTACAACATAGGCTGAGTTAGAGGTTGAAGCCCAGGCAAAGGCAGCCAGAGCCACTAGTGCTCGAGTGTTGAGGTCCAAAGGTGATCAAACAGTGTTTCTTATGAGCATCATCCAAGGGATGGAGAAGAACATCAAATACATTATGCTAAATCAGAAGAGCCTTGAGAGGATTGTGGAAATGAAGTTTCATGACCAGTTGAAGCAGGAGGGGGATGCGGTGTCTCCTCCCAGCTCCAGTGACAATGATGATAGTCCTGCACTACAGACTTCCACTCAATCTAGGACACATGCCAGATCTTCTGGAGTGCCAGTTCTATAGACGAGACCGTCTTCATCAGCTCCAGCATCAGCTTCATCAACTCCTACACCTTGCGTGTCTACACCAACACCTCACAGGACATCAGGTGAAGCCTTCGCCGATGCTCTCTTGTCGACCCATTCAACAGCTATCGGAGGAGACCGTGCCTAGAGCGACGCTTAGCTCTATTCCTTTGAACGTTTTGGTAACTTGTTGCCAAAGGGGGAGAAGTGTATAGATCATAGGGCTTTGAGAGATAGTTGTTGCTTTTTGGTTTATCTCTTTGGTTTCTCAAAACATTTGGTTTATTCTTTTGGATGTATTAAGCCTTGTTGTGATTGATCATACGCTTAATTTTGATGCTATTATTTCCTGTCATTAAGATATCTATGTGATGATCTTTCACTCATTATTGGTGTTACATGCATTGTAATTCATTCATATCATTTATGCACACCACTAATATGTATGTGACATGGAAGAGTGACCATGATCCTAATCGATTGTGCATTTCCATTCAAATGAAAATTTAAAATAATGCACAAATTTAGGGGGAGATCTTGCTTATCACATACTTCTCAAAGTGACGATGCTATTCATTGATTATATTTTACACCGAAGATCTGATCTATATGTTTTCATCAATTAACAAAAGAGGGGATATTGAAAGCACAACTTCTTCCTATGTGGTTTTGGTTATTAATAACAACATGTATGCCATTACACTGATGATTCTATCTAGTATATTTCAGGAAAAGTTCAATGAATGGATAGGCTAAGGATTGTGAGGAGATCCCCTAGATGCAAGGAACATCTATTGGCAACAAGCTTCAAGAATCTACATTTTACATTTTGTGAGAAATCACATTTGAGTCCATAGGAAAAACCAAAACTATTAAAAGGGCATGAGGTGTCTATGATGATCTGGTTGCTAAAGTGCTTAGAGATTAGCCACCAAAATACTCATGAAATTCTCCCACAATTATTTTGTCCATACCCAAACACACAAAATTTGGTGCCACCAATATTTCCAAACCAGCCATACCGAGTTTTACCATAAACATATCATATGCAAACCCTAAGATCTCAGTACCACCAAGTTTGGTTTCATTCTGACCAAAAATCAGTGACCAGCTCCCTTAATAGACATTTGCTAAAATTGGAATCTACGAGTTTTGAAAATCAGTGCCACTGAGTTTGGGTAACTGCCTAGGCCAGTCAAAACTGGACCCGCCAAGATTTCTATATCGGTCTCACTGAAACACCTAAAGTTCACACATTTTACACTAGTCGGTGCAACAGTTTTTACTTCGGTTTTTTCCGAGTTGGGCAATAATATTGTAACGGTTGGATTTTTGGAAATGCCTATATATACCCCTCCACCAACCTCTCATTCGAAGAGGAAGCACTCAGAATGAACCAACACTTGCCCCATCCATTTTCTGAGAGATAGAGCCACGTACTCATGTGTTGAGATCAATATATTCCATTACTACCATATGAATCTTGATTTCTAGCCTCCCCAAGTTTCTTTCCACCCAATCAATCTCATCTACCGAAGCCAATTTTGTGAGAGTGTGATTAAGTGTTGAGGATATATCTTTCGAAGCACATGAGCAAGGAGTTCATCATACTACCACATTTATTTCCTTTTGGAGAATGTTGTCTCCTAGATTGGTTAGGTGTCGCTTGGGACCCACATACTTCGTGTGGGGTTGAACCAAGAAGTTTGTAAGGGCAAGGAGATCGCCTACTTCGTGAAGATCTACCCCGAGTGAGGCTAGTCCTCCGTCAATGTAACCCATGGTGGAATAGACAAGGTAGCTTCTTCGTGGACCTTTCGTGGGTTGAGCCCTCTGTGGACTCTCGCGGCTGTTACCCTCCATGGGTTCAAGTCTCTACCACATAGACGTACGATAGCACCACCTATCGGAACCACGCAAAAAATCTCAGTGTCAATCTTTGTGTTTGATCTTCCTATCCCTACCCTCTATTTACATGTGCATGTCTTCACTTTCCGCTACTATACTCTTAGACATGCATGTGTAGGGTGTGCTTGACTTGTTATAATGTGACACCCTGATTTTTTTCAACTTTTTCTTTCAAAACATTTTGGATTTTTTTACTTGCAAACCTGGTGGACTTTCAAATCTTTTCGACCAAGTTGGATTTGTGAGTCTCTAAATTTTTCCAAGCAACCCAAAACCCTCCTCCTCTTGCCAAAACCTTTCTACACCTCTCTTGGATTAATTTTCAATATTTAATTGTTTCCAATAATTCTTTTCTTTATTTGGGATATTATGGCATCACCATGGGTTGTGAAGCAACCTATAGTTTGGATGATCTATAAACCCCAAACTTTTTCCACATCTTCTCATCATCATATAATTCCAAAATCTCCAAAAATATTTCCTTGCCCAATGTAAAATTTTGGCCAGAATAATTATTTCTTTTCTGACCAGAATTGTCCCATTGTGAAGCAACTCCCTTTTCCTATTCTAGAAAATTCCCAATTAATTTCCCAAGTTCCTAGGGCTCCTATCTAGCCCCAATATGCAAAAACATTAGATGGTACAATACAAATTTTGAGCAGGAAAACTGTGTTAAGTTTCTCTTGAATCTGAACCTTTGTGTAGGAAGTACTTGCTAGGGGTTGACAAATGATCTATAAATTTTTGGGCATCTGTGCACCACCAAATAACACTCCTCCACCAAGTTTCACCCTCAGAAGAACATGTATGAGAGTGCCCCAAGCTCATTTCCATTTTGGACCAGACTGGTAGTTTTCAATGGAACTATGTTCAATTCTTCTTCAAATCCTTTCAAACTTTGCGAGTTTGTAGTCCTTCCAAAGATGATAACCCCAGACATTTCATCTACCTCCATCTCTATCTTATTTTAGCTCTAGAACCTCCTCAAGTTGGCTGGCAGAACCTGTTGTTGATAAGATACATGTAACCAGAGTGCACCTAATCGAGCCAATGGTGCACGGAGGCTAGATGGTCGAGGGACTACCCTGTGGACATGGTGCGCCAGTCTTGCATGGCCTCGTGGTAGACGCACCCGTGGTGATCATGGTGCTGGCATAGCACAGTGCATGCTTTGTGCGATGCCAGTGTCGGATGCGCTCGCCCGAGCCGTCCCTCGCTGTCCCCCCCCCCCCTTGTTCTTTGGTGCCGACATCGCTCCTGGCAGCCGCGTGGCACCTCCCGAAGCCTCTTGGTCGCCGGAGAAGGCCGCCACCGCTCCCATCCAAGCTTCGCCACGGGCAGAATAGTGGCCTTCGGCCACTGTGATCGTCCGCAAGCTATTGATGGCTCCGGACCCATCCCGTCGCTCCCCTACCCTCCCCCATCACCTCACCTCCGCGCCACGACAGCCAGCTCGCCGTCCTTGCTCTAGTGGCAGGCCCGAGCTTTGCCACTTCGAGAGAGCTCGGCGATGCTCGCCGCTGGCCTATAAAAGGCGCTGCCCAACCCCTCCTAGCCCATCGCCCACACCTCTCCACCTCTGAATCGCCCATAAAGACCCCAGCAAGAGCGGGGAGCTCACCTCCCTCAGCTCCGGCAAAAGGCTCCGCCGCCAAATCCCCTCTGTCGCCGGCCACCTCTGCCCTTACCCAGCCCAATCTGAGGCCACCATCGAGAGCCCCTAGTGTCCCTGGTCCTCCTCGAGCTTTCTGCGAGTCGACCCTCTGCCAGAATCATCACCGTCGACGACCACCGTAGCATCCACCCGCCGGAGAAGAAGGGGCGACGTTGTACATCCACCTCCGGATGAGCTACGGGTACAGGGGGAACCGTCCTCGAGAGCCCGAGCCATTCCCGCTATCTCCTAGCCCCGTCGTCGTCCCTATCGCCGGTGAGCCGCCCCGTCTCTGTCTCCCTTCCCTCTCTCTATTTCAAAAGGCAGGCCCCACCTGCCAGTGTCTGGAGACCGCGCCCGAAGCGGTAAGTGGAGGCGCCTCCTCCACTTTACGCCTTTGACATGGCCTCTGCCAGGTTTTAGTTTTTTATTTAAATTTCAGATTTGACCAGTAACTTTGACCCTTTATAATATTTATTGATAAGTCAAACTCAATTGATTCTTTTTGCATTGAGTTGGTACTGAGCCCCTCTAATTTCTGGTAGATTTTGGTATTTTTCCTATACTCACAGAATTTCTGGTTAACAAAAAGGTATTATGTGACATTTTCTTTTGGCAAATTCAAAATATTTTAGAGGGAAACTTTGGTGAATTTGAAGACCAGGAGTGTTTGAACAACCCAACTGATCAAGGCAAGCCATGATACCCATATGATGTAGTACTTTCATAGCATTGCATATTTTCATGCATTATGCTCATTTATATGCTATAAAATAAATGCATAGTAAATTATTTAATATAAATAGTTGCTCATTGTTATAAACCACTATATTTGGAATAACTTAGTGGTTGATCTAGAGTCACCTGTCCAGGCTTAACCGTGCAACCACATTTTGCTGGTATGGGACGGCCGTGACTTGAGATCATCGCGTGACCTTTCACCAATACCTCCAAAGAGGGAGGGTTATGCACGCATGCTACCCTGATCAGGTAGGCGGTGATAACCTTGTGAGCCCAATTGAGTTGTTTTGGGCCCATCCCCATTTGGGATAGTTGGTTTGGCCACGACGGTGCCAGGTGTCATGAGGACACAAGGCCACCCAGGGCACAACTCTGGGGGAGGATGATTGTCGGTGGTATGATGGGAGAGTCACGGGTCAGGCAAGTTTCGTTGGACCAACACTGGTCCACCTGAATGGGATCACGATGCTAGTGCTCCATGATGTGGGTAAAGTGTGCAACCTGTGTAGAGTGTCAAACCTATTCGAATAGCCGTGTCCACGGTATTGGACAGCCCATCCACACCTCAACAGGTGGTCAACCATATCCGTGTTAGTAATGATGGAAGAACTCTTCAAATGATTGGAGATGCTCGATGAGTATTCTGGGTGTCGTGAGAAAACCCAGATATGAGTAAGTTGATAACTGGTACAATTAGTAATGTTGTTTGATAATTTACCATATTGATTGCCATGCTATTGTTTGCTGCATTACTTGGTTGTTGTAAGCTTGTGAGTACATTCCAAGTACTCACCTGGTGTATCATGCTAGATGCAGGAGAAGCCAAGGACAGAGGTCCTGATGGTCCGTACTAGGAAGTGTCTGATACGTCTCAAACGTATCTATAATTTTTGATGGTTTCACACTGTTATCTTGTCATCTTTGGATGTTTTATGTACCTTTTATATATTTTTTGGGACTAACTTATTAATTCAGTGCCAAGTGCCAGTTCCTGTTTTTTCCGTGTTTTTGGCTCTTTTCAGATCTGATTTTGAACGGGGTCCAAATGGAATAAAATCCCCGAAATGATTTTTTCCCAAACGGAAGAAGATCATGGGGCCTGTGGGCCAAGCCAGGAGGGCTAGGGAGCCCACAAGCCCCCACTCCGCCACCAGGGGAGGCGGCGGTGGCAGGGCTTGTGGCCTCCCTGGCCTCCCCCTGACCTAGATCTTTGGCCTATATATTCCCTAAAATACAGCAAAAAATCAGGGGAGCCTCAAAAATACTTTTCCGCCGCCGCAAGCTACCGTTTCCGCGAGATCTCATCTGGAGACCCTTCCCCGCGCCCTGTCGGAGGGGTCTTTGGAGTTGGAGGGCTTCTTCATCATCATCATCGCCCCTCCAATGACTCGTGAGTGGTTCACTTCAGACCTACGGGTCCGTAGTTAGTAGCTAGATGGCTTCTTCTCTCTCTTGGATCTTCAATACAAAGTTCTCCATGATCTTCATGGAGATCTATCCGATGTAATCTTTTTTGCGGTCTGTTTGTCGAGATCCAATGAATTGTGGATTTGTGATCAGATTATCTATGTTATATATTTGAGTCTTTGCTGATTTCTTATATGCATGATTTGATATCCTTGTAAGTCTCTCCGAGTCTTGGGTTTTGTTTGGCCAACTAGATCTATGATTCTTGCAATGGGAGAAGTGCTTGGTTTTGGGTTCTACCATGTGGTGACCTTTCCCAGTGAGAGTAGGGGCAGCAAGGCACACATTAAGTAGTTGCCATCAAGGGTAACAAGATGGGCTCTGTCGTTGATATGAGATTGTCCATCTACATCATGTCATCTTGCTTAAGGCGTTACTCTGTTCTTTTGGACTTAATACACTAGATGCATGCTGGATAGCGCTCGACGTGTGGAGTAATAGTAGTAGATGCAGAAAGTATCGGTCTACTTGTTTTGGACGTGATGCCTATAGATATAATCCTTGACATAGATGTCGTCACGACTTTGCGCGATTCTATCAATTGCTCGACAGTAATTTGTTCACCCACCGTCTACTTGCTTTCATGAGAGAAGCCACTAGTAAACACTACGGCCCGCAGGTCTATTCACATCCATCGTTTACACCTCAGCTTTTACTTTGCTTTGTTACTTTGTTGCTTTGAGTTCTCACTTGGCGAACAATCTATAAGGGATTGACAACCCCTATATAGTGTTGGGAGCATGCTTTTGTGTTTGTGCAGGATCTTGTGATACTCCTCCACTGGATTGATACCTTGGTTCTCAAACTGAGGGAAATACTTACCACCGATGTGCTACATCACCCTTTCCACTTCGAGGGAACGCCAACGCAAAGCTCCATAGCCGTAGCAGAAGGATTCCTGGTGCCGTCGACACGACTATTCCTGTCGCCGTTGTCGAGGAAGCACAGCTGACATCAGAAGTATTTCTTGCGCCGTTGCCGGGTAGGAGAGATCAAGATCTATCCAAGTAGGTCTCACAAACTCATCTCTTGCATTTACTTTTGTTGCTAGTTGCCTCTCGTTTTCCTCTCCCCCACTTCACATTTGTCATTTTCATTTGCCTTTCTCCTTCGCCGTTTTCCTTTGCCTTTGCCGGTTTTCTTGCTTGCTTGTGAGCTTGTTTGTTTGTTGAAGTCATCGTGGCTGAAAACACCAAACTTTGCGACTTCTCAAGCACTAATAATAATGATTTTATTAGTACTCCGATTGCTCCCGGCACTAGTGCGGAATCATATGAAATCAACGCAGCTTTGCTGAATCTTGTTATGAAAGAGCAATTCTATGGCCTTCCTAGTGAAGATGCCGCATCCCATCTCAATACCTTCATTGAGCTTTGTGATATGCAAAAGAAAAGAGATGTGGATAATGACGTGATTAAGTTGAAACTTTTTTCCTTTCTTGTTGCGAGATTGCGCAAAAACTTGGTTTTCTTCTTTGCCTAAAAATAGTATCAATTCTTGGGATAAGTGCAAAGATGCTTACATATCCAAGTATTTTCCGCCGGCTAAGAACTTCTCCTTACGTAACGATATCATGAATTTAAAGCAACTTGATCATGAACACCTTGCACAATCTTGGGAGAGTATGAAGCTTATGATTAGAAATTGTCCCGCTCATGGCTTCAGTTTGTGGATGATTATACAAATCTTTTACGCTGGCTTGAATTTCGCTTCTCGCAATATCCTGCACTCCGCCTCAGGTGGAACGTTCATGGAAATCATGTTAGGAGACGCTACAATACTCCTAGACAATATCATGACCAACTACTCTCAATGGCATACTAAAAGGTCGCCTGCTAGCAAAAAGGTGCACGCTATAGAAGAAATTTACTCGCTCAGTGCTAAGATGGACGAGTTGATGAATTTGGTTGCTAGTAGAAATGCTATCGTAGATCCTAATGACATACCACTATTTTCTTTGATTGAGAGTAGCAACGCTAGTTTGGACGTGAATTTTGTTGATAGGAACAATTTTGGCAACAACAATGCTTTTAGAGGAAACTATGTTCCTAGGCCTTTTCCTAGTAACTCCTCTAACAACTATGGCAATTCCTACAACAACACTTTTGGAAATCACAACAAATTAACCTCTGATTTAGAGAGTAATATCAAAGAGTTCATCAACTCTCAAAAGATTTTCAATGCGTCCATAGAGGAAAAACTACTCAGAATAGACGATTTGGCTAAGAGCGTTAATAGGGTGTCTTGTGATATTGATGCTTTGAAAGTTAGATGCACTCCTCCCAAGGTCAACTTGGATGAAACTTTGAAAGCTATGCGTGTCTCCATGAATGAGAGCAAAGAAATAACCGCCCAAATTCGCACTAGGCATGAATGGTTTAAAAGGGTGCGTTCTAGTGATGCAAATCACGAAGATCTTAAAGTGCTTGGTGTGTCTCCTCTTGAATCTTTGTTTTCGCGTGTCAAACCTATTTACGGAGGGGCTGGATATGAATCCACTTTGGTGGACAAACGCCCCAATGATTCAGAGTCCACCTATCTTGAAGATAAAGGTGTGGAGAGTGGAGTAGAAGAAGTCAAAATTTTGGGTAGTAATGAAACTCCCACTTTGGATTCCAAGGAATTCAATTATGATAATTGCTCCTTGTTTGAATGCATTTCTTTGATGCAATCCTTTGCAAACTCTCCACATGCTTATAGCCAAAGCAAATCCTTTACCGCGCATATCACAGATGCTATGATGAAATTTCTTCAAGAGAAGTGCGAACTAGAAGTCTCTATACCTGGAAAACTACATGATGAGTGGGAACCAACTATCAAAATCAAGATAAAAACTATGAGTGCAATGCTTTGTGTGATTTGGGTGCTAGTGTTTCCGCGATTCCAAAGTCTTTATGTGATATTCTTGGTTTTCATGAGATTGAAGAGTGTTCTCTTAATTTGCATCTTGCGGATTCTACTGCCAAGAAACCCATGGGAAGGATCGATGATGTTCTTATTGTTGCAGATAAGAACTATGTACCTATGCATTTCATTGTACTTGACATAGATTGCAATCCTTCATGTCCCGTTATTCTTGGTAGACCTTTCCTAAGGAGTATTGGTGCTATCATCGATATGAAGGAAGGGAATATTAGATTTCAATTTCCTTTAAAGAAGGGCATGTAGCACTTTGCTAGAAAGAAAATAAGATTGCCTTATGAATCTATCATGAGGGCTACATATGGTTTGAGCACCAAAGATGACTATACGTGATTCCATCACTTTTTGCCTAGTTAAGGGCGTTAAACAAAAGCGCTTGTTGGGAGGCAACCCAACGAATCTATCCTTTTTCTTTCTGTTTGGTGTTTTCCACACTTTCATAATTCTGTTATGATTGTGTTTTTTGTGTTTCTTTTTGCGTTTGTGCCAAGCAAAACCGTTATGATTAGTCTTGAGGATGATCGTTTGGTCATGCTGGAAAAGACAGAAACTTTCTGCTCACGAAAAGAATTTTCATTTTTTCTGTAAGAGCTTTTGAGTTAATTCTTTTTGCTTCTGATTTCTACGCAAATTGATCAGACTGTCGTAATTTTTCCGAATTTTTGAAGTACCATAGGTATACGAAATATACAGATTGCTACAGACTGGTCTGCTGTTAACAGATTATGTTTTTGTTGTGTTTGTTGCTTATTTTGATGAAACTATGGATAGTATCGGGGGTATTAGCCATGGAAGATTGAAAATACAGTAACCCAACATTAGCACAAGTAGAATTTAAGTTTGCTACAGTACCTAAGGAAGTGGTGGTTTGCTTTCTCATACTAATGTTATCACGAGTTTCTATTTAAGTTTCGTGTTGTGAAGTTTTCAAGTTTTGCGTGAAGTTCTTATGGATAAAAAGATAAAGAGTGGCTAGAGCTCAAGCTTGAGGATGCCCTGGGCACCCCAAGAGATTCAAGTATGTCGTAAAAGCCTAAGCTTGGGGATGCCCCGGGAAGGCATCCCCTCTCTCGTCTTCAATCCATCGGTAACGTTACTTGGGGCTATATTTTTATTCACCACATGTTATGTGTTTTTGCTTGGAGCGTCTTGTATCGTAGGAGTCTTTTATTTTTTTTGTGTCACAATCATCCTTGCTGCACACCTAGAGAGAGAGACATGCACTCACCGTGATTTTGTCGAGCTTCACTTATATCTTTTGAGCTAGGTACTTTTGCTCTATGTTCTTCACTTATATCTTTTAGAGCACAGCGGTGCGTGGCATGGTAGTTGATCTATGCTTTGAAAGTAGTCTCAAAAGGGGTAGTTATCCAAAGGGATACAAAAACTTACACCTTCATGTGCATTGAATAGTTAGAGAAGTTTGATTCATCTCAATTAGTTTTGAGTTGTGGTTATGGTAATATTGAAGTCATGCTAGTAAGGTGTTGTGGATCTAGAAATACTTGTGTTGAAGTTAGTGATTCCCGTAGCATGCATGTATGGTGAACCGCTATGTGATGAAATCTGAGCATGATTAGTCTATTGATTGTCATCCTCTGTGTGGCGGTCGGGATCGCGCGATGGTTTATACCTACCAACTCTTCCCCTGGGAGTATGCGTTGAATGCTTTGTTTCGATTACTAATAAAACTTTTGCAACAAGTATATGAGTTCTTCATGACTAATGTTGAGTCCATGGTTTAGATGCACTTTCACCTTCCACCATCACTATCTTCTTAGTACCGTGCAACTTTCGCCGGTGCACAAAACCCACCATTAGCCTCCCTCAAAACAGCCACCATACCTACCTACTATGGATTTTTCAAAGACATTTTGAGATATATTGCCATGCAACTACCACCATGACATGTGCCACAACGTCTACATTGCCATTGCATGATCGTAAGATACCTAGCATGATGTTTCCATTAATGTCTATGCCATGCTAGATCATTGTCACGGTACACTATCGACGGCATTCTATATAGAGTCATCGTTGCTCTATGTTTTGAGTTGAAAGTGTGATGATCATCATTGATAGAGCATTGTCCCATGTGAGGAAATAAAAGAGTCCAAAGATGCCCACCAAACTAAAATAAAATAAAAAAAAGAGGCCAAAGAGCCCACCCAAAAAAAGTATGAGAGAAAAAGAGAGAAGGGACAATGCTACCTCCTTTCCACACTTGTGCATATTAAGCACCATGATCTTCATGATTGAGAGTCTCTCATTTTGTCACCACCATATAGCTAGTGCGAAATTTTCACTATATAACTTGGCTTGTATATTCCTATGATGGGCTTCCTCAAAATTGCCTTAGGTCTTCGTGAGCAAGGAAGTTGGATGCACACCCACTAGTTTTCTTTAAGAGATTTCACATACTCGTAGCTCTAGTGCATCATTTGTATGGCAATCCCTACTCATTCACATTGATATCTATTGATGAGCATCTCCACAGCTCATTGATATGCCTAGTTAATGTGACCATCTTCTCCTTTTTTTGTCTTGCAACCTCCACCACATTCCACACCATTTATAGTGCTATAACCATGGCTCACGCTCATGTATTGCGTGAGAGTTGAAAAGGTTTGAGAAAGTAAAGGTTTGAAACAATTACTTGGCCAATGCCGGGGTTGTGCATGATTTTAATTCGTTGTGCAATGATGATAGAGCATAGCCGGACTATATGCTTTTGTAGGGATAACTTTCTTTTGGCCTTGTTATTTTGAAAGTTCATGATTACCTTGCTAGTTTGCTTGAATTATTATTGTTTCCACGTCAATAGCAAACTATTGTTTTGAATCTAATGGATCTGAACATTCACGTCACATAAGAGGAGTTACAAAGGACATCTATTCTAGGTAGCATGAAAGCATCAAAATTCATTCTTTATCACTTCCCTACTCGAGGACGAGCAGGAGTTAAGCTTGGGGATGCTTGATACGTCTCAAACGTATGTATAATTTTTGATGGTTTCACGTTGTTATCTTGTCATCTTTGGATGTTTTACGTACCTTTTATATCTTTTTTGGGACTAACTTATTAATTCAGTGCCAAGTGCCAGTTCCTGCTTTTTCTGTGTTTTTGGCTCTTTTCAGATGTGATTTTGGAACGGAGTCCAAACAGAATAAAATCCCCGAAATGATTTTTTTCCCGAATGGAAGAAGACCAGGGGGTCTGTGGGCCAAGCCAGGTGGGCTCCAGGGAGCCCACAAGCCCCCACTCCGCCACCAGGGGGAGGCGGCGGTGGCAAGGCTTCTGGCCTCCCTAGCCGCCCCATGACCTAGATCTTTGGCCTATATATTCCCTAAAATACAGAAAAAAATGAGGGGAGCCTCGAAAATACTTTTCCGCCGCCGCAAGCCTCCGTTTCCGCGAGATCTCATCTGAAGACCCTTCCCGGCGCCCTGCCGGAGGGGACTTTGGAGTTGGAGGGCTTCTTCATCATCATCATCGCCCCACCAATGACTCGTGAGTAGTTCACTTCAGACCTACGGGTCCGTAGTTACTAGCTAGATGGCTTCTTCTCTCTCTTAGATCTTCAATACAAAGTTCTCCATGATCTTCATGGAGATCTATCGTATGTAATCTTCTTTGGCGGTGTGTTTGTCGAGATCCGATGAATTGTGGATTTTTGATCAGATTATCTATGTTATATATTTGAGTCTTTGCTGATTTCTTATATGCATGATTTGATATCCTTGTAAGTCTCTCCGAGTCTTGGGTTTTGTTTGGTCAACTAGTGCTTGGTTTTGGGTTCTACCATGTGGTGACCTTTCCCAGTGACAGTAGGGGCAGTAAGGCACACATTAAGTAGTTGCCTTCAAGGGTAACAAGATGGGCTCTATCGTTGATATGAGATTGTCCATCCACATCATGTCATCTTGCTTAAGGCGTTACTCTGTTCTTTTGGACTTAATACACTAGATGCATGCTGGATAGCGGTCGACCTGTGGAGTAATAGTAGTAGATGCAGAAAGTATCGGTCTACTTGTTTTGGACGTGATGCCTATATATATAATCATTGCCATAGATATCGTCACGACTTTGCGCGGTTCTATCAATTGCTCGACGGTAATTTGTTCACCCACCGTCTACTTGCTTTCATGAGAGAAGCCACTAGTAAACACTATGGCCCCCGGGTCTATTCACATCCATCGTTTACACCTCCACTTTTACTTTGCTTTGTTACTTTGTTGCTTTCAGTTATCACTTGGCGAACAATCTATAAGGGATTGACAATCCCTTCATAGCGTTGGGAGCAAGCTTTTGTGTTTGCGCAGGATCTTGTGATACTCCTCCACTGGATTCATACCTTGGTTCTCAAACTGAGGGAAATACTTACCACCGCTGTGCTACATCACCCTTTCCGCTTTGAGGGAACACCAACGCAAGGCTCCATAGCCGTAGCAGAAGGATTCCTGGTGCCGTCAACACGACTATTCCTGTCGCCGTTGCCGGGGAAGCACAGCTGACATCAGTGTCCACAGCAGTGTCCCTGTGGATGGAGTTGCCGCTATGTTCCGCTACGACGTAGAAGTACTTAGTAGTCTCGAGGCCCCGCTATGTTTCATAAATAATGTAGATATTGTTGCAGCACCAAGGGTGCCTTTGGCCTCGCTATGTATTTGTAACCATATGCCATCAATAAAGTTAGTTCAGTTTTGTTCCAAGTTGTTGAGTGTTTCGAGAGGACATGATTTCTATGCTGGAACCACTTGTAATCCGGTTGGTTGCCACAACGCTTGGTATCAGAGCCATGCTTACTGTAGGACACCCTAGTTAGCCGCGTTAGCACGACGAGTAGTATAGGGTCTTGAGTATGCATCTGCTTGCTGCATTCTGATTGTTGCATGGAATGCATCATGATTCATTGTTTTACTAACCTTTGGCTTTGTGAGTGTAGATGGCACCAGTTCCATACCATTTCCAGTATGAGCCTGCACCATCCACCTTTCCGGTACTGCTCCAGAACGTCTAGCTTCGACTGTACCCTTACGGAGAAGATCCAGTGTAGCAGGTGCTTCGGGAGCAGCTTGCCGAGTCCGTGTACGAGTACCATGCACAGGCTTACTTGGTTGCGAGCTCGGATATTGGTAGCTACTCTCGCTCTACTAAGGGTGGAAAGGCTTCAACTCCGGAGCTGGCAATCCAGTTTGCTGCGGTGGAGGCTCTCACTGACTTGCGCTTCCACGAGGTCGAGATGCAGACTCATCCAGGTTTCTTCCACTCTCCCACCCTGTCGCCTTCGATAGAGCGATTCATTTTTGCTCCTGTAGACCCGGCATCTGAGCGCGCGACTTCTGTGTTGTCTCTCTACGTGAACGTCAGCTATCGCACGATTGTATCCCTGGATGAGGAGTTGTCCCGTCTCCAGGCGGCACTTGTCGTCGTGACTGCAGTGCCACCTTCACCCCAGCCTGATGTTCCACCCACATATTCACCACCAGTTCCACCCCACCCGGATTTGATATTCCCTCTAGCTCTTTAGTGCTGCCAGGCACTTTGTCTGGCAGCCGCCATGAGACTCCTTCTGAGTGGCCCTCACTCCTAGCCACTCGTGCTACTCCGATGCTGAGGCGTCATGCTCCTTCTTCCTCAGAAGCAGGACCGTCCTGACAGCGTCGTCGTGTTTCCCTTGGTCTGGGGGATGAGATCAACATCATCAGTTCCGACTCCGACTCAAGATCAGATGACGAGGAGTGTGCAGTCTATCGGTGTTCCTGCCATCCGCGCTAGTAGAGTAGAGGTTGGAGTTGCTGAGCATGCATCTTTGCATATGTCAACTGCCGTATGAGCAGTCTAGTCATGATATTTCCCCTACTAGCTTGCCATGAATAATGTTGGGTCATATTGTATAATTATGTTGTTTGCTTATTCGCTTTTGTCGTGTACTCTCTTTTGGTGTTTTATGACCATCCTTCCCTTATGGATGTTGCTCATTGATTCGGTATTTTGCAATGGGAACAACAATTTAGGATGAAGAGAAGTTGTAGCCAAGGCGGCGATGGGACCCCTATCCGTCGACCCGCGAGACAGGCAGGTCAACAACCAGAAGACTTACTACCTCCACCACCCCAAGCACCGACTACTGACTAGATTATGAGGATGTTTAAGGAAAAGAGGAACCAGGATCTTATGGAATTTCTGAGAAGCATGTGATACGTCTCAAACGTATCTATAATTTTTGATGGTTTCATGCTGTTATCTTGTCATCTTTGGATGTTTTATGTACCTTTTATATCTTTTTTGGGACTAACTTATTAATTCAGTGCCAAGTGCGAGTTCCTGTTTTTTCTGTGTTTTTGGCTTTTTTCAGATCTGATTTTGGAACGGAGTCCAAACAGAATAAAATCCCCGAAATTATTTTTTCCCGAACGGTAGAAGATCAGGGGCCTGTGGGCCAAGCCAGGAGGGCTACAAGGAACCCACAAGCCCCCACTCCGCCATCAGGGGGAGGCGGCGGTCGGCAGGCTTGTGGCCTCCCTGAGCGCCCCCTGACCTAGATCTTGCGCCTATATATTCCCTAAAAATAAAAAAAAAGGGGATCCACGAAAATACTTTTCTGCCGCCGCAAGCTTCCGTTTCCGCGAGATCTCATCTGGAGACCCTTCCCGGTGCCCTGCCGGAGGGGACTTTGGAGTTGGAGGGCTTCTTCATCATCATCATCGCCCCTCCAATGACTCGTGAGTAGTTCACTTCAGACCTACGGGTCCGTAGTTAGTAGCTAGATGGCTTCTTCTCTCTCTTGGATCTTCAATACAAAGTTCTCCATGATCTTCATGGAGATCTATCCGATGTAATCTTCTTTGGCGGTGTGTTTGTCGAGATCCGATGAATTGTGGATTTGTGATCAGATTATCTATGATTTATATTTGAGTCTTTGTTGATTTCTTATATGCATGATTTGATATCCTTGCAAGTCTCTCCGAGTCTTGGGTTTTGTTTGGCCAACTAGATCTATGATTCTTGCAATGGGAGAAGTGCTTGGTTTTGGGTTCTTACCATGTGGTGACCTTTCCCAGTGACAGTAGGGGCAGCAAGGCACACATTGAGTAGTTGCCATCAAGGGTAACAAGGTGGGCTCTGTCGTTGATATGAGATTGTCCATCTACATTATGTCATCTTGCTTAAGGCGTTACTCTATTCTTTTGGACTTAATACACTAGATGCATGCTGGATAGCGGTTGACGTATGGAGTAATAGTAGTAGATGCAGAAAGTATCGGTCTACTTGTTTTGGACGTGATGCCTATAGATATAATCATTGCCATAGATGATGTCACGACTTTGTGCGGTTCTATCAATTGCTCGACAGTAATTTGTTCACCCACTGTCTACTTGCTTTCATGAGAGAAGCCACTAGTAAACACTACGGCCCCCGGGTCTATTCACATCTATCGTTTACTTCTCTGCTTTTACTTTGCTTTGTTACTTTGTTGCTTTCAGTTCTCACTTTGCGAACAATCTATAAGGGATTGACAACCCCTTCATAGCGTTGAGAGCAGGTTCTTTGTGTTTGTGCAGGCACTTGTGATACTCCTTCACTGGATCGAAACCTTGGTTCTCAAAACTGAGGGAAATACTTACCACCGCTGCGCTACATCACCCTTTCCGCTTCGAGGGAACACCAACGCAAGGCTCCAAGGCCATGGGTAAATCCTTTGCATATTTGCCTAGGAAGTCCCTAAAGGCGTTGCCGTAGCAGAAGGATTCCTGGTGTCATTGCTGAGGAGAATCAAGACAAGAACAGTCTCCCGTCAGCACATGTTTCTGGCGTCGTTGGAAGGTCTTTTGTTGCAGTAGGAGAAGTATTTCTGGTGCCGTTGCCAGGGAGGAGAGATCTATCCAAGTAGGTGTCACAAACTCATCTCCTGCATTTACTTTTTTGCCAGTTGCCTCTCGTTTTCCTCTCCCCCACTTCACATTTTCCGTTTTCATTTTCCTTTCTCCTTTGCCGTTTTCTTTTGCCTTTTGCCGTTTTCCTTTGCCGGTTTTCTTTCTTGCTTGTGAGCTTATTTGTTTTTTGAAGTCATCGTGGCTGAAAACACCAAACTTTGCGACTTCTCGAGCACTAATAATAATGATTTTATTAGTACTCCGATTGCTCCCGCCACTAGTGCGGAATCGTATGAAATCAAAACAGCTTTGCTAAATCTTGTTATGAAAGAGCAATTCTATGGCCTTCCTAGTGAAGATGTCGCATCCCATCTCAATACCTTCATTGAGCTTTCTGATATGCAAAATAAAAGAGATGTGGATAATGACGTGATTAAGTTGAAACTTTTTCCTTTCTTGTTGCGAGATCGCGCAAAAACTTGGTTTTCTTCTTTGCCTAAAAATAGTATCGATTCTTGGGATAAGTGCAAAGATGCTTACATATCCAAGTATTTTCCGCCGGCTAAGATCATCTCCTTACGTAACGATATCATGAATTTCAAGCAACTTGATCATGAACACCTTGCACAATCTTGGGAGAGGATGAAGCTTATGATTAGAAATTATCCCGCTCATGGCTTGAGTTTGTGGATGATTATACAAATCTTTTACGCTGGCTTGAATTTCGCTTCTCGCAATATCCTGGATTCCGCCTCAGGTGGAACGTTCATGGAAATCATGTTAGGAGACGCTACAAAACTCCTAGACAATCTCATGACCAACTACTCTCAGTGGCATACTGAAAGGTCGCCTCCTAGCAAAAAGGTGCACGCTATAGAAGAAACTAACTCGCTTAGTGCTAAGATGGACGAGTTGATGAATTTGGTTGCTAGTAGAAACGCTATCGTAGATCCTAATGACATGCCACTATTTTCTTTGATTGAGAGTAGCAACGCTAGTTTGGACATGAATTTTGTTGCTAGGAACAATTTTGGCAACAACAATGCTTTTAGAGGAAACTATGTTCCTAGGCCTTTTCATAGTAACTCCTCTAACAACTATGGCAATTCCTACAACAACACTTTTGGAAATCACAACAAATTACCCTCTGATTTAGAGAGTAATATCAAAGAGTTCATCAACTCTCAAAAGATTTTCAATGCGTCCATAGAGGAAAAACTACTCAAAATAGACGATTTGGCTAAGAGCGTTGATAGGATGTCTTGTGATATTGATGCTTTGAAAGTTAGATGCGCTCCTCCCAATGTCAACTTGGATGAAACTTTGAAAGCTATGTGTGTCTCCATGAATGAGAGCAAAGAAAGAACCGCCCAAATTCGCGCTAGGCATGAATGGTTTAAAAGGGTGCGTTCTAGTGATGCAAATCACGAAGATCTTAAAGTGCTTGGTGTGTCTCCTCTTGAATCTTTGTTTTCGGGTGTCAAACCTATTTATGGAGGGGCTGGATATGAATCCACTTTGGTTGAAAAACGACCCAATGATTCGGAGTCCACCTATCTTGATGATAAAGGTGTGGAGAGCGGAGTAGAAGAAGTCAAAATTTTGGGTAGTAATGAAACTCTCACTTTGGATTTCACGGAATTCAATTATGATAATTACTCCTTGTTTGAATGCATTTCTTTGATGCAATCCATTGCAAACTCTCCACATGCTTATAGCCAAAGCAAAGCCTTTACCGCGCATATCGTAGATGCTATGATGAAATCTCTTCAAGAGAAGCTCGAGCTAGAAGTCTCTATACCTAGAAAACTTCATGATGAGTGGGAACCTACTATCAAAATCAAGATAAAAAACTATGAGTGCAATGCTTTGTGTGATTTGGGTGCTAGTGTTTCCGCGATTCCAATGTCTTTATGTGATATTCTAGGTTTTCATGAGATTGAAGAGTGTTCTCTTAATTTGCATCTTGTGGATTCTACTGTCATGAAACCCATGGCAAGGATCAATGATGTTCTTATTGTTGCAAATAAGAACTATGTACCTGTGGATTTCATTGTGCTTGACATAGATTGCAATCCTTTATGTCCCATTATTCTTGGTAGACCTTTCCTAAGGACTATTGGTGCTATCATCGATATGAAGGAAGGGACTATTAGATTTCGATTTCCTTTAAAGAAGGGCATGGAGCACTTTCCTATAAAGAAAATAAGATTTGCTTATGAATCTATGATGAGGGCTACCTATGGTTTGAGCACCAAAGATGACTATACGTGATTCCATCACTTTTTGCCTAGCTAAGGGCGTTAAACAAAAGCGCTTGTTGGGAGGCAACCCAACGAATCTATCCTTTTTCTTTCTGTTTTGTGTTTTCCACACTTTCATAATTCTGTTATGATTGTGTTTTTTGTGTTTCTTTTTGCGTTTGTGCCAAGCAAAACCGTTATGATTAGTCTTGGGGATGATCGTTTGGTCATGCTCGAAAAGACAAAAACTTTCTGCTCACGAAAAGAATTTTCATTTATTTTCTGTAAGAACTTTTGAGTTGATTCTTTTTGCCTCTGATTTATACTCAAATTATTCAGACTTTCGTAATTTTTCAGAATTTTTGAAGTACCATAATTATACGAAATATACAGATTTCTACAGACTGTTCTGCTGTTAACAGATTCTGTTTTTGTTGTGTTGGTTGCTTATTTTGATGAAACTATGGATAGTATCGGGGGGTATTAGCCATGGAAGATTGAAAATACAGTAAGCCAACATCATCATAAGTAGAATTTAAGTTTGCTACAGTACCTACGGAAGTGGTGGTTTGCTTTCTCATACTAATGTTATCACGAGTTTCTGTTTAAGTTTCATGTTGTGAAGTTTTCAAGTTATGGGTGAAGTTCTTATGGACAAAGAGATAAAGAGTGGAAATAGCTCAAGCTTGGGGATGCCCAAGTAACCCCAAGAGATTCAAGGATGTCGTAAAATCCTAAGCTTGGGGATGCCCCGGGAAGGCATCCCCTCTCTCGTCTTCAATCCATCGGTAACGTTACTTGGGGTTATATTTTTATTCGCCGCATGTTATGTGTTTTTGCTTCGAGCGTCTTGTATCGTAGGAGTCTTTTATTTTTGTTGTGTCACAATCATCCTTGCTGCACACCTAGAGAGAGAGGCATGCACACACCGTGATTTTGTCGAGCTTCACTTATATCTTTTGGTAGACAATTCAGCTCACATGTGCTTCACTTATATCTTTTGAGCTAGATACTTTTGCTCTGTGTGCTTCACTTATATATTTTAGAGCGCAGCGGTGTGTGGCTTGGTAGTTGATCTGTGCTTTGAAAGTAGTCTCAAAAGGGGTAGTTATCCAAAGGGATACGATAACTTCCACCTTCATGTGCATTGAATAGTTAGAGAAGTTTGATTCATCTCAATTAGTTTTGAGTTGTGGCTATGGTAATATTGAAGTTATGCTAGTAAGGTGTTGTGGATCTAGAAATACTTGTGTTGAAGTTAGTGATTCCCGTAGCATGCACGTATGGTGAACCGCTATGTGATGAAATCTGAGCATGATTAGTCTATTGATTGTCATCCTTTGCGTGGCAGTCGGGATCGCGCGATGGTTTATACCTACCAACCCTTCCCCTAGGAGTATGCGTTGATTGCTTTGTTTCGATTACTAATTAAACTTTTGCAACAAGTATATGAGTTCTTCCTGACTAATGTTGAGTCCATGGTTTAGATGCACTTTCACCTTCCACCATCACTATCTTCTTAGTGTCATGCAACTTTCGCCGGTGCACAAAACCCACCATTAGCCTCCCTCAAAACAGCCACCATACCTACCTACTATGGCTTTTTCAAAATCATTCCGAGATATATTGCCATGCAACTACCACCATGACATGTGCCGCCACATCTACATTGCCATTGCATGATCGTAAGATAGCTAGCATGATGTTTCCATTGATGTCTATGCCATGTTAGATCATTGTCACGATACACTACCGAAGGCATTCCATATAGAGTCATCGTTGCTCTAAGTTTTGAGTTGAAAGTGTGATGGTCATCATTGATGGAGCATTGTCCCATGTGAGGAAATAAAAGAGGCCAAAGATGCCCACCAAAATTAAAATAAAAATAAAAAAAGAGGCCAAAGATCCCACCGAAAAAATAAAAAAAAAGAGAAAAAGAGAGAAGGGACAATGTTACCACTTTTCCACACTTGTGCATATTAAGCACCATGATCTTCATGATTGAGAGTCTCTCATTTTGTCACCACCATATAGCTAGTGGGAAATTTTCATTATGTAACTTGGCTTGTATATTCCAATGATAGGCTTCCTCAAAATTGCCTTAGGTCTTCGTGAGCAAGCAAGTTGGATGCACACCCACTAGTTTTCCTTAAGAGCTTTTACATACTCTTAGCTCTAGTGCATCATTTGTATGGCAATCCCTAATCATTCACATTGATATCTATTGCTGAGCATCTCCACAGCTCATTGATATGCCTAGTTAATGTGACCATCTTCTCCTTTTTTTTGTCTTGCAACCTCCACCACACTCCACACCATCTATAGTGCTATAACCCTGGCTCACGCTCATGTATTGCGTGAGAGTTGAAAAGGTTTGAGAAAGTAAAGGTGTGGAACAATTACTTGGCCAATACTGGGGTTGTGCATGATTTAAATTCGTTGTGCAATGATGATAGAGCATAGCCAGACTATATTCTTTTGTAGGGATAACTTTCTTTTGGCCTTGTTATTTTGAAAGTTCATGATTACCTTGCTGGTTTGCTTGAATTATTATTGTTTCCACGTCAATAGAAAACTATTGTTTTGAATCTAATGGATCTGAACATTCATGTCACATAAGAGGAGTTACAAAGGACATCTATGCTAGGTAGCATGAAAGCATCAAAAATTCATTCTTTATCATTGCCCTACTCGAGGACGAGCAGGAGTTAAGCTTGGGGATGCTTGATACGTCTCAAACGTATCTATAATTTTTGATGGTTTCATGCTGTTATCTTGTCATCTTTGGATGTTTTATGTACCTTTTATATCTTTTTTGGGACTAACTTATTAATTTAGTGCCAAGTGCGAGTTCATGTTTTTTCTGTGTTTTTGGCTCTTTTCAGATCTGATTTTGGAACAGAGTCCAAACGGAATAAAATCCCCGAAATGATTTTTTCCCGAACGGAAGAAGATCAGGGGGCCGGTGGGCCAAGCCAGGAGGGCTACAGGGAGCCCACAAGCCCCCACTCCGCCACGAGGGGGGAGGCGGTGGTGGGCAGGCTTGTGGCCTGCCTCAGCGCCCCGTGACCTAGATCTTGCGCCTATATATTCCCTAAAAATCGGGAAAAAAGGGGATCCACGAAAATACTTTTCCGGCGCCGCAAGCTTCCTTTTCCGCGAGATCTCATCAGGAGACCCTTCCCGGTGCCCTGCCGGAGGGGACTTTGGAGTTGGAGGGCTTCTTCATCATCATCATCGCCCCTCCAATGACTCGTGAGTAGTTCACTTCATACCTACGGGTCCGTAGTTAGTAGCTAGATGGCTTCTTCTCTCTCTTGGATCTTTAATACAAAGTTCTCCATGATATTCATGGAGATCTATCCGATGTAATCTTCTTTGGCGTGTGTTTGTCGAGATCCGATGAATTGTGGATTTGTGATCAGATTATCTATGATATATATTTGAGTCTTTGCTGATTTCTTATATGCATGATTTGATATCCTTGTAAGTCTCTTCGAGTCTTGGGTTTTGTTTGGCCAAGTAGATCTATGATTCTTGCAATGGGAGAACTGCTTGGTTTTGGGTTCTTACCATGTGGTGACCTTTCCCAGTGACAATAGGGGCAGCAAGGCACACATTGAGTAGTTGCCATCAAGGGTAACAAGGTGGGATCTGTCGTTGATATGAGATTGTCCATCTACATCATGTCATCTTGCTTAAGGCGTTACTCTGTTCTTTTGGACTTAATACACTAGATGCATGCTGGATAGCGGTCGACGTGTGGAGTAATAGTAGTAGATGCACAAAGTATTGGTCTACTTGTTTTGGACGTGATGCCTATAGATATAATCATTGCCATAGATGATGTCATGACTTTGCGCTGTTCTATCAATTGCTCGACAGTAATTTTTTCACCCACCGTATACTTGCTTTCATGAGAGAAGCCACTAGTAAACACTACGGCCCTCGTGTCTATTCACATATATCGTTTACACCTCCGCTTTTACTTTGCTTTGTTACTTTGTTGCTTTCAGTTCTCACTTTGCGAACAATCTATAAGGGATTGACAACCCCTTCATAGCGTTGGGAGCATGTTCTTTGTGTTTGCGCACGCACTTGTGATACTACTTCACTGGATCGATACCTTGGTTCTGAAAACTGAGGGAAAAACTTACCACCGCTGCGCTACATCACCCTTTCCGCTTCGAGGGAAGACCAAAGCAAGGCTCCAAGGCCACGGGGAAATCCTTTGCATATTTGCCTAGGATGTCCCTAAAGGCATAGCCGTAGCAGAAGGATTCCTGGTGCCGTTGCTGAGGAGAATCAAGACAAGAAGAGTCTCCCGTCAGCACGTGTTTCTGGCGCCGTTGGAAGGTCTTTTGTTGCAGTAGCAGCATGCAGGCTATGGTAGGACAGAATAACAACAATGGGTCATGTTCCAAGTTGTGATACTTCCAGCGCACTAAGCCACCCAATTTTGGTCAAGCTGTGGACCCTATAGAAGCCGATGACTCGCTAAGGACCATTGAAAACAAGCTACACATAGCCCGTTGCGATGAAGCAGGTAAAGATCATTTTGCCACTCACTACTTAGAAGGGCCAACAGCTATATGGTGGGATAACACAAAGGCAACATGGCCCTGTGAAGGAGAGATTACCTGGGAAAGGTTCAAGGAATCATTCCGCAAGTATCATATCCCTACTGGAATAATGAAGGTGAAGGAAAGTGAATTCCTTGCTCTTACACAAGGAGGTATGTCAGTAGCTGAGTATCTGAACAAGTTCAACAATCTGGCATGATACTCCACCCACGACGTATCACTGAGGAAAGGAAGATAGACCGCTTCCTGGGAGGACTGAATCACACGCTCCGTTGTCAGCTCTGTATGCTGGATTTTCCGGACTTTCAGACTCTAGTGAACACGGCTTTCATAGCTGAACGGGAGCATAAGACCGGGTATGATGACCGCAAGAGGAAGTTTGAACCCAAGAAGGACAACAAGGAACAGATTGCACAGAAGCCATGTACCTGGCAGCCAAGCACATCCACATACAAGCCTACATGGAACAATGGCAACAATACCAATAAGACAGTGAGCCATAACAAGACCTTCGGCAAACAGCCATTGCTAGAGGATTGCTGCCGCAAAAACACTTGCTTCACTTGCGACCAAAGTGGACACTACTCCAAGGAGTACCCCGCCAACAATGGGAAACCATCCTCTAACGTCAAGCCGCAGGTCAACACCATTGGACACCGCCCTAATCCCAACTATAACCAAGGACGCATCTACCATGTCTCCGCCGAGGAAGAGTGCGAAGCTCCAGAAGTCGTCCTCAATATGTTCTCTCTTAACAACATACTCGCAGTAATTTTATTTGTTTCTAGGGCTTCCCACTCATTTATTTCGCGGAGTTTTGCCACCTTGCACAAGTTTTCCCCTTCGTTGTTGGATAGGATCATGGTGGTACAATCCCCTGGCTCTCTGCTCAGAACAAATCTCATATACAAAGACCTGGAAATACTCATACAAGGAGTTAAGTTTCCAGCCACACTCATTGCTATCGAATCTTCGGGATTGGATGTGATACTCGGAATGGACTGGTTGACACCCCATCAAGGGTGTATCAACTGTGCCACCAGGACCATGACACTGGTTAATCCGGCCGGACAAACCGTCCAATTTCTTGCCAATAAGATAATGTCAAGGAAAGGAATGGCATACCAAGCTAATGTCACGGACATGAACTTGATTCCGGTGGTATGCGAATTTCCGGACGTATTCCCTGAGGAATTACTAGGAATGCCACCCGACCGGGAATTGGAGTTCACAATTGAATTAGTTCCCGGTACTGCCCCAATTTACAAGAAATAGTACCGTATGCCAGGTCCAGAGTTGGCAGAGCTAAAGAAGCAGTTGGACGAATTGTTGCACAAGGATATATGTGTCCAAGCATCTCACCATGGGGATCACCAGTGCTATTTGTGAAGAAGAAGGATGGAAGTCTGCGAATGTGCATAGACTATCACCAACTGAATGAGGTCACTATTAATAATAAGTACCCGCTTCCACGCATTGATGATTTATTCGACCAGTTGAATGGAGCACGTGTATTCTCCAAGGTTGACCTCAGGACTGGGTATCATTAGCTAAAAAATAGAAAAGAAGATATACCTAAGACAGCGTTCACCACCCGATATGTCCTGTATGAGTTTACGGTCATGTCATTTGGACTGACAAATGCTCCATCCTATTTCATGAGCATGATGAACAAGGTTTTCATGGATTTCCTAGACAAATTTGTGGTGGTGTTCATTGATGATATCCTGATATATTCCAAGAATGAAGAAGAGCACAAGCAACACCTCCGTGCTGTCTTGGAAAGACTCAGATCTGATCAATTCTATGCCAAGTTTAGTAAGTGTGAGTTTTGGCTAAAAGAAGTGGGATTTCTCACACACATCCTGTCCAAACAAGGTGTGGCTGTCGACCCTAGCAAAGTAACAACAGTATTAAACTGGAAGACACCATTCTCGGTGACCGAAGTCCGTAGCTTCCTGGGGTTGGCAGGCTACTATCGTCGATTCATAGAAGGCTTCTCCAAGATAGCTAAGCCACTGAAGGAATTGCTTAAGAAAAATCATAGATTCGTCTAGACGACAGAATGCGAGAGCAGTTTTCTGGAACTAAAGACAAGGCTAACGACATCACCCGTCCTAGTCCTTCCAGACATCCACAAGAGTTTTGATATTTACTGTGATGCTTCCCGATGAGGAATCGGCTGCGTGCTGATGCAGGAAGGAAGGGTTGTAGCATATGCCTCCCGACAGCTACGACCGCATGAAGAGAACTACCCCATGCATGACTTGGAACTAGCAGCCGTGGTTCATGCCTTAAAAATTTGGAGGCATTACCTTATTGGACAACGGTGCGAAATATACACGGACCACAAAAGTCTCAAGTATATTTTCACCCAGCCTGATCTGAATCTCAGACAACAACGATGGCTTGAACTGGTCAAGGACTATGACCTGGGAATCAATTATCATCCGAGAAAAGACAATGTGGTCGCAGACTCTCTCAGCAGAAAGCCAATCACTAGGAATGCATTAATGGGGAGCATGCATCCGAGGTTACAAGAAGAATTCGCTAGCCTCAACATGGTATTATGCGGTCCAACTACTCCAAATACGCTGGAAATTACCCTCACTCTCATAGAAGAGATCAAGAACGCCCAAGAGTCAAATGAAGGAATCAAGAAGATCAATGAGTCGATTCCGAAGGGGAAGGCTAAATCCTTCCGAGTGGATGACCAAGGCATCTTATGGTTCGAGAAACGGATATGCGTCCCGGACCAGAATAGCCTGAGACAGCAAATACTCAGGGAAGCTCATGGTTCCGCTTATTCCATCCATCCAGGAGGTACAAAGATGTACCAGGATCTGAGAGAGACATTTTGGTGGTCAGGAATGCGAAGGGATATAGCCTACTATGTCGCCTGCTGTGACATGTGCAATAAGGTTAAGGCGGAACACCAGAAACCCGCTGGGCTACTACAACCTTTACCGGTTCCCCAGTGGAAGTGGGACGACATATGCATGGACTTCATCGTTGGACTACCCAAGTAAACTAGGGGCAATGATGCTATCTGGGTCATTGTGGATATGCCCACGAAAGTAGCCCACTTTATTCTGGTAAAGACCACTTTCAACGCCAATCACCTGGCACAACTTTACATGTCCCGGATAGTCATCCTTCATGGAGTACCCAAGTCTATCACATCAGATAGAGGCTCCCTATTCACCTTGGCATTCTGTCTACGACTACATCAAGCTTGAGGGACCATGATGAAGCATAGCACAGCATACCATCCGCAGACTAATGGACAGACAGAGAGAGTGAACCAGATATTGGAGGATATGCTTCGGTCATGTGCTCTCACCCATGGACCCAAATGGGAAGATAGCCTACCTTATGTGGAATTCTCCTACAACAATAGCTATCAGACAAGTCTGAAGATGTCACCGTTTGAGGCATTATATGGACGAAAGTGCCGCATCCCATTGAACTGGTCACAGACAGGAGATAGTCGCATCTTTGGCATGGACTTGATGCTGGAGGCTGAGAAACAAGTCAAAGACATTCAGGAGTGCCTTCGAGCAACCAAGTATCGTCAAAAGAGTTACTATGACCCAATGCACTGGGAAGTGACCTTTGAACCCGGAGAGTATGCTTACCTCCGAGTAACGCCCATGAAAGGAGTAAAAAGGTTTCGCACACGGGGAAAGCTCGCACCAAGATACATCGGTCCCTTTCCAGTGATCGCTAGAAGAGGCAGAGTGGCATATCAGTTGGAATTACCATCAGAATTGTCAGATGTACACGATGTCTTCCATATCTCACAGCTAAGGAAGTGCATTGCACCGCCAATCAAGCAGGCAGATATGAGTGAGCTAGAATTAGCTAAGGATTTAACCTATGAAGACAAACCCCTCAGGATTTTGGATGAGATGGAAAGGACTACCAGGAGAAAGGTACTCAAGTTTTATAAAGTACTATGGGAACATCATAGCGAGGAAGACGCTACTTGGGAAAGCAAAGATTTCTTGAGATCCGCATATCCATACTTATTCCCTAAGCAACCGAATCTCGAGGACGAGATTCATCCTAAGGGGGTAGGTTTGTGACACCCTAATTATTTTTCAACTTTTTCTTTCAAAACCTTTTGGATTTTTACTTGCAAACCTGGTGGACTTTCAAATCTTTTCAACCAAGTTGGATTTGTGAGTCTCTAAATTTTTCCAACCAACCCAAAACCCTCCTCCTCTTGCCAAAACCTTTCTACACCTCTCTTGGATTAATTTTCAATACTTAATTCTTTCCAATAATACTTTTCTTTATTTGGGGAATTATGGCATCACCATGGCTGGTGAAGCAACCTATAGTTTGGATGATCTATAAACCCCCAAAATTTTCCACATCTTGTCAACATCATATAATTCCAAAATCTCCAAAAATATTTCCTTGCCCAATGTAAAATTTTGGCCAAAATAATTATTATTTTTCTGACCAGAATTGTCCCATTGTGAAGCAACCCCATTTTTCCTATTCTAGAAAATTCCCAATTAATTTCTGAAGTTCCTAGGGATCCTACCTAGCCCTAATATGCAAAAAACATCACATGGTCCAGTACAAATTTTGAGCACGAAAACTCTATTAAGTTTTTGCTGAATCTAAACCTTTGTGAAGGAAGTACTAGCTAGGGGTGCACAAATGATCTATAAATTTTTGGGCATGTGTGCACGACCAAATAACATTGTTCCACCAAGTTTCACCCTGAGTAGAACATGTATGAGAGTGCCCCAAGCTCATTTCCATTCTGGACCAGAATGGTGGTTTTCAAAGGAACTATGTTCAATTCATCTTCAAATCCTTTCAAACTTTGCGAGTTTGTAGTCCTTCCAAAGATGATAACCCCAGACATTTCATCTACCTCCATCTCTATCTTATTTTAGCTCTAGAACCTCCTCAAGTTGGCTGGCAGAACCTGTTGCTGATAAGATACATCTAACCAGAGTGCACCTAATCGAGCCAATGGTGCACGGAGGCTAGATGGTCGAGGGACTACCCTGTGGACATGGTGCGCCAGTCTTGCATGGCCTCGTGGTAGACGCACCCGTGGTGATCATGGTGCTGGCATAGCAAAGTGCGTGCTTTGTGCGATGCCAGTGTCGGATGCGCTCGCCCGAGCCATCCCTCACTGTCCCCCTTGTTCCTTGGTGCCGACATCGCTCCTCGCAGCCGCGTGGCACCTCCCGAAGCCTCTTGGTCGCCGGAGAAGGCCGCCGTCGCTCCCAGCCAAGCTCCGCCATGGGAAGAATAGTGGCCTTCGGCCACTATGATCGTCCGCAAGCCATTAATGGCTCCGGACCCGTCCCGTCGCTCCCCTGCCCTCCTCCATCACCTCACCTCCATGACACGACAGCCAGCTCTCCGTCCTTGCTCCAGTGGCATGCCCGAGCCTCGCTGCTTTGGGAGAGCTCGACAATGCTCGCCGCTGGCCTATAAAAGGCGCTGCCCAACCCCTCCTAGCCCATCGCCCCACCTCTCCACCTCTGAATCGCCCATAGAGACCCCATCAAGAGCCGGGAGCTCGTCTCCCTCAGCTCTGGCGAAAGGCTCCGCCGCCAAATCCCCTCTGTCGCCAACCACCTACGCCCTTCCCCAACCCAATCTAAGGCCACCATCAAGATCCCCTGGTCCTCCTCGAGCTTTCTGTGAGCCTACCCTCTGCCGAAATCATCGTCGACGACCACCGTAGGATCCACCAGCCGGAGAAGAAGTGGCGATGTCGTCCGTCCACCTCCGGAGGAGCTACGGGTATAGGGGAACCGTCTTCGAGAGCCCGAGCCATTCCCGCCATCTCCTAGCCCCGCCGCCGTGTAGTGCCCCATATGTAATCCTTCCATATTTGGAACCTATCTCATGTGGGTCCACCTTGTCAATGCTATGAGAGAGCCCATGCTCATTATGTCATGTGATGTCACCTTATTAATTACTCTTTCTTTGCATGCATGCATTCCATATCATGCCATGTGTTCTTGTTGTTGCATTGTGTTCTTGTGATTTCATGTGTTGCCTTGTGATGATGTGCATGTGGTGTATAGCTTGTGTGGGGTGATGCATGTGATAGTATTTGCATAGGTTTCAAACCTTCCTCCCTCTCTCTCTAAATCCTACTCTATGTCAAGTTGCACTTCTTCCTTTCCCCGTTTAAAAATGCTCATGTGTTAGCTTTGATTTGTGGTGGTTGAGAGATGTGAATTGCTGGTTTTGAATGGGTGTTTTAAAGGTGCATAAAATTACAAAGCAGATCAACCAATACTGTTTTGTGAAATATTATCTCCTCCTAAAAATCTTGATCTTATTTTAGTTAAATAGGTCATATTTTATATGACGAGGGGGTATTTTCTTTTGAATTTAACCCAGTAGTTTTTGCCTTGTATTATTCGTTTTCTTTCTCGGCTTTATTTTAAATAGAACAGGTGCAGGGTTCCTTTTCTTTTTCTGGCGCACTAAGTGGGCTCCCTCCCACTTAGCGGCCCATCTCCCCTCCCTCGCGCATAGGAGCCCAACCCCGCTCCTCCTTCTCCCACCTGACGCCGTTCCCTCCCAGTGTGTTCTTTTCCGTCAGGCACAGAGAGAGCGAGCAATAACGCCGTGCACAAACGTCGAGGTCCCCCCCCCATATAACGTGGCGTCCATGCCTTCCCCCTCGCATAGGGTTCCTCTCCATTCCCTCCTGCCGCCACCACCTCTCCCCATCTCCATCTCATCTTCTTCCTCCCTCCTCTGGTAAGTTCTGTAGATAGGCCAGACAAGGTGCCCGTGTCTACCCCGCCGTCATCGTCGTCTCCGACGCCGTCCGCCATGTCCAGGAGCTCAGGGTTCGACCCCGCGTTCCATTCCCGTCGTCGGTAGGGTCGGGGACTGACCACACCGACGGGGCCGAGCTCGTCTTCGCCGCGGCCTTGGTGCCCTCCTTCCTCTACTTCAGCAGGAGCAGATCTTCCTCGTCGTCGTTCTTCTACACCACCGGCGCTTCTTCCTTCTCCGATCGGCTTCCCCCTTCCTTCCCAAGGTGAGGTGCACCTCTCCCTGTGCCTCTTCCTCCTTAGATTGGCCGGATCCGTCGTGTGCTCGCCGTGCCTCTCGTCTGTTGCAGTTCATCAAGCCAGTAGATGATGTTGTGGTGCAGTAGCTTGGCGCGCTAGGTGTTGAGCAGCAGGGCTTCTCCCCCCTCGTAGTGTTGTGTAGATGAGTAGTAGGTAGTTGACATCCCCCTCCTCGTCGCGCAGCAGCAGCATCAGGTCCACCCTGGCGTCCTCACTGTCGCTGGTGATCTCTGCGTGCGCAGCAGAGCACCAGATGTTGTATTAGTTTGCCTAGCTGTAGTCCTTCTCTCTGCCAGACGTCGTTCCGTAGCGCAATGGTAGCTGGATGTATTTGTACTCGAGAGATCTTGGGTTTGATCCCAGGGGAAGCCACCCCCCTTTTTCGTTTTAGTTTTTCTGGTAACAATGGATCACAGAGCAGGGCAGCATACCTTGTACTGCTTCTCTGTTATGTCGAACACAACCCACCTAGCAGAGTGGTGGCCACCTTATGTGTGTTTGCTAGAGCAACAGGTCTGGGGTTCGACCCCCAGCACCCCCTTTTTTGTCCCTTGTTCTCTGTTTCACTAATTTGCAGCCTTGTTATTTGTAGTGAGGAAGCCATTTTTGTTGCACATATATGTTGTGCTACCTCCTCTCATAATCTGCAAGGAGGTTTAATTGTTGCTGGCTTGTGGATACTTGATGATGCACTTGTGTGTGTGAAAATGCCCTTAGTAGAGATTGTAGATGCATGTGCTTATAGTCTTGTGCTTAACACTTAGTTGGGAATGGCATTTTTATCTCCTTTGCTTTTGTTGTTATAGTAGTGCTAGATGATGTGGTGCATGTATGTGTGCTCGTGGGAGGTGCATGTGTGTGTGTGTGCATACACATGATGTTAGTCACATATGTGTGTGTGTGTATGAGGTGTGGTTTCTTCTAGGTGATATGCATATGAGTTGATGTTATGCATTGGAGAAAAACAGCCCCACTTTGCAACACTTGTGCTCCTCCTCATGTGCATATGTGAGAGGGCATGGTGATTTGTATGTGTGGATAGCTTGGTAGAAGGGGTTGTGAAGTTGATGTGCATGACACAAACATGGGGTTCAAACCCCCATGTCACTTTGTCATTGTGCACATGAGCTCAACCTTTGTAGTTGTTGTTTTAGTTGGAACTACATGAAATGATGCCCATTCCCTAGGCATGATTTGGAGTAGTTCCCTCTCCCTTAAACTGTGGTCATTTGATCCAAGTAGATGCCCACATTTTATATATGTTTTTAGGGTATAAACTCCCAAGGAATCCAGTGGTGAAGTTAGTTTTTCCATTGGGATACTTTATGGAGTGGACATATTCAGATTTTTTGCAAGTTTGATCTTGGTTTCCATGGAATAGGTGGAGCCCAAGGGCATGTGTTTTTGTGTGATATAAGTAGGGGTTTTGCTCCACATTATAGTGGTGTCATTTATCACTTGGTGTTATTTGCATGCAAACTATGCCTAGACAAAGTGGGCTTGTGACTGAAAAAGTCCAGCTTAGTGAAATCTGGAATTTCACTAAGTCTGGGAATTCTGGAAACATTTTCTTCTCCTATAGATCAGGATGTGCTGGTCATTGTGTTGAGAACTAGACTTAGTTCAGTGCTAGGATTTTGGACCTGATATGTTTGTGAACCTCCCTGTCAAATTTCATATCATTTGCAGTCCAGTAGGTTGTGTTTTGATTGCTGTCAAAAAGCTTCAGAACAAAGACAGAAATTCAGGAGCAGGAATTTTCACTAAGTCCCGGAGATCTGGTGGTGTTTGGAAAGTTTGTGGCCTTGTATCTTCTAGAGTTTAATTCCTTTTTCTGTGATTCTTACTGGTGCTTGTAGTGTTCTTGGTTGGCTACATCCACATATATTATTTGTCATATTTGGAGGGTTGTAGCTAAGTTGCATGTAGCTCACAAAGAGCTAAGATGCAGATTGGGGCAGATTGAGTTGTATAGTCATCTTGATCATTGTGTGAGCTTAGTTGATGTTGTGGTGTTCTTCCTTGCTCCAGTCCATTCATGTTGGGTTGTTACATGTCTTGGCAACCTGGGAATACCAGATTTGTGCCAATTGTGAGTGTGGTGTTGATTCTTCCACGTAGAGCTTCATATCTTGTTTCGTTGATTCCCGTTGATCCGTAGCTCCATTTGCAATGTTCTTTATATGGTTTTGCATCGTTTTCACGAGCTGCATCTGTTCATGCCATCCTCATGCATGTCAAAATAGCTTAGTGTACTGTTCTGTCCAGAAACTTGCAGTAGTTTATTTTGCTTGTGCTAGAGATAGAAATAGTGGTGCATGCTCATTTTTCATCTCATGCATCATGTGATTGTTGCATCTTGTGGTGCTGCTGTTCATTGGCTGTTGTTCTTATGTTGGGTAGCACCGGGATCGGAGAACGAATACGTGGAGTCAGGAGAGTACGTGCAGGACGAAACAAAACCATTCCAAGCTGAGGATATCACTGGCAAGATGATATGACCTTGATTCCATCTCTAGACTTGTTATGCTAGTTTCGCTTCCATGTCATATTGCTCGCTGCCTACCACTGAAATTAAATTGCCTCTTCAAATGCCATGAGCCCATTACATTGATCCCTTCCCAGCATAACTTGTATGGCTTAGTAGGCTTTGCTCAGCTACTAATATTAGCGTTGCTAGATGCAGGTGCTTTGTCTCATGTGGAAACATGAGATTGATATCATTATCTTATATTCTGTTATTAAATTAATGCACCTATATACTTGGTAAATGACGGGAGGCCTAGCCTTTTGCCGGGTGCTTTGTTCCGTTATTGCCGCCTTAGTTACCGGTTACCGGTGTTTGATTCCATATTGATCGCTCCTAACACGTTCGGGGTTGTTATGGGGACCCCCTTGATAAATCGCGTAGTGCTAAGGCTTGTCCCGCAGGACCCAACATTGGTGTTAATTTGCTAATCACTTAATAATAAACTGCATAGGGAATAGCGACCCCGAGGATTTTAATCAACAACCCGGGCCAGTGCTCCTCATGAGTGTTGGTCCAAACTAGAGCACTGTGCGGGGCCAACTCAGGGAAACTTGAGAGATTTCTATCAGGCCACTGTACGCGTAGCTCATCCGGCGTGTCCTGAGACTGAGATACGCTGCTCTTATCAGGGTCGTCGACACGTCGGGAGGTCCTGCTAGCATTGTCTTACCTTAGCGGTATATCTTGCGTATAGGAATCCCATTGAAGCTTTGGTTTCCCCCAGAGTTGAGGTTTTCCTCTAAGGAATCCGACGAGATCACGAGATTCGTGATAGAGGATGCCTTTGCGGCCTGTGTTCGTTTGTGATGGACTAGTTGGAGCACCCCTGCAGGGTTTAATCTTTCGGAAAGCCGTGCCCGCGGTTATGTGGCAACTTGGAATATTTTGTTAACATCCGGTATTAGAGAACTTAAACATAAGCTAATAAAATTGCCAACTGTGTGCGTAACCGTGACTGTCCCCTCGAAGATCTCTCTTCGATCGGGAACACGGTGGGGTTATGAATGTCGTAGGTAGGTGTTCAGGATCACTTAGTGATCAAGTAATCCCGACCGCTAGTGTAGACCACCTTCGCAATTACTATGCGTAAGTTAGCCACTTAATCAAGCTTAGGATGCTACAGCCTGATACACTTCACCCTTACCCTACCGAATAACATGACTAGTGCTGGCACCAAGGTCTTAGATTGCTGAGTCCCCGTGGCTCACGGATTCCTCCGAAACTCCCAACAGGTACAGGTACCCCAAAGACAGATGATCCCGACGGCACCCAGCTGGCGTGGCAGTACGACGAGGAGACAGACCGCCTCTACGTGAACTATCGAGACGACTGAGGCGTGGTCGTGATCGTGGGCCTGCAGGCAGGGTAGCATAGCATTTCCATGTTTTGTAGTCCGTAGCGGAACTACCTTGATTGTATCTGTGATGTACTCTGAGTTATTAATGAGAAGACAGTTGAATCCCGAATTGTCTACTTTTATTATTATTTGTGCGATGTTACTTGCTTGCGAAACGCTTAGATGCGCTTCTTTCCTATTCGTGGGCCTCGACCCCCAGATCGGAAAGGACCGCATCTTGGTCGTTACAAGTTGCTAATCAGAGCCTTACGACCATAGGAGCCTTTGTGTGATCGTATTTGGCCGAGTCGAGTCTAGAAAATGTGTTGAGTCTTAGTTATATCGGAGAGTAGGATTCTTTTTTCTCCTCTTCTATGCTCTGGTGAGGTTCCCGTCTTAGGAAATCTTTAACTCTACTCCTTTTCTCGCTCAAATTTTTTTTAGGATCACGCGGGTATTTGTGAAATCTATATGATTTCGATGTGACGGAATCATGTCCTGGTGCCTCCTATCTGCTCTAAGTATCAGGGGAGTTGAGCTCCAGGGATTATCGCGCACATCGCCATCATTCAGATTTCTGAGTATCTAAGAACGGAGGGTGTTCGTTATTGCTTCAATACGGGTAGTGGTGAGATAACCTCGATGTCCCCAATACTGGTGTAGATTATTCGGGGGTACTACCACACTTGGTATCGTTGTGATCACGAGGATCTGTTGTAGATGAAGGTCCGAGATGCTGGTTGTGTGTTGAAGGATATGATACAGGTGACGGGTTAGTTTAGGAGTTGTGTGAAATACTCCTTGTATCCGTGTACCTGATTGCATGACCAGTTATTTCGGGAATTCATAGGTGGGATATCTAGTAGTATATTATAGGATTATCTTCCTACAGACGCTTGATTGAGGTTTGGGAAATCTCGATCATATGTTTGTTCCGAGCAGTTCTAGCTCACACTTGTTTGAAGTGGTCCTTATCGGAATTTTGTCGTCTGTAACTTTGAGGATGCACTCTTGCTATGTTGTTCGAGTGCAATGCTAAATTCTGTTCAGATATTCTGTCTTTTGATTCAGCAATATCTTCAATTATTCTGTGGACTAATATGCTGTCCTTCTTCAGGATGGCTCCACCGACTCGTCAGACCCCAGCGCGTGAGGATATGCCGCCTCCACCTCCTCCTCCGCCGCCGCCGCCTCCTCCTGGAGAGGCCTGGCAGGCGATGATGGCAGCTAGTAATGCAAACACTCAGATGCTATTGCAGTTGATCCAGGAGAGAGCCAATCATCAGCAAGGAAATTTCCAGCAGGGTGGCAATCACTTCGCCAATCTGAGTCAGTTCCTGTCAAACCAGCCTAAGACGTTCACTTCTTGCGACCAGCCTTTTGATGCAGAAGATTGGATCTGTGATATTAACAAGCATTTTGAGTGTAGCAATGTGTGTCCGGAGGACTATGTCAAGTTTGCAACGTTTCTGTTGAAGGTACAGGCTTCTATTTGGTGGCAGCAGCTTAAGGACTCCAGAGGCGACAGGGTGATGTCTTGGGACGAGTTTTGTCGTGACTTCACGTCCCACTACATCCCTTCCAGTTTTGTGGAGGAGATGGGCGAGAAGTTCAGGCGTTTGAAGCAGGGCAGCAATTCTGTGTACAAGTACAATGTCGAGTTCCACGAGCTGGCCCGTTACGCGCTGCAGGATGTCCCGGATCAGAAGAGCAAGATCTATCAGTTCAGGGGTGGCTTGAAGGAGGACTTGCAGTTAGCGCTTGCTTTGCACGATCCTGAGGAGTTTGACAAGTTCTACAACTTAGCTCTCAGAGCAGAGGCAGCCTTGCTCAGGGTGGAAAATTCCAAGAAGCGCTTCAGAGATTCCAGCTCTTCCTCGACTCAGGTGGTTCAGAAGCAATAGAGGTTTTGGGTTTCTCCTCCTCCTCCTCGGCACTCACAGCAGCTGAAGCACTCAGGTGGACGTGGTTCTTCCCACCCACCCAACCCTGGCTTCCAGCAGAGATGCCAGCATCAGAAGCAAGGGCCTCCTCAGACTCAGTTCCGGCAGCCAGCAGATGTCACTTGTCACAAATGTGGGCAGAAGGGTCACTATGCCAACTAATGCACTTCTCAGCTCCGTATGCCGCCTCCTCCTCCAGGCAAACCTCCAAGCAACGCTCTTGTCAAATTCAACCCCATATCAGCTCGAGTCAACATGGTGAACGCAGCTGAAGCAGAGAACTCGTCTGATGTGATCATGGGTAACCTCCTCGTCAATGATATTCCTGCTAAAGTGTTATTTGATTCTGGTGCTTCTCATTCATTCATGTCTAGACCATTTGCATGGAATCATGATTTTATTTCTAAGACCTTGGACAAACCTTTTCGTGTGGTTTCCCCGGGAGCGTTGTTGAGCTCTAATGTGGTCATTCCGGATGTTTCTATCAAGATGGGTGCTTATGCTTTTCTGGCTACTCCTATTGTCTTGGGCAATTCCAACATCGGCTTGATTCTTGGTATGGACTGGTTGGCCATGAACAAGGCGTCAATTGATTGTGAAGCTAAAGAGGTCAAGCTTACCCACTCTTCGGAGGATGTGATTATATTCGCGGCGCGCGATGATACAGTTCATTTGTTCTCCTTGAATGAAAAGGGTGAGATCAATCCTATTGAGCAAGTTCCAGTAGTCTTCCAATATCAAGATGTGTTTCCTGAAGAGCTGCCAGGCATGCCTCTGCATCGTGAATTTGAGTTCGTCATTGAGATTGAGCCAGGCACAGAGCCAGTGTGCAAACGGTCGTACAAGCTGGGTCCAGATGAATTGAAGGAACTTAAGAGGCAACTCGATGAGCAGGAGCGTTTGGGTTTGATCAGACCAAGCTCGTCTCCGTGGGGATGTGGTGTTCTATTTGTCAAGAAGAAGGATGGTTCGGACCGGCTGTGTGTCGATTACCGCCCATTGAACAAGAAGACAATCAAAAACAAATATCCACTTCCGAACATAACTGAGTTGTTCGAACAGTTGAAAGGTGCTAAAGTATTCGCGAGGAAGACATTCCGAAGACGGCATTCAGGGCTAGTTTTGGCTCGTATGAGTATACGGTCATGTCTTTTGATCTGGCTAATGCTCCTCCGACTTTTTTTCGATTGATGAACTATATTTTCTCACCATACAAGAATGAATTTGTGTTGCTCTATCTCGACGACATTCTGGTCTTTTCTGAGAATGAGGAAGAACATGAAAGACATCTCAGGTTGGTGCTTGATAAACTGAGAGAGTACAAGCTGTATGCCAAGTTTTCCAAGTGCGAGTTCTGGCTGAAAGAAGTGGTTTATCTTGGGCATATAATCTCTACCGAGGGCATTAAGGTTGACCCGTCCAAGGTTCAAGCCATTGTTGAATGGGAGCCTCCTCAGAATGTGAAGCAGCTTCGAAGCTTTCTCGGGCTTGTCGGATATTGCAGAAGATTCGTTGAGAACTTCTCCAAAATCGCCAAGCCGCTCTCTAGTCTTCTTCAGAAGGGTGTCAAGTATGTTTGGTCTCCAGAGTGTCAACTGGCTTTTGATACACTCAAAGATAAGCTTATCTCCACTCTGGTCTTGGCCCCTCCGGATGATTCCAAGCCGTACCAGGTCTTTTGCGATGCTTCTCTCCAGGGTCTCGGTGCAGTGTTGATGCAAGATAGGAAGGTGGTTGCTTATACCTCCAGGCAGTTGAAGCCTGCGGAGAAGAACTATCCTGTGCACGATCTCGAGCTAGCAGGTGTTGTGCACGCCTTGATGACTTGGAGACATCTCTTTTTGGAACGTAAGGTTGAAGTTTTCACCGATCACAAGAGTCTCAAGTATATCTTCACTCAGCCTAACTTGAATCTTCGGCAAACACGTTGGGTGGAAATGCTCCAGGATTTTAATCCGAGTGTTGAGTACACGCCAGGCAAGGAAAATGTTGTGGCAGATGCATTGAGCAGGAAGGCATATTGCAACAGTCTGATTCTGCAACCTCTCCAGCCGGGTCTTTCTGAGTCTTTCAAGAAGCTTAATCTTCAGCTAGTTCCTGAGGGTTTTCTTGCGAACCTTCAGATCTCTCCTACCTTGGAAGATCAGGTCAGAGCAGCTCAGCTACTTGACGCTATGGTGAAGAAGGTCAAGATTGGCGTGGGAAAGAATCTCCCCAAGTATAAGTGTTTCACTGTTGATGCCAGGGACACATTGTTTTTCGAGGATCGCCTTGTCGTCCCGAAAGGTGATCTCAGGAAGGTGATCATGGAAGAAGCTCATAACTCTCTACTCTCTATTCATCCTAGAAGTTCCAAAATGTACCATGACTTGAAGCAGACTTTCTGGTGGACTCGTATTAAACGTGAAATTGCACAGTTCATAAACAAGTGTGATGTATGTTGAGGGGTGAAAGCAGAACATCAAAGACCGGTAGGCCTCTTGCAGCCTTTGCCGATTCCCGAGTGGAAGTTTGATCACATTGAGATGGACTTCGTCACCGGGTTTCCGAAGTCCAAGAAGGGCAATGATGCTATCTTCGTCGTCATCGACAAATTCAGTAAAGTGGCTCATTTCCTTCCAGTCAAGGAGTCCATTTCAGCAGCTCAGCTGGCAGAGTTGTACACCTCCAGGATTGTCTGTTTGCACGGCGTACCGATGATGATCTCTTCAGATCGCGGAAGTATCTTCACTTCCAAGTTCTGGGACTCCTTTCAGTCTGCTATGGGCTCGAAGATCCGCTTCAGCATAGCGTTCCATCCTCAGATTAGTGGTCAAGTGGAGAGAGTGAATCAAGTTCTTGAGGATATGCTGAGAGCCTGTGTTATCTCTTTTGGCATGAAGTGGGAAGATTGTCTGCCTTTCGCGGAGTTCTCGTATAACAATAGTTATCAAGCTAGTTCTGGCAAGGCTCCGTTTGAAATTCTCTATGGCAGGAAGTGCCGTACTCCGCTCAATTGGTCCGAGACAGGCGAGCGTCAGATCCTTGGCAATGATATGATAGAAGAAGCTGAGGAGATGTGTCAGATCATTCGCGACAACCTCAGAGCAGCTCAGTCCCGTCAGAAGAGCTATTACGATAGCAAGCACCGTGACATGTCCTATGAGCTTGATGACTTTTTCTATCTCAAGGTGTCGCCTATGAAGGGTATGCAGCGCTTTGGCATCAAAGGCAAGCTTGCGCCTCGTTTCGTTGGGCCGTTCAGAGCGGTTGGCAAGAGGGGCGACCTTGCATACCAGCTCGAGCTTCCGTCAACCTTTGCAAATGTCCATGATGTGTTCCATGTTTCTCAGCTTCGGAGGTGTTTCAAGACCTCCGAGCGTATTGTGCGTCTTCAAGATATCGACCTTCAGCCTGACCTTTCTTATCGTGAGCATCCAATTGCGATTCCCGAAGTGACTGAGCGCAAGACCCGTAACAAGACTGTCAAATTTCTCAAAGTGCACTGGTCTCACCATTCCGATAAAGAGGCTACGTGGGAACGCGAGGATCACCTCCGTTCCGAATTTCCCGAGCCATTCCCGCCATCTCCTAGCCCCGCCGCCGTGTAGTGCCCCATATGTAATCCTTCCATATTTGGAACCTATCTCATGTGGGTCCACCTTGTCAATGCTATGAGAGAGCCCATGCTCATTATGTCATGTGATGTCACCTTATTAATTACTCTTTCTTTGCATGCATGCATTCCATATCATGCCATGTGTTCTTGTTGTTGCATTGTGTTCTTGTGATTTCATGTGTTGCCTTGTGATGATGTGCATGTGGTGTATAGCTTGTGTGGGGTGATGCATGTGATAGTATTTGCATAGGTTTCAAACCATCCTCCCTCTCTCTCTAAATCCTACTCTATGTCAAGTTGCACTTCTTCCTTTCCCCTTTTAAAAATGCTCATGTGTTAGCTTTGATTTGTGGTGGTTGAGAGATGTGAATTGCTGGTTTTGAATGGGTGTTTTAAAGGTGCATAAAATTACAAAGCAGATCAACCAATACTGTTTTGTGAAATATTATCTGCTCCTAAAAATCTTGATCTTATTTTAGTTAAATAGGTCATATTTTATATGACCAGGGGGTATTTTCTTTTGAATTTAACCCAGTAGTTTTTGCCTTGTATTATTTGTTTTCTTTCTGGGCTTTCTTTTAAATAGAACAGGTGCAGGGTTCCTTTTCTTTTTCTGGCGCACTAAGTGGGCTCCCTCCCACTTAGCGGCCCATCTCCCCCCTCCCTCGCGCATAGGAGCCCAACCCCGCTCCTCCTTCTCCCACCTGAAGACGTTCCCTCCCAGTGCGTTCTTTTCCGTCACACAAAGAGAGAGCGAGCAGTAATGCCGTGCACAAACGTCGAGGTCCCCCCCCCCATATAACGTGGCGTCCGTGCCTTCCCCCTCGCATAGGGTTCATCTCCATTCCCTCCTGCGGCCACCACCTCTCCCCATCTCTATCTCATCTTCTTCCTCCCTCCTCTGGTAAGTTCTGTAGATAGGCCAGAGAAGGTGCCCGCGTCTACCCCGCCGTCATCGTCGTCTCCGACGCCGTCCGCCATGTCCAGGAGCTCGAGGTTCGACCCCGCGTGCCATTCCCGTCGTTGGTAGGGTCGGGGAGTGACCACACCGATGGGGCCGAGCTCGTCTTCGCCGCGGCCATGGTGCCCTCCTTCCTCTACTTCAGCAGGAGCAGATCTTCCTCGTCGTCGTTCTTCTACACTAATGGGGTTATGGTCCTAGGGTAGGATCATAGGCCTGCCCTGTGGGGCCTACCCAAGGACCACCCTTCATAAGGGACAAGGCCCTTAGTTAGTTCCGACTGAATTAAGGACTTCCCATCATCCAGTCGGTGACGATTCCTCTATCATCCAGTCGGAGATGAGCATCCGGAGCATAACAAACTTACCGACTGGATTCCACTCTGTACATCGTAACCCCCCTGGAGGACAACGGTCATACGTTTCCATGTACCTTTATTAGCATTTAAGACATACGTTACCTGTAACGTATGCAATTATTCGCCACTACTCCACCCCTGTGCACCGACCCGTTATGAAGGGTAGCGCACTCTATATAAGCCACCCATCTCCACTAGTGCAGGGGTTAGCAATTCACTGTAATCCATATTCCACTCGACAACAACCTCCCAAGAGCACTGAGACGTAGGGCTTTTACCTCCACCGTAGAGGGGCCTGAACTCATACAACCTCGCCGTAGCTAAGGCTCTGCCCATCCTTTCGTACCCTACACATCTACTGTCAGACTTATACCCACGACAGTTGGCGCCCACCGTGGGGCAGGCGTCTAAGCGACTTTTCGGTGAGTTTGCGACTACATCTTTTCGTCATGTCGCCCGGTGGTGATTTGAGCATGTGTCGCGAGATCCTCTTCGGCGCCCTCTCCTTCATCGTCGATGATTCGGCATGGCTTCGGGATCCCCCTCTTGACGTCGAGGCGCTCCCCAATCGCGGGGCTACGCACTTCCGTGCCGGCGCCCGCGGCATCCTTCTTCTCCAGCAGTCTGCTCCGGTGTCGACCTTCGCCCCTGTCACGCGCCGCAACAAGCGCTCTCGCCGTCCGCAGCTCCAGCGTTGGGTGCAACACGCCCAGGCGCGCCAGAGCGCGTCTTCACAAGTGGCGGTCCTCGAGTCGGTTGTAGTTGCGCCGCCGTCCCAGTGCTCGGACTCAGTTCCGACTGAGTTCCCTTCCGAGTACGTGGGTCGCGGGCGTGCAGCCGAAGTGCACATGGCCAACTCCCATGAAAGCCCCCGCCCAACCGGCCGGAACGAGCACGAGGTTGGCGAAACCTCCGGCGCTCGCTGTCAACCCCGTCGTTCTGCCAGTCGGCGCACTCGTCACAGCAACGTGGAGGTGTTCCGCACACCCGTCCTCAACCTGGTTGCCGCCGCCAAGATAGTCGATTCCCTTTAGCCGACTGATTCAGAGGCTGGCAGAGGGATCGAGCAGATCCGTTCCCTGCTGCACACGGCGCAGCAGCAAAATTCGGCGGTCTCCCATTCGCACAACAGCATCCACAATAGTTCTGTTCATGCGAACACGCATCGGTCCGTTCACAGCCCCGGTTCTCATCAGCGACACAGGGGAGGCAGCCGTTCTATAAATCCCGAAGATCGTCGTCGTTCACGCACCCCTCCGCGGGGTGGGCCCTACGGGCCCCGACATCCTGATGATCTGCGTTCAGTCGGTGACACTTATGATCCAAGGCCCAACGCAAGAGGGCATATCGCTCAGAGGAGGGTCGACAAGGGTCGGGCCCACCGCGATGGTCACGGTATGGACCGTCCGAGTGGAAGCAGGACCATCATCTCTGGTCCCGAGTGTTTCAGCCGAGCCATCCGTTCGGCTGACATCCCTCCCAACTTCCGATTGGCGACGGGGATCAGCAAGTTTACAGAAGAATCCAAGCTAGAAACATGGCTGGACGACTACCGAGTGGCAGTCCAGATCGGAGGAGGGGACGACCACGTCGCCATGAAACACGTTCCTCTAATGCTCGACGGCTCGGCACGAGCGTGGCTGAACCAGTTGGCCCCCTCAAGCATCTACAGTTGGGCAGATCTGGCCCGAGTCTTCATTAGGACCTTCGAAGGGACGTGCAAACGCCCTGCTGGCCTCGTGGAGCTCCAGCACAGTGTCCAGAAGCAGAATGAGCCCCTGCGCGATTTCATTCAGCGTTGGACGACCCTCTACCACACGGTGGAGAACGTCACAGAGCACCAAGTAGTCTGCGCCTTCAAGGCAGCCGTGCGGTATAGAGATTTGTACCTGAAGTTCGGTCGAACAGGCGACATCTCCATGAGTAAGATGATGGAGATAGCGACACGCTATGCAAATGGCGAAGAAGAAGACCGCATTCGGAGCAGCAAGCACAAAGCAGTCGCCGATGGAGATGGCAACAACACTCGGAAGCAGAAGCAGAAAGCTCCGTCCACTCCGCAGGCAGAGGCCGCAGCCGTTACCAATGCCAAGTTCAAGGGCAAGGGGAAGGCTCAGTTCACCCCCAAGAAGAAGCAGTTCGGAAACCCCATCCTGGACCAGCCATGTCCGATTCACACGAAGATGGATGAAGAGGGCAACGCCATATATCCGAAGCATACCACTCGGCAATGTCGCCTCCTGATCCAGGGGTTCGGAGAAGGGCAACCGAGTGAAAAGGGCAATGAACAGGATGAGGAGGACAAGGAGGATCCGTTCCCCCAAGTCCATGCAACACTGACGATTTTTGCTGACGTTGAGAGCAAGAGTCGACTGAAGCTGGTGAACAGGGAGGTGAACATGGCCACGCCGACCAACCCCGCATTCCTCAAATGGTCTCAGACTGCGATCACCATTGACCAGTCGGATCATCCAGCACACGTACCCACCCCAGGGAGGCAGGCTCTGGTCGTCGACCCGGTGGTGGAAGGAGTCCGACTGCGCAAAGTCCTCATGGACGGCGGCAGCGGTTTGAACATCATGTACGCTGACACTCTCAAGGGGATGGGCATTCCGATGTCCAAACTTAGCGAGAGCAGCATGCAGTTCCATGGAGTCGTCCCTGGACGAAAGGCCAAGTCACTCGGCCAGATCGCGTCGGACATCGTCTTCGGCTCCGACAAGAACTTCCGCAAGGAAAAGTTGACGTTCGAGGTGGTGGACTTCCAGAGTGTGTATCATGCAATTTTGGGCCGCCCGGCGTATGCGTGTTTCATGGCCCGTCCATGTTACGTGTACCTGAAGCTGAAGATGCCAGGCCCGAAAGGTGTGATCACTATCACAGGGAATCGGCAGCGGGCCGAGGAGTGTCTGCAGCAGGGATCGAGGATCGCCGATCAGCAGATGGATGTCCTCGAGCTTGACGAGTACAAGAAGACAGTCAACCCCACTGACTTGATGCGTTCGAAGAAGCCAGCTTCAGAATCCGCATTCCAGTCGGCGGGAGAGACGAAGAAGGTCAGCATCCACCCGACGGACGACACCGCTGCCCCAACGAACATCTACACCACCCTCGATCCTAAATAGGAAGCCGAGCTCATCCAATTCCTCCGTGAGAACTGGGACATCTTCGCATGGAAACCCTCTGACATGCCAGGTGTACCCAGGGAGTTGGCTGAGCACCGACTGCATGTGGATCCCGCCGCTCAGCCTGTCCGAAAACACCTGCGTTGGTCCGCCGCGCACAAGAGGAAGGCAATCGGAGAAGAGGTGACCAAGCTTTTGGCAGCCAACTTCATTCGCGAGGTACACCACTCCGAGTGGCTCGCCAATGTTGTCATGGTGCCCAAGAAGGACAAGTCGCTCCGAATGTGTATCGACTTCAAGCATCTCAATAAGGTCTGCCCGAAAGACCATTTTCCGCTCCCCCGCATCGATCAAATTGTCGATTCGACTGCGGGTTGCGAGCGTTTGTCATTTCTTGATGCCTACTCGGGCTATCATCAGATCCGTCTGTATGGCCCCGGCGAATTAAAAACAGCCTTCATCACCCCGTTCGGGTGCTTCTGCTACATCACTATGCCATTTGGTTTGAAGAATGCTGGAGCAACCTTTATGCGCATGATCCAAAAATGCCTCCTCGACCAGATCGGTCGGAATGTGGAGGCGTATATGGATGATATCGTAGTCAAGTCACGCAAAGGTTCCGACCTGCTGACTGATTGGCAGAAACATTCGCCAACCTTCGTAGGTACGATATCAAGCTCAACCCAGCCAAGTGTTCATTCGGCGTTCCCAGTGGGAAGTTACTCGGTTTCTTCGTTTCCGAACGAGGGATCGATGTCAACCCCGAAAAGATCGGGACAATCGTCCGAATGGAGCGTCCGGTCAGAATACACGATGTTCAAAGGCTCACAGGTTGCCTAGCGGCTTTGAGCAGGTTTATCAGTCGACTCGGCGAGAAGGCGCTTCCTCTGTACTGACTCATGAAGAAATCAGATACTTTCGAGTGGACAGACGAAGCCCAAGTCGCATTCGACGACCTCAAAGTCCTACTTTCCACCCAGCCGGTTCTTACTACTCCGCTCAGTAAAGAGCCCCTTCTTCTGTACATTGCGGCTACAAATCAAGTCGTCAGCACTGTTCTCACAGTCCAACGGGAAGAAGAAGGCAAAGCATACAAGGTTCAGCGGCCAGTGTATTATGTCTCCGAAGTCCTGACTCCTTCCAAGCAGAGGTATCCCCACTATCAAAAACTTATCTACGGGATTTACATGACTGCGAAGAAGGTGGCTCATTATTTCCAAGACCACTCGGTGTCTGTCGTTTCTGATGCTCCGTTGTCGGAAATCCTCCACAATCGGGACGCATCGGGCCGAGTGGCGAAGTGGGCAATGGAGATGTTGTACTGCGACATCAAGTTCGAGGCCAAGAAAGCTATAAAGTCTCAAGCTCTGGCTGACTTCATAGCAGAATGGGTAGAACAACAGCAACCGACCCACATCTACTCGGCTCATTGGACAATGTTCTTCGATGGGTCCAAGATGTTGAATGGCTCCGGCGCTGGCGTTGTGATCATATCGCCAAAGGGTGCAAACTCAAGTATGTGTTGCAGATACACTTTGATTCCTCCAACAACGAGGCAGAGTATGAAGCTCTCCTCTATGGACTGCGCATGGCCATCGCACTCGGCGTCCGTCACCTGATGGTCTATGGCCATTCGGTTTTGGTGGTTAATCAAGTGATGAAGGAGTGGGACGTCAGAAACCCCACCATGACCACATACTGCAATGCAGTGAGGAAGCTCGAGAAAAACTTTGAAGGTCTAGAACTCCACCATGTTCCGCGACTGAAAAACCAAGCAGCTGATGAGTTGGCAAAACTCAGATCCACTCGGAGACCAGTCCCGAGTGACGTCTGCCTCGAGCACCTCCACCTTCCCTCAGTTAAAGAAGATCCTTTCACAGAGGAACCAGTACAACCAAAGAGCTCGACAGATCCGACTGAAGTCGAAGTACCTGCTGTGGTTGATTTGATCATGGAGATTCTTGCTGTCATCCCCGATTGGACTGTGCCGATCATTGCATACATCCTGAGGCAAGAATTACCAGAAGACGAAGTCCAAGCCAGACAGATCGTCCGCAGGTCAAAGTCGTTCACTGTCATTGATGGCTAGTTGTACAAAGAAAGCGTTTCAGGCGTCCTTCAAGGATGCATCTCCCCTGAAGAGGGACAGTTAATCCTGGAAGAAATTCACTCAGGAACCTGCGGTCATCACGCCTCCTCGAGGGCAATCGTCGCCAAAGCATTCAGAGCTGGCTTCTTCTGGCTACAGGCGAATGAAATGGCGAAAGATATGGTCGACCGGTGTGAAGGCTGTCAGTTCTACTCTAACAAGTCCCACAAGCCAACATCTGCGTTGAAGACAATTCCTCTTGTTTGGCCGTTTGCAGTATGGGGATTAGATACAGTCGGTCCATTCAGGACAGGCCAAGGGGGATTCACACATCTGTTGGTGGAAGTCGACAAGTTCACAAAGTGGATTGGAGCCAAACCCATCAAGAAGCTCGACGCCCTTACGACCATCAAGTTTGTCAGGGACATCATCTCCAGATTCGGGGTACCTCATAGCATAATCACTGACAACGAAACAAACTTTGACTCGGACAGATTCAAAAGTTTCTGTACAGGCCAAGTTATCCGAGTGGATTTTGCATCTGTGGCGCATCCCCAAACAAACGGGCAAGCAGAGCGGGCGAATGGACTTATTTTTGCAAGGTTTGAAGCCTCGACTCCTGCGAGAAGTGGGACATGCCGCCAGCGCATGGGTCACCGAGCTACCTTCGGTGCTTTGGGGTCTCCGCACAACCCCAAATAGATCTACAGGGCGATCCCCGTTCTTCCTCGTTTACGGAGCAGAGGCAGTCCTTCCGAGTGACTTGCTTCACAACACTCCACAAGTTGAACTCTTCTCCGAAGCTGAAGCAGAGCAAACAAGGCAAGACGGAGTGGATCTTCTAGAGGAGGAGCGCGAGATGGCACTGACACACTCAACCATTTACCAACAAGATCTGCGGCGCTTTCACGCGCGACACGTCAGGAGTCGTACATTCCAAGCAGGCGACCTGGTGCTCCGAGTGGATCAGCAGAGACCTCACAAGTTGGCTCCCGCCTGGGAAGGACCCTTCATCATCTCCAAGGTGCTGAACAACAGAGCATATCGACTCTACAACATCGACAGGGAAACGGACGAGCCGCGAGCATGGAACGGAGATCTCCTCAAGCGCTTCTATACGTGACCGTCGACTGAAGCAATGTAAAGAACAAGTATCGGTGAAGTAATACAAAGCAGATTGAGTTTTTGAAGATTCAAAATTCTTCCGCGGTCGCAGACTCCGGTATCAAAAAAAAACTTAGCTGCGAACCAGAATCGCCTAAGTATTAACTTTCTCCGAGTGTGCACTTAACGTCGCACTCGGGGACTTAGCTGCGATCCAGAATCGCCTAAGTATTAACTTTCTCCGAGTGTGCACTTAACGTCGTACTCGGGGACTTAGCTGCGATCCAGAATCGCCTAAGTATTAACTTTCTCCGAGTGTGCACTTAATGTCGCACTCGGGGACTTAGCTGCGATCCAGAATCGCCTAAGTATTAACTTTCTCTGAATGTGCACTTAACGTCGCACTCCGGGACTTAGCTGCGATCAAGAATCGCCTAAGTACAAACTTTCTCCGACTGTGCACTAAACGTTGCACTCGGGAATTAGCTGCGATCCAGAATCGCCTAAGTATTAACTTTCTTCGAGTGTGCACTAAACGTCGCACTCGGGGACTTAGCTGCGATCCAGAATCGCCTAAGTATAAACTTTCTCCGAGTGTGCACTAAACGTCGCACTCGGGGACTTAGCTGCGATCCAGAATCGCATAAGTATAAACTTTCTCCGAGTGTGCTCTAAACGTCGCACTCGGAGGACTTAGCTGCGATCAAGAATCGCCTAAGTACAAATTTTCTCCGAGTGTGCACTAACCGTCGCACTCGGGGACTTAGCTGCGATCACGAGTCGCCTAAGTATTAACTTTCTCCGAGTGTGTACTTAACGTCGCACTCGGGGACTTAGCCGCGATCACGAATCGCCTAAGTAGAAACTTTCTCCGAGTGTGCACTTAACGTCGCACCCGGGGACTTAGACGCGACCCAGAATCGCCTACGTACTAACTTTCTCCAAATGTGCACTAAACGTCGCACTCAGAGACTTGCCTGCGATCAAGAATCGCCTAAATAGAAAGCTTCCTTCGAGTGTATCTCACAGATCCACTCGGAGGCTTAGCAGACCCTCATTGAGGCTCATGTAGATGTCAAGACAACTGACAATTACATGAGTAGAATGAACCTCATTGAAGCTCATGTAGATGTCAAGACAACTGACAATTACATGAGTAGCAGAACTTCATTGAGGCTCATGTAGATGTCAAGACAACTCGCTCCGAGTACGACCTTACAGTCGCACTCGAAGACTTACCCGCGATTACGAATCGCCTAAGTACACAATTGCCTTCGAGTGTATCCTACAGATCCACTCGGAGACTCAGCAGACCCTCAGTGAGGCTCACGCAGATGTCAAGACAACTGACAATTACATGCTCCGCATGTTTTCCATTGGCTTCACCAAGAAACGCCAAACAAAAACCACGAGCCAAAATCGTGTCAACAACTCTTTGGCACAAGAAGAGCAAAAGATTCGATTCAAATTCAAAGTTCGCCTGAAGATAGTTGGTTCGGTGTAGATCAAGCTTATCCACACCGAACCACGAATGTGACGGCCAACAGCAATGGCCAAAGTTTCATACAACTAACACTCGGCATACCGAGGTAAAAGTTTTCTTGAACATCGTCAGGACTGGCACTGGGACTGGCAGGCTCCACGAAAGTGTCGAGGTCGATCCCGTCTGCGATGCGAGTGGCGCTCTCAAGGAAGGTCTCCATGAAATCTTCGAATCGAAGCTTTTTGGTGTTGGCGACTTGCAACGCCTTCAGCTTCTCTTCCCGCGCCTCCTTGCAGTGCACTCGGACCAGCGACAGAGCGACGTCCGCACCACAGCGAGCTGCAGACTTCTTCCACGCCTGCACTCGGTTCGGGACCTCCTCCAGCCGAGTCATCAAACCTTCCATCTCTTGCCGAGACTCGTCTTCAGGCCAAAGCTCCTTGTCGATTCGGCCGACGACCTCTCTCAGTCGACCGATGAAAGGTCCCACTTTGCCCAGGCGAATGTGCGCTCGGAGCATGTCTCGATTGCCGTCCTCGCCGAGTGGAACGTTCAGAAGAATCGACCGCTCAACGTTAGCTGATTCAGCCTCAGCGTCCATGCAAAAATCTGCAAAGACAGGACGAGCAAAAAGTAAGCACAGAACGAAATACACAGTCAAGAAGCACTCGGGAAAACAGAACTTACCACCGAGAAGCGCAATCATCTTCCTTGCCCAGTCACTGACGTAATTCTCCTATGCTATGCACCGCCTGTTCATCACCTGCATCTGTCCCATCAGCTCGGTTCTTTGTTTACCCATTTTCTCCACTTCGGCCACCAATGCCTTGTTTGCCTCACGGGACTCCTCCAAGGACTTCTCTCGTTCAACCAGAACACCCTTCCGACCAGCCAAGGCAAGCATTGCTGCATCCAGTTCCGCAGCAAACTGAATCTTTTCAGCCCTCAAAGCGTCGTACGCCGATCCCATCTCGCAAGTCTTCTGCAAGTCAACGCGAAGAGACGGTCAGACACATTCAACAAGGACAACAGTAAAAATTCCAAGTTCTTCAGACCCCTGCCGACGCAAGCAGTCGACAGCGGTGTCGGGGACTACACCCACTGGGTTCACTGAGAGTGACCCCACTAGCATGGACCTCAAACAGGTCCGCCCTATTGAGATACATAACAAAAAACAAGCCTATGAGGTTACTACTACCCGACCTGAGTAAAGTTACTCTCGGGGACTCATCCAGTAGGTGCACTCGGAGTGCCGCCACCGGTAACATTCCAATAGATCAGTTTTGATCTGATCAAGTTAAAGAACATGTATATAAAGACAACTGTCGGTGCAAGCACTCGACAGTAGTCTTGGGGACTACACCCACTGGGTTCACTAAGAGTGAACCCACTGCAAAGTAATCCTAAAGTATCCGAGTACATTGCATAAACACCCAGTGGGTTACAAGAGGAAAGTAAATACTTACTAGCCCACTTACTCGGATATCGTCCCGGAGTTCCAAGCTTCGCTTGTACACAGACGTGATGGAGTCGTACGCTCTCTTGGCATCACCCGCCATCAACTCCGCATGCACCATGGCCTCCTTGGCAGCTCCCACCTGATCTTCCGGGAGGCGCCGGGCGTCGTACTAGACAGTCGATGGACCTGGCACCACAAGAGACTCCTTGGGCATCCCAAGTCCTGTTCCAGTCGGTTCAGCAGCGATAAGTGTCTTTCAGTCGACGGCATCGTCTCAGTCGGTGGCGCGTCCATGGAAGGAGTAGTAACCGGTGGAACAGCCTCAAGGACAGGCACCGTAGCTTGCTCGGACCTCTCCTGGTCGTCCTCCTCCACGGGAATCACCTCTGAAGGAAACCCGACCGAACGACGTGAGATCACAGGAAAAAGGCAAGACCAAAGACAGAATTCGTGAAATAATAATGTAAGCTCTCGGAGTCGCCACGGTGTACCTTGCTGGGATGTGACGACGTTGTCCGTATCCATGGGATCGTCCCCCTGGTGTGGCAGAGAAGTGGCAGAGGTGGCAGCTCTGTCGAGTAAAATTCACTCGACCAATAAGCGTGAGGCCAATCAAATACTGGAAGAAGATAGAAGAATACACTTACGCTGAGGCGACGGGGACGACGATCTGTTGGAATTATGCCCTAGAGGCAATAATAAATGTATAGTTATTATTATAATTCCTGTATCAAGATAATAGTTTATTATCCATGCTATAATTGTATTGAATGAAGACTCATTTACATGTGTGGATACATAGACAAAACACCGTCCCTAGCATGCCTCTAGTTGGCTAGCCAGTTGATCGATGATAGTCAGTGTCTTCTGATTATGAAGAAGGTGTTGTTGCTTGATAACTGGATCACGTCATTGGGAGAATCACGTGATGGACTAGACCCAAACTAATAGACGTAGCATGTTGATCGTGTCATTTTGTTGCTACTGTTTTCTGCGTGTCAAGTATTTATTCCTATGACCATGAGATCATATAACTCACTGACACCGGAGGAATGCTTTGTGTGTATCAAACGTCGCAACGTAACTGGGTGACTATAAAGATGCTCTACAGGTATCTCCGAAGGTGTTAGTTGAGTTAGTATGGATCAAGACTGGGATTTGTCACTCCGTGTGACGGAGAGGTATCTCGGGGCCCACTCGGTAATACAACATCACACACAAGCCTTGCAAGCAATGTAACTTAGTGTAAGTTGCGGGATCTTGTATTACGGAACGAGTAAAGAGACTTGCCGGTAAACGAGGTTGAAATAGGTATACGGATACTAACGATCGAATCTCGGGCAAGTAACATACCGAAGGACAAAGGGAATGACATACGGGATTATACGAATCCTTGGCACTGAGGTTCAAACGATAAGATCTTCGTAGAATATGTAGGATCCAATATGGGCATCCAGGTCCCGCTGTTGGATATTGACCGAGGAGTCTCTCGGGTCATGTCTACATAGTTCTCGAACCCGCAGGGTCTGCACACTTAAGGTTCGACGTTGTTTTATGCGTATTTGAGTTATATGGTTGGTTACCGAATATTGTTCGGTGTCCCGGATGAGATCACGGACGTCACGAGGGTTTACGGAATAGTCCGGAAACGAAGATTGATATATAGGATGACCTCATTTGATTACCGGAAGGTTTTTCGGAGTTACCGGGAATGTACCGGGAATGACGAATGGGTTCCGGGAGTTCACCGGAGGGGGGCAACCCACTCCGGGGAAGCCCATAGGCATTTGGGGGGTCACACCAGCCCTTAGTGGGCTGGTGGGACAGCCCACCAATCCCCTATGCGCCAAGAGAGAAAAAATCAAAGGAAAGAAAAAAAAAGGGAGCAGTGGGAAAGGGGAAGGACTCCCTCCCACCAAACCAAGTAGGACTCGGTTTGGGGGGGGAGAGTCCTCCCCCCTGGCTCGGCCGACCCCTTGGGGATCCCTTGGACCCCAAGGCAAGGTCCCCCTCCCTCCTCCTATATATATGGGGCTTTTAGGGCAGATTTGAGACGACTTTCTCACGGCTGCCCGACCACATACCTCCATAGTTTTTCCTCTAGATCGTGTTTCTGCGGAGCTCGGGCGGAGCCCTGCTGAGACAAGATCATCACCAACCTCCGGAGCGCCGTCACGCTGCCGGAGAACTCTTCTACCTCTCCGTCTCTCTTGCTGGATCAAGAAGGCCGAGATCATCGTCGAGCTGTACGTGTGCTGAACGCGGAGGTGCCGTCCGTTCGGTACTAGATCATGGGATTGATCGTGGGATTGTTCGCGGGGCGGATCGAGGGACGTGAGGACGTTCCACTACATCAACCGCGTTCTCTAACACTTCTGCTGTACGATCTACAAGGGTACGTAGATCACTCATCCCCTCTCGTAGATGGACATCACCATGATAGGTCTTCGTGCGCGTAGGAAAATTTTTGTTTCCCATGCGACGTTCCCCAACAGTGGCATCATGAGCTAGGTTCATGCGTAGATGTCTTCTCGAGTAGAACACAAAAGGTTTTGTGGGCGGTGATGTGCGTTTTGCTGCCCTCCTTAGTCTTTTCTTGATTCCGCGGTATTGTTGGATTGAAGCGGCTTGGACCGACATTACTCGTACGCTTACGAGAGACTGGTTTCATCGTTACGAGTAACCCCCTTTGCTCAAAGATGACTGGCAAGTGACGGTTTCTCCAACTTTAGTTGAATCGGATTTGACCGAGGAGGTCCTTGGATGAGGTTAAATAGCAACTCATATATCTCCGTTGTGGTGTTTGCGTAAGTAAGATGCGATCCTACTAGATACCCTTGCTCACCACGTAAAACATGCAACAACAAAATTAGAGGACGTCTAACTTGTTTTTGCAGGGTATGATTGTGATGTGATATGGCCAATGATGTGATGTGATATATTGGATGTATGAGATGATCATGTTGTAATAGAAATATCGACTTGCACGTCGATGGTACGGCAACCGGCAGGAGCCATAGGGTTGTCTTTATACTAACATATGTGCTTGCAGATGCGTTTACTATTTTGCTAGGATGTAGCTTTAGTAGTAATAGCATAAGTAGCACGACAACCCCGATGGCAACACGTTGATGGATGATCATGGTGTGGCGCCGGTGACAAGAAGATCGTGCCGGTGCTTTGGTGATGGAAATCAAGAAGCACGTGATGATGGCCATATCATGTCACTTATGAATTGCATGTGATGTTAATCCTTTTATGCACCTTATTTTGCTTAGAACGACGGTAGCATTATAAGGTGATCTCTCACTAAAATTTCAAGACGAAATTGTGTTCTCCCCGACTGTGCACCGTTGCTACAGTTCGTCGTTTCGAGACACCACGTGATGATCGGGTGTGATAGACTCAACGTTCACATACAACGGGTGCAAAACAGTTGCGCACGCGGAACACTCGGGTTAAGCTTGACGAGCCTAGCATGTGCAGACATGGCCTCGGAACACATGAGACCGAAAGGTCGATCATGAATCATATAGCTGATATGATTAGCATAGGGATGCTTACCACTGAAACTACTCTCGACTCACGTGATGATCGGACTTGGGATAGTGTAAGTGGATCATGAACCACTCAAATGACTAGAGAGATGTACTTTTTGAGTGGGAGTTTAGCATATAATTTGATTAAGTTGAACTCTAATTATCTTGAACATAGTCTAAGTCCACTTTGAATGTATTTGTGTTGTAGATCATGGCTCACGCAAGTGTCATCCTGAATTTTAATACGTTCCTATAGAAAGCTAAGTTGAAAGATGATGGAAGCAACTTTGTAGACTGGGCTCGTAATCTTAAGCTAATCTTAGAAGCTGGAAAGAAGGATTATGTCCTTAATGCTGCGCTAGGAGATGAACCACCCGCTACGGCTGATCAGGATGTTAAGAACGCTTGGTTAGCACGTAAGGAGGACTACTCAATAGTTCAATGTGCAGTCTTGTATGGCTTAGAACCGGGACTTCAACGTCGCTTTGAGCGTCATGGAGCATTTGAGATGTTCCAGGAGTTGAAGTTTATCTTTCAGAAGAACGCCCGGATCGAGAGGTATGAGACCTCCAATAAATTCTATGCTTGCAAGATGGAGGAAAACTCGTCTGTCAGTGAACATGTGCTCAAAATGTCTGGGTACTCAAACCGTCTAGCTGAACTCGGGATTGAACTCCCGCAAGAAGCTATCACTGACAGAATCCTTCAATCACTGCCGCCAAGCTATAAAGGCTTTGTGTTGAACTACAACATGCAAGGGATGAACAAGTCTCCCGGCGAGTTGTTTGCGATGCTGAAAGTCGCAGAGTCTGAACTCCGTAAAGAGCATCAAGTGTTGATGGTAAGCAAGACCACTAGTTTCAAGAGAAACGGCAAAGGCAAGAAGGGCAATTCGAAGAAGAGCGGCAAGCCTGTTGCCAATCCACCGAAGAAACCCAAGGCTGGACCTAAGCCTGAAACAGAGTGCTTCTATTGCAAGGGTATGGGTCACTGGAAGCGCAATTGCCCCAAGTATCTAGCAGATAAGAAGGCGGGCAAAGAAAAATCAGGTATATTTGATATACATGTTATTGATGTGTACTTAACCGGCTCTCGTAGTAGTGCCTGGGTATTCGATACCGGTTCTGTTGCTCACATTTGCAACTCGAAGCAGGAACTGCGGAATAGACGAAGGCTGGCGAAAGACGAAGTGACGATGCGCGTAGGAAACGGTTCCAAGGTTGATGCAATCGCCGTCGGCACAGTGTCACTTCAACTACCATCAGGATTAGTGATGAACTTAAATCATTGTTATTTAGTGCCTGCGTTGAGCATGAACATTATATCTGGATCTTGTTTATTGCGAGACTGTTACTCTTTTAAGTCTGAGAATAATGGTTGTTCTATTTCTATGACTAACATCTTTTATGGTCATGCACCGAATGTGAGAGGATTGTTCATATTGAATCTTGATAGAGATACGCATATACATAACATTGAGACCAAAAGAGTTAGAGTAAACAATGATAGCGCCATATTTTTGTGGCACTGCCGCTTGGGTCATATTGGTGTAAAGCGCATGAAGAAACTCCATGCTGATGGACTTTTGGAGTCACTTGACTTTGATTCACTTGACACGTGCGAACCATGCCTCATGGGCAAGATGACTAAGACTCCGTTCTCCGGAACAATGGAGCGTGCAAGTGACTTGTTGGAAATCATACATACCGATGTGTGTGGTCCAATGAGCGTGGAGGCACGCGGCGGATATCGTTATTTTCTCACCTTCACTGACGATCTAAGTAGATATGGTTATGTCTACTTGATGAAGCACAAGTCTGAAACATTTGAAAAGTTCAAACAATTTCAGAGTGAAGTGGAAAATCATCGTAACAAGAAGATCAAATTCCTGCGGTCTGATCGTGGGGGTGAATATCTGAGTTTCGAGTTTGGTACTCACTTAAGACAATGTGGAATTGTTTCGCAGTTAACACCGCGTGGAACACCACAGCGTAATGGTGTGTCCGAACGTCGTAATCGTACTTTATTAGAAATGGTGCGATCGATGATGTCTCTTACTGATTTGCCGTTATCGTTTTGGGGTTATGCATTAGAAACAGCTGCATTCACTTTAAATAGGGCACCATCGAAATCCATTGAGACGACACCATACGAACTGTGGTATGGCAAAAGGCCAAAGTTGTCATTTCTTAAAGTTTGGGGATGTGATGCTTATGTCAAAAAGCTTCAGCCTAAAAAGCTGGAACCCAAAGCGGAAAAGTGTGTCTTCATAGGTTACCCAAAAGAGACAGTTGGGTACACCTTCTATCTCAAATCCGAGGGCAAGGTGTTTGTTGCTAAGAACGGAACTTTTCTCGAGAAGGAGTTTCTCTCGAGAGAATTGAGTGGGAGGAAGATAGAACTTGATGAGGTTGTCGAACCTCTCATCCCTATGGATGGTGGCGCGGGGCAAGGGGAAACCTCTGTCATTGCGACGCCGGTTGAGGAGGAAGTTAATGATGATGATCATGAAACTCCAGTTCAAGTTTCTGTTGAACCACGCAGGTCGACGAGATCACGCGCTGCTCCAGAGTGGTACGGTAATCCCGTCTTATCAATCATGTTGTTAGACAACAATGAACCTGCAAATTATGAAGAAGCAATGGTGGGCCCAGATTCCAACAAATGGCTAGAAGCCATGAAATCCGAGATAGGATCCATGTATGAGAACAAAGTGTGGACTTTGGAGATGCTGCCTGAGGGCCGCAAGGCTATTCAGAACAAATGGATCTTTAAGAAGAAGACGGACGCTGACGGTAATGTGACCGTTTATAAAGCTCGACTTGTGGCAAAGGATTTTTCACAAGTTCCAGGAATTGACTACGATGAGACTTTCTCTCCCGTAGCGATGCTTGAGTCCGTCAGAATCATGTTAGCAATAGCTGCATTTTTCGATTATGAAATCTGGCAGATGGATGTCAAAACGGCGTTCCTTAACGGTTTCCTTAAGGAAGAGTTGTATATGATGCAACCCGAAGGTTTTGTCGATCCTAAAAATGTTGGCAAGGTGTGCAAGCTCCAGCGATCCATTTATGGACTGGTGCAAGCATCTCGGAGTTGGAACAAACGCTTTGATGAGGTGATCAAAGCATTTGGGTTTATACAAGTGGTTGGAGAATCTTGTATTTACAAGAAAGTGAGTGGGAGCTCTGTGGCGTTTCTAATATTATATGTGGATGACATATTACTGATTGGAAACAACGTAGAGCTTTTGGAGAGCATAAAAGGTTACTTGAATAAAAGTTTCTCTATGAAGGACCTAGGAGAAGCTGCTTACATTCTAGGCATTAAGATCTATAGGGATAGATCAAAACGCCTGATAGGACTTTCACAAAGCACATACCTTGATAAAGTTTTGAAGAGGTTCAAAATGGAACAGTCCAAGAAAGGGTTCTTGCCAGTGTTACAAGGTACGAGATTGAGTAAGACTCAGTGCCCAGCAACTGATGAAGATAGAGAGCATATGCGCTCCGTCCCCTATGCTTCAGCCATAGGCTCTATCATGTATGCAATGCTGTGCACTAGACCGGATGTTAGCCTGGCCATAAGTATGGCAGGTAGGTTCCAGAGTAATCCAGGAGTGGATCACTGGACGGCGGTCAAGAATATCCTGAAGTACCTGAAAAGGACTAAGGAGATGTTTCTCGTGTATGGAGGTGACGAAGAGCTCGCCGTAAAAGGTTACGTCGATGCAAGCTTTGACACAGATCCGGACGACACTAAATCGCAAACCGGATACGTATTTATTCTTAATGGGGGTGCAGTAAGCTGGTGCAGTTCCAAGCAAAGCGTCGTAGCAGATTCTACATGTGAAGCGGAGTACATGGCTGCCTCGGAGGCGGCTAAGGAGGGTGTCTGGATGAAGCAGTTCATGACGGATCTTGGAGTGGTGCCAAGTGCACTGGATCCAATAACCTTGTTCTGTGACAACACTGGTGCCATTGCCTTAGCAAAGGAACCAAGGTTTCACAAGAAGACCAGACACATCAAACGACGCTTCAACCTCATCCGCGACTACGTCGAGGAGGAGGACGTAAATATATGCAAAGTGCACACGGATCTGAATGTAGCAGACCCGTTGACTAAGCCTCTTCCACGGCCAAAACATGATCGACACCAGAACTGTATGGGTGTTAGATTTATTACAATGTAATTCACATGGTGATGTGAGGGCTAGATTATTGACTCTAGTGCAAGTGGGAGACTGTTGGAATTATGCCCTAGAGGCAATAATAAATGTATAGTTATTATTATAATTCCTGTATCAAGATAATAGTTTATTATCCATGCTATAATTGTATTGAATGAAGACTCATTTACATGTGTGGATACATAGACAAAACACCGTCCCTACCATGCCTCTAGTTGGCTAGCCAGTTGATCGATGATAGTCAGTGTCTTCTGATTATGAACAAGGTGTTGTTGCTTGATAACTGGATCACGTCATTGGGAGAATCACGTGATGGACTAGACCCAAACTAATAGACGTAGCATGTTGATCGTGTCATTTTGTTGCTACTGTTTTCTGCGTGTCAAGTATTTATTCCTATGACCATGAGATCATATAACTCACTGACACCGGAGGAATGCTTTGTGTGTATCAAACGTCGCAACGTAACTGGGTGACTATAAATATGCTCTACAGGTATCTCCGAAGGTGTTAGTTGAGTTAGTATGGATCAAGACTGGGATTTGTCACTCCGTGTGACGAAGAGGTATCTCGGGGCCCACTCGGTAATACAACATCACACACAAGCCTTGCAAGCAATGTAACTTAGTGTAAGTTGCGGGATCTTGTATTACGGAACGAGTAAAGAGACTTGCCGGTAAACGAGGTTGAAATAGGTATACGGATACTAACGATCGAATCTCGGGCAAGTAACATACCGAAGGACAAAGGGAATGACATACGGGATTATACGAATCCTTGGCACTGAGGTTCAAACGATAAGATCTTCGTAGAATATGTAGGATCCAATATGGGCATCCAGGTCCCGCTGTTGGATATTGACCGAGGAGTCTCTCGGGTCATGTCTACATAGTTCTCGAACCCGCAGGGTCTGCACACTTAAGGTTCGACGTTGTTTTATGCGTATTTGAGTTATATGGTTGGTTACCGAATGTTGTTCGGTGTCCCGGATGAGATCACGGACGTCACGAGGGTTTCCGGAATAGTCCGGAAACGAAGATTGATGTATAGGATGACCTCATTTGATTACCGGAAGGTTTTTCGGAGTTACCGGGAATGTACCGGGAATGACGAATGGGTTCCGGGAGTTCACCGGAGGGGGGCAACCCACTCCGGGGAAGCCCATAGGCATTTGGGGGGGTCACACCAGCCCTTAGTGGACTGGTGGGACAGCCCACCAATCCCCTATGCGCCAAGAGAGAAAAAATCAAAGGAAAGAAAAAAAAAAGGGAGAAGTGGGAAAGGGGAAGGACTCCCTCCCACCAAACCAAGTAGGACTCGGTTTGGGGGGGGAGAGTCCTCCCCCCTGGCTCGGCCGACCCCTTGGGGATCCCTTGGACCCCAAGGAAAGGTCCCCCTCCCTCCTCCTATATATATGGGGCTTTTAGGGCAGATTTGAGACGACTTTCTCACGGCTGCCCGACCACATACCTCCATAGTTTTTCCTCTAGATCGTGTTTCTGCGGAGCTCGGGCGGAGCCCTGCTGAGACAAGATCATCACCAACCTCCGGAGCGCCGTCACAATGCCGGAGAACTCTTCTACCTCTCCGTCTCTCTTGCTGGATCAAGAAGGCCGAGATCATCGTCGAGCTGTACGTGTGCTGAACGCGGAGGTGCCGTCCGTTCGGTACTAGATCGTGGGACTGATCGCGGGATTGTTCGCGGGGCGGATCGAGGGACGTGAGGACGTTCCACTACATCAACCGCGTTCTCTAACGCTTCTGCTGTACGATCTACAAGGGTACGTAGATCACTCATCCCCTCTCGTAGATGGACATCACCATGATAGGTCTTCGTGCGCGTAGGAAAATTTTTGTTTCCCATGCGACGTTCCCCAACACGATCCTCATCCGCAGCAAAGCCTTCCGAGGCTTGGATCCACTCGGTTTGGCCACCTTAGAAGGCTGTCCTGCAGGCTCAGCAGCAGAGTCCCTGGTCCTCTTTGTGCTCCGAGCGCTCGGAACCACGGGAGTAGCTGGCAAGGCACTCCGAACCACTGGAGCAGCTGGCGGGGCACTCGAGGCCGCTGGAGGAGCCGACGGAGCCGCGGGTTCGTGACGGCGTTTAGTTCGAGGCTCTGGGGGTGGGGGTGGCGAGCTCTATTCCCCATCTTCCCCCTCTTCTTCTCCGGACTCCTCCTCCGTCTCTCCACTGTCGGAGACGTACTCAACGCTCTCCACGCTGCCCTCCTGGCTACCTTCCTCTTCCTCGGCGGGATACCCGTTCGAGACAGGAGAAAACCAGTTGGTCCACGCCTGCACGAGATACAGTCGACAACATCAGACGTCAGACAGTAATACAAGAAAAAGCGATAAACCTAAGACAATTGGGTGCACTCGACAAGTTATACTCACCTCATTCGGAGGAGGGTTGTCCGCACGGAAGGGCTTCACTCGCCGAGATCCTCTGGGATTATCGCAGGCACCTGTGATGTTAAGGACCCACGACACCACCAGCTCCCCGGTCACGCACTCGGGGTTAGTCCGAGTGGAGTCCTCAGGCCCCGTGTAGTGCCACATGGCGTGGTGTCGAGCTTGCAAAGGCTGGATACGCCGACCCAGAAAAACCTCCAGCAAATCTATGCCGGTGACTCCCTTTCAGACGACCTCTACAAGCGCATCGACCAGAGGCTGGATCTGGATCTCCTCCATCTTCGTGAGCACGAGCTGCCTAGGCGGAGCTGGTCGGTCTAAGCTAAAAGGCGGTAGTCCAGTGGCGGCATTCGGGCCAGCAACGTCCTGGCAGTAAAACCAAGTCGACTGCTAGTTCCTAACGGATTCAGACAACTGAAGAGCGGGATAGCTACTTTTACTTTTCTTTTGGAAGCCTAAGCCTCCGCAGAGCTGGTGGAGGTGGGTTTTGTCATCCGACTGGCTCAGCCTTTTGATGGTTTGAGATCTAGCAGAGAAGATGTGCTTAAAAATCCCCCAATGGGGAGGACAGCCGATGAAACACTCGCACAGCACGACGAAGGCGGAGAGATGAGCTATTGCGTTGGGAGGAAAATGGTGGAGCTGCGCCCCGAAGTGGTTCATTATACCTCTGAAGAAGGGATGAGGAGGCAGAGAGAAGCCTCGGTGCACGTGGCTGAGCACCAAGACGCGCTCCCCCTCCTGGGGCGCCGGCTCAGTCTCGCCCTCCGCCGGCAACCTCCACGTCTTGTGCTCGATCATGCCGTGCTCCACCAGCTCCAGCATGTCCTCCTCCATCACCGTGGAGGGGAGGAAATCCCCCTGGATCCAACCCGCCGGCAGTGCTCGCTGCCGCCGCTGAGCAGGAGCCGCCGCCTTCCCCTTCTTCTTCCGCGCCTCGAGCTTGCTCGTCTGCCCCTTTGTCATGGTGGAGGCTGCAAACCCACGGGAGAGAAGGAGAAGGAAGGAGCTTGAGATGCGCAGGAGGTGACGAGAGAAGTGGGGCAAGTGTGAGCTATCAGGCGAGTGCAACGAAAAACCCTCGCTGTAGGGGTTTAAATAAGGTTCCGACTGGGTCACTAGCAGGTGGCCCCGAAATCTTATCCCTCGACCGGTTGCTGCGATATTAGTGGAAGAGATAAAGGCGCGGAAATCGAGGCGGCAGATATTACTCGATTACGATGTCGTCATCCCCGCCGAGCGCGCGGCAACTGAAATTTGAGGATCCCGGAAAATCCGCCGCTGTCAGTTGACTGGTCACGTCAAAAGATACCGCGGAAGCACTCGGTCCCTGACGGTTCGTTTCACAAATACATCCACTCGGATCACTGGTCAAGAAGATAAAATGGATCGAGGCAAACAACGCCAAAGTCGCATCCATACTAGTCGGATCCGTACTCCAAGCATCGCTTCATCGTTCCAACCCCAATCCATTCGGGGACTAATGATGGGGTTATGGTCCTAGGGTAGGGTCATAGGCCTGCCCTGTGGGGCCTACTCAAGGACCACCCTTCATAAGGGACAAGGCCCTTAGTCAGTTCTGACTGAATTAAGGACTTCCCATCATCCAGTCGGTGACGATTCCTCCATCATCCAGTCGGAGATGAGCATCCGGAGCGTATCAAACTTACCGACTGGATTCCACTCTGTACATCGTAACCCCCCTGAAGGACAACGGTCATACGTTTCCATGTACCTTTATTAGCATTTAAGACATACGTTACCTGTAACGTATGCAATTATTCGCCACTACTCCACCCCTGTGCACCGAACCGTTATGAAGGGTAGCGCACTCTATATAAGCCAACCTTCTCCACTGGTGCAGGGGTTAGCAATTCACTGTAATCCATATTCCACTCGACAACAAGCTCCCAAGAGCACTGAGACGTAGGGCTTTTACCTCCAACGTAGTGGGGCCTGAACTCATACAACCTCGCCGTAGCTAAGGCTCCGCACATCCTTTCGTACCCTACACATCTACTGTCAGACTTATACCCACGACATACACCACCGGCGCTTCTTCCTTCTCCGATCGGCTTCCCCCTTCCTTCCCAAGGTGAGGTGCACCTCTCCATGTGCCTCTTCCTCCTTAGATCGGCCGGATCCATCGTGTGCTCGCCGTGCCTCCCGTCTGTTGCAGTTCATCAGGCCAGTAGATGATGTTGTGGTGCAGTAGCTTGGCGCGCTAGGTGTTGAGCAGCAGGGCTTCTCCCCCCTCGTAGTGTTGTGTAGATGAGTAGTAGGTAGTTGACATCCCCCTCGTCGTCGCGCAGCAGCAGCATCAGGTCCACCCTGGCGTCCTCCCTGTCGCTGGTGATCTCTGCGTGCGCAGCAGAGCACCAGATGATGTATTAGTTTGCCTAGCTGTAGTCCTTCCCTCTGCCAGACGTCGTTCCGTAGCGCAATGGTAGCTGGATGTATTTGTACTCGAGAGATCTTGGGTTTGATCCCAGGGGAAGCCACCCCCCTTTTTCGTTTTAGTTTTTCTGGTAACAGTGGATCACAGAGCAGGGCAGCATACCTTGTACTGCTTCTCTGTTATGTCGAACACAACCCACCTAGCAGAGTGGTGGCCACCTTATGTGTGTTTGCTAAAGCAGCAGGTCTGGGGTTCGACCCCCATCACCCCTTTTTTCTGTCCCATGTTCTCTGTTTCACTAATTTGCAGCCTTGTTATTTGTAGTGAGGAAGCCATTTTTGTTGCACATATATGTTGTGCTACCTCCTCTCATAACCTGCAAGGAGGTTTAATAGTTGCTGGCTTGTGGATACTTGATGATGCACTTGTGTGTGTGCAAATGCCCTTAGTAGAGATTGTAGATGCATGTGCTTATAGTCTTGTGCTTAACACTTAGTTGGTAATGGCATTTTTATCTCCTTTGCTTTTGTTGTCATAGTAGTGCTAGATGATGTGGTGCATGTATGTGTGCTTGTGAGAGGTGCATGTGTGTGTGTGCATACACATGATGTTAGTCACATATGTGTGTGTGTATGTGGTGTGGTTTCTTCTAGGTGATATGCATATGATTTGATGTTATGCATTGGAGAAAAACAGTCCCACTTTGCAACACTTGTGCTCCTCCTCATGTGCATATGTGAGAGGGCATGGTGATTTGTATGTGTGGATAGCTTGGTAGAAGGGGTTGTGAAGTTGATGTGCATGACACAAACATGGGGTTCAAACCCCCATGTCACTTTGTCATTGTGCACATGAGCTCAACCTTTGTAGTTGTTTTTTTAGTAGGAACTACATGAAATGATGCCCATTCCCTAGGCATGATTTGGAGTAGTTCCCTCTCCCTTAAACTGTGGTCATTTGATCCAAGTAGATGCCCACATTTTATATATGTTTTTAGGGTAGAAACTCACAAGGAATCCAGTGGTGAAGTTAGTTTTGCCATTGGGATACTTTATGGAGTGGACATATTCAGATTTGTTGCAAGTTTGATCTTGGTTTCCATGGAATAGGTGGAGCCCAAGGGCATGTGTTTTTGTGTGATAGAAGTAGGGGTTTTGCTCCACACCATAGTGGTGTCATTTATCACTTGGTGTTATTTGCATGCAAACTATGCCTAGACAAAGTGGGCTTGTGGCTGAAAAAGTCCAGCTTAGTGAAATTTGGAATTTCACTAAGTCTGGGAATTCTGGAAACATTTTCTTCTCCTATAGATGAGGATGCGCTGGTCATTGTGTTGAGAACTAGCCTTAGTTCAGTGCTAGGATTTTGGACCTGATATGTTTTTAAAGCTCCCTGTAAAATTGCATATCATTTGGAGTCCAGTAGGTTGTGTTTTGATTGCTGTCAAAAAGCTTCAGAACAAAGACAGAAATTCAGGAGCAGGAATTTTCACTAAGTCCCTGAGATCTGGTGGTTTTGGAAAAGTTTGTGGCCTTGTATCTTCTAGAGTTTAATTCCTTTTGCTGTGATTCTTGCTGGTGCTTGTAGTGTTCTTGGTTGGCTACAGCCACATATATTATTTGTCATATTTGGAGGGTTGTAGCTAAGTTGCATGTAGCTCACAAAGAGCTAAGATGCAGATTGGGGCAGATTGAGTTGTATAGTCATCTTGATCATTGTGTGAGCTTAGTTGATGTTGTGGTGTTCTTCCTTGCTCCAATACATTCATGTTGGATTGTTACATGTCTTGGCAACCTGGGAATACCAGATTTGTGCCAATTGTGGGTGTGGTGTTGATTGTTCCACGTAGAGCTTCATATCTTGTTTCGTTGATTCCCGTTGATCCGTAGCTCCGTTTGCAATGTTCTTTATATGGTTTTGCATCGTTTTCATGAGCCGCATCTGTTCATGCCATCCTCATGCATGTCAAAATAGCTTAGTGTATAGTTCTGTCCAGAAACTTGCAGTAGTTTATTTTGCTTGTGCTAGAGATAGAAATAGTGGTGCATGCTCATTTTTCATATCATGCATCATGTGATTGTTGCATCTTGTGGTGCTGCTGTTCATTGGCTGTTGTTCTTATGTTGGGTAGCACCGGGATCGGAGAACGAATACGTGGAGTCAGGAGAGTACGTGCAGGACGAACCAGAACCATTCCAAGCTGAGGATATCACAGGCAAGATGATATGACCTTGATTCCATCTCTAGACTTGTTATGCTAGTTTCGCTTCCATGTCATATTGCTCGCTGCCTACCACTGAAATTAAATTGCCTCTTCAAATGCCATGAGCCCATTACACTGATCCCTTCCCAGCATAACTTGTATGGCTAAGTAGGCTTTGCTCAGCTACTAATATTAGCGTTGCTAGATGCAGGTGCTTTGTCTCATGTGGAAACATGAGCTTGATATCATTATCTTATATTCTGTTATTAAATTAATGCACCTATATACTTGGTAAATGACGGGAGGCCTAGCCTTTTGCCGGGTGCTTTATTCCGTTATTGCTGCCTTAGTTACCGGTTACCGGTGTTTGATTCCATATTGATCGCTCCTAACACGTTCAGGGTTGTTATGGGGACCCCCTTGATAAATCGCGTAGTGCTAATGGTTGTCCGGCAAGACCCAACATTGGTGTTAATTTGTTAATCACTTAATAATAAACTGCATAGGGAATAGCTACCCCGAGGATTTTAATCAACAACCCGGGCCAGTGCTCCTCATGAGTGTTGGTCCAAACTAGAGCACTGTGCGGGGCCAACTCAGGGCAACTTGAGAGATTTCTATCAGGCCACTGTACGCGTAGCTCATCCGGCGTGTCCTGAGACTGAGATACGCGGCTCTTATCAGGGTCGTCGACACGTCGGGAGGTCCTGCTAGCATTGTCTTACCTTAGCGGTATATCTTGCGTATAGGAATCCCAGTGAAGCTTTGGTTTCCCCCAGAGTTGAGGTTTTCCTCTAAGGAATCCGACGAGATCACGAGATTCGTGATAGAGGATGCCTTTGCGGCTTGTGTTCGTTTGTGATGGACTAGTTGGAGCACCCCTGCAGGGTTTAATCTTTCAGAAAGCCGTGCTCGCGGTTATGTGGCAACTTAGAATATTTTGTTAACATCCGGTATTAGAGAACTTAAACATAAGCTAATAAAATTGCCAACTTTGTGCGTAACCGTGACTGTCCCCTCGAAGATCTCTCTTTGATCGGGAACATGGTGGGGTTATGAATGCCGTAGGTAGGTGTTCAGGATCACTTAGTGATCAAGTAATCCCAACCGCTAGTGTAGACCACCTTCACAATTACTATGCGTAAGTTAGCCACTTAATCAAGCTTAGGATGTTGCAGCCTGATACACTTCACCCTTACCCTACCGAATAACATGACTAGTACTGGCACCAAGGTCTTAGATTGCTGAGTCCCCGTGGCTCACGGATTCCTCCAAAACTCCCAACAGGTACAGGTACCCTAGAGACAGATGATCCCGACGGCACCCAGCTGGCGTGGCAGTACGACGAGGAGACAGACCGCCTCTACATGAACTATCTAGAGGATTGAGGCGTGGTCGTGATCGTGGGCCTGCAGGCAGGGTAGCATAGCATTTCCATGTTTTGTAGTCCGTAGCGGAACTACCTTGATTGTATCTGTGATGTACTCTGAGTTATTAATGAGAAGACAGTTGAATCCCGAATTGTCTACTTTTATTATTATTTGTTCTATGTTACTTGCTTGCGAAACGCTTAGATGCGCTTCTTTCCTATTCGGGGGCCTCGACCCCCAGATCGGAAAGGACCGCATCTTGGTCGTTACACGCCGTCCCTATCGCGAGTGAGCGTCGCCGGTGAGCCGCCCCGTCTCTGTCTCCCTTCCCTCTCTCTATTTCAAAAGGTAGGCCCCACCTGCCAGTGTCTGGAGCCCGCGCCCGAAGCGGTAAGTGGAGGCGCCTCCTCTACTTTATGCCTTCGACGTGGCCTCTGCCAGGTTTTAGTTTTTTTATTTAAATTTGACCAGTACAATTGACCCTTTATAACTGTAGTGACCCGACCTGAAACGGCCAAGTCTCTGGTGTTTCCGTACCATCCCAAGATCATGCCGGTACACACACAGTACATCAATGTGTATATCAAGAGTTCAATCACACAACTTTATTAATCGGATATCATATCGAGTACTATATTACAATAATGATTACAATAAAGTGGTTGAAGGCCAACTCATGATATAACTACACGAAGACTAGCGGAAGCTTCAAAAGTAGTTGAATCCATCTGACTCGAGGGCATATCACCGAGCGTAGACCGTGACCTCACTCCTGGTCAGAAAAGTACTCTGCAACATGACACGTTGCAGTCGTGTAGGTCAGCATATTGAATATGCCGGCAAGTCACAAAAGAGAGAGGTGAAAAAGTATCATCCATACTATATGCATATATGGCAGGTGGGGTTGTAAGTTTTTAGCGGAAAGCAAAGTTTTCTCCTACAACAAGAGAGGGCTAAAAGCAAAAATATTACTACATGGTTGGTTTTCAATGAGATGGTTCCACCAACCAATTCCCATACCCAAGTTGTCAATAATACCCACATCATTAATATTATTTGTGTTGATAATTCCAGATAGTTTCAGTTCCTTCGACTCAAGTCGTCCATGACCGTGGACACGGCTAATCAATTAGGTTTGGGTACTCTGCAGAGTTTTGCACACATTCCCCACAAGATTTGATCGCCTCCGCTGCAGTCCTCGCACTTCAGGGTGTTTGAGAATGGGATGATCAAAACATGGTCTTTCAACGGGTTCCTCTGAGCCTCTGTCGGTGCCCATCCAATCTTGTCGTTCTTCTACATCCCGTAGCACCGCCCGTCCAGAGTCACCACGTTGTACAACCAAGCTAGAGCCCATAATGACTTGTGGTTGTGCAGGTAAGCTTTGGGTCTTGAAGCATCCATCCATCTCTTCGCGCCTGGGTGAAGCTTTCCGCAAGATGTCATGGCGCTTCTCCATGTATCCCGGGTCCTCCGCTGGTTTATCCCAGGGAGCCCATCTGAACCGTCCTTCACCCAGAGGTATGTTGCATCACGAGGTCTCAAAAGTCTTGGAATATCCGGTCTTGATTATTATATTCTGACAACACTCGTGAAAAACACTCAACCATAACCCCGTCTACTAAAAGCATAGCAAAATAAAATTCATCGTCCCGGGCCAAGTAACAAGGGTGATGGGTGCCTACCACATGATACTACGTCAAGATCCAAATTTCCAAGTACCTACTTTGCATGCAATTTGGGTGAAGAAGGTAGAGCTACAATGCATTTAAAACATAGGTAAAAACATGATCAACGTGACTTGCCTTGTTGACGATTGTCGAACTCGAGCGCGTCTAGATAACAAGTTTCGCACTCCGGATAATCTAACGAAGAAAAATTTCACACAATAAGCAACACAATAACAACTAACAGAAGTAGTTATAACATGTGAGAGGAAAAAATTGTCTTTCATGAACCAAAACAGAATCTGTTTTGTTGAAAACCCCAAGATAAAATATCCTAAAAATTCTGAAATTAAACCTACTCATAAATAAGATCACTAGTGATCAGTAGCAAAAAAGAATCAATTAAAAATCTATTTTTAAACTCCAGTTATAAGCAAAATGAGATTTAAAGCAAATCTGTTTAAATTCAAATTTTACATTTCCAAACATGGACAAATTATATATCTAATGGACATAATTTTTTTGATCCAATGCAAAATAAATCACCTCAATTGGAGTTATAGATTAAAAGTTATAAGCAATCTAAAAATAGGTTCAAATCTGTTATAGAAATTAAAACAGAAAAGAATAAAAATAAAGAGGGACGTGGCAGATCCTGATTGGCTGTGGGGTGTGCACGTTTTAGGCTATCTAGAGGTCGGCCACAATATAAGAATAACCCTTCGGTTTTATAATCTAACTAATAGAAAACCGGTGGTTTATCCTAACTAACCGAAGAGGTAAGATATATATAATCTGAACTGTCCAATTGGGATCTAAGGGTGGGGAGAAAAATAAGAGAAGACAGAGGGAGAGATAGAACTCTTACATGCTACAGGGAGCTCCGGCGATGGCCGGACGTGGTGGGGGCGGCGAGGTGGGGTGATGCTGGCGGGGGAAATCGGTAGGGAAGGGGTGGAACCGGCGGAGGAGAGTGGCGGCGGGGCTCCAGGGGCGTCGGGGGTGCTCCTGGGCGAGGGGGCGCTCTTGGGCGAGCTCCTCGTCGGCAGCCTCCTCGCAGGGAACCGGCGTGGTGTGGTGTGGTGGCGTCGGGCGAGGAAACGGGGTGCTTTTGGGGGGAACGGAACGAGGGGAGCGAGGGGGTTCTTATAGGGGCAATGGGAGGTGCGGGGAGGGAAAGAATCCTGCGAATCCGGGAGCAAATCGGCGCCATGGTGGTTCGTGGAAGGTCTCGTGCCTGGGATGGAAGGCGCTCGAGGTGGAAGAAGGGGATCCTGGGCTAAGTCGTTTCTCTTAATGGGCCCGATCACTTTCCTAATATAAAAGATCGGTTTCCTATTTATTAAAAACAAGAAATAAGACTCCGCAAAGGAATTAAATCCTTTTTCAAAAAAATAGGTATTATATATCAAAATTCTCAGGAAAAAATTCCCATCACGTGGGCATTTTATTTTTCACAAAATAAAAACTTCATAATTTTTTTTAAAATCCAACAAAATCCAAATTTTGTCTTTAAAATTTGTGGCACTATTTTCTTCTGACTTTTATTTATTTTGGGGTGTCATGTTACCTCCTCTCTTTCTTGCTTGGCAAGCGTATTGTCAGGAAGAACCTTGTGGTCAAAAACTTGTGCCAAAATAATATTCAAACTAAAACCAAAAATTCAAATGCCACATTCATTCAAATAAAAATGCTTAGATGCTTAGCTACTATTGTAAAACATTCCAAATAGGAAATTTGGGATGTTACAAACCTACCCACCTTAAGATGAATCTCGCGCTCGAGATTCGGGTAGGCTAGAAAATAGGTGCCGGTGGTCTCGATGAAGATCTTCTTCCCGTTCCCACGTGGCTTCTTCCTCGGTGTGATGACTCCATAATACCTTGCAAAACTTGATGATCTTGCTGCGGGTAACTCTGTTGGCACTCTCGAGAATCTTGACGGGCTTTTCCTCATAAGTGAGATCACTGTCAAGCTGTGTGGCCTCTAGGGGCACTCTGTCTCTCAACGGAATATCAGCCATCTCAGCATGGCATTTCTTCAACTAAGAAACATGGAAGACATCATGAACTCCAGACAATCCTTCCGGCAAATCCAACTTGTATGCAACTTCTCCTCTACGTTCAAGAATTTTGTAGGGCCAATGAATCTGGGTGCTAACTTTCCTTTTACACCAAATCTCTTGATTCCTCGAAGTGGGGACACACGAAGGTATGCTCGGTCTCCCACTTCGTATGTTACTTCCTTGCGTTTGCTATCAGCATAACTCTTCTGTCTGGACTGAGCTATCTTGAGTCGGTCAAGAATCAGCTTGACCTTCTCTTCAGAATCTCAGATAAGGTCGGGACCAAAAAGTTTTTGATCTCCAACACTGTCGGGGATATACCCCCACAGTGTAACCCGGCTTGGAGTATGACCCGCCAAGGACTTGGCGACTCACCGGCGACTCAGTAGTGACCTGGCAGGCGACTCATACTTGTCCCCACAAGCGACTTAGATAAACGACAAGGGCCCAAGGCCCAGCGTTCACCCTGGCATAAGGCGACTCATAGAGAGGTCAGGAGGGCCGACTCACACAGAAGGCCCAAGAAGAGAAGAGACTCCCTCACAAAGGAAACAAGACCCGGATTAGGATTCAAGAGAGACTAGTCCTATTCCTACTTCTAGTAGGACTCTACATGTAAACCTACCCTTCCACCTATATAAGGAGGGGTAAGGCGCCCCAAGAGGGACAAGATTCACAACTTAGGTGTAGACAAGACAAATCATAAGATAGACAGATTAGACACCCACGAGATTAGAGGTGCGAATCTGCACCCTTGTAATCGAGATCATCATCTTCATCAATGAAACACAAGCAGGACGTAGGCTTTTACCTCCATCGGAGGGCCCGAACCTGGGTAAACTCGCGTCTCTCGATTCCGACCAACCCCTCTCAAGCCGCCACATGGTTGTGATGGCCTCACACCTAAGTCCTTGCACGAGGACATCTGTCGTGACAAAACCACGATAGTTAGCGCCCACCATGGGGCCGATCGCACGGTGGATTGTGTTCTTGGAGGAAGCTCTTCACAGATCGGGAAACACATGATTGTCAGGATTAAGTTTGAGAGATTAGGTTTCCGTGCGAGCCGCCGCACATGCATGAGATGACAGGTGGATTTCTGATGTGCCGCTATCAGATCGTGTTTTCTCAAGCTTTCAGAGATCAACTGAATGTTCCAACATGGTTTTTGTGGTTTGTCCAACGAGTTACCGATGTCGAATCACGAATCCATTGCCATCGTGTTACAGCCAGGAATAAGCAAGTTTCGAGAGAGAATTATACTTCAACCACCAAATGCAAGCCAGTTTTTATGAAAAATATAGAAGATGTTGATGGAGTTCGGTGCGTCGTATAAAGCTTCACGTCGCGAGCATCGACCAGAACAGCCATCAAAATTGATCAAACTGTTTCTGTAACGGCAAGCGTTGAAGTAAATCCAAAGGCATCTGTCAAAATCCTTGAATACACACACATCCAGACAAACAAGTTCGATCAGAAGCTCGAAGCATTAAATAAAGGATGACCAGTCGTTCTTACTAGTCAATTAGTGCTAGTACTATAAAAGAAACTACTATTGTACTACGTTTGGTTCGCCACTCGTATTTACACGCGCGGGGTGATCGAAAGCAACGGGTTTTTAATCAGGAAGAGGAGAAGGCCACGATCCAGAAACAGATCGACCACGATCCGATTAGGTCTCGCCCCTCCTCGCCTCCACTGCCATGGGCTCGTGCCGCTGCGCTGATTTCGCCGCCGCGCCTCAGAGCCTCCCGCCCTACGCCATGCCGCTGGTCCTACGAGCGGCCGCCCCCGCGTCGCTTGCTGTCCGTTCGGCCACGGCTTCGATCTCGCGATCTTCCCGCTGCGCTACGTCACCTCGCGTCCGAGCCGGCCTCTGCCATGGTCCACCATGGCTCGCCTGCCCGTCTACGCCTCGTGTCCGAGTCGCCATCAGCACCGCCGCCTGGTTGAGCCAGTCTCGACGCACCATCCACGTCAACTCCGAGCCGGCCCAGCCTCTGCCGCCACGCACCGCTGCGCCAAGCCCCGGCCAAATTCGCTTTGTCCCCTGGCCTGCCAGCTTCTTGTGTCGCGTGCGACGAGCCACCCTGGCCGCTTGGCTGCTCCCTCTCCTACCTCCGCTGTCACCCGGCTCGCTCCACCGCACGCGTCGAGCCGCCACGACCTCGGCCTCGCCACCTCGCTTGCCACCCCGGCTCTGCTGCAAGCTTCGCCTCCACAAGGCAAAATTGATAAAAATGACCCCTGGGACGAAAGAACTCATGGAGTGACCCCTCGGATGAAATATTTCAACGGCTTGACCCTTTTGTGTGGCGCCCGACACCTAGGTGCCACACTACACTGTGTGACGCCTAGCCGTTAGGCGCCACACCCCCCGGCCACCTAGCAGGGAGGGGCCCACCCCCCCAGGCCGTGCGACGCCTAAGCCTCAGGCGTCACACATTGTAATGTGTGGCGCCGAACGCTTAGGCGTCACACATGGACTTAACTGACCACGGGCCAGCCCCCCTCCCCACCCCCTCCCTCATTCAAATAGAAACTGCAACGGCGGCGGCGGCTCGTTCTCACCCCCTCCCCCATCTCCTTCAGATCTGGTGATTTCTTCCTTGGATTGATCCCCCAAGGTAATCTCCTCCCCCATCCCTTCCGTTTCCCATCCTTCTATCCAAGTGTATTAGGTTTTGGTTGAGTAGATTGATTTTAGTAGATTGATTTGAGTAGGTTCTTAGGATTTGACTAGTTAGGATATGAGTTAGTATATGAGTAGATGAGTAGTAGTAGTTCATATTTGTAGTTAGTATTAGTAGTTAGTATATGAGTATATTAGTAGTAGTAGTTCATATTTGTAGTTAGTATTAATAGTTAGTATTAGTAGTTAGTAGTAGTAGTTAGTATTAGTAGTTAGTATATGAGTATATTAGTAGTAGTAGTTCATATTTGTAGTTAGTATATGAGTATATGAGTAGTAGTAGTTCATATGAGTTCTTAGGATTTGAGTAGTTAGGATATGGTGAATATGAGTTAGTATATGAGTAGATGAGTAATTTGAGTTCTTAGGATTTGAGTTCTTAGGATTGTAGGATGGTGTATTTTTTTGAATATGAGTCTTATTTGAATATTAGTTAGTATATGAGTAGATGAGTAATTTTTTGAATATTAGTTAGTATATGAGTAGATGAGTAATTTTTTGAATATTAGTTAGTATATGAGTAGATGAGTAATTTTTTGTGATTTGTAAGATGGTGTGGCTTCTGAATAATGTTTATGACGTTGAACACCGGGCCTATTTCATGTCGGAGAAGAAGATGGTAAGTAGAAAATGATTACTAGCTGACTAATTTTTTGAAAATGTAATAAGCACTTGATATCTTCTTCTCCTATATGTTTGCAGGAGCTTACGCCCTTGAAGATCCGGTCTCATGGGGCATCCTCTGTAATGCAGTACGATGAGCGGTACACCCCGTACATCGAGATGACCGGACTCCTTCCATTCGTGCAGCTTGTGAGTGGGTCAACTCCCAATCTGAACGCTGCGGCAGTCACAGCACTTATTGATTGTTGGAGGCCGGAGACACATAGTTTTCACCTCCGGACCGGAGAGATGACGGTTACTCTTCAAGATGTTTCCATGATTACCGATCTACCGATCGAGGGGAAGCCTCTATGTATGAGCACTGATTCCGAGGGATGGCAGCAACAAATGGAGGCTCTTATTGGTATGTCGCCGCAGGAGCCGGAGGTAGAAGATGGAGGGAAGAAAGATAGAGTCTCGGCCGGCGCTCCTTTCACTTGGATTGCCGCCAACTTTGCTCATTGTCCTGAGGACGCAGATGACGAGGTGATCCAGAGGTATGCTCGCGTCTACATGTGGTACGTCATCTCTAGGACTATCTTTGCTGACGACACAGGCAAGAATGCTCCATGGATGTGGCTGAAGGCGTTGACTGTTTTCGACAACAAGTTCAGCTGGGGCTTGGCCGCACTGGCTTACTTGTATCGGCAGGTAATAAATTGTTAGTATTAAGTACTCTCTGTTATCTTTTTCTGCTAAACTGATGCATGTTTGTTGTTACTTGTAGTTGGACGATGCTTGTCGCAGGACGACAAAGGACGGTGGAGTTGGTGGTTGTATGCTCCTACTTTCAGTATGGAGCTGGGAACGCCTACCTGTTGGACGCCCTAAAAGCTCACAGTGGAATACCTGGGATGACCACGGCAACCATGTACGGCAACCTACATGGGCTTACAAGTGGGACTTGGTATTGGAGGTGGCAAGCGAAGTGAACCTATTGTACAAGCAATACACCAACGAGATCGCTTCGCTTACCCCCGAGCAGGTAAGATGGTTTCAGAGTTGACTTCCCGCTTCTATGTTGTGAGTAAAATGAATTGTGCCTTTCATCTTGTGTTGTAGGTTGAATGGGAGCCATATGGTGTCGGGCCAAACTTTGGTGATGCACACACGTTTGACCTGAATCCACTATGCGTGCAGGAAAGACATCTTTGGCTAATGCGTTGTCCCCTAATATGCAATTGGGCGGTTGAGTTTCATCTCCCGCATCGTGTGATGCGTCAATTTGGGTACTTTCAGCCACACCCACCGGAGTGGGTGGACATGGACACACAGCTTCACAGGTAATAAAAAATAAGTACTCATTAGTTTTGTTCTTAGTGTTGAGCGAGCTACTGATGTGTTTTGTTAAAAGCAGGTTGGATAGGAGGAGGCAGCGAAAAATCAAGGATTGGCAGAAGCATCATAAGAGCTATGTCGTTATGTTCGAGCAAAGTGTGCACGCAGCTTCGAGCATACGACGAACCCAGTACTGCCAGCATTGTCCTCTTGCGTTCAGCAACTACTTAAGATGGTTTCAGGCGAGTACTCGTGTCGAGATTTGTCCGCCGGCTTACGAGGAGGACATATTGGAAGAACCCACGGAGTACGATGCACTTGCCCAAGTCCGTTACAACAAGTTGATTCGCGAAGGGTACCAAACTTCCTTCGCCCCTGTCCTGAACTTTGTGGTAAGTGTGCTCACCTATGTAAAGTATGAATTCTAGTGCACCTATTCACTTGCACTTATTTTTTGTCATTGTCTTGTGATCATAGCGCAAAGAGGTCAAGAAACAAGTTGATGAGTCCGAAGATATTCTAGATAACACAGCTGGAGGAAAAAAGGGAGAATCTGCACTTCGTCTATTCATAAAGGTGTTGTGTCATTATTATTATTTTGCCCACGAATGCAACATTATAGGTTACCTAATATATGTCATTTATATTTGAATCTAACATGAACAGGGCCAGAAGTTATGGCGCCTATCCAACATTTTAGGTTGCCGTGACCCTGAATATGTTTCACCTTCGAGATCCGGTTCATCCGAAAGAAATACTCTTGACGATTCAGCTTCTTCGGGCGCTCGTATGGATGATGGTGACATTACCTCGGCAGCTAATACCCAAAGAAATACTGTAGAGGATGATGTTGACACTCCTGAGGTATGACATAGCCATACAATTTGCACTTTCAACCTTCAACTTTGAACCTTCAACTTTGAACTTTCAACCTTCATATGTATTAGGCTGCGGACGAGATGACGTTGAAGGCTTTCCAACGCTCCGCTTACATGTTCAAGCCCGGGAAGGAATTTAGGCGGTACTCACCGGATGATTATGCGAAAGGAAAGAAACCGGTGGCCGGGGGCTCTCGTTTGTCAAGGACGAGAAGCATGGACGATGAGGATGACGATGACGATGACAATGAGTCGGATGACCCGGAGCAATTTGTGGTTGCAAGAAGGAAGGAGCTAGTATCTAAGAGGGGACGAGGCCCCAAGATGTGAACCGGAGTCATTTGGAGTTGGTGTTGCACTTGTGTTGTGAACCATTTAATTTTGTTGGGCATGAAGTTTTTCATGTGCGCCAATTATGAATCAGATCCACCCGAATGTATTTCTGCGTACATCAGCCCTTCAATATGGTCAAGTCATCCAGATTATTGTTTACTTGTTATTTTTGTTTACTTGAATCTGATCCTCCTCGTAGTCTCCTCCTCCTCTCTGCATGTACTATCGTTGGATTGACACGGAAATGCCGGACTGGGCGGTGACCGAGATTCGTGAAAGAGGTCGTCGTGCATGGGCTAGCTGGGACTTGGAAGAGCGCCGCGAGAAGGCTGAAGCAGAGGAGAAAGCAGCGCAGAAGAAAGAGTGGGAAGAGTACTATGTGGAGCAGAGGGCTTTTCTCGATGAGATGACACTACAAGAAATATGCTCATATGTGATGTTTTTTAAAATGTCGTTGATGAATTCGTCATAAATGTATGATGATTTCATCCGAGATCGTCGTAAACCATTTGAGGGATCAAATCTACATATAAATTACGACGATGTGAGTCAAAAACGTCGTAACCGCATAAGATGAGATCGTCATAACTTTTACGATGATTGTAAAAATGTCGTAACATGTTCTAACTATGTTGACATGTCACTCGTGGGTCCATTATATCCCACCTCATCCTAGTTTGTGAAGCAACCTACTATTCTATCATTCCAAAAATTCTTGAAAAATTCTCATAAATACTTTGGATCATATATTTCTCATATATGTGAAAACCCTTCCTTCCATAGTTCAAAAATAATTCAGCAATATTCATTTTCCTATTCTGTTCAGAATAGCACTTCGTGAAGGAAGTGCTATTTCTATTTCTTTGATTACCCTCATATTTTTTGGGCACTCTTTCCTATCCAAATCATTGCCTCATGAAAACTTTTGTAACGATTTGCCTAGTAAATCTTTCTCAGCAAATATCCAAAGTTTGTGTTCAGCTAATAGCTTTGTGAAGGAAGTATTAGATAGGAATATCCTGATGAGTTGAATTTTTTCCACATCATCAATGTGCCCAAAACATAGCTCTCCATCAAATTGTAGCCACATCTCACAATCCATGTGAGATCATGATCCAATCTTTGTTTCTGGTAATATTTTCATTTTGTGAAGCAACTACATTTTATATTGCCTTATAGTTGATGAAAAATTACCACGGGATGACACTGACCATATAACCTTACTCCACCAAATTTTAGCATATTTAATTCAGCCAGTTTCTCTCAATATTTTTCCCAATATTCTGTTCAGTAGAGAGCATTGTGAAGGAAGTACAATTTTTATTTATCCAAATTTTATGAAATTTTTACAGTACCTTAATGTGCCCAAATTATCATCCTCCTCCAAATTTCAGCTCAATCCAATCATCTATGTGAGCCTAGTTTCAATTACCATTTTCTGTCCAGATTGGCACATTGTGAAAGAAGTGTCACTTTGGCATGTCCAAATGGTATAATTTTTATACAGTGCCTTCATATGCCCAAATTAACATCATACACCAAATTTCAGCTCAATCCATTCATTAATTTGATCCCAGCTTCAACATTCATATTTCTGCACAGTGTGTTACTTTGCAAAGCAAGTGCCACCTAGGTTCATCCATTTGAGCTAAAAATTTGCCAATAGAGTGTCCTTAGTAGATGATCATCCTCAGCCAAAATTTAGGCCCATTGTCTATGTGAATTACCCGCACCGCTAATCAAACACTTGGGTCCTAATTCATGTTTGATCTTAGTTCAGTCTCCTCGTGAGATTCTTCTATTGTATTCTTCTTGCTAACACCTACCGAGGGATTGTCCAACCCACTAGACATGCATATTCCACCTAGAACGCGTGGTAACGCAACGGTCAGGCGGTGACCATGCGGCTGGCATGCAAGTTCATGCGCTCTGGAGTTGGGCCTCGACCACCATCCAAACCTCAACGTCAAGGCACCACACCATGTATTTCTGATTAAATAGATACTTATATACCTATAAATGATTTTTTGGGAAAAATAAAGAGCAAATTATAATGCAGTTGCAGTTCAAATTTAACCCGCTTCGAGCTGAATCGACATAAATTTGTCTTTTTCACGAGAGGTGGATAAAAGTTTTTAACATCCAACCATTTTGTCAATTGTACATTAAATATGGAGTAGTATTTTATAAAAATGATTTGGTCCAATTTTGAAACAAATATATGGTACGTCCTTCATAAAAACTCATTTTGGTCATTTGAAAAATGAAAAATGAATTTTTCGTAGAAGGAAAATGAAAACTTACTTAATCAACATTGTTTGCCATTCCAATGTGCACCCTTGTGCATAATATTATATCATTTCAACAAAATATGTCATTAATGTGACCATAAGATTGATCATTTGGCTTGAAAGCCATGAATCTTCACATATGATAGCCCATTTCTAAGAACACTCATTTAAAATAATTGTCGTATTACTAGTTTATTATTTTTACTCGTAACTTTGTCACATATAATGACACAATGCAATGGTTTTCCATTTTTTAGAATTTGTTTCGAATTTTTCATGGCCATTTAAAAACGCGGTCAAAACAGCGGGTATGACCGTTCCTACCTAATGATTGAATCTTGGAACTATTTTGGTGTTTCTATGATTAAATAGATACTTGTGTACCTAGAAATGATTTAAAAAAAATAAACATCAAACTATAATGTAGCTGCAGTTCAAATTTGACCCGCTTTCAGCTCATTCAACGAAAATTTGTCTTTTTCACGAGAGGTCGATAAAAGTCTTTAACACCCAACCATTTGATCAATTGTACATTAAATATGTCCTAATATGTTAGAAAAATGATTTGTTCTAATTTTGCTACAAATATACGGTAGGTCCTTCACAAAAAAACTCATTTTGGGCACTTGAAAAATGGAAAATGAATTTTTCATACAAGGAAAATGAAAACTTCCTTAAGAAACATTGTTTGCCATTCCAATACACACCCTTGTGCATAATATTAGATCATTTGAACAAACTATGCCATGAATGTGGCCATAAGATTGATCATTTGGCTTGAAAGCCATGAATCTTCACACACGATAGCCCATTCATGAGAACACTTTTTTAAAATAATTGCCATATTACAACTTTATTATTTTTCCTCGTAAGTTGGTCACATATAATGACACAATGCGAACGTTTTTCAATTTTTTGATTTTTTTTAGAATTTTTCATGTGTGTTTCAAAATGCGGTTCAAACGGTGGGTATGACCGTTCGCAGCTAGGGCCTGATTCATGCAAATATTTCGGTGTTTCTATGATTAAATAGATAATTATGTACCTAGAAATGATTTTTGGGAAAATTAAAGAGCAATCTATCAAAGAGTTGTAGTTCAAATTTGACATGCTTCCACGTGAATCAAAAAAATTGTCTTTTTCATGAGAGGTGGATCAAAAGCTTTTGGCACCAAACCATTTGTTAAATTGTACATTTAATAAGACTTAAAATTTTAGAAAAATGATTTGATCCAATTTTGCAACAAATATTTGGTAGGTCCTTCACAAAAAAACTCACTTTGGCCACTTGAAAAATGAAAAATGGATTTTTTGTGCAAAGAAAATGAAAAGTCCCTTTAGCAACATTGTTTATAATTGCAAGATGCAAGCTTGTCTACTCCAAAAGATCATATTTAGATGTTATCATGTGAAAAAGTAGAAGAAAAACAATAAGAAAAATTCAACTACATATGCTTTATTCTAATTGGTGGAATTGGTTGTGGTATGGATCGATGACATGGCGGACTACAAGGACTACAAGCTTGCCCACGACTCCACCGCCCTCCAGGTACGGACCGCGCCCTCCTCCTCCCCTCCCCTCCGCGTCTCAGATCTCGGACCGTGTACCACTCCATGGATCCTGTCATGAACTGGAAAACTCATTTTGAGCAGTCGAAAGATGGAAAATGAATTTTTTGTCCAAAGAAAATGAAAAATTCATTTGAATACATCTCAATAATGTGTTTCTTCCATGACAAAATCAGATGTCAACAAGGTCCTTCACAGAAAACCATATTTGTCACTCGAAAATAGAAAATGTTTTTCTGAAAAAGAACATATTTTCAGTTAATTACAACCAATTTAGATGGTCATAGCGTATTCATAGTGTTTTACTCTGTTCTGATTGGCCCATGAGGATGTCACGCGGATCATGCATTAAGGACCATTGGATGATCCCGGATCCAACTGCAGCCCTCTACTCTGTAGATGAATACCTAGTTTTGTCCTCCTCGCATTTTTCATCCACCCCCGCCTCCCTTCTTCCTCTCTTCTTCTTCCTCCCTTCCTCCCGAGCTCCTTCCTCTCCAGCTCCCCGATCCAATCCCTTCCCCCACATCGGCGCCGCCACCCACCGCCCCGCGTCGCTCCCTCATACCTCGTCGTGTTGTCATCGGTCATGGTGGGCGTCGCTCCCAGCCTCTCCCCTCCCCACCACTTGACCGACCTGCCTCCCCGTCCTCCTTCTCCTCCCGCTCGTCAGGTTCGAAGCAACCTCCTCCCCGCCTAGGATCCGCGGCTGCCTCCGCAACGGCGAATGAAGGCGGTGGTGTACGCGCTGTCGTCGTTCCAGCATTTACGTAAGCTTAATTTTCATTGGTGGAGATGTTTGTGCCATGGATTGATGACATGGCACATATCCAACCATCCATCCATCCATCCATCGACCCACCCGCAGCCCAAAACCTAACTCCACTCCTCCCGTCGGTCCCCTCTCCCCTCTCCCCCTCCCCCGATTCAGATCCAGAGTTCCAGACCTCGCCGCCGCCACCTACCGCAAGCCGATATCGCCACCCGCACCCGCGCACCACCACCCGCTCACCGCGCAAACCCCATCGCTGGCGTGCAGCAGATCCACACCTAGTCCATCTCCGGTGACTCTCGAGCCCTTAAGGGTCGCTCTGTCTTCTAGATGGCCTCGAGGGCAACCAGTTCTTCCTCAACCTCACCAAATCTGGTATGAATCCTCCGTCTCTCTCAATCTGCGTGTGTAGGTGCTTCCTCACCTCATCTCGTCTCTTTCCCAGATCGACAAGATCTCACTCTCCACCTCGCTCCCCACCCAGATCGACAAGATGGGGACACGCACGGTTATTAAAGGCCAAGGCCGCCTCCAGATCCACGGCGATGAAGAGCACCCAAACCCTGCGCCATCACCTCCGTAACCCTCTGCTCGCCCTCCTCTTCCTCGCAGCAGCAGCAACCCAGATCGCCATGGCGGCCGAGCCGGAGCAGGCGGCCGCGGCGCAGGAGGCGGCCGTGCACATCGTCTACGTCGACCGCCCCGAGGACGCCGACCCCGAGGAGTTCCACATCCGCACCCTCTCCCCCGTCCTCGGCAGGTACCGCGCCGTCCGAATCCAGCCGGATCCACCGCCGATTGGCCCGGGCCTGCCTGCGCCTGCCCCGTAGCATCTAGGCCTTTGGGGGCTTTTTCCGGTTGTACAGTTTGCTGATCTGGGGGGTGAATTTTGGCAGCAAGGAGAAGGCCAGGGACGCGGTGCTCTACCACTACAAGCACGCCGCCAGCGGCTTCTCTGCGAAGCTCACCGCCGAGCAGGTTGAGGACCTCAAGAGTGAGTGCCCCCCTTGCTTCCACTTCATGGAGTTCCAGTTATGCTTGCCTCCGCTGTACTGAACTCTTAGTGTGGAATTTATTTGCACCTGCATAATGTGGAATTTTAGTTGCATTGAATCACCGGATGCCCCCATCACAGGCACACAGTTCCCACTGAAATCAAAACATGCGTTCTTAGTTCTTGCACAATTGCGGAATGGAAGGTGGTTGCCGAATCATTTCATCGGACTTTGTAGTGTGAAATCGACTCCAACCAGTAAATAAATTGTTTCAGTGTTGCTCTTGGGTTACGTTATAAGATCGGGATTGCAACCCTCTTTGACCTGAGTAAGTCATAGACCTGTAAGCAGTTTAAAAAACGTTGGCTATATATAGGGGGAGGGATCCCTGCCTTGACTGTACATTGTTTAGGTAGAAGATGAGACCTCTCCGCAATTTTTTTTCATGCCGATAGTGCCCCACAATTCGAGCATGGGTGGGAGAGTTCACCATAGTGAGCTCTAGCCACCAAACCAGCGCTCCCTCATAGCGAGCTGGTGTTCCGGCTGCCGAGGGGATGGGTTGGAAGAACGAGCAAGGTTTGCTCTGCTCTGCTGAATATGTTTTCTTAATCTTGGCATGCGAGCTTAAGCAGTTTCTTGTGATGCATCTTTATTATCTCTGTTAAGAATTGAGTTAAGCTTCAGTAATGTATTCTGTACTGAACTTCTGAATTCTTCTGATAGCCAATCTGCTACTGTTTTCCGATAAGTATGATCTGAACTGAGTTAAGTTTCTTGCTACGATCTGAACTGAGCTATTTTGTTACTTGCTGCTAGCAGATTCGTGATGGAACCGTCCGGTTCAGGAGCAGCAGAACCGGGCGAGGACAGCCGCGACCAAGAACCGGCCCATGAGCGCTCCTACGCCCCCTCCAATGGAGCCGGACCCGCGGTGGCGGAGACGAGGGAGGCGCCCAACTCGTTTGGACTGGAGTGTGTTCCTGAGCGTTTCTTGGTTTCCTCTTGCGCAGTTCAACTCGTTGCGCGCGGGAGAGGCGATGCATAGGAAGGAACGGGTATGATCTTACTGCTCGGTCTCTCTCTTGTGATTTGTTGCCAAATCTTTCTGGTGTGATAGCATGCTTTGCACTTGATAGGAGGCGTTTCTTGATTTGTCTATTTGGTGTGATAGCATGCTTTGCACTTTTGCTGCGAGTGAAAAATGTGGGGATCATGTCTTGGCAGTGCTTGCTGTCATATTTTGGCAAGAAGAAATCTTGATGCCAAAATGTATTAGTTTCCATTGTAGATGAATGTCGTTACACTAGTTTCCAATCTGGTTTACTGTTAACACCGGTATCTTCACATTTTACGCGCCTTTCCTTTCCTTTCCATATTACTAGTTTTAGTAACAAGTAAATTATAAGGTCTAGTTTACTGTTAAATTAGCTCTAATTTCCTGTCCTGGTGAACTCTCAAGAGCGACTCTGTTTGATTTATTTTTGCGTATCCATAGAAAGGACAATCTGATGAAAAAGGAAAATACGCAGCACCATCTTAAGCTTTAACTAGTAGCACAACCAACCCCAATGTGGTCACTCATTGTTCCAAATAATATTAATAGTTATTATTATGTGGTCACCTGGACATGTGCCCAGATCCATATATGCATGATTGGTACCTGTATAGATCTACAAAGGGAACAACATCTGACACTGCCTGTCCTCCGATTAATTATAAATAATATTACTACATATTGTTACTATCTGGCACAGTAATTTTTAGTTTTTTCTTCTCAAACACGAATACAAGTAGATGGCAGTTTGTATTAGAATTTCGTCGATTCGTTGCGCTTTACTAACTGCCATCAGGGAGTGGATCAAGATGATGCGCTATAAATGCATGTTGCTATGCTATTTATGTGGGTGGGAGTTGATCATTCAGTAATCAACAATGTCGACTCATGCATTGCGTTTTTCTGTTACTACTTGTATTTATTCCTGGTATATGTCTTTCTCGCAATTGTGTATCAAGTTGGTCTGCTGAACATTGACGGATTCTACGATCGACTGGTGCATCATACTTGTTTTCCTTCAAAGTTTTCCTGAATATTATTATTTTTGTGTGCAACTTATCTTAGAGTGACCATGTATGTCAGTACTAGTAGATTCAAAAATTTCGTTCATAGAATTATTGGTAGGAGCAGTAAACGAGTCAAACAAAAATATCCATATGCAAATGTCGGTCTATGTTTGATTCAATTTGGTTTGCTCTGCTACTGAAGCTCCTATCCGGTCTAATATTTTTTGTTTTGTCTCTTTTTCTGTTGCTAGGAAAGTGATGAGAAGATGTCGATGATGCCTACTGGGGACATTCAAATCAACACAACATAAAAAATTCTGAACCTATGTCTCATAGGAGAGTGGAATGAACTCCATTGTTAGCAGATGTGTCATTGTTTTATTTTGCAATTCTGTCCGTTCTTGCTATATTCCTATGTAAGGAAATGTATTTATGAGATGATTTATTGTGTTATGTAAACCTGGGTGATGTATTATGTGATGTTATATGGTGGATGATTTTAATTTGAGTTGGAGTATTCTTGATTTGAATATGAAATAGTGTTGGATTTAATATTGGACAAATAATTGGGTTGCAAAGGCCCAACAAATAGAAATGAAACCAAGTTCAGGAACAAAAAGTTGCTGAATTCAAAAATGAAAAAGGCCAAAACTGAAACTGCACCAAATGTATTTGGGCACTAAAAGGCCAGGGCCCAAATTATAATGATAAAAAAAATTCGAAAAAAACATACTAAAGTGGCTGTAAATAGGCTAAGGCCCAAAAGAAGTCCAATAAGAAAAAGCCCAAAAAAATAAAACCAGCCCATGTGATCAATTGAAATGGGTTGGGCTGTTTCAACTATGATGTTTTGATTTCGTCGTAACTTTGCCACGTAGGACTGGGTTATATTGTCAACGATGATTTAGGATCGTCGTAAAGGTTACGACGATCCAGGAATCGTCGTAGAAGTTACGACGATTTCGATCAAAACGTCGGTGCTGTTCATTTCTAACGCTCCGTTTTCGACGCTTGGTTTTTCGTCGTGAGATCGTCGTAAACTAGAAACCGTGACGATGTAGCGACGAAAATATAGCGTTATGTATTAGCATATTCCTTGTAGTGTGATAAGGAAAAACCAATAAGAGAAACTACGGCTGGAGGAGGTTTACAGACAGCGGGAACAAGCCCGTGAAGCTGAGAGGGAGAGAAAGAGAGAAAGAGCTCGTGCGGCCAAGGCAGCAGAAGAAGCCAGTGATGGAAAAGGACAACATCCACGTTGGACTCAGTAGATTTCACGAAGTTGTATGAGCAAGTTGTATCTTAATTTTAGCAAGTTTTATCTTAATTTAAGCAAGTTGTATCAGCAAGTTGTAGCAACACTTGAGAAGACTAAGATAAGGATAATGATCAACAGAGTCTTGAACATATGAGATTAAGACAAAGTGAAACAGAGAACAAAGTGAAACTAAGACAAAAATGAGAACAAAGTGAAACTAAGACCAACATAATGAAACTAAGACCAAAATGGGAACATAGTGAAACTAAGACTTAGGATGAGCATTACTCATCAAAAGAGTAGCCTTAGGCGCCACACAATTGAAAACCTACTGGCATCCCAAATGTATACTTTCTGTTACTCTATTTCACATGTGTGGCGCCTAAGCCTTAGGCGCCACACATGTGCAACGCCCAAGGCTTAGGCGGCACACATTCTGTCATGCTGAAAACTGCAGCACATAGTTTCTCAAACGGTAATACTTTGGTTCTCAAAATATGCAAGAACCATTCCCAGTTAACATTGTTCTCTGCCTCAACCAAAGCAAAAGCCAAAGGCATCAACCGGTTATTGGCATCACTTGCTATTGCAACCAACAAAGTGCCCTTGAATTGTCCGGTCAAAAACGTGCCATCGATGGAGATGACAGGACGATAGTGCTGGAAAGCCCTCACACATTGCTCAAATGCCCAAAATGCACGGCCAAATACGCGGACCCTATTTCCATTCAGAATCCTTGTTTTCTCCCCATACGGCTCGACCACATGAACCATGCCCGGGTTAGTGTGGGCAATAGCTCCCAACAACCTAGGTATGCGGTTGTATGCTTCCTCCCAATCACCATACAACATCTTGAATGCGGCTTGCTTTGCTTTCCATGCCTTACCATATTTCACCTCGTAGTGAAAGAGGGCTTTCACAAGGTCTTGTACACCTTTTATGCTCATTGTAGGAAGAGAGGAGATGGAGTTGGAAAGCCTATAAGCGATGAACTCGGAGGTTAGTTGTCTATGGCTTTACGACGATGGGGCACCATCAACCCTCTTGCCTCGACACATGTGAGGCATACAACTGACAATGTTCCATCCTGGCCCTCCTTTCCATGGTCTTGCACGGACAATCCAAGGACAACCTCTATCCTCACATGCAACCGTGTAACGCAGCTTCATGTTTGAATGAACAACTTTGTGTGGCCTATAATGCGTAACAGAATATTCATCCAACCACATCTTCAGTTCAAAGAATGTTTCGAACTTTGACCCCGGCAAAATAATATTCTTCCCATGTGTGTCCCGATGAGAAGGTGGCCTAACTCCAAACAATATGCCTTCGCCTCCGTCAACCACGGCTTCATCCGCAAGGCTAAGATCCTCGAACAATGGTGTCCGGTGATCACGCTTTAATACATTCATGAAAGCTTCAGCCTCCTTTGCCGTGAACCCTTCCTCACCAACTTATTCATCGGGACCCTCATCGTCAGACTCAGAGGCATAGCCACGTGAGTACGGAATGGAATGGTCCATTGTCTCTTGCAAATTATATTTGTCCAAATCACCAAGATTGTTGTCATGAAGAACATCATCATCGTGCTCATCATTAGCCTCTACCAATGGTTCATGTTCAATGTTGACCTCTTCGTTAGCCTCATAGACACAAGAAAGAGGTTCAATGTTGGCCTCTTCGTTGATGGTTGCAGGAATAGCTTTAACAATCGAAGAGGCAACCCGGTTCAAATCCAACAAGTTAGGAACATTTGTTTTTATGGTAAATAACTCTAGAGCCTTGTCTAGTGATTCGGCCACCGTATCCTTGTATGCAAGCCAACGTTGCTCGGAGTTGACACGCATGGTCTTCCAACGAATGTGCATTCCGAATCCCACATTATGCCTACCATCAAACTCAACTACATCACTAGGGTTCATCCAATTCAAATCCTTTCGAACTTGTTCCAACAATTCACCATAGCTAGGACACAAATCGAACACCATGTCAAGCTCATCCGGGTCCGGATCAATATTGCATTTTAAAAAGGCATCCTTGTCCACGTGATGAACATAAACACATGTTCCTCCCATACCTAAACAACAAAACATAGAACCTTTTTTATGAGCAATCATACAATTACAATAACCCTAGCCTAACTTCCAAATAACCCTAACCCCATCATAACCCTAACACAACCAAACATCCCTAACCCTAGCCTAACCATAGCCTAACCCTAGCCTAACCCTAAAACAACCATAATGCACACATCCAAACAACCCTAATCCTAACCCCATAATACCCCTTATCCTAACATACAAACAAATAAAACAATATCATATACATCCCACATTTCATGAAAAACTAGGGTTTCCTCAAATTTGCAAAAAAAAGAACACAGAAGATTTTCCTTTGGATGAGAATGAGGGGAGAGGTGGGGATTACCTTAGGGGAATGATTGGACAACAAATGCCCGGTCCAAACCTTCAGATTTGGTGATTTAGAGAAGGATTTGAGGGAGGGGGCAGTGGCTGGGAGAGGGGGCTGAGGGAGGGGAATGAGGAGGGGGTGGGGAGGGAGGGGGGAGGGGGGCTGGCCCGCGGCCAGTTAAGTCCATGTGTGGCGCCTAAGCGTTCGGCGCCACACATTACAATGTGTGACGCCTGAGGCTTAGGCGTCACACGGCCTAAGGGGTGGGCCCCTCCCTGCCAGGTGGTCGGGGGGTGTGGCGCCTAACGGCTAGGCGTTACACAGTGTAGTGTGGCGCCTATGTGTCGGGCGCCACACAAAAGGGTCAGGCCGGTGAAATATTTCACCCAAGGGGTCACTCCGTAAGTTCTTTCGCCTCACGGGTCATTTTTCTCAATTTTGCCCCTCCACAACCAATGCCTCCCTTCAACCAACAAGCCTCGGCCTGCTGCGATAGTTCCGCCGAGCTCGTCACCGGGAAGGAGCCCTGAAGTACCATACCTAGAAGGTGCACGTCGCTGGTCGTAGGCCAAGACACCGTCCAATCGTGCTTCGCCGCGTGGCCTGGAGTCCGCTGTGCTGCGCCCAGCCGCCTGCGCCTGCCCACCGCTCCGACCCGCCGGCTTCATGGCTCATTCACAACAATCAGCAGAAGAAGCAGTTTTTCTTTTTTAGCAGTCCAAAACCGCAGGTGCCACTGATAATCAGGCATTAATGGAAGGTCAAGATCAGGAAAAGCTTGCTTGGATGTTATCCTATATCACGTATCTCCATTCTCCAGTCCTTGTTGGCACGCAACAGTTTCATGTCCAAGCAGAAAGGAAAGGAAAAACACTACGCCGTCCGTGGACCAATGATCTTGAAGGCTGTGCACCGCAAGTTATTGCTGATGATCACGAAGCCAGAACTCGAAAATGAACCACCAGATGCTGTCAGATAGCTAATGATTCTCAGATTTTTCCGGTTCCAACAAAAAAGGGAGAGGGGGCTCATTCAAGGTGTTGGTCGTCTTCTCCTTCTGGAAGTATAATTACTGCTCGGTTGTTGGAGCTGGATATAATAAGAAGATCAAACTGAGCCCTGCGCACCACATGTGTTCACCATACAAAGGAACCGATCGGCCAAAGTTTGATGGATTTGTGGTTATTGGTTATTCCACCATCAGTACAATTGCTGCATCTGTCATTCAAAAAATACCAGATGATATTTGTCCAGTCTATTCTTTTTATACATATTAATTCATCAAAGAACAATTACTCTTGCTTGTGATATTTTACTACGCAAGACAATTACTCATAACAAAGGCGGCGTCATATTGCAAGGACGAATCTCGTCACGGGCGACTTACTATCAGCGTCAACCAACAAACGTCACAGGCGACTCATCATCCGTGCCGGTATACAATGATACGGGCGACTCACCGTCTGCGCTGGCTTACAATGACGCGGCCAACTCGCCGTCCGCGCCGACTTACAAATGACGCGACCGACTCGTTGTTCCATGCCGTCTTATAATTGACGCGGCCGACTCGCCGTCCGCCCCGGGTTATAATTGACGCGACCGACTCGCCCTCCACACTGGCTTACAACGCCACGGTCAACCCTTTGTCCTTGCTGGTGTTCAAATGCCACGGCTGACTCCCACATCTACATCAACACATCAGATGGAGCGGGTACCGGCATTTTTCATCACCGGTTTATGCCGCAGTCAAGTATGGAGACTCTCAAGCCGCCTCCTTGAGTCGACTTAAGACTCGGGGGCTATACAGACATGGCTCGCCAGATACAACCAGGCTGAATAATTCAAGAACATCGGGTCATTACACGCAAGATAACCCGGCTCCGAGGGCTATTGCTTCATTGGCGGGCATTTTAAAGTCGCCCAAGAGGACGAGTCGCCATGATGCGCAGTTCAAACATAGGTGCCCGGCTTAATGGCAAGAATTCATGTTAAACTTGCATGTCTGCGTGATGCTACTCTGAATCCCGTGTACTCCGTTTCATGATAAGTCAATCCATATGGACCCTGAACTTATCCGGGTTAAAACATCGATTGGTCGTGAGTGCCGGCTTACAGAGATCGAGGATACTCCATGTGCCATTAAGCTGCCTTCTTGGTCAAACCTGCCTGTCTGCAGGATGCTACTCCGAATCTCGTGTACTCTCGATATGTCAATCCAGTTGGACCCTGAACTATCGAGGTTAAAACATCGATTGGTCGCGAGTGCCGGCTTACAGAAAGCGAGGATATTCCATGGGCTATTAAGCCGCCTTCTTTGAAACTTGGTTAAACCTGCCTGTCTGCATGATGCTACTCTGAATCCCGTGTACTCCGTTTCATGATAAGTCAATCCATATGGAGCCTGAACTTATCCGGGTTAAAACATCGATTGGTCGTGAGTGCCGGCTTACAGAGAGCGAGGATAAACCAGTGGCTATCAAGCTAGTTTCATTGAAGTAAGATTCAAGTCTCATAAACCAGTACTATTCTGTCATATACATGCATCATCTTGCATTGCATCATGCATCATCTTGCATTGTATCATGCATCATACATACATATCAATGCCGGTCTTCGAACTGGATCAAAGCATAAATTCTTGCAGGTGCAAATATATCTTTAATAGCCAATTTGGCTGGATTTTCATCATGGTTTATCATAACCAATGTTAAATGATTGGGGTTTTTAAGCCAGCTCGGAACAATTTACTATTGTCGAAGAGCCGCCCTATCACATATAATGCCGAGTCATCTAATTGACCGGCCCTTGGATTTCTTCAAATTATGCTCTGTAGTAAACTACAACACTTATGGATTTCTCAAATATGTGGATTTCTCAAGGATATATTTTTCGGGTTACATTGCAAACCATGGTTAAGGATTTCTTTTATCACAAAGGCATCATCAGCTCACAGAGTGGATATGATTTTATTATACAATGGAATGAATAGTCCTGAGTCGCTGCAGGCACACAACCCGGCACTTGGGGGCTACATTATTCAAATCAAGATTACATCAAATTATGAAAGTCCCATGTCGCTGCAAGCATGCACCATGACACTTGGGGGCTAATGCAATCCGCTTTTCAAATCATCAAATCATCAATACACCCGGCTACCTCAAGGAGATAACCCGGCCCTGGGGCTACAGGTCGCTCTGTATTTCAAATATAGATTCAAGGAAGAACCGGCTCATCATTTTTATAATGACCCGTCCCTTGGGGGCTACACATTGCTGCTCAAGGTTACATCATCAGATTTACAAAGTCCCTGCTCATTATTGCATAATGACCCGGCCCTTGGGGGCTACATCATATGATGTTTTATTTTCAAAGGAGAAGAACGTGGAAGTCCCGAGTTGCTGCAAGCAATCGACCCGTCACTTGGGGGCTACACTATTCAGATCATAATTTCTAAAGTCTCAGATTGCCGCAGGAAAGACAACCCGGCCCTTGGGGGCTACAGCACTAAGTTGTTTCACAGATCATGAAGTTCAAATTGAAGACCCGGCCCATCACACACTGATGACCCGGCCCTTGGGGGCTACATGTAATATGGATATATCAAAAAGTTGAAGAGCACATTTCATTTTGTCATGGAGGTGAACTATTGGGAGACCGGTTCAGCATATTTTTATCTAGTTGAAACATTGAAAGACCGGCTCAACATCACACGAATTTGTCAATTGGAGTTCAGTTGTTTGACGGGGCACTACTAATAATCATGACCTGCCATTAGCAATCATGACCCGCCATTGTCAATTATAACCCGCCGAAGCAAGAGAAGCTGGTTCAACATTGTGTGGATTTCTTATTTCCCAAATTTTCATCAAGCCAAAGCATTGGAGGCCGACTCAATGGCATATGTATTTTATTACAAAGGACACGTACCAACAAGATGATTGTGAAGATGGCTTGTTATTATGAAGAAGAAACCCGGATTTTTCAAGGAGCCACTTTGGTAAATCAAGCCGGCCAGAGGAGCAAGCCGGTCCCTTAACTTATTTATTATTCTTATTTAAGGAGCTTACCATGAATAAATTCAAGCTAACTTGGGGGCTAATGTCGGGGATATACCCCGCAGTGTAACCCGGCTTGGAGTATGACCCGTCAAGGACTTGGCAACTCACCGGCGACTCAGCAGTGACCTGGCGGGCGACTCATACTTGTCCCCACAGGCGACTTAGATAAACGACAAGGGCCCAAGGCCCAGCGTGCACCCTGGCATAAGGCGACTCATAGAGAGGCCAGGAGGGCCGACTCACACACAAGGCCCAAGAAGAGAAGAGACTCCCTCACAAAGGAAACAAGACCCGGATTAGGATTCAAGAGAGACTAGTCCTATTCCTACTCCTAGTAGGACTCTACATGTAAACCTACCCCTTCCACCTATATAAGGAGGGGTAAGGCGCCCCAAGAGGGACAAGATTCACAACTTAGGTCTAGACAAGACAAATCATAAGATAGACAGATTAGACACCCACGAGATTAGAGGTGCGAATCTGCACCCTTGTAATCGAGATCATCATCTTCATCAATGAAACACAAGCAGGATGTAGGCTTTTACCTCCATCGGAGGGGCAGAACCTGGGTAAACTCGCGTCTCTCGATTCCGACCAACCCCTCTCAAGCCGCCACATGGTTGCGATGGCCACACACCTAAGTCCTTGCACGAGGACATATGCCGTGACAAAACCACAACAAACACCATCCCACATCAATGGCATTCTGCACCTCCTTCTGTATAAAGCTTCGAAAGGGGCCATCTTCACACTGGTATGATAGTTGTTGTTGTATGAGAACTCGGCGTAAGGCAAATTGTCATTCCAGCTAGACCCATAGTCTAGTGTGCAAGCTCTCAACATGTCCTCCAGAATCTGATTGACTCTCCCGGTCTGTCCATCAGTCTGTGGGTGAAAAGTTGTACTGAATTCCAATCTCCTTCCCAAGGTTTCGTGTAGTTGGTGCCAAAACTTTGATGTGAATTGAGTTCCTCTATCCGACATGATACTCCTCGGAACTCCATGCAGACATACAATCCTGGTCATATATATCTTGGCTAGCTTAGCACTCGTGTAGGTAGTCTTCACGGGAATGAAGTGAGCTATCTTGGTCAAACGATCGACCACTACCCAGATAGATTCATAACCTGAACGGGTCGTGCGTAATCCTGTGATGAAGTCCATACCAAGCTTCTCCCATTTCCACTCGGGTATCGGCAAAGGTTGAAGTAATCCTGCTGGCTTCTGATGATCGGCCTTTACTCGCTGACAAACATCGCATATTGCTACAAACTGGGCAATATCCTTCTTCATTCTTGTCCACCAGAAACTTTCCTTTAAGTCCAGATACATCTTGGTGTTGCCTGGATGTATCGAGTACGGGGAATCGTGGGCTTCCTGAAGTATCAACTTCCTGAGTTCAGGATCATTGGGCACATAGATACGGTCCTCAAACCATATGGTTCCGTGTTCATCCTCACGAAAACCTTCAGCCTTCCCGTCATTCATTCTTTGTTTTATCTCAGTTGTCTCCTTGTTTGCCTTATGTGCTTCACCAATTTTTTCGGTCAAGGTGGACTGAATCTCCAGCGTGGCTACAAATCATCTTGGAACTATCTCCAACTTGAGCTCTCTAAGACCGTCAGCTAACTCCTGGGGTAATCCTCCTGCTATGAGCGTGTTCACATAACTCTTACGGCTCAAGGCATCTGCTACAACATTTGCCTTCCCTGGGTGATAATGCAATCTCATGTCATAGTCCTTGATCAACTCTAGCCATCTCCTCTGTCTGAGGTTCAACTCCTTCTGCGTAAAAATATATTTCAGGTTCTTGTGATCAGTGTAAATATCACATCTATTTCCGATAAGGAAATGTCTCCGGGTCTTGAGGCGTGCACTACGGCTACTAACTCTAAGTCATGTGTGGCATAGTTCAACTCATGAGTTATGAGTTGTCTGGATGGATAGGCTACAACTTTTCCTTCTTGCATGAGTACTCCTCCAAGTCCTTGACATGATGCGTCACAATACACCTGGAAATCCTTCCGAATATTCGGCAATGTCAGCACTGGGGCTGTAACCAAACCTTTCTTCAACTCTTGGAAACTGGCTTCACATTCCTCGGTCCAATTATACTTGGACTCCTTCTTTAACAACTCTGTCATGGGCTTGGCAATCTTTGAGAAGTTCTCGATAAACCTCCGGTAATATCGGGCAATTCCGAGAAAACTGCGGATCTCCTTAACTGAGGTGGGTGCTAACCATTCGGTGACTGCTGCAACCTTCGCTGGATCCACTGTTATTCTGTCTCCAGAAATAATATGTCTGAGGAATCCGACTTCCTTCAACCAAAATTTACATTTACTGAACTTCGCATACAACTGATGCTCTCACAGCTTATCTAGAACTAACCGTAAGTGTTCCTTTTGTTCTTCTTCGTTCTTGGAGAATATCAGTATGTCATTGATGAACACCACGACAAACTTGTCTAGATATTCCATAAATACCTTGTTCATCATACTCATAAAATATGCAGGAGCATTAGTCAATCCGAATGACACGACTGTGTACTCATATAGACCATACCTCGTGATGAAGGTTGTCTTGGGTATATCATGTTCACGGATTTTCAACTAATGATACCCTGATCGAAGATCAATCTTGGAGAACACTCGGGCTCCAACTAATTGGTCAAACAAATCGTTGATCATCGGCAAGGGATACTTGTTCTTGATGGTCGCCTCGTTCAATGCACGATAATCGACTACCATTCTCAAGGATTTATCCTTCTTCTCAACCAAGAGAACTGGGGCTCCCCAAGGTGACGAACTTGGGCGAATTTACCCCTTGTCAAGTAAATCCTTGATCTGCTTCTTGATTTCTTCTAAATAATTTGCAGGCATCCGATAGGGTCTCTTGAATATTGGGGTTGTCCCTGGTAATAGCTCAATCAGAAACTCAATCTCCCTATCCGGTGGCATGCCTGGAAATTCCTCCGGGAATACATCTGGAAAGTCTTGTACGACCGGCACTTCCTCCTAAACAACTCCCGTGAGAGAGTTCACCCTCTTACTCTGTGATGGGCGTTGGGAAACGTACTTAATCCGTTTTTGCTCTGGGGTGGTGAGAAAAATAGACTTAAGGGCACAATCAATGTTTCCTTCATACTTGGTCAACCAATCCATGCCTAGGATTACATCCAATCCGTGTGACTCTAATATGATCAGGTTGGTGGGAAATGTATGGTTTCCGATGTTGAGACTCCAAGCATGGCATCCTATCCCGGCTGTCATCATGCCTCCTGGGGAACTGACTTTAATGGGCTAACTGAGGGTTCTAGTTGGTAAACTATACTTTTCCACAACTACCCTTGATATGAATGAATGCGTTGCACCAGAATCAAAAAGTACCAGTACTGGACGTGAATTTAGCAAAAACTTACCAACCACTATATCGGGGTGATCATAGACCTCCTCAACATCAATGTGGTTCACCTGAGCTCGGGGAAAAGGGTTGGGCTTCCTTGCTGCCGAGTTTCCATTATCGTTTCCATTTCCCTGCTTGTTCTGCGGACAGTCAGTGGCATAGTGTCCCGTCTTCTGACACTTGAAGCAGGTGATATGGTTCAGATCCTTCTGAGCTGGAGCGGGATGGTGCTGAGTGCCATTACCTCCATTGCCATTCTTGAAGTTGCCGCTATTGCGGTTGTTCCCATTTCCTTCATGGTTGTGGCCTCCATGGTTGTGCACTCGATGGTTATGTTGGATGTGTCCTCCAAACTTATCGGATCCTGCTCCGGTATTCCCTGGATAGGGGGTGTAACGAGGCTTCTACTGAACTCCAGAATTGAACTTCCCATGTCCGTACTTCCGTTTGCGGTTCTCCATCTGTTGTTGTTTCCCCTCCAAGATGAGGGACTTATCTACCAGCTCCTGGTAGTTGTTGAAGTTGGTCACAGTCAGCTGAATGCTCAACTCATCGTTGAGTCCTTCCATGAACTTCTCCTGCTTGGCCGCATCATCGGCCACATCTCCAGGTGCATATCGGGCGAGCATGCTGAATTTATCAACATACTGAGCCACAGAGCGATTTCCCTGGCGTAAGTTGCGAAACTCATGCTTCTTCACACTCATGGCTCCAGCTGAGACATGAACGGTGCGGAAGGCTTGCTTGAACTGCTCCCAAGTCACACCAGCAATGGGGTATGTGGTGGTGTAGTTCTCCCACCATGCAGCTGCGGGGCCTTCAAGTTGATGTGCGGCAAAACGCACCTTCTCGGCTTCAGTACATCCAGCAGTGATTAGTTCCCTCTCCATCTTGCGGAGCCAATCATCTGCCACAATGGGATCAATGCTGCTGGAGAAAGTCCGAGGGTTCAACCTCAGAAAGCGGGTGACATTGTCGGCCTGGGTGGATGATGGTTGTTGTTATTGTTCTCGTTCTGAATGATCAACTACATCAGGGCATTCTGTTGTTGGATCAACTGAGTGAGTTCCGGCGGGAAGTTGGAAGCAGGGTCACGTCTCGAAGGCATCTGGTGTTTGTAGAGGGATGGGATTAGCATAGAACAAGGGTTTAAAGAGAAAATATACTACCCATATGACATGCAACAAACAATTTTCACACCACACATTCATTCATTTATCATCTCAAAAGGTTCAAACACGGGGATACAAGTTTGTGATAACCTAAACATCGGCCTAAACGTTTAATGATAAGATAAATTGCTGGACTTGTCTAGGTGTCCCCCTTAGAAAAGCATGGTGGTAGGTCCGTCGGTAGAGCTTGCTTCGTAGTCCTCCTCATTGCTGATCAAGAGGGCTACATCTCCTTCAGGGTGAAGGTTTTCTCCCATGTCCGATTCTTCTTCCAAATATGCGACACAAGCCTTCAGCTTCTCGATCCTCTCCAGGAATTCCTTCACCTCCAATTCGTGCTCGTAGTGGGCTTCTCGAGCTTCGCATCTGAGGTCGAGTTCGCGGAGCGACAGTTGCTTGATCTTCCTTGTGTCCTGGATTACACGAAGCTCCAAAGTCCCGATGTGTGTCTCCAAGGTTTGGGCATAGGACAGGAGAGCGTCTTTAGTCTTGGTCGTGATGATGTCTCCATCTGCTCCTCTCCGGGAGACCGTGAATAGGTCCGGTGAAATGGGACAGCGTCTGTATACCTCCTTGATACGTCCAAGTGCACAGTGAACCTCCATGTCCCTTCCGAGAATCTAGCTGGGTGTGATGAACTTGAAGTCCATAGGTTGTGTTCACGGCTCAAAAGTTCTTCCGGGGATGTGCACCTCAATCATGTAGCGTGCATCTGTCGGGTAAGACGAGGTAGGCTTTCTGGTGATGGTTGGCAGAGCAATCCTTAAGTCCTTGGTGATCTGCATCAGCTCCTTTCCGAAGGGCATTGTGGCGTTGGGCTGACAAAATTCCGTGACCTTAACTAGGAAGAAGGTGGCCATCTAGAAAATATTGGAAGATCGGAGAGAAGTCAGAAATGGCCAAAAGAGAAATATAGAAGATTTATAGATATAATAAAATAGTTTTCTTCCTAAGGCTTTTCCAATCCAAGAGGTTACGTCCTACGACAGCGTCTGCTCTGATACCATATCTGTAGCGACTCGACCTGAAACGGCCAAGTATGTGGTGTTTCCGTACCATCCCAAGATCATGGTGGTACACACACAGTACTTCAATGTATATATTGAGAGTTCAATCACACAACTTTATTAATCAGATCTCATATCGATTACTTTATTACAATAAAGTGGCTAAAGGCCAACTCATGAGATAACTAAAGGAAGACTAGCGGAAGCTTCAAAAGTAGTTGAGTCCATCTGACTCCAGGGCATATCACCGAGCGTAGACAATGACCTCACTCCTGGTCGGAAAAGTACTTTGGAACATGACACGTTGCAGCCGTGTAGGTCAGCATATTGAATATGCCGGCAAGTCCCAAAAGAGAGAGGTGAAAAAGTATCATCTATACTATATGCATATATGACAGGTGGGGCTGTAAGTTTTTAGCGGAAAGCAAAGTTTTCTCCTACAACAAGAGAGGGCTAAAAGCAAAAATATTACTACATGGTTGGTTGTTAATGAGATGGTTCCACCAACCAATTCTCATACCCAAGTTGTCAATAATACCCACATCATTAATATTATTTGGGTTGAGAATTCCAGATAGTTTCAGTTCCTTCGGCTCAAGTCGTCCATGACCGTGGACACGCTAATCGATTAGGTTTGGGTACTCTGCAGAGTTTTGCACACGTTCCCCACAAGATTTTATCGCCTCCGTTGGAGTCCTCGCACTTCAGGGTGTTTGAGAACCGGATGATCAAAACATGGTCTTTCAACGGGTTCCTCTGAGCCTTTGTCGGTGCCCGTCCAATCTTACCGTTCTTCTACATCTCGTAGCACCGTCCGTCCAGAGTCACCACTCCAACCAAGCCAGAGCCCATAATGACTTGTGGTTGTGCATGTAAGCCTTGGGTCTTCAAGCATCCATCCATCTCTTCGCGCCTGGGTGAAGCTTTCCGCAAGATGTCATGGTGCTTCTCCATGCATCCCGGGTCCTCTGTTGGCTTATCCCAGGGAGCCCATCTGAACCGTCCTTCACCCAGAGGTATGTTGCATCACGAGGTCTCGGAAGTCTTGGAATATCCTGTCTTGATTATTATATTCTCACAACACTCGTGAAAAACACTCAACCATAACCCCGTCTACTAAAAGCATAGCAAAATAAAATTCATCATCCCCGGCCAAGTAACAAGGGTGATGGGTGCCTACCACATGATACTACATCAAGATCCAAATTTCCAAATACCTACTTTGCATGCAATTTGGGTGAAGAAGGTAGAGCTACAATGCATATAAAACATAGGTAAAAACATGATCAACGTGACTTGCCTTATTGACGATTGTCGAACTCGAGCACGTCTAGATAACAAGCTTCGCACTCCGGATAATCTAACGAAGCAAAATTTCACACAATAACCATCACAATAACAACAAACAAAAGTAGCTATAACATGTGAGAGGAAAAAAATTGTCTTTCATGAACCAAAACAAAATATGTTTTGTTGAAAACCCCAAGATAAAATATCCTGAAAATTCTGAAATTAAATCTACTGATAAATAAGATCACTAGTGATCAGTAGCAAAAAGAATCAATTGAAAAACTATTTTTAAACTCCAGTTATAAGCAAAACAAGATTTAAAACAAATCTGTTTAAATTCAAATTTTACATTTTCAAACATGGAAAAACTATATATCTACAGAAACTACATAAAATTTGTGATCCAATGCAAAAAAGAATCACCTCAATTAGAGTTATAGATTAAAAGTTATAAGAAATCTAAAAACAGGTTCAAATCTGTTTCAGAAATTAAAACAGCAAAGAATAAAAATAAAGAGTGACATGGCAAATCCTGATTGGCTGTGGGGTGTGCACGTTTTAGGCTATCTAGAGGTCGACCGCAATATAAAAAACCCTTCGGTTTTATAATCTAACTAATAGAAAATCGGTGGTTTATCCTAACTAACCAAAGAGGTAAGATATATCTAATCTGAACTGTCCAGTTGGGATCTAAGGGTGGGGAGAAAAATAAGAGAAGGCAGAGGAAGAGATAGAGCTCTTACCTGCTACAGGGAGCTCCGACGATGGCCGGACGTGGTGGGGGCGGTGAGGTGGGGTGATGCCGGCGGGGGAATCGGTGGGGAAGGGGTGGAACCGGCGGAGGAGAGTGGCGGCGGGGCTCCAGGGGCGTCGGGGTTGCTCCTGGGCGAGGGGGCGCTCCTGGGCGAGCTCCTGGTCGGCAGCCTCGTGGCAGGGAACCGGCGTGGCGTGGTGTGGTGGCGTCGGGCGAGGAAACGGGGTGCTTTCAAGGGGAACGGAGAGCGAGGGGGTTCTTATAGGGGCGGTGGTAGGTGCGGGGAGGGAAAGAATCCCGCGAATTCGGGAGCAAATCGGCGCCATGGTGGTTCGTAGAAGGTCTCGTGCGTGGGATGGGAGGTGTTGGAGGTGGAAGATGGGGATCCTGGGCTGGATCGTTTCTCTTAATGGCCCCGATTACTTTCCTAATATAAAAGATTGGTTTTCTATTTATTAAAAATAGGAAATAAGACCCAGAAAAGGAATTAAATCCTTTTCCAAAAAAATAGGTATTATATATCAAAATTCTCACGAAAAAAATTCCCATCACATGGGCATTTTATTTTTCACAAAATAAAAACTTCATAAAAAATATATTTTTTAAATCCAAATTTTGTCTTTAAAATTTGTGGCACTACTTTTTCTAACTTCTATTTATTTTGGGGTGTCATGTTACCTCCTCTCTTTCTTGCTTGGCATGCATATTGTTAGGAAGAGCCTTGTGGTTGAAAACTTGTGCCAAAATAATATTCAAACTAAAACCAAAGGAAAATTCAAATGCCACATTCATTCAAATAAAAATGCTTAGATGTTTAGTTACAATTATAAACATTCCAAATAGGAAATTTGGGATGTTACAATAACTTTTTATTCATAAGTCCAAATCAATTGATTCTTTTCGCATTTAGTTGGTACTAAGCCCCTCTAACTTCTGGTAGATTTTGGTATTTTCCTATACTCACAGAATTTCTGGTTAACAAAAAGGTATTATGTGACATTTTCTTTTTGCAAATTCAAAATATTTCAGAGGGAAACTTTGGTGAATTTGAAGACGACGAGTGTTTGAACAACCCAACTGATCAAGGCAAGCCATGATACTCATGTGATGTAGTACTTTCATAGCATTGCATATTTTCATGCATTATGCTCATTTATTTGCTATAACATAAATGCATAGTAAATTATTTAATATAAATAGTTGCTCGTTGTTATAAACCACTATATTTGGAATAACTTAGTGGTTGATCTAGAGTCGCCTGTCCGGGCTTAACCGTGCAACCACATTTTGCTTGTATGGGACGGCCGTGACTTGAGCTGATCGTGTGACCTTTCACCAGTACCTCCAAAGAGGGAGGGTTATGCATGCATGCTACCCTGATCAGGTAGGCGGTGATAACCCTGTGAGCCCAGTTGAGTTTTTTGGGCCCGTCCCTGTTTGGGACAGTTGGTTTGGCCACGACGATGGCAGGTGTCATGAGGACACAGGGCCACCCAGGGCAGGACTCCGGGGGAGGATGATTGTCGGTGGTACGATGGGAGAGTCACAGGTCAGGCAGGTTTCGTTGGACCAACACTGGTCCACCCGAATGGGATCACGAGGTCAGTGCTCCATGATGTGGGTAAATTGTGCAACCTGTGCAGAGTCTCAAACCTATTCGAATAGCCGTGTCCACGGTACTGGACAGCACGTCCAGACCTCAGTAGGTGGTCAACCATATCCGTGTTAGTAATGATGGAAGAACTCTTCAAATGATTGGAGATGCTCGATGAGTATTCTGGGTGTCGTGAGACAACCTAAATATGAGTAAGTTGATAACTGGTACAATTAGTAATGTTGTTTGATAATTTACCATATTGATTGCCATGCTATTGTTTGCTGCATTACTTGGTTGTTGTGAGCTTGCGAGTACATTCCAAGTACTCACCTGGCGTATCATGCCAGATGCAGGAGAAGCCAAGGACAGAGGTCCTGATGGTCCATACTAGGAAGTGTCCACGGGAGTTACCATGTGGATGGAGTTGCCGCTATGTTCCGCTACGCCGTAGAAGTACTTAGTAGTCTCGAGGCCCTGCTATGTTTCATAAATAATGTAGATATTGTTGTAGCACCAAGGGTGCCTTTGGCCTCTTTATGTATTTGTAACTGTATGCCATCAATAAAGTCAGTTCAGTTATGTTCCAAGGTGTTGAGTGTTTCTAGAGGACATGATCTCTGGGATGGAAACATCGGTAATCCGGTTCTCTGAACCGGGGTGCCACATATAATTGCTAAAACTTTCCCACACTAAAATTGGGAAAAGGTTAAGTTAATATTTGGTCAAGTAGTATAATCACCCCCCGCCCCTCTAGACATACTTCGGATCCTACAAGTGGCATCAGAGATTTGGTCTCCATTGCATTGGTTTCACAACCTAGGAGACTATGGCATTTAGTGAGGGAAATTACCACTGTAAAGGTCCATATTTTCTTGGTACAAACTTTGCTAGTTGGAAGCATAAAATGAAAATGCATATTCTTGGTCATAACCCTACCATTTGGGTTGATGTTCATGTTGGATTGCTAGGTGAAATCTTTGGTGATAAGGGAACCGGATCGTGAAGCGACTGCGGAAGAATTGAAGATGTTGCAATACAATGCTCAAGCATGCAACATTATGTTCAATTGTCTATGCCCCTAAGAGTTCAACAAGATTAGCCGTCTTGAGAATGCAAAGGGAATTTGGGATACTCTCATTGATATGCACGAAGGTACCGAATCCGTCAGAGAATCTACGTTGGATGTGCTACAAAGTCAACTTGACAAGTTCAAGATGATGGATGGTGAAGGAGTCGCTGAAATGTACTCTAGGCTCGCTCTGATCAAAAATGAGATTGTCGGCTTAGTAGGCGAAGAGATGACCGACAAATTCATCATCAAGAAGGTCCTTAGAGCCTTGGATGGAAAGTACGACATCGTGTGCACATTGACCCAAATGATGCCAAACTTACAAAGAACTCTAGCCTACGAAAGTCATTCGAAGGATTGTTGCTCATTAAATGTTACTCAAAGACAAAGAAGAGCTTCATAACAAGTCAAGTGGTGCATACAAAGCTTCAAGTGATACTCCCACTACCTCAAATGAAAACCTTGTTACCAATGAAGATATAAGCCTCATGGTCAAGAAATTCAACAAGTTCTACAAGAGTAGAGGCAAAGAGAGAATCTCCAACTCAAGATATGAAGAGAAGAGTTCATCTAGTCATGACCGGAATTGTTACAATTGTGGAAGGCCCGGACACTACTCCAATGAGTGCACGGCCACCCACAAAAGAAGAGAATAGTCATCGAGGAGAAGAAGCTCAAGAGATCAGTCACCTCGAAGAGAGAGAGGGAGTAGAGATGATCGTTATGAACGAAGACCCTCCCGGAGAAGCAAGGACTCAGAGAAGAAGGACAAGTACACCAAGAGCCACTCAATAAGACATCAAGCTCATGTTGGTGAATGGGTATCTGGCTCCGAATCCGACAACCAATCCGAGAGAAGCTACCACTCCAACTCTGACTATAGTCAAGATGAAGAATATTGTTGCGGGACTAGCACTCGTATCGTCAAACTCCTATGACATATTTGATTCACCAAATGATGGAATTGGAAACTACTTGATGGCTAAAGGGCCAAGGTATCACACCTTGAATACTTTGAATTTAATAGTGATGAGGATGACTTACTTGGATATGATGACTTGTTCTTTGATAAAACTAGTAATGTTAGTCAAAATGAACTTGGTAATAATCATGCTAGTCAAGATAAGTTGTGTGATGATGATAATAAGGAGATTGAGAGTCTAGCTAAAGAATTAAACACTCTTAAGTTAGCCCATGAATCTACTCTAGAAGATCATAGAGAGCTTGTAAGAACTCATGTGAAGCTACGCTTCGAGAAGCTTAATTTAGAGCAAGAGCATGAATTTCTTAAAGCTATCAATGACAATCTTCGAAAGAAGAGTTCTTCTTCTCTAGCCAAACGATTACTCTTGTGTACTTTTGTTCCACAGGTTAAATATAAGAAAACTAGTAACAAAGGCAAGAAAGGTTCTTCATCTACTAACAACAACACTAATGCTAAATCCAATGATGTTGTTTCTAGTAGCTCTATTGATTCCACTAATGATTCTCTTAGCCAAGTTACACTTGAGCGAGAAAATGATTTATTGAAAGGAATTATAGAGAAAGGTGTCTTCAAGAGTCTTGCTGGAAGTAAGCAATTTGAGGAGATTATACGCAAGCAAGGAGGACACCAGAAGAAACAAGGCATTGTCCACTTCAATGCCGATGGAGTTGAATGGGAACAAGGTCAATACCCCAAGATGAAGTTTCTTCCCCAAAAGGAGAAGTATGATCCTACTCTTCCCAAGGGAACAAATGCTCAAGATGACCTTCCACTACAAGACCACAAGCTCAAAGGCAAGGACAAGCTTCAAGAGGAGATTGGCTCATTTGAAGAAGAATCACAAGCCATGGTCAAGTGGGTTCCCAAGGCCACCACAAGCTCTACTCCATCAAGTTCCAACTCAACTCCAAGGATCTCCATCAAGTTGATGTGGGTATCCAAGAATAAGAATTAGATAAGTTCTTTAGGGGTGACTCCGCCAACAAAATTCACTCTCATTCATTTTGGCAAGAACTATTTGGAATCAACTCGAACCTTATGCATTAGTTCAACGAGTCACATATTCCCTCAAATGTAGGCAAGGGACAAGGTAATTAATGTATCAATGGACATCATCTCATATGTACTTCACTCCATGTACATCGATATCCTTGTATTTGTTCCTTGTGCGGGACTAACCCGTGTAGGTGAGAAGAGTATAAAACAACAAAGGATAGCTCCCAACTCAAGGTGATCTTCATCAACAATGAGCATCCACCACTACATCACCTAAGTCAAGTCTTCAATGAAAAAACCCAAGGTTAGTTTGTCCCTCTTAGGGGGGTGTCACGTCAAGGGGGGATTTACTCTAAGACTTGAGTCAAAGCATCTCACAATATGTGAACACATTAAAAGCTTTATGTAAAAGCGGTAACCCCACTTGTGCTTAAACAATGAGCGTCACCTATGATCAAGCATTCTTACTCGTCTCCTAAGTGAATATACTCATATATAGATGATTTTGTCATTGCCAAAGTGCTTGGTAGATACTAGAGTGGTTGTGCATGTTTGCCTTGTTTTATTTGACATCTTATTGTGTGAGCATGTTGGTATGCAAATTTTTACCCATTCGAGGACATCCAATTGTTGTTATATGGCTTTCATTTTCTTTGGCCAATTGGATGTACAAGAATGCCTAGGTACCCCCCCCCTCTAGCTATCTATGTTTTATCGACTCAAATTCTATTCAAGCTTCATAACAAAATTTGAGCAAGCACTTTTCGGACCCTCTGTCTGAGGAGCACTCGGAGTTCCGTTTCGACAAAGCTGACTTCCAAAACCTCCCATGTGCAACTCGATGTAACAAACTCCAAAAATTCAGTTTCACCAAAGCACTAGGGTTGATCTCGTTTTTGCACCTCGGTACCATCGAAATCTAAATCTCTGCTTCACCGAGTTTCTCTTCCCTCACGCGGTTGAGAAATTCGGTGGCACCGATATTGTGAAATCAGTGCTACCGACAGCAGAAGGGTATATATACACGTGGTTCCGAGATTGAAAATTTCTTGAAACCCTCATCCTCCCGCAACCCTCTCCTATCGCGCTCATAGTCCAAGGACGTCAACCTTGACTCCTATGCACCCTCGCTGCCGGAGTCCGTCGTCGTTAGCGGAAATCTACCCCGCCGTCGTTGCCGTAGTGAGTTCTTCGCCGAACTAGGGTAAGAACTCGACCCCTCTTGCGCTCCTAGCTCCAAACCTTGTGCAATAGGCTTTGTTCCTCATCATGCCATTGTTTGCAATGTTTCCATACAAAAGAAAGATCCAATAGATTAAGTGAACAAGATTTTTTATGTTTAGGATTCCGCTATTTGCGTCTCAATAGCATCGAGTGCAAACGAATCGGTACCACATATTCTGGTTTTAGGGCTCTCAGAACTATCTCGGTGAGATCGAGTCATCATTTTTGGTGACACAAAAAATGGTGACCAAGTCTTTGTTAAGAAGAAAGTCTGTCTTGGTGGCTTCGAAAATAAAATCTCGGTGGAACCGAAACCCAGATGGCAGAATTATAAAATTAAGATTTTGAGTTCAAATTTTGCAAAATCAGTGATGTTTTGTGATGTTTATCTTTTCCACTCTTCTATAAATACTCATAGGGTCAGCTTGTGAGTGCAACATCTCATGTTCAGAGGACAGTCAGAATGCTTTCAGAGAGCAAAGTGTTGAGCCTGATTCAAGCATTAGCCATGAGAGAAGCCAGTTAGACCCAGCAACCCCTAGCTCCGATGATCTGCCCAAGGCGGATACTAGGGCAAGGAAGAAGTTGAACTGAGATGAGGAAGATGCAGATTTTGTCCGTGATGAGAGCACTTCCTAGAATAAGAAAGAGAGAGCGACTGCCAGGAAAATTCCAAAGTCTATTACAGCCAACGGGGGATTGTCTCTATCTTCAGAGCAACCTAGTGGTACTGGAAGGACAAAAGTCTTGGCTAAGAAGTCAGGACAGAAGAGGCAAAGGATCGTGTTTGTTAAAGTTGTTGTTTAACCTTCAACATGTGAGTATCTAGATAGTGAGGAGGAAGACGAAGAGGAAGTTCCAGCTAACCCACCTCCTTCCAAGCAGAGGAAACTGATGAAAGATTATATGCCAAGCAAGCCAACATCTAAGGCCACACCTTCTCCTCCCAAGGCCAAGAAGCTTGTAGCCCCTAAGCCAAAGAGGACTACCAGAGATATATCGGCAGCTGACAAGAACAAGGGTTCTGCTTCAAGAGATGTTGCTGTAGAGGAAAAAGAAGAGAATGTTGTTTTGAGGAAGGTGAGACCACATTTGCCACAGCATAATGATGGTCATCCTATGTCGGAACCCCGATTCTAAGTCATAAGAATCTAGCATGTAACACATCACATCACTTTGCGGTCTCATGCACGCTTATCCCCATGGCTGCCACCTTACCTTGGTCGTGATAGTTTGCGTCTTTTGACTCGTGTGTGTGAATATGTCGCTAGCATTCAAATGTCAAAGAACCTGGGTCGACACAGCTAGTTATAAGCCCAAGTGGCACATCCGTACAGGGACACGCATACATAAGTCAGCAATGCACGTGACGGTCAACAGCGTGTGTAGACGAGTCATAGCAAGCTGCATGGACTCCATTACACCGCGTGACATTTCCTCGAAGGGACACACACAGGAGCAAAGAAGGATACATGTCGGTCAATCAGTGTGTCCGGAGAAGTAGCAAGCTACCAAGGCTTAGTGGAAGCACAAAGGGGTATTTCTGTGTAAAGATTACTAATAAAGGCACACAACTAGGTGTCGAATCCCATACATATCGCTGCACAACACGTGTATGCATGACATGTCCAATATGCATAGATACAACAATGGCATCACAACTTAACCATACAACATCACAACATTTATTTAGAAGGCTCGGAAAAACCTTGCATAATATGTTCATATAGGTAGGGGTCTCATGACCCAGCACACAAGTCATACAAGCAAGTTTTACAAACCGAGCGAAAGCGTAAGGTTGTCTGAGTACATACAGTGAAAGCATAAAAGAGGCACACATCCTGACTATATACAACCCTCCCAAGGGTTCAGGATCGTAGCTGCGATACCAACTACTCTGCTTTGTCGACGTCTAGATAAAACCCACCTGATGGGTCTGGGTGTCGTCTGCAACAATTATTAAGGAAACATGAGTACGAAAGTACTCAGCAAGACTATGAATCAGATCTAACTACTCATGCACATGTATCAACAAGGGGAGTTATGGGGTTCATGCAACAAGCGAGCTTTGACTCTTGGCTAACTTGTACTACGACTAGGAGTACTTTGAAAAAGTTTGAGAAAGTGTACACGAGTCCACTAACACCACAACAATACACTACCATGGATTCTTCTCGTCTTCCTACGAGAATGCCATCCACGGTACCCAAACTTGTCTTGATACCTTTATGAGTAACCATTGAAGTTATCTATGAACAATATATGCTTCCAAGTAGTCCATATCCGAGGAAGCGACTATTCGAACAGATCATAACCCTGGAGGGTGTAGTTTTTCACACATGCTCTCGCCACTTATCGCCATGTGCACCTCATGCACCTCGGCAACCTTCAAGCGGAAGCCCAACGAGGGATTCGTCCATGACTGTTAACCACACTAACACCTAGTCCAGGTTTATCGCCTATTTGAGACTAAACCCGCACGGAAGTCCGGGTGAAGTTTTCGCTGCAGCCTCAAACGATGTGCGCACGGTTCCCAAGCGCACCGTTCGGGTGTCACTTGGTACACTGTGCCACTTCCTACCGCGTCATAGCTCACCCCTAAGGTCAGCATTATGCACGACACCCAACATAAGCTACAAACACCAAAAACTACTTGCAACTCATGGACAGAGTACTAGGCAATTAATAAGCCGAGAGGGTCAATTAAGTATCCCAACGTGTGGTAGTAGCTAGTCTTGGATCACATACACGGAACTCGGTTCCTAAGAGCGATTCTAATGAGACAACCCGCTATGTACTCCTACATCGCCTCTCATCGATACCTTCACCAAATCAGGTTCAACATTTAACTTTGTCACCAAAACACATTTATTCACTCCGGTTCGTCATACAGTTGAATCAGACCTGACACAACTCTAAGCATAGCAAAGTAAAGCACATCATGTCTCAAGCATCTACCGGGTATGCTAGGTTGCTTGGTTTACCTATTTACTATGACAATGATAGGTCATGCAGAGTAATGGGTTCAACTATCAAAACAAGTAGCATTTGAAATGTTGTGTCCTAATGTAATAAATGAGAGCAGGAGAGAGAACATGGGATTGTATCAGAATGTTCAAAAGGGTTGCTTGCCTTGATGATCAGCAGTAGGAATCTCTTTTTTGTTCTGATACTCGTAAGTATCGTGCGGAGCAGAGCCTACTGCAATACAAACAATATAGCATTCAATACACGGCAAAGTGCGTCAATATGATGCATGATCATGACATAACATAAATATGTTGGATGAACTAATGCACCTATCAACAGGTTGGCTAAAGTTGGTTTGAATCAAAGATTCAAATTCCACTTCAAATAAGGTATTTTCAAATACCCTTTAATTGATTTGACCTGATGAGCACGTATAACTTGTTCTAACATGCATGATAATACCACTAATGGACTCCTTGGATCTTTGTGATAATTTTTCATATGTAATTTATTTCAATCTGAGTTACACATTATTTTTTATGATTTTTTGAAGTTTTAAAAAAAATTGGAATTTCCAGAATTATTCTAATTAAGAAAATAGCTTAAATGCATCACCATGACCTCAACAGGTCAGCTAGTTGTTGCCATGTCAAACCTAACCAGTGGGGTCCACTAGTTAGTGACCGAGGGCTAGTTGGAGTCACTGGCAGGTGGGGTCCCCATGTCATAGACTCACGGGTTAATCCCGAGTTAACCTTGTGTTTAACTCCAACTAGGGCCCACTTGTCAGTGTTTGTTAGTGAATTAATGAGGGGGGTTAGTCCGTAATGACAGGCCACATCGGCCCTCACCGGAATCCTTCTGGCGGAGACCAAAACGATGGTGGCGCGTCGCCGGAGTTGCAATACAAGGGGTTGCTGGGCACGCGGGGGCTACTGAAATGTAGCCCACGCTCGACCGCATCACGCTAGGGAGTCAGGTGGCCGCGGGAACGCCGGAATCCACACCGGTGTCAAGCCGTGCGGCTGCCAGAGCTCGGGTGAGCTTGGATCCGACGCCACAGGGAGCAACAGAGCCGCTGGTTAGCACCTATACAATCTACACAATCACATGACATCAACGGGGGCACCAGCTCGACCGAAAAGCACTAGAACGTCATCGGTGTCGATATCCGCACGACGGAGCTCCTCGGGCTCGGAGCAATCGGATCCTACAGATCGAGATCGACCTCGTGGAGAGGGGGAACTGGGTTTATAGCTCACGGTGGTTGCAGCAGTGTCGAATGCTTGCTCGAGGAGGCCCTAGTTGGAGTGAATCGACGGCGGCGGTGTGCGGCGGTCAGAGTTGAAGACAAGCTCACGGGCATCGATTGGGGCCATCTGGCATCGATTGCTTTGGCGAGGAGGATGATAGGAATGAGGCGGAGCTCATGGGATGGTCGACGGGACGAGGGAGTGGCTGAGCTATGCTGGCGATGGTGGCGAGCTTGCGGGTGCGGCGACCATGGCGAGCAGAGGCGAGGGAGAGCGCAGGGGGTCGAATGAGGAGATGGATGGATTGGGAAGGCATCGGGGAGCTTATATCGCGTCATCGCGCTCGCGGGGAGGACGCGGGCAGCCTGGTATCGGTGTGGCGCCTCGTCGTGGCTCGCCGCTCGCTCTCTTCTGCCTACTCGTAGAGGAAGAAGACAACATGAGCTAGTGGTGGTGGGCTGGTCCACCACTTAATAGGTAAGGCCAACGTAGCTCTTCCTCTTTGCTATTTGTTTTAGTTAATTCTGTTTTTTCTATTAAATAGCTTCTATATTATTTTGTTTGGGCAAAAAACCTAATGTCAAAAAACCTGAAAATAATTATGGGGTATAATTGGAATATTTCCAAGTTCTACAAAAAGTTTTAGCATTTTTGAAACAGCTAAAATAGTTACAGTGCTTCTATTTGAAATTTTCAAAAGCTTCTCTGGATTATTTAAAATACCAAAATTGTTATAAAAATATAATTCACCTCTGATATGTTGTTGCCAACATTTATGTGATATGGTGAACATTTTTAAGGCCATTTTGGATTCATTGAAAATCACAACTATTTGAATTGTTTTATTCAAATGAGGTGCTAGGGTTTGTTAGTCCGCGATTAAAGTTTAGCAAAATTTTAAACATGATGCAACACACATGTAGCACAATGCAAGTGGAGACTAGGGATGTGACATCCTATAGCTGAAAACATAAAGGAGAGGAAGGACCAAGGCTGGGGAAGTGGAGAGAAGCTAATACATATGCTATTAGGAGGAGAACTATTGTAGATGCTTGCTTCCACACAAAGAAGTAGCAAGATTTCTACGAGGTTGTCTTATTAGACAAGAGTCCAGGTATGAGTGACATGAGGTATGTCGAGTGGAACTACATCAAGGAGCATGAAGACTACTTCCCTCATGTGCAAGAGAATTTCAGGGCCATAGACATTGAGAACTTTGTTCGTAGAGAAATGACAATATGGAACGATGGATGATCATGCAATTCTACTCTACAACTCATTTATATCCATATGGTAGAATTGTATGGATGAGACAAGGCACCAGGTACCAATCTACCGTTGATGAATGGGCTGCCATCTTAGGATCCCAGAGGTGCGGGATGGAGATCTGGAAGTTTGTACTCAGGCCAAGATCAACCACGACACCATGGACAACATGTATAACCTAATTCCTGAGGAATACTTGAAGTCACACAAGCTTGTATCAGTCTACTTTTTGCAAGCAGCACTACCCACCACCAACACTATTATGAGGTACACCTTGATGCCCAAATCAGGTGATGACAAGATGATCAGGGGGTACTCCATAAACATGTTGCATCATGTAGACACCCTAATCAGAAGGACTCGTTGCTGGCCAAAAGACGTCTTGTGGATACGCTCCCTATATTCAGATGTTGATCAACTCCAAGATTGGAAAGAGCATGTATCTACTTGAGTGTCGACACCTGCCACTCAAGCCAGAATATGAAGATAATGTTGTGGTGATGGAACCAAGTCATCCCACTTCAGCTATAGCACAGGTTAAGTGAGATGTTGAGGCCCACGCAGATGCAAACTGTGACAGCCTGAGACCGACGCTCCACAAGATTCCCCTTTTATTTCGTTTTCGTCGTGTGACTTAATTGTGTGTCGCATTCATCATCGCATCATTCGCATCATCAGCATTGCATCGGCACTCCCTTGCCGCCGGTTTTAAAAACTTGCATCCGTTAGTAGTTGTCGGTTCTCTCCGTTTTTGCCGTTGACCGTTTTGAGCCCGACCACACTCGCACGCGCCCGCGGCACCGTTAAAACATTATTTTTAAAGGTGTGTAACTTTGTCGGATTGGGTTGAAACTTCGCGTGCGGTCCTATTTTAACGTAGGTAGGCCGCCTGCCAAATTTCGTCGCAATCGAAACCGTTTGATACCCGAACGATCGACCGTAGTGACACCATTCTCGGTTATTTATCGAACGTTTTTTGGTGTTTTAAATCGCGTTGCCGGGCCGCACCACTTCCCTCTCGTCTTAGCCTGTTCAACCACTTCCATCACAGCCACCTAGCCAGCCTAACCCTAGGACATTTCCGGAGCCGTCCGATCGAGATCGGAGGATCAGAAAACACCCGAAACCCTAACCCTAGCCCTTGTCTATAAATAGACAAGCAAAAATCCCCTCTCTCCCTCAACTTTCGCGCCCTTCCTAACCCTAGCCGCCACTTGGCGTCCCCTGCTCCTCCTCCCAGCCGCCAGGCTCGCCGACCCGCATGCAGCCCGCGTGAAGCCCATCTGGGCTCGGATGCATCCCCGTCGCCCCGCAGCCAGCCGCCCAAGGCAGCTCCCGCTCCTTGTGCCCGGAGCTGGATGCCGCTGGACGCCCCTCGCCGTAGCACTCGACGTCGGCGATCACCTCTAGCAGGCCCAGCCGCCCCTCTCCTTCCCTATGCTCTTCTCCTTCCTCTCTTCTCGGTCTTCCCTCACCTCGGTCTCTCTCCCTCTATGTTATTGCCAGGGATCCATTGATGGCTGCCCGAGATCAAGTGGACGCAGCCACCGGAGCCACGTCCGTGCCCAGATCCGGCAAGACCACACCGCCAAGTGTTGGATCTAGATGGCAACGAGTCGGTCCGCCCGTTCCCGTGACCTCCGCCGCATCCCGAGCTCGCCCCCAGACGCCACAAGACTCGCCGATGCTGCCCCAAGGTTTGCGTTTGTCCTTCAGTTTGTTGAATTCGTGTAGACAAGGTCTGGCCTTTCTTTTGATCATATGGAGCAAAGCTCCTATGTAGAACACAAACAAGACTGCAGCTTAGTGGCTACTGCCAGTCGTTTTCGTCCATGGGATCAAGAGTTCGAGTCCCCGTGTATACATTATATTTTCATGCATTTTTCCTTCTCCCACGTTTTAGCTTCTCTCTTTTATTCAGTTAAATTCGAGCCCTTGTTCCTTCTCTCTATGCTCCAGTTAAATTCGAGCCCTTGTTTGTTCACACACCAGTAGCCAGCCCAGCTGGTTAGCACCCTGGATTCAATCCAGGAGGTACTGGGTTCGATACTTAGTGCCCAAGTATTTTTTTCCATCCTTTTTCACCCAAGCACATGGCCACTTGGGTCAATCCTCCTGGGCCACTGCATTCGGCCCATGCATTATTTTTCCGTCTGCAATTTTAGCTAATTGCCAAGGATTTCAGAAAAATCGGCATATTTCCAAACGCCCGTAATTTCTATTCCATGCGTCGGATCGAACGAGTTATATATGTAACTTGGCTAGAATTTCGCGAAGAATAACTTTTTTCAACTCTCATGCATATTTAACGTTGTTTAGTGTGTTGTTTGCATCGATTTACGTGTCGTCGTGTTAAAAACGGTTTTGGTCGTATTTATTTAACCGTAGCTCCGTTGGAGATGAGCCATATATGTAAATGGACCAGAACGACGTGTAGTTTCACGTGAACCAATTTTTTTTGCCGTTTAACAAACAAAAATGTGATTAGGACAAATCTGGATATATTTAGAATCTAACGATGAGGTCATTTCGGAGATGGTATATGTCGTTTCCGGTCTCATTTAAAATGCCTAGATAGGTAGATTATTTGTGCTTCATCCCTTGCTTTGTTAACAATATTTTAAATTGTCGTGTTAATAAACAAGAGTGAACTAAATAATTAAATGTGGAGTTTCTTGCATATTGAGCTTCCCTTAATGTGTAGTATTTGACTCTGTGAATTGCCATGCCATGCCTGCATATTTAAAACCGTTCATGCATCATATGCATCGTGTCGTGCATGTGCCATGGTGAATATCCTGTGTTGATTCTTGTTTCCGGTTTGCTTCATCTCGATAGAGTTCCGCAAGTGTGTCGGAATGTGAGGACCCGTTCGACTACGTCGGTTCGTCTGCTTCACAGAGTCATTCTTCTTCCAAGCGGGATCCCAGGCAAGATGATCATTTCCCCAGATATCATTACTATCATTGCCATGCTAGTTGTTTTGTATCTATCGCTATGTCTCGCTGCCTACCACCTGTTAAATATCAGCCCCCAACATTGCCATGAAAACCTTCAACCTATCTACAACCTAGCAAACCACTGTTTGGCTATGTTACTGCTTGCTTAACCATGTGTTAGCGTTGCTAGTTGTAGGTGCAGGTGCTTCCATGTGATAACATGGGTTCCTTGTTATATCACCATATTAAATGCTATTTAATTTAATGCACATATATACTTGATAAAAGGTGGAAGGCTCGCCTTTCTAGCCTGGTTTTTTGTTTCACCTTTGTTGCCTTAGTTTCGACTACCGGTGTTATGTTCCATAAATGAGCGCTCCTAACATGATTGGGGTTGTTATGGGGACCCCTAGATTCTAGTTTTGGGATAAAGCTCATCTGGCAAGGCCCAACATTGGTACTATATTTGCCCAACATAATAATTTTGTTAATACTGAAAAACATAGGGCGTCATGAACTCGAGGAGTAATTCAACATAATATAGGGAGGGCTAGTGATGATGGTGCTGGTCCAAAACAGAGCACCATGTGGGGCCAACCCGAGGCAACTCGGGTGATGTCTATCAGGCCACCGTACGCTTCGCTTATCCGTCGTGTCCTGAAAACGAGATACGTGGCTCCTATCGGGATCATCGACATGCCGGACGGCCTTGTTGGACTTGTTTTACCTTTCTCGAGCGTCTTGTGCGAGGGATTCCAAGGATGCTTTGGGTTATCTCGAGGTTGAGGTTTTCCAATAGGAACCCGAGGAGATCACGGGTTTCCCTGATCGAGGTCATTCCGTCGCAGCGTGTGGTAGTTTGTGATGGACTAGTTGGAGCACCCTTGCAGGGTTAAATCTTTCGGAAAGCCGTGCACGCGGTTATGTGGCAACGTGGAAACTTTGTTTAACATCCGATTCTAGATAACTTGAAGTTAATTTAATTAAAACTTGCCAACTGAGTGCGTAACCGTGATTGTCTCTTTCGTGAGCTCCGTCTCCGATCGAGGACACGGTGGGGTTATGTCTGACGTAAGTAGGTGTTTAAGATCATTCATTTGATCATTAATAGTTTCATGTCTGCTATGCGTAGATCATCCCCCTCTTTTATTCTTGTATTCGTAAGTTAGCCACTCTATATAAATGCTTAGTCGCTTGCTGCAGCCTCACCACTTAACCATACCTCACCCATTAAGCTTTGATAGTCTTAATACCTTTGAAAATGAGATTGATGAGTCCCCTGTGACTCATAGATTACTACAACACCAGCTGCAGGTACAGGTAAAGGGTTACTTGACGCGAGCGCGTTGATTGTTCATTTGAAGTTTCTTCTTTTTCATCATCGATCTTGGATGGGTTCCAGGCCGACAACCTGGGATAGCAAGGATGGACGTCATTCTTTTATCGTTTGTTTTCGTCTGTAGTCGGACTCTGCTCTTCTTCATCATGATTGTATGTATTGTACTGATGTGACTCTGATGTAGCTTGTGGTGAGTGTAAGCCAACTCTTTATACTCATATTTTTAGTACATGTACTTGTAACGTATCCATTCTTGCGAAACGACGAGATGTGTTTCTATCCCTGTTGAGGCCCTAGCGCCAAAATAAGGATAGGACCGCATCTTGGGCGTTACACAGACACGGGCATTAGTGGTCCATTGTTAAGGTCGAAAGGTGAGAAAATGGCGTTTCTTATCAGCACCATCCAAGGGATGGAGAAGAATATCAAAGACATTTTGTTGAATCATAAGAGCCTTGAGAGGATTCTGGAAACGAAGTTTCATGACCTGGATATCAAGGTGACTGAGCTGACTACCACACTCAACCAATTGAAGCAGGAGGTAGATGCAGTGCCTCCTCCCAGCTCCAGTGACGATGATGATAGTCCTCCACTCTAGACTTCCACTCAGTTCAGGAAACACGCCAGATCTTCTGTAGTGCGTGTTCTAGAGACGAGACCATCTTCATCAGCTCCAGCATCAGCTCCATCAGCTCCTACACCTCCAGAGTCTACACCACCACCTCAAAGGACACCAGTTGAAGCCTTCGCCGACGCTTTCTTGTCGACTTCTTCAACAGCTACCGGAGGAGACCGTGCCCAGAGAGACGCTTAGCTCTATTCCTTTGAACTTTTTGGTAACTTGTTGCCAAAGGGGGGAAGTGTATAGATCATAGGGCTTGAAGAGAGAGTGTTGCTTTTTGGTTGCTCTCTCTGGTTTATCAAAACATTTGGTTTATTCTTTTCGATATCTTAAACCTTGTTGTGATTGATCATACGCTTAATGTTTGGTGATACTATTTCCTATCTTTGAGATAACTATGTGATGATCATTCACTCATTATTGGTGTTACGTGCATTGTAATTCATTCATACCATTTATGTGCACCACCAAGATGTATGTGACATGGAAGAGTGACCCATGATCCTAATCGATTGTGCAAACATTTAAAATAATTCAAACGCAAATTTAAAATAATGCACAAATTTAGGGGAGCTCTTGCTTATGACATACTTATCAAAGTGATGATGCTATTCATTCATTATATTTTATGTCGAAGATTTGATCTATATGTTGTCATCAATTACCAAAAAGGGGGAGATTGAAAGCACAACTTCTCCGTGGGTGGTTTTGGTAATCAATAACAACATATATGTCATTGGACTAATGATTCTATCTACTATATTTCATGAAAAGTTCAATGAATGGAAACAAGCTTCAAAACTCTACATTTTATATTGTGTGAGAAATCACATTTCAATCCATAGGAAAGCCAAAACTATTAAAAGGGGATGAGGTGTCTATGATGATCTCGTTGCTCAAGTGCTTAGAGATTAGCCACCAAAAATACTCATGAAATTCTCCCATAAATATTCTGTCCAAAACCAAACACACAAATTCATTGCCACCAATATTTCCAAATCGGCCATACCGAGTTTTACCCTAGAGAGATCCTATGCCAAACCCTAAGATCTCGGTACCACCAACTATGGTTTCGGTCTAAACGAAAAAGAGTGACTAACTCCCTAGATAGCCATTTGCTAAAATTGGAATCTCTAAGTTTTGCAAATCAATGCCACCGAGTTTGGGTAACTGCCTAGGTCAACCAGAAATCGACCCGCCGAGATTTATATATCGGCCTCACCGAAAAGCCTAAAGTTGCCACATTTTGTACTAGTCGGTGCAACCGAGTTTTTACTTCGGTTTCACCGAGTTGGGCAATAATGTTGTAACGGCTGGATTTTTTGAGATGCCTATATATACCCCTCCACCAGCCTCTCATTTGAAGAGGAAGCACTCAAAACGAACCAACACTCCATCCATTTTCTGAGAGAGAGCCACCTACTCATGTGTTGAGATCAAGATATTCTATTCCTACCATGAATCTTGATTTCTAGCCTCCCCAAGTGGATTTCCACCCAATCAATCTCTTCTACCCAAGCCAAATCTATGAGAGAGTGAAATAGTGTTGAGAAGACTATCTTTTAAAGCACAAGAGCAAGGAGTTAATCATACTACCATATATATTACCTTTTGGAGATTGGTTGGGTGTCGCTTGGGAGCCTTCAACTTCCTGTGAAGTTGAACCAAGAAGTTTGTAAGGACAGGGAGATCGCCTACTTCGTGAAGATCTACCCCGAGTGAGACTAGTCCTTCGTGGATGTGTTGCGTTGCGTTGCATCCATGGCGGAGCTCCTGGCACGGAGGCACCAACCACATCCATGGCGGACCTTGCACGGCCCACGAGAGATGAATTTGAGCTCCAACAGCCTCACGGCGATGGCGGCAGCAACTCACGAGTGACAGCGGCGATAACTCGAATTCGGCGGGGCTACAACGAGATTTGCCTGAAATAGAGTTGAGAAGGTCGTGGCGCCACATGCGAGGGAAGCGTTTGGGCTGATATTTTCCTCCCAGCAAGAATAGAGGATGTTGTAATAGGAGGGTGAAATCTTATGGATGAAACTGGCTAGCAAATGGAGGAACCCCAAAAAATTGGAAAACTCTTCTAATCACCGGATGGATCACGTCGTTTTGTCGGCTGCTTCCCATGCATGACGCATGTCCTCTATGACTTAACTTTCTGTAATAAGTTCTTTGTTGCAAAAATTTCTGCAACATAACCCCTATTACATAAGGATTTTATAATCGGTTATTTTATATTCTACATTAAGTTTTTTGTTGCAAAAGATAAAAAATAAAAATTCTACAACAAGATTTATATTATGATTTTCTTTTGTAATAAGTCATTTGTTGCAGAAGATAAAAAAGCACATGCTCGAGTGATTGCACCAAGCTTGGTTGTTGCAAAGAGCTGTGCTCAAATGGTTGCATCAAGCTAGTTGTTGCAAAGAGCCTTCTGTAACATCACTCTTGTTGCAAAAAAAACTTATCACCCATCGGCCGACGTAGCATTGCCCAAACAATTTTGGAGATCAATTTAGACCAGGTTTACGAGATCTATCCCACAAACCAGCGGTCATTTTACAGGATGACCCGGTTTGCATGATCTGCTATAGATGTTTCTGTTCTGGCACGACATTTCAGACCTGGGATATCAACTGCCAGTCCGGGTACACATGGTTGTGGGATCCAGCCGGCCGACAAGCTTTGGCATACTTAACACCCTAAATATTCATGGAACTCAAGTTCGAGTACTAGACAGGATGTCTCAGGTAAAAACCTTTGTATGTCACAATTATCTCACTGAGAATGGTCACCCTTCAGAACAGCATTATATATCGGCTGACATGCATACTACCGCTAGATACAAATATTACCCTGTAAACCTGAAGTGCTCGACATGACAAGAGCGAGTTCACAAAAATTTACAGCAAAACTGCACAAAAACAGCCTGTCCCAAAGAATCCTAACACTCATAATACAAACAGCTCACAGTATGCATAAAACATTCTCTAATGGCCACCATCAGCAAGAACTCCCTCTTCCGCTGCTTTACCTCCACAAGACCTTGCAACAGACTCAAACAGCCTCTCAATCTCCGGCGCACAGCGTGTAAAGGATCGAGCCCAAAAGCTATAGCGTGGATTCTACAGAAGGCAGCCCTGTGTTAGACCTATTCCATGACAAAAAAAAATTCAAGTGGTCATGGCAGCATACCTTTATGAGCTCAATGAAAGTAATAAGTAATCCCCAGGGATGAGGACGATTAACTATTAGGCGCTCTAAAAGAACTCTTGTTATCTGCTCCTGTACAATATCCTGCAAGTTGCAAGTTTCAATTGGACGATGTCAGGAGGAAGGTATTTCATAGATGCATATGGGTATCACACCAAAACCATGAAACCCGAAAAGAGGGAACTCATCAAGTTACCTGTGTTGCCTCAGCAAACAAGTACAAAATGATGAAGGAGAAGTAGTGAGTATGATTGTTTGGATAGCGTAGCTGGTTAGCAATCGCGTTCAGGAGGAGGTAGCGGCCTTCGGTATCCATATTCACTATAAGATTTCTGAAGACCTCAGTGGCTGTTTCAATCTGAAAAACATCCACCTGAGGACTTTGGTTCATTTGCTGCGCTGATGCTGATGCATTCGCCTTGTTATGCTGCAATTGTTGCACAGCCTACATTTACAATTTAGACACCATTATAGAGTGTTCATGCATGCCAAGAAAAGTGATCAATAACAAGCAAAGAAGGTAGAGATAAAGGTACTTCATACTGTAACTGTAGAGACCCATAGGGTCAATGCAGATTCAAAACATGACATGGCTGTTTGGTTTAATGCCACCGAGAGCCAAAGTTTGGTCACTTCGGAAAAAAACAGGTTGCCGTTCGGTTCAGCGAGAAAAGTTTGGAAAGTAGTTTTTGTAACTATTTCTGAACCCAAACTTGACAAAAGAAACATGGGCAGCTAATTTGGCTGTTTTTCAGATCCTAAAATTGGGCACAAACCAAACCAGTCATAAACTTGCTATATGTCTGAAAACACACAAACAGAAGACTAAATACACTCCAAACCTATGTCAACCAATGCTGAAATACTATGAAAAAATGCTGATAAAAAATGATGGTATCTATATTTGGACGCAATATTAGGGTATAAAAAGCATTTCTAACATTGTAATGGAAAAACCAATCGCACGCAAACATATAGAAACTGACCTGGATGCCAACATAGACGATAAGAGAATTAATTAAGGGAACATTATAACGAGTCCCAGCAACGTTCGCTTCATTTGGAGGCAGCAATAACTTCTGCTTCAAATCAGTTAATAAGGACGAACCTTCTGGTCTCTGCAAGAATGCAAATGAGAGAAAGAACAAACATTATGTATACCATTTCTTTTAAAGGTTTAAACAATATACTATATGAATGACTCAAACCAGCTTAAAGAATTGTCTAGACTGCAAGCCGCCGTTACATCAGAGAATGCAGGCATGATTTACCTTGAGGTACTCGTCAACCTGGGTCTTCATTTGCTTTGCCTTCAAAGCACCTTCCACATCAGACATGATTCTTGGAGCTACTGAAATTTCAGCTAGCAGGTCAATCTGTATTACAAGAAACAGCTGGAGCTCATTAAAAAATACAAAACCAAGGGGTAGTTTGTAGGTAGCATGTTCTAGCAGTCAGTAAATACCTTCAGATTAGGAGTAGAGGGGTCAGGAAGTCTCATATTGCGTGGAAAAGCACTAAGAATAACATTACGCATTTGAATGCAGCTTGGGGGAATCACATCACAGAAACTGAAGTGGTAGTCACAGAGGAACTCAGGGAAGTCATGGAGTAGAACAAGCAGCACTCTCAAAGTTCCTTTGTATAAAAGCTGAATCTACAAAAAAGAAAAGGTACAGAGTACATCAAAGTGCAACACATACTGTATATAAGACAGCTGCAACCGAAGGTGCGGGGATAGAACTTACGGGCTGTCCCAGCTCAGCGTTTCTTAGATATGGTTCCATAAATTTGAACAAATCACCAAGCAGCCTCTGGAAGAATGGCCAGCCCTTTTGTGAATTGCACAGCAATAACTTCGGCATGAAGCTTCTATGGCTTACCAATTCAAGCCAAGCAAAACTACAGTGGAAAAAGCATTTAGTTGGCAAGTAACAAAAGTACATGGATCGGAGGGAGTACTTCAATTATTTTAAAAAAACTAACAGGCTAATTTCATAACTTCAATATTTTTGATAAAAGATACAGGGATGGGATTCATACTTAGGGAGAGAAAGATTATCATGCATATAACAACAATTTTGAACATTTTATCATTTAATTGTCATAACCTTTTTTTTTCTTACACAATTTACAGATCTTGAATCAATTTAGAGCCTGTCGGTAATCGCCTTAATAAGATGGTTGGTACCTCAAAAAAATTGTTGCAAGGGGCCTGATTCCTCATATTCTAATCGAATTGAGACCATGGGGAAGTTTGAATGGCATGGTGATGGTCAAATTCATATATATGTCAAAACAAAATAATAAGGTGAACAAGGATCAGATGATTCTAGGACAAGACCCACCTTTACACCCAAATATATTTACACCTAACAACTCATTGTTTTCAGCAAGCATGGATGTTTATCAATTTGTGGAAAAGAGCATACATAGATGGCTTTTGAGATTATATATTTGAGAGCTTCAGTTGCAACACTAGGTATTGGAAGGAGAACACTATTTTGTGCCCCATGAAGCATGAAAGAAAAAACATAGAAGGCAATCACAAATATTAAGAAAATTGACGAGATGGCAAACCTCCATGCAGGAACTCTCAAGGGTTGAAGCACATGGAAAGCATTTGCAAATGCAGTCAAAACCTGGTGCATAAATCCATTGTCAGGAAAACATAGTGCAAGCAAGCCATGCAAATCTGATATTATGCTAAACATATATAATTTGCGCAAAGAAGTTAAATATACATAGCATATACCTGAAAACTAGCACCATCATGAAGGTCAGCAGTGCTAAGCTCACTTAGCAAATTTATAAATAATCTAAAATATGGCCGAGGGTTGAAAGAAACTTTCTTTTCTTCAGCATCTTTCTGAATGATCCTAGTTGTTATGGAGAGAATCTGCGGAGCGGTGAAAAGAAAATCTTTTAGCGAATAGGCCCCTTAGTAGGCTCAAATTCCCTAAAGAGCTAAAGGGTAAACACTGACCTTCGGAAGAAGGCTGCCTTTGTTTGGTCCTAAATCCACGCCATACTGAAGATTGTAAAAAGAACAGTAAGTAAAGTTACTGTGACAAGCTATCAGCAGATGAACCAAAAATATCTTGGGCGTGCAGTCAACAGGTACTGCATCGACACTTGGCCACATAGTTTAATGTATGTTAACATTTCCTTTTATGTTGAATTGTTCACATGTCTCAAAGAAGGATCAAAGGATTACTTGCAGCTTTCCCAAAACTTGACCTATCTTGACTGAAAGTGCTCGCTATGTCTATCAACCTACTTATATTGAAGGCCTATATCTGCGGTTTATCACAAACAACCAGTTTAGTTTGTCTAGGGCGTGTTTGGTTGGTCGCATATACCTCAGCCAGGCCCGCGCGGGAAGAAAAAGGCCCGTTTGGTTACCCGCATTCACTGTTGGGCCTGCATAGCACGAAGACTAAAGCACCTCTGGGCCTACATCCAGAGGAACTCTCAAATCGGCCGTTTTTGTGGAGCCAGACCCGCGCGGTGCAACCCTAGGCACGTGGGTGTGGCCGGTTGCACGCGTGGGTGCGGTCTCGAGATGTCGCGTTGTTTCCAGACGCGTCGATCAATAATTACCCTCACCTCCCTTCCTCACCGCTCTCTCCCCTCTTCCCCACTCACACCAACTGCGGCAACGACGGCGACAATCTGAGCTCTATTGCGAATCGATCCAAGACGGCGGCGGCAACCACCAGAGCGAGTGCAGACCTCCACCGGAGCGCATCGGCCATGGCGGTAAGACCTCGTCCTCTCTGTACATTCAGTCCTTTCGACTCTGGCTAGATTAGATTAGAGCAATCGATTGAAGAGTTAGGGAGGGGATTGAACACATCGGGGGTGTAGGATTGCCATCAATCGATCTGCATCGACGACTACTAGGGTTCATAGGTTATTTTTCGACTACATCGGGGTGGGGATTGAGGGTTTCTTATCTAGCCGCGGCGACCCTGGAGTCGCGCCGAGCGCCGGGGGGGGGGGGGGGGGGGGGGTGTAGTCATCTTCAATTCTTCCTCGTCTTCTTCGTCCTCGTCATCTTCGTCAAGAACGATGGGTCTTGCACGATCGCCTACCGTCGGCGCCCTGACCACCATCTTGCCTGCTGTCCAGGGGGTTGGAGTTGGAACAGAGAAGTGGTGAAACAAAGAGGTGGAAGAGGAGAGGTGGTTAAACAGAGGGGGTTAGTGAGGTGGGTCAAACGATAGGCCGATCTGAATGAATGCTAACCATTCAACTACGTGTTGTTCATAATGCAGATGGACAAGGGCAAAGAGGTGGTGCCACCATTGGAGAAGGGCAAAGAGGCTATGCCTCCATTGGTCGAAGAGTCGGTGTAAGATCACCCAAGCCCCAAGCGGAGGAACTATAGCCACTACCATCAGGAGTCGGGACCAAGCCACTTCTGCAAGGTTATCCTTGCTCCAAAGCTGGAGAGTCTGCCATTGCCCCTGGACTTTACGAAGCACTTCCCCGCCATCCCTGCAGAGTTCAAGCTGAAGACGAACACCGGCTGCGCATGGAGGGTGACGGTGAGGTTGATGAACGGCAGGGTCACCCTTGATCAGGGTTGGGACACCTTCGTCACCGTTCACCATATCATGATCGGGTACATGCTGACGTTCAAGTTGTTGACCCCCGACACCATGAAGGTGATCGTCTTCGACGACGAGGGCATGGAGGTGGCCACCAAGTGCAAGGAGCACGACAACGCCTCCGCCGCTACCGCCTGAGCTGTTGTTAAGACCTAGGTTTCGTTTAGAACTTATCTTGCTATGTTGGTTTAAAACTTGTTCTGCGTGGTTAACACTTATATTTGTTCTTAAGATCGTTGTGTTGCTACTAGTTTACTTGTTAGTAGTTCATGTGTTGCTACTAGTTTACTTGTTAGTAGTTCATGTGTGCCTTTGGTAACCTCACCATATCGAGGAGGAGGTTACCACACTACTGTCTTGGATGTAACCAAACAGCGTGCACTTGTGTGAGCACATACAATGCAAGCAACCAAACGCAGTGCGTAGAGGCGTCGCTATGATGCAGGAAGAGGACATGCAAGCAACCAATCAACATGCAGATGTTGGTTTTTTGCGTGTATATGCTCAACCAGGCCCAACTAGGACAAGTATGCAAATGGGCAAAAAACGATGCAAGCAACCAAACACGCCCCTAAACATTGCCCTCCTTAGGCAAGCATTGCGACTCCTTAGGCAAACATTGCGACTGCGATGAACACCAAAAGGACTCGCACAAAGCCTTGGCAAGGCCTACAATTGATTATTGACGAGAGATAATTGGAGTTCAAGGAAATACTATGCATCATTTTTTGCATGATTAATGCAATAAAACAAGCCTTCCTTGGAAGAAAAACATTAAACATACCTTGAACATTAAAGTCACAAGCTTTGAGTATGAATCAACTGAGAAATATGAAATCTGGAGTTGTTGGGCCGACTGCTGAGACATCCCACCAGGAGCGATAACTTGCTCAGAGACAACAGCATGTGTGACCGCAAGTTCCTGCGTTACTTTAAGTATTAGACCTCACGTATCATGGAGATCAGTATAAACTTGATACTGGGTAGAAGAATCACCGTGAGAGTATGGAAGAAGCGGTCAGTCAAATCATCTCCCTTGAGCAAGCCATGTTGTTGCAACTGCACAATGTAATGACTATATGCTGAATCACCCAAAGTTGGATGATCACATATGTGACACCAGTCCGAGAATAAAACTGCGACCTGTACACGAACCAAATACCAAATTAGCTTTCTGCAATGTTCAAACTCCAATACATCAATATAGAGAAATGGCTGGAGTATATTCAAATCAACTAAGAGACAAAAATAATGCGCTAATGCAAATAAAATAAAATGCGTAGACACGCTTAATTTGCATTACGACTGTATGGTTGGATAAAATAATCAAGTCAGTTCCTTAGCCCTCTGCCAGATCAGAGATGAGGTCAAGTGTTGGGCACTCGCTGGGGGCACAAGGACTACGGGTTGTCCTGCCCACATCCTGGGATGTACATGTATAACCAGCCTCTTAGGAGGATTGTACTTCCCATCTTTTCAATGAAATGAAACGCAAAGTCTTTTACATTTTCTCAAAAAAAGAAAAAAATCAAGTCATCAACATATTAATTTATATGTGAAAGGTGATACTGTAAGTTGCATTTGTTGCACTCTTCTGGCAATAACATCTGATGTCAGCATGAAAAATAGGAATGTTATTGTGTTGAGTGCATATATGTTATTGCACAAACACTTAGATAGATGGCATCATTACTATACTGAACAGTACATGGGTAAAATAACACAACAGAAATTTTGCCACACAAAGTACGGAAAATGGAATGAAAAAGGAGTTATCAATACAAATATACGCAGATAAACACTGAAATAGTATCATTAATGTTTATCGTTAATACACCCTCATAATAAAATTCTTGTGTGAAATGTATGATGCATGGTGTACAACAAAATAGGATGTCGTGTTTCCTACCTGGTCTTGAAAACTAACAGCATCTGCAAAAGCAGAATCATTTTCTTCTTTATATATTGAAGGACGACCAGATAAAACCTGTAATCGAATGACAGAAATTAATCATCAAGTCAGAAAACATATACCTATAGGAACAGAGAAACTTGATCATGCATAAACATCAAAACCTTGTTATCCCTCACATGCCTAACCTTGTCATCCTTCATGGCAGCAAAGCTAGCAGCATTCTTGAAATGACTCCTTGCAATCTCAATCAACTGCTGCAATGATTCAGGTGAACCAGGCCTGATTGCAAGCTGTAACACAGATCGTATTACCACTTATGAATAAGCAAAATACATGGTGATTAGACCAAAAGTATACAACAATTGCAAAAACAAATGGCCTACCTTCGATAATGCATCAACAACATTACAAAGCTCAGAAACGCCATTGGGTTCTTGGGTAATCAATGTCTGGACAAGTGATATAGCGAACTCTGTTGCAGTCTCTGAAGATTTGGTGGATGGAGGTGAGGACACGAGTACTTGAAGATGATACTCTAAAGTTACAAAGTAGCGGATAGCATTGCTTAAAGATTAGATTAGACTCCTGAATGCCTAAACATGTAGTATGGCTTACATGTTTGGCATTGCGGCGGCCTTTTTTTAAACAAATTTTGCTTTTATATTTATGCACACATCCTTTATCAATTGACAGTGCCTTCTACTCCCTCCGTTCCTAAATATAAGTCTTTCTAGAGGTTTTACTAATAGACTACATACGGATGTATATAGACATACTTTAGAGTGTACATTCAATCATTTTGCTCCGTATGTAGACCCTTAGTGAAATCGCTTAAAAGACTTATATTTAGGAACGGAGGGAGTACGTTATAAGCTGCCATGGTAATACCTTTGCAGCACCAAAAGTTCTTTGTAACAAGGGTAAATGACAATTAAGCAAGTGATTGGAGTTTCATGATCTAATCCTTCCATCTTTACCATGGGTGTGGGTAGAAATACATTACAACAACAACAACAACAACAACAAAGCCTTTTAGTCCCAAACAAGTTGGGGTAGGCTAGGGTGTGGGTAGAAATACATTATCCTTTTTTAATATTATTGGCATGCCCATTTAAAAGCATGTATTACACTTCCTTGAGCAATATGTTGAACAAATCAGTGAATACTCATCATTCAAGTACTACAGTTGGTTATTAGTTTCAAAAGACTAAGAGAAGAGTGAAGGACTAGGATAGTTTTCATGTTTGTGATTATCTCTGTTAGATGCATGCTACACAGTCGTCTTTGTGACAATAGATGCCAGAGATTCTAAGGTCCAAATTCCTATGCTTACTCTGTTAAACAGTAAAAATACTTGAGCTTGTGAAATCGCATGGGTAAAGTTATATTTAATAATTACTGTTCTTTTTTGAAATTATTGTTCTACAAAGGTGGTCTAGTCATACACCAACCAAAGCAACCCATGTTGAATAATCCAGCAAACAGATTATTGATTGAAAAAGGTCAAACTGTGATAGTTTATTTACTTGCTTTCCTTCTGTTAACTTCAGTAAGACAACATACCATCACCAATATTACATAGCAGTAATCATGGCATCACACAAAGTGATGTACAAGATAGCATACAAATATTTCATTTAGAAGGGACATAAGCTTGTGCTCATTGTTTATAAGGCGGTAAACCTAAGGCGAGCACCAACTGCCTTGATGCCTAAGCGCCTAAAGCGGGCATAATTGCGAGGCGCTCCAGGGCGCCTTGTCACTTAAGTGTCCAAGGCGGGACGCCTTATAAACAATGTTTGTCCTTACTGCTTAGGTGAACAGGTGATAGCCATATTTAATTTAGGGGCCATTCCACATTGTCTAGGTTGACCAAGGAAATTTGTCTAGTATTTTTTCTTTTTCTTTTTTTCTTTCTTAAATATTCAAATACAGAAATATATGTTTCAACTTACTGTTTCTTCCACTATCAATGATCTTTGCTAGATGAACATCATAATCCCCAAGATTAAGAATCTCAGAACGAATTAGTCCAGTAACTATGTCGAGGTTAAACTTATTTTCTTCCTCAGAATGAATTATCTGCACAAAAATGTGTCAATTGTATCTGATTGCCAAAATGGAGTAAATCTACAAAGGATGGTGCTAACCAAACTCCCCAAAAAAAGACCAGAACTGAAGATCAAAAAGGCCAAGACTCCTATCTATCCAGTCAGAAAAATGAAACTTAATTCAAGTTTATGGACCTCCAACGCATGTTCTTAAATAACAACTGACAGTTGCCTCAGCATGCAATATATCAGACATCTGCCAGTAACTCATATGGAACTTAGCTTCTCTTAAAAAAATATGAAACATGACGCTCAATATCTAACTAAATGCATGGAAAGGAGTTCTACAGTAGTATCCTAGTAGGCATCAATCTCAGCTATATACAACAAAAACAAAAATCTTCATACATAAACAGCCCAGTCAAGAATCAAACAGTACTATAAGTATAAATAGGAAATTTAGTATAACAAAAATGTCCATACAAAATATTGTTTCACAATTATAGCATATCAATATGCAGGAAAATGTAGGTCAATTTAAAATGGAACACAAAATGACATAAATAAAGGTACAACACAAAAAACTTCGTTCAATTTTAAATACAATGTGCGTACAGGATATACCATAAAACAGAAAAACAAACGACGTAAATGTGCTTCTTATCAACAGAATCTGATCTTACAGAGGAGCTAAAAGAGCTTCTGCCAAATATTATAAGTGGGCAATAAAAAGGAATGTCTACTGTGAAGACTGAAGAAACATACCCAGCTTGTTATCTCTTTAACAATAAGTTTGCAAACATCGCATATTGCAGCTAAAGTTGCCAGAAGCCATGTGACATAAGTACTCTTTGATGCATTTTCATACAAACTTCTGAAAACCTGGAACAAACATAACCAGGTACAAAAGAAATTGAGAACTAGAGGAATAGATACATAATTACGAAGGAGAAAAGGATGGCAAACCTTTTGCGCAATCAATAATGCAGCTTCATCCCGCCTAACACATCTGTGTAAAATATCAGGAACTTCTGCAATAACAGACTGAACAGAACAATAACCCAACATAAAGGTCACATTGTGTCAAGAAAAGCACAGTTACTAAATTAAAATCCAGTTTAACAATATATAAGAAGGAAATGGGAACCAAAAAATGAATCATCAAAGGAAATGCTGACATAGCAGTATCGCTAACCTGAATTTCTACATCTTTACCATCATTGGCAATCAAGGCTTCAAGCTGAAAATAAGAGGTAGAATCAAGTTAACTCAGTGACAGCATTCAGAGTAAAGACTACGCATATATCAATGACAATAAACCCCGCTTGGTAATTGACATGCAAAGCTTCGTACTTCCTCCATTCCTAAATATAAGCCTTTTAAGAGATCTCATTGCGGACTACATACGGAGCAAAATGAGTGAACCTGCACCCTAAAGTATGTCTATATACATCTGTATGTAGTCCGTAGTGAAATCTCTTAAAATACTTATATTTAGGAATGGAGGGAGTAGTTAGCAGGGACTTCCTGAACAATGCAGCAAGAAATCAAACATTTCTAGGTTTACTTTACGTAGTAACACGCTACCATAGACCATGTCATTCCTCCATGGTACAGCAGCTGGGTTCAGATACAGCTACCTTCAGATATAACAATGAGCGTTACCTTCTGTGCAACTTGATGGTATCTGTCTAATCCGTTGTCAGTACTCAAAGGTTCAGCGAAAACAGATTCCATACGGTCAACAGCAGTCGTAGGTGAAAGAGGCATCATAGAGCCAAGATCCTGGTAGCAGGGTTTTACAAGTTGAGGAAATTAACTTCCAATTCGTCACTGTACTTTATTCATGCAAAGAAAAGAGTAGAAGTCACTTACTTTAGTTCCAGCTGTTGGTTCACCCACTGGAATGTCATTAGATGACATAGGGTGGAAAACAGATGCAATGCTAGTAGTTCCACCGGCTTGGGCAAAAGTGTCACTTGTACCAATTTGTGTGGAAACACTGCAGAAGACAGAAGATATCTAATGCATGAAAACAAGATGCTCCAATAAGAGCAGACAAACAATGGGTGTATTCGTCGTCACCTTAGAAGTTGTGTGGTACCATGATCTGACTCTTCAGGAACCAGATCTGCTGGTTGTACTAAATTTGGGCTATAAAGTCGAGGTATACTGGAATTGCCCGGGGCAGTGGTCAAGGCTGTAGCAGAAGTGGTAGCTCCAGCATTTTGACTACTCTGGCTGTGCCATACAGCAATGAAGTCCTAAATTCAACAGTTAACCATGATTTAGACAGTCAATTGTGCTAGGAACCAAAGCTTGTAGAACAAAGAGAAAATTACACTCAGTCACTTCACCTCATACACTCGTTGTTGGGTAGCACATAAATGGCCAGTAGGCTTTGGACGAAGTGCATCCGGGACACGTGCAAGACCTTGAGTGTAAGGAAAAGCATCATAATATCCAGAACCAAGCAACTCCTTTTGCCTCCTTAGCTGTGAAAAAGGTTGCTTGATTTCTCCATCGATCATCTCAACAGCCTGCAAGATTCTCATTGATGTTGTGATGTTGTAACAGAACATTCCATATTTTCTGCTATACTGCTGAGCGTATACCTATGGTAGCAAAAGTTAAAAGGTCCAAAAATGGCTGATAGCATAGTAAGTGAAGCAACACCATACCATTGGCTACTACCCAACACATTTACGGAAGCAAGAAATAGAAATAGTAATGCCAATGATTGCCAGGTATGTAAGCAAAATTAATAAAACATGAAGAGATACCTTGCGTGTTGCAACAGTCTCTATTAGCGCACATCCAAGATCTAGATTATCATTGATCAGAATATGAACAATCTGCTCAGTGGTTTCACTGTTATTGTTCAGGTTCTGAATGAGACTTCGAAGATGAGACAACAAAGCAACACGAAGAGGCTCCTGTCAGCAGAAGACGGACAATTGAATATGGCATCATACATCAAATCTAAACCTAAATGAACCCACTAATCAACGCGCTGGGACTGTAACTACGCCTGCAAACTACATCTAAGAGCCTTATGCAAAAATACCTTAGAAGTTACATGAGCTAGACTCCCAGCTAGCGTGCCAACCATCAAATGTGCAGCGCGAGATACCGCACTGTCATCAGATTCCATTGCTAAATCCTGCAGGAAAAATATGCCAGCATGTCAGAAACTTTCAACTACAGCAATACAAATGGCTAATAGTCCAGGCGTTCACCTTAAGAATAAGCTCCTTAGTAGTTCGGGTAGCTATTGTAACACTTCTTTGAATAACAGGGCCTATAATTTCTTTAATAGCCTTATCCAAAGCAACATCCATGATTCTATGATGATCAAGAGCGTTAGTAGACCGTCAGTAAAATAAACTGAAATGTCAGCTTAACTTGTCTTGTAAAAGACATACTTGCTATATTGCAGTGAGCCAAGAGAACTAAGCTTTTCATTAATTCTAAAATATATATCCGCGCGAGGTATTGCTGCCATAAGCTGTAAAAAAACATATAAGAAAACAAAGTCGAGTACAGAAAAAGCAAAGTTGGGAATTAAAAAAAAAACAAGGGCAAACCTGACTAAGAGTAAACAGAGCAGGTAATGGAGATGGCGTTTGAGATGGTGAAACCTGATCGGGCATTATTAAAGCAACCTTATCATCTTCAACCATGCTGTTTGGAGGAAGACGAAGAGGTGGTGCATACTGCAGAATAAAGGTATCCAAATGAGTAGAGAACAAAAAGGTTTCCACATCATAAGTACTAATTAGTTATGTGCACACAAAATCAACCTGGTTTAACATATTTGGGATGCTAGTGGCCCGTGAGGTACTAGTTAACTCTGGTTGCACTTCAACAACATTTTTTGCTGGGATCATACCAGAGGAAACCTCTGCTACGACTGTTGTTTGAGATGCAGTGACATCTTTATTAGAAAAATCCGGATTTCCTTCAAGTTGGCGAGTACGATCTTTAAGAAGAGAAGATGGTTTTACATCTTTCATGTCCACACTGAGGTTCTTAAACAAGACCTACAACCTCAAATAAGCACAATTAGCTTGCGCAATTCTAAACCAGATATGTCGACAAGACCAAAAAAAATAGAATGAAGAATAGCAAGAACCTCAATGTCAAACTTCAGGTTCATCTTGAGATTAGGTAGATTATAGATCTCAGCAAGTAGGCTAAGAATACCCATTGTCCAGGGGTTTGGAGGACGATATGCTATACTTGAATGGCAAGGTTCAAGAATCTGTAAAGCACCATCTGGTCATAACAATAATCACCACAAAACAAAGGATCCTTTAAATCAGATTAACATAAAAAAGCAGAACCTTTGAAGTGAATGGAATGACTGCGATCATGAGCCCCCTTTCATATGCCTTAAAAAAATCAGAATGAGAAATGTCAGCACAAGAAGAAATGTTATATATATTTACCTATATAATGCTTGACTGAAACCTTATCTATACAACTCAAAACGTGCCACACAAGTCTACATGCCTCAGACACAAGATAAAAGTCAAAATGGCATCACTGGAACATAGAAATATTTCACCAATACAAACAACTCACACAGATGCCAAATTCAGCACCCAAAACAAAAGTATAGCAACAAGTACTGTGCTGTTGAAAGTAACAGCAAATCCAGAGGCTTCAATATTAGTTGTAGTAATGAACAAACGGAAGTCCAAAAACGATACTATATCTCTCTGGTTGGGTAACATTACGATAAAGAACGGACCCAAATGGGCTAATTTCGAAGTACTACCTCAACTATAAGAATTTTGGGATCAATTTCCTTCGCTCGTAATGTTTGATTCCTTCCTATAGTGAGCTTTCCTAGCCAACTGCCCAGATTTTTTAGCAACGAACGCTCTTCGGAACTTGATTTGATAAGATCCGACTGCAACAAAGCCTGCAGAAACACAATTTCAAGTTTTTAACTAAAGATTGGCAGAACAAGAAAGGAAGACATTCCTCAAAAAAATACAAGAAAGGAATACATAAGTAATGCGAGACCTTGCAGTTCTCATATGTAGCTTTCACCATTTCCTTATTCAACGTTTTTGAGTTAACTTTGTCGAAGAACTTCAAATACAAGTCATGAAAATTCGGTTCGATGCTTGCCCTGCAAAATTTTGCATATGACTTTGGGATCTGACAAGTAGAAAGTTGTTGCATAAAAAAAGTATGTTGGTAATCAGAAGTACCTTTTCATGACCATGTATTGCGCAAACCAAGGATAATACTGATCCTGAGAAACCTCATTAAATTCCCTTGCCTTAGCTTCCAAATTAGAAGTGGAAATATTGTTGATCATGAAGAAAATCTTGTCTTGAACTTCAGAAGGAGGGGCCTATGTGAGGTAGAGACAATTAAATTAAGTTGTTAACTCATCGAGACTATATTCAAATAAAGTGATAGGACTACACTAGACGCCTAAATAGCCTCACCTACTATACCACTTCAGTTCTCACTCTAAAACTTTAGCCTAGAGTACAAATGTAGTAAAGTTTACTTTGGAATACTAAACAAACCTCAACTGACGTATCTCTTCGTTCTGCTGCAGCAACAAGAGTTTCAATATTTAAAGCGGCTCCAAATCCTGTAGTGTACGGAGATCGAGTGCCTAACAAAATAATATCATAGAACTATAGTCATGCTATAAATTCTAGAGCAATGAACCATCACTACTACATTTACTAACATATTTCTGGTTAATATCAAACTTTAATATGTAAGCCATAAGTAACCTGAAGGAGCTGAATTTCTAGGCCTCAGAAAATTAGTGGATTGTGAAGACACTGGAATAGTGGCAGAATGATGAGGAGAAGCTTGTAAGGATGGTGGTGTGTTAACCTACAATTGATCATAATTTGCAAGAGGTTAATGACACATTGTGATAACCTTGGTATACAAGATGTAAATTGAAAATTTACTACATCTGTCAAGCATCAAAAGATGAAGAAAGTTAATTTGATCCCTAATACCTTCGGAGCGATAGAAAAATCACCAGGTGTTGAAGCAATAGGTTGACTGGTAGATAGAATGTTCTTAGCTTGGACGCTGTTTGTAGAACCTCTGGACCTCTCCCCAAGAAAACCCGGGTACCTCTGTTGCAATGGAAAAGAAGAAGGTGACCGTTCAAGCTGTGTTGGAGTCGGATTGGTGAACTGCCATGATGCGTCAGAAACCTACATAAGCCAGACATCTCTTTCATATAAGGGAAGTCGGTACTAGTACACAAATTAGCATGCCAAATAAATTGTTGTATTTTAGAAAGAATGTCAAATAATGTCTCAAGAAGCAGTTCATGATCCAAGCAGTTACAAGATTTCCAGCATGACTTTACTTCTTGAAATGCAATGTAAGTATACCTCTGTGTTTCCGATAGATGGTGAGCCAGAACCATGCGGATCCACAGAAAATAAGTTGCCAATATTTGGTTCGTTTTGACTTGATGATATCTTGGCAAGTGCCAGCTCAATTGCAGAGACTAATTCAGCATGTGTTCCACGAAGATGTGAGATCTGCAATATATGGTTGCAGTATTGCGGCCACTCAATTACACGATCCATAAACTGCTCGAGCGCTGTCGTACCGAACATAAACATCTGCAACCATCACAACACCAACAATCCAGAAGTTACATAAAAGTTGACTGCCATAATGGAGACAACATAAAGATTCGAGTAATAACAGCTAACCTTTGAATCAATAGATTTACGCAGGGCATCAAGAACACTACGTAGAGCAACTCCAAGTCCCAGGTGAGCCACAAGTTGATGTTTAATGAGAGAGCCTATTTCAAACATGAAACTACATCAAAACTAATATATCACAGTAAATCATAACTTCTTTTCAGGGAAGATATAAAAGCTTCACATCAAGCAGAAAAGCAAACAAAATTACAACAAATCGGCAGTATATCATGCCTTGACAATTTGGTAGAACAAAATTTTACACCCTGCTATACAATTGTGTAGTATTTAAATACAACAGTATCATCCATTACTTTCAAAAATGAGTGAGTGAATTACACACAAATTAGCAAAAAAAAAACATTTAGATTGCCCAGAGGTACAAGCAAATGCATGCATAGGGACTATACAGATTAAAGGACAGACCCAGTGCATAGAAGCTCCCACACAAGGTGGGGTATAGGGAGGCATGGGGACTACACAGATTGCTTGTAAAAATACTAAAAATATTATACTTCAAAGTCAAACTCAGTAGATTCCACAACAGAACAAAAAATTGGAATCCTCTATCTTAATTACCACTCATAACTACAGTTCCACCTTCCTAGTACTACGTAACTTTGGAAGTAGCGGTCATAGAGAACAATGAACACTTCCACTAAAAACCATCCATAAATTCAAACCAGAAGATATCCGACAAACAATTTAACAGTGTAGTGTACATATAAGTTCACCAGTCAACATAATGGAAAACTTTGAGTTGATTACAATATAGTAATGCCCACAGCATCTGGAATCTGGGTAACTTCAGCAAAGCAAAGTGATCACTTACCCATAAGAACAGCAGCTAGCTTAAGCTGTGTATCTGGATACTTCGGGAAGAACTTGTACTCTTCGAACAAGTTTGAGATCATGCAATTGAAAATTGCTAGCTCCCTGGTCATTGATAACATTAAGAATCCAAAGATCAGTAGGTGAAGAAACAGAGTACAGATAACTCAAATTCTAAAGGCATCACGAACAAAATGAAGGTACAAAAGATGCTAATGAGAGGTTGTACTGAGAAGGAATTCAGCCAACAAATTTACAGGATTGCCTCGTATCATAAGTGAATAAAAGGTATTAGCAACTACAATAACAAGGGGTAGTTTTGTTTCTGACACAGGCTCCCTTGCGGACAGGTGGGAAGCTGAATGCAGTGAAAGAACTCAATGACAAGAGCAGAATTGCAATAGCACATTGGTCAACACAACATACAGGGTCATATCTCGAAAAGAAAAGAAAAAGGATCTAGGCAAGATGAACAAGTTAGGCCAGAGGAGAAAGAAAGGAACAGATGATGCAGGTATAAGTCATGCCTACTATTGATTCTTCCTATCACATCTTGAGACTTTATCAAGACGAGTCGATCAGGTAACAAATTAAGCAGAGAATAGATCATAACTAGTATGGAAATCACCTCTTGTTTTTAGACTCTTTGAAGCGTGCAAGCATTTGTATCATAGCATCAATGCTTATCTGTTCAGAAAACATCTGGTGAAAATATATATTTGCCTGTGCTTCAATGTCATCAGAACCTCCCTCGGAAGTAGGAATGTCCCTTCCAAGAGAACCTTGAGTCCTTGATTCATACGCTGCTTCCACTCTATTTAGTTCATCCACCAGTTGGTTAGTCAACAGCTGTCCAGAGTGAGACTGAAGAACCTGCCAATGACACGCCATTTGTACATATATTTACATCCATGCAAAGAAGGTACCACCATAATGTACAACAGGCACAGAATGAACAGGGCATAGTCAGAACCTTTATAAATAAAGGACATGATTCCCAGCAAATAGTCATGATAGTAGCTTGAGGTTGTTGGATGACACCCTCTGCAACATCATGAGTTGTGTTGACCACACTTTCTTTCAAGAATTTAACACATTCCTGGGAGTGTAAAATGTTAGCATGCAAAGTAAAGAGCACAACACCGAACTACACTGAAAGTACTTAGAAGTACAATCTGCATGATCATGTAGTGGTGTAGGGAAAGTCATGTATATTACCTCAATAAAAGCCTCTCTGTGTGCACTGAACTTCTCAATCATCCATTTCTCTAGATTGCTATGATCATTTCGAAAGGAAACAGTAGCAAGTTTGATGCTAAATGCTAAAGGAGTGGAATCAAGGACAGCGGATAGGATCTGTTTCATAGGAAGTGAAAGGGTGATGAAGCAAGAACTAACAGAATGGCCTATTCATTATAATCATGAAAGCAATATAATGATATAAATATATTCAACTGATGTCAAAGTAGAAGTTGAAATACAGTCCCACAAATAAAATCCCTTTGTTGTATTAGCAAAAAGTCAACGGCAGACAGTTGCCTGCTTCCATGAATATTAAGCTTTCCAGATTGGTCCATAGACAAAGATATTCGCTTCAACAAAGACTGGCTAAGTCTCAACAAGTATAATCCATTACTGGCACCACACATGACAGAAGTATGCAATCAGACCCATAAATGTGGTAAAGACATAGTCCAGTTTGTGCTTCCTAGTTCAAACTTAAGAATTCATCCCTTTAGCCAGTTGAGTTTGCCTTTCTAAGCATTAAAGTAGCTTAGCAGCCACTAATTACTTCTAAATAAATCACTAATCTTTATTTGGGTCAGTATGCTGTCCAATAAAACCCAGAACATATTACTAAGTACACAACACTATTTACCTAGCATGGATTGATTGAAAATACATGCAACTCAACAGCAGGTATTCAAATCTAAAGATACAAAAATATAATAATGTTGCTCAGTTGCAACTTAAAAGTCACTGCATTAGATAGGCGTAAGTTGTGTTACCTTTAGGTCTTGACATATATCAACAGTTCTCAAAAGACAAATTATATCGGAATGGGCATCAACAAATCCTCGGAGAGTAAGGGAAGGGTTGAGATGCCAGAGATAGTTCATTAGACTGGTATTTTTAGTGTCCTTCAATAAAGCAGGGAATACACATGACAATACTTCATACTGGAGGAGATTATATGCAGTCTGCAAACAAGGAATAAATTTCCAGGTAAGTGAGAAATATGCAGTATTTGGAAAGAAAAAAAAAGGTTCTGCGGTTCTAGGAACAGAAAATATACATTGATTTGGCTAACACCAAGAAGTAAGACGTCTGGACAATGACTGAGTGGGTAGTCCAGCAGCGGACGCACTAATGTTGCATAGCCAAGGTCGGCAAGCTGGCATAACACCTCCAAAAGGTCTAGGCAGTACCAAGCCTGATTGCCTTGGATGTGATTAGCCAAGTCTGGAAATGCCTACGGAAGATTTTAAAAGAAGGTTAGGAGTATGTGGAATGCAAGAAGCTTACTATGTTTGACCCCAAAAAAATGATGTTTACTACGAGTAAGACAAGCTGACAGGATATAGAAAATACCAGCTTCCTGGAAGAATGTTTAAATGTAAATGTATCTGCTGGGGCAGCCACTGCATGTTTCAAGAATGATAATTGCCCTTCTAAATTCTTCCACAGTGACCCACAGATGGCATGAAGTGGAAATGGATCCTGTATGGTTCAATGAACTGGTCAATTACAAGCTCAGGAATTCAGTTAATTCAGTTCCAGGAACTATAGCGCATGTACATACCTTGCAAGCCCGAGAATATATAGACATCAATAAACGGAAAGCCCCTTCATCAGGGATACTGAAACCCTCATGGTCCAGGTTTTCCATTACACTGGTCCAATTTGTTCTTGGGGTCTACAAGTTTGCAACCATAAACAGGTTATTAGATCATTATAAAAGGAAGAACGAAAATAAAAGGCAAATATAACGAAAAGAAACTCACAATTTCATTGATTGAGTCCACGAGAACATTGATATCCCATGCCGATGACTGAACCGAGTCATTTGTTTGGCTATTGCCAAAAGCCGAAATGAATGTTGAATATGTGTTATGAGCCTCACCAAGACCAGCGGCAGTAGTAACAACAGCCCCAAGCAACTTAGATATTCCCAAATCATCAAGAGGCTCAAAAAGTGATAATATATCTTTACAATGTGCAGTATCAGCAGTACATCCATAACCCAATTCAGTAATGATGTCAGACATGCTTATCTCCTTCCCAATTTCAGATAAAAGGGAATCAAAATCATCATCAAAGCTACCGATGTACATCTCCATGTGGCTGTAAGGCACAAAAGAGTAAGTACATGTACATGAATAGAGCATCATAGAAGATATGCTAAAACACAAGTTGGAAAAATTCTGCAAACCTTGAAGCTGACCGAACGTTGCTGTCCTGAACAAGGACAGGGACATGGAATGGCATCTCTTTGACTTTGAATAGGGAGATAATGTTAGTAAAAGAATCCATATGCTTATAGAGGCCATCGGTCTCGTGAAGAAACACAACAATATCATGAATTTGGTCATTCGATATAGACTGTGCAGAATTTTTACATAACTCCTCGATTTGAGCAATTGAAAATCTTTGGCCTGCAAAACAAAAAAATAAGGTGCAAATAAGTACCTATACAAATTGATCAGACCAACAAATTCTGTTTTCCAGGACACTTACCTTTCAGATTCAAGCCTATATTCTCAGAATCTGACAGGGCAAGTCCAATACCAACCCTCTCAGCTTTTGATAGATCAAGTTCATTTGACAACGTTTCGAGGAAAGCATCACTGACAGATATAGTCCTCAGTGCTTCACAAAAACAGGTACTGAAGTATGGTTTATCCAGACAATATCTGAAAACGGTGGATAAAAGATCTTGTTTCGATTGAGAGTTTTTTGCCACCCCGGCATTCAGCAGTACTTCATCCAAACAAACTTGAAGCAGTAAAATGCAACCATCGGGACTGCAGTCAGCTAACTGAACAAAAGTGAAACAAAAAAACATATTAGGGTGACTATAATCCATAAGTTCAGACAAAGTAAAACTTGCTGGAATCAGATGAATGTAAGGAAATTACTAAGGCAGCACATCTTTCAAGATTCAATCAGGAAGTTGCTGAATGCTGCATCACTGCACCAATTGTCTAAACAGTACGCGAAGAGTGTAGAATACATCTCACAAGATCTTATATTGAAATATAAGCAAAGATATTTGAAACTATTCTTCCAACGATTGGGCCGCAAACAGATGCAACTTAACAACAAGCCCCGTGTGAAAACCTCTTATATTCTTCTTAAGGGGCTCTTTGTGTTAACAACAACAAAATGTGCCCTTCACCATAATATGCACTGTGAACACCAAATCTAAACGAACGGACTTAGAAGAAGAAAAAAAAAAAAAAAAGAGGAAAGGACTAAGAAGAATTTTGTTCACTGTATATCTATCCTAAAGCTTAAATTGCGCATAGGAGTGAATTTCGCCACATATTTTGGAAACTTACGCACCCAAATGGAACCGATCAAAAGTGTTCACGATATCCCAACCAAATTTTAGGTTAAAATCGGGCAAAAGTACGAGTGTAAGACAGCTAAATCCGCAAAACCCTAGATTGGTTCTGGAATAGAAGCGTTCCTAAGCACGAATCCATCACGGGGCGGATCCTTCGATCCAGACGGGCAGAACATGAATCGATCACCAGGAGGCATGCGTCGGGAGAAACGAAGCCGCTTCGGGGAGGGAGGAGAGGGGACGGGGGGATCTCGTAACCTGGCAGAGCTCGCGGTAGATGGAGTCACCGGTAGAGTCGTCGGCGCCCTGAACGAGGGAGCGGACCTCGTCGGCGACGGCGGAATTGAAGGGGATCATCTCGCGGACGGCGAAGGGCAGGTGTCGTTGTGAGGGTTGGGTTTGCCGCTGCCAGCACGAGCGCGAGGCTGCGAGAGCAGAGGCGAAGGCGAAGGCGGTGGCGAGCGGTGTTCTGTCGAGCTCTGGTGGGGGAAAAAGGTCAGCGAAATCAGGAACGCCTATGTAGCGCGACAGGTGGGTAATGGATTGCGCAGCCAACTGGCCCAAGAAGCCATTTCTGTTCATGCATTATGAACTGTGCGACGCCAGCCAGGGCCCATAAGATGGTAGATTTAAAAAAAAATCCCCTCGCTTTGTCTTCCAAAGCAACTAACACGATAAAAAAACATTGCTAAGGTGAACAGTACATCAAACCTGAAAAAACAAATGCCAACAACAACAGTTCGACAAAGAGTGGATGACCCGTCACCGTTGCGCCTTCCGGAAACAAACCACCACAGGCCGAGGCTCCGATCTGCCATGTGCCCTCCAAGAAGGGATGCGACATCGACGACGCTGCTGCCCGGACGAGTTTTAGGGTTTCCCCCGACACACGAAAGAAGGTGGGGGATGGATACCACTGACACACTCTAGGAAGGAATTATGGCACCCGTCGGTGTCACCGCATCGGAGCCGGACGAACCGGTAAGGATTTCTCCCGCACTCCAAAACCCACCGCCCAACCGAAGTGACCAGCTAAACCACCGCCCAACCCCATGCACGATCACGGTTGCGCCACCATCCACGATGTCTCATTACGAACACCAATACGACACCAAGGAGACCGGAAAGAGGCGTCAAACGATGGAGCTGCAGCATCGAAGATGGTAGATTTCAAAACATTCAAACCACATATTTCAAAAAAGTTCCAAGCAATAAAACAACTTTGTCCAAAGGCAAAGGCACTATAGACTACAGATTTTTGTATATCATACATCTTGTTAATTAAGCAGATTTGACCCGAACAATGTTCTTCGTCGTGAGTCGTCGGATCACACTCCTCGCATGGTTCAAAGCAACAACGGTAAATTCAAAAAATATCAAAATTGATAATAAAAAGGCCAATTTTTAGAATATCAGCCTGAACATGCTCGTTCTCGTTGATCTAGCACACACATTCTCCGCACACATTCATTTTTTTAATACGGTATAGACATCATCATTGTTGTTGAACGGTTGACAAGCTAGAGGTCGGGAACATACGCTCGCAGTCCATGATGGGCTGCTCCGCCGACCGAGGTTCTTCGAGTTTCTACATGAGCTCGAGACAATCGCGATGCGCACCAAATCCCCTCAAACACTCCTGATATAGAAGGGTGGGGTTTGAAAAAAAAATATCCATGAGCACTAGCATTCAGGACATATTTTTATAGGAGAATCTCATCCGGAAGAGATCGCGGAAAATTCGCTCCTGACAGGAACCAAACTCCGGTCTGCAAGGTAACACCAATGTGCCCTTGCCACTGGGCTACTGCCCGGTCCTCGAGGGGGTGGGATTTGGAGGAGCTCCAAATGCATGTTTGTCGCTTCAACGTCGTTTTTGGGGACCACATATGTAGGTTCTCGTGATATTGTTGCTCGGCTCAGGCTCTTCCCACACCTACTTCACATTGATGAAACGCATAATTTTTTTAGCTTTGTATGTATCCATGACAACTTTTAAGGTAAAACCATTAGGTGCAAATGGTTGCATCACACAAGCTCAGATGTTGTTTAGGCGTAATGGGTTCGTAGGCCTCCGAATATGAACCTTTTTGGAGTATATGCAAAAAATGTTGATCAAGCCCATGAAAAAATAGACTAAAATGTTTTTGAAATCCCCCCATGGCACAAGTATTGACACTTAGGCATATGGCAAGTTCTAATTAAGCCCAAGTCATTTTTGTGGTAGACGTTCAATTTTATCTTACGCAAACTAGTAAGCATGCACGTGCAACACACGTTTTATCCTAAAAAACAAAATCTTGAGTTAGACGAGAGATGTATAGCATATGACCAACTCCAACTCTACCTAATGACCCAAAGAGGTATTTGTACAATATGTGGTTCCAAAGATGAAAGATATATCCAAATTTGTATCAAACTGCATTATGTGTGGTGCGGGGAGGGGGGTCCAAAGTGTTCTCAACAGTTTCCCTTTATTTTCAAAATCACAGAATAATCACCAAAAGAGAGTGGAAAACATGAAACATCGGGTACTATTTTCTGAGAACGGGTTCTGCATATGTTGCATGTCCCCATGGACTAAAAGCAGAAGATAGCTAACAAGAACTAAGAAATATAAAATGTAACACCATATACAATTTTAAGTTATTTTTTATTAAAAAGATATTAATTTTTTGTTTGTTTTCGTTGCAGTAAACTCAACATCTTAGGTTGCATATACTAACGTTAGGATTGACACAATATAACTCGGTGCGAATTATAGCTTCAACGGAATCAATGCTGAGAGAACTAAATCAATAAGTATTCTGCTTGCAAGCAACATAATGGCTAGCAAAAGTTATCTTACAAAAAGAAACACAATCTACTCTCTTTCTGTACAAGTATAATATGTGAAACCGCTCTCGCCATAAAATAAATTTTATCTTCTCACCATCATTATCTACCAGCACAATTTGCTTTCTTTCTGTACATCTAAAAGGCTCCAAAGTCAAAATCTTCTCACTCCTGCAAGAAAGAAAGGGTGGGTTGTGAACCTTTCTCTAACAAAGTCAGCTTCTACAGTTCACCTAATAAATTTTTATTGCAAATAGTAAATTTCTTCCTTTTTATTCTCACCACCAAAGGAGAGTCTTTATTTATATCACAGGGCAAACATGTATATACAAAACTCCAAGAATCCTCCTATACATGCTCACCAGTAAAGCAATTAGCTTTGATGGCCATACCGATTGTACAAAGCTCCAAGAATCCTCCTATACATGTATTTATAAAGGTCTAATAACGCTAAGCAAAGAATCTTCCTACACATGTTTACCAGTCAAGCTATTGGCTTTGATGCTCCAAGAACAATATTCAGTAGAATGGTAGTAGAGAGAGGCATAGTAAATTTCAACAGATAGGAGAGAAACTCTGAAGTGACGGAGCAAAGCAAAGTTGGAATGAACCTGGGAGCCCCATCCGATCAAAATGGAGGGCTTGACGCCTCCGAGAGCAATGGGAAGAGGTTCCGCCCGCCCGCCCGCCCGCCGCCATATACTGCAGAGGCACACGCAAAACAAAAGATATCAGAAACCAATTCCGGGAGAGGGAGAATGAATGGGAACGGGAGTGCACGTGTGGACCCGATCGTGGCCGGCGAGGGAGACCTTCTCCTTGTCGAAGACGGCATCATCGTAGTCGAGTGTGCAGGCATCCGCCCTGCAGCCGCCATCGACAACATACAAAATAATCTCCATCACCGGACATAGTCTCCTCGGGAGTCTAGCATCAATGTTGCATTTTTAGAAGCGATTTATGACCTGAACAAAAATCATGTTGTTTATATTATATACAATGACAAATAAGATTCTAGCATAGGTGTTATGCATTTCAGTACTGATTAACAAAGTCCATTTTCTCATAAATATCTTAGCTAAGAAAAATGTTGAGTATGTCTTAGGCTCTTGGCTAATTCTGGGCATAATAGTCTCATAGTGCATCCGTGGTTTTTTGAATCTAGATGCAGAACACAATGCTAGTTAAAATGTAAGAGTCGGCATTGTATAATTTGTATGTCTGGAGATCAAAATATCAACCTTTATTGAAAGTCTGGGATTTTTTTTTTGCAATGAACAACATAAATATTACCGTTCCTTTTCCCCTAGAGAAGTACCATGTGAACATCAAACTGGTCTATAGATAATTACATATTATATAGTCCTACATAGTTAAGATGTCAGGTTATGTCTACTTAATTTTTAGATAGTTACATGGCTTTTGATCCATAACAGAGCATAACACATGGGGTTGGTGCATTATGAAATTCCTTCCTTCTTTATGTAACCTTATTGGTGATATTTCTCTCCTATAAATAGGTTCATCGGAAGCTTTGATATTTCTCCCCATTTGACAACAATTTCCAAAAAGGTCACAGGGTAAGGGCTCATTGAGAGAAAGATGTTGGGGAACGTTGCATGGGAAACAAAAAAACTCCTACACACACGAAGACCTATCATGGTGATGTTCATCTATGAGAGGAGATTAGATCCACATACCCTTGTAGATCGCTAAGCGGGAAGCGTTAAGAAACGCGGTTGATGTAGTGGTACAACTTCGTGATTCAAATCACCATCGTCCCACGATCCGTTCCGATCCAGCGTCGAATGGACGGCACCTCCGCGTTCAGCACACGTACAGCTCGATGACGATCTCGGCCTTCTTGATCCAGCAAGAGAGACGGAGAAGTAGATGAGTTCTCCGACAACATGCCGGTGCTCCGGTGGTGGTGATGATCTACTACTGCAGGGCTCCGCCCGAGCTCCACAGAAATCCGATCTAGAGGAAGAACTACGTGGTATAGGTTTGAGTTGCACGTGGCAAAGTTGTGTCTCAAAAGCCCTAAAACCACCAATATATATAGGAGGAGGGGAGGGGCTAGCCTTGGGGCTCAAGGGAGCCCCAAGGGCGCCGGCCGAAGGGAGAGGTGGACTCCCACCCCAATTCGGTTTGGGGGAAGGAGTCCACTCCTTCCTTCCCACCTCCCTCTTTCCTTTTTTTTCTTTCCTTTGGTATTTTTCCCTTGTGGCGCCATGGCCCTATTGGGCTAGCGTCACCAGCCCATTAAGGTTTGTTGCGCCACCCTAGGGTCACTGGGCTCACTCCCGAGTGGGTGGGCCCCTCCCAGTGAATACCCGAAACCCATTCGTCACTCCCGGTACACTACCAGAAATGTCCGAAACTTTCCGGTGACCAAATGAAACCATCCTATATATCAATCTTCGTTTTCGAACCATTCCGGAAACTTTCGTGACGTCCGTGATCTCATCCGGGGCTCCGAACAACCTTCGGTAACCACACATATAACTCAACTATACTAAAACATCATCGAACTTTAAGTGTGCAGATCCTGTGGGTTCGAGAACTATGTAGACATGACCCGATACACTTCCCGGTCAATATCCAATAGCGGGACCTGGATGTCCATATTGTATCCTACATATTCTACGAAGATCTTATCGGTTGAACCTCTGTGCCAAGGATTCATATAATCTCGTATGTCATTCCCTTTGTCCTTCGGTACGTTAATTGCCCGAGTTTCGATCGTTGGTATCCGTATACCTATTTCAATCTCGTTACCGACAAGTCTCTTACTCGTTCCGTAATACAAGATCCTGTAACTTACACTTAGTCACATTGCTTGCAAGGCTTGTTTGTGATATTGTATTACCGAGTGGGCCCCGAGATACCTCTCCGTCACACGGAGTGACAAATCCCAGTCTTGATCCATACTAACTCAACGGACACCTTCGGAGATACCTGTAGAGTACCTTTATAGTCACCCAGTTACGTTGTGACGTTTGATGCCCACAAGGTATTCCTCCGGTGTCAATGAGTTATATGATCTCATGGTCATAGGAATAAATACTTGACACGCATAAAACAATAGCGATAAAATGACACGATCACATGCTACGTTCATAGTTTAGGTCTAGTCCATCACATGATTCTCCTAATGATGTGATCCAGTTATCAAGTGACAACACTTGCATATGGTCAGAAAACCTTGACCATCCTTGATCATCTGGCTAGCCAACTAGAGGCTTGCTAGGGACATTGTTTTGTCTATGTATCCACACATGTATCTATGTTTTCATTCAATACAATTATAGCATGGATAATAAACGATTATCTTGAAACAGGAAATATAATAATAACTATTTTATCATTGCCTCTAGGGAATATTTCCAACAGTCTCCCACTTGCACTAGAGTCAATAATCTAGTCCTCACATCGCCATGCGATTTACGTTGTAATAAATCTAACACCCATACAGTTCTAGTGTTGATCATGTTTTGCCCGTGGAAGAGGTTTAGTCAGCGGATCTGCTACATTCAGATACGTGTGCACTTTGCAAATATTTACGTCCTCTCCTTCAACATAGTCGCAGATGAGGTTGAAGCGTCGTTTGATGTGTCTGGTCTTCTTGTGAAACCTTGGTTCCTTTGCTAAAGCAATGGCACCAGTGTTGTCATAGAACAGAGTTATTGGATTTAGTGCGCTTGGCACAACTCCAAGATCCGTCATGAACTGCTTCATCCAGACACCCTCCTTAGCTGCCTCCGAGGCAGCCATGTACTCCGCTTCACATGTAGAATATGCTACGACGCTTTGCTTGGAACTGCACCAGCTTACCGCTCCCCCATTAAGAATAAATACGTATCCGCTTTGAGACTTAGAGTCATCCGGATCAGTGTCAAAGCTTGCGTCGACGTAACCCTTTAGGACGAGCTCTTCGTCACCTGAGAAACATTTCCTTAGTCCTTTTCACGTACTTCAGAATATTATTAACCGTCGTCCAGTGATCCACTCCTGGATTACTTTGAAACCTGCCTGCCATACTTATGGCCAAGCTGACGTCCGGTCTAGTGCACAACATTGCATACATGATAGAACCTATGGCTGAAGCATGGGGGACGAAACTCATCCGTTCTCTATCTTCCGGAGTTGCTGGACACTGAGTCTTACTCAATTTTATACCTTGTAACACTGGCAAGAACCCCTTCTTGGACTGTTCCATTTTGAACTTCTTCAAAACTTTATCAAGGTACGTGCTTTGTGAAAGTCCTATCAGGCGTCTCGATCTATCCCTATAGATCTTAATGCCTAGAATGTAAGCAGCTTCTCCTAGGTCCTTCAGTGAGAAACTTTTATTCAAGTAATCCTTTACGTTGTCCAAAAACTCCACGTTGTTTCCAATCAGCAATATGTCATCCACATCACTACTGAAATTCAGAAATTTGTCGTCTGCCATGGCAGATGGCAAAGGGGGGAACCACGGACGGCAAAGGCTTTGCCGTCGGTCAGCTGACAACAAACTAGACGATAAACAAAAATCCGGTGAAGAGGTTCTTTGTCGTCTGCTTTTTTAAAACGGACGGCAAAGAATCTTTGCCATGAGGGGGCAGACGGCAAACTAAATGGGACGGCACATAGTGCAACGGCCCCGTTAAGTGTTAACGGTAGGCCTCCTCTCTTTGTCGTCTGCCATCCCCCCTTTGCCATGTGGGGGCAGACGACAAAGAGGGGAGAGAGAGGGGTCTGATTCCCCCCTTTGCCGTCTGCCCACCCCCTTTGCCATGTGGGGGCAGACGGCAAAGAGGGGAGAGAGGGGGCAGATTCCCCTCTTTGCCATCTGCCTACCCCCCCCTTTGCCATGTGGGGGCAGACGACAAAGAGGGGAGAGAGAGGGGGTAGATTCCCCCTTTGTCGTCTGCCATCCCCCCTTTGCCATGTGGGGGCAGACGGCAAAGAGGGGAACCAACCCCTTTTTAATTTATTTTTTATTATATCCAACACTTTTAACAATAATCAGGATATATATATATATATGACATAAATAAATTTCTTTCCGTACTCATAACCATATTAAAATAACTCTCATCCATAGTGCATACATATTATGCAAGTTGCATCCGTACCAAACCATATATTACACCAGTTTCATCCACATGCATACAAAGTTACATATATATCCATATACTACAAAAGTTTCAATACAAGCCATGGTACAAGAAATCATCTTCAAGCATTCCATCAATATAATCCAAGCTTCCCGTGAAGTGAAGGTAATCTGCAAAATGACAAATAAGAAAGTTAGAAGAATAATACTAGATGAAGAGGTGTATATATAGGTTATTTCGGAGAGAAATTAACTAAGTATAGACCATTTAGGAGCTAACTAAGCTAATTATGTCATTTAGGTGGAACCCTAGCTAACTATAGGTCGTTTCGGAGCTAACTTGGGTAAACTAGGTCATTCCGGAGCAAACTATGCTTATTAAGCCATTTTGGATCTAGCTAGGCTAATTATAGGCCATTTAATACCTAAGTTAGGGGGAATAGGTCATCTTGTAGCTACGTAAGCCTTATTATGTCATTTAGGAGAGAACTTAGCTAACTATAGGTCATTTTTTATTAAATAGGTCATTTTGGAGCTAACTAAGCTAATTATGTCATTTTGTAGGATAATTAGCCAATTTAGCTTTTCTTGGATGAGTCTAAGCTACGTAGAAGAAGAGAAAGAGAAGAAGAAGTAAAAGAAGGAGGAGGAGGAGGAGGATGAGGAGGAGAAGGAGAAGGAAGAGGAGAAGAAGAAGAAAAGAAGAAGGAGAAGGAGAAGGAGGAAGAAGGAGGAAGAAGAAGGAGAAGGAGGAGCTAGTTCTCCTTCTTCTCCTCCTTCTTCTCCTTCTCCTCCTTCTTCTCCTTCTTCTTATCAACCTCCTTCTCCTTCTTCTTCTTCTCTTCTTCTTCTTCTTCCTTCCTTTCATTTTTCCTCTTTCTTCTCCTCTTGTCCCCTTCTTCGGGCTAAATTGGCTAAGAATGCCTTTTTGGAGCTAATTATGTCATTTCGAGGATAATTACCTAAGTATAGGTCATGTTTTATTAAATAGACCATTTAGGAGCTAACTAAGCTAATTATGTCATCTAGGTGGAACCCTAGCTAACTATACATCGTTTCGGAACTAACTTGGGTAAAATAGGTCATTCCGGAGCAAACTATGCTTATTAAGCCATTTTGGATCTAGCTAGGCTAATTATAGGCCATTTAATACCTAAGTTAGGGGGAATAGGTCATCTTGCAGCTACGTAAGCCTTATTGTGTCATTTAGGAGAGAACTTAGCTAACTATAGGTCATTTTTTATTAAATAGGTCATTTTGGAGCTCACTAAGCTAATTATGTCATTTCGTAGGATAATTAGCCAATTTAGCCTTTCTTGGATGAGTCTAAGCTACGTAGAAGAATAGAAAGAGAAGAAGAAGTAAAAGAAGGAGGAGGAGGAGGAGGAGGAGAAGGAGAAGGAAGAGGAGAAGAAGAAGAAAAGGAGAAGGAGAAGGAGAAGGAGGAAGAAGAAGGAGAAGGAGGAGCTCTCTGATAGCCTGGCTTATTAGGGATGATAGACTACTCATATTAGTAATGAATTCCTTCTTTTTCGGGAGCCCATTTGAACAGAACTCCCAGGTTAAGCGTGCTCAGCTTGGAGTAGTTCTAGGATGGGTGACCGACCGGGAAGTTGATCTCGTGTGCGCATGAGTGAGGACAAAGTGCGCAGAAAAGACTAGTATTGATATGTGGGGCCAGTCTATATCCCGCCAGGAGAAACGACAGATGGCGGGTGTGTCCGGGGCGTTACAAGTTCCTTCTCCTTCTTCTCCTCCTTCTTCTCCTTCTTCTTATCCTCCTCCTTCTTCTTCTCCTCTTGTCCCTTTCTTCGGGCTAAATTGGCTAAGAATGCCTTTTTGAAGCTAATTATGTCATTTCGAGGATAATTAGCTAAGTACAGGTCATGTTTTATTAAATAGGCCATTTAGGAGCTAACTAAGCTAATTATGTCATCTAGGTGGAACCCTAGCTAACTATACGTCGTTTCGGAGCTAACTTGGGTAAAATAGGTCATTCCGGAGCAAACTATGCTTATTAAGCCATTTTGAATCTAGCTAGGCTAATTATAGGACATTTAATACCTAAGTTAGGGGGAATAGGTCATCTTGCAGCTACGTAAGCCTTATTATGTCATTTAGGAGAGAACTTAGCTAACTATAGGTCATTTTTAATTAAATAGGTCATTTTGGAGCTAACTAAGCTAATTATGTCATTTCTTAGGATAATTAGCCAATTTAGCCTTTCTTGGATTAGTCTAAGTTACGTAGAAGAATAGAAAGAGTAGAAGAAGTAAAATAAGGAGGAGAAGGAGGAGGAGGAGAAGAAGGAGAAGGAAGAGGAGAAGAAGAAGAAAAGAAGAAGGAGAAGGAGAAGGAGGAAGAAGGAGGAAGAAGAAGGAGAAGGAGGAGCTCCTTCTCCTCCTTCTCCTCCTTCTTCTCCTTCTTCTTATCCTCCTCCTTCTCCTTCTTCTTCTTCTCTTCTTGTTCTTCTTCCTTCCTTTCATTTTCCTCTTTCTTCTCCTCTTGTCCCCTTCTTCAGGCTAAATTGGCTAAGAATGCCTTTCTGGAGCTAATTATGTCATTTCGAGGATAATTAGCTAAGTATAGGTCATGTTTTATTAAATAGACCATTTAGGAGCTAACTAAGCTAATTATGTCATCTAGGTGGAACCTAGCTAACTATACGTCGTTTCGAAGCTAACTTGGGTAAAATAGGTCATTCCGGAGCAAACTATGTTTATTAAGCCATTTTGGATCTAGCTAGGCTAATTATAGGCCATTTAATGCCTTAGTTAGGGGGAATAGGTCATCTTGCAGCTACGTAAGCCTTATTATGTCATTTAGGAGAGAACTTAGCTAACTATAGGTCATTTTTTATTAAATAGGTCATTTTGGAGCTAACCAAGCTAATTATGTCATTTCGTAGGATAATTAGCCAATTTAGCCTTTCTTGGATGAGTCTAAGCTACGTAGAACTAGAGAAAGAGAAGAAGAAGTAAAAGAAGGAGGAGGAGGAGGAGGAGGAGGAGAAGGAGAAGGAATAGGAGAAGAAGAAGAAAAGAAGGAGGAGGAGGAGGAGGAGGAAGAAGGAGGAAGAAGAAGGAGAAGGAGGAGGAGGAAGAAGGAGGAAGAAGAAGGAGAAGGAGGAGCTCCTTCTCCTTCTTCTGCTCCTTCTTCTCCTTCTTCTTATCCTCCTCCTTCTCCTTCTTCTTCTTCTCCTCTTCTTCTTCTTCCTTCCTTTCATTTTTCCTCTTTCTTCTCCTCTTGTCCCCTTCTTCGGGCTAAATTGGCTAAGAATGCCTTTTTGGAGCTAATTATCTCATTTCGAGGATAATTAGCTAAGTATAGGTCATGCTTTATTAAATAGACCATTTAGGAGCTAACTAAGCTATTCATGTCATCTAGGTGGAACCCTAGCTAACTATACGTCGTTTCGGAACTAACTTGGGTAAAATAGGTCATTCCGGAGCAAACTATGCTTATTAAGCCATTTTGGATCTTGCTAGGCTAATTATAGGCCATTTAATACCCAAGTTAGGGGGAATAGGTCATCTTGTAGCTACGTAAGCCTTATTATGTCATTTAGGAGAGAACTTAGCTAACTATAGGTCATTTTTTATTAAATAGGTCATTTTGGAGCTAACTAAGCTAATTATGTCATTTCGTAGGATAAATAGCCAATTTAGCCTTTCTTCGATGAGTCTAAGCTACGTAGAAGAAGAGAAAGAGAAGAAGAAGTAAAATAAGGAGGAGGAGGAGGAGGAGGAGAAGGAGAAGGAAGAGGAGAAGAAGAAGAAAAGAAGAAGGAGAAGGAGAAGGAGGAAGAAGGAGGAAGAAGAAGGAGAAGGAGGAGCTCCTTCTCCTTCTTCTCCTCCTTCTTCTCCTTCTTCTTATCCTCCTCCTGATCCTTCTTCTTCTTCTCCTCTTCTTCTTCTTTCTTCCTTTCATTTTCCCCCTTTCTTCTCCTCTTGTCCCCTTCTTCGGTCTAAATTGGCTAAGAATGCATTTTTGGAGCTAATTATATCATTTCGAGGATAATTAGCTAAGTATAGGTCATGTTTTATTAAATAGACCATTTAGGAGCTAACTAAGCTAATTATGTCATCTAGGTGGAACCCTAGCTAACTATACATCGTTTCGGAGCTAACTTGGGTAAAATAGGTCATTCCGGAGCAAACTATGCTTATTAAGCCATTTTGGATCTAGCTAGGCTAATTATAGGCCATTTAATACCTAAGTTAGGGGGAATGGGTTATCTTGCAGCTACGTAAGCCTTATTATGTCATTTAGGAGAGAACTTAGCTAACTATAGGTCATTTTTTATTAAATAGGTCATTTTGGAGCTAACTAAGCTAATTATGTCATTTCGTAGGATAATTAGCCAATTTAGCCTTTTTGGATGAGTCTAAGCTACCTAGAAGAAGAGAAAGAGAAGAAGAAATAAAAGAAGGAGGAGTAGGATGAGGAGGAGGAGAAGGAGAAGGAAGAGGAGAAGAAGAAGAAAAGAAGAAGGAGAAGGAGGAGGAGGAAGAAGGATGAAGAAGAAGGAGAAGGAGGAGCTCCTTCTCCTTCTTCTCTTCCTTCTTCTCCTTGTTCTTATCCTCCTCCTTCTCCTTCTTCTTCTTCTCCTCTTCTTCTTCTTCCTTCCTTTCATTTTTCCTCTTTCTTCTCCTCTTGTCCCCTTCTTCGGGCTAAATTGGCTAAGAATGCCTTTGGAGCTAATTATGTCATTTCGAGGATAATTAGCTAAGTATAGGCCATGTTTTATTAAATAGACCATTTAGGAGCTAACTAAGCTATTTATGTCATCTAGGTGGAACCCTAGCTAACTATACGTCATTTTGGAGCTAACTTGGGTAAAATAGGTCATTCCGGAGCAAACTATGCTTATTAAGCCATTTTGGATCTACCTAGGGTAATTATAGGCCATTTAATACCTAAGTTAGGGGAAATAGGTCATCTTGCAACTACGTAAGCCTTATTATGTCATTTAGGAGAGAACTTAGCTAACTATAGGTCACTTTTTATTAAATAGGTCATTTTGGAGCTAACTAAGCAAATTATGTCATTTTGAAGGATAAATAGCCAATTTAGCATTTCTTGGATGAGTCTAAGCTACGTAGAAGAAGAGAAAGAGAAGAAGAAGTAAAAGAAGGAGGAGGAGGAGGAGGAGGAGAAGGAGAAGGAAGAGGAGAAGAAGAAGAAAAGAAGAAGGAGAAGGAGAAGGAGGAAGAAGGAGGAAGAAGAAGGAGAAGGAGGAGCTCCTTCTCCTTCTTCTACTCCTTCTTCTCCTTCTTCTTATCCTCCTCCTTCTCCTTCTTCTTCTTCTCCTCTTCTTCTTCTTTCTTCCTTTCATATTTACCCTTTCTTCTCCTCTTGTCCCCTTCTTCGGTCTAAATTGGCTAAGAATGCCTTTTTGGAGCTAATTATATCATTTCGAGGATAATTAGCTAAGTATAGGTCATGTTTTATTAAATAGACCATTTAGGAGCTAACTAAGCTAATTATGTCATCTAGGTGGAACCCTTGGGTAAAATAGGTCATTCCAGAGCAAACTATGCTTATTAAGCCATTTTGGATCTAGCTAGGCCAATTATAGGCCATTTAATACCTAAGTTAGGGGGAATAGGTCATCTTGCAGCTACGTAAGCCTTATTATGTCATTTAGGAGAGAACATAGCTAAGAATAGTTCATTTTTTAATAAATAGGTCATTTTGGAGCTAACTAAGCTAATTATGTAATTTCGTAGGATAAATAGCCAATTTAGCATTTCTTGGATGAGTCTAAGCCACGTAGAAGAAGAGAAAGAGAAGAAGAAGTAAAAGAAGGAGGAGGAGGAGGAGGAGAAGGAGAAGGAAGAGGAGAACAAGAAGAAAAGAAGAAGGAGAAGGAGAAGGATGAAGAAGGAAGAAGAAGAAGGAGGAGCTCCTTCTCCTTCTTCTCCTCCTTCTTATCCTCCTGCTTCTCCTTCTTCTTGTTCTCCTCTTCTTCTTCTTCCTTCCTTTCATTTTTCCCCTTTCTTCTCCTCTTGTCCCCTTCTTCGGGCTAAATTGGCTAAGAATGCCTTTTTGGAGCTAATTATGTCATTTCGAGGATAATTAGCTAAGTATAGGTCATGTTTTATTAAATAGACCATTTAGGAGCTAACTAAGCTAATTATGTCATCTAGGTGGAACCCTAGCTAACTATATGTCGTTTCGGAGCTAACTTGGGTAAAATAGGTCATTCGGGAGCAAACTATGCTTATTAAGCCATTTTGGATCAAGCTAGGCTAATTATAGGCCATTTAATACCTAAGTTAGGGGGAATAGGTCATCTTGCAGCTACGTAAGCCTTGTTATGTCATTTAGGAGAGAACTTAGCTAACTATAGGTAATTTTTTATTAAATAGGTCATTTTGGAGCTAACTAAGCTAATTATGTCATTTCGTAGGATAATTAGCCAACTTAGCCTTTCTTGGATGAGTCTAAGCTACGTAGAAGAAGAGAAAGAGAATAAGAAGTAAAAGAAGGAGGAGGAGGAGGAGGAGGAGAAGAAGGAGAAGGAAGAGGAGAAGAAGAAGAAAAGAAGAAGGAGAAGGAGAAGGAGGAAGAAGAAGGAGAAGGAGGAGCTCCATCTCCTTCTTCTCCTCCTTCTTCTCCTTCTTCTTATCCTCCTCCTTCTCCTTCTTCTTCTCCTCTTCTTCTTCTTCCTTCCTTTCATTTTTCCTCTTTCTTCTCCTCTTGTCCCCTTCTTCGGGCTAAATTGGCTAAGAATGCCTTTTTCGAGCTAATTATGTCATTTCGAGGATAATTAGCTAAGTATAGGTCATGTTTTATTAAATAGACCATTTAGGAGCTAACTAAGCTAATTATGTCATCTAGGTGGAACCCTAGCTAACTATAGGTCGTTTCGGAGCTAACTTGGGTAAAATAGGTCATTTCGGAGCAAACTATGCTTATTAAGCCATTTTGGATCTAGCTAGGCTAATTATAGGCCATTTAATACCTAAGTTAGGGGGAATTGGTCATCTTGCAGCTACGTAAGCCTTATTATGTCATTTAGGAGAGAACTTAGGTAACTATAGGTCATTTTTTATTAAATGGGTCATTTTGGAGCTAACTAAGCTAATTATGTCATTTCGTAGGATAATTAGCCAATTTGGCCTTTCTTGGATGAGTCTAAGCTACGTGGAAGAAGAGAAAGAGAAGAAGAAGTAAAAGAAGGAGGAGGAGGAGAAGGAGAAGGAAAAGGAGAATAAGAAGAAAAGAAGGAGAAGGAGAAGGAGGAAGAAGAAGGAGAAGGAGGAGCTCCTTCTCCTTCTTCTCCTCCTTCTTATCCTCCTCCTTCTCCTTTTTCTTCTTATCGTGTTCTTCTTCTTCCTTCTCCTCTTGTCCCCTTCTTTGGGCTAAATTGGCTAAGAATGCCTTTTTGGAGCTAATTATGTCATTTCGAGGATAATTAGCTAAGTATAGGTCATGTTTTATTAAATAGACCATTTAGGAGCTAACTAAGCTAAATATGTCATCTAGGTGGAACCACAGTTAACTATAGGTCATTTCGGAGCTAACTTGGGTAAAATAGGTCATTCCGGAGCAAACTAGGCTTATTAAGCCATTTTGGATCTAGCTAGGCTAATTATAGGCCATTTAATACCTAAGTTAGGGGGAATAGGTCATCTTGCAGCTACGTAAGCCTTATTATGTCATTTAAGAGAGAACTTAGCTAACTATGGGTCATTTTTTATTAAATATGTCATTTTGGAGCTAACTAAGCTAATTATGTCATTTCGTAGGATAATTAGCCAATTTAGCCTTTCTTGGATGAGTCTAAGCTACGTAGAAGAAGCGAAAGAGAAGAAGAAGTAAAAGAAGGAGGAGGAGGAGGAGAAGGAGAAGGAAGAGGAGAAGAAGAAGAAAAGAAGAAGGAGAAGGAGAAGGAGGAAGAAGGAGGAAGAAGAAGGAGAAGGAGGAGCTCCTTCTTCTTCTCCTCCTTCTTCTCCTTCCTCTTCTCCTCCTCCTTCTCCTTCTTCTTCTTCTCCTCTTCTTCTTCTTCCTTCCTTTCATGTTTCCTCTTTCTTCTCCTCTTGTCCCCTTCTTCGGGCTAAATTGGCTAAGAATGCCTTTTTGGAGCTAATTATGTCATTTCGAGGATATTTAGCTAAGTATAGGTCATGTTTTATTAAATAGACCATTTAGGAGCTAACTAAGCAAATTATGCCATCTAGGTGGAACCCTAGCTAACTATACGTCGTTTCGGAGCTAACTTGGGTAAAATAGGTCATTCCAGAGCAAACTATGTTGATTAAGGCATTTTGGATATAACTAGGCTAATTATAGGCCATTCAATACCTAAGTTAGGGGGAATAGATCATATTGCAGCTACGTAAGCCTTATTATGTCATTAAGGAGAGAACTTAACTAACTATAGGTCATTTTTTATTAAATATGTCATTTTGGAGCTAACTAAGCTAATTATGTCATTTCGTAGGATAATTAGCCAATTTAGCCTTTCTTGGATGAGTCTAAGCTACGTAGAAGAAGAGAAAGAGAAGAAGAAGTAAAAGAAGGAGGAGGAGGAGGAGAAGGAGAAGGAAGAGGAGAAGAAGAAGAAAAGAAGAAGGAGAAGGAGAAGGAGGAAGAAGGAGGAAGAAGAAGGAGAAGGAGGAGCTCCATCTCCTTCTTCTCCTCCTTCTTCTCCTTCTTCCTATCCTCCTCCTTCTCCTTCTTCTTCTCCTCTTCTTCTTCTTCTTCCTTCCTTTCATTTTTCCTCTTTCTTCTCCTCTTGTCCCCTTCTTCGGGCTAAATTGGCTAAGAATGCCTTTTTCGAGCTAATTATGTCATTTTGAGGATAATTAGCTAAGTATAGGTCATGTTTTATTAAATAGACCATTTAGGAGCTAACTAAGCTAATTATGTCATCTAGGTGGAACCCTAGCTAACTATAGGTCGTTTCGGAGCTAACTTGGGTAAAATAGGTCATTTCGGAGCAAACTATGCTTATTAAGCCATTTTGGATCTAGCTAGGCTAATTATAGGCCATTTAATACCTAAGTTAGGGGGAATTGGTCATCTTGCAGCTACGTAAGCCTTATTATGTCATTTAGGAGAGAACGTAGGTAACTATAGGTCATTTTTTATTAAATGGGTCATTTTGGAGCTAACTAAGCTAATTATGTCATTTCGTATGATAATTAGCCAATTTGGCCTTTCTTGGATGAGTCTAAGCTACGTGGAAGAAGAGAAAGAGAAGAAGAAGTAAAATAAGGAGGAGGAGGAGAAGGAGAAGGAAAAGGAGAATAAGAAGAAAAGAAGGAGAAGGAGAAGGAGGAAGAAGAAGGAGAAGGAGGAGCTCCTTCTCCTTCTTCTCCTCCTCCTCCTTTTTCTTCTTATCGTCTTCTTCTTCTTCCTTCTCCTCTTGTCCCCTTCTTTGGGCTAAATTGGCTAAGAATGCCTTTTTGGAGCTAATTATGTCATTTCAAGGATATTTAGCTAAGTATAGGTCATGTTTTATTAAATAGACCATTTAGGAGCTAACTAAGCTAAATATGTCATCTAGGTGGAACCACAGTTAACTATAGGTCATTTCGGAGCTAACTTGGGTAAAATAGGTCATTCCGGAGCAAACTAGGCTTATTAAGCCATTTTGGATCTAGCTAGGCTAATTATAGGCCATTTAATACCTAAGTTAGGGGGAATAGGTCATCTTGCAGCTACGTAAGCCTTATTATGTCATTTAAGAGAGAACTTAGCTAACTATAGGTCATTTTTTATTAAATATGTCATTTTGTAGCTAACTAAGCTAATTATGTCATATCGTAGGATAATTAGCCAATTTAGCCTTTCTTGGATGAGTCTAAGCTACGTAGAAGAAGAGAAAGAGAAGAAGAAGTAAAAGAAGGAGGAGGAGGAGGAGAAGGAGAAGGAAGAGGAGAAGAAGAAGAAAAGAAGAAGGAGAAGGAGAAGGAGGAAGAAGGAGGAAGAAGAAGGAGAAGGAGGAGCTCCTTCTTCTTCTCCTCCTTCTTCTCCTTCCTCTTCTCCTCCTCCTTCTCCTTCTTCTTCTTCTCCTCTTCTTCTTCTTCCTTCCTTTCATTTTTCCTCTTTCTTCTCCTCTTGTCCCCTTCTTCGGGCTAAATTGGCTAAGAATGCCTTTTTGGAGCTAATTATGTCATTTCGAGGATATTTAGCTAAGTATAGGTCATGTTTTATTAAATAGACCATTTAGGAGCTAACTAAGCTAAATATGTCATCTAGGTGGAACCACAGTTAACTATAGGTCATTTCGGAGCTAACTTGGGTAAAATAGGTCATTCCGGAGCAAACTAGGCTTATTAAGCCATTTTGGATCTAGCTAGGCTAATTATAGGCCATTTAATACCTAAGTTAGGGGGAATAGGTCATCTTGCAACTACGTAAGCCTTATTATGTCATTTAAGAGAGAACTTAGCTAACTATAGGTCATTTTTTATTAAATATGTCATTTTGGAGCTAACTAAGCTAATTATGTCATTTCGTAGGATAATTAGCCAATTTAGCCTTTCTTGGATGAGTCTAAGCTACGTAGAAGAAGAGAAAGAGAAGAATAAGTAAAAGAAGGAGGAGGAGGAGGAGAAGGAGAAGGAAGAGGAGAAGAAGAAGAAAAGAAGAAGGAGAAGGAGAAGGAGGAAGAAGAAGGAGAAGGAGGAGCTCCATCTCCTTCTTCTCCTCCTTCTTCTCCTTCTTCTTATCCTCCTCCTTCTCCTTCTTCTTCTCCTCTTCTTCTTCTTCCTTCCTTTCATTTTTCCTCTTTCTTCTCCTCTTGTCCCCTTCTTCGGGCTAAATTGGCTAAGAATGCCTTTTTGGAGCTAATTATGTCATTTCTAGGATAATTAGCTAAGTATAGGTCATGTTTTATTAAATAGACCATTTAGGAGCTAACTAAGCTAATTATGTCATCTAGGTGGAACCCTAGCTAACTATAGGTCGTTTCGGAGCTAACTTGGGTAAAATAGGTCATTTCGGAGCAAACTATGCTTATTAAGCCATTTTGGATCTAGCTAGGCTAATTATAGGCCATTTAATACCTAAGTTAGGGGGAATTGGTCATCTTGCAGCTACGTAAGCCTTATTATGTCATTTAGGAGAGAACTTAGGTAACTATAGGTCATTTTTTATTAAATGGGTCATTTTGGAGCTAACTAAGCTAATTATGTCATTTCGTAGGATAATTAGCCAATTTGGCCTTTCTTGGATGAGTCTAAGCTACGTGGAAGAAGAGAAAGAGAAGAAGAAGTAAAAGAAGGAGGAGGAGGAGAAGGAGAAGGAAAAGGAGAATAAGAAGAAAAGAAGGAGAAGGAGAAGGAGGAAGAAGAAGGAGAAGGAGGAGCTCCTTCTCCTTCTTCTCCTCCTTCTTATCCTCCTCCTTCTCCTTTTTCTTCTTATCGTGTTCTTCTTCTTCCTTCTCCTCTTGTCCCCTTCTTTGGGCTAAATTGGCTAAGAATGCCTTTTTGGAGCTAATTATGTCATTTCGAGGATAATTAGCTAAGTATAGGCCATGTTTTATTAAATAGACCATTTAGGAGCTAACTAAGCTAAATATGTTATCTAGGTGGAACCACAGTTAACTATAGGTCATTTCGGAGCTAACTTGGGTAAAATAGGTCATTCCGGAGCAAACTAGGCTTATTAAGCCATTTTGGATCTAGCTAGGCTAATTATAGGCCATTTAATACCTAAGTTAGGGGGAATAGGTCATCTTGCAGCTACGTAAGCCTTATTATGTCATTTAAGAGAGAACTTAGCTAACTATAGGTCATTTTTTATTAAATATGTCATTTTGGAGCTAACTAAGCTAATTATGTCATTTCGTAGGATAATTAGCCAATTTAGCCTTTCTTAGATGAGTCTAAGCTACGTAGAAGAAGAGAAAGAGAAGAAGAAGTAAAAGAAGGAGGAGGAGGAGGAGAAGGAGAAGGAAGAGGAGAAGAAGAAGAAAAGAAGAAGGAGAAGGAGAAGGAGGAAGAAGAAGGAGGAAGAAGAAGGAGAAGGAGGAGCTCCTTCTTCTTCTCCTCCTTCTTCTCCTTCCTCTTCTCCTCCTCCTTCTCCTTCTTCTTCTTCTCCTCTTCTTCTTCTTCCTTCCTTTCATTTTTCCTCTTTCTTCTCCTCTTGTCCCCTTCTTCGGGCTAAATTGGCTAAGAATGCCTTTTTGGAGCTAATTATGTCATTTCGAGGATATTTAGCTAAGTATAGGTCATGTTTTATTAAATAGACCATTTAGGAGCTAACTAAGCTAATTATGTCATCTAGGTGGAACCCTAGCGAACTATACGTCGTTTCGGAGCTAACTTGTGTAAAATAGGTCATTCCAGAGCAAACTATGTTGATTAAGGCATTTTGGATATAACTAGGCTAATTATAGGCCATTCAATACCTAAGTTAGGGGGAATAGATCATATTGCAGCTACGTAAGCCTTATTATGTCATTTAGGAGAGAACTTAGCTAACTATAGGTCATTTTTTATTAAATAGGTCATTTTGGAGCTAACTAAGCTAATTATGTCATTTCATAGGATAATTAGGTAATTTAGCCTTTCTTGGAGCTAACTAAGCTAATTATGTAATTTAGATGGAAGTCTAGCTATTTTTTATTAAAACACTAGAAATAATATACCATTATTGTCATCACAGCGGTGAAGCACGGTGGCTCTGGCTTGTTTCACCTGGAGAAGGCTGCCCTGGAGAAGGCTCGACTGTAGAAGGGTCGTGCGATGCGTTTCGGGAGATATTCTGCACCAAACATCGTTTGCAATGTGTAGTTAGCATGAGGACACTCTTAAGATCAGTGCACTGAAATGAAACTCACCGTCCCCGCCACGTTAATGACTGGCATTGTCGGAGGGACTTGGCCGCTCTTCTCGCACATAGACTGAACATTTGGTTTCGACAAGTCAAACTTTTTATTTATTAATGAAACGGACATTCAAATGCAAGATTTGAAATAACATGAAGAGGAAACTTACCACGAAGAGCTCGTATATGGCCCTGTTAGACGCATCATTCCGTGCCCTCTCCGCCTCCACCAATGCAGTCGACCTCTCCTCCAGCTCCCTAATTTCCTTATCCTTCTCCGCCATAGCCGCCTGCATTGCCTCTCTCTCTTTATGAATAGAAGCCTACAACACAACTCATTGTTAGCAATGTAATCATCTTGGTTCCAACGCACAACCTAACGCGGAAAGATAGTTGAGTCCATTAAACTAACCTCGATGGCGAGCTCGACTGGCCGTGGACGACGTGTTATCTCCGTACAAGAGCTCGTTTGGCGTGCCTTTATGTGCCGGAGAGTGCTAGAACAACGTATAAGGCCGTCTCCAATGGCGATCGAGCCATGGGGCCTCCCGTTGCCAGCTATCATCACCAGCTCTGGATCAATAGGCCCCTCGCTCGGGTTAAAGTCCTCCCCTTTCCTCGCCTTCCCGTGATCTCTGTACTTCACGAGCTTGTGGTGGGAGGAGATGTTGGTGAAGTTTTCTGGATGCTTGAGGTGAGACTGAGAGAATGCCTTGACCTTCTTGTACGAGGCAGTATGGGCCATCGCATACAGGTCGTACATCTGTGGCACCTCCATCTTATTGTGACGCGCCTAAAAGAGAGAGAGAGAGAGGAAAATTGTATTAGTAAAGGGCTCAAGGTAGCATTAAGAATGAATTCCATGAGGCATGAAGCAAACCACATACCCAGTTCTCGCCAAATTGGATTAGGTTGACGCTCCCTTGATGGTGTGGCACGCCAACCATTTTTCCACGCCTCTCCTTGGTGTTGTTGTGGCTGGCCTCCCATGTTTCGGAGCACCACTGATCCACCAAGGCCTCCCAACAATCCATCTTATCCACACACCATCTCGGGGGCACCTAAGTTAATACAGAGAAATTTGAGCGCGTAAGAACCAAATCAAGGAAACCAACTACAAAGCCTTAATAATACATAATTACCTTCATGTAATGCTCCTTCTCCATCTTAGCATCATGGCACTTCGCCTTGTCAATCCTAATACGCCGCGTGGCATAGTAGTCTCGAACAGCCTGCACCCGAGCCTCGTGCCGAAAGTTTTGAAGTAGGCGGCAACATTCGGTTTCGATAACCTTTGCCGTGTCCTCCTCGTATCCCTCCTCACACCTGTAGTAGGTCTGCAAACGAGACAACACCGATTAGTACAATAAATAGCTATGGTTGATTTATAATTGTGTGAAGGAGAAATTACCCAGAACTTTCGGATCACCATGTCCGCCCTCGTGTCGCACAAAACACCGTCGATCTCCACCTCCGGCGGGGCCGGGGCACCCAAGTAGTGCTCCCAGGTCATTCCTACCTCTCGCTCCCGACCGGGCAACGTAACAAACCCTAGGAAGTTTTTACGGCAAAGAACACCAAGGACGCTGTTGGGCTTGCGGACACCCTTGGCAACAATCCAACCCCTACAGTATGACAAATTAAAGCCAAAACATTAGATATTTTAGAAAACGCGAAGGCAAAAGGTTAAATAAGAGTAAATTAACTTACTTGTCCCCATTTGGCCTAATCGACCACCTCTGCTCGGGAGTCGCTGGCACGAGCGGGAGCCCCAAACTACCACACTGGTAGACGATAGACCCCTCACCCAGCTCCTCGTCGCTACCAACATCCCACTGGGTCTCTTGGGACGTACCCTCATCCCTGCTTTGCTCCGGAGTCGCCTGGAAGGAAGCCTCTGGGACACGAGTCTCGTGGGTCGAAGGCTCGTCGACCTGAGGCTCGTCGACCCGAGGCTCGTGAACCGGAGACCATGTAGCCTCCACCTCAGACGAATCCACCCTAGAAGTCATGTGCTCAGGTGAATCAGCTTGGGGTGGTGGCGGAGACCGTGTAGCCGCCACCTCAGAAGGCGTGGCAGCCACCGCCCTACCTCTCCCGCGGCCACGTGTACCTTTAGTACAACATAAATACCAACATGAGTAATAAAATGTATATAAATACCAATATGCATACAACATGAGTACAACATAAATACCAACATGAATACAATGTGTACCTTTAGTACCTCTCGGCTTCGCGGGGGGTCGACCTCCTCTCACGGGGGGCGCTCCTTGCAGAGCAGAGAGCAACGCTCTCCGAAGAGGCGAGGCAGGAATGGAAGTACCCATCCCATCACCCGCCGACGAAGAAGGAGCCGCGGAGTGCTTTCGACCCTTTCCCACCATCTTTCAACACCTGTCATGACAAAGAGTAAATGAAATTAGTACAACATAAATACCAACATGAGTAATAATAGTTGAATACCTGACATGAACTCAAAATTTATATATAGTATAATAGTTGAATACCTAACATGAACTCAAAATTTATATATAGTATAATAGTTGAATACCTGACATGAACTAATAACAATCGTGCTCGTCTATATATGCTTCGGGGTCAATAAATGCATCATGATCATCACTATCATCAATAAATGCATCATCATCATCACTATCACGAGGAACATGTGGAAGGCCACCATTATGTAATCGGTCAAGAAGTGACAGGTCATCCGCAGTAGTAACCTCTTCTTCTTCCAGCTCTTCCTGTTCGGGCTCAGGGGTTAAGACGGATTCACTATCGCTGTCTACTTCAATGTTCTGGGGTGAAGTAGAGCGGTTCTTGAAACGTTTCTTGGACATACGTGTTTCTTGGAAGAATTCTCCTTCATATGTGTCTGAGTTAATGTGAGGTTCGTAATCCTCTTCATTGAGGGTAGGTGGTCTAAAATGTGGTGGCACTTCATAAACGACATCCCAACCTTTGAGATTTGGATCAGTTTGGGAGGCCCACGGTAGATAGAAAACTTGTGTCGCCTGTTGAGCCGTAATATAGACATCGGGTATATCTAAGTGGGTGTTTTGGTTGATTTCGACTAGTCCTATATGTTCATGAGTCCTTCTAGTCTCCCTCGGCTCAAACCAATAACATTTGAAGACTACGACGGTCGGTGGGTTTTCACCATAGAATAGAAGTTCATAAATTGCTTCAACTCTTCCATAATACTCGGTGTCTCCTTCGCCGATAGCAGAGACAGAACAATTTGTAGTCTTTAGGTCGGGCATAGATAGCTCTTTGCCAAAGGTACGAAAGTGATACCCGTTGATGTTGTATTTGTCAAATGAACGGACCTTATAGTCAAAACCATTAGCGACTTGTCTCAACTCGGCGTCCATAGACTCTGCATCAGCCTACAAGTTTAATACGAAAGAATGGATGCATTAGCCGCAAATTAGACCAAGAAATCAAATGGGCCCTTAATGGTAATTAATTACCCTTTGTTTGAACTAAGAGATGAAACCGGGATAGTCGCCTCCATGCTTTGCGAGAAGCTCATACTCTTCGACGGAATCCTTTTCGATGACCGCTCCATCCGAGAATTCGGCGACGTATCGACTATATCAAATATCCGGGAATAAGGGTAGTTCAAAGCAATTAGAAGTTGCGGAACAATAAATTACCAAGAACTTACTCGATGTACGGCCGCACTTCTGTTAGGTTGGTGAAGATATACAATGAAATGGTCCACCATTCTTCGACATCCAACGATTTCCCTTTCGAAGCACGGGATGGTGCGAGCTTACCTTTGAATAGGCTGAGGTTGGATCGAACTTTTTTTCGATCGCCATCATTGTACCGAGGCTTCGGGTTATGCAAATGATGATTTTTGGTTTCGTAGTGTGCTGTCACGAAGTTTGCCGCCTCCTCAGTAATGAATGCCTCGGCCATCAATGCTTCAATTCTACGTTTATTTTTACACTTAGCTCGAAGCGTGTTTTGCATCCTCTCAGTTCAATAGCACCATCGATTTTGAACGCCCCCCCATTCTTGCCTCGGTCGGGAGATACAAAATCAAATGTTGCATTAGATTAAAGAATCCCTGTGGAAAGATCTTTTCTAATTTGCAGATCAACTCCGACGCCAACTCTTCCATTTCATCTAGCACGCCAGGCGATAGTTCTTTTGCACAAAGAGAACGGAAGAAATAGCTCAGCTCTGCCAGTACTAGCCATTCATCCTCAGGGATAAAGCCACGCAACATCACCGGCATTACCCGCTCAATCCATATGTGCCAATCATGACCCTTGAGCCCAAATATTTTCAATTTCTCAAGACTCGCTCCCCTCTTTAGATTCGCAGCATACCCATCAGGGAACATTAACCGCATTTTTACCCACAATAGCATTTCCCTCATAGCTGGCCTTTCAAGATTGAACCATGCCTTTGGCTTCGCTATGCTTTGCTTTCCTTTCCGTTGTCGCAAGTTTTGCAACGGTCTATCACATAGAGCCTCTAGGTCGATTCTAGCCTTAGGATTATCTTTTGACTTCCCCTCTATGCCGAACAATGTACCAAAAATGGCCTCCGCAATATTCTTTTCTGTGTGCATCACGTCAATGTTGTGTGGGCAAAGGAGGTCTTTGAAGTAAGGCAGATCCCATAAGCATGACTTGTGAGTCCAGGCGTGTTCCATATTATACCCTTTGAAGTATCCTGGATGCAAAGGATCAAGCTCGAGAGCGTTTAACTGAACAAGGGTCTGTTGGCCTGTCAACGCAGTTGGTGCAGTGTTTTTGACAACTCTACCTTTGATGAAATTCTTCTTGTCTTTTCTGAACTTATGGTCAGGATCCAGAAATTGTCTATGCATGTCGAAGCAAGAATACTTGCGACCAGCCTACAACCAACGGAACTGAAGAGCTGCCTTGCATGTGGTGCATGGGAACCTTCCATGCACACACCAGCCAACGAATAGCGCAAACACCGGATAATCATGCGTCGAGTACATGTACCAGACATGCATTTTGAAATTTGTTTTGGTAGCCGCGTCGTAGGTCTTGATCCCATTATCCCAGGCTTCTTGCAACTCATCCTTAAGCGGCTGCATGTACACATTCATATTCTTCCCCGGATAGTTGGGCCCTGGAATTATCAACGTCAGGAAAATGTTCTTTCTTTTCATAATCTCTCCGGGTGGCAAATTTAGTGGAATGACAAATACAGGCCAACAACTGTATTGTGCTGTCGTCATACCATACACATTGAACCCATCCGTGCTGATGGCAACTCTAGGTTGCCTTGGATCTTCCGATTTATCCTTATGTAATGCATTGAAGTGCCTCCACGCAAAACCATCTGAAGTGTGTACCAGCATCTTGTTCCCATCCACATCTAGTTCGGTTCTTTTGCCCAATTTGTGCCATGTCATATGTCTGGCCGTCTCTTCGACCATGAAAAGATGTTGAAGTCTTGGTACGATTGGCAGATACCGAAGAACACTAATGGGGATTTTGGTCTGATTCTTCTCACCCATGCCGTTGTCTACCACAATATACGTGGAAGAATTGCAAATGGGGCAATAGTTCAAGGCCACATACTCAAGCCTAAATAAGGCACATCCATTCTCACAGGCATGTATCTTCTCATAGGGCATCTTAAGTACACGGAGGATTTTCTCTGACTGGTACAGGTTTGCAGGCAGTACATGGCCTTTGGGTAGAAAGCATCCAAATATCATCATCATCGCGTCGTAGCATTCTCTGCCTAGGTTGAATTGAGCCTTCAGAGCCATTGCTTGCGCGATGGCATCCAGCTGACAAAGCTCAGTCTGCTCGTGGAGAGGACGTTTTGAAGACTCCAACATTTCATAGAAGGCCTTTGCAGATTCCTCCATCTCATCGTCCGAATCCCGAGCATCATCAAAGTCTTGCACCATGTCTTCAATCCCGGTACCATGCTCGTCGGTGCGATGAAGAATCACCTCAGCTCTGGCACGTTGGTCAGACTCACCATGAAAAGTCCACACCGTATAATTAGGCGTAAAACCCCACTTCTGCAGGTGTTTACCCATTTCAAACTATGTCTGCTTTTTCCAGTTGTCGCAGTTGGGACAGGGGCACCATGTTTTTTGCTGGCCATTTGCAAATGCGGCTCTCACAAACCCCCTGGTTTTTGTTAACCATTCATGGGTCATGTATTTCTGACTAGGGTGACCAGTGTACATCCAAGCACGATCACTCATGTTGCCTAGCTACCTATGGGGGCACAAGAAATAAATATATAATTCATCATCTATATTCATACGCTAATCAAGTTTGTTAGTTTTATTACGTCCATGCAACCTACACGCTAATAGGTAAAGATAGGTCCTAATCTCACCCGAGTATGTGTAGATTGGGTTCGTTTTCCCATGCTCTGCTCCAGATGCGACATAGAATTTCGACGGCACCTCCCCGCTGTTCTCCTGATACACGTCTCGGCAATAAGCAGAGAGGATGTGTACCCGGAGAACAACAGGGGAGGCACTCACGAAATTCCGCATCGGATCCGGAGCACATCGTACGGGAAAACAAACCTAATCTACACATACTCGGGTTGTCCATGGATAATGTTGGACAATTCGAAAGGATGACGGTTATAAATATGCAAAGAAATGCATATTTATAGATACTCATGATTGAAGAATTCTATAGCTAGCAAGTTTCATCGGCACGAAGACCGGGACAGAGAAAATTAAGGGGGTAGGAGGAGAAGTCATTTGTGCTCACCAACAAACACAAGGACGGAGCTCGTCCAACGCACGTGGAGGTCGTCGAACAACTGCACATTGAAATTCACACGATCAACACAAATATGATGTTTTTATAATTAACATAATCGGAAAATATGTGACCTAACTCATAATTTAGAAAACTATGACCCCGTCGGTTTGTGGAAGGCCGAAAAGCACCTTCTCGTTCAACCGGAGGCAGAAGAGTTGTCGGGGGTCGGGGGTTAGTGGCGTCGGGACTCAGTGTCGTCGAGGGCCGGTGGTGTCGGGTGTCGGTGGCGTCGGGGTTCGGGGGTTAGTGGCGTCGGTGGTCGGGGGTCAGTGTCGTCGGGGGTCCAGGGTCAGTGGCGTCAAGGGTTGGTGGTTGGGGGACTTTTCGGTCAACAAGAGGCCGAAGAGGTGTCGGAGGTCGGGGGTTGGGGGTCAGTGGTGTCGGGGGCGGCGTATTCTGCCAGGGTGTCGTCAGGATGTCGTGTCGGGGTTTCGGGCATCGTGTCGGGGTGTCGAGGTGTCAGGGTGTCATTTTCTTCTTCTTCATCTTCTTTTTTTTCCTCCTCTTCCTTTTCTTCTTCTTCTTCTTCCTTCCTTCCTTTTCTTCTTCTTCTTCTTCTTCTTCTTCTTCTTCCTTCTTTTCCATTTCCCTCTTCTTCTTCTTCTTCCTTCTTTTCCTTTTTCGTCTTCTTTATTCTTCTCCTCTCTCCTATTTTTCTTCTTCTTCTTTTTATCCTCCTCCTCCTCCTCCTCTTCTTCTTATTCTTCTTCCCTTATCTACTTATTCTTCTTTTATTCTTCATCTTTTTTCTACTTATTTCAATTATGACTATGTAGAACCTAAACCTATCACTAAACCTATCGCTAAACCTATATAGCACTAAACAGCAAAAAAATAACAAAAACAAAATCTACCAATCATTAACTAAAAAAGAATCTACCACTAATTAACAAAATAGAATCTACCTCTAAATTAACAAATCAAATAACTAACTAAACCTACTATTTAACTAAACCTACTATTCAAATCAACTAACTAAATCTAATTAAAACAACTAACTAAATCAACTACCACTAAATCAAATAACTAAATCAACTAACTAAATCTAATTAAATAAAAAACTCACCTAGCCGGGGAGGAGGGGGCGGGGAGGAGGGGCGGGAGGGGAGGCGGCCGGTGGGCGGGGAGGAGGGTGTGGGGAGGAGGGCGTAGGGAGGAGGGGGCGGGAGGGGAGGCGGTCGGCGGGGGGAGGGGAGGCGGCTGGCAGGCGGGAGCAGAGACGGCCGGCGGGCGGGAAGGAGGGGTGCCGCGGGCGGGCGTGGGGAGTAGGGCGCGGGGAGGAGGCCGCGGGGAGGAGGGGCGGGAGGGGAGGCGGCGGGCGGGCGGGAAGGAGGGGTGCCGCGGGAGGGGAGGAGGGGGCGGGGGAGGAGGCGGTCGGCGGGAGGGGAGGCGGCCGGCGGGCGGGGGACGAGCGGCTGAGAGAAACTGTAGGAGCGGAGGAGACTGGCCAATGAGAGTGAGAGGGAGAGGGAGACGACCGTTAGGGGGGCTCTCTTTGCCGTTCGCCCCCCGACGGCAAAGAGCAGGAGATAGGGGGGACGGGGTGGGGAGACGGCCGTTAGGGGGGGGGCTCGCTTTGCCGTCCGCCCCCGACGGCAAAGAGAAGGAGGGCAAACGGCAAAGGGAGCGCCCGTTATGGGGTGGGAGGGGGTGTACGGTGGCAACCCCTTTGCCGTCTGCCACCCCTTTGCCGTCCGCCCGTGGTTCCTTTGCCGTCCGCTGGCCGACGGCATAGGGAAGGCCGACGGCAAAGAAAATGTTTGCCTTAGGTGTTGTCTTTGCCGTGTGCTTTGTGCCAGCTGATGGCAAAGAAGCTCTTTGCCATGTGTCAGCAGACGACAAAGGAAAGGCAGACGACAAATTTCTGAATTCCAGTAGTGCATATAATATTAGAAACGCCACAGAGCTCCCACTCACTTTCTTGTAAATACAAGATTCTCCAACCACCTGTATAAACCCAAATGCTTTAATCACCTCATCAAAGCGCTTATTCCACCTCCGATATGCCTGCACGAGTCCATAAATAGATCGCTGGAGCTTGCATACTTTGTTAGCATTCTTTGGATCGACAAAACCTTCGGTTGCATCATATACAACTCTTCCTTAAGAAAACCGTTAAGGAACGCCGTTTTGACATCCATCTGCCAGATTTCATAATCAAAAAACGCAGTTATTGCTAACATGATTTGGACGGACTTAAGCATCGCTACTGGTGAGAATGTCTCATCGTAGTCAACTCCTTGAACTTGTGAAAAACCCTTTGCCACAAGTCGAGCTTTATAAACGGTCACATTACCGTCCGCGTCTGTCTTCTTCTTAAAGATCCATTTGTTCTGAATAGCCTTGCGGCCTTCAGGTAATACTTCCAAAGTCCACACTTTGTTTTCATACATAGATCCTATCTCGAACTTCATGGCCTCCAGCCATTTGTTGGAATCCGGACCCACCATTTCTTCTTCATAATTGGTAGGTTCATTGTTGTCTAACAACATGATTGATAAGACAGGATTACCGTACCATTCAGGAGCAGTACGTGATCTTGTCGACGTGCGAGGTCTGATAAAACTTGATCCAAAGTTTCATGATCATCATCATTAACTTCCTCCTCAACCGATGTCGCTTCGATAGAGGTTTCCCCCTGCCCTGCGCCACCATCTAGAGGTATTAGAGGTTCGACAACCTCATCAAGTTCTATCTTCCTCCCACTCAATTCTTTCGAGAGAAATTCCTTCTCAAGAAAACCTCCGTTCTTAGCAACAAACACTTTGCCCTCGGATTTGAGATAGAAGGTGTACCCAACTGTCTCCTTTGGGTAACCTGTGAAGACGCACTTTTCCGCTTTGGGTTCCAGCTTTTCAGGCTGAAGCTTTTTTGACATAAGCATCACATCCCCAAACTTTAAGAAACGACAACTTTGGTCTTTTGCCATACCACAACTCGAATGGTGTCATCTCAACAGATTTTGATGGTGCCCTATTTAAAGTGAATGCAACTGTCTCTAATGCATAACTCCAAAACGATAACGACAAATCGGTAAGAGACATCATAGATCGCACCATTTCTAACAAAGTACGATTACGATGTTCGGGCACACCATTACGCTGTGGTGTTCCAGGCGGTGTCTGATGCGTCCATTTTGCATCATGCTTTCATGTTGATATTTATAGCTTCTTGGACTGTTATTATACTTTGTGGAACCATACTTATGCCTTTTCTCTCTTATTTTGCAAGGTTTATTTGAAGAGGGAGAATACCAGCAGCTGGAATTCTGGACTGGAAAAGGAGCAAGTCTGAGTCCTCTATTCTGCGCAACTCCAAATGCCCTAAAAATCAACGTGGATTTTTTTGGGAATATATAAAAAATACTCGGCGAAAGAAGTGTCAGAGGGGAGCAGCCAGGGGCCCACAAGCCTGGTTGTCGCGGCCTACCCCCTGGCCGCGGCAACAGGGCTTGTGGGCACCCTCGTGGCCCACTAGCCCCCCTCTTTTGCTATATGAAGGGTTTCATCCGAGAAAAAATCAGGGTGGATATTTTTCGTGGATTCTCCGCCGCCACGAGGTGGAACTTGAGCAGATCCAATCTAGAGCTCCGGCAGGACAATCCTGCCGGGGAAACTTCCCTCCCGGAGGGGGAAATCGTCGCCATCGTCATCACCAACACTCCTCTCGTCGAAGGGGAGTTATCTCCATCAACATCTTCATCAGCACCATCTCCTCTCCAAACCCTAGTTCATCTCTTGTAACCAATCTCCGTCTCGCGACTCCGATTGACACTTGTAAGGTTGCTAGTAGTGTTGATTACTCTTTGTAGTTGATGCTAGTTGGATTACTTGGTGGAAGAGTTTATGTTCAGATCCTTGATGCTATTCATTACACCTCTGATCATGATTATGATTATGCTTTGTGAGTAGTTACTTTTGTTCCTGAGGACATGGGATAAGTCATGCTCATAATAGTCATGTGAACTTGGTATTCGTTCGGTATTTTGATATGTTGTATGTTGTTTTTCCTCTAGTGATGTTATGTGAACGTCGACTACATAACACTTCACCATATTTGGGCCTATAGGAAGGCATTGGGGAGTAGTAAGTAGATGATGGGTTGCTAGAGTGACAGAAGCTTAAACCCCAGTCTATGCGTTGTTTCGCAAGGGGCTGATTTGGATCCACTAGTTTAATGCTATGGTTAGACGTTGTCTTAATTCTTCTTTCGTAGTTGCAGATGCTTGCGAGAGGGGTTAATCATAAGTGGGATGCTTGTCCAAGTAAGGGCAGTACCCAAGCGCCGGTCCACCCACATATCGAACTATCAAAGTAATGAACGCGAATCATATGAACATGATGAAACTAGCATGACAGAAATTCCCGTGTGTCCTCGGGAGCGTTTTTCCTCTTATAAGACTTTGTTCAGGCTTGTTCCTTGCTACAAAAGGGATTGGGCCACTTTGCTGCACCGTTGCTACTACTTGTTACTTGTTACTTTTCGCCTGCTATGTTTCACCTCACTACACCATCACTTGTTACCGCTACTTTCAGTGCTTGTAGCTATTACCTTGCTGAAAACCGTTTGTCAGATTGATCCCCTTCTTCTCCTCGTTGGGTTCGACACTCTTACTTATCGAAAGGACTATGATTGATCCCCTATACTTGTGGGTCATCAGTGTCAACTGTGAAACAATTCCACATTGTCTTAAGTGAGAACCAAACTCGAAACTCAGATACCCACCCCCACGATCAAAACGTAGGAACTTGATCTTCTTGTTACGATGATTTTCAACTTCACTCTGAAATTGCTTGAACTTCTCAAACATTTCAGACTTGTGCTTCATCAAGTAGATATATCCATACCTACTCAAATCGTAAGTGAAGGTGAGAAAATAACGATATCCGCCGCGCGCCTCCACACTCATCGGACCGCATACATCGGTATGTATGATCTCCAACAAGTCACTTGCACGCTCCATTGTTTCAGAGAATGGAGTCTTAGTCATATTGCTCATGAGGCATGGTTCGCACGTGTCAAGTGATTCAAAATCAAGTGACTCCAAAAGCCCATCAGAATGGAGTTTCTTCATGCACTTTACACCAATATGACCTAAGCGACAGTGCCACAAAAACATGGCGCTATCATTCTTAACTCTACATCTTTTGGTCTCAATGTTATGTATATGTGTATCATCACTATCAAGATTCAATATGAACAATCCTATCACATTGGGTGCATTACCATAAAAGATATTACACATAGAAATAGAACAACCATTATTCTCTGACTTAAACGAGTAACCGTCTCGCAATAAACAAGATCCAGATATAATGTTCATGCTTAACGCAGGCACTAAATAACAATTATTTAAGTTCATAACTAATCCTGATGGTAACTGAAGTGAGACCGTGCCGACGACGATTGCATCAACCTTGGAACCATTTCCCACGCGCATCGTCACTTCATCCTTCGCCAGCCTTCGTTTATTCCGCAGTTCCTGCTTCGAGTTGCAAATATGAGCAACAGAACCGGTATCAAATACCCAGGCACTACTACGAGAGTTCATTTAGTACACATCAATAACATGTATATCAAATATACCTGATTTTTCCTTGGCCTCATTCTTATCAGCCAAATACTTGGGGCAGTTGCGCTTCCAGTGACCCATTCCCTTGCAATAATAACACTCTATTTCATGCTTAGGTCCAGCCTTGGGTTTCTTCGTCGGATTGGCAACAGCTTTGCCGCTATTCTTGGAGTTACCCTTCTTGCCTTTGCCGTTTCTCTTGAAACCAGTGGTCTTATTGACCATCGACACTTGATGCTCTTTCTGGAGTTCTGACTCTGCGACTTTTAGCATCGCGAATAACTCGCCGTGTGACTTGTTCATCCCTTGCATGTTATAGTTCAACACAAAGCTCTTATAGCTAGGTGGCAGTGATTGAAAAATTCTGTGAGTGATAGCCTCTTGCGGGAGTTTAATCCCCAGCTCAGATAGATGGTTTGAGTACCCACACATTTTGAGCACATGTTCACTGACAGACGAATTCTCCTCCATCTTGCAAGCATAGAATTTATCGGAGGTCTCATACCTCTCCATCCGGGCGTTCTTCTAAAAGATAAACTTCAACTCTTGGAACATCTCATATGCTCCATGACGCTCAAAGCGACGTTGAAGTCCCGGTTCTAAGCCATACAAGACTACACATTGAACTACTGAGTAGTCCTCCTTACGTGTTAACCAGGCGTTCAAAACATCTTGGCTAGACGTAGCGGGTGGTTTGAAGTCTACTACGCAACCTTCTCCTTGTAGACGTTGTTGGGCCTCCAAGTGCAGAGGTTTGTAGGACAGTAGCAATTTCCCCTCAAGTGGGTGACCTAAGGTTTATCAATCCGCAGGAGGCGTAGGATGAAGATGGTCTCTCTCAAGCAACCCTGCAACCAAATAACAAAGAGTCTCTTGTGTCCCCAACACACCCAATACAATGGTAAGTTGTATAGGTGCATGATGACCCACAAGTATAGGGGATCAATCGTAGTCCTTTCGATAAGTAAGAGTGTCGAACCCAACGAGGAGCAGAAGGCTCTGATAAACGGTTTTCAGCAAGGTAATAACTGCAGGCACTGAAAGTAGCAGTAACAAGTGATGGTGTAGTGAGGTGAAACGTAGCAGGTGAAAAGTAACAAGTAACAAGTAGTAGCAACGATGCAGCAAAGTGGCCCAATCCCTTTTGTAGCAAGGGACAAGCCTGAACAAAGTCTTATAGGAGGAAAAACACTCCCGAGGACACACGGGAATTTCTGTCATGCTAGTTTCATCATGTTCATATGATTCGCGTTCGTTACTTTGATAGTTTGATATGTGGGTGGACCGGCGCCTGGGTACTGCCCTTACTTGTACAAGCATCCCACTTATGATTAACCCCTCTCGCAAGCATCCGCAACTACGAAAGAAGAATTAAGACAACGTCTAACCATAGCATTAAACTAGTGGATCCAAATCAGCCCCTCACGAAGCAACGCATAGACTGGGGTTTAAGCTTCTGCCACTCTAGCAACCCATCATCTACTTACTACTCCCCAATGCCTTCCTCTAGGCCCAAATATGGTGAAGTGTTATGTAGTCGATGTTCACATAACACCACCAGAGGAAAAGACAACATAGAGCATATCAAAATACCGAACGAATACCAAATTTACATGACTATTATCAGCATGACTTATCCCATGTCCTCAGGAACAAAAGTAACTACTCACAAAGCATAATCATAATCATGATCAGAGGTGTAATGAGTAGCATCAAGGATCTGAACATAAACTCTTCCACCAAGTAATCCAACTAGCATCAACTACAAAGAGTAATCAACACTACTAGCAACCTTACAAGTACCAATCGGAGTCGCGAGACGGAGATTGGTTACAAGAGATGAACTAGGGTTTGGAGAGGAGATGGTGCTGATGAAGATGTTGATGGAGATGACTCTCCTCCGACGAGAGGAGTGTTGGTGATGACGATGGCGATGATTTCCCCCTCCGGGAGGGAAGTTTTCCCGGCAGGATCGTCCTGCCATAGCTCTAGATTGGTTCTGCTCAAGTTCCGCCTCGTGGTGGCGGAGAATCCACGAAAAAGCTCCACCCTGATTTTTTTCCGGACGAAACCCTTCATATAGCAAAAGAGGGGGGCCAGTGGGCCACGAGGGTGCCCACAAGCCCTGTTATCGCGGCCAGGGGGGTAGGCCGCGGCAACCAGGCTTGTGGGCCCCTGGCAGCTCCCCTCTGGCACTTCTTTCGCCCAATATTTTTTATATATTCCCAAAAAATTCCACGTTGATTTTCAGGGCATTTGGAGTCGCGCAGAATAGAGGACTCAGACTTGCTCCTTTTCTATTCCAGAATTCCAGCTGCCGGTATTCTCCCTCTTCAAATAAACCTTGCAAAATAAGAGAGAAAAGGCATAAGTATGGTACCACAAAGTATAATAACAGTCCATAAAGCGATAAATATCAACATGAAAGCATGATGCGAAATGGACGTATCAGTGCACTTGTTCGGCGAAGAGATGGTGATACAAGTGCAAAATGGATGGTAGATATAGGTTTTTTTAATCTGAAATTACAAAAACAGTAAGGTAACTGGTAACAAAAGTGAGCACGAACGGTATTGCAATGCGTGGAAACAAGGCCTATGGTTCATACTTTCACTAGTGAAGCTCTCTCAACAATGATAACATAATTGGATCATATAACTAGCCCTCAACATGCAACAAAGAGTCACTCCATAGTCACTAATAGTGGAGAACAAACGAAGATATTATTGTCGGGTACGAAACCACCATAAAGTTATTCTTTCTAATCGATCTATTCAAGAGTTCGTACTAGAATAACACCTTAAGATACATATCAACCAAGACCCTAATGTAACCTAGATACTCCATTGTCACCTCAAGTATCCGTGGGCATGATTATACGAAATGCATCACACAATCTCAGAATCATCTATTCAACCAACACATAGAACTTCAAAGAGTGCCCCAAAGTTTCTACCGGAGAGTCAAAACGTGTGCCAACCCCTATGCATAGGTTCCCAATGTCACGAACCCACAAGTTGATCACCAAAACATACATCGAGTACTCACATGAATCCACGTGTGCCAACCCATATGCATAGGTTCCCAATTGTCACAAACCCGCAAGTTGATCACAACAGATAGACACGTGCAAGACATACATCAAGTGTTCTCAAAGACTCAATCCGATAAGATAACTTCAAAGGGGAAACTCAATTCATTACAAGAAGGGAGAGGGGGAAGAACATCATAAGATCCAACTATAGTAGCAAAGCCCACGGTACATCGAGATCAAGACATCTCAAGAACAGGAGAGAGAGAGAGATCAAACACATAGCTACTGGTACATACCCTCAGCCCCGAGGGAGAACTACTCCCTCCTCATCATGGAGATCGCCGGGATGATGAAGATGGCCACCGGAGGTGGATTCCCCCTCCGACAGGGTGCTGGAATGGGCTCCAGATTGTTTTTTGGTGGCTACAGAGGCTTGCGGCGGCGGAACTCCCGATCTAGGTTTCTTTCTGGAGGTTTTCGTATTTATAGGAATTTATGGCGGTGGAATTGCGTCAGTTGGGCCCACGAGGAGGTCACAAGCATGCACGGTGCGACCAGGGGGGTAGGCCATGCTCCATGGGCTTGTGACTCCCTCGTGGCTCTTCTGGCCTTCTTCCAAAGCTTCGAGGGTCTCTTTTGGTCCAAAAAAATCATCGTAAAGTTTCATTCCATTTGGACTCCGTCTGAAAAAGGGTCAAACACGGAAAAATCAGAAACTGACACTTGGCACTGAGTTAATAAGTTAGTCCCCAAAAAATATATAAAAGGCATGCAAAACATTCAAAGAAGACAATATAATAGCATGGAACCATAAAAAATTATAGATACGTTGGAGACGTATCATGGTTCATCTCCTAGCGCAACATTAAGGACATAATCCTTCTTCCCAGCTTGAAGTAGCAACTTTAGATTACGAGCCCAGTCTACAAAGTTGCTTCCATCATCTTTCAACTTAGCTTTCTCTAGGAACGTATTCAAATTTAGGATTGCTACTTGGTGAGCCATTGATCTACAACATAAAATATTGCAAAGTGGACTTAGACTATGTTTAGGATAATTAGAGTTCAACTAATCAAATTACTGATAGACTCTCACTCAAAAAGTACATCTCTCTATTCATTTGACTAGTACATGATCCAAATCCACTAACTCAAGTCCGATCATCACGTGAGTTGAGAATAGTTTCAGTGGTAAGCATCTCTATGCTAATCATATCCACTATACGATTCATGCTCGATCTTTCGGTCTCATGTGTTCCGAGGCCATGTCTACACATGCTAGGCTCATCAAGTTTAACCCGAGTGTTCCGCGTGTGCAACTGTTTTGCACCCGTTGTATGTGAACGTTGAGTCTATCACACCCGATCATCACGTGGTGTCTCGAAACGACGAACTGTCGCAATGGTGCACAGTCGGGGAGAACACAATTTCATCTTGAAATTTTAGTGAGAGATCACCTTATAATGCTACCGTCGTTCTAAGCAAAATAAGGTGCATAAAAGGATTAACATCACATGCAATTCATAAGTGACATGATATGGCTATCAACTTGTGCTTCTTGATCTCCATCACCAAAGCACCGATATGATCTTCCTGTCACCGGCGCTACACCATGATCTCCATCATCGTGCCGCCAACGAGGTTGTCGTGCTATCTATGTATTACTACTAAAGCTACAACCTAGCAATATAGTAAACGCATATGCAAACACAAACGTTAGTATAAAGACAACCCTATGGCTCCTGTCGGTTGCCGTAGCATCGACGTGCAAGTCGATATTAACTATTACAACATGATCATCTCATACATCCAATATATCACATCACGTCATTGGCCATATCATATCACAAGCATACCCTGCAAAAACAAGTTAGACGTCCTCTAATTTGTTGTTGCGTGTTTTACGCGGCTCCTATGGGTATTCCTACTGCGACAACAGACCTTCCGTGGCAACGGCGCCAGGAATCCCGATGCTACGGGCTACGCCTATAGGGACTTCCTTGGCAAATATGCAAAGGATTTCCCCGCGGCCTTGGAGCCTTGCGTTGCTGTTCCCTTGAAGTGGAAAGGGTGATGTAGCATAGCGGCGGTAAGTATTTCCCTCAGTTGCACCGGAGGAATACCTTGTTTGTATCAAACCTTGCAACGTAACTGGGTGACTATAAAGGTGCTCTACAGGTATCTCCGAAGGTGTCCGTTGAGTTAGTATGGATCAAGACTGGGATTTGTCACTCCGTGTGACGGAGAGGTATCTCGGGGCCCACTCGGTAATACAACATCACAAACAAGCCTTGCAAGCAATGTGACTAAGTGTAAGTCACGGGATCTTGTATTACGAAACGAGTAAAGTGACTTGCCGGTAACGAGATTGAAATAGGTATACGGATACCAACGATCGAATCTCGGGCAAGTAACATACCGAAGGACAAAGGGAATGACATACGGGATTATATGAATCCTTGGCACAGAGGTTCGACCGATAAGATCTTCGTAGAATATGTAGGATCCAATATGGACATCCAGGTCCCGCTACTGGATATTGACCGGGAAGGGTCTCGGGTCATGTCTACATAGTTCTCGAACCCGCAAGGTCTGCACACCTAGGTTCGATGATGTTTTAGTATAGTTGAGTTATATGTGTGGTTACCGAAGGTTGTTCGGAGTCCCATATGAGATCACAAACGTCACGAGGGTTTCAGGAATGGTCCGAAAACGAAGATTGATATATAGGATGGTTTCGTTTGGTCACCGGAAAGTTTCAGACATTTCCGGCACTGTACCGGGAGTGACGAATGGGTTCCGGGTATTCACCGGGAGGGGCCCACCGACCCGGGAGTGAGCCCAGTGACCCTAGGGTGGCGCACCAGCCCTTAGTGGGCTGGTGAAGCCATCCCAATAGGTCCATTGTGCCACAAGGGAAAAATACCAAAGGAAAAAAAGGAAAGAGGGAGGTGGGAAGGAAGGAGTGGACTCCTTCCCCCAAACCGAATTGGGGTGGGAGTCCACCTCTCCCTTTGGCCGGCGCCCTTGGGGCTCCCTTGAGCCCCAAGGCTAGCCCCTCCCCTCCTCCTATATATTGGTGGTTTTAGGGCTTTTGAGACACACCTTTGCCACGTGCAACTCAAATCTATACCACGTAGTTCTTCCTCTAGATCAGATTTCTGCGGAGCTCGGGCGAAGCCCTGCACGAGTAGATCATCACCACCACCGGGGCGTGCTACTTCGACAACAGACCTTCCCTGGCAACGACACCAGGAATCCTGCTGCTACGGGCTACGCCTATAGGGACTTCCTTGGCAAATATGCAAAGGATTTCCTCGCGGCCTTGGAGCCTTGCGTTGGTGTTCCCTTGAAGAGAAAAGGGTGATGTAGCACAGCGGCGGTAAGTATTTCCCTCAGTTTGAGAACCAAGGTATCAATCCAATAGGAGGAGCGTTCAAGTCACAAGTATGTGCACAAACACAAAGAGCTTTCACCCAACGCTATGAAGGGGTTGTCAATACCTTATAGATTGTTTGCAAAGTGAGAACTGAAAGCAAAAGTAAACAAAGCAAAGTAAAAGTGAAAGTGGAGACAATAGTATTGAATAGACCCGGGGGCCGTAGTGTTCACTAGTGGCTTCTCTCATGAAAGCAAGTAGACGGTGGGTGAACGAATTACTTTCGAGCAATTGATAGAACCGCGCAAAGTCGTGACGTTATCTATGGCAATGATTATATCTATAGGCATCACGTCCAAAACAAGTAGACCGATACTTTCCGCATCTACTACTATTACTCCACACGTCGACCGCCATCCAGCATGCATCTAGTGTATTAAGTTGAAAGGACGTGGATGTCGCCTAGAGGGGGGGGGGGTGAATTGGCGCTTTAAAATAATTACGGTTTAGGCTTGAACAAATGCGGAATAAAACTAACGTTTAATTTGTCAAGCACAAAACCTACAACAACTAGGCTCACCTATGTGCACGAACAACTTATTCTAAGAAAGATAAACAACTAAGTGATAGCAAGATATATGACAATAAACAATATAGCTATCACAAAGTAAAGTGCATAAGTAAAGGGTTCGGGTAAGAGATAACCGAGGCACGCGGAGACGATGATGTATCCCGAAGTTGACACCCTTGCAGATGCTAATCTCCGTTGGAGCGGTGTGGAGGCACAATGCTCCCCAAGATGCCACTAAGGCCACCGTAATCTCCTCACGCTCTCGCACAATGCAAGATGCCGTGATTCCACTAAGGGACCCTTGAGGGCGGTCACCGAACCCGTACAAATGGCAAACCTTGGGGGCGGTCACCGATACCCGTACAAATTGCTCGGGGCAATCTCCACAACCTAATTGGAGACCCTGACGCTTGCCCGGAGCTTTACACCACAATGATTGAGCTCCGAGACACCACCAAGCTTCTAGGACACCAAAGCATCCACGAAGAACAATATCTAGGGTACTAAGTACCGAAGGTAATAAGCTTCTCAAACTTCACTTCCACGTATCACTATGGATAACTCAAACGATGCAACTAATGCAATGGCAAGGGCACACGGAGTGCCCAAGTCCTTCTCTCCCAAGTCCCACCAAAGCAACTAATGCTAGGGAGGAAAATGAGAGGAAGAACAAAGAAGAACACGAAGAACTCCAAGATATAGACCCAAGGGGTTCCCCTAACTTAGAGGACAAAGTGATTGGTGAAAATGTGGATCTAGATCTCCTCTCTCTTTTCCCTCAAGAACTAGCAAGAATCATTGGAGGGATTGAGAGTTAGCAAGCTCGAAGAAGGTCAACAATGGGGGAAGAACACGAGCTAAAGAGATAAGGTTCAATGGGGAAGAAGACCCCCTTTTATAGGTGGAGAAAAATCCAACCGTTAAGCCTCACAGCCCGCACAGAGCGGTACTACCGCTCGGTAGGTTCACCAACCATGCTGAGGCCAAAAAGTATGCAAAAAACAGTCCGACGGAGCGGTACTACCGCTCCTGGAGCGGTACTACCGCTAGGGAGCGGTAGTAAGAAATTACTACCGCTCCGGGGGCAGTACTACCTCTCCGGGGGCGGTACTACCGCTACAGGAGCGGTACTACCGCTGGCACTAGGAGCGGTACTACCGCTGGATACTGAAACTGCTGTAACTTTCGCATACGGACTCCGAATTCAACGAAACCAAGTTTGTTGGAAAGATAACGACATGGGCTAACACAATATTGATAGAAATATCAATAAGAAGCAAGTGAGAAAAGTCTCATAATAAAATGGTGAGAACCCTTCTTCGAATAAGGCCGAGAAAAACTCCCAACATCGAAAACATCATAGAAGATGCATATGGACTCCATTTTCGATGAACTCGAGCTTGTCATGAAGATGAACATAAGCTCTAAAACTCAGAAATAGAAACACCAAACAAGAACCAAGAAGTATGATGCAAGGATGCAAATGGTTTGAGCTCTCAACGAACGATACGATCAAGCTACTCACTTGAGAGCCCCCCTTGACAGTACGACAATCTATCCTAAAACAGAAAACCTATCAAGGGAAAACCTATACCTTGCACCTCGTCCTCTTGAGCTAGATGACGATGATCTTGGCTTCCTCAAGATGGACCACCTTTCTTGATTGCGTTGGCTTGATGAAGACTAGTTGATTGCTCCCCCATACACACTATGGGTGAGCCGCTCTTCAGCATATCTTCACAAGTCCATTGCCACCACAATGACGGCAAGCATCAAGCTTGATATATTCGTGCTGATCCACTTGAACTTGCACACCGCAATCTTGATGATGATCACCACTTAACGTCATCCTTCATGGGTTGTATGAGATCTTCCTTTTGACGCAAGCCCATGGAAGCACACCTAACCCCCACATAGAACTCTCACAAAGACCATGGGTTAGTACACGAACACGTAATGGACAATGCTTACCATACCATGGGATCACTTGATCCCTCTCGGTACATCTTGTATGCTTTGTGTGTTGATCATCTTGATTTACTCTTTGTCTGAGATCTTGATCAACCTTGTGTCTCTATGATCATTCTTTGTATAATACCTTGAATACCATCTTGGTCATCATATAAACTCCTAGAACCCAACAGATGGACTTAAAGAAGTGCCTATGGACAAATCCTATAAATATAACTTAAGGCAACCATTAGTCCATAAGAATTGTCATCAATTACCAAAACCACATATGGAGATATATGCTCTAACATAAGTTCAAAAGAACAGAGTAACGCCTTAAGCAAGATGACATGATGTAGATGGACAATCTCATATCTATGATGAAAGCTCATCTTGTTACCCTTGATGGCAACAACACGATGTGTGCCTTGCTGCCCCTTCTGTCACTGGGAAAGGTCACCGCACGGTATGAACCCAAAACCAAGCACTTCTCCCATTGCAAGAATCATAGATCTAGTTGGCCAAACAAAACCCAAGACTCGGAGAGACTTACAAGGATATCAAATCATGCATATAAGAAATCAGCAAAGACTCAAATATAAATCATAGATAATCTGATCACAAATCCACAATTCATCGGATCTCGACAAACACACCGCCAAAGAGGATTACATCGGATAGATCTCCATGAAGATCATAAAGAACTTTGTATTAAAGATCCAAGGGAGAGAAGAAGCCATCTAGCTACTAACTACGGACCCGTAGGTCTGAAGTGGACTACTCACGAGTCATTGGAGAGGCGATGATGTTGATGTAGAAGCCCTCCAACTCCAAAGTCCCCTCTGGCAGGGCACCGGGAAGGGTCTCCAGATGAGATCTCGCGGAAACGGAAGCTTGCGGCGGCGGAAAAGTGTTTTCGTGGATGCCCTGATTTTTTCTGCGATTTTAGGGAATTTATAGGCCAAAGAGCTAGGACAGGGGAGCGCCAGGGAGGCCCCAAGCCTGGTTGCCACGGCCCCCCTGGCCGCGGCAACAGGGCTTGTGGGCTCCCTATGGCCCCCTGCCTTGGCCCTCAAGTCCCCCGATCTTCTTCTGTTCTAGAAAAATTTATTTCGGGAATTTTATTCCGTTTGGACTCCGTTCCGAAATCAGATCTGAAAAGAGTCAAAACACAGAAAAACAGGAACTGGCACTTGGCACTGAATTAATAAGTTAGTCCCAAAAAAGATATAAAAGGTATATAAAACATCCAAAGTTCACAAGATAACAGCGTGAAACCATCAAAAATTATAGATACGTTTGAGACGTATCAGGGCGCCGTCACGCTATCGGAGAACTCATCTACTTCTGCATCTCTCTTGCTGGATCAAGAAGGCCGAGATCATCATCGAGCTGTACGTGTGCTGAACGCGGAGGTGTCGTCTGTTCAACACTAGATCGGAACGGATTGTCGGACGGATCTTGGGACGACGGTGTTTTGAATCACGAAGCTGTACCACTACATCAACCGCGTTTCTTAACGCTTCCCGCTTAGCAATCTACAAGGGTATGTGGATCTAATCTCCTCTCATAGATGGACATCACCATGATAGGTCTTCGTGTGCGTAGGAATTTTTTTGTTTCCCATGCAACGTTCCCCAACAGTGGCATCATGAGCTAGGTTCATGCGTAGATGTTATCTCGAGTAGAACCCAAAAGGTTTTGTGGGCGTTGATGTTTGATTTGCTGCCCTCCTTAGTCTTTTCTCGATTCAGCGATATTGTTGGATTGAAGCAACCCGGACCGACATTACTCGTACGCTTACGAGAGACTGGTTTCATCGAGTGACATGCAACTCGTTGCATAAAGATGACTGGCGGGTGTCGATTTCTTCAACTTTAGTTGAATTGGTTTTGACCGAGGCGGTCCTTGGAGAGAGGTTAAATAGCAATTTGCACATCTCCGTTGTGGTTTTTGCGTAAGTAAGATGCGATCATACTAGATACCTGATACGTCTCAAACATATATATAATTTTTGATGGTTTCACGTTGTTATCTTGTCAACTTTAGATGTTTTATATACCTTTTATATCTTTTTTGGGACTAACTTATTAATTCAGTGCCAAGTGCCAGTTCCTATTTTTTCTGTGTTTTTTTACTTTTCAGATCTGATTTTGGAACGGAGTCCAAACAGAATAAAATCCTCGAAATAAATTATTCCGGAACAGAAGAAGATTGGGGGACTTGAGGGCCAAGGCACGGGGCCCACAGGGAGCCCACAAGCCCTGTTGCCGTGGCCAGGGGGCGGCAACCAGGCTTGTGGCCTCCCTTCCGCTCCCCTGCCCTAGCTCTTGGCCTACAAATTCCCTAAAATCACAAAAAAAATCAGGGCATCCACGAAAACACTTTTCCGCCGCCGCAAGCTTCCGTTTCCGCAAGATCTCATGTGGAGACCCTTCCCGGTGCCCTGCCGGAGGGGACTTTGGAGTTGGAGGGCTTCTACATCAACATTATCGCCTCTCCAATGACTCGTGAGTAGTCCACTTGAGACCTACGGGTCCGTAGTTAGTAGCTAGATGGCTTCTTCTCTCTCTTGGATCTTCAATACAAAGTTCTCCATGATCTTCATGGAGATCTATCAAATGTAATCCTCTTTGGCGATGTGTTTGTCGAGATCCGATGAATTGTGGATTTGTGATCAGATTATCTATGATTTATATTTGAGTCTTTGCTGATTTCTTATATGCAAGATTTGATACCCTTGTAAGTCTCTCCGAGTCTTGGGTTTTGTTTGGCCAACTAGATCTATGATTCTTGCAATGGGAGAAGTGCTTGGTTTTGGGTTCATACCGTGTGGTGACCTTTCCCAGTGACAGAAGGGGCAGCAAGGCACGCATCGTGTTGTTGCCATCAAGGGTAACAAGATGGGCTTTCATCATAGATATGAGATTGTCCATCTACATCATGTCATCTTGCTTAAGGCGTTACTCTGTTCTTTTGAACTTAATACACTAGATGCATGCTGGATAGCGGTCGACGTGTGGAGTAATAGTAGTAGATGGGGAAAGTATCGGTCTACTTGTTTTGGACGTGATGCCTATAGATATAATCATTGCTATAGATAACGTCACGACTTTGTGCGGTTCTATCAATTGCTCGACAGTAATTAGTTCACCCACCGTCTACTTGCTTTCATGAGAGAAGCCACTAGTGAACACTACGGCGCCTGGGTCTATTCACAACTATCGTCTCCACTTTCACTTTTACTTTGCTTTGTTTACTTTTTGCTTTGAGTTCTCACTCTGCAAACAATCTATAAGGGATTGACAACCCCTTCATAGCGTTGGGTGCAAGCTCTTTGTGTTTGTGCAGGTACTTGTGACTTGACGCGATCCTCCCACTGGATCGATACCTTGGTTCTCAAACTGAGGGAAATACTTACCGCCGCTGTGCTACATCACCCTTTCCTCTTTAAGGGAACACCAACGCAAGGCTCCAAGGCCGCGGGGAAATCCTTTGCATATTTGCCAAGGAAGTACCTATAGGCGTAGCCCGTAGCAGTAGGATTCCTGGCGCCGTTGCCAGGGAAGGTCTGTTGTCGCAGTAGCAGAAGGATTTATGGCGCCGTTGCCGGGGAAGATCGCTTGCCGAGGAGTATCAAGACAAGAATAATCTCCCGTCAACACGCCGATTTCTGGCGCTATTGCCGGGGAGAGATCAAGTCAAGATCTATCCAAGTAAGTGCCGCAAACTCATCTCTTTCATTTACTTTGTTTGCCAGTTGCCTCTCGTTTTCCTCTCCCCCACTTCTGAAAAACAAAAATTGACAAAAAATTCTTTGCCTTTTTTTTCGTTTGCCTTTTTCGTTTGCCCTTTTCTCTCGCTTGCTTTTTGTTCGCCTGTGTGCCATGTGCCTTCAATATGCTTGCATATTCGCTTGTTGAAAATCTAGTGATATGGATCCTCATCCACTTGCGAATCTCTTTAAGAGATCCAATTGCTAGTGAGTTGAGTGCACTTGACTATCTTTATGGAGTTTTGCTTGAGATGCGTGAATCTGAAAATTGTGAGGAAGAAATTTGTGAAGTGATTCACGAGGGCTCCTTGGATGAAAAGCATGTTTGCAATGGTTTCACTATAAATTCTATTACTGACAATCGTGCTAAGAATATGCAAAACCCTAAGCTTGGGGATGCTAGTTTTGCTATGTCCACTACTTGTTGCAATGATCATGAGTGGGGCGATGATTTTTCTTATGATCTTGAAAATTTGTTTAAGCCTCATGATGAATATGATATTTGCAATATTATTGAAAGTGGGTTTGGAGAAGTCATGACTTTAGTTGATGATAATCCCACTATCTTTGAAGAGCGTCAACTTTGCATGCATGTGGATCATGAAAAGAATATCCTATGTGATAGTTACATTGTTGAATTCGAATATGATCCCACATGTAATTGCTATGAGAGAGGAAAATATTGTGGTAGAAACTTTCATGTTACCAAATTACCTCTCGTTATGTGGAGATTGCTACTGTCTCTTTCTTCTTCCTTGCATATGGCAACTATTGGTTGTCTTGACAATCTGTTTTCCTATAAAATGCCTATGCATAGGAAGTATGTTAGACTTAGATGTGATTTTCACATGTTTAATGATGCTCTCTTCGTGTCCGATTGCTATCTTTTACGTGAGCATCATTAAAATCCTCATGCCTAGCTAAGGGCGTTAAACAATAGCGCTTGTTGGGAGGCAACCCAACGAATCTATCCTTTTTCTTTCTGTTTTGTGTTTTCCACACTTTCATAATTCTGTTATGATTGTGTTTTTGTGTTTCTTTTGCGTTTGTGCCAAGTAAAACTGTTATTATTAGTCTTGGGGATGATCGTTTGGTCATGCTGGAAAAGACAGAAACTTTCTGCTCACGAAAAGAATTTTCATTTTTTTCTGTATGAGCTTTTGAGTTGATTCTTTTCGCTTCTTATTGCTACGCAAATTCTTCAGACTGTTGTATTTTGTCAGAATTTTTCAAGTACCAGAAGTATACGAAGTATACAGATTGCTACAGACTGGTCTGCTGTTAACATATTCTGTTTTTGTTGAGTTGGTTGCTTATTTTGATGAAACTATGGATAGTATCGGGGGGTATTAGCCATGGAAGATTGAAAATATAGTAACCCAACATCAACATAAGTAGAATTTAAGTTTGCTACAGTACCTAAGGAAGTGGTGGTTTGCTTTCTTATACTAATGTTATCACGAGTTTCTGTTTAAGTTTCTGTTGTGAAGTTTTCAAGTTTTGGGTGAAGTTCTTATGGACAAAAAGATAAAGAGTGGCAAGAGCTCAAGCTTGGGGATGCCCAAGGCACCCCAAGTTGATTCAAGGATGCCGTAAAATCCTAAGCTTGGGGATGCCCCGGGAAGGCATCCCCTCTTTCGTCTTCAATCCATCGGTAACATTACTTGGGGCTATATTTTTATTCACCACATGTTATGTGTTTTGCTTGGAGCGTCTTGTATCGTAGGAGTCTTTTATTTTTGTTGTGTCACAATCTTCCTTGCTGCACACCTAGAGAGAGAGACATGCACTCACCGTGATTTTGTCAAGCTTCACTTATATCCTTTGGTTAGACAATTCAGCTCACCTGTGCTTCACTTATATCTTTTGAGCTAGTTGATTTTGCTCTATGAGTTTCACTTATATCTTTTAGAGCATGGAAGCGCGTGGCTTGGTAGTTTATCTATGCTATGATAGTAGTCTCAAAAGGGGTAGTTATCCAAAGGGATATGAAAACTTCCACCTTCATGTGCATTGAGTAGTTGGAGAAGTTTGATTCATCTCAATTAGTTTTGAGTTGTGGTTGTGGTAATATTGAAGTTAGACTAGTAAGGTGTTGTGGATCTAGAAATACTTGTGTTGAAGTTAGTGATTCCCGTAGCATGCACGTATGGTGAACCGCTATGTGATGAAGTCTAAGCATGATTAGTCTATTGATTGTCATCCTTTGTGTGGCAGTCGGGATCGCGTGATGGTTTATACCTACCAACCCTTCCCCTAGGAGTATGTGTTGAATGCTTTGTTTCGATTACTACTAAAACTTTTGCAACAAGTATATGAGTTCTTCATGACTAATGTTGAGTCCATGGTTTAGATGCACTTTCACCTTCCACCATCACTATCTTCTTTAGTGCCGTGCAACTTTCGCCGGTGCAAGAAACCCACCATTAGCCTCCCTCAAAACAGCCACCATACCTACCTACTATGGCTTTTTCAAAGCCATTCCGAGATATATTGCCATGCAACTACCACCATGACATGTGCCACCACTTCTACATTGCCATTGCATGATAATAAGATAGCTAGCATGATGTTTCCATTGATGTCTATGCCATGCTAGATCATTGTCACGGTACACTACCGAAGGCATTCCATATAGAGTCATCATTGCTCTAAGTTTTGAGTTGTAAGTGTGATGATCATCATTGATGGAGCATTGTCCCATGTGAGGAAATAAAAGAGGCCAGCGAAGCCCATTTACGAAAAGAGGCCAAAGATGCCCACCAAAAAAAGAGTCCAAAGAGCCCACCAAAAAAATGAGAGAAAAAGAGAGAAGGGACAATGCTACTACCTTTCCACACTTGTGCATATTAAGCACCATGATCTTCATGGTTGAGAGTCTCTCGTTTTATCACCACCATAAAGCTAGTGGGAAATTTTCATTATATAACTTGGCTTGTATATTCCAATGATAGGCTTCCTCAAATTTGCCTCAGGTCTTCGTGAGCAAGCAAGTTGAATGCACACCCACTAGTTTTCTTTAAGAGCTTTCACATACTCTTAGCTCCAGTGCATCATTTGTATGGAAATCCCTACTCATTCACGTTGATATCTATTGATGAGCATCTCCATAGTTCATTGATATGCCTTGTCAATGTGACCATCTTCTCCTTGTTTGTCTTACAACCTCCACCACACTCCACACCACTTATAGTGCTAAAACCATGGCTCACGCTCATGTATTGCGTGAGAGTTGAAAAAGTTTGAGAAAGTAAAGGTGTGAAAACAATTACTTGGCCAATACCGGGGTTGTGCATGATTTAAATTCGTTGTGCAAGGATGATAGAGCATAGCCAGACTATATGATTTTGTAGGGATAACTTTCTTTTGGCCTTGTTATTTTGAAAGTTCATGATTACCTTGCTAGTTTGCTTGAAGTATTATTGTCTCCACGTCAATAGAAAACTATTGTTTTGAATCTAATGGATCTGAACATTCATGTCACATAAGAGGAGTTATAAAGGACATCTATGCTAGGTAGCATGAAAGCATCAAAAATTCATTCTTTATCACTTCCCTACTCGAGGACGAGCAGGAGTTAAGCTTGGGGATGCTTGATACGTCTCAAACGTATCTATAATTTTTTATGGTTTCACGCTGTTATCTTGTCAACTTTAGATGTTTTTATACCTTTTATATCTTTTTTGGGACTAACTAATTAATTCAGTGCCAAGTGCCAGTTCGTGTTTTTTCTGTTTTTTTGACTCTTTTCATATTTGATTTTGGAATGGAGTCCAAACGGAATAAAATCCCCGAAATAAATTCTTCCAGAATAGAAGAAGATCGGGGGACTTGAGGGCCAAGGTAGGGGGCCCACAGGGAGCCCACAAGCCCTGTTGCCGCGGCCAGGGGGGGCCTGCGGCAACCAGGCTTGTGGCCTCCCTGGCACTCCCCTGCCCTAGCTCTTTGGCCTATAAATTCCCTAAAATCGCATAAAAAATCAGGGCATCCACGAAAACACTTTTCCGCCGCCGCAAGCTTCTGTTTCCGCAAGATCTCATCTCGAGACCCTTCTCGGTGCCCTGCCGGAGGGGACTTTGGAGTTGGAGGGATTCTACATCAACATCATCGCCTCTCCAATGACTCGTGACTAGTCGACTTCAGACCTATGGGTCCGTAGTTAGTAGCTAGATGGCTTCTTCTCTCTCTTGGATCTTCAATACAAAGTTCTCCATGATCTGCATGGAGATCTATCCGATGTAATCCTCTTTCGCGGCGTGTTTGTCGAGATCTGATGAATTGTGGATTTGTCATCAGATTATCTATGATTTATATTTGAGTCTTTGCTGATTTCTTATATGCATGATTTGATATCCTTGTAAGTCTCTCCAAGTCTTGGGTTTTGTTTGGCCAACTAGATCTTTGATTCTTGCAATGGGAGAAGTGCTTGGTTTTGGGTTCATACCGTGCGGTGACCTTTCCCAGTGACAGAAGGGGCAGCAAGGCACACATCGTGTTGTTGCCATCAAAGGTAACAAGATGGGCCTTCATCATAGATATGAGATTGTCCATCTACATCATGTCATCTTGCTTAAGGCGTTACTCTGTTCTTTTGAACTTAATACACTAGATGCATGCTGGATGGCGGTCAACGTGTGGAGTAATAGTAGTAGATGCAGAAAGTATCGGTCTACTTGTTTTGGACGTGATGCCTATAGATATAATCATTGCCATAGATAACGTCACGACTTTGCGCGGTTCTATCAATTGCTCGATAGTAATTCGTTCACCCACCGTCTACTTGCTTTCATGGGAGAAGCCACTAGTGAACACTACGGCCCTCGGGTCTATTCACAACTATTGTCTCCACTTTCACTTTTACTTTGCTTTGTTTACTTTTGCTTTCAATTCTCACTTTGCAAACAATCTATAAGGGATTGACAACCCCTTCATAGCGTTGGGTGCAAGCTCTTTGTGTTTGTGCAGGTACTTGTGACTTGAACGCTCCTCCTACTGGATTGATACCTTGGTTCTCAAACTGAGGGAAATACTTACCGCCGCTGTGCTACATCACCCTTTCCTCTTCAAGGGAACACCAACGCAAGGCTCCAAGGCCGCAGGGAAATCCTTTGCATATTTGCCAAGGAAGTTCCTATAGGCGTAGCCCGTAGCAGCAGGATTCCTGGCGCCGTTGCCAGGGAAGGTCTGTTGTCACAGTAGCACACCCCGGTGGTGGTGATGATCTACTCATGCAGGGCTTCGCCCGAGCTCCGCAGAAATCTGATCTAGAGGAAGAACTACGTGGTATAGGTTTGAGTTGCACGTGGCAAAGTTGTGTCGCAAAAGCCCTAAAACAAACAATATATATAGGAAAAGGGGAGGGGCTAGCCTCGGGGCTCAAGGGAGCCCCAAGGGCGCCGGCCGAAGGGAGAGGTGGACTCCCACCCCAATTTGGTTTAGGGGAAGGAGTCCACTCCTTCCCTCCCACCTCCCTCTTTCCTTTTTTTCCTTTGGTATTTTTCCCTTGTCGCACCATGGACCTATTGGGCTGGCCTCACCAGCCCACTAAGGGCTGGTGCGCCACCCTAGGGTCAATGGGCTCACTCCCGGGTGGGTGGGCCCCTCCCGGTGAATACCCGGAACCCATTCGTCACTCCCGGTACATTGCCGGAAATGTCTGAAACTTTCCGGTGACCAAATGAAACCATCCTATATATCAATCTTCGTTTTCGGACCATTCCGGAAACCCTCATGACGTCTGTGATCTCATGTGGGACTCCGAACAACCTTCGGTAACCAGACATATAACTCAACTATACTAAAACATCATCGAACCTTAAGTGTGCAGACCTTGCGGGTTCGAGAACTATGTAGACATGACCCGAGACACTTCCCGATCAATATCCAGTAGCGGGACTTGGATGTCCATATTGGATCCTACATATTCTATGAAGATCTTATCGGTTGAACCTCTGTGCCAAGGATTCATATAATCCCGTATGTCATTCCCTTTGTCCTTCGGTATGTTACTTGCCCGAGATTCGATCGTTGGTATCCGTATACCTATTTCAATCTCGTTACCGGCAAGTCTCTTTACTCGTTCCGTAATACAAGATCCTGTGACTTACACTTAGTCACATTGCTTCCAAGGCTTGTTTGCGATGTTGTATTACCGAGTGGGCCCCGAGATACCTCTCCGTCACACGGAGTGACAAATCCCAGTCTTGATCCATACTAACTCAACGGACACCTTCAGAGATACCTGTAGAGCACCTTTATAGTCACCCAATTACGTTGCGACGTTTGATACACACAAGGTATTCCTCCGGTGTCAGTGAGTTATATGATCTCATGGTCATAGGAATAAATACTTGACACGCATAAAACAATAGCAATAAAATGACACAATCACATGCTACGTTCATAGTTTGGGTCTAGTCCATCACATGATTCTCCTAATGATGTGATCCAGTTATCAAGTGACAACACTTGCATATGGTCAGAAAACCTTGACCATCCTTGATCAACTGGGTAGCCAACTAGAGGCTTGCTAGGGACATTGTTTTGTCTATGTATCCACACATGTATCTATGTTTTCATTCAATACAATCATAGCATGGATAATAAACGATTATCTTGAAAGAGGAAATATAGTAATAACTATTTTATCATCACCTCTAGGGCATATTTCCAACAAAAGGGATCCTGGATTCTTATCTCTTTTATAAGGGTTCCTTGAATTTATCTTTTCTCCCCCTTTGATAGTAGGTAAGGGTTCATTGGATGTTCTCCCCCTTTAATATGAATGAGTTCCTTGAAGAATCTCCCCCTATGTCAGGGATCCTAGATGATTCTCCCTCTTAAACTGTGGGATCATTGGGGGTTTCTCCCCCTAGAAAAGTAAAGCTAAAATTGATTTTGTTTCATAAAACTTCAATAATATCTTAGGAGGCAATGAATCATGGAACCATTGATAATCTCTCTCCCCCTAAGGCAAAAGTCCAGAAAATATCAGAAAATCAAGGACAATGATAATATCGGATTCACCGAGGCAAAGTGGTTCAGTAGAATCGAGAATGAAAATTGGGACTTTGGGAGAAATCGGTTGGACCGAGTTTCCCGATCGGTGAGACCTAATTGCATTTGAAATCAACTCCTGAACCCAAAAATACATAGAAAGAAAATCTAAGGATTCCAAATAAGAAAGAAAATAAGAGAAAACAAATTTATATATTTTTTGTTTTTTGAAATATATATGTACATATAGATGAAACTTGAATGGTTTCAAGAAGATTTGATATGACAAATGTGAACCATACAAGAATCTCCATCTAGATGTGGGGCGGTGACTAACTCACCCATATTAGAGTATTTGACTTGAGGAGTCAAGCAAGGATGCTTGATCATAGGTCATACTCATTGTTAGGCACAAAAATGGGGTTACCATTTTTTGAGTAAGCTTTTTAATGTCTTCATGTCACTTGAGTTGCTTTACCTCATTAATTGGTGTAAAGCTTTATCAAGGATATGAGTACATACCTTCGAATGATGTTGATGACAGGGCATGTAGGTGAACTTGTTGTGGATGCTCAAAGTTGATGAAGATCATCTTGAGTTGGAAGCTATCCATGTCGTTGGTTTACTTTTCACCTACAATGGTGTCACATCCCTAACCCTTAAGCAAGTTAGCTGTCGGGACCCCGATCCTAAGCCATAGGAATCCAGCCTGTAACACATCGCATCCCTTTGTGGTCTCACGCACGGTTAACTCCACGGCTGCAGCCTTACCTTAGCCGGGACCGTTTGCGTCTTTTGACTCACGTATGCGATAGTGTCGCTAGCTATCCAATGTCAAAGAACCCGGATCGACATGTCTAGTCATAAACCAAAGTGGCAGTTCCGCACAAGGACAGGCATACATGACCCAACAAAGCAAGTGTCGGTCATCAACGAACGTAGACGAGTCGTAGCAAGCTACAAGGACTCCATTACGTCGCGTGACATTTCCCCAAAGGGGACAGACACAACAGCTAAGAAGGACACATGCCGGTCAACCAATGTGTCCGGAGCAGTAGCGAACTACCAAGGCTCGTTGGATCACAAAGGGGCATTTCCTTGTAAGGAATGCTACTAAAGTTCACGACTAGGTATTCGAACCCCATACATATCAAGTAAGACACACATACGCATGGCATACCGATATGTATAGATACATCGATGGCATCACAACATAACCATAACCATACAAGCTTTATTTAAGTGGCTCGGAAGAGCCACACACATAATATTACACATTAAGGGTCTCATGACCCATAATAGCAGTCATACAATACAAGCCAGCGGAAGAGTTATAAACTGTCTGGGTACAGACAGGGCAACTAGTAGGCATGTGGCCTGACTATACTACACAGCCGACGTAGGGCCAGATCGTAGCTGGGACACCAGCTACTCGTCGTCGTCGATGTCTACGAAGAACCCTCCATTAGGGTCATTAGCAACCTCTGCAACATTTATTTAGCAAACATGAGTACGAAGGTACTCAGCAAGACTTTAGGAGAACTAACTACTCATGCAAGGTATCAAAAGGTATTGTGGGGTTTCATGCGGGAAGCCAGCATTTGACTCATGGCTAGACAACTTGCTTTTTGAAATTAGTTTTGACAACTTGATTTCTCGCACACGAGTCCACTAACACCACAACAATACACTATCGTGGAATCATTCCGTCTCCATACGGAAATGCCGTCCACGACACTCACGCTTATCTTGACAATTTTATGAGTAGCCATTGAAGTTATCTATGAACAACATATGTCTCCAAGTAGTCCATATCCACGGACGCGGCTATTCGAATAGATCATAACCCTGCAGGGGTGTACTTCGTCACACACGCTCCCGCCACTTATCGCCATGTGCACGTCATGCACCTCGGCAACCTTCAAGCGGAAGCCCAGCGAGGGAGTCGGCCACGACCGTTAACCACACTAGTACCTAGTCCAGGTTTATCGCCTATCTGAGAGTAACCCGTACGGAAGTCCGGCCGAGGTTTCCGCCACGGCCTCAAACGATGTGTGCAGGGTTCCCAAGCCCACCATCCGGGTGCCACTTGGTACACCGTGCCACTGCCTACCGCATCACGGTCCACCTCTCAGGTCAGCACCATGCACGACCTCCAGCATTACTATAAACACCAGAAACTACTTGCAACTCCTGGACCGAGTACTACGCGATTAATAGGCCGAGCGGGGTCATATTTCAGGGCCCACCATGTGGTAGTATCTAGTCTTGGACTACATACACGGAACTCAGTTCCTAAGGACGGTTCCAATGAAACAACCCGTCATGTACTCCTACACAGCCTTTCACCGGTACCTTTACCAAATCAAGTTCAACACACGACCTTTGCTCACCGAACACATTCCACATTTCTGTTCATCTCCCAGATGACAGACCATACACAACTCTAAGCATAGCATGCATAGCAGGATAAGGCACATCATAGCTCAAGCAACTACCAGGTATGCTAGGTTGCAAGGTTCGGCTATTTACTATGACAAGGTTAAGTCATGCAAAGGAAGTGGGTCCAACTATCGTGGCAAAAGCAGTTGAAGCATTTGATCCTAATGCAATAAATAGGTGCAGGAGCAATAACATAGGAGTTATCGTGATGATCAAAAGGGTTGCTTGCCTTGTTGCTCAGAGGAGGAACGATATCCGTCAAACGGATATTCTGTGGAATCCGGGGGTGCGGAGCCTACCGAAATGAATGGCAACATTCAATAACAATCATATGCAATCAAAATGATGCATGAGCATGGCATGAGAATGCAAGTGATAGGTTATTATAATCAAGATGTTTTAGGTTTAGAGTTGATTTGAATCACATTCGAATAGCAATTCAAACGGGTATTCTCGGATACCGGTTTAATTGATTCGACCTGATGCTCAGATCAACCTAATGTTAACATGCATGAAATGTCATGTTATGGTACTGGTTTATATCTAGGGCAGTGTGTGATCATTGTATTTATAATGAAATTTGGATATTTTTGCAAATTCCATTTATAAAGTGATTAAAGAATTGAATTATTCCTTATTTCACAATTTAGGGTCCTGTAACTTTTTCAAACATAGTTGAAAATAGCATAATCAGAATCCTTGAATTTTTCTGATACTTTTTCATATATAATTTATTTTCATTGGAGTTACAGATTAATTTCTATGATTTTTGCAATTTTTAGCAATTTCCTGAATTAGTTTTAAACTGGAAATTCCATTTATTGCATCACGCTGACGTCAGCAGGTCAGCCGACCTGTTCAGGTCAAACCTGACAGGGGGGCCCCACTGGTCAGCCTCTCTGGGACTAATCCTGCAATGACCAGCCCTAACTGAGGTTTGACTTGGCCTTGGGCCCACTTGTCAGCGAGTGATGAAGTCACTAATCGGCTGGGTTAGCTTGCCACGTCGACCTCCACCGGCGGCGAGGTCGTCCTCGCCGGCGGGGAGCCTCCGGCGACCACCAGCACGGCGGAGGGGCTCGGAAACGGCGCACAGGGGGCCAAATGCTGAGCGGAGAGCACCAGAGGAACGACACGTCTCCCGCAGCTTCATTTCTGCGCCTAGCCGGGGCTGATCTGGCCGGAGATGACGCCGGCGACGAGCTTGGCGGCGGCCAAGGCTCGGGCGTCATCGGGGGTCTTTGCAACAGGGGGATCTACACTCGGTTCTTAGCTGCTACAGCATCTACGCGTCGTCCTGGAGCTGTTGGTGCCATTGGAAGGACGAGCTGGACATCAGAGGGATACCGGCGACGAGCGGCAGCGGCGGTCCTCGTCGGGCTCCGATGAAACTAGGGCTAGAGGAGCGGATCGACGGGGAAAACTTAGGGAAAACGACCGCATGCTCACAGGGAGTGCAGAGCAGAGCTCAGACGGCTCGGGGAAGGCCTGGGGGCGACGAATTGACGGGAGAGGTCCGGCGGCCGAAGGAGGAAGACGACGGCGTTGCGGGCGTTGTAGGGCTCGAGGAGGCTTCTGATTCTGCAGAGACGACCAGGGCGACGAGGCGGAGCTAATGGCGTGCTCTGGGAGGGGATCCTATGGCCAGGGGCACGGCCAGCTCGAGCTCGAGCTCGGCTCTAATGGCGGCAGCAGGGAGAAGGAGGGGATCCGGGAGGAGGGGAAGAACCGAGGCGGGGAATGGATAGGGGAAGCTCTGGGGAGCTTATCCCCGTCGTCGCCAGCGCGAACCGGCGGCCAGGCAGGCACGCAGGTGCGTGGCCGCGCCGGAGGAGGCGGCGGCCACCTCCTGCTGCCTACTGGCGCGAGGGAGGGGACGAGCGGGGAGATGGGTCGGGCCTGGCTTGGGCGATAGGTAAGTCTTTTTCCATTTCCTCTGTTTTTGTTTTTCTGTTTTGCTATTTATTGCTTTGCTAATTATTTCAGCTCCAAAACAAAAAGTAAAAACTATTTTAGACCTCCTGAAATATTTGTTATAATATCCCCACTCATTTCCAAGGTTTTCAACATTTTTGGAAAATTATAGTTTTTGATTTCAATTTTTAAATTTGGAACCAGTGGCTTTTGCATTTATTTAAAATGCTTAAAGTGTCAAGAAAATAGTTTTCTCCAATGCTCATTTACTTTCATGATTTATCATAAAGTTTGAACATTTCTTGAGGCCATTTTGGGTTCATTGATTTGAACTAGTTGAAATTTCCTTTAATTGAAATGGTGGCTAGGGTTTTGAGTTTTTCCTTTGCCACTTTCTTGTTTTTGTTGAAACTTCTTAGATGCAAATGCAAAGAAGACATGAGCACAATGCTATCTTGGTTAAGGGTTAGGGATGTGACAACTCACCCCCACTCAAAAGAATCTCGTCCCGAGATTTAGAAGTCGTCGGGAATAACACAGGATATTCGAGTCGGAGACGATCCTCTCTTTCCCAAGTTGCCTCCTTTTCAGAATGATTTGACCAGTGAACTTTAAGAAACTTGAGGTTTCGACGTCGAGTGGTACGCTCAGCTTGATCAAGAATACGCACGGGGTATTCTCGGTAAGAAAGGTTATCTTGTAGATCAAGCGTTTCGTGGTCCACTTCACGGATAGGATCCGAAAAGCAACGCCTGAGTTGCGAGACGTGGAAAACATCATGAACCTTGGAAAGATGCGGAGGAAGTTCCAACTGGTAGGCAACTTCTCCTCGTTTGGAAAGAATGCGAAAAGGTCCAATGTAACGAGGAGCCAATTTGCCCCTGATACCGAATCGATGGGTACCCTTCAAAGGTGTAACCCGAAGGTAAGCCTTCTCGTCAACTTCAAAGGTCACAGCCTTATGATGACGATCATATTGGCTCTTTTGACGAGACTGGGCTGTTTTCAACTTTTCACGAATAATGCGAACCTGCTCTTCTGCATCCTGGATCATGTCCGGGCCAAAGAGTTGCCTCTCTCCGGTTTCTGACCAATTAAGAGGTGTTCGACATCTTCGTCCATAGAGAACTTCAAAAGGGGCTTTGCCCAAGCTTGATTGATAACTGTTGTTATAAGCGAATTCGGCGAATGGAAGACACTTCTCCCAATTCATACCGAACGATATAACACAAGCTCGGAGCATATCTTCTAGAATTTGATTCACTCTTTCTACTTGACCACTTGATTGGGGATGGAAAGCAGTGCTAAAAGATAAGTGAGTCCCCATGGCATTCTGAAAACTTTCCCAGAAGCGAGAAGTAAAGATACTTCCACGGTCCGAGTTAATTTCCAGGGGAACACCATGAAGAGACACTATTCGAGAGATATATAACTCTGCTAGCTGGCTAGCTCTTATACTCTCACGAACAGGAAGAAAATGAGCCACTTTGGAAAGACGGTCAATGACCACAAAGATAGCATTATTTCATTTCTTGGTCTTGGGAAATCCGGTAATGAAATCCATGCTAACTTTATCCCATTTCCATTCAGGAATAGCTAAAGGTTGAAGGGTGCCAGCAGGCCTTTGATGTTCTGCCTTAACTCGACGACAAACATCGCAGTTAGCAACGAACTTAGCAATTTCTCTCTTCATCCTAGTCCACCAGAACCTCTGGCGTAGGTCCTGATACATCTTAGTACTACCGGGATGAATGGTGAGAGGGGAATCATGAGCCTCCTTAAGGATTAACTGCCTTAGATGTGGGTTCTTAGGAACCACTAAACGATTCTGGAAGAACACCACACCTTGATCATTCATGGAAAATTCTTTAGCGTTTCCGCTAAAAATATTCTCCTTGATCCGTGATATACCCTTGTCACGCTTTTGGCCAGCTATAATTTGATCCTTAAGAGTAGGCTTCGCCACCAGGGTAGAAAGGAATCCTTGAGGAACAATATGAAGATTCAACTTCCGAAAGTCCTCATGGAGAAGTGGTTGACCTTGTTGTAGCATCAAATTGTTACAATAAGATTTACGACTTAGTGCATCGGCCATAACATTGGCCTTCCCCGGGGTGTAAGTTATCCCTAAGTCGTAATCCGAGATCAACTCAACCCACCGTCTTTGCCTGAGATTCAAATCCGGCTGGGTGAAGATATATTTCAGACTTTGGTGATCAGTGAATATTTCGCAACGATTACCCAGAAGGTAATGTCGCCAGGTTTTTAGTGCATGGACCACAGCTGCAAGCTCAAGGTCATGTGTGGGATAATTATCCTCATGTGGACGGAACTGTCAAGATGCGTATGCGATCACATGACGATCTTGCATGAGAATGCAACCTAATCCTTGTCGCGAGGCGTCGCAATAGATAACAAAGTCCTTAGAAAAATCTGGTGATAGCAACACAGGTGCGGAAGTCAGGCGTCTTTTCAGTTCCTGAAAACTATGCTCACACTGTGGTGTCCACTCGAACTTCTTATCTTTCTTGAGGAGTTCAGTCAGAGGCTTTGCAACCTTGGAGAAATTCTCGACGAAGCGGCGACAATACCTCGCTAGACCAAGAAAACTCCTAACTTGCTTAACCGATTCACGTTTAGTCCAATCAAGGACAGCTTGAACTCTCTCGGGATTGACAACAATACCCTTACCAGAGATTACGTGGCCTAGATAGGTCACTTCTGGTAACCAGAATTCACATTTTGAAAATTTGGCATAAAGGCGATGCTCTCGAAGTTTCATCAATACCAGCCTTAGATGCTCGGCATGTTCTTGTTCATTCTTTGAGTAGATGAGAATATCATCGAGGTATACTATGACGAATTTATCCAAATACTCCATAAAGATTGAATTCATCAGCCGAGAGAAAGTGGCTGGGGCATTGGTTAAACCGAAGGACATGACGGTGTACTCATATTGGCCATAACGAGTAACAAAGGCCGTTTTTGGAATGTCCCCGTTCTTAATCTTGATTTGATGGTATCCCAACCTCAAATCCATTTTGGAGAAGACTGAGGATCCAGCGAGCTGATCGTACAGGTCGTTGATCCTGGGGAGCGGATACTTGTTCTTTATGGTGACCAGGTTAACTAGTCGGTAATCTACAACCATCCGATCCGTTCCATCTTTCCTCTTGACGAAGAGGACGGGACAAGCCCAAGGAGAAGAGCTAGGACGAATGAAACCCTTGTTCAAGGCCTCATCTAATTGCTTCTTAAGTTCGGCTAGCTCCAGGGGTGCCATCTTATAAGGTCTTCTGGCTATTGGGACAGTTCCCGGAACAAGATCTATCACAAACTCTACATCTCTGTCAGGTGGAATTCCTGGCAGTTCCTCTGGAAAAACATCCGGGAAGTCACGGACTACCGGAATGTCTTCAAGTTCCAGAAGAGGGTTGGCATTTAGGGAATAGAGCTGGCATTTGGCAACTCGAGTAGAGACATTTACTATCTCACCCGAGGAATGGGTAAGCTGGACATTTCTAGATTGAGTATCAATCTTGGCATAGTGAGCTGACATCCAGTCCATGCCCAAGATGATATTAATATCCGAAGATTTCAATGCTATCAATGAGGCTAGAAAAACTAGCCTGTCTACTAGAATTTCATTATCATAGGTTATCGTAGAGGTTTGCCATTTACTACCAGGGGTTTGGACAATCAATGGGATTGGCATATCACAAAATGACATGTTATGCAACTGTGCATAACTTTCTGAAATGAAGGAATGAGAAGACCCAGTGTCAAAGAGAACGGACGCTGGGTGATGATTAACAAGAAGCGTACCCAGCATGACATCGGGATCCTCTGCAGCTTCTTCTGCTGACACATAATTCACACGGCCACGTGCAGGAGTTGGCTTCACATAAAACGCTTTGCCCGACTTGGCCTGCCCGACGGACTTTCCGGGTTGCTTGGCACCCACATTCTGAGGACACTCACGGGAATAATGCCCTGGTTCTCCACACTTGTAGCATATCACCTGGTTGGCACGTGGTGCTGCATTGCTAGCTGGACCACCATAAGCTTATGATGGAGGGTTGGCCTGATTCGTCTGAGGCACCACGTAGGATGGCCTCGGAGTGTATCTTGGCGGTAGAGAACTGTTTGGAACCCACAACCTGTGTTTTTGAAACACGGAACCAGAAGATGAGCCAAAGTCACGGGAGTGCTTCCTTGTGGCTTCGAAGTCAGAATGACCAGTCTCCGCACTGATCGCTTTGTTGACTAGGGCTTGAAAACTTGCACACTCATGGAGGCGCAGATCACGACGGAGCTCAGGGCTCAGACCCTTACGGAATCTTGCTTGCTTCTTGGCGTCAGTAGACACCTCCTCTGTTGCATTGCGGGCGAGGTTACCGAACTCGCGGCTATAGGCATCCACAGACAACTTGCCCTGAGTGAAGGCATAGAACTCCTCTCTCTTTCTGTCCATCAGGCCCTCTGGAATATGGTGCAGACGGAAAGCTGCGCTGAAGTCTGCCCATGTGGCCACTGGTTCAGCGGGACGCATAGCTTCAAAATTCTCCCACCACAGATTGGCGGGTCCCTCCAGGAAATACGCCGCAAAGATCACCTTGTCGGCCTCAGACACATTCGCAGAGCGAATCTTGCGTGAAATGCTGCACAGCCAATCATCAGCGTCGAGGGGATCGACGGAATGATGAAACTTTGGAGGATTCAGCTTCACAAAGTCATTGAGGGACACTGCAGCATTCCTAGGCTGTCGAGCCGTATTCTGCTCAATACGCTCTAGCAGTCGGTTGGTCTCCCTTTTGTTTCTTTCTGCCTCAAGCATCACTTCTACCAGAGAAGGTGGGTGAGGCAGGTCTTCCTGCGACGCTTGACTACCCTCACCTTGCTCATGAGCAGGGGCACGGTTCAACCTGGTGAACACCATCCTGACAAACAAACTCATAGCTTAGACCAATATCATATCAATACTAACTATGGATTAAGAATGTACTGAACACACGGAATGCGGAAATGAATATCCAAACAACATGGTAACAAGCAACTGCTATATATACACCATCGTTCATACACACCCTTACATAGTTCAGTACAAACTTACTCGAAGAGCAAACTACTGAAATGGTGGAACTACTCATCAGAGGCTTACAAGCTTCCTATACATTATTTATCTAGGCTTCCGGAATTCGTTTCACATTACTACCATACTCCACAAGTCACGCAGGACTGTGAACATACGGCTACTACCATACTATCCTTCCGCTCATAGCTCAGGCATCCGCATAGAACATCTCATAGAGATTACCTCCATGACCCGGAAGCTCAACCTGCGGATCAGGAAACACTCTAGCCTGAGATCCCTGGGATCCATAAGGACACGGATGTGGCCTTGGTCCCCTGACTGGTGGTAAGAGGGGTCCCCGAAGAGGTGTGACTCCTCCTATAGCTGGCCAGTCAACGTGGGCCGGAAGATGGTTCCTAACAGGGTTCAGCATCTCCATCTCTCCATACCCTGTCTGGACTACCGGTGCCAGCTGCGTCAAAACTGTCCACAGACGGGCACGGGTAGCATAAAGCTCCATGCGGAGAGCACGAGCATCCTTGTCTCTGTTCTCTAGCATCTCAACAGTGGACTGCAGAAGTGGATCCTCCATAGAAGAATCAAAATAGACTCCACTGAGGTATCCCTCTTCACCAGACTGAGAGGCCGGAACATAGCAGAACTCTGAATTCTGCAGCAGTGCATGTCTCGCTCTCATAATAGTCAGCATTGAATAGGCAGCATCTTGTACTGCCATGTCAAAAGTGACTCCCAACCCATAGGACCAATGGATTGGCTTCTCCGCTCCAGGGTAGAATGGAAATACCCTAACATTGCAGATGTACTGGCTCTGGTTGAAGTCTCGGTACTGTTCCTCTACCGTGTACTCGGGGTACCAGCGGTAACCGCACACCGACATCACCCTGACCAGCATGGCCGTATGACCCGGTACATCAATGCACCTGGTCAAACGTACCACCTGACGAGAAGGATGGCCAGGCATCTGTAAATAGAGAGTAATGCAAAAGCATTAGAGCTCTGAATGCAAAAATAGGGCAGCATAACGGCTGTAAATGCTCAAAACAAATTTGAGACAACCCAAAGTGGAATAACGTAACCACTCAACTATCAAGTTCAACTCTCTGGTCACCAAACTTACTTCCTGCTTCCTAGGAATAAAAGAAACCCAATATCTCTCGACTCGTAGTCCTATAAGCTACCGATCGGAAACATGAGCCTAGGAGAAGATGAGAAATCTAGTCCTTAATTCCCGCGGAAAAGACGAGGATGACCAGGATAGAATATCTTGAGAAGAGAACAAGAGTGTTACGTTCCCTTCCACAAACAATTCCCCTATATATAACTAAGAAATTCTAGACTCAACTTCGACCAGTTTGGCTTAGTAATCCTACAGTCAGTCAGGCTCTGATACCAACGCTGTCGGGACCCCGATCCTAAGCCATAGGAATCCAGCCTGTAACACATCGCATCCCTTTGTGGTCTCACGCACGGTTAACTCCACGGCTGCAGCCTTACCTTAGCCGGGACCGTTTGCGTCTTTTGACTCACGTATGCGATAGTGTCGCTAGCAAACCAATGTCAAAGAACCCGGATCGACATGTCTAGTCATAAACCAAAGTGGCAGTTCCGCACAAGGACAGGCATACATGACCCAACAAAGAAGGTGTCGGTCATCAACGAACGTAGACGAGTCGTAGCAAGCTACAAGGACTCCATTACGTCGCGTGACATTTCCCCAAAGGGGACAGACACAGCAGCTAAGAAGGACACATGCCGGTCAACCAATGTGTCCGGAGCAGTAGCGAACTACCAAGGCTCGTTGGATCACAAAGGGGCATTTCCTTGTAAGGAGTGCTACTAAAGTTCACGACTAGGTATTCGAACCCCATACATATCAAGTAAGACACACGTACGCATGGCATACCGATATGTATAGATACATCGATGGCATCACAACATAACCATAACCATACAACCTTTATTTAAGAGGCTCGGAAGAGCCACACACATAATATTACACATTAAGGGTCTCACGACCCATAATAGCAGTCATACAATACAAGCCAGCGGAAGAGTTATAAACTGTATGGGTACAGACAGGGCAACTAGTAGGCATGTGGCCTGACTATACTACAGAGCCGACGTAGGGCCAGATCGTAGCTGGGACACCAGCTACTCGTCGTCGTCGATGTCTACGAAGAACCCTCCATTAGGGTCATTAGCAACCTCTGCAACATTTATTTAGCAAACATGAGTACGAAGGTACTCAGCAAGACTTTAGGAGAACTAACTACTCATGCAAGGTATCAAAAGGTATTGTGGGGTTTCATGCGGGAAGCCAACATTTGACTCGTGGCTAGACAACTTGCTTTTTGAAATTAGTTTTGACAACTTGATTTCTCGCACACGAGTCCACTAACACCACAACAATACACTATCGTGGAATCATTCCGTCTCCATACGGAAATGCCGTCCACGACACTCACGCTTATCTTGACAATTTTATGAGTAGCCATTGAAGTTATCTATGAACAACATATGTCTCCAAGTAGTCCATATCCGCGGACGCGGCTATTTGAATAGATCATAACCCTGCAGGGGTGTACTTCGTCACACACGCTCCCGCCACTTATCGCCATGTGCACGTCATGCACCTCGGCAACCTTCAAGCGGAAGCCCAGCGAGGGAGTCGGCCACGACCGTTAACCACACTAGTACCTAGTCCAGGTTTATCGCCTATCTGAGAGTAACCCGTACGGAAGTCCGGTCGAGGTTTCCGCCACGGCCTCAAACGATGTGCGCAGGGTTCCCAAGCCCACCATCCGGGTGCCACTTGGTACACCGTGCCACTGCCTACCGCATCACGGTCCACCTCTCAGGTCAGCACCATGCACGGCCTCCAGCATTACTATAAACACCAGAAACTACTTGCAACTCCTGGACCGAGTACTACGCGATTAATAGGCCGAGCGGGGTCATATTTCAGGGCCCAGCATGTGGTAGTATCTAGTCTTGGACTACATACACGGAACTCAGTTCCTAAGGACGGTTCCAATGAAACAACCCGCCATGTACTCCTACACAGCCTTTCACCGGTACCTTTACCAAATCAAGTTCAACACACGACCTTTGCTCACCGAACACATTCCACATTTCTGTTCATCTCCCAGATGACAGACCATACACAACTCTAAGCATAGCATGCATAGCAGGATAAGGCACATCATAGCTCAAGCAACTACTAGGTATGCTAGGTTGCAAGGTTCGGCTATTTACCGTGACAAGGTTAAGTCATGCAAAGGAAGTGGGTCCAACTATCGTGGCAAAAGAAGTTGAAGCATTTGATCCTAAGGCAATAAATAGGTGCAGGAGCAAGAACATAGGAGTTATCATGATGATCAAAAGGGTTGCTTGCCTTGTTGCTCAGAGGAGGAACGATATCCGTCAGACGGATATTCGGTGGAATCTGGGGGTGCGGAGCCTACCGAAATGAATGGCAACATTCGATAACAATCATATGCAATCAAAATGATGCATGAGCATGGCATGAGAATGCAAGTGATAGGTTATTATAATCAAGATGTTTTAGGTTTAGAGTTGATTTGAATCACATTCGAATAGCAATTCAAACGGGTATTCTCGGATACCGGTTTAATTGATTCGACCTGATGCTCAGATCAACCTAATGTTAACATGCATGAAATGTCATGTTATGGTACTGGTTTATATCTAGGGCAGTGTGTGATCATTGTATTTATAATGAAATTTGGATATTTTTGCAAATTCCATTTATAAAGTGATTAAAGAATTGAATTATTCCTTATTTCACAATTTAGGGTTCTGTAACTTTTTCAAACATAGTTGAAAATAGCATAATCAGAATCCTTGAATTTTTCTGATACTTTTATATATATAATTTATTTTCATTGGAGTTACAGATTAATTTCTATGATTTTTTGCAATTTTTAGCAATTTCCTGAATTAGTTTTAAACTGGAAATTCCATTTATTGTATCAGGCTGACGTCAGCAGGTCAGTCGACCTGTTCAGGTCAAACCTGACAGGGGGCCCCACTGGTCAGCCTCTGTGGGACTAATCCCGCAATGACCAGCCCTAACTGAGGTTTGACTTGGCCTTGGGCCCACTTGCCAGCGAGTGATTAAGTCACTAATCGGCTGGGTTAGCGAGTGATTAAACCCTTACCTGTGCGCTGGCAAGGCCGGGGATAAGCTCCCCAGGGTCTCCTCTATCCATTCCCCAGCACCGTTCTTCCTCTCCTCTCGGATCTTGCCCTCCCTCCTGCTGCCGCCATTGGAGCTGAGCTCGAGCTCGAGCCGCAGCACCTCTAGCCATGGGAACCCTCCTCGGAGTAGTCCGTTAGCTCCGCCTCGTCGCCCTGGTCATCTCTGCAGAAGCCGAAGCTTCCCCAAGCTCTGCATCGCCCCCAACGCCGTCGTCTTCCACCTCCGGCCGCCGGACCTCTCCCGTTGGTTCGCTCCCTCCGGCGCATCCCCGAGCCCCTCAACAGCACCACCGGAACCGCCGTGAGCTCGTCGTCGTTTCCCCTCTTGCCCCACGCTCTCCCGTGCATCGTAGCCTAGTTCCCCACCAAGGCCGAGAGCTCCTCGCTGCCGGCCATGTCGTCGCCGTCGCTGTGGTGTCCGATCCACGCGCTCGAGCTAGGATTCGAGCTCCTGGAGCCTCCAGGAGCGTGATGAGCCCTCCAGCTGCCCTCCCCGTGCCCTAGAGCCGTCTCTCATAGAAGGCCGAGCTTTGGCCGCCGCTCCGGCTCGTCGCCGGCGCCTCTTCCGGCGACCCTAGCCTCCCCTGATGCCCCTGCCAGATCGGCCACTTCGCCAGCGTGCCGTAGCTACAAACCGCGTTCGAATTGGTGCTGTGCAGCGCCGTTTAGGTCGCCTCCGGCGAGCCCTCCGCCGCGGGCCTGGTCGCGGGTGACCACCCTCCGGTGGGGGTCGACGTGGCAAAGCTAACCCAGCAGCTCAGGGCTTAATCACGCGCTGACAAGCGGGCCCAAGGCCAAGTCAAACCCCAATTAGGACTGGTCAGCGCGGGATTAGTCCCAGAGAGGCTGACCAGTGGGTCCCCCCTGTCAGGTTTGACCTGAACAGGTCGGCTGACCTGCTGACGTCAGTCTGATGCAATAAATAGAATTTCGAGTATAGAAATAATTCCAGGAAATTGCTAAAACTTGTAAAAATCATAGAAATTAATCTGTAACTCCAATGAAAATAATTTATATATGAAAAAGTATCAGAAAAATTCAAGGATTCTGATTATGCTATTTTCAACTATGTTTGAAAAAGTTACAGAACCCTAAATTGTGGAATAAGGAATAATTCAATTCTTATAATCACTTTTTAAATGCAATTTGCAAAAATATTCAAATTTCATTATGTTTGCAATGATCACACACTGTCCTAGTTACAAATCAGTACCATAACATGACATCTCATGCAAGCTAACATCAAGTTGATCTGAGCATCAGGTCGAATCAATTAAAACGGTATCCGAGAATACCCCGTTTGAATTGATATTTGAATGTGATTCAAATCAACTCTAAACCTAATACATGTTGAAAATAATAACTTATCACCTTGCATTCTCATGCCATGCTCATGCATCATTTTGAGTGCATATGATTGTTATTTAATGTTGCCATTCATTTCGGTAGGCTCCGCACCCCCGGATTCCACCGAATATCCGTCTGACGGATATCGTTCCTCCTCTGAGCAACAAGGCAAGCAACCCCTTTGATCATCCCGATAATTCCCATGTTCTTGCTCCTGCACTTATTTATTGCATTAGGATCAAAGGCTTCCACTGCTTTTGCCACGTTAGTTGAACCCACTTCCTTTGCATGACCTAACTTTGTCACAGTAAATAGCCGAACCTTGCAACCTAGCATACCTGGTAGTTGCTTGAGCTATGATGTGCCTTATCCTGCTATGCATGCTATGCTTAGAGTTGTGTATGGTCTGTCATCTGGGAGATGAACAGAAATGTGGAATGTGTTCGGTGAGCAAAGGTTGTGTGTTGAACTTGATTTGGTAAAGGTACCGATGAAAGGCTGTGTAGGAGTACATGGCGGGTTGTTTCATTGGAACCGTACTTAGGAACTGAGTTCCGTGTATGTAATCCAAGACTAGATACTACCACATGTTGGGCCCTGAAATATGACCCCGCTCGGCCTATTAATCGCGTAGTACTCGGTCCAGGAGTTGCAAGTAGTTTCTGGTGTTTATAGTAATGCTGGAGGCCGTGCATGGTGCTGACCTGAGAGGTGGACCGTGATGCGGTAGGCAGTGGCACGGTGTACCAAGTGGCACCCGGATGGTGGGCTTGGGAACCCTGCGCACATCGTTTGAGGCCGTGGCGGAAACCTCGGCCGGACTTTCGTACGGGTTACTCTCAGATAGGCGCTAAACCTGGACTAGGTACTAGTGTGGTTAACGGTCGTGGCCGACTCCCTCGTTGGGCTTCCGCTTGAAGGTTGCCGAGGTGCATGACATGCACATGGCGATAAGTGGCGAGAGCGTGTGTGACGAAGTACACCCCTGCAGGGTTATGATCTATTCGAATAGCCGCGTCCGCGGATATGGACTACTTGGAGACATATGTTGTTCATAGATAACTTCAATGGCTACTCATAAAATTGCCAAGATAAGCGTGAGTGTCGTGGACGGCATTTCCGTATGGAGACGGAATGATTCCACGATAGTGTATTGTTGTGGTGTTAGTGGACTCGTGTGCGAGAAATCAAGTTGTCAAAATTATTTAAAATTGTAAGTTGTCTAGCCACGAGTCAAATGCTGGCTTTCCGCATGAAACCCCACAATACCCCTTTTGATACCTTGCATGAGTAGTTAGTTGTCCTAAAGTCTTGCTGAGTACTTTCGTACTCATGTTTGCTTAATAAATGTTGCAGAGGTTGCTAATGACCCTAATGGAGGGTTCTTCGTAGACATCGACGACGACGAGTAGCTGGTGTCCCAGCTACGATCTGGCCCTACGTTGGCTCTGTAGTATAGTCAGGCCATGTGCCTTCTAGTTGCCCTGTCTGTACTCAGACAGTTTAAACTCTTGCGCTGGCTTGTAATTGTATGACTGCTATTGTGGGTCGTGAGACCCTTAATGTGTAATATTATGTGTGTGGCTCTTCCGAGCCTCTTAAATAAAGGTTGTATGGTTATGGTTATGTTGTGATGCCATCGATGTATCTATACATATCGGTATGCCATGCGTACGTGTGTCTTACTTGATATGTATGGGGTTCGAATACCTAGTCGCGAACTTTAGTAGCACTCCTTACAAGGAAATGCCCCTTTGTGATCCAACGAGCCTTGGTTGTTCGCTACTGCTCCGGACACATTGGTTGACCAGCATGTGTCCTTCTTAGCTGCTGTGTCTGTCCCCTTTGGGGAAATGTCACGCGACGTAATGGAGTCCTTGTAGCTTGCTACGACTCGTCTACGTTCGTTGATGACCGACACCTTCTTTGTTGGGTCATGTATGCCTGTCCTTGTGCGGAACTGCCACTTTGGTTTATGACTAGACATGTCGATCCGGGTTCTTTGACATTGGTTTGCTAGCGACACTATCGCATACGTGAGTCAAAAGACGCAAACGGTCCCGGCTAAGGTAAGGCTGCAGCCGTGGAGTTAACCGTGCGTGAGACCACAAAGGGATGCGATGTGTTACAGGCTGGATTCCTATGGCTTAGGATCGGGGTCCCGACAGCGTTGGTATCAGAGCCTGACTGAATGTAGGATTACTAAGCCAAACTGGTCGAAGTTGAGTCTAGAATTTCTTTAGTTATATATAAGGGAATTGTTTGTGGAAGGGAACGTAAGATGCTTGTTCTCTTCTCGAGTTATTCTATTCTGGTCATCCTCGTCTTTTCTGCGGGAATTAAGGACTAGGTTACTCATCTTCTTCTAGGCTCGTGTTCTGATCGGTAGATTATAGGACTACGGGTCAAGAGACATTGGGTTTCTTCTATTCCTAGGAAAAGGGAAGTAAGTTGATGATCAGAGAGTTGAACTTGATAGTTGAGTGGTTACGCTATTCCATTTTGGGTTGTCTCAAATTTGTTTTGAGCATTTACATCCGTTATGCTGCCCAATTTTGCATTCGGAGCTCTAATGCTTTTGCATTACTCTCTATTTATAGATGCCTGGCCGTCCTTCTCGTCAGGTGGTACGTCTGACCAGGTGCATTGATGTACCGGGTCATACGGCCATGCTGGTCAGGGTGATGTCGGTGTGCGGTTACCGCTGGTACCCCGAGTACACAGTGGAGGAACAGTACCGAGACTTCAACCAGAGCCAGTACATCTGCACTGTTAGGGTATTTCCAGACTACCCTGGAGCGGAGAAGCCAATCCATTGGTCCTATGGGTTGGGGGTCACTGTTGACATGGCAGTGCAGGATGCTGCCTACTCAATGCTGACCATTATGAGAGCGAGACATGCACTGCTGCAGAATTCACAGTTCTGCTATGTTCCGGCCTCTCAGCCTGGTGAAGAGGGATACCTCAGTGGAGTCTATTTTGATTCTTCTGTGGAGGATCCACTACTGCAGTCCACTGTTGAGATGCTAGAGAACAGAGACAGGGATGCTCGTGCTCTCCGTATGGAGCTTTATGCTACCCGTGCCCGTCTGTGGACAGCTTTGACGCAGCTGGCACCGGTAGTCCAGACAGGGTATGGAGAGATGGAGATGCTGAACCCTGTTAGGAACCATCTTCCGGCCCACGTTGACTGGCCAGCTATAGGAGGAGTCACACCTCTTCGAGGACCCCTCTTACCACCAGTCAGGGGACCAAGGCCACATCCATGTCCTTATGGATCCCAGGGATCTCAGGCTAGAGTGTTTCCTGATCCGCAGGTTGAGCTTCCAGGCCATGGAGGTAATCTCTATGAGATGTTCTATGCGGATGCCTGAGCTGTGAGCGGAAGGATAGTATGGTAGTAGCCGTACGTTCACAGTCCTGCGTGACTTGTGAAGTATGGTTGTAATGTGAAATGAATTCCGGAGGCCTAGATAAATAATGTATAGGCAGCTTGTAAGCCTCTGATGAGTAGTTTCACAATTTCAGTAGTTTGCTCTTCGGTTAAGGGTGTACTGAACTATGTAAGGGTGTGTATGAACCATGGTGTATATATAGCAGTTGCTTGTTACCATGCTGTTCGGATATTAATTTCCGCATTCCGTGTGTTCGGTACATTCTTAATCCATAGCTAGTATTGATATGATGTTGGTCTAAGCTATGAGTTTGTTTGTCAGGATGGTGTTCACCAGGTTGAACCGTGCCCCTGCTCATGAGCAAGGCGAGGGTAGTCAAGCGTCGCAGGAAGACCTGCCTCACCCACCCTCTCTGGTGGAAGTGATGCTTGAGGCAGAAAGAAACAAACGGGAGACCAACCGACTACTAGAGCGTATTGAGCAGAATACGGCTCGACAGCCTAGGAATGATGCAGTGTCCCTCAATGACTTTGTGAAGCTGAATCCTCCAAAGTTTCATCACTCCGTCGATCCCCTCAACGCTGATGACTGGCTGTGCAGCATCTCACGCAAGATTCGCTCTGCGAATGTGTCTGAGGCCGACAAGGTGACCTTCGCGGCGTATTTCCTGGAAGGACCCGCCAATCTGTGGTGGGAGAATTTTGAAGCTATGCGTCTGGCTGAACCAGTGGCCACATGGGCAGAGTTCAGCGCAGCTTTTCGTCTGCACCATATTCCAGAGGGCCTGATGGACAGAAAGAGAGAGGAGTTCTGTGCCTTCACTCAGGGCAAGTTGCCTGTGGATGCCTATAGCCGCGAGTTCGGTAACCTCGCCCGCTATGCAATAGAGGAGGTGTCTACTGACGCCAAGAAGCAAGCAAGATTCCGTAAGGGTCTGAGCCCTGAGCTCCGTCGTGATCTACGCCTCCATGAGTGTGCAAGTTTTCAAGCCCTGGTCAACAAAGCGATCAGTGCCGAGATTGGTCATACTGACTTCGAAGCCACCAGGAAGCACTCCCGTGACTTCGGCTCGTCTTCTGGTTCCGCGTTTCCAAAACGCAGGCTGTGGGTTCCAAACAGTTCTCTGCCGCCAAGATACACTCCGAGGCCATCCTACGTGGCGCCTCAGACGAATCAGGCCAACCCTCCAACAAAAGCTTATGGTGGTCCAGCTAGCAATGCTGCACCACGTGCCAACCAGGTGATATGCTACAAGTGTGGAGAACCAGGGCACTATTCCCGTGAGTGTCCTCAGAATGTGGGTGCCAAGCAACCCGGAAAATCCGTCGGGCAGGCCAAGTCGGGCAAAGCGTTCTATGTGAAGCCAACTCCTGCACGTGGCCGTGTGAACTATGTGTCAGCAGAAGAAGCTGCAGAGGATCCCGACGTCATGCTGGGTACGCTTCTTGTTAATCATCACCCAGCGTCTGTTCTCTTTGACACTGGGTCTTCTCATTCCTTCATTTCAGAAAGTTATGCACAGTTGCATAACATGTCATTTTGTGATATGCCAATCCCATTGGTTGTCCAAACCCCTGGTAGTAAATGGCAAACCTCTAGGATAACCTATGACAATGAAATTCTAGTAGACAGGCTAGTTTTCCTAGCCTCATTGATAGCATTGAAATCTTCGGATATTAATATCATCTTGGGCATGGACTGGATGTCAGCTCACTATGCCAAGATTGATACTCACTCTAGAAATGTCCAGCTTACCCATCCCTCGGGTGAGATAGTAAATGTCTCTACTCGAGTTGCCAAATGACAACTCTATTCCCTAAATGCCAACCCTCTTCCGGAACTTGAAGACATTCCGGTAGTCCGTGACTTCCCGGATGTTTTTCCCGAGGAACCGCCAGGAATTCCACCTGATAGAGATGTAGAGTTTGTGATAGATCTTGTTCCGGGAACTGTCCCAATAGCCAGAAGACCTTATAAGATGGCACCCCTGGAGCTAGCCGAACTTAAGAAGCAACTGGATGAGGCCTTGAACAAGGGTTTCATTCGTCCTAGCTCTTCTCCTTGGGCTTGTCCCGTCCTCTTCGTCAAGAAGAAAGACGAAACGGATCGGATGGTTGTAGATTACCGACCAGTTAATCTGGTCACCATTAAGAACAAGTATCCGCTCCCCAGGATCAACGATCTGTACGATCAGCTCGCTGGATCCTCAGTCTTCTCCAAAATGGATTTGAGGTTGGGATACCATCAAATCAAGATTAAGAACGGGGACATTCCAAAAACGGCTTTTGTTACTCGTTATGGCCAATATGAGTACACCGTTATGTCCTTCGGTTTAACCAATGCCCCAGCCACTTTCTCTCGACTGATGAATTCAATCTGCATGGAGTATTTGGATAAATTCGTCGTAGTATACCTCGATGATATTCTCATCTACTCGAAGAATGAACAAGAACATGCCGAGCATCTAAGGCTGGTATTGATGAAACTTCGAGAGCTTCGCCTATATGCCAAATTTTCAAAATGTGAATTCTGGTTACCAGAAGTGACCTATCTAGGCCACGTAATCTCTGGTAAGGGTATTGCTGTCAATCCCGAGAGAGTTCAAGCTGTCCTTGATTGGACTCAACATGAATCGGTTAAGCAAGTTAGGAGTTTTCTTGGTCTAGCGAGCTATTGTCGCCGCTTTGTCGAGAATTTCTCCAAGGTTGCAAAGCCTCTAACTGAACTCCTCAAGAAGGATAAAAAGTTCGAGTGGACACCACAGTGTGAGCATAGTTTTCAGGAACTGAAAAGACGCATGACTTCCGCACCTGTGTTGCTACCACCAGATTTTTCTAAGGACTTTGTTATCTATTGCGATGCCTCGCGACAAGGATTAGGTTGCATTCTCATGCAAGATCGTCATGTGACCGCATACGCATCTCGTCAGTTGCGTCCACATGAGGATAATTATCCCACACATGACCTTGAGCTTGCAGCTGTGGTCCATGCACTAAAAACCTGGCGACATTACCTTCTGGGTAATCGTTGCGAAATATTCACTGATCACCAAAGTCTGAAATATATTTTCACCCAGCCGGATTTGAATCTCAGGCAAAGACGGTGGGTTGAGTTGATCTCGGATTACGACTTAGGGATAACTTACACCCCGGGGAAGGCCAATGTTATGGCCGATGCGCTAAGTCGTAAATCTTATTGTAACAATTTGATGCTACAACAAGGTCAACCACATCTCCATGAGGACTTTCGGAAGTTGAATCTCCATATTTTTCCTCAAGGATTCCTTTCTACCCTGGTGGCGAAGCCTACTCTTAAGGATCAAATTATAGCTGGCCAAAAGCATGACAAGGGTATATCACGGATCAAGGAGAATATTTTTAGCGGAAACGCTAAAGAATTTTCCATGAACGATCAAGGTGTTGTGTTCTTCCAGAATCGTTTAGTGGTTCCTAAGAACCCACATCTAAGGCAGTTAATCCTTAAGGAGGCTCATGATTCTCCTCTCACCATTCATCCCGGTAGTACTAAGATGTATCAGGACCTACGCCAGAGGTTCTGGTGGACTAGGATGAAGAGATAAATTGCTGAGTTCGTTGCTAACTGCGACGTTTGTCGTCGAGTTAAGGCAGAACATCAAAGGCCTGCTGGCACCCTTCAACCTCTAGCTATTCCTGAATGGAAATGGGATAAAGTTAGCATGGATTTCATTACCGGATTTCCCAAGACCAAGAAAGGAAATAATGCTATCTTTGTGGTCATTGACCGTCTTTCCAAAGTGGCTCATTTTCTTCCTGTTCGTGAGAGTATAACAGCTAGCCAGCTAGCAGAGTTATATATCTCCCGAATAGTGTCTCTTCATGGTGTTCCGCTAGAGATTAACTCGGACCGTGGAAGTATCTTTACTTCTCGCTTCTGGGAAAGTTTTCAGAATGCCATGGGGACTCACCTATCTTTTAGCACTGCTTTCCATCCCCAATCAAGTGGTCAAGTATAAAGAGTGAATCAAATTCTAGAAGATATGCTCCGAGCTTGTGTTATATCATTCGGTATGAATTGGGAGAAGTGTCTTCCATTCGCCGAATTCGCTTATAACAATAGTTACCAATCAAGTTTGGGCAAAGCCCCTTTTGAAGTTCTCTATGGACGAAGATGGCGAACACCTCTTAATTGGTCAGAAACCGGAGAGAGGCAACTCTTTGGTCCAGATATGATCCAGGATGCAGAAGAGCAGGTTCGCATTATTCGTGAAAAGTTGAAAACAGCCCAGTCTCGTCAAAAGAGCCAATATGATCGTCATCATAAGGCTATGACCTTTGAAGTTGACGAGAAGGCTTACCTTCGGGTTACACCTTTGAAGTGTACCCATCGTTTCGGTATCAAGGGCAAGTTGGCTCCTCGTTACATTGGTCCTTTTCGCATTCTTGCCAAACGAGGAGAAGTTGCCTACCAGTTGGAACTTCCTCCGCATCTTTCCAAGGTTCATGATGTTTTCCAAGTCTCGCAACTCAGGCGTTGCTTTTCGGATCCTATCCGTGAAGTGGACCACGAAACGCTTGATCTACAAGATAACCTTTCATACCGAGAATACCCCGTGCGTATTCTTGATCAAGCTGAGCGTACCACTCGACGTCGAAACCTCAAGTTTCTTAAAGTTCAATGGTCAAATCATTCTGAAAAGGAGGCAACTTGGGAAAGAGAGGATTGTCTCCGACTTGAATATCCTCCGTTATTCCCGACGACTTCTAAATCTCGGGACGAGATTCTTTTGAGTGGGGGTGAGTTGTCACATCCCTAACCCTTAAGCAAGTTAGCCTTGTGCTCATGTCTTCTTTGCATTTGCATCTAAGATTTTTTCAACAAGAACAACAAAGTGGCAAAGGAAAACTCAAAACCCTAGCCACTATTTCAAATAAAGGATTTCTCAAACTAGTTAAAATCAATGAACCCAAAATGGCCTCAAGAAATGTTCAAACTTTTTGATAAATCATGAAAGTAAATGAGCATTGGAGAATACAATTTTCTTGACACGTTAAGCATTTTAAACTAATGCAAAAAGCCACTGGTTTCAAATTTTAAATTTGAAATGAGGAACTATAAATTTTCAAAAATGTTGAAAACTTTGGAAATGGTTGGGAATATTATAACAATATTTCAGGAGGTCTAAAATAGTTTTTACTTTTTGTTTTGGAGCTGAAATAATTAGCAAAACAATAGTTAGCAAAACAGAAAAACAAAAACAGAAAAAATGGGAAACCCTTACCTGTCGCCTAGCCTGGCCCGGCCCATCTCCCTGGATCGTCCCCTCCCTCGCGCCAGTAGGAGCAGGAGGTGGCCGCCGCCTCCTCCGGTGCGGCCACGCACCTGTGCGCCTGCCTGGCCACCGCCTCGTGCTAGCAAGGCCGGGGATAAGCTCCCCAGGGTCTCCTCTATCCATTCCCCAACACCGTTCTTCCTCTCCTCTCGGATCTTGCCCTCCCTCCTGCTGCCGCCATTGGAGCCGAGCTCGAGCTTGAGCCGCAGCACCTCTAGCCATGGGAACCCTCCTCCGAGTAGTCCGTTAGCTCCGCCTCGTCGCCCTGGTCATCTCTGCAGAAGCCGAAGCTTCCCCAAGCTCTGCATCGCCCCCACCACCGTCGTCTTCCACCTCCGGCCGCCGGACCTCTCCCGTCGATTCGCTCCCTCCGGCGCATCCCCGAGCCCCTCAACAGCACCACCGGAACCGCCGTGAGCTCGTCGTCGTTTCCCCTCTCGCCCCACGCTCTCCCGTGCATCGTAGCCTAGTTCCCCACCAAGGCCGAGAGCTCCTCGCCGCCGGCCATGTCGTTACCGTCGCTGTGGTGTCCGATCCACGCGCTCGAGCTAGGATTCGAGCTCCTGGAGCCTCCAGGAGCGTGATGAGCCCTCCAGCTGCCCTCCCCGTGCCCTAGAGCCGTCTCTCAAAGAAGGCCGAGCTTCGGCCGCTGCTCCGGCTCGTCGCCGGCGCCTCTTCCGGCGACCCTAGCCTCCCCTGATGCCCCTGCCAGATCGGCCACTTCGCCAGCGTGCCGTAGCTGCAAACCGCGTTCGAATTGGTGCCGTGCAGCGCTGTTTAGGTCGCCTCCGGCGAGCCCTCCGCCGCGGGCCTGGTCGCCGGCGACCACCCTCCGGTGGGGGTCGACGTGGCAAAGCTAACCCAGCAGCTCAGGGCTTAATCACTCGCTGACAAGCGGGCCCAAGGCCAAGTCAAACCCCAATTAGGACCGGTCAGCGCGGGATTAGTCCCAGAGAGGCTGACCAGTGGGTCCCCCCTGTCAGGTTTGACCTGAACAGGTCGGCTGACCTGCTGACGTCAGTCTCATGCAATAAATAGAATTTCCAGTATAGAAATAATTCCAAGAAATTGCTAAAACTTGTAAAAATCATAGAAATTAATCTGTAACTCCAATGAAAATAATTTATATATGAAAAAGTATCAGAAAAATTCAAGGATTTTGATTATGCTATTTTCAACTATGTTTGAAAAAGTTACAGAACCCTAAATTGTGGAATAAGGAATAATTCAATTCTTATAATCACTTTTTAAATGGAATTTGCAAAAATATTCAAATTTCATTATGTTTGCAATGATCACACACTGTCCTAGTTACAAATCAGTACCATAACATGACATATCATGCAAGCTAACATCAAGTTGATCTGAGCATCAGGTCGAATCAATTAAAACGGTATCCGAGAATACCCCGTTTGAATTGATATTTGAATGTGATTCAAATCAACTCTAAACCTAATACATGTTAAAAATAATAACTTATCACCTTGCATTCTCATGCCATGCTCATGCATCATTTTGAGTGCATATGATTGTTATTTAATGTTGCCATTCATTTCGGTAGGCTCCGCACCCCCGGATTCCACCGAATATCCGTCTGATGGATATCGTTCCTCCTCTGAGCAACAAGGCAAGCAACCCCTTTGATCATCCCGATAATTCCCATGTTCTTGCTCCTGCACTTATTTATTGCATTAGGATCAAAGGCTTCCACTGCTTTTGCCACGTTAGTTGAACCCACTTCCTTTGCATGACCTAACTTTGTCACAGTAAATAGCCGAACCTTGCAACCTAGCATACCTGGTAGTTGCTTGAGCTATGATGTGCCTTATCCTGCTATGCATGCTATGCTTAGAGTTGTGTATGGTCTGTCATCCGGGAGATGAACAGAAATGTGGAATGTGTTCGGTGAGCAAAGGATGTGTGTTGAACTTGATTTGGTAAAGGTACCGACGAAAGGCTGTGTAGGAGTACATGGCGGGTTGTTTCATTGGAACCGTACTTAGGAACTGAGTTCCGTGTATGTAATCCAAGACTAGATACTACCACATGCTAGGCCCTGAAATATGACCCCGCTCGGCCTATTAATCGCGTAGTACTCGGTCCAGGAGTTGCAAGTAGTTTCTGGTGTTTATAGTAATGCTGGAGGCCGTGCATGGTGCTGACCTGAGAGGTGGACCGTGATGCGGTAGGCAGTGGCACGGTGTACCAAGTGGCACCCGGATGGTGGGCTTGGGAACCCTGCGCACATCGTTTGAGGCCGTGGCGGAAACCTCGGCTGGACTTCCGTACGAGTTACTCTCAGATAGGCGATAAACCTGGACTAGGTACTAGTGTGGTTAACGGTCGTGGCCGACTCCCTCGCTGGGCTTCCGCTTGAAGGTTGCCGAGGTGCATGACGTGCACATGGCGATAAGTGGCGAGAGCGTGTGTGACGAAGTACACCCCTGCAGGGTTATGATCTATTCGAATAGCCGCGTCCGCGGATATGGACTACTTGGAGACATATGTTGTTCATAGATAACTTCAATGGCTACTCATAAAATTGCCAAGATAAGCGTGAGTGTCGTGGACGACATTTCCGTATGGAGACGGAATGATTCCACGATAGTGTATTGTTGTGGTGTTACTGGACTCGTGTGCGAGAAATCAAGTTGTCAAAATTATTTAAAAATGTAAGTTGTCTAGCCACGAGTCAAATGTTGGCTTTCCGCATGAAACCCCACAATACCCCTTTTGATACCTTGCATGAGTAGTTAGTTGTCCTAAAGTCTTGCTGAGTACTTTCGTACTCATGTTTGCTTAATAAATGTTGCAGAGGTTGCTAATGACCCTAATGGAGGGTTCTTCGTAGACATCGACGACGACGAGTAGCTGGTGTCCCAGCTACGATCTGGCCCTACGTCGGCTCTGTAGTATAGTCAGGCCATGTGCCTTCTAGTTGCCCTGTCTGTACTCAGACAGTTTAAACTCTTCCGCTGGCTTGTAATTGTATGACTGCTATTATGGGTCGTGAGACCCTTAATGTGTAATATTATGTGTGTGGCTCTTCCAAGCCTCTTAAATAAAGGTTGTATGTTTATGGTTATGTTGTGATGCCATCGATGTATCTATACATATCGGTATGCCATGCGTACGTGTGTCATACTTGATATGTATGGGGTTCGATTACTTAGTCGTGAACTTTAGTAGCACTCCTTACAAGGAAATGCCCCTTTGTGATCCAACGAGCCTTGGTAGTTCGCTACTGCTCTGGACACAATGGTTGACCGACATGTGTCCTTCTTAGCTGCTGTGTCTGTCCCCTTTGCGGAAATGTCACGCGATGTAATGGAGTCCTTGTAGCTTTCTATGACTCGTCTACATTCGCTGATGACCGACACCTGCTTTGTTGGGTCATGTATGCCTGTCCTTGTGCGGTACTGCCACTTTGGTTCATGACTAGACATGTCGATCCGGGTTCTTTGACATTGGATTGCTAGCGACACCTTCGCATACGTGAGTCAAAACACGCAAACGGTCCCGGCTAAGGTAAGGCTGCAGCCGTGGAGTTAACCGTGCGCGAGACCACAAAGGGATGCGATGTGTTACAGGTTGGATTCCTATGGCTTAGGATCGGGGTCCCGACAAATGGTTAGTCATGCAAGGAAGAACGTAATATATCCAAATGACTAGAGTGATTGAACTCATCAAATGATAGGCAAGGATATGATTTTGTTGTCTTCTTCTTTCATCCCTGAAGAAGGGGTTGTTGATATTTGGCCATGTCAAGATTGCTTTTGATGTGAGTTTATGGCAATCTTTTGAGGTGTATTTCTTCCAAGTACCTACAAAAGGTTAGATGCAATAGAAGGGAGCATAGTTTCCAAGATATAAGGTAGTCATATCAATGGCATCATGGAATGGGCAATCAAGCTCATGCCCTTGCATGCACCCGAGTGAGTCTAGCTCAGGTTTGAAGCATCAATGGTGTTCAACTCACTCCACAAATGACAAAACACTTTCTCATCAAGTGGTTTGGTAAAGATATAAGCTAATTGTTTGTGAGTACGAACATGCTAATATGCAATTTTGTTCGAGAATGTATAGATCACCTTGAATGAAATGATCACGAATGAAATGATGTCACACTTGGATGTGTTTTGTTCGAGAATGTTGCACATGATTATAGGAAATTTTAATAGCACTTTCATTGTCACATAGCAATGGAACTTTTCTAACATGAATGTCATAATCCTTAAGAGTTTGAGTCATCCAAAGTAATTGTGCACAACATGATACAACGACTATATATTCAGCTTCAGCAGTAGATAAGGATACCGAATTTTGTTTCTTGGATGACCAAGACACAAGCGATCTCCCAAGAAATTGACATGTACGCAAGGTGGATTTTCTGTCAACCTTGTCTCTGGCATAGTCCGAGTCGGAATAGCCAACAATATTAAAAGAAGATCCCTTGGGATACCATATGCCAAAGTTTGGTGTATGTATGAGGTATCTCCCTATCATTTTCACAACCAATAGATGACACTCTTTTGGTGCTGCTTGGTATCGGGCACACATGCAAACACTCAACATGATGTCAGGATGGGAGGCACACAAGTATAAAAATGAATCAATCATTGATCGATAAACCTTTTGATCAAATGGTTTGTTCTCCTTTGTGAGGTCAAGATGTCCACTAGTAGGCATGGGGGTTCTCATACCTTTGCATTCTTGCATGTTGAACTTCCTGATTAAGTCCTTGGTGTACTAGGTTTGAGAGATAAATGTACCTTCTCTCGATTGTTTGATTTGCAATCCAAGGAAGAATTTTAGCTCACACATCACGAACATCTCATACTTCTCTAACATCAAATTTCCAAACTTTTCATTAAAATTTGGGTTAGTAGAACCAAAGATAATATCATCCACATATATTTGGCATACAAACAGTTCTCCATTAACTCCTTTAGTGAATAAGGTTGCCTCAATTTTACCAACCTCGAAACCCTTTTCAATAAGAAACTTAATTAGGCATTTGTAGCACGCTCTAGGGGCTTTTCTAAGACCATATAAAGCTTTACAAAGTTTGTAAACATTATTAGCTTTCTTAGGGTTCATGAATCGAGGAGGTTGTTTAACATAAACTTCATCCTCAATTTCTCCATTGAGAAAAGCACTTTTGATATCCATTTGGTAAAGAGTAATATCATGGTGGTTGGCATAAGCTAGAAGAATGTGAATGGCTTCAAGTTTAGCAACAGGTGCATAAGTCTCACCGTAGTCCATACCTTCGACTTGAGTGTGTCCTTGGGCTACAAGACGCGCCTTGTTGAGTACAGCTTGTCCATCTTCATCTTGCTTGTTCTGAAACACCCACCTTGTACCAATCATGATTTGCTCGCCTTCGAGCTTTTCAACAAGCGTCCATACTTGGTTCCTCTGGAAGTTGTGTAACTCTTCGTGCATGGCATTCACCCAATCTGGGTCTTGAAGGGCTTCTTCAACCTTCAAAGATTCGATGCTAGAGATGAAAGAATAATGCTCAAAAAAGTTAGCTAAACGAGATTTAGACCGATTGATTTGCTACTTCTCAAACAACAGCGCCAGAAATTGACACGTTGACGGAGATTGGGCTTGCGTTGGTTTTTCCCTTGAAGAGGAAAGGGTGATGCAACACAGGAGCAGTAAGTATTTCCCTCAGTTTGAGAACCAAGGTATCGATCTAGAAGGAGGGTCTCGTCAAGTCCAGAGTACCTGCGCAAACACAAACAAGCTTGCACCCAGCGCTTCAAAGGGGTTGTCAATCCCTTCAAGATTATTTGCAAAATGAGATCTGAAGGCGGAAAGTGCAACGAAGTAAAAGAGTGTAAGGCTGAAAATATGGTGTGGAGTAGATCCTGGGGGCCATAGTGTTCACTAGAGGCTTCTATCAAAATAGCAAGTATCACGGTGGGTGAACAAATTACTGTCGAGCAATTGATAGAATCGCGCAAAGTCAAGACGACATCTAAGGCAATGATCTAGCATATAGGCATCACGTCCGAGACAGGTAGACTGATACTTTCTGCATCTACTACTATTACTCCACACATTGACCGCTATCCAGCATGCATCTAGTGTATTGAGTTCATGACGAACAGAGTAATGCTTTAAGCAAGATGACATGATGTAGAGGGATAATCTCAAACCAATGATGAAAACCCCATCTTTTTACCCTTGATGGCAACAACACGATACATGCCTCGCTACGCCTTCTGTCACTGGGTGAGGTCACCGCACGGTATGAACCCAAAACCAAGCACTTCTCCCATTGCAAGAATCATAGATCTAGTTGGACAGACAAAACCCACAACTCGAAGAGAATTACAAGGATATGAAAGCATGCATCAGAGAGATCAGAAGAAACTCAAATAAGATTCATAGATAATCTGATCAGAAATCCACAATTCATCAGATCTCGACAAACGCACCGCAAAATAAGATTACATCGGATAGATCTCCGTGAAGATCATGGAGAACTTTGTATTGAAGATCCAAGAGAGAGAAGAAGCCATCTAGTTACTAGCTATGGACCCGTAGGTCTATGGTGAACTACTCACGCATCATCGTAGAGGTCATGGTGTTGATGGAGAAGCCTTCCGTGTTCGAATCCCCCTCCGGCAGGGCACCAGGACGTGCCCCAGATGGGATCTTGCGGAGACAGAAGCTTGCGGTGGCGGAAAAGTGATTACGATGCTCCCTTGATTTTTGGGGAATATTTGGGAATATATAGGCGCAAGATCTAGGTCAGGGGACCTCCAGGGGGCCCACAAGCCTGCATGGCACGGGCCCCCTGGCCGTGAGGTGGGGGCTTGTGGGGCCCTTGGGGCTCTTCTGGCTTGGCTCCCAAGTCCCCCGATCTTCTTCCGTTCCAGAAAAAATCTTTTCGGGGATTTTCTTCCGTTTGGATTCCGTTTCAAAATCTCCTCTGAAAGGGGTCAAAAACATGGAAAAAACAGGAACTGACACTTGTCAGTGAATTAATAAGTTAGTCCCCAAAAATAAATAAAAGGCATGCAAAACATCCAAAGTTTGACAAGATAATAGCATGAAACTATCAAAAATTATAGATACGTTGGAGACGTATCAAGCATCCCCAAGCTTAACTCCTGCTCGTCCTCGAGTAGGGAAGTGATAAAGAATGAATTTTTGATGTGGAATGCTACCTAGCATAGTTGTCCTTTGCAACTTCTTTCACGTGGCATGAATGTTCAGATCCATAAGATTCAAAACAATAGTTTGCTATTGACATGAAAACAGTAATACTTCAAGAAAACTAGCAAAGTAATCATGAACTTTCGAAATAACAAGGCCAAAGAAAGTTATCCCTACAAAATCATATAGTCTGGCTATGCTCCATCATCCTCACACAACTAATGTATATCATGCACAACCCCAGAATTTGCCAAGTAATTGTTTTCGCACTCTTACTTTCTCAAACTTTTTATAACTATCACGCAATACATGAGCGCGAGCCATGGATATAGCACTATAGGTGGAATAGAGTGTGGTGGTGGTTGTGAGACAAAAAGGAGGAGATGGTCACATTGACTCGGCGTATCAATAGGCTATGGAGATTCCCATTAATAGATATTAGTGTGAATGGGTAGGGATTGCCATACAAGAGATGCACTAGAGCTATAAGTATGTGAAAGCTCAAAAGGAAAACTAGTGGGTGTGCATCCAACTTGCTTGCTCACGAAGACCTAGGGCAATTTTGAGGAAGCCCATCATTGGAATATACAAGCCAAGTTATAAAACAAAGATTCCCACTAGCATATGGTAGTGACAAAGCAAGAAGCTCTCAATCATGAAGAACATGGTGCTATTATGAAGCACAAGTGTGGAAAAAGATAGTAGCATTGTCCCGTCTCTCTTTTTCTCTCATTTCTATTTTTTTATTTGGGCTCTTAGGCCTCTTTTTTTCTTTTTTTTCTTTTTTTTGGGCTCTTTGGCCTCTTTTTTTATTTATTTTATTTCCTCACATGGGACAATGCTCTAATAATGATGATCATCACACTTCTATTTACTCACAGCTCGAAGATAACAATGGTGATGACTCCATAGGAAATGCCTCCGGCGGTGTACCAGGATGTGCAACGATCTAGTATGATCAGGCAATGGCAATATGAGAGTGACAACACAAGTCATGAGACGGAACGGTGGTAGTTGCATGGCAATATATCTCGGAATGGCTATGAAAATGCCATAGTAGGTAGGTATGGTGGCTGTTTTGAGGAAGGAATTTGGTGGGTTTGTGCACATGCGAGAATTGCGCGGCGCTAGAGAGGCTAGCAATGGTGGAAGGTGAAAGTGCATCTATACCATGGGCTCAACATTAGTCATAAAGAACTCACATACTTGTTGCAAAAGTTTTTATTAGTAATCGAAACAAAGTGCTAAACGCATACTCCGAGGGGAAGGGTTGGTAGGTGTAAACCATCGCGCGATCCCGATCTCGACACAAAGGATGACAATCAATAGATCAATTATGCGCTGACTTCCTAACATAGCGGTTCACCATACGTGCATGCTACGGGAATCACTAACTCCAACACAAGTATTTCTAGATTCACAACACTCTACTAACATAGCTTTTTATGTTACCGAATCCATGTCTCAAAACTAATTGAGAGGAGTCAAAACTTTTTTTTCTACTCAGTGCACATGAAGATGGAGGTTTTTGCATCCTCTTTGGGTACCTAGCACATGGGACTACTTTCATAGCATAAGCCAACTACCAAATAGCACACCGTCGTGCTCTAAAAGATATAAGTGAAGCACAAGATCAAAAGTATCTAGATCAAAAGATATAAGTGAAGCACAAGAGCAAAAGTATCTAGCTTAAAAGATATAAATGAAGCACTATGAGCAAAAGTATCTAGCTCAAAAGATATAAGTGAAGCACTATGAGCATTCTAGCAAAACCATGATGAGTGCATGTCTCTCTCTCTCAAAAAGGTGTGCAGCAAGGATGATTGTGACAAAAAAAAGAAATGACTCCTATGGTACAAGACGCTCCAAGAAAAACACATATCATCTGGTGAATAAAAATATAGCTCCAAGCAATGTTACCGATGGATTGAAGACGAAAGAGGGGATGCCTTCCCGGGGCATCCCCAAGCTTAGGCTTTTTGGTGTCCTTGAATTTGGCTTGGGATGCCTTGGGCATCCCCATACTTGAGCTCTTTCCACTCCTTATCTCTTTGTCCATGAGAACGTCACCCAAAACTTGAAAACTTCACAACACAAAACTTAAACAGAAACTTGTGATAACATTAGTACAAGAAAACAAACTACCACTTCTTTTGGTACTGTAGCAAACTTTAATTCCATCTATATTGATGATGGGCTACTTTATTCTCACTTTCCCATGGCTAGTACGCCCCGATACTAACCATAGTTTCATCAAAACAAGTAACCAACTCAACAAAAACATAATCTGTCAAAAACAGACCAGTGTGTAGCAATCTGTATACTTCGTATACTTATGGTACCTCAAAAAATATGAAACATTACGAAGGTCTGGGGAAAAAGCATATCAATCAGCAGAAAAAAGAATCAACTCAAAATCTCTTTCTGAATAAAAATGAAAAATCATCATGTGAGCGAATTTTTTTTGTCTTTTTCCAGCAGGATCGAACAACCATTACCAAGACTAATCATAAAGGTTTTGCTTGGCTCAAACACAAAAAGAAACACAAAAAACACAATCACAACAGAATTATGAAAGTGTGGACGCAACAAAATAGAAAGAAAAAGATAAATTCAAGCGCTATTGTTTAACGCCCTTAGCTAGGCATAGAAGCGATAGAATCACGTATCCTCGTCTTTGGTGCTCAAACCATAAGTAGCCCTCATCATGGATTCATAAGGCAATCTTATTTTCTTTCTAGGAAAGTGTTCCATGCCCTTCCTTAAAGGAAATTGAAATCTAATATTCCCTTCCTTCATATCGATGATAACACCGATAGTCCTTAGGAAAGGTCTACCAAGAATAATAGGGCATGGAGGATTGCAATCAGTGTCAAGCACAATGAAATACATGGGTACATAGTTCCTATTTGCAATAATAAGAACATCATTGATCCTTCCCATGAGTTTCTTGATAGTAGAATCAGCAAGATGCAAATTAAGAGAACACTCTTCAATCTCATTAAAACCCAGAACATCACATACAGACTTTGGAATCGCAGAAACACTAGCACCCAAATCACACAAGGCATTGCACTCATAGTTTTTGATTTTGATTTTGATGGTAGTTTCCCACTCATCATGAAGCTTTCTAGGGATAGAGACTTCCAATTCAAGTTTCTCTTCAAGAGCTTTTATCATAGCTTCGACGATATGATCGGTAAAGGCTTTGTTTTGGCTATAAGCGTGTGGAGAGTTCAACATGGATTGCATCAAAGAAATGCATTCAATCAAGGAGCAACTATCATAATTGAATTCCTTGAAATCCACGATAGTAATTTCATTACTACTCAAAGTTTTAACGTCTTCTACTCCACTTTTAATGCTTTTAGCATCAAGATAGATGGACTCCGAATCATTGGGGCACTTTTCAACCAAAGTGGATTCATATCCAGCCCCATAATCATTAGGTTCGACACAAGAAAACAAAGATTCAATGGGAGTCACACCAAGCACTTTAAGATCTTCGAGATTCTCATCACGAGAACACGCATTTTTAAGCCATTCATGTCTAGCATGAATTTGGGCGGTTTATTCTTGGCTCTCAATCATGGAAACACGCATAGCTTTCAAAGTTTCATCCATGTTGATTTTGGGAGTAGCACATCTAACTTTCAAAACATCAACATCACAAGAAATCCTATCAACGCTCTTAGCCAAATCGTCAATTTTGAGTAGTTTTTCCTCTATGGACGCATTGAAAATCTTTTGAGAGTTGATGAACTCTTTGATATTACTCTCTAGATCAGAGGGTAATCTATTGTAATTTCGATGAGTATTGTTGTAGGAGTTGCCAAAGTTATTAGAGGAGTTACTAGGAAAAGGCCTAGGAACATAGTTTACTCTAAAAGCGTTGTTGTTGGCAAAGTTATTCCTACCAACAAAATTAACGTCCAAGCTAGCGTTGCTACTCTCAAGCAAAGAAGACAAAGGAAATCATTAGGATCCAAAGGAGCACTTCTACTAGCAACCAAATTCATTAGCTCATCCATCTTAGCACTCAACGAGTTAATTTCTTCTATAGCGTGTACCTTCTTACTAGTGGGTGACCTTTCAGTGTGCCACTGAGAGTAGTTTGTCATGATGTTGTCTAAGAGCTTTGTGGCTTATCCTACCGTGATTTCCATGAACGTTCCACCTGAGGCGGAGTCCAAGATATTTCTAGAAGAGAAATTCAAGCCAGCGTAAAAGATTTGAATAATCATCCAAAGGCTCAAGCCATGAGCGGGACAATTTCTAATCATTAATTTCATTCTCTCCCAAGCTTGTGCAACATGCTCATGATCAAGTTGCTTGAAATTCATGATATCATTACGGAGAGAGATGATCTTAGCCAGCGGAAAATACTTGGATATATAAGCATCTTTGCACTTATCCCAAGAATCGATACTATTTTTGGGCAAAGAAGAAAACCAAGTTTTTGCGCGATCTCGCAACGAGAAAGGAAAAAGCTTCAATTTAATCACGTCATTATCCACATCTCTTTTCTTTTGAATATTGCAAAGCTCAATGAAGGTATTGAGATGGGATGCTACATCTCCACTAGGAAGGCCAGAGAATTGCTCTTTCATAACAAGATTCAGCAAAGCGGCATTGATTTCGTATGACTCCACACTAGTGGCGGGAGCAATCGGAGTACTAATAAAATCATTATTATTAGTATTCGAGAAGTCACAAAGCTTGGTGTTTTCATTCATGGTGACTTCAGCAAGCAAGCAAGCACACAAGCAAAAAAAAGCGGTCGAGAAAAAGGTGAACGAAAAGGCGAACGAAAAAGGCGAACGAAAAAGGCGAATGAAAAAGGAAAATTGGTGAAGTGGGGGAGAGGAAAACGAGAGGCAACTGGCAAACAAAGTAAATGCAAGAGATGAGTCCGCGACACTTACTTGGATGAGTTCTTGACTTGATCTTCCTCCCTGGCAACGACGCGAGAAATCCTTCTGCTACTTCTCAATCAACAGTGCCAGAAATTGACACGTTGACGGAGATTGGGCTTGCGTTGGTTTTTACCTTGAAGAGGAAAGGGTGATGCAGCACAGGAGCAGTAAGTATTTCCCTCAGTTTGAGAACCAAGGTATCGATCAAGAAGGAGGGTCTCGTCAAGTCCAGAGTACCTGCGCAAACACAAACAAGCTTGCACCCAACACTTCAAAGGGGTTGTCAATCCCTTCAAGATTGTTTGCAAAGTGAGATCTGAAGGCGGAAAGTGCAACGAAGTAAAAGAGTGTAAGGCTGAAAATATGGTGTGGAGTAGACCCTGGGGCCATAGTGTTCACTAGAGGCTTCTCTCAAAATAGCAAGTATCACGGTGGGTGAACAAATTACTGTCGAGCAATTGATAGAACCGCACAAAGTCATGACGATATCTAAGGCAATGATCTAGCATATATGCATCACGTCCGAGACAAGTAGACCGATACTTTCTGCATCTACTACTATTACTTCACGCATCGACCGCTATCCAGCATGCATCTAGTGTATTGAGTTCATGACGAACAGAGTAACACTTTAAGCAAGATGACATGATGTAGAGGGATAATCTCAAACCAATGATGAAAACCCCATCTTTTTACCCTTGATGGCAACAACACGATACGTGCCTCGCTACCCCTTCTGTCACTGGGTGAGGTCACTGCACAGTATGAACCCAAAACCAAGCACTTCTCCCATTGAAAGAATCATAGATCTAGTTGGCCAGACAAAACCCACAACTCGAAGAGAATTACAAGGATATGAAATCATGCATAAGAGAGATCAGAAGAAACTCAAATAAGATTCATAGATAATGTGGTCATAAATACACAATTCACTGGATCTCGACAAACACACCGCAAAAGAAGATTACATCGGATAGATCTCCATGAAGATTATGGAGAACTTTGTATTGAAGATCCAAGAGAGAGAAGAAGCCATCTAGTTACTAGCTATGGACCCGTAGGTCTATGGTGAACTACTCACGCATCATCGTAGAGGTCATGGTATTGATGGAGAAGCCTTCCGTGTCCGAATCCCCCCTCCGGCAGGGCACCAGGACGTGCCCCAGATGGGATCTTGTGGAGACAGAAGCTTGCGGCGGCGGAAAAGTGATTACGATGCTCCCTTGATTTTTTTGGGAATATTTGGGAATATATAGGCGTAAGATCTAGGTCAGGGGACCTCCAGGGGGACCCACAAGCCTGCATGACGCGACCCCCTGGCCGTGGGGTGGGGGCTTGTGGGGCCCCTGGGGCTCTTCTGGTTTGGCTCCCAAGTCCCCGGATCTTCTTTCGTTCCAGAAAAAATCTTTTCGGGGATTTTCTTCCGTTTGGACTCCGTTTCAGAATGTCCTCTGAAAGGGGTAAAAAACATGGAAAAAACAGGAACTGCACTTGGCACTGAATTAATAAGTTAGTCCCCAAAAATAAATAAAAGGCATGCAAAACATCCAAAGTTTGACAAGATAATAGCATGAAACTATCAAAAATTATAGATATGTTGGAGACGTATCATGATTCTCCCATTTTTTATGTCACCGTAGATTTGATTCAACGGGTGATCTCTGTCCACTCTTGCTCTAAATCTTGACAGATTCTTCTTGTTGGATGGTGGAGCTTCATCATCATCATCATCATCATCATCTTGCACGTTGTTGTTGATGTTATCATCTCCTTGAGGTAGTGGTGAGGAAGGTTGAGGTGGATCATCACAATGTACTTCTTCCTCTTGTTCATCATGCCTTGTACCACTTGTGGATGCTTCCATGTCGTTTTGTGGTTTGCCTTGACGCGAAGTAGGAGCTTCCACTTGAGTTGACGAAGAAATTTTCTTCACCTCCATGGGAGGAATCTTGCCAATGGATAAGTCTTTAATGGCTTCTGAAGGTTCCTTATCTCCTACATTAGTTGGCAATTGTTCGACTTGCGAACCATTAGTCTCATCGAACCTCACATCTACCGTCTCTTCAAATTTTTGAGTGAAGTTGTTGTAGACACGGTAAGTGTGAGAGTTCGATCCATAACCGAGTAGGAAACCTTCATAAGATTTAGGAGCAAATTTAGAGCGACGATGCTTATCAAGAATATAGCACTTAGAGTCGAATACCCGAAAGTATCCAACTTGGGGTCTGTTACCGGTGAGTAGCTTGTATGTCGTTTTACCAAGAAGCTTGTGTAGGTAGAGTCGGTTTATGACATGGCAAGCTGTTTCCACGGCTTCTGCCCAAAAGTGTCTTGGAGTCTTGTATTCGTCAAGCATCGTTCTTGCCATCTCTATGAGAGTCCGGTTCTTCCTCTCAACAACTCCATTTTGTTGAGGTGTGTACATCGCCGAGAACTCATGTGAGATACCTTCTTTGTCAAGAAAAGTATCCACATTCGTGTTCTTGAACTTTGTTCCGTTGTCGCTACGAACTTTCTTGATCTTCACTTCAAACTAATTTTGAGCTTTCCGAGCGAAGTTCTTGAAGATCTTTTGTACCTGCGAATTATCATCAAGAAAGAATACCCACGTGAATCTGGAAAAATCATCATGAATAACTAAACCATAAGAATTTCCACCGAGGATCTTGTAAGCATTGGGACCAAAGAGATCCATGTGAAGCAGCTCGAGTGGTCTTCTTGTAGTCATGATGTTCTTCACGGGATGACTTCCACCAACTTGCTTTACTTATTGACAAGCACTACAAAGTCTATCTTTGTCAAAGATAACATCTTCAACACCAATAATATGATCACCTTTGATAAGTTTGTCAAGATTACGCATACCTACATGTCCTAACCTTCTATGCCATAACCAACCTTTAGAAGATTTAGCAATAAGATATGTGCTGGGTTTGGATTTCCTAGAGAAATCGACAATGTATAGATCACCTCTAAGGAAACCACTAAAGAAAATGTTATGGTTGTCGCTACCAAACACTCGGCAAACAACTTTCGTAAATAGCACATCGAAACTGAAGTCTGATAGTCTAGATATGGAAAGAAGATTGTAACCAAGGGATTAAACAAGCATGCTTTTGAATGGAACTATGAGATACGACCACCTTACCAAGATCAAGTACCTTACCCTTGGAGTTATCTCCAAAAGTCACATACCTTCGAGGTCCACGGTTTGGTGTAATCTCATGGAACATGTATTTATCTCGGGTCATGTGATCGGTGCATCCACTGTCGAGAACCCAGTCCTTTCCACTGGCCATGTAGTCTCTAAGGTTCGCCATAAGACTAAGGTTCCTCATGGTCTTCTCATACTCGATGTCAAACTCCTCATCTTCATCGTAGTAGCCATGCTCCACATAATCATCATCGGATGAAGTTCCCTCATGAGAAAGAAGAATTTCATCAGAATTTTGACTATGACAATGTTCATATTTATGCATGCGAATGGCTTCAACAATGATATTGTTAATAGTAATGACATCTCCTTTAGCACACATGAGGTCACGAAGCTCAAATAAACATTTATCAAGATTAGGATCGGTTGGCTTCATTTTGTGAAAGGAAATGCATTTGTGGACAATGATATCAAGATTTTTCAAGGAATAATTCAGATATCTTTTCTCTAAGTCTTTACACAAGGTATGAGCACACTCAAAGTTTTCCATTTGATTAAGCACATTTCTTGGTAGTCCTCTAATGATTAGATTAACAGTGTTAAGATTACCAAGCATATCAATTTCATCATCATGAGAAGGATGTATGGGATCAATGGGAGGCGCATAGGGATATTCAACATACTTGTGCAAATGGAACTCACTAAATATATCAAGCAATTCATCTTTCCATTGTCTAAAATACTCCCCATCAAGAATAGGCACTCTACAACTAAAAATATCGGAACTAGTCACATTCATCTTCCTTCAACAGTGATTAAACCAAGGTTTTGGAGACCTCGCTCTAAGACCAATTGTAGGATCGGAAGAAGGTGTGTCTAGAGGGAGGGGGTGAATAGACTACTTGTCAAGATAAAAATCCTAGCCTTACCCAATTTTATGGAAGGCAGAATTTCAGCAATACTAACAAGTCTAGTACACCCTACACATGCTGGTCAACATATATGGCAGCGGAAAAGTAAAGACTTTGCACATGTAAAGGAGTGGAGTTTAGGAGATCAAACGCAAAGAGGTTGACACGGCAATTTTTGGCATGGTTCCGATAGGTGGCGCTATCATACGTCCATGTTAGTGGAGACTTCAACCCATGGAGGGTAACGGCTGCGAGAGTCCACGGAGGGCTCCACCCACAAGGGGTCCACGAAGAAGTGACATTGTCTATTCCACCACAGCTTACGCCCATGAACGACTAGCCTCACTCATGGTAGATCTTCACGAAGTAGGCAATCTCCTTGCCCTTACAAACATCTTGGTTCAACTCCACAACACGAAGTAGGAGGCTCCCAAGCGACACCTAACCAATCTAGGAGGCACCAACCTCCAAAAGGCTTCTAAAAATAGTCTCCTCAAGACAAAATCACTCTCTCACAAAATAGGCATGGGTAGGAGAGTTTGATTTGGTGGAAAGCAACTTGGGGAGGCTAGATATCAAGTTTCAAATGATTGGAATGGAATATCTTGGTCTCAACACAGGAGTACGAGGCTCTGTGTGAGAAAAATGGATCTGGCAATGAAGTGTGTGTTCTCAGGGCTTCCTCTTCGAATGAGAGGTAGGTGGAGGGGTATATATAGGCTGCCCCCAAAATCCAACCATTACACTTAAAGTGACAAACTCGGTGACACCGAAGTCATCAACTCGATGGTACCGACTTTCACTAAAGGCAACACTTTTGAATCTCGGTGGAACCGATATACGAAACTCAATGGCACCGAAAAGGTGGCTAACGGTCAGATGACACAACTCGGTGACACCGATACTCAAACTCAGAAATTCCGATTTGTGTACCGAGGCAACAAAAAGTTCGTCACGCAAACTCGGTAGCACTGACATGGTTTCGGTTGCACCGATTTGGTGGGAATGGCTAGGATTCTGTTTGAGATCAAACTCGGTGATGTCAGAATGGGAAAGTTGGTGGCACTGATTTCGAATGAGTGGTATTGGATATAATGGTTATGATGGAAAAATTACTGAGTATTTTGGTGGCTAACTTTGAGCACTTGAGCAACCAGTTCATTTTAATACCTCACCCCTTTTAATAGTATTCACTTTCCTATGGACTCAAAAGTGATTTCTCACAAATATATAAAATGAAGAGTCTTCTAGCTTGAAGCTAGAGCCAATCTTATTCCTTTCTTGCATCAAGGGGTATCTCGACATAATCGTTTAGCCAAGGCTCTCTATGGACTACTCCTGAAATATCTACGTAAAAGTGTTAGTCCAAGAGAATAATGTATGTTGTCATGAATTATCAAAACCACTAAGGGAGCATATGTGCCTTCAGTTTCCCTAGGGGTGGGGGCAGCAACCTAGGGACAACCTCGGCCTCCAAGACAAGGGCACGGTGGCCACCCTAGGGCCAACCCTAGCCCTTAGCCACATGGGACTTTGGGAAGGTGGGGAGCCTAGCCCACCAGGGCCGATGCACCCCCTCATCCCATGGGGCCCTTCGGGGTAGGTGGATGATGTCATTTGTGCTTCCCCGGCAACGGCGACAGGAATAGTCGTGTCGACAGCACCAGGAATCGTTCTGCTACGGCTATGGAGCCTTGCGTTGATGTTCCCTCAAAGCGGAAAGGGTGATGTAGCACAACGGTGGTAAGTATTTCCCTCAGTTTGAGAACCAAGGTATCAATCAAGTGGAGGAGTATCACAAGATCCTGCACAAACACAAAGAACTTGCTCCCAACGCTATGAAGGGGTTGTCAATCCCTTATAGATTGTTTGCCAAGTGAGAACTGAAAGCAACAAAGTAACAAAGCAAAGTAAAAGCGGAGGTGTAAACGATGGATGTGAATAGACCCGGGGGCCGTAGTGTTTACTAGTGGCTTCTCTCATGAAAGCAAGTAGTCGGTGGGTGAACAAATTACTGTCGAGCAATTGATAGAACCGCGCAAAGTCGTGACGTTATCTATGGCAATGATTATATCTATATGCATCACGTCCAAAACAAGTAGACCGATACTTTCTGCATCTACTACTATTACTCCACACGTCGACCGCTATCCAGCATGCATCTAGTGTATTAAGTCCGAAAGAACAGAGTAACGCCTTAAGCAAGATGACATGATGTAGATGGACAATCTCATATCAACGACAGAGCCCATCTTGTTACCCTTGATGGCAACTACTCAATGTGTGCCTTGCTGCCCCTACTGTCACTGGGAAAGGTCACCACATGGTAAGAACCCAAAACCAAGCAGTTCTCCCATTGCAAGAATCATAGATGTAGTTGGCCAAATAAAACCCAAGACTCGGAGAGACTTACAAGGATATCAAATCATGCATATAAGAAATCAGCAAAGACCCAAAACATGTCATAGATAATCTAATCTCAAATCCACAATTCATCGGATCTCGACAAACACACCGCCAAAGAAGATTACATCGGATAGATCTCCATGAAGATCATGGAGAACTTTGTATTGAAGATACAAGAGAGAGAAGAAGCCATCTAGCTACTAACTACGGACCCATAGGTCTGAAGGGAACTACTCGCGAGTCATTGGAGGGGCGACGATGATGATGAAGAAGCCATCCAACTCCAAAGTCCCCTCCGGCACGACGCCAGGAAGGGTCTCTAGATGAGATCTCACGGAAACGGAAGCTTGCGGCGGCGGAAAAGTATTTTCGAGGCTCCCCTGATTTTTTGCTGTATTTTAGGGAATATATAGGCCAAAGATCTAGGTCAGGGGGCGGCCAGGGAGGCCACAAGCCCTGCCACCGCCGCCTCCCCCCTGGTGGCGGAGTGGGGGCTTGTGGGCTCCCAGGAGCCCTCCTGGCTTGGCCCACAGGCCCCGTGATCTTCTTCCGTTCGGGAAAAAATCATTTCGGGGATTTTATTCTGTTTGGACTCCGTTCCAAAATCAGATCTAAAAAGAGCCAAAAACACAGAAAACAGGAACTGGCACTTGGCACTGAATTAATAAGTTAGTCCCAAAAAAGATATAAAAGGTACATAAAACATCCAAAGATGACAAGATAACAGCGTGAAACCATCAAAAATTATAGATACGTTTGATACGTATCAATGGACCCTCTCTGCGGACCCTCAAAACTCTTTCGGTATCTGTGACAAAAACACGGTAAGTCTTGGAACCATTCCGGAACCCAAATAAAAACTTCCCATATATGAATCTTTACCTATGGACCATTTAGAAGCTCCTCCTAATGTCCAGGATATCATCCGAGACTCCAAACAACATTCAAATCTCCTCATCATGTCCAGGATCTCATCCAGGACTCCGAATAACATTCGGTTACCAACATATATAACTCAACAATACTATATCATCAGCAATCGTTAAGTGTGCGGACCCTACGGGTTCGAGAACTATGCAGACATGAGCGAGACACCTCTACGATTAATAACCAATAACGAGACCTGGATGCCATATTGGTTCCTACATATTCCATGAAGATCTTTATCGCTCAAACCATGACGACGAGGATTCAATCAATCCCGTATGCAGTTCCCTTTGTCCATCGGTATGTTACTTGCCAGAGATTCGATCGTCGGTATCTCTATACCTAGTTCAATATCGTTATCGCCAAGTATATTTACTTGTTCTGTAATACGAGATCCCGTGACTAACTCCTTAGTCACATTGCTTTTAAGCTTCTTGTGATGTTGTATTATCGAGAGGGCCTAGAGATACCCCTCCATCATACAGAGTGAGAAATCCCCATCTCGATCCATACCAACCCAACAAACACCCTCGGTGATACCTGTAGAGCATCTTTATAATCACCCTATTACAAAGTGACGTTTGATACACACAAGGCATTCCTCCGATGTCAGGGAGTTGCATGATCTCATGGTCTTAGGAACAAATACTTGACATGTAAAAAGCAGTAGCAATAAACTTGTGATACGATCAAATGCTATGCTCACGATTGGGTCTTGTCCATCACATCATTCTCCTAATGATGTGATACCGTTATCAAATGACAACTCATGTGTATGGTTAGTAAACCTTAACCATCTTTGATCAACGAGCTAGTCTAGTAGAGGCTCACTAGGGACACAGAGTTGTTTATATACCCACATGTATCTGACTTTCCAATCAATACAACTATAGCATGGGTAATAAACGATTATCATGAACAAGGAAATATGATAATGACCACTTTATTATCGCCTCAAGGGCATATTTCCAACAGTCTCCCACTTACACTAGAGTCAATAATCTAGCATTACATGGTAATGAATCTAACACCTATAGAGTTGTGGTGTTGATCTTGTTTTGCTCGTGAGAGAGGTTTAGTCAACGGGTCTGCAACATTCAGACCTGTATGTACTTTCAAATGTTTATGTCCTCCTCCTTGATATAATCGTTGATGGGGATACTACCCATGGGTATACTAAAGCGGAGATAGTCCGTCTCCAAGACATTTGGGGCCGACTGCCCCCCTCGGGCTGGCTGGCGGCAGCCGGCCTGCCTCGCCGACACGCGCCATGCCGACTGGCGGGATTCGGCCTGGTCGGTTGGCCCGTCGCCAGCCGTATGGTCGGCTCCCGTCTCATCCGGCAATACTCCCGTACGGTGACACGACTCGATGCATGATGCAGGGGCGCTGGCGGAAGCAGTACACGCTCACATGCTCGACATGGCCATGGGCGCAATGATGTGAGGGTCAGCGAGGCTACACGGCCCTAGTCACCATCGAGGCTGACCGGGCAAGACGACCTTGTATCCACATTCGCCCCTACCTGCTCCCTGACGACCGACGGGTTGGCCAGTGAGACACACGGCCAGCGGCCCCAGGCCAAGACAAGACCCGGAGAGGCTGGCAGTCGGGTCCCACCTATGATCTTATCCTCACCACTGTACCCTTCAGGCTGCACTATAAATGCTCAACTGAGCCCCAGAGAGAGGGCAGGCTGATTAGATTCACGCACGAGATACACTAGAGAAACATCCGCATACCATCTAGGTAGTGAGACCGGCAGCTAGAGCTGTGCCTCCCTCCCCGCGAACAGCTCAAGGAGCACCATTTGTAGTGTGATCTCATATAGTCACATAGGCAGGACTAGGGGTCTTACCTCAATGGAGGGCCCTAAACCTGGATAGACCGGCGTCATGTGTGTTGCACCAACACCCGTTCCCGGACACCGCCGGCGCTCGTCGGGCCCAAACCACGATATAAGCCACCACCTGAAATCTACCGCGGAAATACCATGATAGTTGGCGCCCAACATGGGGCCAGCAGCGACACCGTCCGGAATAACATTCCAGGCGGGACCCTTCACCCCTTCTAGGGAGCTGTAGGATCAAAAGTATGTCTAGAGGGGGGGGGGGGTGATTAGACTACTTGACAAGATAAAAAAATGCCTTTTCCCAATTTTAATTGAGAGGCAGCTACGACAAATATAAGAAGTCAAGTACACCCCACACATGCAGTTCTATTAGTATAGCAGCGAAAACTAAACATGCAACTTTAAAGTAGAGGAGTAAGGTAGGGAGATCAAACGCATGAGGTTGACACAACGATTTTTGGCATGGTTCCGATAGGTGGCGCTATCGTACGTCCATGTTAGTGGAGACTACAACCCACGGAGGGTAACAACTGCGATAGTCCACTGAGGGCTCCACCCACGGAGGGTCCACAAAGAAGCGACCTTGTCTATCCCACCACGGCTTACATCCATGGAGGACTAGCATTACTCACGGTATATCTTCACAAATTAGGCGATCTCCTTGCCCTTACAAATATCTTGGTTCAAATCCACAAGGCGAAGTAGGAGGCTCCCAAGCGACACCTAACCAATCTAGGAGGCACCACCCTCCAAAAGGTAATAGATGGGGTAGATCAAGAACTCCTTGCTCTTGTGCTTCTAAAGATAGTCTCCTCAACACAAATCACCCTCTCACAGAATATGAATGGGTAGGAGAGGTTGATTTGGTGGAAAGCAGTTTAGGGAGGCTAGAGGTCAAGTTTCAAATGATTGGATTGGAATATCCTGGTCTCAACACATGAGTAGGTGGTTCTCTCTCAGAAAATGGATCTGGAAGTGAAGTGTGTGTTCTGAGTGCTTCTCCCACAAATGAGAGGTGGGTGAAGGGGTATATATAGGCAACAACCAAAATCCAACCGTTACACACAAAAGTGCAAACTCGGTGACACCGAAGTTGACAACTCGGTGGTACCGACTAGTACTAAAGGTGTGAACTTTCGAATCTCGGTGAGACCGATATATAGAACTCGGTGGCACCGAAAAGGTGACTAACGGTCACATGACCAAACTTGGTGGCACCGGTACTCAAACTCAGAAATTCCGATTTTGTGTATCTTGGCAACAGAATGTTGGTCACACCGAACTCGGTAGCACCGATGCAGTTTTGATTGCACCGATTTGGTGGGAATGGCTAGGGTTATGTCTGAGGTTCAAACTCGATGGGTACGATGTGGAAATGTTGGTGACACCGAATTTGTGAATGTGGAGCTTGACAGAGTGGATATGTGGGAAAAATGACTGAGTGTTTTGGTGGCTAGCTTTGAGCGTTTGAGCAATCAGTTCATTTTACCACCTCACCCCCTTTTAATAGTATTGGCTTTCCTATGGACTCAAAAGTGATTTCTCACAAATAAAAAATGAAGAGTCTTCTAGCTTGAAGCTTGAGGCAATATTATTCCTTTCTTGCATCAAGGGGTATCTCCACATAAACCTTAAGCCATAGCATCTTTTGAACTTTTTCTGAAATATACTTGGAAAACACATTAGTCCAATGATGCATATGTTGTGATCAATTATCAAACCACCCTAGGGAGCAATTGTGCTTTCCAATCCCCCCTTTTTGGTATTTGATGACGAAATATAGATCAAAGCTTCGATAAAAGATATAATCAATGATTAGCATCGACGCTTTGAGAAGTATGTGAAAAGCAAGAGCTCCCCCTAAATTTGTGTATTATTTAAAATTTGCATTTGAATGCAAATGCACAATTGATTGGGATCATGGGTTACTCTTCCATGTCACATACATCTTGGTGGTGCATAAAAAATAATATCAATGCACATGACACCAACAAGATAAGTGAGTGATCATCACAAGGATAGCTAAAAGATGATATCGTAGCATCAGACAGGATAAAGCGTATGATCAATCACACAGATAGGATAAAGTCATCCAAAAACCAAAGTTTTTAAAACCAAACAAGAGCAAATAAAGTCAAAATCTCTCTCAGACGAAGTCTATGATCTATGCATTTCTCCCCCTTTGGCAACAAGTTACCAAAAAGTTCAAAAGTATAGAACTACTCGTCTCTCTGGCTAGCTGATGTTGGAGTTGAGAGAACAACGTATGCAAAGGCTTCTACTGAATGACCCAAAGCTGAAGGAGTTGATACTGAAGGAGCTTGACTTGGAGCTGGTGCTAAAGGTGCTGAAGCTTGTGCTGAAGATGTCTGTCTTGTCTCCTGAGCAGGAATAGCAACTGACCGAGGCCTGGTGCTAAACCTAGTGGTAGTGGGAGGAGGATACTGATCCTCATCATCATCATCATCATCATCATCATCATCTTCATCTTCATCCTCTGAGCGTGGAGTCTCCATAGAGTCACCTTCATGTTGAAGCTGTCTGACAATGGTGGTCAACTCAGTTACCTTCATATCCATGTTGTGGAATTTTGTCTCCACAACTCTCTCAAGACTCTTCTGATTTTGCATGATCTCTTGGATGTTCTTCTCCATGCCTTGAACAATTCTCACTAGAAATGCCATTTGCTCAGCTTGAGTCCTGAGCTGTGGAACTGGAGGTGGCCTATTTCTAGCAGCTTCAGCCTCTGCTGCCATTCTCGCTGCAGCCGAGTTGGGATCATTGTCATGCATCACAACCTCATTATCTTAAAATTTTGGCTAAAGAGGTAGATGGGGACGATCAAGCAAATATGCATGCTTGTCTAGCTTAGCATTGATGATCATCTGGATATAGGGTGCATATCCACAGGATCTCTTCTGATCCGCAGTAGTCCTTCGGACAGTCTCAACTATCAAGTCCATCGCTCAAAATCTAGTATGGGTATCAAGCAGGTGCAACAAGTTGATAGAATATCCTATGATCATCTTCTCATCACCTGACTTAGGCATGAGGGTGTATGCTACTTCTCAAACAACAGCGCCAGAAATTGACACGTTGACGGAGACTAGGCTTGCGTTAGTTTTTCCCTTGAAGAGGAAAGGGTGATGCAGCACAGGAGTAGTAAGTATTTCCCTCAGTTTGAGAACCAAGGTATCGATCCAGAAGGAGGGTCTCGTCAAGTCCGGAGTACCTGCTCAAACACAAACAAGCTTGCACCCAACGCTTCAAAGGGGTTGTCAATCCCTTCAAGATTGTTTGCAAAGTGAGATCTGAAGGCGGAAAGTGCAATGAACTAAAAAGTGTAAGGCTGAAAATATGGTGTGGAGTAGACCCGGGGGCCATAGTGTTCACTAGAGGCTTCTCTCAAAATAGCAAGTATCACGGTGGGTGAACAAATTACTATCGAGCAATTGATAGAACCGCGCAAAGTCTTGACGATATCTAAGGCAATGATCATACATATAGGAATCACGTCCAAGACAAGTAGACCGATACTTTCTACATCTACTACTATTACTCCACACATCGACCGCTATCCAGCATGCATCTAGTGTATTGAGTTCATGACGAACAGAGTAACACCTTAAGCAAGATGACATGATGTAGAGGGATAATCTCAAACCAATGATGAAAACCCCATCTTTTTACTCTTGATGGCAACAACATGATGCGTGCCTCGCTACCACTTCTGTCACTGGGTGAGGTCACCGCACGGTATGAACCCAAAACCAAGAATTTCTCCCATTGCAAGAATAATAGATGTAGTTGGCCAGACAAAACCCACAACTCGAAGAGAATTACAAGGATATGAAATCATGCATAAGAGATATCAGAAGAAACTCAAATAAGATTCATAGATAATCTGATCATAAATCCACAATCCATCGGATCTCGACAAACACACCGCAAAAGAAGATTACATCGGATAGATCTCCATGAAGATCATGGAGAACTTTGTATTGAAGATCCAAGAGAGAGAAGAAACCATCTAGTTACTAGCTATGGACCCGTAGGTCTATGGTGAACTACTCACGCATCATCGGAGAGGTCATGGTGTTGATGAAGAAGCCCTCCGTATCCGAATCTCCCCTCTGACAGGGCACCAGAACGTGCCCTAGATGGGATCTTGCGGAGACAGAAGCTTGCGGCGGCGTAAAACTAATTTCGATGATCTCCTGATTTGTTTTGGGATTTTAGGGAATTTATAGGCGCAACCCCTAGGGAAGAGGGCGCCCAGGGGGCCCACAAGCCTGTGGGCCGCGACCTCCCCCCTGGCCGCGGGGTGGGGGCTTTTGGGGCCCCTGAGGCTCCCCTGCCTTGGCTCTCAAACTTCCCAATCTTCTTCCGTTAGGAAAAAAATCTTTTTTGGGATTTTCTTCCGTTTGGACTCCGTTTCAAAATCTCCTCTGAAAGGGGTCAAAAACATGGAAAAAATAGGAACTGACACTTGGCACTGAGTTAATAAGTTAGTCCCAAAAAATATATAAAAGGCATGCATAACGTCCAAAGTTTGACAAGATAATAGCATGAAACCATCAAAATTATAGATACGTTGGAGACGTATCAAGCATCCCCAAGCTTAACTCCTGCTCGTCCTCGAGTAGGGAAGTGATAAAGAATGAATTTTTGATGTGGAATGCTACCTAGCATAGTTGTCCTTTGCAACTTATTTCACGTGACATGAATGTTCAGATCCGTAAGATTCGAAACAATAGTTTGCTATTGACATGAAAACAATAATACTTCAAGCAAACTAGCAAGGTAATCATGAACTTTCAAAATAACAAGGCCAAGGAAAGTTATTCCTACAAAATCATATAGTCTGGCTATGCTCCATCATCCTCACACAACTAATGTAAATCATGCACAATCGCGGTATTGGCAAAGTAATTGTTTTCACACTCTTACTTTCTCAAACTTTTTATAACTATCACGCAATACATGAGCGCGAGCAATGGATATAGCACTATAGGTGGAATAGAGTGTGGTGGTGGTTGTGAGACAAAAAGGAGGAGATGGTCACATTGACTCGGCATATCAAAGGGTTATGGAGATGCCCATTAATAGATATCAATGTGAATGAGTAGGGATTTCCATACAAGAGATGCACTAGAGCTATAAGTATGTGAAAGCTCAAAAGGAGAACTAGTGGGTGTGCATCCAACTTGGTTGCTCACGAAGACCTAGGGCAATTTTGAGGAAGCCCATCATTGGAATATACAAGCCAAGTTATATAATGAAGATTCCCACTAGCATATGGTAGTGACAAAGCAAGAAGCTCTCAATTATGAAGAGCATGGTGCTATCATAAAGCACAAGTGTGGAAAAAGATAGTAGCATTGTCCCTTCTCTCTTTTTCTCTCTTTTTTTTTCATTTGGGCTCTTAGGCCTCTTTTCCCCCCTTTTTTTGTTTTTGGGATCTTTGGCCTCTTTTTTTATTTCCTCACATGGGACAATGCTCTAATAATGATGATCATCACACTTTTATTTACTCACAGCTCAAAAATCACAATGATGACTCCATAGGAAATGCCTCCGACAGTGTACCGGGATGTGCAATGATCTAGCATGGCGTATGACGTTGAAACATCTTGCTAGCTATCTTACGATCATGCAATGGAAATATGAGAGTGATGGCACAAGTCATGAGACAAAACGGTGGGAGTTGCATGGCAATATATCTCGGAATGGCTATGAAAATGCCATAGTAGGTAGGTATGGTGGCTGTTTTGAGGAAGGAATTTGGTGGGTTTGTGCACCGGCGGGAATTGCGCGGCACTAGAGAGGCTAGCAATGGTGGAAGGTGAAAGTGCATCTATATCATGGACTCACATTAGTCATGAAGAACTCACATACTTGTTGCGAAAGTTTTTATTAGTAACCGAAACAAAGTGCTAAACGCATACTCCGAGGGGAAGGGTTGGTAGGTGTAAACCATCGCGCGAACCCGACCTCAATACAAAGGATGACAATCAATAGATCAATTATGCTCCGACTTCCTAACATAGCGGTTCACCATACGTGCATGCTACGGGAATCACTAACTTCAACACAAGTATTTTTAGATTCACAACACCCTACTAACATAGCTCTTAATATTACCAAATCCACGTCTCAAAACTATTTGAGAGGAATCAAAACTTCTCTTTCTATTCAATGCACATGATGATGGAGGTTTTTGCATCCTCTTTGGGTATCTATCACCTTTGGGACTACTTTCATAGCATAAGCCAACTACCAAATCACGCACCACCGTGCTCTAAAAGGTATAAGTGAAGCACATAGAGCAAAAGTATCTAGCTCAAAACATATAAGTGAAGCACTATGAGCATTCTAGCAAAATCACGATGAGTGCATGTCTCTCTCTCTCTCAAAAAGTTGTGCAACATGGATGATTGTGACAAATAAAAATAAAAGACTCCTAAGATACAAGATGCTCCAAGCAAAACACATACATGTGGTGAATAAAAATATAGCTCCAAGTAATGTTACGGATGGATTGAAGACGAAAGAGGGGATGCCTTCCCGGGGCATCCCCAAGCTTAGGATTTTTGGTGTCCTTGAATTTAGCTTGGGATGCCTTGGGCATCCCCAAGCTTGAGCTCTTTCCACTCCTTATCTCATCGTCCATGAGAATATCACCCAAAACTTGGAAATTTCACAACACAAAACTTAAACATAAACTCGTGATAACATTAGCACAAGAAAACAAACTACCACTTCTTTTGATACTGTAGCAAACTCAAATTCTATCTATATTGATGTTGGGCTACTGTATTCTCACTTTTCCATGCCTAGTACCCCCCGATACTAACCATAGTTTCATCAAAACAAGAAACCAACTCTACAAAAACAGAATCTGTCAAAAACAGACCAGTCTGTAGCAATCTGTATACTTCGTATACTTATGGTACCTCCCAAAATCTGAAAACTTACGACGGCCTGAAAAAAAGCATATTTACCAGCAGCAAAAAGAATGAACTCAAAAGCTCTTTCTGAATAAAAATGAAAAATCATCTCGTGAGCGAAAAGTTTCTGTCTTTTTCCAGCAGGATCAAACAACCATTACCAAGACTAGTCATAAAGGTTTTGCTTGGCTCAAACACAAAAGGAAACACAAAAAACACAATCACAAAAGAATTGTGATGGTGTGGACGCAACAAAACAGAAAGAAAAAGATAAATTCATTGGGTTGCCTTCCAACAAGCGCTATTGTTTAACGCCCTTAGCTAGGCATAAAAGCGATAGAATCACGTATCGTCGTCTTTGGTGCTCAAACCATAAGTGGCCCTCATCATGGATTCATAAGGAAATCTTATTTTCTTTCTAGGAAAGTGTTCCATGCCCTTCCTTAAAGGAAATTGAAATCTAATATTCCCTTCCTTCATATCGATGATAGCACCGATAGTCCTTTGGAAAGGTCTACCAAGAATAATATGGCATGTAGGATTGCAATCAATGTCAAGCACAATGAAATACATGAGTACATAGTTCCTATTTGCAATAATAAGAACATCATTGATCCTTCCCATGGATTTCTTGACACTAGAATTAGCAAGATGCAAATTAAGAGAACACTCTTCAATCTCATTAAAACCCAGAACATCACATAAAGACTTTGGAATCGCAGAAACACTAGCACCCAAATCACACAAAGCATTACACTCATAGTTTTTGATTTTGATTTTGATGGTAGGTTCCCATTCATCATGAAGCTTTCTAGGGATAGAGACTTCCAATTCAAGTTTCTCTTCAAGAGATTTTATCATAGCTTCGACGATATGATCGGTAAAGGCCTTGTTTTGGCTATAAGAGTGTGGAGAATTCAACGTGGATTGCATCAAAGAAATGAATTCAATAAAGGAGCAACTATCATAATTGAATTCTTTGAAATCCACGGTAGTAATTTCATTACTACTCAAAGTTTTAACATCTTCTACTCCACTTTCAATGCTTTCAGCATTAAGATAGATGGACTCCGAATCCTTGGGGCACTTTTCAACCAAAGTGGATTCATATCCAGCCCCATAATCATTAGGTTTGACACAAGAAACAAAGATTCAATGGGAGTCAAACCAAGCACTTTAAGATCTTCGTGATTCTCATCACGAGTTTCGGGTTTAGCAACCATTTTATTGACTAAAGTAGCCTGCTTATCAGAAATCTGGCCTACCAACTTTTCAAGACGAGCAAATTGAGAATTTAGCGCAAGGAACTCTTTGGCCATATCATCAACTTATCTACTCATAAAAGCCAGAAAAGAATTTTGCTCCTTCAGCTCTCTACGGAAGTAACTGTTGTATTCAAACTGTGTAGACACGAAGCCTTTAACACCAGTTTCAATCTCTTATAACTTCACATAGTGAGCATTGAAATCCCTTGGTGGGGCCATTCGGTTTTTAGCAGGCAAACAAGCGGGCAAAGAGCAGGCGAGAAAAAGGGTGAACGAAAAAGGCAAACGAAAAAGGCAAATTGGTGAAGTGGGGGAGAGGAAAACGAGAGGCAACTGGCAAACAAAGTAAATGCAAGAGATGAGTTTGCGACAACTACTTGGATAAGTTATTGACTTGATCTTCCTCCCCGGCAACGGCGCCAGAAATCCTTCTGCTACTTCTCAAACAACAGCGCCAAAAATTGACACGTTGACGGAGACTGGGCTTGCGTTGGTTTTTCCCTTGAAGAGGAAAGGGTGATGCATCACATGAGCAGTAAGTATTTCCCTCAGTTTGAGAACCAAGGTATCGATCCAGAAGGAGGTTCTCGTCAAGTCCAGAGTACCTGCGCAAACACAAACAAGCTTGCACCCAATGCTTCAAAGGGGTTGTCAATCCCTTCAAGATTGTTTGCAAAGTGAGATCTGAAGGCGGAAAGTGCAACGAAGTAAAAAGTGTAAGGCTGAAAATATGGTGTGGAGTAGACCCGGGGGCCATAGTGTTCACTAGAGGCTTCTCTCAAGATAACAAATATTACGGTGGGTGAACGAATTAATGTCGAGCAATTGATAGAACCCCGCAAAGTCATGACGATATCTAAGGCAATGATCATACATATAGGCGTCACATCCGAGACAAGTAGATCGATACTTTCTGCATCTACTACTATTACTCCACACATCGATCGCTATCCAGCATGCATCTTGTGTATTGAGTTCATGGTGAATAGAGTAATGCCTTAAGCAAGATGACATGATGTAGAGGGATAATCTCAAACCAATGATGAAAACCCCATCTTTTTACCCTTGATGGCAACAACACGATGCGTGCCTCGCTACCCCTTCTGTCACTGGGTGAGGTCACCGCACGGTATGAACCCAAAACCAAGCACTTCTCCCATTGCAAGAATAATAGATGTAGTTGGCCAGACAAAACCCACAACTCAAAGAGAATTACAAGGATATGAAATCATGCATAAGAGAGATCAGAAGAAACTCAAATAAGATTCATAGATAATCTGATCATAAATCCACAATTCATCGGATCTCGACAAACACACCGCAAAAGAAGATTACATCGGATAGATCTCCATGAAGATCATGGAGAACTTTGTATTGAAGATCCAAGAGAGAGAAGAAGCCATCTAGTTACTAGCTATGGACCCGTAGGTCTATGGTGATCTACTCACGCATCATCGGAGAGGTCATGGTGTTGATGAAGAAGCCCTCCGTATCCGAATCTCCCCTCCGACAGGGCACCGGAACGTGCCCCAGATGGGATCCTGCGGAGAGAGAAGCTTGCGGTGGCGAAAAAGTAATTTTAATGATCTCCTGATTTTTTTGGGATTTTTAGGGAATTTATAGGCACAACCCCTAGGGCAGAGGGTGTCCAGGGGGCCCACAAGCCTGTGGGCCGCGACCTCCCCCCTGGCCGCGAGGTGGGGGCTTGTGGAGCCCCTGAGGCTCCCCTGCCTTGGCTCTCAAGCTTTCCGATCTTCTTCCGTTACGAAAAAGAATCTTTTCGGGGATTTTCTTCCGTTTGGACTCCGTTTCAAAATCTCCTCTGAAAGGGGTAAAAAACATGGAAAAAACAGGAACTGACACTTGGCACTGAGTTAATAAGTTAGTCCCAAAAAATATATAAAAGGCATGCATAGCATCCAAAGTTTTACAAGATAATAGCATGAAACCATAAAAATTATAGATACGTTGGAGACGTATCAATGTATCGCAGTATAGTGTTCGTCGTAGGAATGCCAGCTTGAAGAAAATATACCGAACGAAACTTGTGACTGGCCAAGTACTCATGAGGAATGGTCTTGTACATATTGGCCATGGAGTTTTTATTCTGCTTAGCTTCGACATACACATCTACACCTGCTTCTTCATGCTTGGGGATACCAATGATTGCAACCCATTCAATAGTTGTGGCTTCATACTTGTGACCTTCAGTCATCCATACTAAAGAGTCATCATAGAAGTGTACAGTTGCATAGAATTGCATGATCATCTCATCATTCTATGGGGTCATCTCTTTCCGAACAAAATCTTCTATGTCAACTAGCCTGAAGTTCTCTTGATCATGTGGAAAGAAATTCTCATTTTCCTTGATGTATGCCCTGTCGACATACCTCATATCACTGACAACAGGACTCTTGTCATACAAGTCAGTCTCATAAAAATCTTCTTGTTCCTTGGTGTGAAACCTTGGATCAACAACGGTTCTTCTTTTGATAACGTATGGATCAATAGTTCTCCACTTTATTAGTCCAACATCCTTCCTCTTCTTCATATCTTCTGCTACAGGATGAGCATCATTGTGGAGTGGAAGGGTTGGTGTGAGCTTCTTGAGAATTGGAGAATTATCATCATCTTCTTCCTCTTGTGTAGCATGGGCACTGGATGCATGGCCTTTGCTCTTAGCAGCTGCAGGTATATCTTTGGTGGTCTTCCTAGAAGCTGGAGCCTTCTTTGCTTTAGCAGCAGGCTTATGGGCAGACTTCATTGCATCAACCCTCAACTTCTTCTTCTTGGGAGGAACTGGGATCTCCCTAGGAGCTTTTTCCTCAGCTTCTTCTGGATCTTCAAACATAGAAGTCTTTCTGCCAACAAGATGGATAGTTCTTTTCCTGGGCCTTTTCACACGAGCCTTCTTTGCAGGTGCATCCTTGGAAATTTCTTTGCCCTTCTTAGCATGTTTAGGTGCTCTTAGATCAGCAACACTAGCAGATATCTTCGTGACAACTTTCCTTGGAGGATCCTTAGGAGGAGCTGAAGTTTCCTCTGGCATGAAGTCCGAGTCCTCTTCATCAGAAAATATCTTTCTTCTTTGCCTGGTGGCTGCCTTGGGCATGCCATGGGAACTGGGAGAACTTGGGACCAAAGCAGTCTTCTCTGGACAAGTGCCCGAGTCCATGTCGACACTCTGCTCTCTGAAGTCATTCTCACTATCATGTGATCCTGACATACTGACAGACACGCTCAACAACAAACAACAGAACCTGTGAAGTGGATATAGGAAAGATAGAATGGATGAGCATCACAAAATGCAGATTTAAAAAAATGAATTTTGAAACTTAGGGTATGATCTTCTGCAGGATGTAAATCAGTGGCACCGAGTTGGCATTTTTGGAGTCGCCAAGAAGGCTTACTCGCTTAAAAGAGACTTGGCAGTCATTTTTGGTGGCACCGAAAAGAGTTGTTCGGTCTCACTGAGTTGCTTCTGAGGAACCCTAAAATAAGAATTGGTGGAACCCATTTTGCAAACTCGGTCTCACCGAGTTGCATGCTGTGGCAGATCATATCCAAAATTTCTACTTCTTCTACACTACAAGGTTCATCTGGTGGAAGGAAGGGTTTGCACATGGTGGCTTGAAGAAAAAACTTTACCAATGCCTAAGAATCAGATGGGGAATACAAAGTAAATCGGATCCGTACCTTAACTTGGTGGCGGTCCGGCTACGGCGACGACGGCGGAGCAGATTGCGTCGATGGCGGCGTATCCCGAAGGCGGAGGTGCTCGGGGAGTCAAGGGCGATGACCTGGGGTCTCGAGGGCAGCGAGGGTTTGGCGAACGAAACAATTTTGACGAAGTGAAGTCAAAAGATTTGGTCCGTGGATATATATACCCGTGCGCTGTTGGTGTCACCGAGATGGCAAAATCGGTGTCACCGAGATGGCAAAATCGGTGTCACCGAGTTCCTCAACTGTCAATAGACAGGGAAACTCGATGTAACCGAGTTGGCGATTTCAGTGGTACCGAGATGGGAAAACCTGATCAACTTTGAAAAATCGGTGGCGCCTAGTTTGTGGAGTTGGTTACACCGAGTTTTTCAAAGAGGTTTTGGAAGGCAGCCTTTGATGATAGGGAACTACGAGTGCACCTTCACACAGAGGGATCGACACGTGCCTGTTCAAGTTTTGTGATGAAGTATGAATAGAAATTGAGATGAGATAGCATAGCTAGCTAGAGAAGGGTCCTAGGAATTCTTGTCCATCCAATTGGCAAAAGATAAATCAAACGCCAAATAACAACAATTGGATGTCCTCGAATGATCGAACACATGCAGACCAACATGCTCACACAATAAAAATGATGAATAAAACATGGTGAACATGCACAAACATCCTAACAGCTATCAAGCACTTGGGCGATGATGAAGTCATCTATATATGAGTATATTGACATAGGAGCCAAGTAAGAATACTTGATCATAGGTCATACTAATCATTAAGCACAAGTGGGGTTACCACTTTTACATAAGCATTAATGCGTTCATATCCTTAGGAGATGCTTATAATCAAGTATTAGAGTAAAGCTCCCCCTTGATATTATATGCCCACTAAGAGGGATCAACTAACTTGGGTTTTTTCGTAGAAGACTTCAAGTAGGTGAAGTAGTGGTGGATGCTCAATGTTGATGAAGATCATCTTGAGTTAGGAGCAATCCTTGTTGTTTTCATACTCTTTTCACCTAAATGGATTAGTCCAAAAGCAAAAGGAACATATGCAAGAATATCTATGGACATGGAGTGAAGCACACATGGGATAATGTCCAAAGATGCATTAAATACCTTGTTCCTTGCTTACCTTTGAGGGAATGTGTGATTCCTTGAACTAATGCATATGGTTGAGGTTGATTGCATATAGTTCTTGCAAAAATGAATAAGAGTGAATTTGATTGGTAGAGTCACCCCTCAAGAACTTCTAGTTCTTCCTCTTGGGAATCCACACCAAATTGATGGGAATCCTTGGAGTTGTGGTAGCACTTATTGAGGTAGAGCTAGTAGTATCCTTGGGAATCCACTTGACCTTGGCTTGGGGTTCTTCTTCAAATAGGTCAATGTCATCTTGAAGCTTTCCCTTGAATTTGTGGTCTTGTGGTAGAAGGCCATCTTGTGAGCTTGTTCCTTCGGAAGGAGTGGACTTCTCCTCTTGGGGAACAAACTTGGAAGTGGGATATGGACCTTCTTCCCAAACATCTTCATTGACGTTGAAGTAGCCAACACCTTGTTTCTTCGGATGTCCTCCTTGCTTGCCCACAATTTCCTCAAATTGCTTACTTCGGGCAAGACTCCCGAAGACACTTCTCTCTATATTCCCTTTCAATAGATTATTTTCTTTCTCAAGTGTAACTTGGCTAAGAGAATCATTAGTGGAATCAATAGAGGTACTAGTGATGACCCACAAGTATAGGGGATCAATCGTAGTCCTTTCGATAAGTAAGAGTGTCGAACCCAACGAGGAGCAGAAGGATCTCACAAGTGGTTTTCAGCAAGGAAATATCAGCAGACACTGAAATTATCGGTAACAAGTGATTGTGTGGTGATATGATTCGTAGCAAGCAACAAGTAACAAAAGTAGCAACGGTGCAGCAAAGTGGCCCAATCCCTTTTGTAGCAAAGGAAAAGCCAGGACAAAGTCTTATAGTAGGAAAAATGCTCCAGAGGACACACGGGAATTTCTGTCATGCTAGTTTTCATCATGTTCATATGATTCACGTTTGTTACTTTGATAGTTTGATATGTGGGTGGACCGACGCTTGGGTACTGCCCTTACATGGACAAGCATCCCACTTATGATTAACCCCTCTCGCAAGCATCCTCAACTACGAAAGAAGAATTAAGACAAAGTCTAACCATAGCATTAAACTGGTGGATCCAAATCAGCCCCTTACGAAGCAACGCATAAACTAGGGTTTAAGCTTCTGTCACTCTAGCAACCCATCATCTACTTACTACTTCCAAATGCCTTCCTCTAGGCCCAAATAATGGTGAAGTGTTATGTAGTCGACGTTCACATAACACCACTAGAGGAAAAACAACATACAATACATCAAATTACCAAATGAATACCAAATTCACATGACTACTATTAGCATGACTTATCCCATGTCCTCGGGAACAAAAGTAACTACTCACAAAGCATAATCATATTCATGACCAGAGAGGTAATGAGTAGCATCAAGGATCTGAACATAAACTCTTCCACCAAGTAATCCAACTAGCATCAACTACAAAGAGTAATCAACACTACTAGCAACCTTACAAGTACCAATCGGAGTCGCGAGACGGAGATTGGTTACAAGTGATGAACTAGGGGTTGGAGATGAGATGGTGCTGATGAAGATGTTGATGGTGACGAGTCCCCTTTGATGACAGGAGTGTTGGTGATGACGATGGCGACGATTTCCCCCTCCGGGAGGGAAGTTTCCCCGGCAGGATCGTCCTGCCGGAGCTCTAGATTGGTTATGCTTAAGTTCCGCCTCGTGGCGGTGGCGAATCCACGAAAAAGCTCCTCCCTGATTTTTTTTCTGGACGAAACCCTTCATATAGCAAAAGAGGGGGGCCAGTGGGCCAGCAGGTTGCCCAGAAGCCCCCTTGGCGCAGCGAGGGGGGTGGCCGCAACAAGCTGGCTTGTGGCCACCTGCTGGCGCCCTTCTGGCGCTTCTTCGGCCCAATATTTTTTATAAATCTGGAAAAAAATCCTTGTTGATTTTTACGGCGTTTGGAGTTGCGCAGAATAGGTATCTCAACTTTGCTCCTTTTTCAGGCCAGAATTCCAGCTGCCGACATTCTCCCTCTTCATGTAAACCTTGCAAAATAAGAGAGAAAAGGCATAAGTATTGTACCGTGAAGTGAAATAACAGCCCAAGAAGCGATAAATATCAACATGAAAACATGATGCAAAATGGACGTATCAACTAGCAACAACATTATTGGATTTTGCTTTAGCATTGTTATTACTAGATGAAGAAACCTTCTTGCCTTTGTTACTAGTGTTCCTAGGTTTAAGTTGTGGAACAAAGTTAGACAAGAGTAATCATTTGTCTAGATAAGAAGAACTCTTCTTCCGAAGATCATCATTGATTGCTTTTAAGAACTCATGCTCTTGCTCCAAGTTGAGATTCTCGAAGCGTAGCTTCTCATGGGTTCTTGCAAGCTCTGTATGATCTTCTAGAGTAGTCTCATGAGCTAACTTAAGAATTTTTAATTCTTGAATTAGTCATTCAATTTCTTTCTTATCATCATCATTCGATTTCTCTTGATTAGCATGATAAATAGCAAGTTCATTTTCACTGCATTGACTAGTTTTATCTAGAAGCAAGTCATTTTCTCCTAACAAGTCATCCTCATCACTATTGAAATCAAGATACCCAGGATGTGATACCTTAGGGCCTTTAGCCATGAGCAGTTTCCGACTCCCTCATTTGGTGAATCAAATAAGTCGTAGGAGTTGGTGGAAACAAGCGCAATCCCGGCAACACCTTCATCTTGACTATAGTCAGAGTTGGAGTGATAGCTTCTCTCGGAGTGGTGATCAGACTCAGAGCCAGAGACCCATTCACCAACATGAGCTTGATGTCTTCTTCTTGAATTTCTCTTGGTGTATTTGTCCTTCTTCTCTGATCCCTTGCCTCTCCGGGAGTGTCTTCATTCATAGTGATCTTCTCTACTCCTTATCTCTCTACTAGGTGACTCATCTCTTGAGCTTCGTCTTCGAGGTGACTCTTCTCTTCTTGTGTAGGGAGCCGAGCACTCATTTGAGTAGTGTCTGGGCTTCCCACAATTGTAGCAGTTTTGGTCACAATTGTACGAACGCTTCTCATCATGTCTAGAACTTGAGCTTGTATTTTTTCCTCTACTCTTGTAGAACTTGTTGAATTTTGTGACCATGAGGCTTATCTCTTTATTAGTGATAAGATTGTCTTTTGAAGAAGCGGGAGCATCACATGAAGCTTTATAAGCACCACTTGACTTGTTGTGCAACTCATCTTTGTCTTTGAGTTACATCTCATGAGCAACATTCCTACCAATGACTTTAGTTGGCTTGAGATCTTTGTAGTTTGGCATCATTTGGATCAATGTGCACAGTGTGTCATACTTGCCGTCAAGAGCTCTAAGTATCTTCTTGATGATGAACTTGTCGGTCATCCCTTCGCTTCCTAAGCCGGCAATATCATTGGTGATGAGAGCTAGCCTAGAGTACATTTCAGTGACTCCTTCACCATCCTTTATCTTGAACTTGTCAAGCTGACTTTGAAGCACATCCAACTTAGATTCTTTGACAGAATCAGTACGTTCGTGCATATCAACAAAATTATCCCATATTTCTTTTGCATTCTCAAGATGACTGATTTTGTTGAATTCTTCGGGCAAAGGCAGTTGAAGATGATATCGCAGGCTTGAGCATTAAGTTGCAATATCTTCGGTTCATCAGTTGTTGCATCACAATCTAGTTCATGCCCTTCTCCAAATAAGTTACCTTGCACACCAACACGAATAACAACCCAAACATGAGGATTAAAGCCAAGTATATGCATTTTCATTTTATGCTTCCAACTAGCAAAATTAGTGCCATCGAAGTAAGGACCTCTACGATGATAATTTCCCTCACTATATGCCATACTCTCCTAGGTTGCTAAGCCAATGAAATGGAGACCAAAGCTCTGATACCAGTTGTAGGATCGAAAGTATGTCTAGAGGGGGGATGACTAGACTACTTGACAAGATAATTTTTTTGCCTTTTCCCAATTTTACTTGAGAGGCAGCTACGACAGTTATAACAAGGGAACTACACCCTACACATGCAGTTCTAATAGTATCGGAGCGGAAAGTAAACATGCAAGTGTAAAGTAGAGGAGTAAGGTAGGGAGATCACACGCATGAGGTTGACACGATGATTTTTGGTATGGTTCCGATATGTGGCGCTATCGCATGTCCATGTTAGTGGAGACTTCAACCCACAGAGGGTAACGACTGCGAGAGTTCACGGAGGGCTCCACCCATGAAGGGTCCATAAAGAAGCGGCCTTGTCTATTCCACCACGTCTTACGTCCACGGAGGACTAGCCTTACTCACGGTAGATCTTCACGAAGTAGGCGATTGCCTTGCCCTTACAAACATCTTGATTCAACTCCACAACATGAAGTAGAAGGCTCCCAAGCAACAACTAACCAATCTAGGAGGCACCACCCTCCAAAAGGTAATAGATGGGGTAGATCAATGAACTCCTTTCTCTTGTGCTTCTAAAGATAGTATCCTCAACACAAATCACTCTCGCATAGAATATGAATGGGTAGGAGAGGTTGATTTGGTGGAAAGCAGTTTAGGGAGGCTAGTGGATTGGAATATCTTGGTCTCAACACATAAGTAGGTGGTTTTCTCTCAGAAAATGGACCTGGAAGTGAAGTGTGTGTCCTGAGTGCTTCTCCCAAGAATGAGAGGTGGGTAAAGGGGTATATATAGGCAACAGCCAAAATCCAACCGTTAGACACAAAAATGCATACTCGGTGACACCGAAGTGGACAACTCGGTGGTACCGACTAGTACTAAAGGTTTGAACTTTTGAATCTTAGTGAGACCGATATATAGAACTCGGTGGCACAGAAGAGGTGACTAACTGTCACGTGGCCAAACTCGGTGGCACCGATACTCAAACTCGGAAATTCCAATTTTGTGTATCTTGGCAACAGAATATTGGTCAAATTGAACTCGGTAGCACCGATGCAGTTTCAGTTGCACCGATTTGGTGGGACTGGCTAGGATTCTGTTTGAGGTTCAAACTCGGTGGATCCGTTGTGGAAATGTTGGTGAAACCAAATTTGTGAATGTGGAGCTTGATAGAGTGGATGTGTGGGAAAAATGATTCAATGTTTTGGTGGCTAGATTTGAGCGTTTGAGCAATCAGTTCATTTTACTACCTCACCCCCTTTTAGTATTGGTTTTCCTATGGACTCAGAAGTGATTTCTCACAAATATAAAATGAAGAATCTTCTAGCTTGAAGCTTGAGCCAATATCATTCCTTTCTTGCATCAAGGGGTATGTCCACATAAACCTTAAGACATAGCATCTTTTAAACTTTTTCTAAAATATACTTGGAAAACACATTAGTCCAATCATGCATTTGTTGTGATAAATTATCAAAACCACCCTAGGGAGCAATTGTGCTTTCACGAGCGCGTGGTGCACGAATTGGTTGTGCGCTACGGCGTGCTCGACTGCATCAACAACAACGCCCGCCATCTCGAGGATGCATAACCCGTTGACGGCTCCATCATCTCATTCGGCTCACACCGCATCTACATCAAGGTCGTCGCCGACAAGTACCGTGCTGAGGTGCTCAGCTGCAGTGAGTTGTTGCCGTCCGACGACATCGACCTCTCGAGCGACATCGACGACCTCTGCGACTGTGTGGAGGTTCTCACCGCCATCTCTCTAGGCAGTGCATTCGAATACCGGACCCTAGTTCGCACGACAGTGGACACGCTGCACGCGCCCATCCTTGCGGTGGTCGACCCCGCAGTCACCACCAACGAGCTTGACAGCCACCGCCAATAGCTGCTCCGCGAGGCGTAGGCACTGGAGGGAACCCAACCCGAGTTCAACGCGGCCCACGACCTCACGCCGGCTGCCCTCGGGCCGAGCCGGCTCGCGGGCGTGCGACACCGTGGCGATGCTATCGGCCAGGAGCCGGCCAGCGGCTGTCCCATCTACGACACCCCTGTAAACACATGCGCTTTGCGCAGGTGGCCCTAAGCGAGCTAGAAGGGCTCGAGGGGTCGGCCCGTGATGCACAACAAAAGTGCATCCACATCCTCGTGGAGGCTGCCAATGCCTAGTAGGCCGAGCCGGCTGATAACCCACAAGTATAGGGGATCGCAACAGTTATCGAGGGTAGAGTATTCAACCCAAATTTATTGATTCGACACAAGGGGAGCCAAAGAATACTCTCGAGTATTAGCAGTTGAGTTGTCAATTCAACCACACCTGAAAGACTTAGTATCTGCAGCAAGGTTTTAGTAGCAAAGTAGTATGGTAGTAACTGTAGCGGCGGTAACAGTAGCAGTAGTAATTTGTATAGCAAGTGTGACAGCAGTAGCGGTAAAGTACTTAGCAAGGACCAGTATAGGAAAAGCTCGTAGGCATTGGATCGGTGATGGATAATTATGTCGGATGACATTCATCATGTAACAGTTATAACATAGGGTGATATGCAACTAGCTCCAGTTCGTCAATGTAATGTAGGCATGTATTCCGTATTTAGTCATACGTGCTTATGGAAAAGAACTTGCATGACATCTTTTGTCCATCCCTCCCGTGGCAGCGGGGTGCTAATGGAAACTGAGGGATATTAAGGTCTCCTTTTAATAGAGAACCGGAACAAAGCATTAGCACATAGTGAATACATGAACTCCTCATACTATGCTCATCTCCGGGAGTGGTTCCGGCTATTGTCACTCCGGGGTTGCCGGGTCATAACAAATAGTAGGTGACTACAACTTGCAAGATAGGATCAAGAACACACATATATTGATGAAAACATAATAGGTTCAGATCTGAAATCATGGCACTCGGGCCCTGGTGACAAGCATTAAGCATAGCAAAGTAGTAGCAACATCAATCTTAGAACATAGTGGATACTAGGGATCAAACCCCATCAAAACTAACTCGATTACTTGATAGATCTCATCCAACCCATCACCGTCTAGCAAGCCTACGATGGGATTACTCACGGACGATGGAGAGCATCATGGAGTTGGCGATGAAGGATGGTTAATGATGACGACGGCGTCGATTTCCCCTCTCTAGAGCCCATAACGGACTCCAGATCTGCCCTCCAGAGGAAGAACAGACGGTGGCGGCGGCTCCGTATCGTGAAACGCGATGAACTCTTCTCTCTTGATTTTTTCTGGGTGAGAGAGACTATATAGAGGTGGAGTTGGAGGCTGCGGAGCCACGTGGGCCTCACAAGCCTGCCAGGCGCACCCGGGGGGGGGGGGCTGCTGGGATCATGGGCCCCTGGCTCCGTATATTCGGGTAATTATTGCGCCAGTACTTCTTATATATTCCACAAAAAATCCTCGTAAGTTTCCAGGTCATTACGAGAACTTTTATTTCTGCACAAAAACAACACCATGGCAATTCTGCTGAAAACAGTGTCAGTCCGGGTTAGTTCCATTCAAATCATGCAAATTAGAGTCCAAAACAAGGGCAAAAGAGTTTGGAAAAGTAGATACAATGGAGACGTATCACCGGCCCAGCCGTAACGTGACCCGGCTGGGTCCCGTTCGAGGACCTACGACGACCCTCGTCGGCCCGTGACTGGCCGGCGGGAGACAAACCAGGCATCTTTGCGTGCGAATGCCCACCAGCGCTATGACAGCCGACAAGCGGGTAGCTACGACCGACGAGACTGCAACCCATCGGTTGTCAATACCCGCGTCAGGGAGCCGGCTGGCCAAGGCGGCCACCAGCCGACACGAAGCAGCTGGCGCGAGGAGCGCAATCGGACGGTCGTGCCACCGCCGCCTCGTCTTCCGGCGTCCGAACGCATCGACACACGTCATGTTGGCGACCAGGATGCTTGCTTCCGCCAGGAGCGCCTAGCGAAATCTCGGGCTGTCAAGGAGGAGAGCACTCCCAACCCGCCGTGTTTTGAGCCGCACATCCTCAAAGAGCCTTTCCCCAAGGGCTTCACCTTGGCACGCGACACTCCCCAAGTACAACGGCTCAACCAAGCCTGAGGATTGGTTGACCGACTACACCACCGCCGTCGCCATCGCCGGCAGAAACAAGTGCGTAGCAGTATGCTACGCACCCTCATGCTGCTCGGCTCAGCCCGAACCTGACTTAACAACCTGCCAACTGGCAGCGTCAATGGGTGGCTGGACTTCGAGGAGGCGTTTGTGCGCAACTTCACCGGCACGTACAAGCGTCTTGGCCGGTCCCGACAACTTGCCTTGTGCATATAGGGGCTGACCGAACCCCCTCGAGACTACCTCACGAGGTGGACCGAGCTCTACAACTCCTGCGAGGGCGTTCATGGGGTACATGCGATTCGATACTTCATCAACGGCTGCCGAGATGGCACCCTCCTCAAGCACAAGCTCATGCACCAGGAACCGTCAACTTGGCAGAACTGATGGCCATCGTCGACCAGTACGCCATGGTCGAGTCTTCCATGCAGCTTCCGGTGCTTGTCGACATGGCCAGCAAGCCAACCATGGCCAAGCCGGCCGCCGCCCCGGCAGCCGGGGGATCCCAACCGTATTAGGGCAAGCGCAAGGTCGACCAGCCGAATGCCTGCCAAGGCACCCGACAGGTCACGACCGTCGAGGACGGCCGGCTGGTCGACGGACAAGGCTCCAGCCGACGGGAGCGCACCAACGACGACAAGCAGCCATGGCAAGCCAAGTACACCTTCAAGGCCATGCTAGATGCCCCCTGGAAATTCCAAAGTGGGGCCAAGCCGGCAACACACATCTTGTCAGTGCAGCTGGTTCACCAAGATTGTGTGTGGCGACGCCTTGCTGCCCGTGCCGCCGCGCCACCTCCCGTGCTAGGAGCCGGTGGTGCCCGCGATGACTACTAATGACCCACACGTATAGGGGATCTATCGTAGTCCTTTCGATAAGTAAGAGTGTTGAACCCAACGAGGAGAAGAAGGATCTGACAAGTGGTTTTTAGCAAGGTAATATCTGCAGACACTGAAATTATCGGTAACAAGTAGTTGTGTGGTGAGATGATTCATAGCAAGCAACAAGTAACAAAAGTAACCACGATGCAGCAAAGTGGTCCAATCCCTTTTGTAGCAAGGGACAAGCCTGGACAAAGTCTTATAGGAGGTAAAACGCTCCCGAGGACACACGGGAATTTCTGTCATGCTAGTTTTCATCATGTTCATATGATTCACGTTCGTTACTTTGATAGTTTGATATGTGGGTGGACCGGTGCTTGTGTACTGTCCTTACTTGGACAAGCATACCACTTATGATTAACCCCTCTCGCAAGCATCCGCAACTACGAAAGAAGAATTAAGACAAAGTCTAACCATAGCATTAAACTAGTGGATCCAAATCAGCCCCTTACGAAGCAACGCATAAACTAGGGTTTAAGCTTCTGTCACTCTAGCAACCCACAATCTACTTACTACTTCCCAATGCCTTCCTCTAGGCCCAAATAATGGTGAAGTGTTATGTAGTCGACGTTCACATAACACCACTAGAGGAAAACAACATACAACACATCGAAATATCGAACGAATACCAAATTCACTTGACTACTATTAGCATGACTTATCCCATGTCCTCAGGAACAAAAGTAAGTACTCACAAAGGATAATCATATTCATGACCAAAGAGGTAATGAGTAGCATCAAGGATCTAAACATAAACTCTTCCACCAAATAATCCAATTAGCATCAACTACAAAGGGTAATTAACACTACTAGCAACCTTACAAGTACCAATCGGAGTCGTGAGATGGAGATTGGTTGCAAGAGATGAACTAGGGTTTGAAGATGAGATGGTGCTGATGAAGATGTTGATGGTGACGAGTCCCCTCCGATGAGAGGAGTGTTGGTGATGACGATGGCGACGATTTCCCCCTCCGGGAGGGAAGTTTCCCCGGCAGGATCGTCCTGCCGGAGCTCTAGATTGGTTCTGCTCAAGTTTCGCCTCGTGGCGGTGGTGAATCCTTTGAAAAGCCTCCACCTGATTTTTTCAGAACGAAATCCTTCATATAGCAGAAGAGGGGGGCCAGTGGGCCAGCAGGGAGCCCACAAGCCCCTGATACGTCTCCGTCGTATCTACTTTTTCGAACTCTTTTGCCCTTGTTTTGGACTCTAATTTGCATGATTTGAATGGAACTAACCCGGACTGACGTTATTTTTAGCAGAATTGCCATGGCGTTGTTTTTGTGCAGAAATGAAAGTTCTCGGAACGTCCTGAAAATTCACGGATATTTTTTCTGGAATAAAAGAAAAATACCTGCGCAAAGATCCACCGGAGGGGGCGTGCCAGTGGGCCACAAGCCCACATGACGCGACCACCCCCCATGGCCGCGCCGTGCAGGCTTGTGGGGCCCACGTGGTACCACCACCCCAATCTCAGCTCTATATCTTCTGTTTTGCCTGGGAAAAAAATCAGAGAGAATGATTCATCGCGTTTTGCAATATGGAGGCGCCGCCACATCCTGTTCTTCATCTGGAGGGCAGATATGGAGTCCGATTCGGGCTCCGGAGAGGGGGAATCGTCGCCATCGTCATCATCAACCTTTCTCCATCGACAATTCCATGATGCTCTTCATTGTTCGTGAGTAATCTCATCGTAGGCTTGCTGGACGGTGATGAGTTGGATGAGATCTATCATGTAATCGAGATAGTTCTTGACGGGGATTGATCCCTAGTATCCACTATGTTCTAGATTGATGTTGCTACTACTTGGCTATGCTTAACGCTTGTCACTAGGGCCCGAGTGCCATGATTTCAGATCTGAACCTATTATGTTGTCGCCAATATATGTGTGTTTTAGATCCTATCTTGCAAGTTGTAGTCACCTACTATGTGTTATGACCCGGCAACCCCGGAGTGACAATAGCCGGAACCACTCCCGGAGATGACCATAGTATGAGGAGTTCATGTATTCACCGCGTGTTAATGCGTTGGTCCGGTTCTTTATTAAAAGGAGAACCTTAATATCCTGTAGTTTCTATTAGGACCCTGCTGCCACGGGAGGGATGGACAATAGATGTCATGCAAGTTCTTTTCCCTAAGCACGTATGACTACATACGGAATACATGCCTACATTAGATCGACGAACCGGAGCTAGTTACATATCTCTCCGTGTTATAGCTGTTACATGATGAATCACATCCGTCATACTCATCCATCACCGATCCACTGCCTACGAGTCTTTTACTACTGGTTCTCGCTACGTTACTTTGCCTAGGCTTGTCCCTTGCTACAAAAGGGATTGGGCCACTTTGCTGCTCTGTCACTACTGCTGTTACTTGTTACTTCGCTGCTGCTGCTACTACTGTTCCTTACTACTCCGCTGTTACTTGCAAGACTTTGTTGGCACCGTTGCCGGGGAGGCTAGGTAAGCTGCACTAACATCCCATCAACAAGGCTTTTTTTGGCACCGTTGCTATCATATTACCTTGCTACTGATACTTTGCTTGCAGACACTAATCTTTCAGGTGTGGTTGAATCTGACACATTCAGCTGCTAATACTTGAGATATTCTTTTGCTTCCCGTCGTGCGAACCAACAAATTTGGGTTGAATACTCTACCCTCGAAAACTGCTGCGATCCCATACGCTTGTGGGACTTCAAGGCTTTTTCTGGCGCCGTTGCCGGGGAAGCATAGCTATATTCTCTGAGTCACTTGGGATTGACGTCTGCTGATCACTATGAGGAATCCAAAAGATCCAAGAACTAAAATCTTACCTTCCACTACGAGGAGAGGTAAGGAACTGCCATCTAGCTTTGCACTTGATTCACCTTCAGTTTTGAGTAAGTTTGCGACTTCGGCTCCTGCTAGAAATCTTGATATGTCGCCTGTGCTTGATGATGCTACTTCTGCTGCCCATGATGCTTATGATGCTATGCTTGATACTATGCCTGATGATGCTATGCTTGATACTATGCCTGATGATGCTATGCTTGATACTATGCCTGCTATGCCTGATACTGCTTTTCCACTTGGTGCCCTTGATGCACATATTGCTAGAGTTGCTGCTAGACGTGACGATACTTCTGAAACTGCTGATACTATTGAAGTAGAACCTGCTACTATGCCTGAATTGCCTGTTATGCCTGATACGCGCTATGTTATGGAGGGAGAGATAGCTGAGAACTTTCTTGCGTGTAAGGATAGCTATGATGTTGAGAAACTTCTGCGCAAGTCGAAAGAAAAATCTCTGAACGCTAGGATGAAATACGACCCGAAGTTTGCTACTTCGCCTATCTTTGTGACCGATAAGGATTATGAATTCTCTGTCGACCCTGAGTTAATCACTCTTGTCGAATCTGATCCCTTTCACGGTTATGAGTCTGAAATGGTTGTAGCCCATCTTACCAAACTGCACGATATAGCCACCCTATTCACTAGTGAGGAAAAGATCCGCCACTACTATATGCTCAAGCTGTTTCCTTTCTCGCTAAAGGATGATGCTAAGACCTGGTTCACTTCTCTTGCTCCTGGTTGTGTGCGCAGCCCCCATGATATGGTCTACTACTTCTCTAAAAAATATTTCCCTGCCCATAAGAAGCAAGCTGCCTTGGAGGAAATATACAACTTTGCTCAAGCTGAAGAAGAGAGTGTCCCACAAGCTTGGGGGCGGCTTATCCAGCTACTAAATGCTTTGCCTGATCACCCTCTTGAGAATAATGAGATACTTGATATCTTCTATAATGGACTTACCGATGCTTCCAAAGACCATCTAGATAGTTGTGCCGGTAGTGTTTTTAGGGAACGAACCATAGAATAAGATGAGATTCTGTTGAATAACATCTTGTGCAATGAGAATGCTTGGACTATTCCCGAACCACCTCCTAAGCCAACTCCGAAGAAAAGAGGTATTCTACTCTTCAGTCTTGAAGATATGCAAGAAGCCAAGAAATCTATGCGAGAGAAAGGCATTAAATCTGAAGATGTCAAAAATCTACCACCTATCGAAGAGATCCATGGTCTCGATAACCCGATACAGGTAGTAGAAGTAAATTCTCAGCGTAGGTTTGATGAGAGTGATATTCCTTTTGATAAACCTGCTAGCTTATGCATGGATGAATTTGATAACTTCGTTGCCAAACAACAGAGTTTCAATGATTATGTTAGTAGACAATTAGAAAAGAATGCTCGTATGCTTAGTCATTTAAGTGCTTGTGTGGACAGAAATGTCAATGATCTTAAGCTTCTGAGTAAGCATGCCTCTATGGTTACTACTCAGGTAGAACAAGTACTTAAAGCTTAGAATGACTTGCTCAATGAGTTGAATGACAATGCCGTCAGAGTCGTTACTAGAGGCGGTGTAATGACCCAGGAACCTTTGTATCCTGAGGGTCATCCGAAGAGAGTTGAACAAAATTCTCAAGGAGTTACCACTGATGCACCTAGTCATCCTAGAAAGAAGAAGAAAGATGATAGGAACCTGCACGCTAGCAACCCTGTTGCTGCTACCCCTGAGAGTCCAAATGATGCCTCTATCTCTGATGCCGAAACACAATCTGGTGATGAACATGAACGTAACGATAATATCAATAGTGATGTTCATGTTGATGCTCAACCTAGCAATGAAAAGGATGTGGAGATTGAACCTAGTGTTGATCTTGATAACCCACAGCCTAAGACTAGGAGATACGATAAGAATGTCTTCGCTGCTAGGAAGCAAGGTAAAGAAAGGGAGCCATGGGTTCAGAAACCTATGCCCTTTCCTCCCAAACCATCCAAGAAAAAGGATGATGAGGATTTTGAGCGCTTCGTTGAGATGATCAGACCTGTCTTTCTGCAGATGTGTTTGACAGACATGCTCAAGATGTCTCCGTATGCTAAGTACATGAAAGATATTGTGACTAATAAGAGGAGGATACCTGATCTTGAGATCTCCGCCATGCTCGCCAATTACACTTTCAAGGGTGGAACTCCGAAGAAACTAGGTGATCCCGGTGTGCCCACTATACCTTGCTCCATTAAAGGCAACTACGTTAGAACTGCATTATGCGACCTCGGAGCCGGTGTTAGTGTTATGCCTCTTGATCTTTATCGTAGACTTGAACTGGATAAGTTGACACCCACTGAAATCTCTCTGCAAATGGCCGACAAATCAATTGCTTTCGCTATCGGGATTTGCGAGGATGTGCCTGTTGTGGTTGCTAACACCACTATCTTAAGAGACTTCGTTATCTTGGATATTCCCGAGGACGATGCCATGGCTGTCATCCTCGGAAGACCCTTTTTAAACACTGCAGGGGCTGTTATAAATTGCAACAAAGGCAAAGTCACTTTCCATGTCAACGGTAATGAGCACACGGTGCACTTTCCGGAGAAACAATATCGAGTACATTGCATCAATGCTATGGAAAATACCTCATCGATTCTTATTGGGAGCTTTGAATGCCCTATTCCTCGTGTCAAGATGAAGTATGATTTGCTTGTTGGGGAGATACACATCCCCATTGATGTGACCTAGTGACTATTCTAAAATTCTCCGTTCTCTTTTGCGATTCAAGAAAGTTTTGTCGAGGGGATTTGATCAACCCCATTGACGGATTTCTTTCGATGACCATGAGATGGATGAATCAAGGAGTCACAAACCTTTGTTCCAAGCTTTCACTTTAGGTTGCTTAGAAGAAAAATGATAGATTTAGTTTAGTTTTCCCTGTTTTCTGTTTTAGCGTCCGGTATAAAAATACCCCAAAAATAGAAGTTCTCCGAACGCTGTGAAAATCTAGTATGTTTTTCTGGAATATTTGAAAAATACTGGGACAAAGAGTCTGTCTGGGGGCCACACCAGTGGGCCACAAGCCCTAGGGGTGCGGGCATCCCCTGGCCGCGCCACCCAGGCTTGTGGGGCCCATAGGCACCCCCTCCACTCATTCTTGCTCCCGTCCGCTTCTCCTACCTCCAGAAAAAATCGTTTTGTAGCTCAAACCCGTGTTCTTGCTCCTCTTGCTGGGATTTTCGATCTCTTTGCTCAAATCACCGTTCTCCGAACTGTTTTGGGGAAATTACTCCTTGGTAAGTGACTCCTCCATTGGTGCAATTAGTTTTTCCTCTAGTGCCTTATACTCCGCGTATTTTTGCTGCCTTGGTGACCATGTTCTTGAGATTTGTATGCTGATTCTAGCTGGTCCCAAGTAGTTTTGACGCGTAATATGGTCTCTAGGCACTTGTGGGAGTAGTTGCTACAAGTTTAGTTGAACCTTGTTCACCTTTCCTTTGGGTCACTGAAAATTTCAGAAAACGAAGATGTTCAGGAGAAACTTTCATGGTGGTTCCTCAAGCAAGAGAGGTCCCCGTCTTGCGATTCGGGAGCCTGATCCTTACCAACCTAGGGACACGCAGGTACAACCATGTGAATGGCCTTCTGATGAGTTTATGATTGAGGCAGGTTTCAAAGATGAGTTTGATGCATTTGTTCTCAATGTCGGACTCGAAGAATTCATCTCCAATAAATGTGAACAGTATGTTGCCCTCACTGCCTCTTTTGTTCGTAGATTCCAAATTTCAGCTGTCCATGAGCCGTCGATACTGTTTGATCTCTATGATAAATCGTATACCAAGGATTTAGAGGATTTCAGTAGAATTTGCAAAATACCTATTTGGGGTAGCCTCAGTGATCCTCTCAAATCTTCGGTTAGAGATTTTTGCGCTGGTATTACGATTGGAGAAACTGGAGACATTACGCAAGCTACCATGGGGAGTATTCATTTACCTGCCTTGCATTACTTTGCCCTCTTCATAGGCAGTTGCATTAATGGCAAGATTGAGCATTGTCACCTCTGCACACCCGACCTTAGTATCCTTAAGAGCGCTATGACGGGTGACAAAAGCTTCAACATGGGAGCTATTATAGCAAGGAGGCTGAATAAGAATGCTATTGAAGGGGATTTTTTTGGTGGCATTTATGCCACTCGCATAGCAAATTTTCTTGGAGTACCCATCCGCGAAGGAGATCCCCCGCTCCATACATCTTTCCTTGACCGCGTCGCTATGACACGCTACCAGTTCCTTGAGAGGGATGATGAATCCCTCCTATACCGATTGATATTTAACCGACAACGTGTTTTCCATATTACCCTTCCTGCTCCTGCTTTCTTTGACTTTGAGGTAAAACAACGATATTACATAACTAGAGGAGAGGCAGAGGAGTATGAGAGGGAGGCGACGGCTGCTCGTCTCCGTGAGGCAGCTATTCAGGCAATGGCTGCAACGCTCCCGTATAACCCCGATTATGATTTCGGGTTTCGCCAGGACCATCCTTGGGAGTAGACCAAGTTAGGCCAAAATCCTAAGCTTGGGGGAGTACGTGTTCTAACCGACTTTACATTCTTGCTTATGCTTTCACTTTGTTAGCCGGTGTTCTCACTTTGCCACTGTATCATCGATGCTAGTTTATTTTCTTTTTCTCGTTTTCTTTTCGTGTGTCGGTCTAGTTTGAGAAAACCCAAAAATATTTTCTTTATCTTCTTTTGCTTGTTGCAGCTTTCCCGTGTAGATAATTTTCTTTTTCTTTGGGTCAAGGTAGAAGATATTGGTTACAATGTTTAGTGGCTCTTGCATGCACACGTGTTTAGCTTTCATAGAGCCATATTACTTTGTCTTCTCCTTTGTGTTTGTCTGCAGATTACAGCTTTAGTCCAATGCACGAGCACGCTTATTATTGTTCACATCGTTCGGTCGTGCAAGTGAAAGGCAATAATGACGATATATGATGAAGTGACTGAGCCTGGAAAAGCTGGTATGAACTCGATCTATTTTGTTTTTGTAAATATGACTAGCTCATCATGCCTGATTCAACTTTGTTGTGAGAGAAACATGGTTGCAATGACAACTTAGAGATCATAGTTGCTTATGCCATGCTTACTTAGCTAGGATCTTATAATGGTTTGTCTTGGATGCCCACATGAATGTTGAGATGACTGTGATGTAGTATGATAGGATGGTATCCTCCTTTGAATGTTTCAAGTGGCTTGACTTGGCGCATGTTCACGCATGTAGTTGAAACAAAATCCACATAGCCTCTATGATGTTCATGTTCATGGTGATTTATGTCCTACTCATACTTGCACTCAATGCTAGTTAATCTCAATGCATTTTGATGACTGTTGTCGCTCTCTAGTTGGTGGCTTCCCAGTCTTTGGCTAGCCTTCACTTGTACTAAGCGGGAATACTGCTTGTGCATCCACCTCCATAAACCCAAAGTTGTGCCATATGAGTCCACCATACCTACCTATGTGCGGTATCTACCTGCCGTTCCAAGTAAATTTGCATGTGCCACTCTCTAAATCTTCAAGAAATAATCTGTTTTGCATGCCCGAACCGCTCATGTGGTGACAGGGGGTATTGGTATCTTCCATGCTAGGCGTGTTATCCTCGATATGTGTTTATTCACTATCATGCATGAGAAAGGGGCCGGTAATTGGAATTCCCAGTTCCATGCTCAAATCGAAAAGATAATTGCAAACAAAACTCCCCCAGGATTGTTGTTGCTATGGACGGTACCCGAGGATTCGGCTAGCCGTGGAGTGTGATTGATTGGTGGTGGGGGAGTCAAAACATTACTTTTCTGTTTGGGAACCGCCTATAGCATGTGTAGCATGGAAGATGTTGAGAACTCTTAGTCATTGCGTTGACAATGAAAGCATGCCACCCAAAATTATTATCTCTGTTTTAAAAGCTTGAGCTCTGGAACCTCTACAAATCAATGCTTCCCTCTGCGAGGGGCCTGTCTATTTATGTTCATGTTGAGTCATCCTCCTCTTACAAAAGCACCAATTAGAGAGCACCTCTGTCATTTTTCTGCTTTGCTTTTAGCTGTGTTGAGTGTGACTATGACTGGATTTTCATTGCCTTGAATTACAATGTTTAGTCAGCCCTTGGTCTTTTAAGGTGCTCTGTATTTATGTTTGCGGTCTCAGAAAGAGCTAGCAAGATACCATCTATTCGTACTGCTTCATGTTGTTTTGATTGAAGTGTTGACGTTTGAGGCTTATTATTATTTGCTCGCTAGTTGATTATGCCATTGATATGAGTTTACCATGAGACCTAGATGTCATTTGCTTATGTGGTTTGATTGTGATCTTGCTGAAATTCTGGTTGTGAGTTAGACATGGTTGCAACAACAAGATCAAACAGAGTTCGTCAAAGTTTTTCTTTTGTCTCTCTCAGTTTGTCAACTGAGTAGCTTGAGGACAAGCACGGCTTTAAGCTTGGGGGAGTTGATACGTCTCCGTCGTATCTACTTTTCCAAACTCTTTTGCCCTTGTTTTGGACTCTAATTTGCATGATTTGATTGGAACTAACCCGGACTGACGCTGTTTTCAGCATAATTGCCATGGTGTTGTTTTTGTGTAGAAATGAAAGTTCTCGGAACATCTTGAAAATTTACGGAGATTTTTCCTGGAATAAAAGAAAAATACGTGCGCAAAGATCCACCGGAGGGGGCGTGCCAGTGGGCCACAAGCCCACAGGCCGCGGCCACCCCCTATGGCCGCGCCGTGCAGGCTTGTGGGGCCCACGTGGCACCACCGCCCCCAATCTCAGCTCTATATCTTCCATTTCGCTTGAAAAAAAAATCAGAGAGAAGGTTTCATCGCATTTTGCAATACGGAGGCGCCGCCACATGCTGTTCTTCATCTGGAGGACAGATCTGGAGTCCGTTTCGGGCTCCGGAGAGGGGAAACCGTCGCCATCGTCATCATCAACCCTTCTCCATCGACAATTACATGATGCTCTTCACTGTTTGTGAGTAATCTCATCGTAGGCTTTCTGGACGGTGATGAGTTGGATGAGATCTATCATGTAATTGAGTTAGTTCTTGACGGGGATTGATCCCTAGTATCCACTATGCTCTAGATTGATGTTGCTACTACTTGGCTATGCTTAATGCTTGTCACTAGGGCCCGAGTTCCATGACTTCAGATATGAACCTATTATGTTGTCGCTAATATATGTGTGTTTTAGATCCTATCTTGCAAGTTGTAGTCACCTACTATGTGTTATGACCCGGCAACCCCGGAGTGACAATAGCCGGAACCACTCCCGGAGATGACCATAGTATGAGGAGTTCATGTATTCACCGCGTGTTAATGCGTTGGTCCGGTTCTTTATTAAAAGGAGAACCTTAATATCCCGTAGTTTCCATTAGGACCCCGCTGCCACGGGAGGGATGGACAATAGATTTCATGCAAGTTCTTTTCCCAAAGCACGTATGACTACAAATGGAATACATGCCTACATTAGATCGACGAACGGGAGCTAGTTACATATCTCTCCGTGTTATAGCTGTTATATAATGAATCACATCCATCATACTCATCCATCACCGATCCACTACCTACGAGTCTTTTACTACTGGTTCTCGCTACGTTACTTTGCCTAGGCTTGTCCCTTGCTACAAAAGCGATTGGGCCACTTTGCTGCTGCTGGCTCTACTGCTGTTACTTCTTACCTCGCTGCTGCTGCTACTACTGTTCCTTACTACTCCGCTGTTACTTGTTGCAAGACTTTGTTGGCACCGTTGCCGGGGAGGCTAGGTAAGCGGCACTAACATCCCGTCAACAAGGGTTTTTCTGGCACCATTGCTATCATATTACCTTGCTACTAATACTTTGCTTGCAGACACTAATCTTTTAGGTGTGGTTGAATCTAAAACATTCAGCTGCTAATACTTGAGAATATTCTTTCGCTTCTCGTCGTGCAAACCAACAAATTTGGGTTGAATACTCTACCCTCGAAAACTGTTGCGATCCCATACGCTTGTGGGACATCAGCCCCCTAGGCGCGGCCAGGGGGGTGGCCGCGCCTACCAGACTTGTGGCCCCCTGGTTGCGCTCCTCTGGCACTTCTTCGACCGAGTATTTTTTATATATTCCCAAAATATCCATGTTGATTTTCATGGCTTTTGGAGTTGCGCAGAATAGGCATCTCAAACTTGCTCCTTTTTCAGGCCAGAATTCCAGCTGCCGGCATTCTCCCTCTTCATGTAAACCTTGCAAAATAAGAGAGAAAAGACATAAGTATTGTACCGTGAAGTGAAATAACAGCCCAAAAAGCAATAAATATCAACATGAAAGCATGATGCGAAATGGACGTATCAACTCCCCCAAGCTTAGACCTCGCTTGTCTTCAAGCGAAAGCCGAGCTCAATAAATATGCCCACATGTTTAGGGAGAGAGGTGTCGACAAAACAAGATACGAACATGCAGGCATCATGATCATGATCAGAACAGCAATACCAACATATAGTATCTCATGCTAAAGTGACAATTGCTTCACAAAGTAAAGTATGGATCAAGAACCTTACCGAGAATTAGCAACCGATAGCCTTTAGGCCCTGTTTGGAACCACCTAGATTATATAATCCAGTTTTAAAATCTATTATGTTTCCAAACAGGACAACTTATAGTGTAGATTATAAAAACTAGATGGATAGATTATTAAAAACTCATAATCTACTCTATACCAGCTAAAATCAGTTTATGGATTGCTAATGACCCATTACCCTTGTAAAGTTGGAGATAATAACATTTCTACCACCGCTACCCTCCTCTTTAAAAAAAACACAGAGGGTAGACAGGTCATTATGCAATGTAAAACCTGGATTACAGTTTACATAATATGGCCTCCAAACATGTTCACCTAGATTATTTTTATAAACCAGATTATATAATTTATCTTCATAATTCAGATTATCATAATCTATTATGGTTCCAAACAGGGCCTTAGTCATTGAAGCAATTGCAATTTATCACAACATCAGAAAGAGTCAAATAAGAGCTTGTAAAGCAAATCCACATACTCCATCATCTTTTCGTTCTCTACAATTGCTACAACTCACGTGGTACCCATGAGATCAAAGTTTCAGCTGAACACAGCGAAAGATAGGGGCTTATAGTTTTGCCTCCCAACTGCTTACCTCAAGGGTAATGTCAACAATAATAATTCATGAATGCTTACCTCCAATTTGACATATTAATATAGATCATTCCCAAGCATATGACGTTAGCCAAGATAAACGTGAAATAGGGAATTGGTGAAGATCACCATGACTCTTTCAAGGGCAAAAAGTAAAGGTACAAGATAGGCCCTTCGCAGAGGGAAGCAGAGGTTGTCATGCGCTTTTGAGGTTGGAATGCGTGTCCTCTTAGTGCGGAGGAACGTCGCTTTTATATTGCCTCCTGTGATAAAGAACTTTATTATGCAGTCTGTCGCTTTTATGTCTTCCTCATCACAGGTTCGTACAAAGCTTATTTTCCACACACTAATTGATCATACATATTAGGGAGCAATTTTTATTGCTTGCACCGATGACAACTTACTTGTGGGATCTTATTCAATCCATAGGTGGGTATGGTGGACTCTCATGGCAAAACTGGGTTGAAGGTTTATTGATGCGCAAGTAGTATCTCTACTTGGTGCCGGAGTTTTGGCTAATATGAGGTGGAATCAATCGTCACATGCTAAGGGATCTCTAGTCATATAACATTGTTCGGAACCAAGCAAACACAATTCATTATGTTGTCTTCCTTGTCCAACGTCTACTTCTAAGCATGCAATTGTTTAGTGAGTGTTCACAAGCATAGATGGTGTCAAAGATGATATATTTATATGTGAACCTCTCCTTCCTTATCACTTCCTATTAATTGCAACAATGACCAAGGTCTACGTTTGTCTACCCTCAACAAGTTTCAATCAACATTCTTTTAATATGTGAAGCCATCACTTCCCATAAGATCATTACATGATCTTTCATGCTTTTGTTTTTTCTCACTCTTTTGATCATGGCAAGAGGCAAAGCCCTCAACTAAGACACTCTTTATTATATGGCTCACGAGCTCGAATACATCGGGGGTGACACAAAGCAAAACTCAAGACTAAAACACTAAGACTTTTAATCTACTAGAGAAAGTGAAAACTAAAAAGGAACAAACTAAAACAAAGGTAAAGGCAAAAGATGTGATGGTGATACGATACCGGGGCAACTCCCCCAAGATTGGCACAAGCCAAGGGGATTGCCCATACCCATGCTTAGTTGTCTTCCTTTGGAGATGATGGTGGTGGAGTTGTTGCAATCTTTGATTCCAAGAGGGCCATTAATCTTTGATTTATACCTTGGAGATCTGTGATATGTTTCTCCAGCAAAACAACTTCACGAGTGAGATAAGTATTGCGAGCATGAGTTGTTTCACAAAACCTCAAGAGTTCAATCAAGGATGGAGATAGTAGGTGGAGGTAGGGTTGGAGGAAATCCACTTCTTCAACTTCTTCCTTGTTGAACGCAGATTGTGTTTTGTCCCACGCCTGATTCTTCTCCTTAGTTTTGCCCTTGGTTTCTTTAGGTCGCCTTTCCTTGGCCTCCATTCTTTTTAGATCATCATTTACTTCTCCATAGACTTGAGGGAGATTGTTCTCCCCCACAGATTCCTGGGACGACATCTTGCTCTAAATCTGCGGCAGAAAACAGGCTTGAAACAAAAATAGAGAAAATTTGCGTGATACGAGGGTCAGACCTTACGAGAGAATATATAATGATTTTTTCCAGACCAGAAGGAGTACTCCGCATGAAAACGGAGTCCGGGAGGCACACGAGGTGGCCACAAGCCCCCCAGGCGCGGCTAGGGGGTGGGCCCGCGCCTGGCAGGCTTGTCGCCTCCTCGCGCGCTTTCCGGACTACTTCCAATTTTTCTATTTTTTCAAAAATTCCAAAACGGAGAAAAATTCCTACTGGAAAAGTTTTGGAGTATGTTTTCTTACCGAATCACATACCTCTTCATTTTCGGACTCTGAAACAGGCTGATAAATATCCCTTAAGTATTCTTCCAGAGTTATGGTATTGATAATATTGCTTTCAACATTTATGGGAGTACCTGAGATATAATGCTTGATTCTCTGCCCATTTATAACTCTCGGACAATTACCTTTCGTGTTATTGATCTTGATAGCACCGGAACGATATACTTCCTCAACAATATAGGGACCTTCCCATTTAGAGAGAAGCTTGCCTGCAAAAAATTGTATAGCAAGACATAATCACATATATTGAACTCACGCTTTTGTATCCTCTTATAATGCCACCTCTTAACCTTTTCTTTGAACAACTTGGCATTTTCATATGCCCGAGCTCTCCATTCATCAAGCGAGCTAATGTCAAATAACCTCTTCTCACCAGCAAGTTTGAAATCAAAGTTGAGCTCTTTGATTGCCCAATAAGCTTTATGCTCTAGCTCAAGAGGTAAATGACATGCTTTACCGTATACCATTTTGTTTGGAGACATGCCCATGGGATTCTTATAGGCAGTTATATAAGCCCATAGTGCTTCATCGAGCTTCTTAGACCAATTCTTTCTAGACCTGTTGAAATTCTTTTGCAGAATTAGTTTAATTTCTCTATTGCTTAGCTCTACTTGACCACTGGACTGAGGGTGATAGGGGGACGCAATTCTGTGGTTGACATCGTACTTAGCAAGCGTTTTACGGAAAGCACCATGAATGAAATGTGAACCACCATTGGTCATCAGATACCTAGGGACTCCAAATCTAGGGAAAATAACTTGTTTAAGCATCTTGATAGAAGTGTTGTGATTAGAGCTACTAGTGGGGATAGCTTCTACCCACTTAGTGACGTAATCAACATCAACTAGGATATGAGTATACCCGTTGGATTTTGGAAAAGGTCCCATATAATCAAAGCCCCAAACATCAAATGGTTCAATGACAAGTGAATAGTTCATAGTCATTTCCTCACATTTACCGATATTACCTATTCTTTGACATTCGTCACAGGACAAGACAAACTTACGGGCATCCTTGAAGAGAGTGGGCCAATAGAAACCTGATTGCAATACCTTGTGTGCAGTTCTATCACCCGCATGGTGTCCTCCATAGGCCTCGGAGTGACACTTCTGTAGGATCTGTCCCTGTTCATGTTGAGGTACACAACATCTAATAACACCATCTACTCCTTCCTTATAAAGGTGAGGATCATCCCAGAAGTAATGTCTCAAGTCAAAGAAGAATTATTATTTTGCTGGTATGTGAAACTAGGTGGTATATAGATATAGTTTGCATAATCAGCATACCACGGTGCACTACGTGAAGCATTGATGACATTCAATTGCTCATCGGGATAGCTATCATAAATAGGTTGTGGGTCATCAAGAACGTTCTCCAATCAAGACAAGTTATCTGCTACGGGGTTATCTGCACCCTTCCTGTCGACAACGTGGAAATCAAATTCTTGTAGCAAGAGAACCCATCTGATAAGTCTAGGTTTAGCGTCCTTCTTCTCCATGAGGTACTTAATAGCAGCGTGATTAGTGAAAATAGTGACTTTGGAATCAACTATGTAAGACCTGAACTTTTCACATGCAAACACGACTGCTAAAAACTCCTTTTCCGTAGTAGCATAGTTTCTTTGGGCACTGTCTAGAGTTTTACTAGCATAGTGAATGACATTCAACTTCTTATCAACTCTTTGCCCTAGGGCAGCACCAACAGAATAATCACTAGCATCACACATGATTTTAAAAGGTAAGTTCCAATCAGGTGGTTGAACAATAGGTGCAGTTATCAAGGCCTTCTTAAGTATTTCGAAGGCTTCCTCACAATCATCGTCAAAAACAAAAGGAATATCCTTTTGCAAGAGATTGGTAAGAGGCCTAAAAATCTTAGAGAAGTCTTTAATGAACCTCCTATAGAAACTAGCATGACCAAGGAAACTTCTTATACCTTTGATATTTGTGGGGTATGGCATTTTCTCGATCGCATCAACCTTAGCCTTATCGACTTCAATACCTCTTTTAGAAATTTTATGTCCTAAGACGATGCCTTCATTAACCATAAAGTGGCACTTCTCCCAGTTCAAGACAAGATTGGTATCTTTACATCTCTGCAAGACTCGATCAAGGTTGCTGAGGCAATCATCAAAAAAAGACCCGTAAACGGAGAAGTCATCCATGAAAACCTCAACAATCTTTTCACAAAAGTTAGAGAATATAGCAATCATACATGTTTGAAAGGTGGCAGGTGCATTACATAAGCCAAAAGGCATACGTCTATAAGCAAAGGTACCGAAAGGGCAGGTGAAAGTGGTTTTCTCCTGATCAGATTGTGCAACTCGTATTTGGGGGAAACCAGAATAACCGTCTAGAAAGCAGAAGTGTGTGTGTTTAGAGAGTCTTTGTAGCATTTGGTCGATAAAAGGCAAAGGGTAATGATCTTTCCTAGTGGCTTTATTCAATTTCCTAAAATCGATCACCATCCTATAGCCAGTGATAATCCTTTGTGGGGTCAATTCATCTTTATCATTAGGGACAACGGTAATACCTCCCTTCTTAGGGACGCAATGCACCGGACTCACCCAATCACTATGAGCAACAGGATAGATAATACCCGCTTCCAGGAGCTTTAGTATTTCTTTTCTTACTACCTCTTTCATCTTAGGATTTAATCTCCGTTGATGATCAACAACTGGTTTGGAATCAGGATCAGTTTTTATCTTGTGCTGGCAGAGAGTGGGATTTATGCCCTTAAGATCATCAAGAGTATATCCAATAGCAGCACGGTGCTTTCTCAGAGTTTTTAGTAACTTCTTTTCTTCATGCTCTGAGAGGCTAGCACTAATAATAACAGGATATATCTCTTTTTCATCAAGATAAGCATACTTAAGAGTATCAGGCAACTGTTTAAGCTCGAACATAGGATCACCCTTTGGTGGGGGTGGATCCCCAAGAAGTTTAAAAGGAAAATTATTCTTAAGGATAAGATATTGTTCTAAGATAACCCTATCTATCTCAGCCCTTTCATCCATATGCATATCATTTTCATGCTCAAGCCAGTATTGCTCTAAGGGATCAGTAGGAGGTACGACAATAGAAGCTAGGGCAATAGTTTCATCCTTACTATGCAACTCTTTTTCAAGAGGTTGTCTACCATACTTGGAGAAATTGAACTCATGTGACACACCTTCAAAGCCAACAGTGACAGTTTTCTTCTCACAGTCAATATGAGCATTGATAGTATTGAGAAAAGGTCTGCCAAATATGATGGGACAAAAGCTATCTTGAGTGGTAGCAAGAAGGAGGAAATCAGCAGGATACTTCGTTTTACCACACAAGACTTCAATATCCCTAACAATTCCCACACGACAGATAGTATCTCTATTGGCAAGCTGAATAGTGACATCAATAGGTTCTATCTCAACAGGTGCAATCTCGTCTTTGATTTCATCATATAAGGATTGAGGTATTGCACTAACACTAGCACCCACGTCACATAAACCATGATAGCAATGATCTCCTATCTTAACAGAAACAACAGGCGTGCCAACAACATGCCTATGTTTATTTCTAGCGTGAGGTTTAGCAATTCTAGCAGCATCTTCACATAAGTGAATATTATGTCCCTCAACATCATCGGACAGGAGATCTTTGATAATAGCAATGCTAGGTTCAACTCTAATTTTCTCAGGGGGTGTAGGTGTTCTAATGTAGCGTCTACGTATCACAGTTGAAGCTTTAGAATGATCCTTTATCCTAACAGGGAAAGGTGGTTTCTCAATGTAAGCATTGGGAATAATAGGATCATTATAGGCAATGACTTTCTCTTCAACTGGATTGGGTTTAACTACATTGACTTCTAAAGGAGGATGATATTTAAACCACTTCTCTTTGGGGAGATCAATAGGAGCAGCAAATGATTCACACAATGAAGCTACTATCTGAGAGTCAAGTCCATACTTAGCGCTAAAATCACAAAAAGTATTTGTTCCAACAAAAGATTTAACGCAATCAAACTTGAAATCCATACCTGACTCCTTACCTTCATCAAGCTCCCAATCTTCAGAGTTGCGTTTAATTCTCTCCATTAAATTCCATTTGAAGTCAATACCTCTCTTCATAAAAGAACCGGTACAAGAAGTGTCAAGCATGGTGCGATCATCATGAGAAAGCCGAGCATAGAAGTTATGAATGATAATTTCTCTCGAGAGATCATGGTTGGGGCATGAATATAACATTGATTTAAGCCTCCCCCAAGCTTGAGAGATGCTTTCTCTATCACGAGGCCAAAAATTATAAATATAATTCCGATCACGATGTACTAGATGCATAGGATAAAACTTTTGATGAAATTCCAATTTCAACCGATTGTAGTTCCATGATCCAGTATCATCACATAGCCTATACCATGTCAACGCCTTATCCCTCAAAGATAAGGGAAATACCTTCTTCTTGACCTTATCCTCGGGCAAACCTGCAAGCTTAAATAAACCACAAACTTCATCTACATAGATTAGATGCAAGTCTGGATGTGATGTTCCATCTCCTGTAAAAGGATTAGCCAGCAGTTTCTCAAGCATACCCGAAGGAAATTCAAAGCAAATATTTTCAGTAGGTGCAGCAGGTTGAGGAGCAACTCTTTGTGCTTCCGTTCGAGGTGAAGATACCCCGAACAAGCCCCTCAAAGGATTAGTTTCCATAGTGACAAGTGACAATAAATTTCAGCACACTATATGAATGTTTCCTTACCAAGTTCTACTTACCAGAGGCGCTTCACTCCCCGACAACGGTGCCAGAAAAGAGTCTTGATGACCCACAAGTATAGGGGATCTATCATAGTCCTTTCGATAAGTAAGAGTGTCGAACCCAACGAGGAGCAGAAGGATCTCACAAGTGGTTTTCAGCAAGGTAATATCTGCAGGCACTGAAATTATCGGTAACAACTAGTTGTGTGGTGAGATGATTCGTAGCAAGCAACAAGTAACAAAAGTAACAACGGTGCAGAAAAGTGGCATAATCCATTTTGTAGCAAGGGACAAGCCTGGACAAGGTCTTATAGGAGGTAAAACACTCCCGAGGACACACGGGAATTTCTGTCATGCTAGTTTTGATCCTGTTCATATGATTCACGTTCGTTACTTTGATAGTTTGATATGTGGGTGGACCGGCACTTGGGTACTGCCCTTACTTGGACAAGCATCCCACTTATGATTAAGTCCTCTCGCAAGCATCCGCAACTACGAAAGAAGAATTAAGACAAAGTCTAACCATAACATTAAACTAGTGGATCCAAATCAGCCCCTCACTCTAGCAACCCATCATCTACTTACTACTTGCCAATGCCTTCCTCTAGGCCCAAATAATGGTGAAGTGTTATGTAGTCGACGTTCACATAACACCACTAGAGGAAAAACAACATGCAACACATCAAAATATCGAACGAATACCAAATTCACATGACTACTATTAGCATGACTTATCCCATGTCCTCAGGAACAAAAGTAACTACTCACAAAGCATAATCATATTCATGACCAGAGAGGTAATGAGTAGCATCAAGTATCTGAACATAAACTCTTCCACCAAATAATCCAACTAGCATCAACTATAGAGTAATTAACAGTACTAGCAACCTTACAAGTACCAATCGGAGTCGCGAGACGGAGATTGGTTGCAAGAGATGAACTAGGGTTTGGAGATGAGATGGTGCTGATGAAGATGTTGATGGTGACGAGTCCCCTCCGATGAGAGGAGTGTTGGTGATGACGATGGCGACGATTTCCACCTCCGGGAGGGAAGTTTCCCCGGCAGGATCGTCCTGCCGGAGCTCTAGATTGGTTCTTCTCAAGTTCCGCCTCGTGGCGGCGGCGAATCCTTTGAAAAGCCTCCTCCTGATTTTTTTGGAACGAAACCCTTCATATAGTAGAAGAGGGGGGCTAGTGGGCCAGCAGGGAGCCCACAAGCCCCCTAGGCGCGGCCCCCTGGTTGCGCTCCTCTGGCACTTCCTCGGCCTAGTATTTTTTATATATTCCCAAAAAAATCCACGTTGATTTTCACGGCTTTTGGAGTTGCGCTGAATATGCATCTCAAACTTGCTTCTTTTTCAGGCCAGAATTCCAGCTATCGGCATTCTCCCTCGTCATGTAAACCTCGCAAAATAAGAGAGAAAAGGCATAAGTATTGTACCGTGATGTGAAATAACTGCCCAAAAAAGCAATAAATATCAACATGAAAGCATGATGCAAAATGGACGTATCAACTACCCCCAGCAGGACGCGACCTACGTTATCTTCACCACCGAGGATAATGACAAGCATAGCCAACGCAAGCGTGCGCTGGAGGTCAACACCATCGTCCCACCGGTCCCCAGTACATGCACTGGTCGGACAAGCCAATCACTTGGCCCCGTGAGGATCATCCGGTTGTGATGCCGACGCCAGGTGGCTACACGCTGGTCCTCGACCCCACCTTCGTCTCCCGACGGTGCACATGCCGCTTCACGAGGGTGCTCGTCGACGGCCATTGCAACATTAACATCCTCTACCGCGAAACCATGCAGAAGCTTGGCATTCTAGAGTCCGAGCTCCAGCCGACTCGGACGGTGTTCTATGACATCATCCCCGACCACTCTTGCTCCCCGATCGGCAAGGTCTGACTAGACATGCTGTTCGGCTCACCGAAGAACTTCCGCCGTGAGCCGATGTGGTTCGAGGTCATCAACCTCACTAGCTCCTACCAGGCCATCTGGGCCGGCCGGCCGTGGCCAAGTTCATGGCGGTCCCACACAACGCCTACCTGAAGATGAAGTTGTCGGGTCCGTGCAGGATCATCACCGTCACCGGTAACTACAAGAAATTGTCTGAGTCCGCTCTGGCCGGCTCCAAGCTGACAAAGTCCCTCGTCATCACCGAGGAGCGGTGACAAATCGACCGACTCGTGGATCTTGCCCGCGAGCCGGTGGCCATGCCAGAGCCAAGCTGAAGCAGCCAACTGCGGAGGTCCAGTTTCAGCTGGCCACCGGCAAGGATACCAAGAGGGTCCCCCTGGACCCGACTGACCCCACCGACAAGTACATCGTGGTGGGGGCCGGCCTGAGTGACAAATAGGATAGCGAGATCGTCGACTTCCTCCGTGAGAATCGGGATATCTTTGCATGGACCCCAAAGGACATGCCGGGAGTTCCGAGGAAGTTCGTCGAGCACTTCCTACACGTCCAACCGGACACGAAGCCGGTCAAGCAACCGCTATGCTGCTTCTCCGAGGAGAAGCGGAAGACCATCGGTGAAGAAATCGCTTGGATGCTAGCGGCCGGTTGCATCATGGAAGTCTTCCACCCGGATTGGTTGGAGAACCCAGTCCCGGTGCTAAAGAAGAACAAGACTTGGCACATGTGTATCACTACACGAGCCTAAACAAGGCATGCCCCAAGGATCCATTCACTCTGCTCCGTATCGATCAAGTGATCGACTCGAGCTACGACTGCGAGCTACTGTCCTTCTTGGACGTCTATCCAGGCTACCACTAGATCAGGCTAAATCCGGCTGACCGGATGACAACCTTCATAACACCCTTCGGGGCGTTTTGCTATGTTACGATGGCGTTCGGGCTGAAAGATGCCAGCACCACATTCCAGCGATGCTTCTACAAGCATCTTGATCGCAACATACACGTCTATGTGGACGATGTTGTGGTCAAGACCAAAGAAAGCCGCACCCTCCTGGACGATCTCAAAGAAACGTTCACGAGCGTGCGCGAGTTCGAGATCCGATTGAACCCGAAAAAGTGCGTGTTCGGCGTCCCACCTGGCCAGCTCCTCAGTTTCCTCGTTTCCAAGCAAGGGATCGAGGCGAACTCAGAGAAGATTAGGGTCATCAAGCGGATGTCCTGGCCGACCAACCTGGCCGGTGTCCAGAAGATCGCCGACTGCCTCGCTTCACTCACCCACTTCATTAGCCGCCTGGGAGAAAAGGCCCTCCTGGTCTATCGCCTGCTCAAAAAGGCACACGACTTCGTCTGGAGTGATGAAGCTGCGAGGCCCTGAGTGATCTCATGCGCGCGCTGACGACCACGCCCGTGCTGGCCAAGACGACAGACAAAGAATAGATGCCGCTCTACATCAGGGCAACCAGCCGCGTCGTCAGCATCGTCATGGTCGTCAAGCACTTGGAGTTGGGCCAAGCCCAGCCGGTCCAATGATCGGTCTACTATTTGAGCGAGGTGGTGTCCGCCTCCAAGAGAAACTACCCACACTACCAGAAGATGTGCTACGGCGTGTTCCTGGCGGCCCAGAAGCTTAAGCCCTACTTCCAGGAACACCCGGTCACGGTGGTGAGCACCGCTCCCCTCGGGGAGATCATGGGCAACTAGGACGCGACTGGCCACATCGCCAAGTGGGCCCTCCAGCTAGCCGACAATGACATCACCTATGAGTCCTGCACCATCGTCAAGTCTCAAGCCTTGGCGGACTTCCTCGTTGACTGGGTAGAAACAGAATACCTGTCACCACCTCCCGATTCCACCCATTGGCGCATGCACTTCGACGACTCGTAGATGCGCACTGGCCTCGGAGCCGGCATCGTTCTCTTTTCCCCCAAGGGGAACCGACTGCAGTATGTCGTGCAGATCCACTTCACCGCGTCAAACAACATGGCAGAGTATGAAGCGCTCACCCACGGCCTGTGGCTGGCCAAGGAAATCGGCGTCCGACGCATCCTCTACTTCGGCGACTTCGACCTGGTGGTGCAACAAGTCACTCGCGAATGGGACGCCAGAGACGCAAACATGGTCAGCTACCGTTTCCTAGTCCAGCACCTGCCCGACGGTTTCGAAGGATGCGAGTTCCACCACATCCTTCTAGCCGACAACGAGGCCACCAACACAACGGCGAAGATCGGCTCCACCCCGCAACCCATCCCAGCCGGCTTATCCTTGGAGCACCTGCGTAAGCCCTCCATCACGCCTTCTCCAGAATTCGAGTCCATCTTCATCCTGACAGACCCGGGGGCTGCGCCGCCAGTCCCGAGGGGTTGTCGACACCGACTCGGGGACTGCCGCCACCCATCGGCTGCGGCTCCAGTCGGCCCACCGGCGACTCTAGACAGCACGGGGGCTGCCGGCCCTCCCTCGGGGTCCCTCCCACCCGACTTGGGGACCGCGACAGCCGGCCAATAGCCTGCCACCCCCGCCCCAACAAGTCGAGTCATGACTGTCGTGTTAACATTGGTAATGGCCCCGTCTTGGGCACAACCCTTCCCCGAATACCTCGAGAATGGCACTCTACCTGCCAACGAAGTCGAGTCCCGACAAATCCAAAGGCGTTCCATCGCCAATACCATCATCAACAATGAGCTCGTCAAGCGCAGTGTGTCTGGGATTTTCCATCGCTGCATCGGGGCGGACAAGGGCCGCGAGATCCTCCTCGACATCCACCAAGGCGAGTGCGACCACCATGCCGCCTCGCGCTCCCTGGTGGCCAAGCCGTTCCGCCACGGGTTCTACTGGTCGTCTTCCCTAAAAGACGCCAAGAAGCTGGTCGACAAGTGCAACGACTGCCAACGCTTCAAAGCACGCAACCACCAGTCGGTTGCGGCCCTACAAACCATTCCCCTCACATGGCCATTCGCCGTGTGGTGCTTGGACATGGTTGGTCCATTCAAAACTGCCCTAGGCAGCGTGACACATCTTCTGGTGGTCGTCGACAAGTTCACGAAATGGATCGAGGCTAGGCCAATCAAGAAGCTTGATGGCCCGATGGCCGTCACGTTCATCAAGGACATCGCCGTCCGCTAAGGCCTCCCCAACATCATCATTGATGTGTGCTAGAACTACGTCGGTATTTCCCCAAAGAGGAAGAGATGATGCAGTATAGAGACTGTAGGTATTTCCCTTAGTGATGAGACCAAGGTTATCGAACCAGTAGGAGAACCTCCTCACACCACGTAAACAACACCTCCACACAAATAACAAATACTCGCAACCCGATGTGTTAAAGGGGTTGTCAATCCCTTTTGGGTATGACGCCTCAAGATAGGCAAATAACATGAGGTAAAAGTGGTAGATAGGATAAATAGATCGTGGAACAAATAAATTGCAGCAAGGTATTTTTGTATTTTTGGTTTAATAGATCTGAAAATAAAAGCAAAGGAAAATAGATCGCAAAGGAAAATATGATGACAAGAGACCCCGGGGCCGTCGGTTTCACTAGTGGCTTCTCTCGAGAAAAATAGCAAACGGTGGGAAAACAATTACTGTTGGGCAATTGATAGAACTTAAAATAATCATGACGATATCCAGGCAATGATCATTATATAGGCATCACGTCCAAGATTAGTAGACCGACTCCTGCCTGCATCTACTACTATTACTCCACACATCGACCACTATCCAGCATGCATCTAGTGTATTAAGTTCATGGAAAAACGGAGTAATGCAATAAGAACGATGACATGATGTATAAAAGATCTATTTATGTAGAAATAGACCCCATCTTGTTATCCTTAATAGCAACGATACATACGTGTTGTTTCCCTTTCTGTCACTGGGATCAAGCACCGTAAGATCGAACCCATCACAAAGCACCTCTTCCCATTGCAAGATAAATAGATCAAGTTGGCCAAACAAAACCCAAATATCAGAGAAGAAATATGAGGATATAAGCAATCATGCATATAAGAGATCAAAGAAGATTCAAACAACTTTCATGGATAAAAACATAGATCTGATCATAAACTCAAAGTTGATCGGATCCCAACAAACACACCGCAAAAAGACTTACATCATATGGATCTCCAAGAGACCCTTGTATTGATAACAAAGAGAGAGAGAGAGGAAGCCATCTAGCTACTAACCGCGGACCCGTAGGTCTACAAAGAACTACTCACGCATCATTGGAGAGGCACCAATGGACATGATGAACCCATCCGTGATGGTGTCTAGATTGGATCTGGTGTTTCTGGACTCTGCGGCGGCTGGAATTGATTTTCGTCCCCCTTCTAGGGTTTCTGGAATATTGGGGTATTTATAGAGCAAAGAGGCGGTGCGGGAGGCCAACGAGGAGGGCACAACCCACCGGGGCGCGCGTGGGCCCCCGGGCGCGCCCTGGTGGGTTGTGCTCCCATCGGAGCTCCCCTCAGGTGCGTTCCTGGCCCACTGGATGTCTTCTGTCCCAAAAAAGATCCATAATTTTTTTTCCTGCGTTTGGACTCCGTTTGGTATTGATTTCCTATGATGTAAAACATGCAGAAAACAACAAGTGTCACTGGGTGCTATTTCAATAGGTTAGTACCAAAAGATGATATAAAATGACTATAAAATGATTGTAAAACATCCAAGAATGATAATATAACATCACGGAACAGTAAAAAATTATAGATACGTTGGAGACGTATCATCATCCCCAAGATTCATTCCTGCTCGTCCTCAAGTAGGTAAATGATAATTTTTTTTTGATGTGGAATGCTGCCTAACATGTTCATAACATTTATTTTCTTTATAGCATGGACATTTGTACTTTTATATGGTTCAAAGCAATAGTCTAGTTTTGACATGAAGACTTTAATACTCAAGCATACCAACAAGCAACCATGTCTTTCAAAATATCAACACTAAAGCAAGTTATCCCTAACCCATTATGCTTAATCATTGATCCATTCATGAAACACACTCGAATATTAGCTACACCTAATGCTCAAATACGATCATAGTGCCCCTTAGTTGGTGTTTTATGAGAGAAGATGGAGACTCAAATTCAAAATAAAAATTGCATAAGTATAAGAAAGGCCCTACGTAGAGGAAGTAGGGGTTTGTAGAGGTGCCAGAGCTGAAAGCCAAAATTGAGAGGTAAAAACATTTTGGGAGGCATACTTTTCCCACCAACGAAAACGACTTAGAGCTCCCAACACTTTCCATGCCAGATAGATCATAGGCGGTTCCCAAACAGAAAATAAAGTTTATTCCTTTTTCCACCATTGCTTTCACTTTCCATGGCTTGTCCGTATCCACTGGTGCCCTCCATACCAACACTTTCCAAGGAATTTATTATTTGATAACAAAAAGTAAATTCTTTTTTTTATTTCAGAACTGGCATCCCTAATACATTTGTCGTACTCTCGTGCAATGACAAGTGAATAAACACGAATCGTGAGAATAACACATCTAGCATGGAAAATATTGGCCACCCCTCACCGCCTCGCGAGCGGTAGAGCACACAAAAGAGAAATTTATTTTGAAAATTAGATATGGCACATGCAAATTTGCTTAGAACGGCATGGAAATACTGCATACAGGTAGGTATAGTGGACTCATATGGCAAAACTGGTTTAAAGGGTTTGGATGCACAAGTAGTGATCATACTTAGTGCAAAATGAAGGCTAGCAAAAATATTAAGAAGCGACCAACCAAGATATGAAAAATCTCATACCCAAGCATTAAGCATAAGTAACACCAAATAATGCACCACAAGTAGGATATAAATTTCATTGCATAACTTTTGACTTTTGAGCTTGCATAGGGAATCACAAACCTTAACATCAATATTCTTACTAAAGCACAGTTACTCATCAACATGACTCACATATAATATCATTATGTCTCAAAACCATTATGAAGAATCAAGTTTATTTTGTCCAATGATCTTCATGGAAGTTTTTATTATATCCTCCTTGGATATCTATCACTTTGGGACTATTTTCATATGTTGCTTTTTATAAGCTCAAACAAATTTAAGTGAAGAACATGAACATATTTTTTCTTTCTCTCAAAATAATCTAAGTGAAGCAAGAGAGAATTTCTTAATTTTTTTACTAACTCCCAAATAAATCTAAGTGAAGCATGAGAGCATTTCTTCAAAAATAACAAAGCACACCGTGCTAAAAAAGATATAAGTGAAGTACTAGAGCAAATCTGTGGCTCTAAAATTTTAAGAAGCATAGCAGCAAGTATATCATAATTTTTGGCTCTCTCAAAAAGGTGTGTCCACCAAGGATTCAAGACTTAAAAAAAAGCAAAACAAGCAAAGACTCGTATCATACAAGACGTTCCAAGCAAAACTCATAACATGTGATGAATAAAAATATAGTTTCAAGTAAAATACCGATGGTTGTTAGAAGAAAGAGGGGATGCCACTCGGGGGCATCCCCAAGCTTAGTTGCTTGCTACTTGTTGAATATTATCTTGGGGTGCCTCGGGCATCCCCAAGCTTAGACTTTTGCTAATCCTTATTCCTTCATCCATCGTAAGATCACCCAAAACTTGAAAACTTCAATCACACAAAACTCAACAAAACCTTCGTGAGATTTGTTAGTATAAGAAAGCAAACCACTACTATAAGTACTGTTGCAAACCTATTCATACTTTATTTTTGCATTATATATATTGTATTCCAAATTTTCTATGTCAAAAAATCATAAAAGAAGACCACAGAATCATCAAAACAAGCACGCAACGCAAAGAAAAGAGAATCTATCAAAAAAGAATAGTCTGTAGCAATCTGACTACTTCGAATACTTGTGTAACTGCAAAAATTCTTAAAAATGAGGGCGACGTGAATAATTTGTTTATCAATCTTCTGAAAAATAATAAGCTCAAAAGCACTCTTCTGTTAAAAACAAAAAATGATTTCATGAGTGCAAAAGTTTCTATTTTTCAGCAAGATCAAATCAACTTTCACCCAAATCGTCCCAAAGGCCTTGCTTGGAACAAACACTAATTTAAACCGCAAAAAAGATCTAACCATAGGTATAATTGTGTATTTTATTGAAAACATCAAGAAAACCAAAAAGAAAAAAGATACAAGTTGGTTTGCCTCCCAAAAAGCGCTATCGTTTTACGCCCCTAGCTAGGCATAACACGTAGTATATAAGTGTTGTCCTCGGTAATCTTTTCCACTTTAGTAAGGGTCTTTTCAAATCTGGGAGGCTCTTTAAGATTCCCTAATTTTTTTGGAAAAGAAACCATCTTTAGATCTAAAATATCCAACCGTTTATTGCAAAGGTTAATCAAAGTGTTCATACGATTGATACTACCATTGAGATGTTTGAGAGGTTCATTATATTTTTGCAATTCAACCATATGTTTATGCAAATCACCAACTTTGTCCAAAATTTGGACTCCCTCTGAAGTGAAAGAGAACCCTTTATTTTGTGGTGGAACTCCCAAAATACCTTCTAAAATTTCATAGGCAGCGTTAACATCAAACTCAATAAAATTCCCTTTCGCCGCAAAATCCAAGAGTTGTCTATGATGCAAAGCCAATCCTATGTAAAAATTTCTAAGCAAATTTTTTGCATCTCCCTTTAGATTGCAAACACGGTAAGAGTCCATAAGCCTATACCAAGCATCTTTTAGATCTTCTCCTTGTCTTTGTTTGAAGTATAGAAATTCAAAATCTGGTAACAAAGGAGGAGCGTTCAAACTAGCCATTGTGACGAGAAAACAAGAAAAGAATAGATCTGATGAGAAAACGGCGAACGAAAAAGAGGGCGAATAAAACGATTTTTTTTGTGAAGTGTGGGATAGGGAAACGAGAGGAAAATGGCAAATAATGTAAATTGCGAGGAGATGAGATTTGTGATTAGGAACCTGGTTGATGTTGAAGATCCTCCCGACAACGGCGCCAGAAATTCCTTTTGATGTCTGCTAGAACTACGTCGGTATTTCCCCAAAGAGGAAGGGATGCTGCAGTATAGCGACGGTAGGTATTTCCCTTAGTGATGAGACCAAGGTTATCAAACCAGTAGGAGAATCTCCTCACACCACATAAACAACACATGCACACAAGTAACAAATACTCGCAACCCGACGTGTTAAAGGGGTTGTCAACCCCTTTGGGGTACGACGCCTCAAGATAGGCAAATAAAGTGAGGTAAAAGTGGTAGATAGGATAAATAGATCGCGGAACAAATAAATTGTAGCCAGGTATTTTTGTATTTTTGGTTTAATAGATCTGAAAATAAAAGCAAAGGAAAATAGATCGCAAAGGCAAATATGACGAAAAGAGACCCGGGCCCGCAGGTTTCACTAGTGGCTTCTGTCGAGAAAAATAGCAAATGGTGGGAAAACAATTACTGTTGGGCAATTGATAGAACTTCAAATAATCATGACAATATACATGCAATGATCATTATATAGGCATCACATCCAAGATTAGTAGACCGACTCGTGCCTGCATCTACTACTATTACTCCACACACCGACCGCTATCCAACATGCATCTAGTGTATTAAGTTCATGGAAAAACGGAGTAATGCAATAAGAACGATGACATGATGTAGACAAGATCTATTTATGTAGAAATAGTCCCCATCTTGTTATCCTTAATAGCAAAAATACATACGTGTCGTTTCCCTTTATGTCACTGGGATCAAGCACCATAAGATCGAACCCATCACAAAGCACCTCTTCCCATTGTAAGATAAATAGATCAAGTTGGCCAAACAAAACCCAAATATCGTATAAGAAATACGAGGCTATTATCAATCACACATATAAGAGATCAAAGAAGACTCAAATAACTTTCATGGATAAAAACATAGATCTGATCATAAACTCAAAGTTCATCGGATCCCAACAAACACACCGCAAAAAGACTTACATCATATGGATCTACAAGAGACCATTGTATTGATAATCAAGACAGAGAGGAAGTCATCTAGCTACTAACTACGAACCTGCAGGTCTACAAAGAACTACTCACGCATCATCGGAGAGGCACCAATTTACATGATGAACCCCTCTGTGATGGTGTCTAGATTGGATGTGGTGTTTCTGGACTCTGCGGCGGCTGGAATTGATTTTCGTCCCCCTTCTAGGGTTTTTGGACTTTTGGGGTATTTATAGAGCAAAGAGGCGGTGCGGGAGGCAACCAAGGAGGGCACAACCCACCGGGGTGCGCCTGGGCCCCCAGGCGCGCCCTAGTGGGTTGTGCTCCCATCGGAGCTCCCCTCAGGTGCATTCCTGGCCCACTGGATGTATTCTGGCCCAAAAAATCCACACAAAGTTTTGCTGGGTCTGGACTCTCTTTGGTATTGATTTCCTGCAATGTAAAAACATGCAGAAAACAGCAAATGGCACTGGGCACTATGTCAATAGGTTAGTACCAAAAAATGATATAAAATGACTATAAAATGATTGTAAAACATCCAAGAATGATAATATAAAAGCATGGAACAATAAAAAATTATAGATACGTTGGAGACGTATCAATCATCACCATCAACGACACCAAATTCGCCAAAGCTGCACTCACCCGCTACTGCAATGAGCAGGGAATCCATATGGACCTCGCGTCCGTGGCCCACCCGCAGTTAAACGGCTTGGCGGAGCGGGAAAATAGCCTCATCCTGGCCAGCCTTAAACCCAGGCTGGTCGAACCACTCGAGCGCTCGTCCGACGCCTGGGTCGAGGAACTACCGGCTGTGCTACGGAGCCTGCAAACCACACCCAACCGATCGGCCGATTTTACCCCATTCTTTTTGTTGTATGGGGCCGAGGCAATTATCCCTACTAACATCGAGTCCCACTCGCCACGGGTCACCCTATACACCGAGACTGACACCAAAGAAGCTAGAGAAGATGGTATCGACATCCTCGAGGAGGCACACAAGCTGGCGTTATCTAGAACAACCATCTACCAGCAGGGCCTACGCCGCTACCACACCCGGCGGGTCAAGTCTCTCATTTTCCGAGAAGGCGATCTTGTGCTCCGGCTGATCCAACAAACTGCCGGCCAACACAAGTTGTCTGCCCCATGGGAGGGCCCATTCATTATCAGCAAAGCTCTGAGCAACATCGCCTACTATCTGATCGATGCTCAGAAGGCAAGAAAGAACAAGTATGACGTATCCGGCTCCGATACGGAGCGACCGTGGAACGGGAACTCCTCCGCCTATTTTACAGTTAAACAAGTGTATGTATGTATCTTCCCTACTTTCAATCAATAAGCAGCCGAAACCCCAGAGTAGGACTCGGGGATAGCCTTTTCCATCCTATCTATGGCTCAATTATTCTTTCTCTGGTTGCCCCAGAGTCGGCCGAGCCGGCTCGGGGACTGCAGGATCACCCAAGTCCCACCCCGGCTTGGCAAAGTACCATACCTGCTCCTCGGCAGCTTAACCCCTGTCGGCTACAGACCACAACCTGGTTGGCTGGCCGATGAGCGCACATGCAAAAGGGGCGAAGCACATGGGAAATGTTGACAAGGGGCGGCCGGGTCTGGCCACGCTGCTCGGCTAGATCAAAACACAACTTGCAAAAGCCAAAGTACCAACACCCCGCCTCCGACAGCCCACTCCTCAGCTAACCATAGTGTGCAAGCCGGCTGGCCGACAGGAAAAAAGGAAAAGGAGCGAGGCACATGGGAAAACGACTAAGGCAAGGAAAAGTACCAAGCAAACTGACAGACGACAACAAGTTAAATTAAAACTGCAATGCATAATTAAAAGATAGCGACACAAGGCCGAGAGTGCATTACAGTAAAACTTACACCCCCAGTGGGTGGACTTTTCCATAACAAACTACAACTAAGAAAAGCAAGAAGATACAAGTAACAGGTGGCTCCAGCAGTGCTGGCTCCTGGGCAGAGTCGGCGGAGTAGTCGGGCTCGTCTAAGCATCGGGGGTCGACGATGCCTCCCAACTAACCTCCGTGTCGCCAGTTGGCAGCACCACACCGTCTTCAACCGGTGGCACCTCGATGTCTCCAGTCGGCGGCATTGCCGTTCGGGCCACCTCGGAATCACGAGCAGGCGGCTTCATCCCTTGCACAGTAGATTCGGCCGCACCTCTGGCGGTCGCCTTGCCGTCCCCACGATCGCCTTCACGCTCCTCCGAGCTGGAACCTACTTCCTCCTCGATTGGGACAATGGGGACGCCGTACTCATCCTCCGAGAGGGGCGCGTCGTCCTCACCCAGGTTGGGGTAGTAGGTGTCCAACACCGCATAGCTGGCAAACTTGTGGGCCCGTAAGTCGACGGACTCCTCAGGCCGCGCCATGTCCACCTATGATGCCGCTCGCATGGTGGCCAGCTGGTCGAAGTTAATACCTGAGTACCAAGAGAGCACGGAGATCAGTGCGACCCTGGCCCTGCCCCTCGCAGTCGATGCCCTCCTGCATCGAAGCGATCCACATCATGCTCCAGCCACACTGCTACCCGGCTGACGGGAACCCCTCCGCCTAGTCGGACCAAAGGGCCCGGACAATGTTCTGGCCCATCGTCTGGAGCCGATCGTAAAGGACCCGTAGGAAATCCACTAGTGTCTCACACGCATGGGCCATCTCCTCCATCGACTAGCCGACTTCGATGTTCGGCATGCAGCCGACCGATGCTGCTCCTCCCAGCGGGCCTCCACGACCCGCTCCGCCTGCGTTTGCGCTTCCGAGAAGCGAGCTAGCCCAAAGAAAGACGATAAGAAAAAGAGTCGGCGAAACACAACAAACAAGAGCAACGACGGTTACCGGCAAACGTGTTTTCCACCTCGCACAAAAGATTGAGCGCGCTCGTCGCCTCCCGCTCCGCTCTCGCCTTGAGCGCCATCGCCTGGCGCACCTCCTCCCCGAGCCGAGCAACCTCATTCTGGAGAGTCGTAGCCGCCTCCTCGCTAGCGACTGACGCCTGCAACACCGCCTCCTTTGCCGCCTTCTTGTACTGGAGCGCTCCGACTAGCCGCTCCACTTTCGCCTTCAACAATTCCATGTCCACCTGCTCGACACCCAAATCCTTCCCGAGCCTGTCACTCTCCCCGACAATCTCATTGCACTTGCCCCAAACTTCGGCAAGCGCATGACGCAGCTCCTCCACCTCGGTCGCGAGAAGGGCCGCTGCCGCACAAAAATCAAGTCAGCAGCCGGTTCGACAACGGCAACACAAAGCAGATAAGATTTGGCCCGGCTGCCACAAAGTCGCATAACCGGCCCGAATCTCAGGGACTACACCTAGTGTGTGCGCTTGCATGTACCCACCACAATGAGAGATTACCCTTAGCTACCTCCAGCTCGCCCGTCCGAGCCTCGAGCTCCTTGCGGGTATTGAAGTAAGAGCTCTTGCTATAGCGACACACAACGCGACAACCTCCTGGAAGAGCCCTTCGCGCTTTGCGTGGCCAGCCTAGGGAAAGAATGAATAAGATTAGAAGAGAGGAAGATTTGGCCCGGCTGACGCGAAGCCGCACAGCCAAATTGAATCTCAGGGATTACACCTAGTGGGTGCACTAGCGCGCACCCACCACAGAACAAACGGAAAGAAAGGTTCCATGAAGAACTTACCTCAACCGCTTTCTCCACCAGCTTGAGGTTGTTCACCGCCGACTGGGCAAAGGCGGCTATCCCATGACGTCGGCGACCGTCGGAAACACCACGACCTGTCCGCTGGTCAAGGAACTCACCCGGTCACAGCCGGGGCACGGCTCAGGTGCCCCCACTCCTTCGTCACATGGGACAACGAACGGGTCACCCGGCCGGATTGAGCGGTGCGAGGCGCCACTGGTGTAGCCGGATTCGCCTGTGCCGTTGAAACAACCATGGCTCGGCTGTCACCACTGCTGGCCTCAAACTCGGCCCGACGCCCCGGATCGGACACCGAATGCGACACCTCCGAGGGCGGCTCGTGACGCACCTTCATGTGCGCAGGCGAGGCCCCGCGACAAGAGCATCGGGGGTCGTCGGTGTCGTGGCGTCACTCATTGCCCCGGCCAAGGGGCCGCCACAACCGGTGCGACATTCGCCTTGGCCACACGAAGCTGGACGGCGCGCTCTCGTTCGAACCGCGTCGTCGCCGCATGCTCCATGGCAAGCGGCGTGACGCTTTCAGCCCCAAGGGCCGACGCCTCCGGCACCGGCAGTTGGATGGCCTCGCTTCCAACGAAACGAGAGCATGAACTCAACACCACACGACGAAAAGAGAGAAAGAGAAAAGAAAGGGGAACGAGCCTAAAAGAAAACGTACCCCGCACCAAGGGGAATCTCGCGGTTCCCCCGCCTAAGCCACCTCCACATCGGTGGAGGGGCCCGAGCCGGCAACACCGCTGACCGAACCCTCTCGGCGGCCGGGGCGCCAACCAGACTCTCGGCCGTCCACTTGTCCCTATGGCGTTCCTCCGCCATCTGGCGATGGGTCAGCTGGCTCGCAGCCGACCGACTCCTAACCGGCAGCTCGGTGCTCCTCCCTCGACGGTGGCCCCAAGGCGGACCCATCACAGCCGGCGGCGCCTTCAACACCTGCACGTCATCATCGTCATCATCATCATCGGTCAAATCCCTCACGAACCCGTCGGGAGGGTTGCACGACGTCGTCGCCCCGCCGGCTGCAGCGCAGGCTGGCTCCTCCTCATCCTCGTCCTCCTCCACCACCTCTGACGCGTCCGGATCTTTGGGACCTTCGGGGCCATCCCCGTCTGACTCGTAATCCTCGGTGTCGGAATTGTCCAGGTCTGGGGTGAAGTTCTCCGGATTCGGGCCGTCACGCATGTTATGCCAAACAAAAAGCTGAGGAAAGGCACGACCACGCGTCCTACACGGCGAGAAAGAAAAAGGAAACGACTTCAGTTGGATGAAAACTCACCGTCGGCGCACGGTTGCCATGATGGAATGGCGCCATGCCGAATCCCCACTCCTCCACATCTAGCAGGAAGGTGGTGATTTTGTTCACCCTGACAGCAACCTTGCTCAACGGCAGATCCACCATTGACAGCCGGCACGGGTCCTCGTGGCCACTCATATCGCACATCCGGTGTGGCCGCGCCTGCAGTGGCAACACTTAGCGGGAAATAAAGGCCGCCACCAGGTCCGGGGCCATCAGCCCCAGGGAACCCTTGAGCTCATGCATCAAGCCGCCGAGCGTCACCACCTCGTCGGTGCACAACTCGAGACTCCAGTTCTCCCCCGTCGGCGGCTCGTCGACAAACACCGTGAGGTTAACCAGTCCCACCCTAGGCCGATGCCATAGACTTAGAAGAAGGTGCGCTCCATTTCTTGAAGGACTCAATCCACTTCATCTTTGGAAGCGGCGTGCCACGCCGCCTGTACACCACCATGCCACCATAGGAGTACGACATGTTGTCGTGCGCCCGAGAACGGAAATGGAAGAAGAAACGAAAGAAAGAGGGAAAAGGCCAGAAGCCGAGATACGCCTCACATAGCGTGGAGAAGCACGCAAGGTATAGAACGGAGTTGGGCCTATATGATGCATCTAGAGCCAGTAGAACTCGAGAAACTGTCGCAGGAAGCGGATCGCCGGCAGCCCAAAACCAACAAGGAAATGTGTGCCGAAGACGACACGCTCACCAGCACGGGGCTCCGGCACGCGCTCGTCACCGGGCGCGCGGGCCTCGACCTGCTCCATGGACGAGAGCTTCCACATCCGCCGGAGGTATTCGATGTGCTCATCCGTCATAATCGAGTCCTCCCACGAGCCGGCGGGTGGCCCGGCCATTGATACGTCCATTTTGCATCATGCTTTCATGTTGATATTTATTGCTTTTTGGGCTGTTATTTCACTTCACGGTACAATACTTATGCCTTTTCTCTCTTATTTTGCAAGGTTTACATGAAGAGGGAGAATGCCGACAGCTGGAATTCTGGCTTGAAAAAGGAGCAAGTTTGAGATGCCTATTCTGCGCAACTCCAAAAGCCGTGAAAATCAACTTGGATTTTTTTGGGAATATATAAAAAATACTGGGCCGAAGAAGTGCCAGAGGAGCGCAACCAGGGAGCCACAAGCCTGGTAGGTGCGGCCACCCCCTGGTCACGCCTAGGGGGCTTGTGGGCTCCCTGCTAGCCCACTGGCTCCCCTCTTCTGCTATATGAAGGGTTTCATTCTGAAAAAATTCAGGAGGAGGCTTTTCGGAGGATTTGCCGCTGCCACGAGGTGGAACTTGAGCAGAACCAATCTAGAGCTCCGGCAGGACGATCCTGTGGAGGAAATTCCCTCCCGGAGGGGAAATCATCGCCATCGTCATCACCAACATTCCTCTCGTCGGAGGGGACTCATCACCATCAACATCTTCATCAGCACCATCTCATCTCCAAACCCTAGTTCATCTCTTGTAACCAATCTCCGTCTCGCGACTCCGATTGGTACTTGTAAGGTTGCTAGTAGTGTTAATTACTCTTTGTAGTTGATGCTAGTTGGATTATTTGGTGGAAGAGTTTATGTTCAGATCCTTGATGCTACTCCTTACCTCTCTGGTCATGAATATGATTATGCTTTGTGAGTAGTTACATTTGTTCCTGAGGACATGGAATAAGTCATGCTAATGATAGTCATGTGAATTTGGTATTCGTTCGATATTTCGATGTGTTGTACGTTGTTTTTCCTCTAGTGGTGTTATGTGAACGTCGACTACATAACACTTCACCATTATTTGGGCCTAGGGGAAGGCATTGGGAAGTAGTAAGTAGATGATGGGTTGCTAGAGTGACAGAAGCTAAAACCCTAGTTTATGCGTTGCTTCGTAAGGGGCTAATTTGGATCCACTAGTTTAATGCTATGGATAGACTTTGTCGTTATTCTTCTTTCGTAGTTGCGGATGCTTGCGAGAGGGGTTAATCATAAGTGGGATGCTTGTCCAAGTAAGGGCAGTACCCAAGCGGCGGTCCACCCATATATCAGACTATCAAAGTAACGAACGCGAATCATATGAACATGATGAAAACTAGCATGACAGAAATTCCCGTGTGTCCTTGGGAGCGTTTTTCCTCCTATAAGACTTTGTCCAGGCTTGTCCCTTGCTACAAAAGGGATTGGGCCACTTTGCTGTACCGTTGCTTCTTTTGTTACTTGTTGCTTGCTACGAATCATCTCACCACACAACCACTTGTAACCGATAATTTCAGTGCTTGCAGATTTTACCTTGCTGAAAACCACTTGTCAGATCCTTCTCCTCCTCGTTGGGTTCGACACTCTTACTTATCGAAAGGACTACGATAGATCCCCTATACTTGTGGGTCATCAGCCATCTCGTAGGTCACCGGCGATGAAGCAGAGAAAAGGAGACGGGAGATGCGGCTCCCCAGCGGGTCGACCACAGGGAGGCGCTACGCGCGATGGAGGGAGGAACGGCGGCGGTGTGTGCAAGACCACACCTATAGCAACGCTTTTTTCCGTATCTAGAAGTCCATATATGTGTTGCTAGTGCTTGTACCAATGGTTTAGGATGCGTTTCCTTATCCAGTGTTGCTATCGCTTAATGCAACACTTATACTGCCGTTGGTAAAAGAGACCGTTGCAAGAGTACAACAAATAAAACCGACTGTTACAACACTTATATACGTTGGTGCGTACAGGAAAACAAATCTCATTACCTTGCAATAGAGAATTTGCAACTCTTCAAGTGCTAACAATTAAATTAATACTCCACATAATGGTTATAATTATGTATATCAAGTGAGGAAAAAAATAGAATATACTCATGAGAGGAGGAACCCATATATTGAATAAAACTGTTGGATTACAATAGTTGATATTACAGGCAGAACATCATCCAAATGTGATGCATAATAAAAAAATCTTTACAACGAAGATTAAACTTAAACCATCCGTCAACACTCCTACAACTTAACTAAAAGTTAGCTGAAGAAAATCATCCAACAGGAACAACATCCCCACAAGTTAACTAATACTGAAGGCATCTATCGTCATCGTCATGGACCAGAACATCATCATCATCATTGAAGTATACTTGCAACGCACCCATATAATCATCCATATATCTTTTGAATCTACAAAGAAAACAACAAAATGAACGATTAACACACAATGCACTGAAACGATACAAGCAGGAATGTTAGTTGTCATTGATGACTAATCTTGATGCCACAATAAACGACACAACCTCCAGAATAACAAGGCTCAATAAAATTATGTGAGCAGTATCCAATGTGATGTTGTGCATTCAAAGGGCAATGTAAGTGACAATACCACTTCTCTTCTATTCTCCAGTTAGTTAGGAAACTGAACTGAAATGGTTTTCGTCATCTGAAATTGAACCAAAACATTTAGCTCTAATTGGTTTCAGTCATCCAACAATAAATATACAAACCTAGATGTGATCTGCTCACCATGCTTTGGAACAAACCTACAGCTTTTTGAAAATATGAGCTTCATTATATGGTGGAATATAAGTTTATGAAATCAGATGGAAATGATTTATAACACAGAGAACATGGGTTGTTAGCTTGAAGTATGACATCTAAACAAATGATGTTGTACAACATATATGATTACCTTAATGTAGGTTTCAGTTTAAAAAGCCTAATGCTCGAGTTACTCATTTCGATTGAAGATCGAGATCACCGTTCTCTTTCTAGTATTGACACTTCGGACTAAAATTTGAAAATACACATTTTTGTCAATGAGTTTCCACACCAAAACTGATTACAATTTAATCCAAAAAGTGAGAATCTACAAATGTGACATTCAGATTCTACCATGCTTGTTAAATTTTAACGATATCAAACTTGAACTTCTTTAAAGAAGGCATAACACGTAATAACCATCAGTTTTATCCTTACTTAGATATCAAACTAAGCTGAACATATGCTCGAAAGATAGCCCTTCAAAAAAAACTTATGCTTACGATGAATATGGCTGGAACCTGAATATGTGCATAGGCAGTATCATTTTTCATAATGTACATAAGTAAAAAAGCAGTGATGCAAATCTTATCTTCTGTTGGGACATTTAGAAAAAAAATAGGTTAACAGCATCAAATTTGCATGCCATGGTGTCTTTCTAGCTTTAGGGAGAGATATAATAAGTAAAAGGAGAGAAGGAGCATGATAATTTAAAGTAGAGCAAATTAAGCATGCCATCCCCACCAAACCACTTCTTTGCTCAGCACTTCCATTGTCACATCCCACATGGATCTAGCTCGTTTCTGTAGGAAAACAATGTCCACTAGAATTAATATATTTCTTTTGTCACACACAGGTCTATAGTAATGAACCGTACTCTCTCTCAAACCAATATGCAATGTAACGCCTTACATTTCATTGGCTAACACAACCGATGGTTCTTTGTAACTCTCTTCTAGAATTAATATGGAGGGCTCTAATAGTGCCTCTCAAAGAGCAAAACGGTGCACCAGGAAAATAAAAAATAGAAAGAAAGAAGTATTTCAGTGAAATCATCAGCCGTTACTTAATTAGTTCAGACTTCAGACATAGAAAATTGTAGTACTCATGCAAATACATGTGGATGTGACAAATCTGTTCCCGTGTTACATTCATGCTAAATATTTGTACTATAAAATCTGATTATACCAACTATGAGAGTAATGAAATATTTGTAGTAGTAGATTAATTCGTAATATTCATTGCTATTGTTGTTAGTTCGGTGCTTACAAAAGGCCAAACTAGAAGATTCTCCTCCCTTAAATAGAAAATAACATAACATATGTGTCCCTACCTAATTACTACTGAGATTATAGGAATTTTGTCAGAGTAATTACAGTGAAGATAAGCCCAAAGCATGACTGGACGGCTTATCGCTGTGTAGAACATAGTCGTTCTCCCCATGGTCTCTCCCTCATTTGTTTAAGAGAGAAAAAACTGCAGTCAGATCTCTCCGTTAGCTTCAAAAAAGGAAGGGAAAGCTGAGATGTGCTCCCCTGTGCCAATCGTCCTCCCATGTTCTCTCCCTTCTTTGCTTGAAAAGGTAAAAAACTACGTAGTATCTCTCTATTTGCTTTGCAAAAAAGCAACGGAAAGCTACTCCTATTAGCGATCAATCATTAAAAATCTACCTAAGAATAACTACTATTGTAACATACAAAAAGACTAGGATTAATAAGCGAGATATGGGAACATGCTAATGCCTTGCCGCCATATTGGTGCCGTACTGTAGGTGTGTCCTATTTAGATTCATAGTTTTATCCTGCCCTAGGTTATTAAGTAATCTCCCCCGAGCTATGTTGACCCTTTTGGTTGTGAGGGCACATCCATCGCAATGAACACGAAGCATATCAGTGAACCAAAGAAAAACTAGATGCGTGTTTAGTGACTAAGAAACGGAAGGAGGGAGGTAGTAAGCGCCAGTCTTAACTGCAGAAGATTAAGGACTTGGGAACAAAGAGGAGTGGACCAACCCACCTGAAGCCAGATGAGGAGGAGGAATCTCCATGGCTGCTTCGTCCCAAGCAGCACCAAGGTTGTACAATGGCCATTCCTCCCTACAGGTCTATAGGAGAAGAGAAGAACAAAGGTTAGAGAAATGGGCAGCGAGAGAGGATGAAACTAGGGGAGGGGATGTACTCACCGGACGAGAGGAGGGCGGCATGACCACCGGCGTCGGAGCAGACACCGGCAACCCTAGCCATGGGGAAGGTCGCCGCTGATCTTTGGTGGCCGTGAGCGCCGGATCTAGTCCAATGGGAGGGCGCTGCAGTGTGAGAGGAGCATCGGGTTGTGCTTCGTGGTGGCAGGATTGGCCAGACGTCGACTGAAACTTCCGCTGTAGATGGCGCAGCGAGAGGCCGCACTAAGAGAGAGAGACTGGGATGGGCCGTGAGAGGGATGGATGGGTGGGGGATGCGGGCGGATCCGACAGCCGCTGGAGGTGCGAGGTGGGAGAAGGGGTGGGCGAGGGCCGGCGATGAGGTGGATCCAAGGAGGGAGAGGAGGCGGTAGGTGGCGTCGATTTGGGAGAGATGAGAGGGATCGTGGGCTCTGTTTCTAGCGCATCTCTATCAATTCCTCTGTTTTTTTTCTTATATATACTAGTGTACTACAATGTGTATATAGGCGTGTTCGGAAACCTTCCACTCCGCTACTCCGCTCCAGGAGCGGGTGGAGCTGCCGTTCAAAACTGTGGAGCTGGCCAATAGGCACACCTCAGATTCTTGAATTACAGGGAGCCGGTGGATTGCGGAACAGCCCCTATGACCTGCAATTTCTACAACGCATATGCTTCGACGCTTATATGGCGTATCTATGGTGAATTTTACAACGTATGGTTAAAATGTTGCAGACTTTGTGTTGCTTTACAAGGGGTATTCTTGTAGTGTGCGGGTGCGAGGATGGGCGAAGGCGGCCGCGAGCGCTGCGGGCGCGAAGAGGAAGGATGACGGCACCGAGCACCAGCGCAAGGGCGAAATGAAGGTGGGAGTGAGGGGAGGCAATGGCGAAACTGGACTCCCCCTTCCAACTTTTAATGCCCCAGGGGTGACGTGGGGGCGTGGGATCGGTTATGCCCATGTTCCTCACTAACCCAGGATCCCCGTGCGCATTAAACTAAGTGGGGAACCTCAACCGGTGGCCAGTGGCTGCAATAAATCCTGCACCTGGGCCGAGGCATGACAGGCCGGGCCTGCGACGACGTCTCCTTGCGCCCATAGTGGTGGGCCCATCGTCCACCACCAACCCACACGCGGCGCACCCCAACCGGCATCAAGCCCAAAGCATCGCCGCGGGGCCCGAGGCACCACATCATTCGACTAGGTGACGGCCGGCTGCCACCCCAGCCGGCTGCAGTCCTAGCCGGCTGCCATCCCAGCCTGCCAAACGACACATGTCGTCACTTGCCGGCTCCGGCAGGCGTATCAACTTCGACAACAACTTCGAGCATGGGTAGTGGCGGGCCCGTCGTCCACCACCAGCCCACACGTGGCGTACACCAACCGGCGTCAAGCCTGAAGCGTCGTCGCGGGGCCTGAGGCGCCGCAATGCCCGACTAGGTAAGGGCCGGGCGTCAAGCCTGAAGCGTCACCGTGGGGCCCGAGGCGCCGCAACGTTCGACTAGGTCACGGCCGGATGTCGCCCCAGCCGACTACCGTCCTAGCCGGCTCCGGCAGGCGTATCAACTTCGATAACAACTTCGAGCATAGGGGGCACCGCTGCCCCCTCGTCCGGAGGCCTCCGGACCCCAATGGTTTTGGGGCTACTGATTAGGATACTACCCGTGGGTATTTCGGTCCCATCTGACCATACTCCCGTACAGTGATACGACCTGACGCATGACAAAGGGGCGCTTGCGGCAGCAGTGCGTGCTGACATGCTTGACGTGGCCATGGGCGCAATGATGTGAGGGTCAACGAGGCTACAGGGCCCCAGTCACCACCGAGGCTGGCCGGGCGATACGACACTGTAGCCACGTGTAACGCCCCGGACACACCCGCCGGCGGTCGTTACTCCTCGCGGGATCTAGATTGGGCGCACAAACGTGTGTGCATCTAGTCCAGTACATGCGCCATGTTTTGTGCCACGACAGGTCTCAAACGTCATGAACAACATGACCGCACACTTGTCCGCAAACATCCGTGTAACCACGAGGGTGGGCTCTAATACCAACTTCTAACGCCTCGGACACACCCGCCGACGATCGTTACTCCTACTAGGATCTAGGCTGGCCCCACATATCAATACTAGTCTTTTCTGCGCACTTTGTCCTCACTCATGCACACCCGAGATCACCTTCCCGGTCGGTCACCCATCCTAGAAGTACTCCAAGCCGAGAACGCTTAACCTGCGAGTTCTGTTCGAATGGGCCCCCAGAAAAGAAGGAATTCTTTATTGATATGAGTAGTCTATCATCCCTAATAAGCCAGACTATCACACCACGTTTACCCCAACCTGCTCCGTGACGACCAGCGCGTCAGCCTTTGAGACACACGGCCGGTGGGCCCCGCACTGAGACAAGAACCTAGAGCTGGCGGGCCCCACCGCCAGTCGGAGAGGCTGGCAGTCGGGTCTCACCTATGATCTTATCCTCACCACTGTACCCTTCACGCTGCACTATAAAGCCTCAACTGAGCCCCAGAGAGAAGAGAGGCTGATTAGATTCACGCATGAGACACACTAGAGAAACATCCACATACCACCGAGGTAGTGAGATCGACAGCTAGAGCTCCGCCCCCTCCTCGCGAACAGCTCAAGGAGCACCATTTGTAATGTGATCTCATATAGTCACGCACGTAGGACTAGGGGTTTTACCTCACCAGAGGGCCCTGAACTTGGGTAGATTGGCGTCATGTGTGTTGTGCCAACACCCGTTCCCGACGCCGCTGACGCTCGCCGACCCCAAACCATGATCTAAGCGACCCCCTAGCATCTTCCACGGAAATACCATCACAATCGTGGATGGAATTGAAGCAATGCTTTATGTGTCTAGTCGTTTTGTGAAACCTGGGTTCCTTGGCCAGAGCAGTGGCACCAGTATTGTCACAAAAGAGGGTCATTGGATCTAGTCCGCTTGGCACAGATCCAAGATCTGTCGTGAACTGCTTCATCCAGACATCTTCCTTTGATGCTTCCTAAGCACCTATGTACTCCGCCTCACATGTAGAATCTGCTACCACGCTTTTCTTGGAATTACACCAGCTTAGTGCTCCACTATTCAGAATAAATATGTATCTGGTGTGAGACTTAGAGTCATCCAGGTCTGTGTCAAAGCTAGCATCTACATAAGCTTTTATAACGATCTCTTGATCACCTCCATAAACAAGAAACATCTCCTTAGTCCTCTTCAGGTACTCAAGGATATTTTTGACCGGTTTCGAGTGTTCCATCCCTGGATCACATTGAAACCTTCCAGCCATACTTATGGAAAGGTTGACATCTGGTCTTGTGCACAATATTGCATACAGGATAGAACCTATGGCTGAGGCATAGGGGATGCCACTCATCTTTTCTCTATCCTCTGTAGTTGTTGGACATTGAGTCCTACTCAACTTCACACCTTGTAGGATAGGCAAGAACCCTTTCTAGGACTGATCCATTTTGAACTTCTTCAAATCCTTATAAAGGTATGTGCTTTGTGGAAGTCCTATTAAGCGTCTCGATCTATCTCTATAGATGTTGATGCCTAATATGTAAGCAACATCTCCGAGGTCTTTTGAAAAACTCTTGTTCAAATATATATTCATGCTTTCCAAAAGTTCTATATTGTTTCCAATTAGCAATATGCCATCCACATATAATATTAGAAATGCTATAGAGGTCCCACTCGCTTTCTTGTAAATACAAACTTCTCCATAAACTTGTATGAACCCAAACACTTTGATCACCTCATTAAAGCAAGGATTCCAACTCCGAGATGCTTGCACTAGTCCATAAATAGATCGATGGAGCTTGCATACTTTGTCAACATTTTTAGGATTTACAAAATCTTCTGGTTGCATCATATACAACTCTTCCTTAAGAAAACCATTAAGGAATGCTGTTTTGACATCCATGTGCCAGATTTCATAATCAAAAATGCACCTATTGCTAACATAATCCCGACGGACTTAAGCATCGCTACACGTGAGAAAGTCTTATCGTAGTCAAATCCTTGAACTTGTAAAAACCCTTTTGCAACAGATCGTGCTTTATAGATGGTGACATTACCGTTCACGTCTATCTTTTTCTTAAAGATCCATTTGTTCTGAATAGCCTTACGACCATCAGGTATGTGACAACCCGAGACCGACGCTCCAGAAGATTCCCCTTTTATTCCGTTCTCGCCATGTGGTTCCTCTGTCTGTCGCATTCATCATCGCATCATGCGCATCATCTGCATTGCATCGGCACTCCGTTGCCGCTAGTTTTCAAAACTTTGTTGTTAGTTGCTGGTTGTCTCCATGTTCGTTGTTGACCGTTTCGAGACCAACCACACACGCACGCGCCCGCGGCACCTTTAAAATCTATTACTAAAAGTGTGTATAAAATATTCTTCGGTTGGGATGAAACTTGGCGTGCGGTCTTATTATAGTGTAGGTAGGCGTCCTGCTAACTTTCGTCGCGATCGGAGTCCGTCTGGTACCTGAATGGTCGACCATAGCGGCACCGTCTTCGGTTTATTCATCGGGCATTTTTCAGTATTTTAAAACGTGTGTCATGGGCCACACTACTTCCCTCTCATCTCCGCCTAAGCAACTCTACATGGCCTAACCTAACCCTAGGGCATTTCCGGAGCCGTATGATCAAGATCGGAGGGTCCGAAAACGCCCGAAATGGCAAACCCTACCATTTGTCTATAAATAGACAACCTCCCCTTCCTATTTTGGCCAAACCTAACCCCTCCTTGGGATCTGTGCCGCCCCAACCAGCCAGCCACCTCCAAGCGCTTCCCCCACCTCCAGCCATGCCGGGCCCGCCGAAGCCCATCGCAGGCCCGCCCCGGGCCTAAAACCCTAACCCTAGCCGCGCCCATGAGATGTCCTCCCGATGTCCTCCCGCTCCTGGTCGCAGCCGCCCTCTCCCCGCTAGAGCCCCTCGCCGCCGCGCACCTAGGCGTCGGAGCGCAGCCCTCCGGAGAACCAGGCCAGCCCCGTGCCGCAGCTCTCTTCCCCTCGCCGTTCTTCTTCCTCCCCCATGCCCAAGCCCTCTCTCTCTAATGGCTGCAGGTCGCCAGAGCCCCGCTGCCGTGCCTCAATTGCTGGAAATGGAGCCCGTCGCCCCAGATACGCCCGTCCCAAGCACCGAGCCCCCCTCGGTGGCCACCACCGGCGGCCTCGCGCGCGAGATCTGCTCCGCTGCTGCCTCCTCTGCGCGGGAGGAGCATGACGAGGCGCCTCCTGCGCTCGCCCCCACGTGACGAGCAGCTGGCCGAGCAGCGCCTCCCTGCGCCAGGCCCGGCTCCACTGCCCCTTCGGCCTGCCTCCTCCCCCGAGCCGGCCCAAGTAGCCCGGTGAGCCCGGTATCCCTCGCCCCCATTGCAATATTGATATCCCGCGTCATGCCCAGTTTTAGCCCGTTTGCACAGATTCGGCCCATTAGTTTTTTTAGGTTTTGCAATTTTAGTATTTCTGAAAAAATGCTAGATATTAAAACGACCGTAACTTTTAATCCGTGTGTCGGTTTGTGACAGGTTATATATGGAACTTGTGTATTTTTTGTGTAGAACATTATTTTGCAACTTGCATGCATGTTTGGAGTGGTTTGACCCACCGTTTGCCTAGATTTGCGTGTTGTCCTAATAGGTTAATTGTTGCGTACATATTTTTGTGAGCGTCCAGTTTGTTCAAATCCCGTAGATAAAATGTTCACGATGTTCATGACCCTTTGCCATGTATTTTAGAGTAGTTGCTTGCATTTTTGCATATAGGAGGTGTCAATAGTTTGCTATGTCTTGTTTAGGACATATTCTCGCATATATGTGTGGCGTTAGTTCCATTTTTCGAACCCCACATATTATATATGTTTTCGGGGTAGAAAAATCCATAGAATTTAACTGTGCATCTAGTTTTCCCTTTTGAGTAAGTTAGTGCGATGATATTTTGCCATGTTGCCCTCTTGTTTATTTTGTACGATTTATTCCGTGCGTGCTATGCATTAGTTGTGAACTAGAATTTAACTGCCTTCTTGGTTCGGAATGCTTGTGACTGTGATTGCATACATATTGCATTCATGGCATCATATCTTGCGGTGATCATATCTTTTGAACCGTAGCTCCGTTTGCAACGATCTCTACGTGTAAATTGATTGGAATGACATGTAAAATCACGTGAACCACTTTTTCTGTTTAACAAATATTAAAACGTGTTAGTTCGGATCTTGTCAGAATGATAAATTAACGTATGGGGTCAGTTCGGAGATGCTATAAGTCATTTCCGACCTCATTTAAAATGCCTAGATAGGTAGCTTAATTACGCTTCACCTCTTGCCATGTTTAACCAACATTTAATATGGTCGTGAAAATAAATGGGAGTGAACTAAATAATTAAATGTGGAGTTTCGTCGATATGCAACTCGTTGCATATTGAACTTCACTTAATGTGTAGTGTTTGATTGATTGAATTGCCATGACATACCATGCATAATTGATACCGTTCATGCTTCATATGTGTTGTGCATCATGTGGTGAATATCGTGTGTTGATTCTTGTTTCCGGTTTGCTTTGTCTCGATAGAGTTCAACAAGAGTGTCAGAATGTGAGGACCCGTTCGACTACGTCGGTTCGTCTGCTTCACGGAGTCATTCTTCTTTCCAGCTGGATCCCAGGCAAGATGACCATTTCCCTAGATACCATTACTAGCAATGCCATGCTAGTTGTCTCGTTTCTTTCATTATGTCTCGCTGCCTACCACCTGTTAAATGCCAGCCTCTCAACATTGCCATGAATCCTTCAACCTGATCACAACCTAGCAAACCACTGATTGGCTATGTTACCGCTTGCTTAACCATGTGTTAGCGTTGCTAGTTGCAGGTGCAGTTCCTTCCATGTTATAACATGGGTTCCTTGTTATATCACCATATTAATGCAATTTAATTTAATGCACCTATATACTTGGTAAAAGGTGGAAGGCTCGGCCTTTCTACCATGGTGTTTTGTTCCACCTTTGCCGCCTTAGTTTCGGCTACCGGTGCTATATTCCATAATTGAGCGCTCCTAACACGATCGGGGTTGTTATGGGGACCCCCTTGATAATTCGTCTTAGATTAAAACTGGTCTGGCAAGGCCCAACTTTGGTACTACATTTGCCTAATAACCTAATAAAAATGCATAGGGACCCGCCGGCACCCACAGAGTAATTAATCAACCCACGGGCCAGTGCTCCTCATGAGTGTTGGTACAACGTGAGCGATGTCCGGCGCCCCCTGGTCACCCAGGGTTTAGCCAACCCGACGTCTAGCTCATCTGTCGTGTCCTGAGAACAAGATACGCGGCTCCTATCGCGATATCCTCATGAGTGCTGGATTAGTTTTACCTTTTACAAAATATCTCGTGCATTGGGATTCCGGTGATGCTTTGGGTAATCTCAGAGTTGAGGTTTTCTACTAAGGAGTCCGACGAGATCGCGAGTTTCGTGATCGAGGATTTCTATGCGGCTTATGGTAATTTGTGATGGACCGGTTGGAGCACCCCTGCAGGGTTAAATCTTTCAGAAAGCCGTGCCTGCGGTTATGTGGCACCGTGGAAACTTTGTTTAACATCCGGTTCTAGATAACTCGAAGTAAGCTTAACTAAAATATGCGAACTGAGTGTGTAACCGTGACTGTCTTTTTCGTGAGCTCCTTCTCCGATCGAGGACACGGTAGGGTTATGTCTGACGTAAGTAGGTGTTCAGGATCATTCATTTGATCACCAGAAGTTCACGTCCGCTATGCGTAGATCACCCCCTCCTTATTCTTGTACTCGTAAGTTAGCCACCAAACAAATGCTTAGTCGCTTGCTGCAGCCTCACCACTTAACCATACCTCACCTATTAAGCTTTGCTAGTCTTGATACCTTTGGAAATGAGATTGCTGAGTCCATGTGGCTCACAGATTACTACAACGCCAGTTGCAGGTACAGGTAAAGAGATATTAAGACGTGAGCGCGATGATTGTTCATTTGGAGTTTCTTCTTCTTTCGCTTCGTCGATCTAGGATGGGTTCCAGGCCGACAACCTGGGATAGCAAGGATGGACACCATTCTTTTATCGTTAGTTTTCGTCCGTAGTCGGACCCTGCTCTTCTTCATGATGATTGTATGAATTGTACTAATGTGACTCTGATGCAGCTTGTGGCGAGTGTAAGCCAACTCCTTATACTCATCTTTTCAGTACATGTACTTGTAGCGATATCCATTCTTGCGAAACGACGAGATGTGTTTATATCCCTGTCGAAGCCTTCGCGCCAAAATAAGGTTAGGACCGCATCTTGGGCATTACAAGGTAATTCCTCCTAAGTCAATACTTTGTTTTCATACATGGATCCTATCTCGGATTTTCATGGCCTCTTGCCATTTGTCAGAATCTGGGCCGACCATCACTTCTCCATAGCTCATAGATTCACAATTGTCCAACAACATGACCTCCAAGACATGATTACCATACCACTCAAGGGCAATACGTGTCCTTGTCGACCTACGAGGTTCGGTTGTGACTTGACCTGAAGCTTCATGATCATCATCCTTAGCTTCCTCTTCAATTGGTGTAGGCATCATAAAAACACCTTTCTGTGTCATGCTACTCGTTAATTGAAGTGGTGGTTCAACAATCTCATCAAGTTCTACCTTCCACCGACTCAATTCTTTTGAGAGAAATCCTTCTCTAGAAAGGATACATTCTTGGCAACAAAGACTTTGCCTTCAGATCTGAGATAGAAGGTATACCCAATTGTTTCCTTAGGGTATCCTATGAAGACACATTTCTCCGCTTTGGGCTTGATCTTATGAGGCTGGAGCCTTTTGACATAAGTGTCGCAACTTTAGGTTTCTTGCCAAACCATAATTCATACGGTGCCGTCCCAACAGATTTAGACGGTGGCCTAGCTATAGTGAATGCGACTGTCTCTAATGCATAACCCCAAAACCATAGTGGAAAATCGATAAGAGACATCATAGAATGCACCATATCCAATAATGTACGATTACGATGTTCATACACACCATTATGTTGTGGTGTTCCAGGTGGCGTGAGCTGTGAAACAATTCCACATTGTCTTAAATGTATACCAAATTCATAACTCAGATATTATCCTCCACGATCAGATCATAGAAACTTTATCTTCTTGTTTCGATGATTCTCAACTTCACTCTAAAATTGCTTGAACTTTTCAAACATTTTAGACTTGTGCTTAATTAAGTACATATATCCATATCTACTGAAATCATTAGTGAAGGTAAGAAAATAGCGATATCCACCACGCGCTTCAACACTCATTGGACTACACACATGAGTATGTATGATTTCCAACAAGTCACTTGCCCATTCCATTGTTCCGGAAAACGGGGTTTTCGTCATCTTGCCCATGAGGCATGGTTTGCATGTATCAAGCGATTCAAAATCGAGCGATTCCAAAAGTCCATTAGCCTGGAATTTCTTCATGCGTTTTACACCAATATGGCCTAAGCGGCAGTGCCACAAGAAAATGATACTATCATTATTGACTTTGCATCTTTTGGCGTCAATGTTATGAACATGTGTATGACTACTATCGAGATTAAACAAGAATAAACCATTCACATTGGGTGCATGACCATACACGATGTTACTCATATAAATAGAACAACCATTATCCTATGATTTGAATGAATAACCGTCTCGTGATAAACACGATCCAAATATAATGTTCATGATCAACGCGCGCACCAAGTAACAATTATTTAGGTTCAAAACTAAAACTGATGGTAATCGAAGTGCGAGTGTCCGACGATGATCACATCAACCTTGGAACTATTCCCGATGCGCATCGTCACCTTGTCCTTTGCCAGCCTCTACTTATTCCGTAGTTCTGATGACCCACAAGTATTGGCGATCAATCATAGTGCTTTCGATAAGTAAGAGTGTCGAACCCAACAAGGAGCAGAAGGAAATGACAAGCGGTTTTCAGCAAGGTAATTTCTACAAGCACTGAAGTAGCGGTAAAAAATTGTTTGATAGCAAGATAATTGTAACAAGTAACAAGTAGCAATAGTAACAATAAGTGCAACAAGGTAGCCCAATCCTTTTGTGGCAAAGAACATGCCGAAACAGTTTCTTATAATAGGCAAAGCGTTCCTGAGGGCAGACATGTATTTCATCTAGTACTTTCGTCATGCCAGGTTAATTCACGTTCGGTACTTTGATAATTTGATATGTGGGTGGACCGGTGCTTGGGTGCTGTTCTTTATTGAACAAGCCTCCCACTTATGATTAACCATCCCGCAAGCATCGCAACTACGAGAAAGGTATTAAGAATAAATTCTAACCATAGCATTAAACATAGGAATCCAAATCAGCCTCTTACGGAATAGCGTATAAACTAGGGTTTAAGTTTCTGTCACTCTCGCAACCCATCATCTAATAACTACTACACAATGCATTCCCTTAGGCATAAAGATGGTGAAGTGTTTTGTAGTCGACGTTCACATGACACCACTAAGGGGATCACAACATTCATATCATAAAAATCTCAAACGAATATCAACTTCACATGAGTACTTGCAACATCACATCTCCCGTGGCCTCAAGAACAAAAGTAACTACTCACAAGTGATAAACATGCTCATGATCATAGGGATATTAAATAGCATTTGGGATCTGAACATATGATCTTCCACCAAGTAAACAATAAAACATCAACTACATGATGTAATCAACACTACTAGTCACCCCCGAGGTACCAATCTAAGGTTCCGGTACAAGATTGAGCACAATAGCTGAACTAGGGTTTTGAGAGGAGATGGTTTTGTTGAAGATGTAGATGAAGATTGGCCTCCCCAAGATGAGAGGGTTTTGGTAATGATGATGGCCTCGATTTCCCCCTCCAAGAGGGAAGTTCCTGTGGCGGAATCGCTCTGCCGGAGGGCAAAAGTGCTCCTGCCCAGGTTCCACCTTGAGACGGCGGCGCTTCGTCCCCAAAGTCCTCTCCTAATTTTTTTAGGTCAAGGGAGAATATACACCAGAAGATAGTCGCCAGAAGTGGGCTGAGTGGACCACTACCCACCAGGCCTTGACAGGGGGGGCTGGCGCGCCCTGATGCCTAGTGGCCACCTAGCAGCCCCCCTCCAGTAGTTCTTTCTTCCAATATTTCTTATATATTCCATAAAAAATCCTCGTGAAGTTTTAACCCATTTGGAGATGTGCACAATGGGTATCTCTGACGTAGCTTTTTAGGTCTAGAATTCCATATACTCGCATTCTCCCTCTTGGTGCAAACCTTGCATATTATGAGAGAAAATGCATTAGAATTACTCAATAAAGTGGTATAATGCATAAAAACACTATAAGTAACAGTATCAAAACATGATGGAAAATGGACGTATGAAGTTCCTGTTTCGAGTTACAAATATGAGTAACCAACCCGGTATCAAATACCCACGCACTACTATGGGAGCTAGTAAGGTACACATCAGTAACACGTATATCAAATATACCTTCGTTGACGTTGCTAGCCTTCTTATCAGCCAGATACATGGGGCAAGTGGTCAGTTCCCTTGCAATAGAAGCACTCAGTCTCAGGCTTGGGTCCATCCTTGGGTGTCTTCACTGGAGTTGAACTCGCTTGCCGTTATTCTTGAAGTTTCCCTTCTTGTCCTTGCCTTTCTTGAGACTAGTGGTTTTATTCACCATCAACACTTGATTCTCCTTTTTGATTTCTACTTCTGCGACTTTCAGCATCGCGAATAGATCAGAGATTGACTTATTCATCCCCTGCATATTATAGTTCATCATGAAGCCTTTGTATCTAGGTGGCAGTGATTGGAGAACTCTGTCAGTGACTGTCTCAGGAGGAAGCTCAACTCCCAACTGATTCAAGTGGTTTTAGTACCCACACGTTGTGAGTATATTCTCACTAACAACCTCCATCTTGCAGGCAAAGAACTTATAGAAGGTCTCATACCTCTCAATCCGGGCATTAGCTTGAAATACTAGTTTCAGTTCCTCGAACATCTCATATTCTCCATGGACTTCAAAACTCTTTTGAAGTCCCAATTCTAAACCATACAACATGGCGCACTGAACTATCGAGTAGTCATCAACACACACCTGCAAGACGTTCACAACATCTGCAAACGACACTGATACGTCCAATTGCCCCAAAACTTTTTCTGTGACTTTTTCTGGACCAAAGGAAGACATGGAAGCTTTGGGAAAAGGCCCGATACCACATGAGGTAGGCACAAGCCAATAGGGCGTGACTAGGGGGTCGGCGTGCCTTGATGGCTTGTCCCTCCGTGGTGGCCCCTCTACCTCCGTTCTCTGGCCTATAAATTTACATATATTCCAAAATCATAAACATCAGAGAGAAACATTTTTTTTCTACTACAAGTCTTTGTTCCACGGCGATCCCATCTGGAGCTCCACTCCAACACCCTGCGAGAGGGGGATCGATCACGGAGGGCCTCTTCATCAACCTTGCTGCCCTCATGATGATATATGAGTAGTTCACCACTGACCTATGGGTCCGTAGTTAGTATCTCTCTCTCTCTCTTGATCTTCAATACAATGAGCATCACATCTTCGCTTTGATCTATCCGATGTAATTCTTTTGTATGGTGTGTTTGTTGGGATCCAATGAATTGTGGGTTTATGTTCCGATTATTCATGGAAAGTATCTGAGTCTTCTCTGAAATTATTATGATTCTTATTTGCATGATCATCATAGCTTCGTAATTATCTCCGATCTATTGAATTGTTTTGGACAGGTAGTTTGGTATTTCTTCACTGAGAGGGGTGCGTTGTAGTGGGTTCAACCTAACGAGTTTCTACATCCCAGTGACAGAAGGGGACAAGTTGCATTTTTGTGTTGTTTCCACTAAGGATAAAATGATGGGGTTTATTCATATTGGTTGAGTTTATTTTGTCTACATCATGTCATCTTCTCCAAGCATTACTCTATTTGTCATGAACTTAATACATAGAGAGGCAAGCATAGAAGCGCTCTTGAAGTGGATTAATTGTAGTAGGTGCAGGCAGAGTCAACCTATTTGCTTACGGACGTGATGCCTATATACACATGATCATTGTCGTGAAAATCGCATAACTACCCGCTTTTCTGACATTTTCCCAATAGTAATGTGTTTACCCACCATATGTTGCTTTCATGAGAGATGCCACTAGAGAACACTATGGCCCCCGGGTCTATTTACTTATATATTCACAAAACTATTATTTTCCTTGCTGTTCTTATTTGTCTTTTATTTTATTTTGCAATTTTAAATTATCTACACACCTCATTTTCTTCCAAATAACGAGATCAAGGGGATTGCCTAACCTCTTGCCTGCATTGGGTGCAAGTTGTTTGCTCTTTTGTGTATAGCCGCTGAAGATGATTGAGGATTGATATTCCTATTGGTTCGATAAACCTTGGTTTCTTAAGTGAGGGAAATACTTAACCGTATTGTCCTACAATTACTCGTCCCTCTTCACGGAAAACCCAACATAGATCACAAGTATCTCGAAGGATTTCTAGCGCCGTTGCTGGGAAATATCATCAGCAAGTATCAAGTAATTGTTATATTTTGCTTGCATAAAAAAAATCAAAAATACAAAAATATTTACCTTTGCTTGTCACTATTTTGCTTCTTTGCTCTCTAGTTTACTTGCCCTGCGTGTTACTTTGCTTGCTCGGTCACCATGTCTCAAGATACTACTAAGTTGCGTGACTTCTCAAATACTAATAATAATGATTTTATTAGTACTCCTACCACCCACCACTAGTGTGGAGGCTTTTGATATTAATGTTGCATTGCTGAATCTTGTCATGAAAGAACAATGTTCGAAAATCCTAATGAGGATCCCGCTGCTCATCTAAATACCTTTGTTGAACTTTGTGATATGCAAAATAAAAAGGACATGGATAATGATATTGTGAAATTAAAATTATTTACTTTTTCACTTAGAGATAGAGCTTGAGGCTTATGTCCTTGATGCACCGCTTGAGGCACCAAGCGGTGCATCAAGGACATAAGCTTGGTTTTCATATTTACCACATAATAGTATTGGAACATGGGATAAGTGTAAAGATGCTTTTATTGCCAAGCATTTTCCTCCTGCTAAGATTATCTCCCTTAGAAATCAAATAATGAATTTTAAACATCATGATCATGAACATGTTGCACAAGTTTGGGATAGAATGAAATTAATGATTAGAAATTGTCCTACTCATGGTTTAAACTTGTGGATGATTATCCAAAACTTGTATGTTGGACTAAACTTTGTATCTAGAAATCTTCTAGATTCTGATGCAAGTGGTACCTTCATGGAGGTGACCTTAGGAGAGTCCACCAAACTTGTGGACAACATCATGGCCAACTATTCTCAATGGCATACTAAAAGGGCCCCAACTGGCAAGAAGGTAAATTATATTAAGGAAATCGCTACTTTGAGTGAAGAAGTGGATGCTCTTATTAATTTGGTTGCTAATAAAAATTCTCTTGTTGATCCTAATTACATGACCTTGTCTACTTTGATTGAGAAAAATGATAATGCCATTGATGTGAATTTTATCCCGCGAAATAATTTCAGTAACAATGCCTATAGAGGTGATTTCAATACTAGGCCATATCCCGGTAATCCCTCTAGTGGTTATGGAAATTCTTATGGAAATATCTATGGGAATCCTTCTACCAATAATAGTAAGTTCTCCTCTGATCTTGAAAACACCATTAAATAATTCATTAATTCTCAAAAGGTTCTCAATGCTCTGGTAGAGGAAAAGATCCATACGATCGATACTTTGGCTAAAAACAGGCATAGAATTGCTCTTGATGTAGAAACTCTTAAAAGTAAAGCTTTGCCACCCAAGCATGATTTTAATGATACTATTATATCTAACTAAATATATGTGAATGAAAGCAAGGAGAGGACTGCTAAGTTGAAAGCTAAGCCGAAATTCCTAGAAAAAGCTCCCCCACTCAGTTTTTACCGAAACCATGATGAAGATCTTAAAATGATTGGCACTTTATCCTATTGAATCCTTATTTACTTCTCTGGATATAAATGATAAAGGGACAGTAGATGAGTCAACTTTAGCTAGAGAGAGTCTTGTTTTCTTGGAGGGTGATGATTCTAGTGCTAAAACTGAAAAAGTGGGTTTGGAGAGGTCAATCTTTAACTAGTGATGTGCCCACCATCTTGGATTACAAGGACTTTAATTATGAAAGTTACTCTTTATTAGAATATAATTTCTTGTTACAAACCATTATGAGCTCACCCAATGCTTATGAACAAAACAAGGCTTTCACAAATCATATAGTGGAAGCAATGATAAAAGCTTATGATGAGAAACTTGAACTTGAAGTTTCTATTCCTAGAAAATTGAATGATGAGTGGGAAACTAATAGAAAAATAAACATATATAAATATGAATGCAATTATTTGTGTGACCTTGGTGCTAGTGTTTCAACAATACATAAATCCCTTTGTGATGTGCTTGGTCTCACTAATATTCAAGAGTGTTCCCTAAACTTGCATCTTGTAGATTCTACCATTAAGAACCCCTTAGGTATAATTAATGATGTTATCATTATTGAAAATACAAATTATGTGCCTGTAGATTTCATTGTTCTTGATTGATTGCAATCCTACTTGTCCAATAATACTTGGAAGACCTTTCCTACGAACTATAGGTGCAATTATTGATACAAAAGAGGGGAACATAAGGTTCCAATTTCCATTAAAGAAAGGGATGGAAAAGTTCCCTAGAAAGAGAAACAAATCACCTTATTAATCCATCATGAGGTCTACTTATGGGTTGAGTGTCAAGGATGACAACACTTGATCATATGCATTATGCCTAGCTAGGGGCATAAAACAATAGTGCTTGTTCGGAGGCAACCTAATAGTTATCTTAATTTTGGCTTTTTTACTTTCTGTTTTAATGTGATGACATGATTATTTCCTCTATAATGATTGTGTTTTTATATTTAAATTAGTGTTTGTGCCAAGTAAAGCCTTTGGGATTACTTGTATGATAAGTATAATTGATACGGTGCAAAAACACAAACTTTGACGTCCAGTGGAGAATTTCTCTGATTTTACTCGAACGTATTTTTAAGCTAATTTTTTTACATAGTACTGATGTAAAAATTCCTCAGGCAGTGCTAAGGTTTCATAATTTTTGGAGTTACACAAGTATATGTTCTTTACAGATCACTAGAGATTGTTCTGTTTTAGACAGATTATGTTTTTGCTTGCATAGTTTGCTTGTTTTGATGATGCTATGGATTATATCGGGGGTATAAGCCATGGATAAGTTAGAATATAGTACATGTTATGCAACAATGAAATATGAATCAATTTACAACAGTACCTAAGTATTTGATATGTTGCTCATATGAACGGATCTCATGAAGTTTTGTTGAGTTTTCCGTGATTGAAGTTTTCAAGTTTTGGGTGTTATCACGATGGACAAAGGAATAAGGAGCGGCAAGATCCTAAACTTGGGGATGCCCAAGGCACCCCAAGGTAATATTCTAGGAAGACTCAAGTGTCTAAACTTGGGGATGCCCCGGAAGGCATCCCCTCTTTTGTCTCAGCCCATCGGTATGTCACTTGGATCTACATTTTTATTCGTCACATGATAGGAGTTTTGCTTGGGGCACCATTTTCTTTAGTTTTCTTTTTTTTAGTTTGCCACAATCATCATTTGATGGACATACCAACTTGAGAGATACACACATTCATCATGATTTGTTACAATACTCTATGTGCTTCACTTATATCATTTGAGATTAAAAGTTGCTCTAGTACTTCACTTATATCTTTTTGAGCACGATGGTGTGTAGAATTCATATAAATATTTGCTCTCTCATTATTCACTTATATTTATTTGAGAGTTAATGAATAATAATGGTAATTTTCTTGGGTCATAAGGCTAGTCCAAAAATAATAGGTATTCAACGAATGATAATCAAAACCATCATGTAGCACATAAAGAGAAATTGTGGGTTAATGATATTGATGTGGTAATATGCAAAAAGTGTGAGTGCATCATTGTTGATTCATAAAAGTACCGATATTAAGAGGTGTTAATTTCTTGTTTTTCTGAATATTAAAAAGGCATGGCGGGGACGTGCCGGTATTTTTATTCCCCGCTAAAATCCTAGTGTTGTTTCGGGTTGAAGGCGCGTGATGGTTAACTCCTCCCAACCCCCTCTCTCGGGGCATGTGAGTAGTGCTTTAATTTTTGATAAAACTAATAAAACTTTGCAATAAGTATATGAGTTCTTCATGACTAATGTGAAATCATGGACATACGCAATCTCACCTCCTCATATTTTGCTAGCCTCTTCGATACCATGCATTGCCCATTCTCACCTCAAGGATTGGTGCAAACTTCATCGGTGCATCCAAACCCCGTGGTATGATATGCTCTGTCACACATAACACTTCCTATATCTTCCTCAAAACATCCACCATACCTACCTATCACGGAATTTCCATAGCCATTCTGAGATATATTACCATGCAAATTCCACTGTTACATCATATGACTAGTTCGTTCATCATCATATTGCTTTGTATGATCATATAGAGTTGACATAACATTTATGGCAAAGCAAGCTGTGACAGCCCGATGCCGACGTTACAGAAGATTCCCCTTCTATTCCGTTTCCGTCGTGTGTCTATTTCTTTTGTCGCATCATCATTGCATCATGCGCATCATCTGCATTGCATCGACATCTTTGTTGCCGCCAGTTTTCAAAATTTGCATCCGTTGTTAGTTGCCGGTTCGCTTCGTTGTCCGTTCTGAGCCCGACCGCACTCGCACGCGCCCGCGGCATCGTCAAAACCCTGTTTTAAAAGTGTGTTTAAAACTTTGTCTGATCGAGGTGAAACTTGGCATGCGGTCGTGATTAGTTATAGCTAGGCCGCGTGTCGAATTTCGTCGCGATCGGAGTTCGTCTGGTACCCGAACGGTCGACCGTAGTGGCACCGTATTCGGTCTACCGTCGGACGTGTGTCGGTGTTTTAAAATTCATTGCCGCGCCGCCCGTTCTCCCTCTCGTCTCCGGTAAACCACCCTACACGGCCACGTACCCGTTCCCGCGTGCGGAATCGTTCGAATCCGACCCCGCGGTTGGATCCGGAACGCGATTTCGGCTAACCTAGCCCCCCCTTTCTCTATATATAGACCCCATGCTTATTTTAGGCAGCCCCCTCTCTCCTGCATCGAAATCCGTGCCTACCCCCGAAACCCCAGCCAGCCTCTCTCCTCCCTCCAGCCGCCGGGCCCACGAAGCCCATCCGGGGCCTGCCCGGGCCCGGATCGCCCCACCGCCGCCGCAACACCTCCCGAGCGCCTCCCTGCCTCCGAGCTCTTCTTCCCGAGCGAGCCGCCACCATGCAAGCACGTCAACCCCGTCGCGCCGCCTCCCGTCGGTGTTCGGGTCGCCGCCGGAGCCGCAGCCGCCGGAGCTCCATTCACCAGATCCAGCCGCCCGTGCTGTTCCCTGCCCCGAGCATCCTCGACCTCCTATGTCGAGCTCGCCACAGCCCCGCCTCTCCCCTTGTCGCCGCTCTGCCGTAGCAGCGCCGCCGGCAGGGCCGTTCCAGTTCAGGCCGAGGCCACCCCAGCGCCGCCGGACCTCGGCCGCCTCCCAAGGAGCGGCAGCCGCCAGGCCCCGTGCCCTCAGGCACGACGAGGAACACAGGAAGGGGACGAGCAACCCGAGCGCCCCAGGCCTTCCCCCGCAGCGGCCCATCTCCAGGCACCCCGAGGCCCAGTCGCCCCCGAGCCAGCCCGAGTGCCTCGGCCTCCTCTCCTCCGACCGGCCAGGCCAGATCCGGCCCAAAGGTGAGCCCCTGCCCTACCCCGCGCCCATGGCGTAGCTTAGTTTTGCTGCGCCCCCTGTTCGGCCCAATAGTTTATTAGGAATTTTCGGAATTCTAATTAATTCCAGAAAAATATCTGTATATTTAGATGACCGTAACTTTAAAATCGTAAATCGGATCGAGACGTGTAATATATGGTTTTCGCATAGTTTTGCGCGTAGAATACGTTGGTGTAACTTGCATATTCGTTTGACATCGTATAGCGTGCCGTATGCCTAGAAACACGTGCTGTCCCATTAGAATAGTGCCCGTATTTATTTTCCATGCGAGTCTGGATTGCTCGGATGCCGTAGTATAAATGCCTACGTTTTAGGAACCTCAATTCCATGTATTTTAGAGCGGTCATTGGTATTTGCGTGTAGGGATTGCCGATAGTTTACTTTCCTGTGTATAGGTTATTTATCTCGCATTTATGTGTGGCTATATTTTGTGTTGCAACCCCACATATTTTATATGTTTCCGGGGTAGAAAAATCCCATGGATTTTTCTGTGCAATTAATTTTAGCATTAGAGCAAGTTAGTTCGCGCGATATTTTGTCGTGATGCCCTTTTGTTTAATTCGTAGGATTTATTCCGTGCTTCGTTTGACGGAGTTGTCAACTAGGAAGTTGTTCTTGGATGTTTTGTCTAGCTCCTGGTATTTTTGGTTGCAATAGAAATGCATGTTTAGGTGTGTTTTGCTTGCTCTCAAGTTGCTAGAAATAGTGCGGATTTTGAGGAGCCGAAATATTTCTAAGTCTGGAATCTGCTATATTTTGTTGTTGTTTTGTTTTGCTTCTATCTTTAGATCTGTAGCTCTTTTGAGGTTGGTCCAATGGAGTTAGTTGCACCCCTTGTGTTTCTCTTGCATGCTATAAATTTTCATGCCATTTGGAGTCCCGTAGCTATAGGTTTTGCTGCTGTCAATATTGCTTCAGTTCCAAAACTACACTTTCACGAGGTGTTTTTTTCACTAAGTTTGAAATAGTGTGTGAGATGCCATTTTGTGTCTTCTTTCCCTAGTGATCCATGATGCCATGCTAGTTGTTGTTAGTTGTTTGTAGTATTGCTTCTTTCCCTCTTCCTCGCCATGCCTTGCTTGAGTTTATCGGAGTTGTGTAGCCCACAGTTGTGGGGTGTAGAAAATGCTATGTGGCTGATTTTGGCAGATTGTAGTGATTTCTTGTTTAGCTCGTAGTTTTTGATCTGTAGCTCCGATTTGATCGTGTCCTACATGAAACTTGCTTAGAATCTCGTGTAGTCTCATTTTCTCTTGCTGGTTGTATGTTTTGAAGTGCTCGTGACCATCGTTGCACACATGTTGCATTCATGCCATCATATCTTGCGGTGCTTGTTTCTTTTGACCCGTAGCTCAGTTGGAGATGTTCTTTATGTGTAAATTGCTTCTCTCGACGCGTAGAATCACGTGAACCTATTTTTTTTGCTGTTTAACAACTAATTAAATGTGTTAATTCAGGTCGGGACAGAATTGTAAATTAACATATGAGGTCGTCTCGGAGATGCTATATGTCATTTCCGACCTCATTTAAAATGTCTAGATAGGTAGTTTAATTTGCGCTTCACCTCTTGCCATGTTTAATCACATTTAATATTGCCGTGTATCTAATCGGGATAGAACTAAATAATTAAACGTGGAGTTTCCTCAATATGCAACTCGTTGCATATTGAACTTCACTTAATGTGTAGTGTTTGATTGTGTGAATTGTCATGTCGTGACTTGCATATATTCAGCTGCTCATGCATCATATGTGTTGTGCATCGTCTGGTGAATTCCGTGTGTTGATTTGTGTTTCCGGTTTGCTTCGTCTCGATAGAGTTCCGCAGCGTGCCGGATTGTGAGGACCCGTTCGACTACGTCGGTTCGTCTGCTTCACGGAGGCATTCTTCTTCCAAGCGGGATCTCAGGCAAGATGACCATTTCCCTAGATACCATTACTATCATTGCCATGCTAGTTATATCGATGCTGTCGTTTATGTCTCGTTGCCTACCACATGTTAAATATCAGCCTCTCAACAATGCCATGTTAACCTTCAACCTGTTCAACCTAGCAAACCACTGATTGGCTATGTTACCGCTTGCTTAACCCTGTGTTAGCGTTGCTAGTTGCAGGTACAGTTGCTTCCATGTGTTTACATGGGTTCCTTGTCATATCACCATATTAAATGCTATCTATTTTAATGCACCTATATAATTGGTAAAAGGTGGAAGGCTCGGCCTTTCTAGCTTGGTGTTTTGTTCCACCTTTGCCCCCTTAGTTTCGGCTACCGGTGTTATGTTCCATAATTGAGCCCTACTAACACGATCGGGGTTGTTATGGGGACCCCCTTGATAATTCGTTTTAGATTAAAGCTGGTCTGGCAAGGCCCAACTTTGGTTCTACATTTGCCCAACATAATAATTGTGATAAATTGAAATGCCTAGGGAGTTAGCGCTACCCGAGGAGTAATTTTACATAAATAGGGGGGGGCAGTGCTGATGGTGTTGGTCCCAAAAGGACAGACTGCCGGGCCACCACGGGGCAACTCGAGGTATGGCACCTGTAGGCTTTTCCATCCGTCGTGTCCTGAGAACGAGATACGCGGATCCTATCGGGTACGTCGACACGTCGGGCGGCCTTGCTGGATTAGTTTTACCTGTGACGAGATATCTTGTGCATCGGGATTCCGGTGATGCTTTGGGTAATCTCAGAGTTGAGGTTTTCCACTAGGGAATCCGACGAGATCGCGATCTTCGTGATTGAGGATTTCTATGCGGCTTGTGGTAATTTGTGATGGACTAGTTGGAGCACCCCTGCAGGGTTAAATCTTTCGGAAAGTCGTGCCCGTGGTTATGTGACAACGTGGAAACTTTGTTTAACACTGGTTCTAGATAACTTGAAATTAACTTAATTAAAAAATATGCCAACTGTGTGCGTAACCGTGACTGTCTCCTTCGTGAGTTCTTACTCCGATCGAGGACACGGTGGGGTTATGTCTGACGTAGGTAGGTGTTCAGGATCATTCATTTGATCATCAGTAGTTCACGTCCGCTATGCGTAGATCTCCCCCCTCTTATTTCTGGTATTCATAAGTTAGCCACCAAATATATGCTTAGCCGCTGCTGCAACCTCACCACTTAACCATACCTCACCCATAAGCTTTGCTAGTCTTGATATCTTTGGAAATGAGATTGCTGAGTCCCCTGTGGCTCACAGATTACTACAACACCAGTTGCAGGTACATGTAAAGGTTACTTGACGCGAGCGCGTTGATTGTTCATTTGGAGTTGCTCCTTCTTCTTCTTCTTCATCGATCTAGGATGGGTTCCAGGCCGGCAGCCTGGGATAGCAAGGATGGACGTTGTTCTTCTTTTTTCGTTTATTTTGGTCCGTAGTCGGACCCTGCTCTTACTCTTGATGATTATGTAATGTACTGATGTGACTCTGATGTAGCTTGTGGCGAGTGTAAGCTAATTCCATATATCTCTTCTTTTCAGTACATGTACTTGTAACGATATCCACTCTTGCGACACGACGAGATGCGCTTCTATCGCTAACGAGGCCCTCGTGCCAAATTGAGGATAGGGTCGCATCTTGGGCGTGACACAAGCATTCATTATATTTCTAATACATGTCACGCTAGATCATTGCACATCCTGGTACACTGTCAGAGGCATTCATATTGAGTCATATTGCTTCATAGTTCTTCATATCGAGCTTTCATTGAGTTGTAAATAAATAAAAGTGTGATTATCATCCTTATTAGAGCATCGTCCAAGTGAGAAAATAAAAATGGAGGAGGCCGAATGAGCCCACTATTATAAAAAATGAAAAAATATGAAAAATGAATGAGAGAGAAGGGAATTTTCTACTATCCTTTACCACACTTGTGCCTCAAAGTGGCAACTTGTTCTTCATATGGAGAGTCTCTTGATATGTCATTTTCATATGCTAGTGGGAATCAAATTTTCATTATTATGAACTTGGCTTGCATACTGCTATGACGGGCTTCCTCAAATGCCCGAGGTCTTCATGAGCAAGCAAGTTGGATGCACACCCTATTTAGCTTCCACTTGCATGACAATCCCTACTCCATGCATTGACATGTACCGATGGACATCTCCATAGACCATTAGTACAATTAGTTGAAGTGAGACAATTGATACGTCTCCAATGTATCTACTCTTCCAAACACTTCTTCTCTGATTTTGGACTCTAATTTGCATGATTTGACTCGAACTAACCCGTACTAATGTTGCTTTCAGCACAACTACCTTGGTGTTATTATTGTGCAGAAATAGAAGTTCTTGGAACTGGAAAAAACTTTTTGTGTATTATTTCTGGAATATATAATGAATTTTGGAGCGAATATCCACTCGAGGGGGGCTGCGTGTGGGCTACAAGCAAACAGGGCGCGTCGTGATGGCTTGCGGGACCCACATGGCTCCTTGATACGTCTCCAACGTATCTATAATTTTTTATTTTTCCATGCTGTTATATTATCATTCTTGGATGTTTTACAATCATTTTATAGCAACTTTATATCATTTTTCGGGACTAATCTATTGACATAGTGCCCAATGCTAGTTGTTGTCATTTTCTTGTTTTTTACTTCGGAAAAAATCAATATCAATAGAGTCCAAATGTCACACAACTTTTTGGAGATTTTTTACCCAGAAGACATCTAGAAGACCAAGGAAGCCAAAGAGAGGAGGCCAAGGCTGCCCACTAGGCACCAGGACGCGCATGCCCCCTTCGGCGCGGTCTGGTACCTAGTGGGCACCTCGTGGCTCATCTTTACATGATTCCAATGCCAAAAATTCCTATAAATAGAGAAACCTCCAGAAATAATCCTAGATGAGAAGTTTCGTTGCTGCAAGCCTCTGTAGCCACGAAAAACCAATCGGGAGCCCGTTCTGGCACCTTGCCGGAGGGGGAGATCATCTCCGGCGGCCATCTTCATCATCCGAGCGGAAGCCATGATGAGGAGGGAGTAGTCCACCCTCGGGGCTGAGGGTTTGTACAAATAGCTATCTGTTTAATCTCTCTCTCTCGTATTCTTGAGATGTCATGATCTTGATATATCATGGGCCTTGTTAATATAGTTGGATCATATGGTGTTTGTCCCATGCTATTGTTGTGATGAATTGAATCTTTCACTTTAAGATCTCGTTGTGTTGGATTGAATATTCAGGTTTGAGAGCACATGATGTATGTCATGCGGATACCCATAGTGACATTAGGATATTCAAGTGATTCACTTGATATATGTTTTGGCACTCAACTAGCGGATTCCCGAGATGACATTAGGGTAAACTATGCATATGGGTTGATTCACGTTTTCATACTATGTTCTCCGATAGAAATCATGTGGTGCTCCTTGAAGTTCTTTGTGTTGGATTGAATATGAAGAATATGAAATAGTTTGATGCATGTCGTATAATTAGCCCACGGGTACATGAGGTGACATTGGAGTACGTAGGTGACATTAGGGTAGATTGACATGTATCAATCGTGTTATTTTAGTACAAACTCTTGAATAGATTGATCCAAAAGGATAATTTGTTATTCTAGTACGAACTCTTGGAAAGATTGTCCAGAAAGAATGATTTTGAGGTGGTTTTGTACCCTACAAACAATTTATTCTTATGTTCTCCGCTAGATAGGAACTTTGGAGTGATTCTTTATCGCACGTTGAGGGATTTTTATGTGATTCGATTATATTAGCATTGTTGAGAGATTGCACTGGCGAAAGTACGGACCCTATGCCCCATTTTCAAGCATTGCAATACGATTTGTGATCACTTTTGTTACTTGCTACCTTGCTGTTTTTATATTTTCTGATTTGCAAAAATCAATATCCCTTATCATTACTACACTTGTATCACCATCTCTTCGCCGAACTTGTGCACATATACAATTTACCATTGTATCTGGTGTGTTGGGGACACAAGTGACTTTTTATTATTTGTTTGCAGGGTTGTTTGGGAGACACCACCTTCATCCTACGCCTCCGACAGATTGATAAACCTTAGGTCATCCACTTGAGGGAAATTTTCTACTGTCCTACAAAACTTTGCGTTTGGAGGCTGATACGTCTCCAACGTATATATAATTTTTGATGGTTTCATGCTATTATCTTGTCAAACTTTGGATGTTTTGCATGCCTTTTATATATTTTTGGGACTAACTTATTAACTTAGTGCGAAGTGCCAGTTCCTGTTTTTTCCATGTTTTTGACCCCTTTCAGAGGAGATTTTGAAACGGAGTCCAAACGGAAGAAAATCCCCGAAAAGATTTTTTTTCGTAACGGAAGAAGATCGGGAAGCTTGAGAGCCAAGGCAGGGGAGCCTCAGGGGCCCCACAAGCCCCCACCCCGCGGCCAGGGGGGAGGCCGCGGCCCACAGGCTTGTGGCCCCCCTGAGCACCCCCTGACCTAGGGGTTACGCCTATAAATTCCCTAAAAATCCCAAAAAATCAGGAGATCATCGAAATTACTTTTCCGCCGCCGCAAGCTTCTGTCTCCACAAGATCCCATCTGGAGCACGTTCTGGTGCCCTGCCGGAGGGGAGATTCGGATACAGAGGGCTTCTTCATCAACACCATGACCTCTCCGATGATGCGTGAGTAGTTCACCATAGACCTACGGGTCCATAGCTACTAACTAGATGGCTTCTTCTCTCTCTTGGATCTTCAATACAAAGTTCTCCGTGATCTTCGTGGAGATCTATCCGATGTAATCTTCTTTTGTGGTGTGTTTGTCGAGATCAGATGATTTGTGGATTTATGATCAGATTATCTATGAATCTTATTTGAGTTTCTTCTGATTCTCTTATGCATGATTTCATATCCTTGTAATTCTCTTCGAGTTGTGGGTTTTGTCTGGCCAACTAGATCTTTGATTCTTGCAATGGGAGAAGTGCTTGGTTTTGGGTTCATACCGTGCGGTGACCTCACCCAGTGACAGAAGGGGTAGCGAGGCACGCATCGTGTTGTTTCCATCCAGGGTAAAAAGATGGGGTTTTCATCATTGGTTTCAGATTATCCCTCTACATCATGTCATCTTGCTTAAGGCGTTACTCTGTTCGTCATGAACTCAATACAGTAGATTCATGCTAGATAGCAGTTGATGTGTGGAGTAATAGTAGTAGATACAGAAAGTATCAGTCTACTTGTCTCGGACGTGATGCCTATATGTATGATCATTGCCTTAGATATCGTCATGACTTTGCGCGGTCCTATCAATTGCTCGAAAGTAATTTCTTCACCCACCGTGATATTTGCTATTTCGAGAGAAGCCTCTAGTGAACACTATGGCCCCCGGGTGTACTCCACAACATATTTTTAGCCTTACACTTTTTACTTCGTTGCACTTTCCGCCTTCAGATCTCATTTTGCAAACAATCTTGAAGGGATTCACAACCCCTTTGAAGCGTTGGGTGCAAGCTTGTTTGTGTTTGTGCAGGTACTCTGGGCTTGACGAGACCCTCCTTCTGGATCGATACCTTGGTTCTCAAACTGCGGAAAATACTTACTGCTCCTGTGCTGCATCACCCTTTCCTCTTCAAGGGAAAAACCAACGCAAACAAGAGAAGTAGCAAGAAGAATTTCTGGCGTTGCCGGGAAGGACTTTTGTTGCCGTAGCAGAAGAATTTCTGGCGCCGTTGCCGGGGAGGAAGATCAAGTCAAGGACTCATCCAAGTAGGTGTCACAAACTCATCTCTTGAATTTACTTTGTTTGCCAGTTGCCTCTCGTCTTCCTCTCCCCCACTTCACAATTTGCCTTTTTCGTTTGCCTTTTCGTTCGCCCTTTTCTCTCGCTTACTTTCTGTTCGTCTGCGTGGCATAGTCTATCCTGATGGCTAGATCCACCACTTCGAACAATACTCCTGAGAGCAAAGTCCTCAATTTCAAACAAATTGAGGAAGAAAACTTAAAGGATGCTTGGTAAAGGATTTGCAATGCTCAGAGTAGATCCACTCATAAGCAATCCACTACCGTCCTGCTTCGCAGTTTTTATGTGGGTGTTTCTCCTTGGAATAGGTACATTCTTGACACCATCATAGGTGGAAATTTCTGTGATAGAACTCATTGAGAATTTGGTAGGCTCACCCCCACTCATGGTTAATGGAACTACCTTAACTCTGGAACATGTGATGCGTAGGCTGGACGTCATTGAAAATAAAGTTGCTATGATAGAACTCATTGAGAATTTGGATAAAAAGATCCACAATCAAATCACTCAGTACGGATCCAAGGTGGGAATGGTTTTGAAAAATTTAAAGGAGAAGGAACCCACAGTTAACGAAAAACTAGGTCATGATTCCGCTAGGATTGGCAAACTAGAGGATGTTATAACCAACTTGGGTTCCGCCTTTGCCGTTGGGGAGAATACTCCAAACTTTTCCCACAATAAGGTCACCAAATCTATTTTTGTTCCCACAAATAGTGGTGAATCATCTAGCAATAAAGATGAAAACCTTAAGATGATCAGTGATCACGCCACTTATGGTTTGAGCACTGATGTCTATGACGCAACCTTCTCCTTGTAGACGTTGTTGGGCCTCCAAGTGCAGAGGGTTGTAGGACAGTAGCAATTTTCCCTCAAGTGGGTGACCTAAGGTTTATCAATCCGCGGGAGGCGTAGGATGAAGATGGTCTCTCTCAAGCAACCCTGCAACCAAATAACAAAGAGTCTCTTGTGTCCCCAACACACCTAATACAATGGTAATTTGTATAGGTGCACTAGTTAGGCGAAGAGATGGTGATACAAGTGCAATATGGATGGTAGATATAGGTTTGTGTAATCTGAAATTACAAAAACAGCAAGGTAAAAAATGGTAAAAGTGAGCACGAACGGTATTGCAATGCGTGGAAACAAGGCCTAGGGTTCATACTTTCACTAGTGAAGTTCTCTCAACAAAGCTAACATAATTGGATCATATAATCAGCCCTCAACATGCAACAAAGAGTCACTCCAAAGTCACTAATAGTGGAGAACAAATGAAGATATTATTGTCGGGTACGAAACAACCACAAAGTTATTCTTTCTGATCGATCTATTCAAGAGTCCGTAGTAAAATAGCACGAAGCTATTATTTCCGTTCAATCTTTCATAGAGTTCGTACTAGAATAACACCTTAAGATACATATCAACCAAGACCCTAATGTCACCTAGATACTCCATTGTCACCTAAAGTATCCATGGGTATGATTATACGATATGCATCACACAATCTTAGAATCATCTATTCAACCAACACATAGAACTTCAAAGAGTGCGCCAAAGTTTCTACCAGAGAGTCAAAACGTATGCCAACCCCTGTGCATAGCCTCCCAATGTCACGAACCCACAAGTTGATCACCAAAACATACATCAAGTACTCACATGAATCCACGTGTGCCAACCCATATGCATAGGTTCACAATGTCACAAACCCGCAAGTTGATCACAACAGATAAACACGTGCAAGACATACATCAAGTGTTCTCAAAGACTCAATCCGATAAGATAACTCCAAAGGGGAAACTCAATTCATTACAAGAGGGAGAGGGGGAAGAACATCATAAGATCCAACTATATTAGAAAAGCCCATGGTACATCGAGATCAAGACATCTCAAGAACACGAGAGAGAGAGAGAGATCAAACACATAGCTACTGGTACATACCCCCAGCCCCGAGGGAGAACTACTCCCTCCTCGTCATGGAGATCGCCGGGATGATGAAGATGGCCACCGAAGATGGATTCCCCCTCCGGCAGGGTGCCGAAACGGGCTCCAGATTGGTTTTTGGTCACTACATAGGCTTGCGGCGGCGGAACTCTCGATCTAGGTTTCTTTTTGGGGGTTTCTGAATTTATAGGAATTTATGGCGGTAGAATTACGTCGGTTGGGCCCACGAGGAGGTCACAAGCCTGGTCTGCGCGACCTAGGGGGGTGGTGGCGGCGTCAGGGCTTGTGACTCCCTCGTGGATCTTCTTTCCTTCTTCCAAAGCGTCGGGGGTCTCTTTTGGTCCAAAAAAAATCATCGTAAAGTTTCATTCCATTTGGACTCCGTCTGAAAAAGGGTCAAAAACCCGGAAAAACAGAAACTGGCACTTGGCACTGAGTTAATAGGTTAGTCCCAAAAAAGATATAAAATAGCATATTCATGTATATATAACATCCAAAGTTGACAAGATAATAGCATGGAACCATCAAAAATTATAGATACGTTGGAGACGTATCAAGCATCCCGAAGCTTAACTCCTGCTCGTCCTCGAGTAGGGAAGTGATAAAGAATGAATTTTTGATGTTGCATGGTACCTAGCATAGTTTTCTTTTGTAACTTCTCTCACGTGACATGAATGTTCAGATCCGTTAGATTCAAAACAATAGTTATCTATTGATGTGGAGACAATAACACTTTCAGCAAACTAGCAAGGTAATCATGAACTTTCAAAATAACAAGGCCAAAAGAAAGTTATCCCTACAAAATCATATAGTCTGGCTATGCTCTATCATCCTTGCACAACAAATTTAAATCATGCACAACCTCAGTATTGGCCAAGTAATTGTTTTCACACTTTTACTTTCTCAAACTTTTTCAACTCTCACGCAATACATGAGCGCGAGCCATGGTTTTAGCACTATAAGCAGAATGGAGTGTGCTGGAGGTTGCAAGGCAAACAAGGAGAAGATGGTCACATTGACTAGGCATATCAATGAGCTATGAAGATGCTCATCAATAGATATCAACGTGAATGAATAGGGATTGCCATACAAATGATGCACTAGAGCTAGGAGTATGTGAAAGCTCTTAAAGAAAACTAGTGGGTGTGCATCCAACTTGCTTGCTCACGAAGAACTAAGGCAATTTTGAGGAAGCCCATCGTAGGAATATACAATCCAAGTTATATAATGAAAATTTCCCTCTAGCTATATGGTGGTGACAAAACGAGAGACTCTCAATCATGAAGATCATGGTGCTTAATATGCACAAGTGTGGAAAGGTGGTAGCATTGTCCCTTCTCTCTTTTTCTCTCGTATTTTTTATGGTGGGCTCTTTGGCCTCTTTTTTTATTTATTTCTTTTGGTGGGCATATTTGGCCTCTTTTATTTCCTCACATGGGACAATGCTCCATCAATGATGATCATCACACTTTCAACTCGAAACTTAGAGCAACGATGACTCTATATGGAATGCCTTCGGTAGTGTACCGTGACAATGATCTAGCATGACATAGACTTAATGGAAACATCATGCTAGCTATCTTACGATCAAGCAATGGCAATGTAGATGTGGCAGCACATGTCATGGTGGTCATTGCATGGTAATATATCTTGAAATGACTTTGAAAAAGCCATAGTAGGTAGGTATGGTGGCTGTTTTGAGGGAGGCTAATGGTGGGTTTTGTGCACCGGCGAAAGTTGCACGACACTAAGAAGATAGTGATGGTGGAAGGTGAAAGTGCATCTAAACCATGGACTCAACATTAGTCATGAAGAACACATATACTTGTCGCAAAAGTTTTATTAGTAATCGAAACAAAGCATTCAATGCATACTCCTAGGGGAAGGGTTGGTAGGTATAAACCATTGCGCTATCCCGACCGCCACGCAAAGGATGACAATCAAAAGACTAATCATGCTCAGACTTCATCACATAGCGGTTCACCATACATGCATGCTACAGGAATCAATAACTTCAACACAAGTATTTGTAGATCCACAACACCATACTAATATAACTTCAATATTACCACAACCACAACTCAAAACTAATTGAGATGAACCAAACTACTCTAACTATTCAATGCACATGAAGGTGGAAGTTTTCATATCCCTTTGGATAACTACCCCTTTTGAGACTACTATCAAAGCATAGATCAACTACCAAGCCATGCACCGCTGTGCTCTAAAAGATATAAGTGAAGCACATAGAGCAAAAGCAACTAGGTCAAATAAGTGAAGCACATGTGAGCTGAATTGTCTAACCAAAGGATATAAGTGAAGCTCGACAAAATCACGGTGAGTGCATGTATCTCTCTCTAGGTGTGCAGCAAGGATGATTGTGACTCAACAAATAAAAAGACTCCTACGATACAAGACGCTCCAAGCAAAAACACATATCATGTGGTGAATAAAAATATAGCTCCAAGTAACATTACCGATGGATTGAAGACGAAAGAGGGGATGCCTTCCCGGGGCATCCCCAAGCTTAGGCTTTTTCGGCATCCTTGAATGAACGTGGGGTGCCTTGGGCATCCCCAAGATTGAGCTCTTGCCACTCTTTATCTCTTTGTCCATAAGAACTTCACCCAGAACTTGAAAGCTTCACAATACAAAACTTAAACAGAAACTCTTGATATCATTAGTATAAGAAAGAAAATCACCACTTCCTTATATACTGTAGCAAACTTAAATTCTACTTATGTTGGTCTTGGGTTGCTGTATTTTCACTTTTCCATGGCTAGTACCCTCCGATACTATCCATAGTTTCATCAAAATAAGCAACCAACTCCACAAAAACAGAATATGTTAACAGCAGACCAGTCTGTAGCAATATGTATACTTCGTATACTTATGGTACTTCAAAAAATCTGAACGATTACGACATTCTGAAGAAATTGCATAGAAATCAGCATAAAAAGGAATCAACTCAAAATCTCTTACAGAATAAAAATGAAAATTCTTTTCGTGAGCCAAAAGTTTATGTCTTTTTCCAGCATGATCAAACAATCATCACCAAGACTAATCATAACGGTTTTGCTTGGCACAAACACAAAAAGAAACACAAAAGACACAATCATAACAAAATTATGATGGTGTGGATAAAACAAAACAGGAAGCAAAAAAGCAAAGAAAAATTTATTCATTGGGTTGCCTCCCAACAAGCGCTATCGTTTAACGCCCTTAGCTAGGCATTGATTTCAATGATGCTCACATAAAAGGTAAGGATAGAAACACAACGAGAGCATCATGGAGCAAATGGCTAGCACATTTAAGTCTAACCCACTTCCTATGCATAGGGATTTTGTGATCAAAAAATTTATTGGAGCAAGAATCAACTAGCATAGGAAGGCAAAACAAGCATAGCTTCAAAAATTTCAACATATGGAGAGGAAGCTTGATACTATTGCAATAAGTAGAAGCATATGATCCTCTCTCATAGTAATTTTCAGTAGCATCATGAATGAATTAAACAATATAACCAGCACCTAATGCTTTATTTTCAGGATCTAAAAGCATAGGAATTTTACTACTCTCCACATAAGGAAATCTATTCTCAAGAATAGTAGTGGGAGTATCGTAAAAGATTTGAGCACTACAAATTGTGTCCACAATGAAAAAGCAAGGTTTAGCAAAGGGGCTCTCGAGAGTATGACAAGTTTTATCATCCCTATTCTTTAAAGCATAAGTATCCTCAGAATAATCATCATAGATAGGGGGCATGCTTTCATCAAAATGATTTTGATCATTCAAAGTGGAAGAACTAAAAAGATCATCTTCATCAAATATAGCATCCCCAAGCTTGTGGCTTTGCATATCATTAGCATCATGAGTATTCAAAGAATTCATGCTAAGAACATTGCAATCATGCTCATCATTCACATATTATATGCCAAGCATTCTATGTAATTCTTCTTTCAGCACTTGAGCACAATTTTCCTTCCCATCATGCTCACGAAAGACATTGAAAAGATGGAGCATATGAGGCATCCTCAATTCCAATTTTTTTTGTAATTTTCAGCGAAAGAACAAAAAACAAAAAGATTCGATTGCAAGATCTAAAGATATACCTTCAAGCGCTAACCTCCCCGGCAACGGCGCCAGAAAAGAGCTTGATGTCTACTACGCAACCTTCTCCTTGTAGACGTTGTTGGGCCTCCAAGTGCAGAGGGTTGTAGGATAGTAGCAATTTTCCCTCAAGTGGGTGACCTAAGGTTTATCAATCCGCGGGAGGCGTAGGATGAAGATGGTCTCTCTCAAGCAACCCTGCAACCAAATAACAAAGAGTCTCTTGTGTCCCCAACACACCTAATATAATGGTAAGTTGTATAGGTGCACTAGTTCGGCGAAGAGATGGTGATACAAGTGCAATATGGATGGTAGATATAGGTCTTTGTAATCTGAAATTACAAAAACAGCAAGGTAACAAATGGTAAAAGTGAGCACGAACGGTATTTCAATGCGTGGAAACAAGGCCTAGGGTTCATACTTTCACTAGTGAAGTTCTCTCAACAAAGATAACATAATTGGATCATATAACCAGCCCTCAACATGCAACAAAGAGTCACTCCAAAGTCACTAATAGCGGAGAACAAATGAAGAGATTATTGTTGGGTACGAAACCACCACAAAGTTATTCTTTCTGTGTAAAATAGCACAAAGCTATTCTTTCCATTCAATCTTTCATAGAGTTCGTACTAGAATAAAACCTTAAGATACATATCAACCAAGACCCTAATGTCACCTAGATACTCCATTGTCACCTCAAGTATCCGTGGGTATGATTATACGATATGCATCACACAATCTTAGAATCATCTATTCAACCAACACATAGAACTTCAAAGAGTGCCCAAAAGTTTCTACCAGAGAGTCAAAACGTGTGCCAACCCCTGTGCATAGGTTCCCAATGTCACGAACCCGCAAGTTGATCACCAAAACATACATCAAGTACTCACATGAATCCACGTGTGCCAACCCATATGCATAGGTTCCCAATGTCACAAACCCGGAAGTTGATCACAGCAGATAGACACGTGCAAGACATACATCAAGTGTTCTCAAAGACTCAATCCGATAAGATAAGTCCAGAGGGGAAACTCAATTCATTACAAGAGGGAGAGGGGGAAGAACATCATAAGATCCAACTATAGTAGCAAAGCCCATGGTACATCGAGATCAAGACATCTCAAGAACACGAGAGAGAGAGATCAAACACATAGCTACTGGTACATACCCTCAGCCCCGAGGGAGAACTACTCCCTCCTCGTCATGGAGATCGCCGGGATGATGAAGATGGACACCGGAGATGGATTCCCCCTCTGGCAGGGTGCCGGAACGGGCTCCATATTGGTTTTTGGTGGCTACAGAGGCTTGCGGCGGCGGAACTCCCGATCTAGGTTTCTTTTGGGGGGTTTCTGAATTTATAGGAATTTATGGCGCTGGAATTACGTCGGTTGGGCCCACGAGGAGGTCACAAGCCTGGTCTGCGCCACCTAGGGGGGTGGTGGCGGCGTCAGGGCTTGTGACTCCCTCGTGGATCTTCTGTCCTTCTTCCAAAGCTTCGGGGGGTCTCTTTTGGTCCAAAAAAAATCATCATAAAGTTTCATTCCATTTGGACTCCGTCTGAAAAAGGGTCAAAAACACGGAAAACCAGAAACTGGCACTTGGCACTGAGTTAATAGGTTAGTCCAAAAAAGATATAAAATAGCATATTCATGTACATAAAATATCCAAAGTTGATAATCAAAAACTATAGATGCGTTGGAGACGTATCAAGCACCAAAGCCGACGATACGTGATTCTATCGCTTTTATGCCTAGCTAAGGGCATTAAACAATAGCGCTTGTTGGGAGGCAACCCAATGAATTTATCTTTTTCTTTCTGTTTTGTTGCTTCCACACCATCACAATTCTGTTGGGATTGTTTTTTTTTGTGTTTCTTTTTGTGTTTGAGCCAAGCAAAACCTTTATGACTAGTCTTGGTAATGGTTGTTTGATCCTGCAGGAAAAAGACAGAAACTTTTCGCTCACGAGATGCTTTCTCATTTTTATTCAGAAAGAGATTTTGATTTTATTATTTTTGCTTCTGGTAGATATGCTTTTTTCCCAGGCCGTCGCAATTTTTCAGATTTTTTGAGGTATCAGAAGTATACGAAGTATACAGATTGCTACAGACTGGTCTGTTTTTGACAGATTCTGTTTTTGTTGAGTTGGTTGCTTGTTTTGATGAAACTATGGTTAGTATCGGGGGGTACTAGCCATGGAAAAGTGAGAATACAGTAGCCCAACACCAATATAGATAGAATTCAAGTTTGCTACAGTAACAAAAGAAGTGTAGTTTGTTTTCTTGTGATAATGTTATCACGAGTTTCTGTTTAAGTTTTGTGTTGTGAAGTTTTCAAGTTTTGGGTGATGTTCTCATGGACGATGAGATAAGTAGTGTAAAGAGCTCAAGCTTGGGGATGACCAAGGCATCCCAAGCCAAATTCAAGGACACCAAAAAGCCTAAGGTTGGGGATGCCCCAGGAAGGCATCCCCTCTTTCGTCTTCAATCCATCGGTAACATTACTTGGAGCTATATTTTTATTCACCACATGATATGTGTTTTTCTTTGGAGCGTCTTGTATCGTAGGAGTCTTTTCTTTTTGTTGTGTCACAATCATCCTTGCTGCACACCTTTTTGAGAGAGAGACATGCACTCATCGTGATTTTGCTAGAATGCTCATAGTGCTTCACTTATATCTTTTGAGCTAGATACTTTTGCTCTATGTGCTTCACTTATATCTTTTAGAGCACGGCGGTGCGCGATTTGGTAGTTGGCATATGCTATGAAAGTAGTCCCAAAGGTGATAGATACCCGAAGTGGATGCAAAAACCTCCATCTTCATGTGCATTGAATAGAAAGAGAAGTTTTGATTCCTCTCAAATAGTTTTGAGACGTGGATTTGGTAATATTAAGAGTTATGTTAGTACGGTGTTGTGAATCTAGAAATACTTGTGTTGAAGTTAGTGATGCCCGTAGCATGCACGTATGGTGAACCGCTATGTTAGGAAGTCGGAGCATAATTGATCTATTGATTGTCATCCTTTGTGTTGAGGTCGGGATTGCGCGATGGTTTACACCTACCAACCCTTCCCCTCGGAGTATGCGTTTAGCACTTTGTTTCAATTACTAATAAAAACTTTCGCAACAAGTATGTGAGTTCTTCATGCCTAATGTGAGTCCATGGTATAGATGCACTTTCATCTTCCACCATTGCTAGCCTCTCTAGTGCTGCACAATTCTCGCCGGTGCACAAACCCACCGAATTCCTTCCCCAAAACAGCCACCATACCTACCTACTATGGCATTTTCATAGCCATTCCGAGATATATTGCCATGCAACTCCCACCGCTCCGTCTCATGACTTGTGCCATCACTATCATATTGCCATTGCATGATCGTAAGATAGCTAGCGAGATGTTTCAACGTCATACGCCATGCTGGATCGTTGCACATCCTGGTACACTGCCAGAGGCATCTCCTATGGAGTCATCATCATTGTGAGCTTTGAGCTGTGAGTAAATAAAAGTGTGATGATCATCATTATTAGAGCATTGTCCCATGTGAGGAAAAAAAAGAGGCGAAAGAGCCCAAAAACAAAAAAAAGAGAAAAGAAAAGAAAATAAGAAAAAGAGGCCTAAGAGCCCAAATGAAAAAAGAGAGAAAAAGAGAGAAGGGACAATGCTGCTATCTTTTTCCACACTTGTGCTTCATAATAGCACCATGTTCTTCATGATTGAAAGCTTCTTGCTTTGTCACTACCATATGCTAGTGGGAATCTTCATTATATAACTTGGCTTGTATATTCCAATGATGGGCTTCCTCAAAATTGCCCTAGGTCTTCGTGAGCAAGCAAGTTGGATGCACACCCACTAGTTTTCCTTTTGAGCTTTCACATACTTATAGCTCTAGTGCATCTCTTGTATGGCAATCCCTACTCATTCACATTGACATCTATTAATGGGCATCTCCATGGCCTATTGATACGCCGAGTCAATGTGACCATCTCCTCCTTTTTTTGTCTCACAACCACCACCACACTATATTCCACCTATGGTGCTATATCCATGGCTCACGCTCATGTATTGCGTGATAGTTATAAAAAGTTTGAGAAAGTAAGAGTGCGAAAACAATTACTTGGCCAATACCGAGGTTGTGCATGATTTACTTTAGTTGTGTGAGGATGACGGAGCATAGCCAGACTATATGATTTTGTAGGGATAACTTTCCTTGGACTTGTTATTTTGAAAGTTCATGATTACTTTGCTAGTTTGCTAGAAGTATTACTGCTTTCATGTCAATATCAAACTATCGTTTCAAATCTTACGGATCTGAACATTCATGTCACGTGAAAGAAGTTGCAAAGGACAACTATGCTAGGTAGCATTCCACATCAAAAATTCATTCTTTATCACTTCCCTACTCGAGGACGAGCAGGAGTTAAGCTTGGGGATGCTTGATATCTCTCCCACGTATCTATAATTTTTGATTGTTTCATGCTATTATCTTGTCAAAATTTGGATGTTTTGCATGCCTTTTATATATTTTTTGGGACTAACTTATTAACTCAGTGCCAAGTGCCAGTTCCTGTTTTTTCCATATTTTTGACCCCTTTCAGAGGAGATTTTGAAATGGAGTCCAAATGGAAGAAAATCCGTGAGAAGATTTTTTTGGTAACGGAAGAAGATCGGGAAGCTTGAGAGCCAAGGCAGGGGAGCCTCAGGGGCCCCACAAGCCCCCACCCCGCGGCCAGGGGGAGGCCGCGGCCCACAGGCTTGTGGGCCCCCTGAGCGCCCCCTGACTGAGGGGTTGCGCCTATAAATTCCCTAAAAATCACAAAAAAATAGGAGATCATCGAAATTACTTTTTCGCCGCCGCAAGCTACTGTCTCCACAAGATCCCATCCGGGGCACGTTTTGGTGCCCTGCCGGAGGGAAGATTCGGATACGGAGGGCTTCTTCATCACCACCATGACCTCTCCGATGATGCGTGAGTAGTTCACCATAGACCTACGGGTCCATAGCTAGTAACTAGATGGCTTCTTCTCTCTCTTGGATCTTCAATACAAAGTTCTCCGTGATCTTCATGGAGATCTATCCAATGTAATCTTATTTTTGCGGTGTGTTTGTCGAGATCCGATGAATTGTTGATTTATGATGAGATTATCTATGAATCTTATTAGAATTTCTTCTGATCTCTCTTATGCATGATTTCAGATCCTTGTAATTCTCTTCGAGTTGTGGGTTTTGTATGGCCAACTAGATCTATGATTCTTTCAATGCGAGAAGTGCTTGGTTTTGCGTTCATACCATGCAGTGACCTCACCCAGTGACAGAAGGGGTAGCGAGGCATGCATCGTGTTGTTGCCATCAAGGGTAAAAAGATGGGTTTTCATCATTGGTTTGAGATTATCCCTCTACATCATGTCATCTTGCTTAAGGCGTTACTCTGTTCGTCATGAACTCAATACACTAGATTCCTGATGGATAGCGGTTGGTGTGTGGAGTAATAGTAGTAGATGCAGAAAGTATTAGTCTACTTGTCTTGGACGTGATGCCTATATGTCTGATCATTGCCTTAGATATCGTCATGACTTTGCGCGGTTCTATCAATTGCTCGATAGTAATTTGTTCACCCACCATGATATTTGCTATTTTGAGAGAAGCCTCTAGTGAACACTATGGCCCCTGGGTCTATTCCACATCATATTTTTAGCCTTACACTTTTTACTTCGTTGCACTTTCCGCCTTCAGATCTCACTTTGCAAACACTCTTGAAGGGATTGACACCCCTTTGAAACGTTGGGTGCAATCTTGTTTGTGTTTGCGCAGGTACTCTGGACTTGATGAGACCCTCGTTCTGGATCGATACCTTCGTTCTCAAACTGAGGGAAATACTTACTGCTCCTGTGCTGCATCACCCTTTCCTCTTTCAAGGGATAAACCGACGCAAACAAGAGAAGTAGCAAGAAGAATTTCTGGCGTTGCCGGGAAGGACTTTTGTTGCCGTAGCAGAGGCCCAACACGAGACTATAAGAACAAGTTGTGTAGTAGACATCACTCCTCTGACCCTAATTCCAGTCCTATAAATTCATATCTTTGTTGAAAAAACTAGGAGAGAATATTTCCTCATGTTTTACGAGATGGAGCCGCTACCACCTCCTGTTCTTCCTCGGGAGGGCTGATCTGGAGTCCGTTTGGGGCTCCAGAGAGGGGGATTCACCATCGTCGTCATCATCAACACTTCTCCATCAACAATTCCATGGAGCTCACCATCAGGTGTTAGTAATTCCTTAGTAGGCTCACTCGATGGTGATGAGGTTTGGATGAGATTGATCATGTAATCGAGTCAAGTTTGATAGGGCTTGATCCCTGATACGTCTCCAACGTATCTATAATTTTTTACCGTTCCATGCTATTATATTATCAACTTTGGATGTTTTATATGCATGAATACGCTATTTTATATTGTTTTTGGGACTAACCTATTGACCTAGAGCCCAGTGCCTGTTTCTGTTTTTTCCTTGTTTTTGACCTTTTTCAGATAGGAATATCAAACGGAGTCCAAACGGAATAAAACTTTTGCCGTGATTTTTTATGGAAAATATCAAAAATACCAGAAGAAAAAGATACCGGAGAGGAGTCCCGAAGAAGCCACGAGCCAGGGAAGCGCGCCCACCCCCCTTGGCGCACCTGGGGGGCTCATGACTCCCTCGTGGGTCCCCCTGACTTGTTCTCGATGCCATCTGGTCTTATAAATACAGAAACCTCCAGAAATAAACCTAGATCGGGAGTTCCGCCGCCGCAAGCCTCTGTAGCCACCAAAAACCAATCGGGAGCCCGTTCCGGCACCCTGCCGGAGGGGGAATCCATCTCCGGTGGCCATCTTCATCATCCCGGCGATCTCCATGACGAGGAGGGAGTAGTTCTCCCTCGGGGCTGAGGGTATGTACCAGTAGCTATGTGTTTGATCTCTCTCTCTCTCGTGTTCTTGAATGTCATGATCTTGATGTACCGCGGGCTTTGCTACTATAGTTGGATCCTATGATGTTCTTCCCCCTCTCCCTTCTTGTAATGAATTCAGTTTCCCCTTTGAAGTTATCTTATCGGATTGAGTCTTTAAGAACACTTGATGTATGTCTTGCACGTGTCTATCTGTGGTGAAAATGGGGTATTCATGTGAGTACATGATGTATGTTTTGGTGATCAACTTGCAGGTTTCGTGACATCGGGAACCTATGCATATGGGTTGGCACACGTTTTGACTCTCCGGTAGAAACTTTGGGGCACTCTTTGAAGTTCTATGTAGCGACCCGACTCAAGACGAGTCAAGCCTCTGTGTTTCTGTGCCATCCCTGGATCAGTATGCTGGCACACACAGTACATCAATGTATATATCAAAGTGCAATCACATGTAAATAGCGCAAAACTGATATATACCTTAATTATTTCAGCGGAAGCAGTCAAGGGAGTGGAGTCCCAATAAACACCAACGACAAGTTGAGTGTATACCGTAACCCTGAATCGTACTCTTACTCGTCGAAGAAAAATATCTGCAACATAATTCGTTGCAGCCGTGTAGGTCAGCATATTGAATATGCCGGCAAGTCACATATGAGAGGGGGTAAAATAATAATCAACTATCTCTACATGCATATATGGCAGGTGGGGCTATAAGTTTTTAGCGAAAAGCAAGTTTTCTCCTACATCAAGAGGGGCTAAAAGCAAAATGTTACTACAAAGGTTGGTTGTTAACGAGATGGTTCCGCCAACCAGTTCTCGTACCCGAGTTGTCAATAATTACCCTCATCAAATATATATAATGGTGTTGAGAAATCCAGATAACTTCAGTTCCTTTGGCTCAAGTTGTCCATGACCGTGGACACGGCTAATTGATTAGGTTTGAATACTCTGCAGAGTTTTGCACACGTTCCCCACAAGATTTGATGGCCTCCGTGTATGTCCTCGCACTTCAGGGTGTTTGAAGACTGGATGATCAAAACATGGTCTTTCAACGGGTCCCTCTGAATCCATGTCGGTGCCCATCCATTCCTACCGTTCGTCTACATCTGCTAGCACCGCCTGTCCAAAGTCGCCGCGTTGTCCAACCAAGCCAGAGCCCATAATGACTTGTGGCTGTGCAGGTAAGCCTTGGGTCTTGAAAATATCCGTCCGTCTCTTTGAGCCTGGGTGAAGCTTTCCGCAGGATGTCATGGCCGTCCCCAACATCCCGGGCATCCACTGGGTTCTCCAGGGAGCCGATCAACCGTCCTTCACCCAATGTTGCATTGCGTCCGAGGTCTTGAAAATCTTGTCTTAACCGGTCTTGATTATTTAATCAACTTCGCATCACTCGTGATATACACTCAACCGAAAACCCGTCTACTCAAGCATAGCATTAAGAAATTGTTGTCCCGGGGCCAAGTATCGGGGTTGTTGTGTGCCTACTACATGATACTACAATCTATACTAAAATTTCCAAGTACCTACTCAGCATGCAATTGGGCATAGGATGGTAGAACTACGATGCATAAAACATAGGTGATAGTATGATCAAAGTGACTTGCCTGGTATTACTTGATGAAGATAGTCGCTCTCAAAATCCTGATAATTCTACTCGCCACACTCCGAGCAATCTATCGTAAACAAATAGCATTCAATAAACATTCATGCCAAAAAGGAAGAACCAAGAGAACATAAGAAAAAAGCATGTCTTGGTACAAAATAACAACGAACTAAGGTTTAATAAAAAAATAGGTTCTAAGTGTGTTGTAAAGTGAAGGTGCATGAATGAGATCAAAAGAGTTAATGGACGATGAACTATTGCTATATAAGCTCGACTTGCATACACTATGGGAGATGATCAAACATATTGGGAGAACAACATGAATGTTGTTTGACAAATAGTATAAGATATAAGAATTTATTTGTAGAAAGAATTTCTTGAAATGGAGCACTACAACGCAAGTTATAGCGAATTGAAGTATGAATTGAATTTGCATTCAGAAGGTCAAGAGAAGTTGAACTGAAGTACGATGGTTACGTACAAAAATATATGACATGAGTGTTTAGGGGTAAAAGGAATCAATTGAAAAGGTGGTATGATTTGCAAGATAAGATCAAATGAATGTTCGAATACAAATTTGAATCGGTCAAATTTGTAAGGTTCAAAGGTCGAAAGTAATGAGGCTACTGGATATAGGAGATCAATATGAGCGTGTAGAAAAAAGAATTACTAGATTTGAAATAACGGATCAAAATATACAAATACTTTAATATAACATTGAATCGGCTTAGAACGATGTGAACACTTTTGGGCACTAATAGATAAATCTGATTTGATCAAAATTATAAGTTGAAAAGTTAAAACTAATGATACAAACGGAAAGATTACTTTGATACGAATCCGACGCAATTGGATTCATCTAAAACGGAGCTACGGATAAAAGATATGATCAAAAGAAGTTTGAATATGAATATGAACAAATTTCGAAATTTGAAAATTTCAAAAAGTTGATATGATAGGTTCACAGGATAGGTGGGATCAAGACGAAACTCTAGGCGTTGGTTTCATCTAATTCGGATATACGAGTAAAAAGTTATGGCTATTTGAAAAATCAGGGTCAAGCTGTTTTACGGAAGAAAAGTGCTATGTCTAAAAGAATTCTAGTACTAATGTGTAAATACGAAGACTAAATAATATATCTAATTACTCTATCGTATACTAGTGTAGGAATACTAGTCTAGAAATAATAAACTACAGGAGTATAAAAAAATACGAAGAGAAATACCTTTAGAATGCAGAGTAAGAATTAATTCCAATGAGGAGACGACTTCGAGAAATCCCGCCGAAGAGAAAAAAATATATTTTTATTTAATAAATCTAGTTAAACCAAAAGATTGATTTAACCCGAAATAGATGATTTTTGGATGCTCCTATGGGTCTATATTTATAGGTGGAAGGGAGGTCTAATGGTCCATACATAGGCAATGTGGGACTAAACATATACGTAACGTAGGGAAAATAGAAAAAAAAGAGGGACAAAGGTGTCTCATGGCCCATAGGAATCGGCCGGCCACATGAGTAGTACGGCCAGGCGCGGCCTTTGTTTTTTTGTTTTTTTTTCTGTCTTTTTTTTGCGAACGAACAAATTTTTTTTTAAACACAGAACAAAAACGTATAAACGAAAAAGAGAGAACATTTTATATAGACATATTATATATCAAAATTTTCAGAATAAAATTTTCTAAAACATGAACATATTTTCAAAACCAAAAAAAATACTTTTTAAAAAAATTATTTTTTTGCAATAACTTTAAAATGAAAAGGAATTTGAATTTCAAATAAATTGCAAATACTTAAAATTTGAATCAAGACATTGTCTCTGATTTTGGAGGGTCATTTTCCTCCTCTCGTTTGATTTTTTTTTAATCAAAGGGTTTTGAAAATATTCAAACTCAAAATCGAAAAGGGATTCAAAATAGAAAATTTTGGGAAAGTCATTTTATTCCCTCTCATTTTTTTGAGAAGTTTCAAATTCCACTCAAGTTTCAATCACTCAAACAAACAAACAATCAATCTAATAATTATATTAACATTCCAAAATTTATAATTTTGGGATGTTACATTCTATGTGTTGGTTGAATAGATGATTCTGAGATTGTGGGATGCATATCGTATAATCATGCCCACGGATACTTGAGTTGACAATGGAGTATCTAGGTGACATTAGGGTCTTGGTTGATGTGTGTCTTAAGGTGTTATTCTAGTACGAACTCTAGGATAGATTGAACGGAAAGAATAGCTTCTTGCTATTTTTACTACGGACTCTTAAATAGATCGATCAGAAAGAATAACTTTGTGGTGGTTTCGTACCCGACAATAATCTCTTCATTTGATCTCCGCTATTAGTGACTTTGGAGTGACTCTTTGTTGCATGTTGAGGGCTAGTTATATGATCCAATTATGTTATCATTGTTGAGAGAACTTCACTAGTGAAAGTATGAACCCTAGGCCTTGTTTCCACGCATTGCAATACTGTTCGTGCTCACTTTTATTATTAATTAACTTGCTGTTTTTATAATTTCAGATTACAAAAATCTATATCTACTATCCATATTGCACTTGTATCACCATCTCTTCACCGAACTAGTGCACCTATACAATTTACCATTGTATTGGGTGTGTTGGGGAGACAAGAGACTCTTTGTTATTTGGTTGCAGGGTTGCTTGAGAGAGACCATCTTCGTCTGACGCTTCCCACGGGTTGATAAACCTTAGGTCACCCACTTGAGGGAAAATTGCTACTGTCCTACAAATCTCGGCACTTGGAGGCCCAACAACGTCTACAAGGAGAAGGTTGCGTAGTAGACATCAAGCTCTTTTCTGGTGCCATTGCCGAGGAGGTTAGCGCTTGAAGGTATATCTATAGATCTTGCAATCGAATCTTTTAGTTTTTTGTTTTATCGCTAGTTTAGTTTATTAAAAGAAAACTACAAACTAAAAAAATGGAATTAAGCTTGCCTCATATGCTTCATCTTTTAATGTCTTTCGTGGAAATGATGGAAATGAAAATTGTGCTCAAGTGCTAAAAGAAGAATTACATAGAATGCTTGGCATAAAATATGTGAATGATGAGCATGACTGCAATGGTATGAATTCTTTGAATACCTATGATGCTAATGATATGCAAAGCCACAAGCTTGGGGATATTATGTTTGATGAAGATGATCTTTTTAGTTCCCCCACTTTGAATGATCAAAATTATTTTGATGAAAGCATGACCCCTATATATGATGATTATTGTGATGATACTTATGCTATAAATAAGAATGATAATAAAACTTGTCACAATTATGAGTGCCCTCTTACTGAACATTACTCTTTTAATGTGGGAACAATTCGTAGTGTTCAAGTCTTTTACGATACTCCCACTACTATTGATGAGAATAAATTTCCTTATGTGGAGAGTAGTAAAATTTCTATGCTTGTAGATCATGAAAAGAATGCTTTAGGTGCTGGTTATATTGTTGAATTCATTCATGATGCTACTGAAAATTATTATGAGAGAGCATCATATGCTTCTACATATTGCAATAATATCAAGCTTCCTCTCCATGTGTTGAAACTTTTGAAGTCATGCTTGTTTTATCTTCCTATGCTAGTTGATTCTTGCTCCAATAAATTGTTTGATCACAAAATACCTATGCATAGGAAGTGGGTTAGACCTAAATGTTCTAGTAATATGCTTCATGATGCTTCCATTATGTTTCAATCCTTATCTTTTATGTGAGCATCATTCAAATCATCATGCCTAGCTTGAAAGGCATTAAAGAAAAGTGCTTGTTTGGAGACAACCCAATATGTATCCTTACTTTTTATGTGTGTTCACATGATTAAGCTACTATATTAACCATGTTTTATTGCCTTAGTTCCAATAAAGTGCCAAGTAAAGCCTTTATGATTAGTTTGGGTGATAGTTGTTTGATCATGCTCAAAAAGACAAAAACTTTGCGCTCACAAAATCATTTCTAATTTCTACCCAGAGAGTGATTTTAGGTTGATTCGTTTTGCTGCTGATTTATATACAATTTGACTTAATTTACATAATTGTTTCAGAATTTTTGGAAGTGCATAAGTATGGTTATCATTCAGATCATTACATACCGTTGTGTTTTTGACAGATTATGTTTTCAATGCATAGTTTCTTGTTTTGGTGTTTCCATAGATTATATTCAGTAATATAAATTGTGGAAATAGTAAGATACAGTAGGAATTTGTGTGAAAATATTTATGAGTCTTGTTTTGACAGTACCCAAGTGATTGATTTGCTCGTTATCATACTAACCCATCTCACCAAGTTCCGTTAAGTTTTGTGCTGTGAAGTTTTCAAGTTTTGGGTAGAGTTTCGATGGACTATGGAACAAGGAGTGGCAAGAGCCTAAGGTTGGGGATGCCCAAGGCACCCCAAATCCGTATTCAAGGACACCAAAGAGCCTAAGCTTGGGGATGCCCCGGGAAGGCATCCCCTCTTTTGTCTTCAATCCATTGGTAACTTTACTTGGGGCTATATTTTTATTCACCACATGATATGTGTTTTGCTTGCAGCATCATTTTATTTTATTAATACTTTCTTGCTGTTATTTATATTAATGTTTTGCATCATTTAGTTTGATAAAAATGTCAAGGATATCCTTTACCATGCTTAATTTGCAAGTATAGGAGTTGCTGTTCCAAAACAGAAAGTTTGCTTGTAGTGCAGAAATTCCCTAGAATTTTATGTACGTCGGAATAGCTTGAAATTGGGACAAAGTATGCTATTATAAATTCTCTACATAATGGAATTTGTTCAGATTTTGTGGAGTTAATTAAGTATGGATCTTGCTGCATTCTTTAGAGACTATTCTTCTTAGGTAGATTGCTGTTTTGTTTGCATTGTTTGCATATGTTTGCTTGTTTAATGATTCCATTTGAGGATGGGGGTTTTAAATATGCAGAGGCATTTAGTATTCAATGTGAAATAATAATTTTAGTTATTTCTACAGTATATGATGATATAGTTTTGCGTTGATTTATACTAACCTATCTCACGAGTTCTTGTTGAGTTTTGTGTGGGTGAAGTTTTTAAGATTTTGGAAACCACCATATGAGAAGAATTAAGAAGACACAAAAGCTCAAGCTTGGGGTTGACCAAGACAACCCAACCTATATTTAAAGAAGTCTCAAGCATCTAAGCTCGGGGATGCCCCAGTTGGCATCCCACCTTTCTTCTTCAACAATTATCGGTTAGTATCGGTTGAACCTAAATTTTTGCTTCTTCACATGATTCGTGCTATCTTTGGAGTGTCATTTTATTTTGTTTGAATAAGGTACTTAGGATTTGAAATTCTTAGAGAGGAGAGTCTTCACATAGCCAAATAATTATTAAACTACTCATTGATTTTCACTTATATCTTTTGGAGTAGTTTTTATTTTACTCTCATGCTTCACTTATATCATTTTGAGAGTCTTAAACAACATGGTAATTTGCTTAGGTTATGAATCTATTCCTAATATGATGGGCATCCAAGAGGGACATAATGAAAACTTTCATATAGAGTGCATCTAGTACTATGAGAAGTTTGATTCTTTGCATATAGTTTTGAGACATAAGGATGGTGATATCAGAGTCATGCTAGTTAGTAATTATGGATTGGTAGAAATACTTGTGTTAGAGTTTGTGATTCCCGTAGCATGCACATATGGTGAACTGCTATGTTAGGAAGTCGTAGCATGATGTTTTTATCGACTGTCATCCTTTGTGTGGAGGTCGAGATCGCGCGATGGTTAACTCCTACCAAACCTTCCCCTAGGAGCATGCATCTAATACTTTGTTTCGATTACTAATAAAACTTTTGCAATAAGTATGTGAGTTCTTTATGACTACTGTTGAGTGCATGGATTATACACACTCTCCCCTTCCACCATTGCTAGCCTCTCTAGTACCGCGCAACTTTTTCCGGTGCATTACACCAACCATATATCCTTCCTCAAAACAGCGACCATACCTACCCATCATGGAATTTTTATAGCCATTCTGAGATATATTTCCATGCAACTTCCACCGTTCTGTTTATGATGACGCGCACCATCATTGACATATTGCTTTGCATGATCATGTAGTTAACATCGTATTTGTGGCAAAGCCACGTTCATATCTTTCATACATGTCACACATGAGTCATTGCACATCCCGGTACACCGCCGAAGGCATTCATATAGCGTCATATCTTTTGTTCTAAGAATCAAGTTCTAAGTAATTAAAAGTGTGATGATCATCATTATTAGAGCATTGTCCCATGTTAGGAAAGGAAGGAAGCTATGATTCCCTCACAAGTTGGGATGAGACTCCGGACTATAAAAATAAAATAAAAGAGGCCAAAGAGTCCACAAAAAAATGAAATGGAAAAAAAGGAAAAATAGAGCCCAAAGAGCCCAAACAAAAAAAATTGAGAGAAAAAGAGAGAAGGGACAATGCTACTATCCTTTACCACACTTTTGCTTCAAATTAGCACCATGATCTTCATGATAGAGAGTCTCATATATTGTCACTTTCATATACTAGTGGGAATTTTCGTTATAGAACTTGGCTTGTATATTCCAATGATGGGCATCCTCAATTGCCCTAGGTCTTCGTGAACAAGCGAGTTGGATGCACACCCACGTAGTTTCTTTTTGAGCTTTCATAAACTTATAGCTCTTTTGCATCTCTTGCATGGCAATCCATACTCATTCACATTGATATCTATTAATGGACATCTCCATAGCCCGTTGATATGCCGAGTCGATGTGACCATCTCCTCCTTTTTTCCTCACAACATCCACCATATTCTATTTCACGTATAGTGCTATATCCATGGCTCACGCTCTTGTATTGTGTGAGAGTTGAAAAAGTTTGAGAAAGTAAAAGTGTTAAAACAATTGATTTACTAAGACCGGGGTTGTGCATGATTTAAATACGTTGTGTGGGGAAGATGGAGCATAGCCAGACTATATGATATTGTAGGGATAACTTTCTTTGGCCATGTTATTTTGAAAAGACATGATTGCTTTGTTAGTATGCTTGAAGTATTATTGTTCTTATGTCAATATTAAACTTTTTGTCTTGAATCATATGGATCTGAATATTTATGCCACAATATATGTTAGGTAGCATTCCACATCAAAAATTCTGTTTTTATCATTTACCTACTCGAGGACGACTAGGAATTAAGCTTGGGGATGCTTGATACGTCTCCAACGTATCTATAATTTTTTATTGTTCCATGCTATTATATTACCAACTTTGGATGTTTTATATGCATGAATATGCTATTTTATATTATTTTTGGGAGTAACCTATTGACCTAGAGCCAGGGACGATTCTAGGGGGGACAAGGGGGGCTAGACCCCCCCTAACAAATTGATTTTTCTACTATAATAATGGTTGTTGTAGCTAATTTTTTTTACTTCATATGAACTTTGCCCCCTCCATGAACAAATTCCCCCCCCCCCTATGCTTGCATGTTGGCTTCGTCCCTGAGCCCAGTGCCAGTTTCTGTTTTTTCCTTGTTTTTGACCTTTTTCAGATAGGAATATCAAACGGAGTCCAAATGGAATAAAACTTTCGCCGAGATTTTTTATGCAAAATATCAAAAATACCAGAAGAAAAAGATACCGGAGAGGAATCCCGAGGAATTCACGAGCCAGGGAGGCGCACCTGGGGGGCTCGTGACTCCCTCGTGGGTCCCCCTGACTTGTTCTCGATGCCATCTGGTCTTATAAATACAGAAACCTCCAGAAATAAACCTAGATCGGGAGTTCCGCCGCCGCAAGCCTCTGTAGCCACCAAAAACCAATCAGGAGCCAGTTCCAGCACCCTGCCGGAGGGGGAATACATCTTCGGTGGCCATCTTCATCATCCCGCCGATCTCCATGATGAGGAGGGAGTACTTCTCCCTCGGGGCTGAGGGTATGTACCAGTAGCTATGTGTTTGATCTCTCTCTCGTGTTCTTTAGATGTCATGATCTCGATGTATCGCTGGCTTTGCTACTATAGTTGGATCCCATGATGTTCTTCCCCCTCTCCCTTCTTGTAATGAACTGAGTTTCCCCTTTTAAGTTATCTTATCGGATTGAGTCTTTAAGAACACTTGATGTATGTCTTGCACGTGTCTATCTGTGGTGACAATGGGATATTCATGTGAGTACTTGATGTATGTTTTGGTGATCAGCTTGCAGGTTTCGTGACATCGGGAACCTATGCATATGGGTTGGCACACGTTTTGAGTCTCCGGTAGAAACTTTGGGGCACTCTTTGAAGTTCTATGTGTTGGTTGAATAGCTGATTCTGAGATTGTGTGATGCATATCGTATAATCATGCCCACGGATACTTGAGGTGACAATGGAGTATCTAGGTGACATTAGGGTCTTGGTTGATGTGTGTCTTAAGGTGTTATTCTAGTACGAACTCTAGGATAGATTGAACAGAAAGAATAGCTTCGTGTTATTTTTACTACGGACTTTTGAATAGATCGATCAGAATGAATAACTTTGTGGTGGTTTCGTACCCGACAATAATCTCTGCGTTTGTTCTCCGCTATTAGTGACTTTGGAGTGACTCTTTGTTGCATGTTGAGGGCTAGTTATATGACCCAATTATGATATCATTGTTGAGAGAACTTCACTAGTGAAAGTATGAACCCTAGGCCTTGTTTCCACGCATTGCAATACCATTCGTGCTCACTTTGATTATTAATTACCTTGTTTTTTTTATAATCTCAGATTACAAAAACCTATATCTACTATCCATATTTCACTTGTATCACCATCTCTTCGCTGAACTAGTGCACCTATACAAGTTACCATTGTATTGGGTGTGTTGGGGAGACAAGAGACTCTTTGTTATTTGGTTGCAGGGTTGGTTGAGAGAGACCATCTTCATCCTATGCCTCCCACGGATTGATAAACCTTAGGTCAGCCACTTGAGGGAAAATTTCTACTGTCCTACAAACCTCTGCACTTGGAGGCCCAACAACGTCTACAAGGAGAAGGTTGCGTAGTAGACATCAATCCCTAGTATGCACTATGTTCTAAGATTGATGTTGCTATGACTTTGCTATGCTTAATGCTTGCCACTAGGGCCCGAGTGCCATGATTGCATACCTCAACCTATTATGTTTTCATGAATATAAGAGTGATTTGGATCCTACCTTGCAAGTTGTATGCACCTATTACATGTCTTGATCCGCATACCCCAAGGTAACAATAATTGGGATTCTTTCTCGTGATCGTTGTAGTCTAAGGAGTTCATGTATTCACTATGCGTTAATGCTTTGTTCCAATTCTCTATTAAAAGGAGGCCTTAATATCGCTAAGTTTCCAATAGGACCCCGCTGCCATGGGAGGGTAGGACAGAAGATGCCATGCAAGTTCTTATCGCAAGAACGTATGACTATATACGGGATACATGCCTACATTATATTGATGAATTGGATCTAGTTCCGTGTTGCTCTAGTGTGTAACTATTACTTGATTGATGTCATCCATATCTTTCCATTGCTGATCCATGTTCCTAAACTTTACAAATACTGAATCTTGCTAAGTTACTATTGTTGTTGTAGCTGTCACACTTGCTACTCAATTGCTAAGTTACTATTGTTGTTGTAGCTGTCACACTTGCTACTCAATTGCTAAGTTACTACTGTTACCAATATTGCTGCTATCACTGTTACCGCTACTACTATTATTTGCCGTGCCACTAAATCTTTGCTGCAGAGAGATATCTCGGGTGCGGTTGAATTAACAACTCAAATGTCAAGGCCTATAAATACTCTTTGTCTCCCCTTGTGTCAAATCAATAAATTAGAGTGAAATACTACGTGTGAAGACTGTCGCGATCTCCTATACTTGTGGGTTATCAAGACCTTTTTCTGGCGCCGTTGCCGGGGAGCATAGCTGTATTTGTTGTGTTAACTTGAGGATATACAATTTCTACTATGAAGAATCTGAAAGGTACTTGAACTAAGGTCATCCCCTCTCGCACGAGAGGAGGTAAGGAACTGCCATCTAGCTTTGTTTTTGATTCACCTACTCTTTTGAATTAGCTCGTTACACCACCGCGTGTTTCTCGTCCTGATATATCACATGTACTTGATGATGCTACTTATGAAATTAATGATGATACTACTGCTATATTTGATCAAGCTGAAACTGTGACACTGAATGAATTACTTGATGTTCATCTTGCTAAAGCTAGAGAACTTGAAAATGCTGAAACGGATGAAGATCTTGAATCGGTTGTTACACCTCGCCCTCCTAATAGATATGAATTTCCTTATGTACCTGGAGGTTATGTTATGGATGGGGAAGTAGCTAGGGACTTTCTTGCTTGTGAAGATAGAGATGATTTGAAGAAACTATTATGCAAATTAAAAGAAAAATGTATGATGGAGAAAATGAAACATGATCCTAAATTTTCCACTTCTCCTATATTTGCCACTGATAAGGACTATGAATTCTCTATAGATCCTGAATTGATTCCTATAGTAGAGTCTGATCCTTTACATGGATATGAAAATGAAACTATTGTCGAACACCTCATGAAGCTGAATGATATTGCTAGTTTGTTTACTAATAATGAAAAGATATGCTACTATTATATCCTTAAGCTTTTTTCCTTTCTCGCTAAAAGGCGAGGCCAAGGAATGGTTCCTTTTTGTGGGATCCTGGTTGTATGCATATTCCCCAGAATATGCTTTATTACTTTTTTGAAAAATGTTTTCCTGCTCATAAGAAACAAGTTGCCTTATAGTAAATATTTAACTTTGTGCAAATTGAAGATTTTCTTACAGTAAATATTTAACAAGTTGCCTTACAGTAAATATTTAACAAGTCCCCTTAAGCTAGGGGGAGGCTTCTAGAGTTACTTAGAGATTTTCCTGATCATGCTCTTAAGAAAAATGAAATTCTTGATATATTTTATAATGAGCTAACCTATGCTTCTAGGGACTTACTAGATAGTTGTGCTGGTTGTGTTTTCCGGGAAAGAACTGTTGGACAAGTTAAAGAATTATTGAATAACATATTGCAAAATGCCAATGATTAGAATGTCCTCGAACCATCTCCGGAACCTATTCAAAAGAAGCGAGCTATTATATTCATCATCCCTGAAGATATGCAAGAAGCAAAAAGACCTATAAAAGAGAAATGTATCAAAACTGAAGATGTCAAGAATTTACCACCTATCAAAGAAATAAATGGACTTGATACCCCGATACAGGTAGTAGAGGTAAATTCTCTCCGTTCCTTTAGTGAAAGAAATATACCTTATACTAAGACTATGGGTCAATGCATGGATGAATTTGATAATTACATTGTTAAGCAAAAGCAGTTCAATCATTATGTTAAGGATCAATTACGACATAATGCCATGATGATAAACCGCTTAAGTGACTTGATGTTTAGAATTGCTAATGATGTGAAAGGTCTAGGTAAACATGATTCTATGGTTAACACCCAACAAGACCAAATTGTTAAGTCACAAAATGATTTGCTTGCTGAAATAAATAATAATATGAATCATCATGCTATTAGAGTAATGGCTAGAGGACATAGAATGACTCAGGAACCTCTTTATCCTAAGAGTCACCCTAAAAGAATAGAACATGATTCTCATTTAATTAATTATGACACAGCTAGTCCTTTGATAACCCACAAGTATAGGGGATCGTTTGTAGCCCTTTTCGATAAATAAGTGTGTCGAACCCGACAAGGAGCAAAAGGTAGAACAAATATTCCCTCAAGTTCTATCGACCACCGATACAACTCTAGCACACTTAACATTTGCTTTACCTAAAACAAGAATAAAACTAGAAGTACTTAGTAGGTGTAATAGATAGGTTTGCAAGATAATAAAGAACAGGTAAATAAAAGTTGGGTGCTATTTCGCAAGAAAATAAAGAGAGTGGAAATAAAAGATAGGTGTTGTTTGGTAGAAAGCTTTGTGTGTAACGCAAGAAAAAGATTGTCCATAGGCAATTGAATATAACATGATGGATACTTATCATGTGCAATGAGGGAGAGGCATACCCTAACACACTTTTCGTACTTGGATCATATGCACTTATGATTGGACCTCTAGCAAGCATCCACAACTATCTTTAAGGTAAACCCAACCATAGTATTAAACATCAAGTCCTCTTTACTCCCATACGCGCACAACTCCCTTACTCAGGTGTAAGTTTTTATCACTCTTGCCACCCACTAGAAGTGAATCATGAACATATTGCAAACCCTCCAGTGTGTATCTTTCATGTGTGAGCCTCACGGAAGTCACCTTAGGACAACACCATATCAACACACAACTCATATCAATAACATCATCTCACAATTAACCCGTCGAGACAAAATGGATCTACTCAAACATCATAGGATAGCCACATATCATTGGGAAATAGTATGTAGTGTTGAGCACCATGTTCAGGTAGAGAGTTACAGTGGGAAAAGAGGTGTTACACCGCTGCATAGAGGGGGAGAGAGCTGGTGTTAATGGTGGCAAGATTGTTGATGTTGATCGTTGTCACGCTCCTTGCCCCGACAGATCTCTGGTGCCACCGGGAGAGAGGGGGAGAGCCGCCCTCCTTCTTATTCTTCCTTGCCCCCCTAGATGAGAGGAGAGTTCCCCCTCTGGTACATGGCCTCCACGGCGGCGGAGGGGCAGGAGCCCCTCCGAGATTGGATCTCCCTCTCTATTCTCTTCTATTTCACGTTCGTGGTTTTTGGTCCTTCACCATTTCTTAAATTGCAAGAGATCCATAACTCCGATCAGGCTGAAATTTTTACACGATTTCCCCCCAAAATTTATCTTTTTGCGCCCTAAAAAGAGACCCAACCGACTTACGGTATGGACACTAGAGGGTAGCGTGCGCCAGGGGGTATGGGCCATGCCCTGGTGGGTAGTGGAGGTTGTGGGCCTCTGTTTATGTTGATTTCACCTCCCACAAATCATATATATTCCAATATAATTCTCTATAAATCTTTATCGCATTTGGACTTTGTTTGATATGGATATTCTATGAAACAAGAAAGAAGCAACAAACAGGAACTGTCACTTGGCACTGGATCAATATGTTAGTCCAATAAATCATATAAAATATTGCCAAAAATATGTGGAAGTTGTATAATATTGGCATGGAATAATAAAAAATTATAGATACGATGGATACTTATCATCCTTGTAAGAAGCCGTGTTCAAAATATCGGCCAATATACCGATTTATCGGCTGATTTATCGCTTATCGGGGTCAGACCGATAAGATAAGTGAATATTTTTGGCATTTATCAATCTGACCGATATATCGGTCTGCCAACTGATATATCACCGATATTTGCCGATATTCGTCGATAAATCTGCTGGACCCAACATATTTAACTCTTGATTTTTATTTTGGTTGAGTTTTTGTAGTCTGATACATGGTTGATGCCTTCTATTTGTGTAAATGGCTAATTCCGGCACATATCAGGTCGTTTATGGGGAATATGGATGACATGGCTTACGAGTTTTCCATGTTTATCGATCCGATGATCTAAAAACATGAGATCTATAAAAAACCTTGCCGATAAATAGTCGACCAATAAAATCGATAAATCGGCCGATAAGCCGATTTATCTCTTATCGTAGGTCGATCGATAAGTTAACGAGAAGCGATATCCTAAACATTAAGAAGAAAAAGACAAAGAAAAATTATAGGACTTTGTAGGCTCCTAGTGAACCTATTATGGAAAAACACGTTGAGAATCATAACGATGTTTATATTTATGATGCTGAGACACAATATGGTAGTGAACATGAACTTAGTGATAATGACAATAATGATGTTCATGTAAAAGGTCCACCAGATAGTAGTAAATACCTAATTATGTGGAAATAGAACGTGCTGAAAATCATGATAACCCACACACTAAGAATAAACACTATGACAAAAGAGACTTTGTTGCTAGAAAGCATGGAAAAGAAAGAGAGCCATAGGTTCAGAAACCCATGCCCTTCCCTCACAAGCCTTCTAAAGGTAAGGACGAGGACGAATTTGAACGCTTTGCTGAAATGATTAGATCTGTCTTTTTGCGCACTCGCTTGACTGTTATACTGAAAATGCCCTCGTATGCTAATTATATGAAAGATATTATCACCAACAAGAGAAAAGTACCTGAAAATGAAATTGCTACTATGCTTGATAATTATTCTTTTAATGGTGGAGTACCTAAGAAGTTGGGATGTCGTCACATACCCATGAGACGTTTCTCTATTAAAAGAAATTATGTTAAAATTGCTCTATGTGATTTAGGAGCCAGTGTTAGTGTTAGACTTTCTCTCTTTATAAAAGATTGGATTTGAATATTCTCACACCCAGTGAGATATCTTTGCAAATGGCTCATAAATTCACTGCTTTACCTATCAGAATTTGCGAGGATGTTCCTGTTGTGGTTGCAAATGTTACTATCTTAATAGACTTTGTTATCCTTGATATGTGTGAGGACGACAATATGTCGATCATCCTTGGTAGATCCTTTCTAAATACTGCAAGTGGTGCTATTGATTGCGACAAAAGCAATATTTTTAAGTCAGTGGCAAACAACATACCGTGCATTTTCCGAAGAAGCAAACTATGGTTAATAATATTAATGTCATTGAGCCGTCTGTTATGGTTATCAGTGGAGATTTTTAAATCCCTCTACATATTGGCAAGAAAAGATATTACAATCTTATTGTTGGGTAGATGCAAATCCCCATTGAGGTAACCTAGTGATATACGGAAATTCTTTGGTTTCATGTCAATGCGAAACGATTATTAATAAGACTTGATCAATCTTATTAATGGATCCTTTTTGAAAGACATGTGATTGATGAACTGAATATGCACAATTCTCTGTATCACAAGTTTATTCTCTGTTATTCTTAGTTAAGAAAAAAATAAAATGCCAAAATTATCCTGTTTTCCAAGTTTTCGTGTAATAGAAAAATGACCAAAAAATAAAAAGCCTGGGAATGCCATAAAATTTCAATATGATTTTTCTGGAGTATTTAAGAATTTTTTGTGCAAAAATTACAGCAGGAAGGTGCACGTGTGGGCCACAAGCCAACAAGGCGCGCCTTGATGGCTTGTGGGAGCCACAAGGCCCCTGCCTTACCCCTTCAACTCACTTCATCACCTATTGTCGGTGTCGAAACCTGGAGATCTCGGGTAGGGGGTCCCGAACTGTGGAGCTTAGATCGATGGGTTGCAGGAAAGAGGGGGAGACGATGTTTACCCAAGTTAGGGCCCTATTGAGGAGGTAAAACCCTACATCCAGCTTGATTATATTAATAGGGAACAATGATTACAAAGTTGATCTATCTTGAGTTCGTACGAGCTAAACCCTAGATGAGATAACCCGCCTCTATGCATAAGAGCCTCTGGTTTATATAGACACTAGGGCCCCTAGGGTTACATGTTACCGACATAGATCGGGGGTAGATGGGCCGAACTGGTCCTCCTGCCTTGGTCGGAGCTTTCCATCTTGATTACACAGTCATCAGATAATCTGGTCTTCAATGATGCAACTCATATGATCGGCCCATGAGGGACAACCTGACTGGTCGAGGACCCCTTAATCCGGAACTCCCTCAGTAGCCCCCGAAACTGGCCTTCAACACCGATTTGTATGGTCTTCGGCAGCTGTGCACATAGACAAATCGGCTTGCACAATGAGTTCCCTTTATATTCGGCTGGTATCGGTTTAGTCGCTCCAATGACGTAGTATTCTCGAAAATACGCGTAATTAAAACTAGAGGCTTTTAAAGGCCAAAAGGTGAATAGTAACCCATATGACAACTCTTCTAACGAAAAGTCACGATCACAAATAATGACTAAAACTCGAGTCGCAGCTCGAGGCCACTTTCCCCAGGGCATGTTCTATCAACAACAGAGATCATGTCTCGTACTTAACAGGATTTGAAATTAATGACCCGAGCCAACCTACGCACGTTCCAACATTGCGGTTGTTTCGGGAAGTGGCGGAGCTCGTGGCGCAGTAAGCGGAAACCCTTGGTTTGGCGACCTCCCCTTAAAAGGGGAAGAAAGATCCAACGCCCACCACATGCATTCCAAACCCTTGCTTCTTCTCCTTCAAAGCTCAAGCACCCAGATCCATTTCGTCTCCCACCCCTTCCAGTCGCCCTCCGTCTCAAGATCTGCAATGGCCGGCTCGGACTCTCACGGCAAATGGGAGGTCTCCTGTGTCTTCGAAGGAGATATCCAGGAGCTGAAGCATTGTGGCTACGTCGTAGCTGGCATCGCCCACCGAGCACCGGAAAAGGGCCAGGTGGTTCCTACGCCAAGGCTCGGGGAGCGGGTGGTGTTTGTCCCCCATTTCCTCCGGGGACCGGGCTTCCCGCTTCACCCCTTCTTCATGTGTCCGATGTTTTAATATGGGGTACATTTCCATGACCTCACCCCAAATTCCATTATGCACATATCTATCTTCATCATTGTATGTGAGGCTTTCCTGCGTGTTCATCCGCATTTCGGTCTCTGGCTCAAGGTCTTCAATTTCAAGCCGAAGTCGGCCAACAACCAACATGCCGACTGCGGCGGGGTCGTGATAAGAAAGACCTGCCGCGTGCCATGGCGAGAGGACACACTGATCGACACCATCAAAAACTGGCAGAAGGATTGGATCTATATCATAGAACCCCGAGAAGAAAACTGGGCGGTGCCCACCGAGTTCAGGTCTGGACCCCGGTGAGGCTGACCTCATGGGTCAGGAAAGTCCTATCCTCAGGCTCGTCTTCGGATGTGCAGCAGCTGCAAAAACACATCAAGAAAATGGTGGCATCCAACATCCGTTTGGCCGATGTGGTCCAGGTCACGCTCCATCGTCATATCCTTCCTTGCTAGCATCGGGACAACCCGATGTGGTCTCACAAGGCCGACGAGATTTGGATGGTGCTCGAGTTCTACCGCACCACCCATGAAGATTTATGGTGGATACTTCTCAAACCACATCAGGAGTTGCGAACGAGGACGAAGATACTAGCCTCGGCGACAATACTCCCCTCGTGGAGGTACGTCCAAGCTCTTATATCCACTCGGAGTTTTTGTTTTATCAAAGGTCTTACTATCCCTTTTTCTTTCGCAGGAGTGGCTGGAACTGGCCAAGAAAATAGAAGGCTCATCTCCCCTGCCCGAGGAACCCCAGACTCCTTTGCTCGAGCTGATGCTAGTAGAGTCGCCGTACGTGGCGCCGGACAATAAGAAGAAGGAGATCCGCATGGGTATCCGTTTGAGGGGTGCCCCGGATACAAAATCCAAGGATACCCATGCCTCCTCTACCCATGAGGGGGAGGAGGCAAACGAGGAGGAAGAGAAAGATTCTCTTAAAGCGAGGAAGAGGGAGGCACCAGAGGGGGACGAGGAGGGACTACCTCCTCGGGCTCCGAAGAAACCTTGCAAGAAGAAGGTCACCCTTCTCGGTGCAAGCCCAGACTCCGGCGAAGAGGTCGGAGCCTGTGGGGCGGTTCCTCGCCGAACACTTAGGTTCAAGCCCCCATCCTGAAGGTAAGGAGACCACTCCCTAATTTGACACAATTATAGCAAATTTTTGTCAACAATGAGAACCGAGTTGTTTCCTATCACAGCCCGGTCTGAGATCTTTTGACAGATCAAGTGTCGGAGGGGGATTCGTTGCCCGCACAGCTGGTCGAGAGTGGGAACGTGTCCCACAATACCCCTCCCTGGTCCTCGGAAGAGATAACCGGGGTGACGTCCCATCAAGCCCCGCCGGCCTCTACTGAGGCGATGATGGTCGAGGAGGATACATCGGATGCCAATGATCAGGAGGTCCCAACCAAAGTAGATACTCCATCCTCCAAGGACAGAGAGGTTCCGGCTGGTGTTAATACACCGGTCGCCGAGGACTAGGAGATTTTTGCCGAGGTACATACCTCGGTCATTGAGACTTAGGGAGCAGGTTCCTTCTTTGTAGGCGGAGAAAATAACCAAATTCCCTTCGAGCATTGCCTGAAGACAACTTCCGAGGGACCGGATGCTCTGGCATCTTCTGTGTCGCCCCCAGCGCCGCCCACAACAGAACAAGCTATGGCTGGGTGGCCGACCATAATGGAGGATTCCTTGAACGACCCCTCTATAGCCGAAGAACATCGCACCCTTATGGGCATGGTCTTAAAAAGTATTCACTCCGTTAACAACAGGCTGAACGAAGCTTTGGCTTGCTGACGAGTTTCAAGATAAGCCGAGTAATTTCGTAGGTTTTATTTTACAAATTTATATATATGCCTTTATGGGTATAGCAACCACCTGTTGGAAATATGCCTTAGAGGCAATGATAAAATAGTTATTATTATATTTCCTTGTTTAAGATAATCGTTTATTATCCATGCTTGTATTGTATTGATTGGAAACTCAAATACATGTGTGGATACATAGACAACACACTGTCCCTAGTAAGCCTCTATTGGACTAGCTCGTTGATCAAAGATGGTCAAGGTTTCCTCGCCATAGACAAGATTTGTCACTTGACAACGGGGTCACATCATTAGGAGAATGATGTGATGGACAAGACCCAGACTATGAATGTAGCAAGTGATCATGTCAGTTTATTGCTAATGTTTTCTGAATGTCATGTATATGTTCCTATGACCATGATATCATGTAACTCACTGACACCGAAAGAATACATTGTGTGTATCGAACGTCGCAACGTAACTGGGTGAGTATAAAGGTACTCTACAGGCATATCCGAAGGTGTCTGTTGAGTTGGCATGGATCAAGACTGGGATTTGTCACTCCGTGTGACGGAGAGGTATCTCACGGCCCACTTGGTAATACAACATCACAACAAGCCTTGCAAGCAATGTGACCAAAGAGTTAGTCACGTGATTTTGTATTACGAAACGAGTAAAGAGACTTGCCAGTTACGATATTGAACAAGGTATAGAGATACCGACGATGAAATCTTGGCCAAGTAACATACCAAAGGACAAAGAGAATAATATACAGGATTAACCGAATCCTTGACATAGAGGTTCAACCGATAAAGATCTTCGTGGAATATGTAGGAGCCAATGTGGACATCCAGGTCCAGCTATTGGTTATTGACCGGAGAGTGTCTCGGTCATGTCTACATAGTTCTCGAACCCGCGGGGTTTACACACTTAAGGTTCGGTGATGTTTCGGTATAGTTGAATTATGTATGTTGGTAACCGAATGTTGTTCGGATTCCTGGATGAGATCCTGGACATCACGAGGAGCTTCGGAATGGTTCGGAGACGAAGATTGGTACATAGGAAAGATGTATTCGGGTTTCGGAAAGATTTCGGGCATTACCGGTAAAGTACTAGGAGTGACGAATGGGTTCCAAGGGTTCACCGGAAGGGGCCATCACCCGAAGGAGAACGACATAGGCCTAGAGGTGGTGCACCAGCCCGTGGTGGACTAGGCAGTGATACGTCTCCATCGTATCTACTTTTCCAAACTCTTTTGCCCTTGTTTTGGACTCTAATTTGCATGATTTGAATGGAACTAACCTGGACTGACGCTGTTTTCAGCAGAATTGCCTTGGTATTGTTTTTGTGCAGAAATCAAAGTTCTCCAAATGTCCTGAAAATTTATGGAGATTATTTTTGGAAAATATGAAAAATACCTGCGCAAAGATCCACCTGAGGGGGTGGGCCAGTGGGCCACAAGCCCTCTAGCCGCCACCCCCTGTTGGCGGTGGGCAAGCTTGTGGGGCCCACGTGGCTCTGCCGCCCCCAATCTCAGCTCTATAAGTTCACTTTCGTCCCGGAAAAAATAAAAAGAGAAGATTTTGTCGCGTTTCCGACACGGAGGCGCCGCCACATCCTGTTCTTCATCTCGAGGGCAGATCTGGAGTCCGTTTTGGGCTCTGGAGAGGGGAAATCATCGCCATCGTCATCATCAACCTTCTTCCCTCTCCAATTCCATGAAGCTCTTCGTCGTTCATGAGTAATCTATTCGTAGGCAGTGATGAGTAGGATGGGATCTATCATGTAATCGAGTTAGTTTTGACGGGGATTGATCCCTAGTATCCACTATGTTCTGAGATTGATGTTGCTACTACTTTGCCATGCCTAATGCTTGTCACTAGGGCCCGAGTGCCATGATTTCAGATATGAAATTATTATGTTGTCACCAATATATGTGTGTTTTAGATCCGATCTTGCAAGTTGTAGTTACCTACTATGTGTTATGATCTGGCAACCCCGAAGTGACAATAACCGGAACCACTCCCGGTGATAACCATAGTTTGAGGAGTTCATGCGTTCACCAAGTGCTAATGCGTTGGTCCGATTCTTTATTAAAAGGAGAACCTTAATATCCCATAGTTTCCTTTTGTACCCCGCTGCCACGGGAGGGATGGACAATAGATGTCATGCAAGTTCTTTTCCCTAAGCACGTATGACGACACACGGAATGCATGCCTACATCACATTGACGAACGGGATCTAGCCACATATCTCTCTGTGTTATAACTGTTGCATGATGAATATCATCCTAACAAATCACCGACCGATTGCCTACGAGTTCGTCCTACTGCTGCTGTTACTTGTCCTACTACTGTTGTTACTTGTCTTGCTCTGCTGCTGTTACTTGTCTTGCTCTGCTGCTACTATTGCTACTACTGTCGGTTGCTACTGTTGCTACTTGCTACTGCTGTCACTATTGATGTTCCTTGCCGCTGCTATTACTCGTTACACTGCTGCTACCTGCTACAATCTTGATTCGCTGGTCGTTGACGGGAACTAACAATTTCCGTCAACGAGGCAACTTGGCGCCATTGATACAATCGTTAGGAATAGTCTGCCGTCAACAGATCGTTTCTGACACCGTTGTTATCATACTACTTTGTTGTTACTACTTTGCTTGCAGATACTAATCTTTCAGGTGTGGTTGAATCTGATAAATTCAGCTGCTAATACTCAAGAGTATCCTCTCACCTCCTGTCTAGCGAACCAACAAATTTGGGTTGAATACTCTACCCTTGAAAACTGCTACGATGACATGCGCTGGTGGGCCATCAACAACATTCTTCTAGTTTCAATTGCCGGAGAGTGCTAGTAGCATTCTTCTGGTGTCGTTGCAGGGGAAGGTCTGCTGTCAAGAAGTCAACATTTTTCTGGTGCCGTTGCCGGGGAGGTATTGCTATATTCTCTGAATCACTTGGGATTTATATCTGCTAATCACTATGAAGAATCTGAAGGATCCAAAAACCAAAGTCTTGCCCTCAACTACGAGGGGAGGTAAGGAATTGCCATCTAGCTCTGCACTTGATTCACCTTCATTTATGAGTATGTTTGCGACATCACCTCGTGCTAGAAATCTTGATATGTCGCCTATGCTTGATGATGCTTATGATGCTACTGCTAGGGATGCTATGCTTGATACTATGCCTGATGATGCTATGCCTGATACTGCTAGAGATGCTATGCATGATACTGCTTTGCTTGATGATGCCAGAGATGCTATTTTGCCTGATGATGTCATGCTTGATACTGCTAGAGATACTACTTTGCCTGATGTTCCACTAGGGGTGTTCCTTGATGCTCATATTGCTAGAGTTACTGCCAATGCTCGTGATGCTTCTGAAACTGCTGATACTATTGAGATATAACCTGCTTTTTGCTCCTGCTAGATCTAGCTCTCCTAGATATGAATTGCCTGATATACCTGAGGGTTACGTTATGGAGGGAGAGATAGCTGAGGATTTTCTTGCGTGTAAGGATGCCTATGACGCTGAGAAATTACTTCTCAAGTGGAAGGAAAAATCTGTGGAAGCTAGGATGAAATACGACCCGAAGTTTGCCACGTCACCTATCTTTATCACCGATAAGGATTATGAATTCTCTGTCGATCCTGAGATAATCTCTCTAGTCAAATCTGATCCTTTCCACGGTTATGAGTCTGAGACAGTCGTAGCCCATCTTGGCGAACTACACGATATAGCCACTCTTTTCACTAATGAGGAGAAGATCCGCCACTACTACATCTTTAAGCTATTTCCTTTCTCTCTAAAGGATGACGCTAAAGCCTGTTTCACCTCTCTTGCTCCTGGATGTGTGAGTAGTCCCCAGGATATGGTCTATTACTTCTATGAGAAATATTTCCCTGCCCATAAGAAGCAAGCTGCCTTGTAGGAAATATACAACTTTTCTCAACTCCAAGAAGAGAGTCTCTCACAAGCTTGGGGGTGGCTTGTCCAGCTACAGAATGCTTTGCCCGATCACCGTCTTAAGAAGAACGAGATACTTGATATCCTCTATAACGGACTTACCGATGCCTCTAGAGACCACCTAGATAGTTGTGCCGGTTGTGTTTTTAGGGAACGAACTGTAGAACAAGTTGAGACCCTACTGAATAACATCTTGATCAACGATAATGCTTGGACTATTCCCGAACCACCTCCTAAGCCAACTCCGAAGAAAAGAGGTATTCTATTCCTCAGTCCTGAAGATATGCAAGAAGCCAAGAAATCTATGCAAGAGAAAGGCATTAATTCTGAAGATGTCAAAAATCTACCACCTATCAAAGAGATCCATGGTCTCGATAACCTGATACAGGTAGTGGAAGTAAATTCTCTGCGTAGGTTTGATGAGAGTGGTATTCCTTTTGATAAACCTGCAAGCCTATGCTTTGATGAATTTGACAACTTTGTTGCCAAACAACAGAGTTTCAATGATTATGTTAGCAGACATTTGGAACAAAGTACTCGTATGCTTAGCCATTTAAGTGCTTGTGTAGACAAAAACGTCAATGACCTGAAGCTTCTGAGTAGACATGCTTCTATGATTACTACTCAGGTAGAACAAGTACTTAAAGCTCAGAATGACCTGCTCAATGAATTAAATGACAAATCTGTCAGAGTCATTACTAGAGGAGGCAAAATGACTCAGGAACCTTTGTATCCTGAAGGTCATCCTAAGAGAATTGATCAAGATTCTCAAGGAATCAATGCTGATACACCCAGTCATCCTAAGGAGAAGAAGAAGGATGATAGAAACCTACATGCGAGTTCACCAAATACTATCACACGTGAAGAACCAAATGATATTTCTGTGTATGATGCAGAAACATAATCTGGTGATGAACATGAACCTCGTGACAATATGGACAGTGATGTTCATAATAATGCTCAACCTAGCAATGATGAGGATGTGGAGATTGAACCTACGGTTAATCCTGATAACCCACAACCTAAGAGATACGATAAGAATGACTTCACTGCTAGGAAGCATGGTAAAGAAAGGGAGCCATGGGTTCAGAGATCTATGCCCTTTCCTCCTAAGCCATCCAAGAAAAAGGATGATGAGGATTTTGAGCACTTCGTTGAGATGATAAGACCCATCTTTCTGCAGATGCGGTTAACTGATATGCTCAAAATGTCTCTGTATGCCAAGTACATGAAAGATATCGTGACTAATAAACGGAAGATTCCAGATCTTGAGATCTCCACCATGCTTGCCAATTACACTTTCAAAGGTGGAAATCCTAAGAAACTTGGTGATCCCGGAGTGCCCACTATACCTTGCTCCATTAAAGGAAACAACGTAAGAACTGCCTTATGTGACCTTGGAGCCGGTGTTAGTGTTATGCCGCTCTATGTTTATCATAGACTTGAATTGGATAAGTTGACACCCACTACAATTTCTTTGCAAATGGCCGACAAATCAACTGCATTCCCTATCGTCATTTGCGAGGATGTGCCTGTTGTGGTTGCTAACACCACTATCTTAACAGACTTTGTTATCTTGGATATTCCCGTGGACGATGCCATGGTTGTCATCCTCGGAAGACCCTTTTTAAACACTGCAGGGGCTGTTATAGATTGCAACAAAGGCAATGTCACTTTCCATGTCAACGGTAATGAGCACACAGTGCACTTTCCGAAGAAACGATATCCAGTACATTGCATCAATGCTATCGAAAAGACTTCATTGATTCTTATTGGGAGCTTTGAATGCCCTATTGCTCATGTCAAGATGAAGTATGATTTTCTTGTTTCGGAGATACATATCCCCATTGAGGTGACTTGGTGGCTATTCGAAAATTCTCCGTTCTCTCTTGCGATTCGAAAAGGTTTTGTCATGAGGACTTGATCAACCCCATTGACGGATTTCTTTCGATGACCATGAAATGGATGAATCAAAGAGTCACATACCTCTGTTTTGAGCTTTCATTTTCTGTTGCTTAGAAGAAAAATGATAGAATTAGTTTAGCTTTTCCCGTTTTCTGTTTTAGCGTCCCGGAGAAAAATACCTCGAAAATAAAAGTTCTCCAATGGTCCTGAAAATTTAGTATGATTTTTTCTGGAATATTTGAAACATATTGGGCCAGAGAGCTGGCCTCGGGCCAGACCAGTGGGCCACAAGCCCTGCCACCGCCACCCCTGGTGGCGGCTAGCAAGCTTGTGGGGCCCACAGGGACCCCCTCCACTCATTCCAGCTCCCAACCTCTTCTTCCACCTCTAGAAAAAATTGTTTCGCAGCTCAAACCCGTGTTCTTGCTCATTTGGTTGTGATTTTCGATCTCCTTTCTCAAAGCACCATTCTTCGAACCGTTTTGGGGAAATTACTCCTTGGTAAGTGACTCCTCCATTGGTCCAATTAGTTTTTGCTCTAGTACTTTATCCTTCGCGTATTCTTGCTACCTTGGTGATCCTGTTCTTGAGCTAGAAAGGTTGATTTTAGCTGGTCCCAAGTAGTTTTAGCGCGTGATATGGTCTCTAGGCACTAGTAGGAGTAGTAGCTACAAGTTGGGTTAATATTTATTCACTTTTCTTTCGAAGTCTTTAAAAATTTCAGAATTTTTCAGAGCTAGAAAAATGAAAAGATGAGGAGGTTCTTGTGAGGCTCTTCAAGCCATAACCCAAGGAGGATGAGAAGAATAACCCCAAGTACGTAGTCCCTCGAGTCACAGAAGTTTGAGCGTGCGAGTGGCCAAGTGATGAATTTTTGCGCGCTGCTGGGATTTATGAAGACTTTTATTACTTGGTGGAGAACGCAGGTCTTACTGCATTCGTTGCAGATAAGTGCTCACAATACCTCCTCCTCACCAATATTTTCGTTCAAAGCTTCAACTTTTATCCGAGGAAGAATCCTCCCATGGTTGAGTTCATGATATACGATGTTCCCCAGTGCATGACACTACATGATTTTTGCAATGTATGCAGATTACCTTATGTTGGGGATATCCGTGACCCTCGTCCACGGGACTTGGAGGATTTCATTGGTACTATTGCTGTTGGAGAGGAGAGAGGAGTGTCTCACGCTAGAATTGCTACTATACATTTTTCCTGCGCTTCGGTACTTCTCACTATTTGTGGGAAAATGTTTGATTGGCCGTGGGGAGGCTGGATCACTTAGTTCTCCACACCTTGCTGTTTTGCGCGAAGGCCTTTATAACGGTAAGAATTATAGCCTAGGTGCTATAGTAGCCCAGCGGTTGAACACCAACTGTTCCAAGGGTGTCGTCTATGGAGGTATCTATGCTACCCGTCTTGCCAGACACTTTGAGATACCCATTAGACTAGGAGAGGAAGGAGAGATGCTTCTCCCTGAGAGATATCTGGATTATGACAGCCTGGTTCACCATGATTCTCTGGATAGAGATGCTAGTAGATGGATGATTTATAACCTGGTATTTAGTCAGGGTACTCGAGAGCCTATTACTTTGCCTGCTCCTTCTTTCTTCGATCTTCATGCAGGCAGGTACACTATTATGCCCTCGAACATCTACGCATATTGGGGCTTGGCCCAACCACACGCACCCGTGCCCGAGCCGCCAGTCGAGTACCAGACGCCAGTTTATCAGTGGGGGCCAGAGGAGCTCACACAGCAGTGGCATCCACAGTGTGCTCCAGAGTGTCCCGGAGCTGGTTATTTCCCACCATGGGAGTAGACCAAGCTAGGCCAAAAGCCTAAGCTTGGGGGAGTACGTGTTCTCACCGACTTTACATTCATGCTTATGCTTTCACTTTGTTAGCCGGTGTTTACACTTTGCCACTGTATCATCCATGCTAGTTTATTTTCGTTTTCTTGTTTTCTTGTTTTGTGTCCTTTTGAGAAAACCCAAAAAGATTTTTCTTTCTTCTTTTGCTTGTTGGGAGCTTTCCCGTGTAAATAGTTTTATTTTTCTTTGGGTCAAGGTAGAAGGTATTGGTTACAATGTTTAGTGGTTCTTGCATCCACCTGTTTAGCTTTGAAAGAGCCATATTACTTTGTCTTCTCCTTTGTGTTTGCCTGCAGATTCAGCTTAGTCCAATGCTCTTATTATTGTTCACATCATTCGATCGTGCAAGTGAAAGGCAATAATGGTGATATATGATGAAGTGACTGAGACTGAAAAGCTAGTATGAACTCTATCTATTTTGTTTTTGTAAATATGACTAGCTTGTCGACCCAGATTCAGCTTTGTTGTGAGAGAACCATGTTTGCAAGGACAACTTAGAGATCCTAGTTTCTGACGCCATGCTTATTTAGCTGAGAGCTTATAATGGTTTGTCTTGACTGCCGACATAGATTTTGAGATGACTATGATGTAGAATGATAGGATGGTATTCTCCTTTGAATGATTCAAGTGGCTTGACTTGGCGCATGTTCATGCATGTAGTTGAAACAAAATCAACATAGCCTCTATGATTTTCGTGTTCATGGTGATTTATATCTTGTTCATGCTTGCATTCAATGTTAGTCAAACTCATTGCATCTTGATGACTGTTGTCGCTCTCTAGTTGGTCGCTTCCCAGTGTTTTGCTAGCCTTCACTTGTACTAAGCGGAATACTGCTTGTGCATCCACCTCCATAAATCCAAAAGTTTTTCCATGAGAGTCCACCATACCTACCTATTTGCGGTATCGACATGTCGTTCCAATTAAATTTGCATGTGCCACTCTCTAAACCTTCAAGAAATAATCTGTTTTGCATGCCCGAACCGCTCATGTGGTGACAGGGGCTACTGGTATCTTCCATGCTAGGAGTGTTATCCTCGACAAGTGTTTATTCACTGTCATTCACGAGAAAGGGGTCGGTAATTGGAATGCCCAGTTTCACGCTTAAATCGAAAACATAACTGTAAAACAAGACTCCCCTTGGATTGATGTTAGTATGGACGGTACCCGAGGATTCGGCTAGCCGTGGAGTGTGATTGATTGGTGGTGGGGGAGTTAAAACTTTACTTTTCTGTTTGGGAACCGCCTATAGCATGAGTAGCATGGAAGATATTGAGAACTCTTGGTCATTGCGTTGACAATGAAAGCATGCCACCCAAAATTATTATCTCTGTTTTCAAAGCTTGAGCTCTGGCACCTCTGCAAATCAATGCTTCCCTCTGCGAAGGGCCTGTCTATTTATTTTCCTGTTGAGTCATCCTCCTCTTATATAAGCACCAATTAGAGAGCACCTCTGTCATTTTTTATGCTTTGCTTTTTATTGATATTGAGTATGACTATGACTGGATCTTCGTTGCTATGAATTACAATGTTTAGTCAACCCTTGATCTTTGAAAGTCCTCTGCATTTATGTTTTGTTGTCTCAGAAAGAGCTAGCGAGATACCACCTATTCATATTGCTTCATGCTTGTTTTGATTGAAGTGTTGGTATTTGAAACTCATTATTATTTCCTCGTTAGCTGATTATGCTATTGATATTAGTTTACCGTGATACCTTTGTGTCACTTTCTTATGTGGTTAACTTGTGATCTTGCTAATTCTGGTTATGAGTTAGACATAGTTGCAACAACAAGATCAAACAGAGTTTGTCAAAGTTTTTCTTTCTCTCTCAGTTTGTCAACTGAGTTGCTTGAGGACAATCAAGGTTTTAAGCTTGGGGAAGTTGATACGTCTCCATCATATATACTTTTCCAAACTCTTTTGCCCTTGTTTTGGACTCTAATTTGCATGATTTGAATGGAACTAACCTGGACTGACGCTGTTTTAAGCAGAATTGCCTTGGTGTTGTTTTTGTGCAGAAATCAAAGTTCTCCAAACGTCGTGAAAATTTAAGGAGATTATTTTTGGAAAATATGAAAAATACCTGTGCAAAGATCCACCTGAGGGGGTGGGCCAGTGGGCCACAAGCCCTCTAGCCGCCACCCCCTGGTGGCGGTGGGCAAGCTTGTGGGGCCCACGTGGCTCTACCGCCCCCAATCTCAGCTCTATAAGTTCACTTTCGTCCCAGAAAAAATAAAAAGAGAAGATTTCGTCATGTTTGCGACACGGAGGCGCCGCCACATCCCGTTCTTCATCTCGAGGGCAGATCTGGAGTCCGTTTTGGGCTGTGAAGTGGGGAAATCGTCGCCATCGTCATCATCAACCTTCTTCCCTCTCCAATTCCATGAAGCTCTTCGTCGTTCGTGAGTAATCTATTCGTAGGCTCGCTGGGCGGTGATGAGTTGGATGGGATCTATCATGTAATCGAGTTAGTTTTGACAGGGATTGATCCCTAGTATCCACTATGTTCTGAGATTGATGTTGCTACTACTTTTCCATGCCTAATGCTTGTCACTAGGGCCCGCGTGCCATGATTTCAGATATGAAATTATTATGTTGTCACCAATATATGTGTGTTTTAGATCCGATCTTGCAAGTTGTAGTTACCTACTATGTGTTATGATCTCGCAACCCCGGAGTGACAATAACCAGAACCACTCCCGGTGATGACCATAGTTTGAGGAGTTCATGTGTTCACCAAGTGCTAATGCGTTGGTCCGATTCTTTATTAAAAGGAGAACCTTAATATCCCGTAGTTTCCTTTTGTACCCCGCTGCCACGGGAGGGATGGACAATAGATGTCATGCAAGTTCTTTTCCGTAAGCACGTATGAAGACACACGGAATGCATGCCTACATCACATTGACGAACGGGAGCTAGCCACATATCTCTCCGTGTTATAACTATTGCATGATGAATATCATCCAAACAAATCACCGACCCATTGCCTACGAGTTCGTCCTACTGCTGTTGCTACTTTTCCTACTACTGCTGTTACTTGTCTTGCTCTGACGTTGTTACTTGTCTTGCTCTGCTGCTACTGTTGCTACTACTGTCGCTTGCTACTCTTGCTACTTTCTACTGCTGTCAGTACTGATGTTCCTTGTTGCTTCTATTACTCGTTACACTGATGCTACCTGCTACAATCTTGATTCGCTAGTCGTTGACGGGAACTGACAATTTCCGTCAATGAGGCAACTTGGCGCCATTGATACAATCGTTAGGAATAGTCTGCCGTCAACAGGTCGTTTCTGACACCGTTGTTATCATACTACTTTGTTGTTACTACTTTGCTTGCAGATACTAATCTTTTAGGTGTGGTTGAATCTGATAAATTCAGCTGCTAATACTCGAGAGTATCCTCTCACCTCCTGTCTGGCGAACCAACAAATTTGGGTTGAATACTCTACCCTCGAAAACTGCTACGATCCCACGCGCTGGTGGGTCGTCAAAAACATTCTTCTAGTTTTGATTGCCGAAGAGTGCTAGTAGCATTCTCCTGGTGTCGTTCCAGGGGAAGGTCTGTTGTCACGGAGTCAGGCAGCCAGTCTCATGGGCCTATTCGGGCGAATAGGAGAGGTGGGGAGGAAACCCACTAGGAGGACTCCTCATCCTCCACCAAACCGAATTGGAGGACACCTCCCCCTTGTGCGCTGCCGGCCAACCCTAATGTTTTTCCCTAGGGTGCCACCCCTCCCTCCCACCTATATATAGTGGAGAGGAGAGAGTCTAGCCGCACCACAAGCCACGTCACAACTCCTCTCCCTCCACTTCTTTGTGACACCACGTAGGCTAATTCGGCAGTGCACGACGAAGCCCTGTCGGATCAGCTCCTCCAACATCACCACCATGCTATCGTGCTATCGAGGAATTCATGTACTTCTTTGCCCCTCTTGCTGGATCAAGAAGGTGGAGATTGTCATCGAGATGCAGTGTGCTGAACGCGGAGGTGACGTGTGTTCGGCGCTAGATCATGATCGGACCGCGGGACGAATTGCGATTTGGATCGCGAAGACGCTCGACTACATCAACTGCGTTTCTCAACGCTTCCCTCTTAGCGATCTATAAGGGTACATGGATCCGATCTCTCCTCTCGTAGATGGTAATCACCATGGATAGATCTTATGTATGCGCAGGAATTTTTTTTGTTTCCCTTGCAACGTTCCCCTACAGTGGTATCAGAGCTAGGTCTATGCGTAGATGACATCTCGAGTAGAACACAAAGGAGTGTGTGGGCGCTGATATTCAGATTGCTTCCCTCCTTAGTCTTTTCTCGATTCAGCGGTATTGTTGGATGAAGCTGCCCGGACCAACCTTACTCGTCCGCGTACGAGAGATCGGTTCCATCGACTCACATGCAACTTGTTGCATAAGATGGCAGACGGGTGTGTGTTTCTCCTATTCTAGTTGAATTGGTCTTGACATAGACGGTCCTTGGAAATGGTTAAATAGCAACTAGTATATCACCGTTGTGGTTTTGTGTAGGTAAGAATCGTTCTTGCTAGATACCCATAGCAGCCACGTAAAACATGAAACAAAAATTAGAGGACGTCTAACTTGTTTTTGCGGGGTATGATGTGATATGATATGGACAAGTACATGATGTTATATATTTGATGTATGATATGATCATGTTGTAATAGTTAAATATCGACTTCCATGTCGATGCTACGGCAACTAGCATGAGCCATAGGGTTGTCTTTAATTTATTTTGGTGCTCGTTGATGCTTTGCTTTATCGCTAGTTCAGTAGCTTTAGTAGTACACACATAGTTGGCGCAACAACCTCGATGGCAGCACAATGATGGAGATCATGGTGTTGTGTCGATGACGATGGAGATCATGCCGATGCTTTGGAGATGGAGATCAAAAGCACAAAATCATGGCCATATCATGCCATTTATGATTTGCATGTGATGTTAATCCTTTTTATGCACCTTATTTTGCTTAGGACGATGGTAGTATTATAAGGTGATCCCTCACTAAAATTTCAATATAAAATTGTGTTCTCCCTGAGTGTGCACTGTTGCAAAAGTTCGTCGTTTCGAGACGCCACATGATAATCGGGTGTGATAGACTCTGTGTTCACATACAACAGGTGTAAGACAGTTTTGCACACGTGAAACACTCAAGTTAAACTTGACGAGCCTAGCATCTACAGACATGGCCTCGGAACACAAGAGACCGAAAGGTCGAACATGAGTCATATAGTAGATATGATCAACATAGATATGTTAACCATTGAAGCTAACTCATCTCACGTGATGATCGGACTTCGGTTGGTGAATTTGGATCATGTGTCACTCGAATGACTAGAGGGATGTCAATTTGAGTGTGATTTTATTAGTAATATGATTAACTAAACTCATTATCTTGAAAAATAGTCTAAATAATCTTTGCAAATTTATGTTGTAGATCAATGGCTCGCGGAGTAGCACCCTTGAATTTTAATGCGTTCCTAGAGAAATCCAAGTTGAAAGATGATGGAAGTAACTTTGTAGACCGGGCCCGAAATATGGGAATTGTTCTCACGGTTTCCTTGATGTCGTGATACGTTTTCAACGCATCTATAATTTTTTATTGTTCCATGCTATTATATTATATGTTTTGGATGTTTCATATGCATTATATGGTGTTTTATATTATTTTTGGGACTAACCTATTTTGTAACGACCAAGATGCGGTCCTTTCCGATCTAGGGATCGAGGCCCCGAATTGGAAAGGAGCGCATCTAAGCGTCTCGCAAACAGGTAACACAGCACATACATAATAATAATAAAGAGACAATCAGGGGTTCAATTGCCTTCTCATAAATATATCAGAGTACAACACGCATACAATCAAAGTACTTCCGCTACGGACTACAAACAAGAGAAAAAGGCTATGCTACCCTGCCTGCTGGCCCACGATCACGACCACGCCTCAATCTTCTCGATAGTTCACGTACATGCGGTTGGTCTCCTCATTGTAATGCCACGCCAGCTGCGCGCCGTCGGGATCACCTGTCTCTGGGGTACCTGAAACTGTTGGTATTGTGGAGGAATCCGTGAGCCACGGGGACTCAGCAATCTAAGACCTTGGTGCCAGAACTAGTCAAGTTATTAGGCTGTATAGGGTAGAGTGTTTAAGGTTGCAGCATCCTAAGCTTGATATGGCGGCTATCTTACGTAGAACATTTATGAAGGTGGTCTATTCTAGCGGTCGAGAATACTTGATCACTAAGTGATCCTGAACACCTACCTACGTCAATCATAACCCCACCGTGTTCCCGATCGAAGAGAGATCTTCGAGGGGACACTCACGGTTACGCACATGGTTGGCAATTTTATTAGCTTAGGTTTAAGTTATCTATTACCGAATGTTAACAAAGTATTCCAACTTGCCACATAACCGCGGGCACGGCTTTCCGAAAGATTAAACCCTGCAGGGGTGCTCCAACTAGTCCATCACAAACGTACACGGGCCGCAAAGTAATCCTCTATCACGAATCTCGTGATCTCACCGGATTCCTTAGAGGAAAATCTCAACTCTGGGGAACTAGCTACAAGTACCAAACCTCAAGTTTCCTGGTGGTGGCCCCACAGGCAGACCAGTTTGGACCAACACTCATGAGGAGCACTGGCCCGGGTTGTTGATTAAAGATCCTCGGGGTGATCATTCCCTATACAGATTATTATTAAGTGATTAGCAAATTAACACCAATGTTGGGTCCTGCCGGACAAGTCTTAGCACTACGCGATTTATCGAGGGGGTCCCCATAACAACCCCGAACGTGTTAGGAGCGATCAATATGTAATCAAACACCGGTAGCCGGTAAGTATGGCGGCAATAACGGAACAAAGCACCCGGCAAAAGGCTAGGCCTTCCGTCATTTACCAAGTATATAGGTGCATTAATTAAATAACAAAATTTAAGATAATGATATCAAGCTCATGTTCTCAGATGAGTCAAAGCACCTGCATCTAGCAACGCTAACATTAGTAGCTGAGCAAAGCCTACTTAGCCATTCAAGTTTGCTATGAAGGGATCCGTGTTTTGTTCATGGCATATCAAGAGGCATATATTTCAGTGGTAGGCAGCGCGCATATGACAAGGAAACGTAATCTAGCATAACAAGTCTAGAGATGGAATCAAGGTCATATCATCTTGTATGTGATATCCTCAGCTTGGAATGGTTCTTGATCGTCCTACACGTACTCTCCTGACTCCACGTATTCCTTCTCCGATCCCGGTGCTACCCGACATAAGAATAACATCCAATGAACAACAGCAACTCAAGATGCAACAATCACATGATGCATGAGATGAATATGAGCATGCATCACTATTTATATCACTAGCACAAGCATAAGGAGTTAAAACATGTTCCTGGACAGAACTGCATGCTAACCTATTTTTACATGCATGAGAATGACATGATCAGATGCGTCTCGTGAAAACGATGCAAAACCATATAAAGAACATAACAAACGGAGCTACGGATCAACGGGAATCAACGAAACAAGATATGAAGCCCTACGTGTCAAAATCATCACCACACACTCAAATGGCACAAATCTGGTATTCCCAGGTTGCCAAGACATAAAACAAACCAACATGGATGGGGTGGAGCAAATAATAACACCACATCATCAACTAAGCACTCACAAACATCAAAATGACAAAACTACACAATCTGCCATAAACTGCATCATAGCACTTTGTGCGCTACATGCAAAGCACCTACAACCACCCAAACATGACAAATAATATATGTGGCTGTAGCTAGTCAAGAATACTACAAGCACAAGCAAGAATCACACAAAAATGAATTAAACACAGAAAGTTACAAGGCTGTAAACTTGCCCAAAAACATCTGTTTTCACGGACTTTGTGAAAATTCCAGATTCTCACTTTCTGTCTATGCCAGCAGCCAAAAAAATATCTACAGGACTCCAAATGACATGAAATTTTACAGGGTGCTAGAAAAACATATCATGTCCAACTTTCTAGTTGAAATCTAAGGCTAGATCACAACACAATGACCAGCACAACCTCATCAACTGGAGAAGAAAATATAAACAGATTCTCAGACTTAGTGAAAATCTAAGATTTTCACTAATCTAGAATTTCAGCCACATGCCTACTTTGAGTGGGCATTACTTGCACATATGGAATCCTAATCATGATATGAAACCAACATGAGGTAGAGGGGGTCACCCTCTACTACCACAACCAAGAAACACTCACAAAGACTCACCACAACTCATGGAACCAAGCTCAAAACATAGAAGAAAATGAAAATATGTCATCTCCAGAAAATGTTCCAATGGAAAAACTAAGTTCACCAATGGATTCCTTTGTATATTCTACCACAAAATCATATATAATATGTATGCATTTTCTTGGAACAAGTGACCACAAACTAGGAAGGAAAAACAACATAGATTCCTATATAGTGAATAGTGCAACATCTCATGTGCATTCACTAGATCAACTCCTACATGGATGCTTGTTCATGTGCACAACACCAATGGTTACATGAGGGTTTTGACCCCATGTATGTGTGTCATAACACATCAACATCATAAGCACCTCTACCAAGCTATCCACACAAACAAAACACCATGCCCTCTCACATATGGTCATGTGAAGGTGCATAGTTTGCTTGCAAAGGTGGAATGCTTCTCACACTCACATCTACTACACATCACCCATAAGCACATCATGCTATTGATCAAAACACATACCTACACATGTTATCATAGCAATCATCACTAGAACAAGCTCACACACACAAGGTATATGTGGTGAGGGGGAGACCCTCCACACACAATACACACTCCTCTAAAACTTATAAGATCACTACACAAGAAATATGGGCAGCACACATGACCAAGCTAGACTTGCATTCCTACTGACATAAAACAACCTACACAACTCTACTCAAAGCAACTACATACACACACAAAGCATCAACACCATGTATGCCCACATAAACACACATACACCACACCACCTATGTTGCCATCAACAATATAAGTGCTAGACAGGAAAGAAAAAGAAGAAGCACACCCTCATGTCTATTATTTAGTCACAAGGTGTAGCAAGCATATAACAAGGCAAAAAAAATAAAAGAAAGAAAGGAAAATTAAAAGGGCAGGCCTGGGTTTCGAACCCCAGTGCCCCTAGTACTGCCGTGTGGTGTAAACCACCCTGCTACCATGCACAAGCTCGACAGGGAAGGTTAGCTAAGCAGGTAAAAATGCACTGCTGCGGTAAACGCTACTGTCAGGATAAAATGCAAAAAAGGGGGAGGTGTATCCAGTGGGTCTCGAACCCTGGATCTCACGAGAACACACACCATCTACACACCACTGCGCTACGAATCGTTTCCTGACAAAGGGAAGGACTGATACTAGGTGAGCTACTACTCTGCGCTCCGCTCTGCGCATAGATGCACAGGCGACAGAGAGGTTGCCGTGGCTGGGCTACTGTTGCTGTTGGGCTACGAATGGCAACACCACACGGTTGTAGAACTACTGCTACGCCACGAGACCGACTACGGCAACTACAAAACAAGCACCTACACTACTTACCTGCACACACATGCACCACGACATCCTGCCCTACTCTGCACGATGATCCGGCGACAGGGACTTCGCCGGAGCACGCCTACTCGGCTGCTGCTGCTATACGGGTCACCTGCACCACAACTACAACCGCTTGGGGAGCCGACTCCCTTCGCATGTCAAGCCGAGCACAACACCACTAATTCTCAAGCACGGTCCTGCCGATCTGAGAGGCTCGGCCACGAGCTCTACTGCACACTACCGAGGGGAAAACAAAGGGGGATCTAGGCTCACCAAGGGGAAGGAGGGAGAGGACCGATCGAAGAGGCAGCTTGAAGAAGAACCGGAGAAGATCTGACGAAGATGAAGACGTGTTGTGCAGAACCGAAGCAGGGAGGGAGTTCACCGGGAACACGCCGGTGACGAGATCCTGCCCGTCGTTGTGGTCGCTCCTCGACCTCAACGACGGTGAGAATGGAACGCGGGCGCCTTCCCCGAGCCCCTGGACATGGTTGCCGACGCTGCTCGACGGAGACGGCGGGGTAGACGCGGCGGGGCTGCTCTCTCTCTCTCTCTCTCTGCTAACTCCTACAGAGAACTTACCGGCGGGGAAGGAGGAGAGATGGGGATGGAGAGAGGTGGCGGAGCAGATGGGGAGAGAGGGAAACCCTAGGATAGGAGAGAGGCACGGACGGCAAGATATAAGGGTCCCCTCGACAGTTGTGCACACGGCGGCAACTCGAGCTCTCCCTGTGGAACAGACGGAAAGCAGAGAGGGAAGGAGACGGCGTCAGGGAGGAGGAAGGCACGCGCTTGGGCTGCCAGCGCACACGGGAGGGAGGAGAGTTTGGCCTCTCTGGTGGGAGGAAGCCCACCAGAGCGTTACTTAAAGAAGAAGGCCACTCCCTGCAATTTCTATTAAACAAAAACACAGAGAAAAGGAAAAGGCCACAGAGAAAACCAAAGAAGATAAATAAAAGAAAAAATGACTCTAGGCCTCATAAATAGTAAGCTAAATAAATAAAATACTAAAAGGATTTTTGGGGCATATAAAATAAATACAAAACAGCCCTATTAGTTGTTGTTTTGTGTTTATTGTGCACCTTTAGGCAACAAGACAAAACACCAAACCTAGCACCCAATTATTTCCACAATTTTTCCTAAACCCTGAACATTTTAAATTCAGGTTAGGGACAAGTTGAAATTGCACTTGTGGAATAAAAGAGAGAGAGGGTTTGTAAATAACTAGTGGGGTTTTTTAAATATGGCAAGCATCACACACTGCTACCACAACCACATCATCACATGATCACAACACCACCACCACACAAGACCACAAACTCCACATGGAATCATATGACCACTTTGCAACAACAAGAACACATGGATATGCATGCATGCAAGGGGGACAAACAAATAAGAGTCACATGAAATCATACATGCAAAGGGGCTCTCTCATATCAATGCCAAGGTGGTCCCACATGGAAGGTTACAAAAAGGGAAAGCTTTACACTTGGGGCACTACATATTAATCTAGAGCCTACTGCCAGTTTCTATTTTTTCCATGTTTTTGAATATTGCAGATAAGGAATATTAAATGGAGTCCAAACGGAAAAAAATCTTCGAAAATATTTTTCTTGGACCAAAAGACACGCAACAGACTTGGAGTAGGGGACAAGGCAATTGCCGGGAGGCCATAAGCCTGCAGGGCGTGCCCTGGGGGGTCGCGCCCCTGGCTTGTGGCCCCCCTGCAGGGCTGCTAAACCTAATTCTTGGCCTATAAATTCCCAAATATTCCCGTATAGCCAAAAAGAGCAACAAAAATACTTTTATACCGCGTGGAGCCTATGTTTCTGAGAGATCCAATCTGGGAGCCTTTTCTGGTAATCTGCGGGAGAGGGAATTGATCACGGAGGGCATCTACATCAACTCCATGTTGGGGAACGTAGTAATAATTCAAAAAAATTCCTACATCACACCAAGATCATCTAGGAGAGACCAACAATGAGTGAGGCAGAGCATCTCCATACCGTTCAAGATCGCATAGCGGAAGCGTTACTATGAACGCGATCGATGGAGTCGTACTCGCGGCGATTCAAATCGGGGAAGATCCGATCCGAACACCAAATGTACGGTGTCTCCGCATTCAACACACCTACAGCCCGGGGACATATCCTCCTTCTTGATCTAGCAAGGAGGGAGGAGAAGTTGAGGGAGAACTCCGGCAGCACGACGGCGTGGTGGTGATGGAGTATGTGGCTCTCAGGCAGGGCTTCGCCAAGCACCGCGGAGGAGGAGATAGAGGTGGAGAGGTAGGTGTTGGGGATATTATCTATTGATAACCCGCCCTAGTTGGGTCCGGTCACCAAATCTGGCGATTCATCTAAGCATGGTTCGGGCCTTGGCCTGGCAAGACCGAAGGTTGTATGGGGGTTTACAACCGCCGGAAGGTTTCCAAGCTTTGGAAAGATGGCGACTTAGAGATCGTAAGAGTCACGGTTTGTAGAAAGTAAAGTACCCTTGTAAACCCTAGGGACTCGACCAATATATAAAGGCGAGTGCCAGGGAAGAAGAGGCTAGGTTAGAAATCATCGAGTGCTTGGTCTGGCGAGTTACGCCCTCCTTGTAATCGAAACTCCATCAATAAAACTCAAAGCAAGACGTAGGCCTTTACCTCCTCACGAGGGGCCGAACCTGGGTAAATCGCCGTCTCACTCCCGTTCAACCCCTTTGAGTCGCCACCAAAGTGTGATGGCTCCAATACTAAGTCCTTTCACGAGGACATCTGCCGTGACAAAACCACGACAGTTGGCGCCCATCGTGGGGCCTGCGCATGATGGAATTGAGTTCTCAAAGGGAGCCCTACCAGGGTTTGGGAGCTACGCGACGGGGGTCATGACTCGGAGCCGCCATGGGAAGTACTACAACAACAACCTGCAATGGGGGCCCGAGGCGGATTCGATTGAATCTGGTTACAGGGTCCCCTTCGGAAAGAACAACATCTTCATCGGCATGATTGGATCATCCGTGCGTGAGCCAGACATCTCCACCGACATCGTCGAGCCGGCCAGGTACGTCCGCCCAGTAACGACGCCAAATCTAACTCGCCCGGTCTTTGTTGGGTTCACGCAGGGATCGGAGGAACCAGAACACTCAGCGACCCAGGAAACCACACCAATCAACACTGATGACGAATCATCCATGGGCGATTCAGATTCAATCCGGCCTCTACATGGGGATTGTCTTGGGGGCTTGTCGCTGGCCATGGACCCCGAAGTCCTTCTCCGAACCCGCCATCAGATCGCCATTTACATGGCTGGGGCGACTCAACCCTCGCCAAACCCGGCAGGCGGGGAAGGAACTGGCGAGACATCTAGAAGCCCGGCCGCTGTCTTGGTGGAATTAGCTGCGGAAATTACAAGGCCTATGGCGACCCCCATCACACCGGAAAACCAGGAGGCAGTAAACACGGAATTGGCAAAACTAAGAGAAGCAGTGGCAAAGGCTCATAGGGATGCCGAGGTGGAGTCCGCCAGGATCGAGACCCGGCAAGCTCAAATTACCGTCGAGATAACTCGCTTAAATACTGACAACCAGCGACACCAGCGCGCGTCTGACGCCGTCCATCAGCGGAGGCACCAGGGTCGCCTGCCCCCTGATCTCAACCGGACCCGCCTGTTCGATACTCCGCAAACTCCCGGGGTGGGAGCCGCCCCAGGGGGAGGACCGGGCCAACCGCCTAACCCGCCGGTTCAACCCATTGTGGATCGCATTCCCCGATTCCGGACACCTCAAGGTCACTTTTCCAACCCAGTGGACAACGTCCTCACCGCAACTCGCCATTTGGAATCTCTTCCGATTCACGGCAATACTCCTGCCGAGATGGAAGCAAGGAACGCCATTGAGATGTTGAAGACGACGGTGGTTCAAAACGCCCAGTTCTCACATAGCCTAGATAGGCTGCATTCCACTCCCCAGGCGAGTCACACCAGGAGTCGGCCAGAGGACCAGCCCGCTGTAAACAGCGGACCGCGACTCATCCCCCAAGACAACCCGCCTAATCATCAAAACCCACCGGGTCGGGATCTCCCGGACATCCAAGTCGCCCCAGCCCCTCTCGTCGGGAGCGGTGGACGAGTGGGGGTGCCGTGCTTGGCCCCCGTCCTTTGCAATGAACGAATGCCCAAGGATTTTAAAGGACCAAGAAAGGTTCCTAACTACACCCCGGACCTTGAGCCGGCATCGTGGGTCGAGAGTTATGAAATCTCCATGGACATGCTCGACGTAAACGAAGCAGTTTGCGCCAGATACTTCACAATGATGCTCGAAGGGACAGCGTGTACTTGGTTACAAAACTTACCCCCAACTCCATCCAGACCTAGGCTGAATTGAAAGAGCACTTCATCAAAAATTTCCGAGGGACTTGCAAACGTACAATGACGATTGTCGATCTGCAGCACTGCGTTCAGCGCCCCGATGAGTCGGCCCACCATTGGTCACGGCGGGTCGCAGAAATTATTCATTCATCAGACGGTATTACGGCGGCTCAGGCTGTGTTGATCCTCGAGTAGAATTGCCATTACGAACCTCTGGTGCAAAAGTTGGGCCGACTCAAGCGAAAGGTCCAAGACATGGGGGAGCTAATGGATACCCTCACTAGATACGCTGAAGCGGACGACACCAAAGATCCCGGTGAGGACGGTAAAGCTAACTCGCCAAGGAAGGGCGAGTCATCCAAGAATCATACCCGGTTCCAGGGACGTAACCGCCACAATCAGGGAGCCAATGGCAAGAGAAGGCAGCAGGAGGAATCTTCGGATTTAGTCGCCAATACCAACACCAACAATGGCAACCAACGCCAGAAGAAAAACAGGGGATACAGTGGTAAAAAGCCGCGTAACTATGAAGAGTTACTCAAGGGCCCTTGCCCGCACCATGCCATGGCAGACGGACCGGCGACTCATTCCTAGGAGAACTGTTACGTGATGCGGGAGTTTCGGGCGGAGGCGATCAAAAAAGGGCAAAATGGTGACCCGGACCAACGGCAGGAGCAGTTTGCTGCACCCAACCAACGTCAGAACCCCTTTGGCGGTTTTCCCGAGCCGGGGGCTCAGGGGGGCTCGCAGCCGAGCAGCGGCCAGTATCCGGTGCATCACCAGCGGCGGTATAACCCGCCCGGAGTTTTTCAGCAACCACCCCCACAGGGGGCTTCGTAGGGCCAGGATGACAACGACGGCTTTCGCAACAACCCCAAACAGTTATGCAATGGGCAGTACCACATTTTCACCACCAATGCTTGCAGGCGTGATAAAAAGGTGAGTCACCGGGCTTACAGTGTGTCTGATCCGGCACTTCCCAGGTACCTCCACTGGTTCGAGCAGACCATATCATGGAGTAGGGAGGATCATCCGCCAAGAGTTGACAATCCTGGCGACTTAGCGTTGGTCGTAGCTCCCCAATCTGGGGTTACACCCTGTCAAAAGTACTAATGGATGGTGGCAGCAACATTAATATCTTGTATTTTGACACTTTACAAAGGATGAACCTATTGGAAAAGGATTTGATGCCTTCAACCACGGTATTCCACGGAATCGTCCCGGGCAAGTCGTCGTACCCCATAGGCCGAGTCAGACTCACAGTTGCATTTGGAACGGCATATAACTACAGGAGTGAGTCGCTGATGTTTGAGGTGGTCAAATTGAAAAGCCCCTACCATGCGCTATTTGGGCAGCCGACTTACGCCCGGTTCATGGCTCACCCATGCTATGTTTACCTTAAACCCAAGATGCCTGGTCCTAAGGGACCCATCACGGTTGATGGTGATAGAAGGACTGCAAAGGAATGTGAAGAAGGGGACGCGGCTTATGCGGAAGTCGCCTGCACTACAAAGGAGCTCAAATATCATCGGGCCAATGTTGATCCGGCCGACATGTCACCCTTAAAGAAGCCAACAACAGATGCTGAGTCGCCCCTCAAGTTCAAACCAACGGATGCCACTAAAACGGTTGATTTCATTCCTGGCGATTCATCCAAGCAGTTCACCATTGGGACGAGTCTGGATCCCAAATAGGAAAGCGCGCTCATCGAATTCATCCGTGAGAATCGGGACATCTTCGCATGGAAACCTTCTGACATGCCTGGTGTGCTGAGAGAATTCGCTGAGCACCATATTAATGTTGACCCAAAGGCAAAACCTATCCAGCAGTATCTTCGCAAGTTTAACGAGGAACGACGCAAGGCAATCGGGGAAGAGGTTGCCCATCCCTTAGCCGCCGGATTCATCGTAGAAGTTTTCCACCCCAAATGGTTGGCTAACCCGGTCTTTGTACTAAAAAAGAATGGTACCTTCCGTATGTGCATTGATTACACGGACCTCAACAGAGCTTGTCCAAAAGATCCTTTCGCTCTTCCCCGCATTGACCAGATTATTGACTTGGTGGCGGGATGCGAATGTTTGTGCTTTTTGGACGCCTACTCTGGATATCACCAAATCAAGATGGCCGTGGAGGATCAAGAGAAAACAGCTTTTATAACCCCCTTTAGGCCTTTTTGCTATGTGTCCATGCCGTTTGGACTCAAGAGTGCAGGGGCGACTTATCAGCGCTGCATCCAGAATTGCCTCCGCAGCCAATTCGGACGCAACGTCCACGCCTATGTCGATGACATTGTGATTAAAACCCGCCAGGGGGAGACGCTACTGGAGGATCTCAAGGAAACTTTTGATAATCTGCGGGTGTATCAGATGAAGCTGAATCCCACCAAGTGTGTTTTTGGTGTTCCTGCAGGGAAATTGTTGGGCTTCCTGGTGTCTGAGCGTGGCATTGAAGCTAACCCGGACAAAATCGAAGCAGTTACGTCCCTTGGAAAACCGGCAAATGTTAACCAAGTCCAACGAATGGCGGGTCGCATTGCGGCTTTAAGTCGCTTCGTAAGCCGCCTGGGAAAAAGGCGATTCCCCTCTATCAATTACTAAAGAAATCTGACCATTTTGTTTGGACAGATGAAGCAGATGAAGATTTCGAAGCCTTGAAACGGCAACTGGTCAACCCGCCGGTCTTGGCCGCCCCGGCTGAGAAAGAACCCATGCTTTTGTATATTGCGGCAAACTCTAAAGCAGTAAGTGTGGCGGTGGTCGTTGAAAGGAAGGAGGAAGGGAAGGAATACACAGTGCAGCGCCCGGTGTATTTTGTCAGCGAAGTGCTAACTCTTTCCAAGCAACGGTACCCACATTGGTAGAAGTTAGTGTATGGGTGTTTATGGCGAGTCGGAAGCTTAAGCATTATTTTCAAGAGCATCCCATCACGGTGGTTACTTCCGCCCCCTCGGGGACATCATCCAGAATCAGGAGGCAACAGGGCGGATTGCCAAGTGGGCGATTGAACTTGGGCCGCATCATGTACGATACACCCCTCGCACAGCCATCAAATCTCAAGCTTTAGTTCATTTCGTCAATGATTGGACGGAGTTGCACGCCCCGGAAGACAGGCCTGATCTTACATACTGGACTATTTATTTTCATGGATGCAGACAGCTGGAAGGCTCGGGGGCTGGTGTGGTACTGGTGTCCCCTCAAGGAGATAAATTCTGTTATGTCCTCCGACTCATGTTTCCGTGCACTAACAATGCTGCGGAATATGAAGCTTTGCTTCACGGCTTGTGACTCGCCAAGGAGATGAACCTTACGCGGGTCAGATGTTTTGGCGACTCTGATCTGGTGGCGCAGCAAGTTTCAGGCACTTCGGATTCTCGAGACCCCGTGATGGCGGCTTACAAAAGAGCTGTGTCCGATGTGGCGGGTCATTTCCATGGCTATCAGGTTGATCACATTGACCGGCGCCTTAACGAGGCAGCTGACGCCCTTTCACGTCTTGGTTCCCAGCGAAAGCCGGTTCCCCCCAATGTTTTTCTGGATATTTTGCATAATCCCTCCATAAGTTTGCCATCAGAGGAGGAGTTGGCGATACCAGATCTTGAGTCTCAATTCGTGGAGGCTATCCACGTTACGTCGGATTGGGTTCTTCCCTATCTGGCCTATCTCGCCCGGGGCGAGTTACCAACAGACGAAGTTTCGGCCCGCCAAATTGTTCGGCGAAGCAATCATCAATGGTGAATTATATAAGCGGAGTGCCTCTGGGGTTTTTCAACGATGTGTTTCCTTCGAAGAAGGATGCATAATCCTAAATCACATTCATTCCGGAGATTGTGGGCATCACGCCGGGTCACGCTCTTTGGTTTCAAAGGCATTCCGTCATGGTTTCTTTTGGTTGACGGCTCATGTAGATGCAGAAGAGATAGTTCATCGATGCGAGGGATGCCAGCGTTATGGACGACAGGCTCATGTGCCGGCTCAAGAACTAAGAATGATTCCCATCACTTGGCCTTTCGCAGTCTGGGGGTTAGACATGGTTGGCCCCTTTAAAATGTCATCCAACAAGAAAACCCATTTGCTGGTGGCGGTTGATAAGTTCACCAAGTGGGTTGAGGCAGAGCCTGTTGGAACGTGCGATGCGGAGACGGCGGTAAAATTCTTGAAAAACTGATCTTCCGGTTCGGATATCCACACAGTGTCATTACTGATAATGGCAGTAATCTGTCTCAAGGGGCGATGCAGGAGTATTGTCGTCGAGAGCATATCCGGCTTGATGTTTCTGCGGTCACTCACCCGCAATCTAATGGGCAGGCGGAACGGGCGAATCAGGATGTTTTACGGGGAATCAAGCCCCGGCTCATGGTTCCCTTGAAAAAACCCGGGATGTTGGGTTGAGGAGTTGCCTTCAGTGTTATGGAGCATCCGGACCACCCCGAACCGGTCCACAGGTTTTACCCCTTTCTTTCTGGTCTATGGAGCAGAAGCTGTTCTTCCCACCGACATAAGGCATGACTCACCAAGAGTCGCCGCTTATGTGGAACAGGACAATGAACTGGCGCGTCACGACTCTTTGGATGCCTTAGAGGAGGCGCGTGACTTGGCTGCGGCCCGATCGGCCATTTATCAGCAGGATTTACGGCGTTATCACAACCGCCGGGTCAAGAGCCGAACCTTTCAGGAAGGCGACTTAGTGCTTCGGCTGATACAGGATCGTGCTGGCATGCATAAGTTATCACCACCATGGGAAGGACCGTTCGTCGTCAGCAAAAATCTTCACAACGGCTCTTACTATCTGGTGGATCTCCGGCCTAACCGGCCAACCACGGAGGCTGAGTCGACTCGCCCCTGGAAAATTGCCCACTTGCGGCCTTACTACACTTGAGCTTTTAAGCTCTGCATTTTGTAAGTTTTTCAGTCCTTATTATAAAGCAATAAAATTAAAACGCCTCCTGACTTGGGGGCTTCCTCTCATTGAGATCAATTTTATTATCCATTTGGCCTATGAAATTATTGTCTTGGGTGGCGCTTGAGTTTGTTTGACTCGCCCTATCCTGTCGCGACCTTAGGAGCCGACGAAATCATTATCTTGGGTGGCGCTTGAGCTTGTTTGACTTGCCCTATCCTGTCGCGACCTTATGAGCTGACGAAATCATTATCTTGGGTGGCGCTTGAGCTTGTTTGACTCGCCCTATCCTGTCGCGACTTTATGAGCCGACGAAATCATTATCTTGGGTGGCGCTTGAGCTCGTTTGACTTGCCCTATCCTGTTGCGACCTTATGAGCCGACAAAATCATTATTTTGGGTGGCGCTTGAGCTTTTTTGACTCACCCAATCCTGTCGCGACCTTATGAGCCGACGAAACTGCTATTTTGGGTGGCACTTGAGCTTTTTTGACTCGCCCTATCCTGTCGCGACCTTATGAGCCGACGAAACTGCTATTTTGGGTGGCGCTTGAGCTTTTTTGACTCGCCCTATCCTGTCGCGACCTTATGAGCCGACGAAATTGCTATTTTGGGTGGTGCTTGAGCTTTTTTGACTCGCCCTATCCTGTCGTGACCTTATGAGCCGACGAAATTGTTATTTTTTACCTTCCTGGCACTGCCGCAAGGTTTTTCACACTTTTTTCTGATTTGTCTCAAAATATTTTTGGGCGACAGCTATTTGTTATCACTTATTATTCATTGCGATGATTTCATATATGTTTTTCGAGCTTAGAACAGGTTGATGATCAAAATCACTCTATCCATGGCGGATTAAGCATCATAAAAAAGGCCTCAATGCCGGGTCAAGTATTATGATAAAAAAGCTTCAAATGGCGGATCAAGCATTTCAAAACGCCTTAAGGGCGACATAAGGATGTTTTAAAGGTGCCACAAAAGCAGTGTCGATTCCTAAAGGATGCCTATTACATGGCTCTCATGGCCAAATCAATGAAATTTTATTCTGCTGATGCCCTTGGATCAGCTTGCTGCGAGCTTTGGCCAACCTCAATCTGCAAGTCGCCTAGTACCCAGTTACACTTGGATAGAGCGGCAAATTCATCTTCATCGGTCAGGATTGATGAGAGGTCCGCGTCCAAGTCAAAAGGATTCTTGGGTCGATGCGGAGTTAAGCTGGTAGTCACAAAGGTTGGCGGGTTGACCTTCTTGTTCTAATTGTCATAGGCGGCTTGATATTTTGATAAGTCCAGGCTTGCAGCGAGTTGAGTCACCGCCAGACGGGAGACCTTGACAACACGCTGGTAGTCCTCTTCGGTGAATTCTGACCCATCATCCTTGAGTTGAGGAAAGCCCGCCGCTACTTCTTCTGGGTTTATCTCTGGAGCATATGCTAAGCATCGACTTAGTGTAGTCAACACTCCTTTCCGGGTAGCTGACCGAGTTAACTCGCCAATTTGGGGAGAAAGCGTGGATAGGCAGCCAAGCATCTTCTTTATTGATGTTATGGGCTCCTTGGCGCCCATCACCGCTTTCACAGTCAGTACGCTGCCGGTATATAGCTGCTCCGTCAGCGTGTAAATCAACTTCAGCGTCAAGACGCAATCATCTTGAAGGTTGGCGGCTCTCGGAACTGTATAAGGGGTACTGATAATGAGCGACTCGGATAAAAGTTATTTGTTTACAAAGGTCAAGAGTTAGTCTTTTACCAAACACGGCTTGCGGCATCTTTGAGATATGTCGTTTTAAGCCGGACAACTCTTGTTGCACAGTCACCAGCTTGTCTTCAGCCTTTTCTGCTCGCTTTGTTAAAACATCTTGGTCAGCTTGAGCCCTTTTTAAATCGGCTTTTAGCTTTTCCATCTCAGCTAAGACCAGCTGATACTTCTCCTCTGATTTGGCCCGGGCATCCTGCTGATCAGATAAGCTTTTCTTCAAGTCGCCAAGTGTTGATTCAGTATGGATAAGAGACTCCTGTTGAAGCATATGGTTAAGGGGCAAGTCTCAGAACTATTGCAAGCAACATCCCTGACACTTGGGGGCTAATGTATAATTTTTTTCAGACAAAATTATACTGTATCAAGACCCGGCTCATCTTTTTACTGATGACCCGGCCCTTGGGGGTTACTGGTCGAAAGTTTTTCAAGTCATCAAGACCCGTCTCATCTTTTTAATGATGACCCGGCCCTTGGGGGTTACTGGTCGAAAGTTTTTCAAGTCATCAAGACCCGGCTCATCTTTTTACTGATGACCCGGCCCTTGGGGGTTACTGGTCAAAAGTTTTTCAAGTCATCAAGACCCGGCTCATCTTTTTACTGATGACCCGGCCCTTGGGGGTTACTGGTCGAAAGTTTTTCAAATCATCAAGACCCGGCTCATCTTTTTACTGATGACCCGGCCCTTGGGGATTAATGGGGATAATATAGTATACAACAAAACGTACCTCATGTTTGTTTTTCAGCATCCGAAGCAGGCTTTTCTCCATCTCATAACTCGCCTCCAGGCGACTTGCAAAACCAGAGCAAAGTTCTTTGAATTCCAGATGTTCATATTGAGAGAGCTTAGCCTTGGAGAGTTCATACTCAGGAACAGTTTGAGCTGATGATGATGCATGCTTTGATAAAACCGCTGTGGCCGGTTTAGAGAAGCTAGTACTAGTGATAATTACAGCGTCCGGGTCTTCTGCTGTTGTCAATGGACTTGGCGGCTTGGGGGCATACATTGTTTCCTTGGGAGAGCTAAGGAGATCCACTTGATCCTCAGGTTTGTCTTGGTCCGGATTGTCTTGGATCGGCGTCGTCTTTTCGATAGGCTCCGAGATTATGATGGGAGTTGACCCGCCAGTTTTTCTTTTCTTCGCCTGTGCCCTGAAAGGAGAAGGGGGTGCGTTTAAAAGGACTGAAAACTTATCACCATCAGATTCAAAGTAAAAATTGTCAAAAGACTTACCCAGGGACACGGATCATTGGCGGAAGTGCCGACATTACTGAGTCGCCAGATGTAGGAGGAGAACTCTGCAAGAATTGTACGTCGAAGATATAAGCAGGTTACAAATGCGATCCAAAAAGACGTGGAGAAGTGTTGTTGAAGGATACCTCATTTGGCCTTTTCTTGTTCCTTGCTCGTAAACCGGACACCAGATAGCCGGAATGACTTCGGGTCTTCCGATTTGAAGTGTGTTGTGCTTTCTTCAGAAGAAAATTTGGGTCCAAACAAGCATTTGGGTGTGAGAAGGGAACTTTCCCACAAATTCGCCTGGCCGGCTTAGGTGGAGAAGGAGATGAATCGGAGGAAACAGAAATTACCTCTACGGAATCCTCCTGGCTTTCGTTGTCTTCATTCTATTCAAGAGATGCAAAGGTATAAATACAAAGTTATGAGTAATGCATGGCGAGTTAAGAAAGGAGAGGTTTTACCTCCGAAGGTGCGTCGCGGACTTGGGATTCATCGGCCTCGGATGGTTCGGTCACAGCAGCTTTGCCCTTGCCCTTGGATTTCTTCTTTGGAGGCGGCCTAGCTTGCTTCATGGCTGACTTTTTTGGCCTCTTGGACCAAAATTTATCACCTTTCTGAAATGGCATATTCTATAAGAGGCCATAGTTCGAATGAGACATTAGAAGTAAAAGACAAAAGGTGGGTTAAAGTTGGTTACCTTGGGTGCCGGATTAATCTTGCAGAAAGGTTTGAGACCTATTTGGCCGCATTTTCCCGCGGGCTCGCCGATCAGCTTCTTGATGATGGTGACAATATCACTTTCCGTTAAGGCCGTGTGGAAGTAGTACTGAGGATGATCTAGAGTGCCATCGAATTCACACATTAACCCATCCCGGCGACTTAAAGGGAGGATGCGCCATTCGACCCAGCAGCGGATCAAGTCAACTCTAGTAAGGCCGTTGTTTGTCAAAGATCTTAACTCGGACAATACTGGGATAAAATCTGACTCCTCCTACTTGGTGAGCTTGTCCGGGAGCTGGAAATTCATTGGAAGGCGATGTTCCCTATAACCCAGAAGTTTGCTTTCACCTATAGGCGAGGTTTCTTGACAATAGAACCAAGACTCGCCCCAGCCTTTGGGGTGGCTTGGCATGGCGAGTGACGGAAATGGGCTATCCCTGCGGCGCTGAACATTTACACCGCCAAGCTCCAGGCTGGGGCCATTGTGAAATTCTGTTTGGCGATTTAATTGGAAGAAATACCAGAATAAGGGAACTGAGGGTTCCATCCGCAAGTAAGCCTCACAAAACACCTGGAACTGGCATAGGTTGCTTATCGAATTGGGCCCAAGATCCTAGAGGTGGACATTCATGAAAGCCATGGCGTCTCTGAGGAACTTCGATCCAGGCGGCTTAAAACCCCGCTCAAGGTGTTCAAAGAAAACAACTATTTCCCCTTCTTTGGGATTGGGGATTTCCTCTCCGAACCCGGTACGCCAACCGATAACATCCTGAGGGTCCAAATTTCCCGTTTTCACATAATCCTCTAGTATGGCATCATTGACCTTGGTAGGGAGCCAGTCACTTTTGAAGACGGCGCCCATGCTACAAAGGGATAAAGTACGGGTGAATTGACACGCCAAAACATCTATTGTAAGAGGTGAAACGATTTCATTTGACTCGCCAAGTAATTTGTCCGCGGGCTGAGAATTTTTTTTGATCCGCCAATGAAGGCCCGGGTCAGGTTGCTATGGCGACTTACGAAGCTTTGACTACTTAAGGGAGCGGTGTTTCAAGGCGTCAGAGGCATTTATCCAAAAATGGCGAAGTATGAAGACTACAAACAGTTTTCACATAACAAGCGGTAGATTATGGATCTACTGGACAGATGGAAATAAATGCGGAAAATGACCGGATACGGCAACCTACGACTAAGATGGGATAATACTGTTGATTTGGTGAAGTACTACTCTAAGTGTGCAAATCGAGAGTGGACAGATGAAGGTATCAAAGACATTGGTTTTCTCGTCATCGTCGCCATCAATTAATGAGGAACAAGTAACAACTATTCGGGAAGCACCAAGAACGAGGCAGTGATGAACTTCGAAAGGAAGTTGGGATCTGTTCTTGAATAATGGAAACCTAACCTGGTGGATTCGGCTGGAGATGGTCGGTGGCGACGAAGGCTTCCGGACGGGCGCGGAAATCTCGAACGGGCACAGAAACCTCGGGCGGCGTCGAAGTATTCGGCGGCGACGAAGTGTTCAACAACGACGAGACGGACGGTAACAGTGAACTGCTCGGCCGCGGCGAAGTGCTTGGTGGCGACAAGGTCCTCGGGCGGCACTGGAGCTTTCGGACGACGGCGAGAACCACGGTTGGTGGCGGAGCTCTCGCAAGACGATGAGGGTTTTCGCTGTGATAATGGGGAGAAGGGCGACAAGACTGGAGGGTGGAATGCGCCCAGTCCTTTCCACCACCTATTTAACAGGGCAGGCGCTGGAATCGAGGCGCCTCGAGCGGGAACCACCAAAGGATTAAGATTCGCCATGATGGCGCTCCAAAATTTTTGGGATGACGATACCAAAGGATCCGTTGGGATTGTGTCATTATCTTTTCCGGAATTCAAGGGAAAAGAAGGTACCAACAAGAAATGGTCTGGCGACTTAAGTTTTTCCGCAACAGATGGTGGGTTAAGTTCATCGCGTATAAAAGAGGATGAAAAATGAATCGCCCTTAATTGAGTAAGGATATTGGCGTGAAGAAAATTCAAGTCAATCTGGGGCCTAATGTTGGGGATATTATCTATTGATAACCCTCCCTAGTTGGGTCGGGTCACCAAATCTGGCGATTCATCTAAGCATGGTTCGGGCCTTGGCCTGGCAAGACCGATGGTTGTATGGCGGTTTACAACCGCCGGAAGGTTTCCAAGCTTTGGAAAGATGGCGACTTAGAGATCGTAAGAGTCACGGTTTGTAGAAAGGAAAGTACCCTTGTAAACCCTAGGGACGCGACCTATATATAAAGGCGAGTCCCGGGGAAGAAGAGGGCAGGTTAGAAATCATCGAGTGCTAGGTCTGGTGAGTTACGCCCTCCTTGTAATCGAAACTCCATCAATACAACTCAGAGCAGGACGTAGGCCTTTACCTCCTCACGAGGGGCCGAACCTGGGTAAATCGCCGTCTCACTCCCGTTCAACCCCTTTGACTCGCCACCAAAGTGTGATGGCTCCAATACTAAGTCCTTTCACGAGGACATCTGCCGTGACAAAACCACGACAGTAGGGCTGCGCCGTAGTGATCAAATCAGGTGTGTGTGGCCCTCCCAAATCCTCCACTATATATAGGAGGGAGGGAGACGGGGGTGCGCCACCCCTAGGGAAACCCTAGGAGCTGCGACAACCCTTGGAGGAGGAGGGGGCGATGCCCTAGGTGAGTGGCTTGCCATCCAAGGGAGCCCCACGCCTAGGGTTTGCCTCCCTTGCACGTTGGGACTATTCCCCTTAGTGCACCAGCCCACCAGAGGTTGGTTCCTCTCCCCTTTCAGCCCATGTGGCCCTCCGGGACAGGTGGACCCCCGGTACCCGTTCAGTGGTCCCGGTACAATATTGATAAACCCCGAAACCTTTCCGGCGACCGAAACTGGACTACCCATATATAAATCTTCACCTCCGAACTATTATGGAACTTCTCGTGATGTCTGGGATCTCATACGGGACTCCGAACAATCTTCGATAACGACATATACGATTCCCATAACAACTCTAGCGTCACTGAACCTTAAGTGTGTAGACCCTACGGGTTCGGGAAACATGCAGGCATGACCGAGACATCTCTCCGGGCAATAACCAACAGCGGGGTTTGGATATCCATGTTGGCTCCCACATGTTCCACGATGATCTCATCGGATGAACCATGATGTCGAGGATTCACTCAATCCCGTATGCAATTCCCTTTGTCTACCGGTATGACACTTGCGTGAGATTCGATTGTCGGTATCCCTATACATTGTTCAATCGCATTACCAGCTATTATCTTTACTCATTCTATAACACATCATCCCGTGGCTAACTAGTTAGTCACATTGAGCTCATTATGAGGATGCATTACTGAGTGGGCCCAGAGATACCTCTCCGTCACACAGAGCGACAAATCCGAGTCTCGATTTGTACCAACCCAACAGACACTTTCGGAGATACCTGTAGTGCACCTTTGTAATCACCCAGTTAAGTTGTGACGTTTGGTACACCAAAAGCACTCCTACAGTATCCGGGAATTGCACAATCTCATGGTCTAAGGAAATGATACTCGACATTAGAAAAGCTTTAGTAGACGAACTACACAATCTTGCTTAGGATTCGGTCTTGTCCATCACATCATTGTCCTAATGATGTGATCCCGTTATCAATGACATCCAATATTTATGATCAGGAAACCATGACAATCTATTGATCAACGAGCTAGCCAACTAGAGGCTCACTAGGGACATGTTGTGGTCTATGTATTCACACATGTATTACGGTTTCCGGTTAATACAATTATAGCAGGAATAATGGACAATTATCATGACCAAGGAAATATAATAATAACCAGTTTATTATTGCCTCTAGGGCATATTTCCAACACTCCATGGCCCCTCTGATGAAGTGTGAGTAGTTCACCACACACCTACAGGTCCATAGCTAGTAGCTAGATGGCTTTTTCTCTCTCTTTGATCTTCAATACCATGTTCTTCATGATCTTCATGGAGATCTATCCGATGTAATACTCTCTTGCGTTGTGTTTGTCGAGATCCGATTGATTGTGAGTTTATGTTCAGATTATCTATGAATATTATTTGAGTCTCTTCTAAATTCTTATATGCATGATTTCATATCTTTGCAAGTCTCTTCGAGTTATTGGTTTGGTTTGGCCAACTACATTGGTAATTCTTGCAATGGGAGAAGTGTTTAGTTTTCGGTTCAATCTTGTGATGTCCTCACCCAGTGACAGTAGGGGTAGTGAGGCACGTATTCTATTGTTGCCATCAAGGGTAAAAAGATGGAGTTTTCATCATATTGCTTGAGTTTAACCCTCTACATCATGTCATCTTACTTAATGCGTTACTCTCTTATTCATGAACTTAATACTCTAGATGCAGGCATGAGTCAGTCAATGTATGGAGTAATATTAGTAGATGCAGAATCGTTTCGGTCTACTTGATACGGACGTGATGCCTATATGCATAATCATTTCCTTAGATATCTTCATGATTATTCGCTTTTCTATCAATTGCTCGATAGTAATTTGTTCACCCACCATATTATTTTCCTTTATGATAGAGGCCAATAGTGAACCCTATGCCCCCAGGTCTATTTTCCATATTATATTTTCAGATCTATAAACCAAAAATACCAAAAATACTTTCCTGCAATTTATTTACTTTTGTTTCCGCCATCTTTTATATCTATCTCTATCAGATCTCATCCTTGCAAATAACTCTGAAGGGATTCACAACCCCTTTATAGCATTGGGTGCAAGTGTTTGATATTTGTGCAGTACTACTATTGGAGCCTTGCTTATTCCTCCTACTGTATTGATACCTTGATTCTCAACAAACCGATGGAAATACTTCTCTACTTTGCTGCATCACCCTTTCCTCTTCAAGGGAAAACCAACGCAAGCTCAAGAGGTAGCAAGAAGGATTGGCGGCGCCGTTGCAGGGAGGATACGTAGCAAGATCACGCTTACCAAGTACCCATCACAAACTCATCTCTTGCATTTACTTTATTTTCCATTTGCATTTTGTTTTCCTCTCCCCCACTTCTAAAATGATTTTCACAAAATACCAAAAAGATTTGCCTTTTTATTTGTCCTTTTTCCGTTCGTCTTTTTGTTTGCTTGCTTATGTGCTAGATTTCTTGCTTTGTTACGATGGCTCAAGAGAATACCAAGTTATGTGATTTTTCCACTACTAATAATAATGATTTTATTAGTACTCCGATTTATCCCACCACTAGTGCAGAATCTTGTGAAATTAATGCCGCTTTGCACAATTTTATTATGAAAGAACAATTTTCCGGCCTTCCTAGTGAAGATGCCGCATCCCATCTAAATACTTTCATTGAGTTGTGTGATATGCAAAAGAAGAAAGATGTGGATAATGAAATTGTTAAATTGAAGCTTTTTTTCCTTTATCCCTATGAGATCGTGCTAAAACTTGGTTTTCATCTTTACCTGAAAATAGTATTGATTCAGGGAATAAGTGTAAAGATGCTTTTATTTCCAAGTACTTTCCACCCGCTAAGATTAACTCCCTTAGGAACGATATAATGAATTTTAAGCAACATGATCATGAGCATGTTACACAATCTTCGGAGAGGATGAAACTTATGATTAGGAATTGCCCCGCGCATGGTTTGAGCTTATGGATGATTATACAATTTTTTTATGCAGGATTGAATTATCCTTCTAGAAATATTTTAGATTCAGCCCGGGTGGTACTTTTATGGAAATCACGTTAGGAGAAGCTACTAAACTCCTAGATAATATTATGGCTAATTACTCTCAATGGCATACCGAAAGATCTCCTACTAGTAAAAAAGTGCATGCTATGGAAGAAATAAATACTTTTAGTGGAAAGATGGATGAATTAATGAACTTGTTTGCTAGTAAGAGTGCTCCTATTGATCCCAATGATATGCATTTGTCTTCTTTGATTGGAAATAATAATGAATCTATGGATGTGAATTTTGTTGGTAGGAACAATTTTGGCAATAATGTGTATAGAGGTAATTTTAATCCTAGACCATTTCCTAGTAATTCCTATAATAATTATGGTAATTCCTCCAAAAATACTTATTGAAATTATAATAAGATGCCCTCTTATTTTGAGAATAATATTAAAGAATTCATTAGCTCTCAAAAAGGTTTCAATGCTATGATTGAAGAAAAATTGCTCAAGATTGATGATTTGGCTAGGAACGTTCATAGAATTTCTCTTGAGATTGATTCTTTGAAAATTGTATCTATTCCACCCAAGCATGATATTAATGAATCTGTAAAAGCTATGAGAATTTCTATTGATGAGTGTGAGGAAAGAACGGCTAGAATACGTGCTAAGCGTGAATGGCTTGAAAAAGTGTTTTCTCGTGATAATACTGATGAAGATCTTAAACTGATTGGTGTTACACCTATTGAATCTTTGTTTTCTAGCATCAATCTTGAAAAAGATGGGACCGGAGATGAGTCAACTTTAGTTAAAAGGCGTCCCAATGATTCATAGTTTTTAGATCTTAATGATAAGATTGATAAAAGTGGTATGAAAGAGGTCAAAACTTTAAATAGCAATGAGCCCACTCTTTTGGATTTCAAGGACTTTAATTATGATAATTGCTCTTTGATTGATTGGGTTTCCTTGTTATAATCCATGTTAAATTTTCCACATAATTATAGTCAAAATAAAGCTTTCACTAAATATATTGCGAATGCCATGATGAAATCTTTTGAAGAAAAACTTGAGTTGGAAGTCTCTATACCTAGAAAACTTATGATGAGTGGGAACCTACTATTAAAATTAAAATTAAATATTATGAGTGTCATGCTTTGTGTGATTTGGGTGCTAGCGTTTCCATGATTCCAAAAACTTTATGTGACGAACCTTTTCATTTGAGCTATAAATAGTCCCCTTACCCCTTCAGTACAAACTCTTCCTCTTGCTTTCATCCTCCCCCGCTCGAGCTATACCCTAGCGCCGCCGCTAGAAATCTTCATTGCTGGTGAGGAGCAGCTTCGCTCCCTCGACCTTGCCGTCGTAGGACTTACTCCGACTACGAATCATCTTCCTCCTCCACCGCCGTAGGTGTCTTCACTCGCCAATTTAGGACACTGCTGATCTGAACAGACGAGCTTTCGTTTTCACCTGCTCAGTTCATCGAGTTCGTCGTGTTCTTCACACAGGGTAATTAAAATCTAATTTTACCGCCCCTATTGATCCATATATTTTCATTAGATCTGTGAAAACTATTAGTCCTCAGCAAAATCCTTCAGATGAACACGTCCATGCCTAGAACACATGATGAATTTCTCTACGTCACTAACTTCTTCATGAGATTCCTTAGTTGCGTAAATTTTCAAATCTGCACAACTCTGGAACCCAAGATCAGAATGCTTAGCAAAATTCCTCAACATAGTATTGGTCAAATTCCTCACTTTGAGTCATTTTCAAAATTCCTCACATCTGAGAGTGCATATGACCTCTCCAAATTCTTCGCACCTATACTCTGTTCACAGGTACAAATGTGAGCTGATGAATCACTACGTTCTCATCAACTTAACTGACTTGTTGCGTTCCTTGAAGAAAATCTAACTGTATAATCAGATTCCTCTAGAATTCAAATTCCTCATTGAAGTCCTCAACTGAAGAAAATGGAGGATGACAAGAAATAGAAGGGTGGCAAGAAGCCAGAGCAGAACGTTGCCTTTGAAATTCCCGAAGACAACTATGCTGATTATTGCACACCTGATGAAAAGATTTATGATAAAGAAACCACTACGAAGCGCAAGATCAGGCTTCAGAAGATTGAAAGGAGATGGGCTCAGAAGTGGAAGAAATACAAGTATGTTACTCCCAAATATACCGAGAAGTTTTCCGTCAAGCCTCCTTGCACAAGACCTCCTCTGGGAGATCAACATAGTGCCAATCCCTCAAGCATGCACTACTGGAATCAAAGAATTTGCCCTCAGCCTGTTCTTTGCCGTGTGTTGCATGATGGCAAAGACCCTCTTTGTCGTTAGCTTCCAGAAAACTGACGTCAAAGATACGGTTGATGGCAAAGGGCCTTTTTGCCATCAGTTAGTGCTTTGTCGTCTGCCAACGAATGACAAAGAAGGGCAAGGCAGACGACAAAGGGCCCGAACCGCGCCCTCCCACTTTGACGTCTCCGAGTCGATGGCAAAGAGGGAGCATGCAAACGGCAAAGATACGACCTAACGTCCCCCGCACCCACCCCTCTTTGCTGTCCGCCGCGGACGGCAAAGGCAGCCTACCCTAACGGCCATCGTTAGGCCCCTCTCTCTCTCCTCTCTCCCTAACGACCGACTATCCCACCCACCACACCACCCCACTCTTTTTCTCTCTTCCTCGCCGTGTCTCCAAGCCCGCACCGTCAGCCATCAAAGCTCCCCCGTGCCGGCCACCCCTCGCCCCTCCCTCTCCCTGGGCCGGCGCCCCTTCCTGCAGCCGGCACCCCACCCCGCAGTTGGCGCCCCTACCAGCCTCGGCACCCCATCATCCCGGCAACCCACCACCACGCCACCCCCGCCCCGACCACCCACTGCCCGTGGAACATGATTTTTTCCCTTTTTTCTAATTCATAAATTTAGTGGTATAGTTTAGTTGGTAGGTTGGTTAATTAGTGGTAGAATCTTTTTAGTTATTTAGTGGTAGATTCAGTTTTTGTTATTTTTGTTGTTGTTTAGTGCTATATATGTTTAGTGATAGGTTTAGTGCTAGGTTTATTTACTTAGTCATAATTAAAATAAGTAGAAAAAAGATGAAGAAGAAAAGAAGAATAAGTAGATAAGGGAAGAAGAAGAAGAAGAGGGGGAGGAGGAGGAGGAGGAGAAGAAGAAGAAGAGGAGGATAGAGGAGAAGAAGAAAGAAGAGAAAAAGGAAAAGAAGGAAGAAGAAGAATAAGAAGAAGAAGAAAAGGAAAAAGGAAAAGTAAGAAGAGGAATAATAAGAAGAATAAAAAGGAAAAAGGAAGAAGAACGAGTTAGGGGGTTCCTCGGCATCGATGGAACCCTAAATGACATCTGTATAGGTTAGGAGTGCCTCGACATTAATGGAACACTGAATGACAACTTGGCGGTGTGAGTTGTTTTTTACATCGACGAAATGAGCAGTGCGAGTTGTTTTTTACAACTTGGCGGTGGCATCTTGTTGTAAATATTTAGTTAGGTTGACTGAAAAAACAATAATGCTATGTTACTCATCTTTGGATTTAAATGTGCAATCATTTTCATCGCTGCGAGGGTCTGGTGTTCGACGAGCTCCGCCCGTGCGTTCGACCAGGCAAGATGAGTGATCGTGCGTGGATGCACACCGGTCACCCTAGTCAGAAAGAGATGACCAAAGAATGGTTTCTAAAAACTAAGGAGTTTGTGAAAGACGCATTTGCAAATGGCCAAGAAACAAAGTGGTGTCCCTGTCCTGGGTGCGACAACTATAAAAAGAGGACAGAGGCTGAAATGATTAAACACCTATAGAGGAGGGGTTTTAAGCCTAATTATGCGGTGTGGACATTTTATGGTGAGTCTATACAACACACCAGAGATGAGGTGGTTCGTCGTTGCACCAACGAGCATGGTACTGGGATCGAATACATGGTGCAACACTTTGATGATGCTCGGGATTCGGACGATGAGATGGAGGAATCTGCAAAGGCCTTCTATGAAATGTTCGAGTCTTCAAAACGTCCTCTCCACGAGCACACTTAGATTTTTCAGCTGGATTCCACTGCACAAGTAATGGCTCTGAAGGCTCTCTTCAACTTGGGAAGAGAAAGCTACGACGTGATGATGACACTATTTGGACGCTTTCTACCTAAAGGCCATGTCATGCCTGCAAACCTGTACGAGTCGAAAAAATAGTTCGTGTACTTAAGATGCCCTATGAGAAGATACATGCCTGTGAAAAAGGATGTGCCTTATTTAGGAAGGAGTATGCACACTTGTACTATTTTCCCGTTTGCAAGTCTTGAAGGTATCTTGTGGTAGACAACGGTATGGGTGAGAAGAGGCAAACCGAAATCCCAGTTAATGTTCTTTGGTATATGCCAATCATACCAAGGCTTCAACATATTTTCATGGTCGAAGAGACAGCCATACAAATGACATGGCACAAATTGGGCAAAATAATTGAATTAGATGCGGATGGGAATAAAATGGCGGTACACACATCGGATGGGGAAGCCTGGAAAGATTTCGATGGATTACATCAGGATAAAGCGGCAGATCCAAGGCGCAGATTATGCAAAGAAAGAACATATTCCTGACGTTGATAATTCCAGGGCCCAACTATCCGGGGAATAATATGAATGTGTACATGCAACCGCTTAAGGATGAATTGCAAGAAGCTTGGGATAATGGGGTCAAGACATACGATGCCGCTAGAAAATATAACTTCAAAATGCATGTGTGGTACATGTACTCGATGCATGACTTGCCGGTGTATGCGCAATTCTCTGGATAGTATGTCCATGGTAGGTTCCCGTGCCACACGTGCAAGGCAGGTCTTCAGTTTCATTGGCTGTAGGTGGGTGGGAAGTATTCTTGCTTTGACTTGTATAGACAGTTCCTGGATCCTCACAATCAGTTCAGAAAAGACAAGAAGAACTTTACCAAAGGTAAAGTTGTCAAAACCTTGGCACCACCTACGTTGACAGGCCATCAGATCTTGGATCGGTTAAACTCCCTCGAGCGTGATCTAGAGCATCGAGGGTATTTCAAGGGGTATATTCATAACACGCTTGGACTCACAAGCCATGCTTGTGGGATCTGCCTTACTTCAAAGACCTCCTTCTTCCACACAACATCGACATGATGCACACTGAAAATAATATCGGAGAGGCCATTTTTGGTACATTGTTCGGCATAGATGGGAAGTCAAAGGATAATACTATGGCTAGAGTTGATCAAGAGACACTATGTCATAGACCGTTACAAAACATGCGAGAATCGAACGGAAAACAGCACTAGTCGAAGCCAAAGGCCTCGGTACAATGATGCCGACCCTAAAAAGGTGGATCCAACCACAACCTATTCAAAGGGAAGCTCGCACCAGCCGGTGCTTCGAGACCAATAACGTTGCATATCGAAGAATGGTGGAACATTTCGTTGTATATCTTCAACAACCTAACAAAAGTGCGGCCGTACATCGCGTAAGTTCTTGGTACATTTTTCCGCAAATTCTAATTCCTTTGAACTGCTCTTATGCCTGGATATTTGGTACAGTCGATACGTCACCAAATTCTCGGATGGAGTGATGATCCAAAATGATTCCATCGAAGACTATGAGCTTCTAGCAAAGCATGGAGGCAGCTATCCCAGTTTCATCTCTTGGTTCAAACAAACTTTAATTATCAATAATGGACCATTTCATTTCTTGGTCTAACTTGCGGTTAATGCAACAATTGTTTCATATTAAACTTGTAGGCTAATTCAAAGTCTATGGACGCCGAATTGAGACAAGCCGCTAATGGTTTTGACTATAAGGTCCATCCAATGAGAAATACAACATCAACAAGTATCACTTTCGTACCATTGGCAAAGAGATATCTATGCCCGACCGGAAATATACAAATTGTTGTATCTCTGCTATCTGCGAAGGTGGTATCGAGTATTATGGAAGAGTTGAAGCAATTTATGAACTTCAATTCTCTGGAGAAAACCCACCGAACGTCGTAGTCTTCAAATGTTATAAGATCTAAACGAACGAGACTAGAAGGACTCATGAACATATAGGGCTAGTCGAAATCAATCCAAGCACCCATTTAGATCTTCCCGATGTCTATATTACGACTCAACAGATGACCCAAGTTTTCTATCTACTGTGGGCATGCCAAACTGATAAGAATCTGAATGGTTGGCATGTTGTTTATGAAGTGTCGTCACATGTTAGACCACCTCCCAAAGATGAAGAGGATTATGAACCTCACTTTAAGCCATACACATATGATGGAGAATTCTTCCAAGAAACACGTCTTTCCAAGAAACATTTCAAGAACCGTTGTGCTTCACCCGAGAACATGGAAGTAGATAGCGACAGTAAATCCGGCTTCACCCCTGAGCTGGAACCAACATAGGTGGAACTAAAAGAGGTTACTGCTGCGGATGACCTGTCAATGCTTGACCGATTACAAAAAGGCCTTCCACAAGTTGATGACGTTGAACCCGATGAGTACGGCATTCATGAATACACGCGTGATAGTGATGATGATGATGCATTTCTTGATCGAGACTATTCTTAGTTTGTATGCATCCCTACTTAAATTATATATGTACATATTATTATTCATGTCAGGTATTCAATTTTTTTATGTTGTACTAATTTATTTTACTCTTTATCATGGCAGGTGTTGAAAGATAGTGGGCGCGGGTCCAGATCGCTCGTCGGGTTCTTCTTCATCGACGACCCGCGCAAGGGGTGGTATTTCCATTCCACCCCTATCTCTCCGTAAAGCCTTGGCAGACAGTCTGATGACACCACCCGTGGGTGCTTCTTCGTCGGCGGCATTGCCCACTTGGAGAGGAGGTCTGGTAGGGAAGAAGGGGAAGGGTACAGGACGTGACCGCGGGAGAGATAGGCGGACTGCTACACCGTCCTCATCACCACCGCCAGCTCATTCACCCAAGCACAAGACTAGTATGGTGTACCCGTTTGTGGTGGAGGCTACGGGGACTCCGGTCCAGGAGCCTCGGGGCGATGGGCATTCGACCCATGAGACTATGGTTCCTGAGGCTACGTCCGAGGACACTCCCGCCACAGCGGCTTCGGCCAACGTGGAGACGTCCGGATGGGGTGCCTGGCCGAATTAAACCGAGGGGCCGGATTGGACCGAGGGGTCGGGTGGCCATTCTGTTGGTGGTGGGGATGAGTCTATGGATAGTGAGGGCGACGTGGTGGACGGGGTCACCGTGTACAAGCGTGGTAGTACACGTCTCCCCGTCGTACCGGCAACCCGCGAGCAGAGGCTGGTGATTACGCTTGAAGGGGAGAGGTAAGTGCATTTACTCTTTTTCTACCTTTTGCCTTCAAGTTTCTTCAAATATCTAATGCGTTGACCTTGTCATACTATAGGGGTTTGAAACACCCCGTTGGAGTCCGCAAGACAAACATTGTCCTTCGTGTGCTTTGCTGGACAAATTTCCCGGGGTTTGTCACGTTGCCCGGTGAGGGTTAGGTTTCTACACTAGGATTTACCTAGGAGCACTACGAGGCTGCATAGGACCCGCCGGAGGAGATTATAGATGGTGTCTTGTGCCACACGAGGGCCGAGATGGTGATCAACACCTTTTGGGTAAAACCTCCTTTTACACAATTTAAAATTAACAATTTAGCTTATTATTGTACTAATCGGTGTTGTCTCATTTGATTGCAGACCTTCTACAGGTCTGAGGAGGGATATGAGGAGGCAGCGACCAAGGTTCTAGAGTCCGAGTGTAGGCGGCTATTATAGAACTTACTCCACGAGGCTCGGCCGCAGGCTATTCGAGACTACTATGCCACGCGTGGTGTTAAGAAGGAGAAGAAGGAGTGCCGCTGAAAGTATGTGAAGAAGGAGCAGTACATGAAGGTAATTACCTATTCTTAAGGCCTTGTACGTAGTTTTCTTGATTTGATTCGTAGGCGTAGAGCTCAAAATTCTTTTTACTAACTTATAGGTGCCCCCGAGATGGTGTGCGGATAAGGTGGATTGTTGGGAGGCGTTGGTGGATGAATGGTGCACATGCAACTGGCGAGCCGTCCACGACAATGCGAAAGATCGGCGTGCCCAAAAGGTTGGTGTGCCATACCATCAAGGCAACACCAACTTAATTTAGTTCGGAAGGAACTGGGTATGTGGTTTGCTTCATGATTCATGCAATTCATTCTTCATGCTAGCTTGAGCCCTTTACTAATACTTTGTTCCTCTCTTTTAGGCGCATCACAATAACACGGAGGTGCCAGAGTTGTACGACCTTTATGGCATGGCCCATACTACCTCCTACAAGAAGGCCAAGGCATTCTCTGAGTCTGACCTGGATCATCCAGTGAAGTTCACCAACATCTCCTCCCACCACCAGCTCTTGAAATACAGGGACGTGGGGAAAGCTAGGAAAGGGGAGGACTTTAACCCAAGCCAGGAACCTTTGGATCCAGAGCTGGTGATCATATCTGGTGACGGGAGGCCCCATGGCTCGATAGCCATTCGATATGGGATAATGCGTTGTCCACTCACTCTCCCGGAGATCAAGGCGCGCAAGTCGAGCTCCTGTCCTGAGTTAACGCCTCGTCCATGGCTAGTCAAACTCACCATCGAGGTTAGTTCTATGGACTTAGAAAACTTTCATCCATTTGATTGTGTGTGTGTGGCCATCGATCATTACAATGGTAACGAGGAGTGGTGTTGCAGGCTGCTCTTCGGAAAGAGAGAGCGGCAAACCAGGCTGCTCTTCACGTGATTCTGGAGGAGAGGGACCGGACCATGACTCGGTTGTTGGAGGAGGAGATGGCCCGGAATGAGGCGGGTCACCTGGCCATGTACGAGCTTTTTGTGGTAAGTTTCTTTTCCCATTAGCCAAATCATGCGTGTAATGTATGTTTCATTACTAACTAATACGACCGACTCTTCAAAACCAAATGTGCAGTCTATGTGTGAGAAGACTGGTCAGCCCGCTCCGGCGATGCCGGTCTTTTTTGTTGTTGGCATGGTGAGTTTCATTTCAATGGTCATTATAAACTAGTATTAACATTTGAGTGTCATCATGCTAACGAGACATTGCAAAATATCGCAACCGTCTCCAAACACAGCCACGGAGAGCAACCCTCGTGCTTCTCCTCCTTGATGACCACGACATTAACTTTTCTCTAGTTCATTTATGACATAATTAGCTTATTTAGTTCATTTATGACATAATTAGCTAATTTTGCTCATTTATGACATAATTAGCTTACTTAGGTAAAAACATCACAAGAACCTTGGTTAGCTCATAACTTAGCGTATCTTCCTCCTAGATGACTGATACGTCTCCAACGTATCTACAATTTTTCATGGTTTCATGCTATTATCTTGTCAAACTTTGGATGTTTTGCATGATTTTTATATATTTTCTGGAACTAACTTATTAACTCAGTGCCAAGTGCCAGTTCCTGTTTTTTCCATGTTTTTGACCACTTTCAGAGGACATTTTGAAACGGGGTCCAAACGGAAGAAAATCCCCGAAAAGATTTTTTCTGGAACGGAAGAAGATCGGAGAGCTTGGGAGCGAAGCCAGAAGAGCCCCACGGGCCCCACAAGCCCCCACCCCACGGCGAGGGGGGCCGCGCCATGCAGGCTTGTGGGCCCCTGGAGGTCCCGTGACCTACATCTTGCACCTATATATTCCCAAATATTCCCAAAAAAATGAAGAGACGATCTCAATCACTTTTCCGCCGCCGCAAGCTTCTGTCTCCGCAAGATCCCATATGGGGCACGTCCTGGTGCCCTGCCAGAGGGGGGATTCGGACAAGGAGGGCTTCTTGATCAACACCATGACCTCTCCGATGATGTGTGAGTAGTTCACAATAAACCTACGGGTCCATAGATAGTAACTAGATGGCTTCTTCTCCCTCTTGGATCTTCAATACAAAGTTCTCCATGATCTTCATGGAGATATATCCGATGTAATCTTCTTTTGCGGTGTGTTTGTTGAGATCCGATGAATTGCGGATTTATGATCAGATTATCTATGAATCTTATTTGAGTTTCTTCTGATCTCTCTTATGCAAGATTTCATATCCTTGTAATTCTCTTCGAGTTGTGGGTTTTGTCTAACCAACTAGATCTATGATTCTTGCAATGGGAGAAGTGCTTGGTTTTGGGTTCATACTGTGCGGTGACCTCACCCAGTGATAGAAGGGGTAGCGAGGCATGCATCGTGTTGTTGCCATCAAGGGTAAAAAGATGGGGTTTTCATCATTGGTTTGAGATTATCCCTCTACATCATGTCATCTTGCTTAAAGCGTTACTCTGTTCGTCATGAACTCAATACACTAGATGCATGCTGGATAGCGGTCGATGTGTGGAGTAATAGTAGTAGATGCAGAAAGTATCGGTCTACTTGTCTCGGACGTGATGCCTATATGCATGATCATTGCCTTAGATATCATCATGACTTTGCGCGGTTCTATCAATTGCTCGATAGTAATTTGTTCACCCACCGTATTACTTCTATTTTGAGAGAAGCCTCTAGTGAACACTATGGCCCCCAGGGTCTACTCCACACCATATTTTCAGCCTTACACTTTTTTTCGTTACACTTTCCGCCTTCAGATCTCACTTTGCAAACAATCTTGAAGGGATTGACAACCCCTTTGAAGCATTGGGTGCAAGCTTGTTTGTGTTTGCGCAGGTACTCTGGACTTGACGAGACCCTCCTTCTGGATCAATACCTTGTTTCTCAAACTGAGGGAAATACTTACTGTTCCTGTGCTGCATTACCCTTTCCTCTTCAAGGGAAAAACCAACGCAAGCCAAATCTCCGTCAACGTGTCAATTCCTGGCGCTGTTGTTTGAGAAGTAGCAGTAGGATTTCTGGCGCCGTTGCCGGGGAGGAAGATCAAGTCAAGAACTCATCCAAGTAGGTGTCACAAACTCATCTCTTGCATTTACTTTGTTTGAAAGTTGCCTCTCGTATTCCTCTCCCCACTTCAGCAATTTGCCTTTTTTGTTCGCTTTTTCGTTCGCCTTTTCGTTCTCCCTTTTTATCGCCTGCACTTTGTTTGCTTGTGTGCTTTCTTTGTTGCTGATGTCACCATGAATGAAAACACCAAGCTTTGTGATTTCTCAAATACTAATAATAATGATTTTATTAGAACTACGATTGCTCCCGCCACTAGTGCGGAGTCATACGAAATCAATGCCGCTTTGCTGAATCTTGTTATGAAAGAGCAATTCTCGGGCCTTCCTAGTGAAAATGCCGCATCCCATCTCAATACTTCCATTGAGCTTTGCGATATGCAAAAGAAAAAATATGTGGATAATGACGTGATTAAATTGAAGCTTTTTTCCTTTCTCGTTGCGAGATCGCGCAAAAACTTGGTTTTCTTCTTTGCCTAAAAATAGTATCGATTCTTGGGATAAGTGCACAGATGCTTATATATCCAAGTATTTTCCGTCGAATAAGATCATCTCTCTCCGTAATGATATCATGAATTTCAAGCAACTTGATCATGAACATGTTGCACAAGCTTGGGAGAGAATGAAATTAATGATTAGAAATTGTCCCGCTCATGGCTTGAGCCTTTGGATGATTATTCAAATATTTTATGCTGGCTTGAATTTCGCTTCTAGAAATATCTGGGACTTCGCCTCAGGTGAAACGTTCATGGAAACCATGTTAGGAGAAGCCACAAAACTCTTAGACAACATCATGACAAACTACTCTTAATGGCACACTGAAAGGTCACCTACTAGTAAGAAGGTACACGCTATAGAAGAAATTAACTCGTTGAGTGCTAAGATGGATGAGTTAATGAATTTGGTTGCTAGTAGAAGTGCTCCTTTGGATCCTAATGATATGCCTTTGTCTTCTTTGATTGAGAGTATCAACGCTAGCTTGGACGTTAATTTTGTTGGTAGGAATAACTTTGGCAACAACAATGCTTTTAGAGTAAACTATGTTCCTAGGCCTTTTCCTAGTAACTCCTCTAATAATTTTGGCATCTCCTACAACAATACGCATGGAAATTACAATAGATTACCCTCTCATCTAGAGAGTGATATCAAAGAGTTCATCAACTCTCAAAAGATTTTCAATGCGTTCATAGAGGAAAAACTACTCAAAATTGACGATTTGGCTAAAAGCATGGATAGGATTTCTTGTAATGTTGATGCTTTGGAAGTTAGATGTGCTCCTCCCAAAATCAACATGGATGAAACTTTGAAAGCTATGCGTGTTTCCATGATTGAGAGCCAAGAAAGAACCGCCCAAATTCGTGCTAGACATGAATGGCTTAAAAAGGCGTGTTCTCGTGATGAGAATCACGAAGATCTTAAAGTGCTTGGTGTGACTCCCATTGAATCTTTGTTTTCTTGTGTCAAACATAATGATTATGGGGCTGGATATGAATCTACTTTGGTTGAAAAGTGCCCCAATGATTTGGAGTCCAACTACCATGATGCTAAAAGCATTAAAAGTGGAGTAGAAGACGTTAAAACTTTGAGTAGTAATGAAATTACTACCGTGGATTTCAAGGAATTCAATTATGATAGTTGCTCCTTGATTGAATGCATTTCTTTGATGCAATCCATGTTGAACTCTCCACACGCTTATATCCAAAACAAAGCCTTTACTGATCATATCGTCAAAGCTATGATAAAAGCTCTTGAAGAGAAACTTGAATTGGAAGTCTCAAACTTTGGATGTTTTGCATGCTTTTTATATATTTTCTGGGACTAACTTATTAACTCAGTGCCAAGTGCCAGTTCCTGTTTTTTCCATGTTTTGACCCCTTTCAGAGGAGATTTTGAAACGGAGTCCAAACGGAAGAAAATCCCCAATTTTTTTTCTGGAACGGAAGAAGATCGGAGACCTTGGGAGGCAAGCCAGAAGAGCCCCAGGGGCCCCATAAGCCCCCACCCCGCGGCCAGGGGGTGCGCCATGCAGGCTTGTGGGCCCCTTGGAGGTCCCCTGACCTAGATCTTGCGCCTATATATGCCCAAATATTCCCAAAAAAATCAAGAGACGATCGAATTCACTTTTCCGCCGCCGCAAGCTTCTGTCTCCGCAAGATCCCATCTGGAGCACGTCCTGGTGCCCTGCTGGAGGGGGATTCGGACACGGAGGGCTTCTTCATCAACACCATTACCTCTCCGATGATGCGTGAGTAGTTCACCATAGACCTACGGGTCCATAGCTAGTAACTAGATGGCTTCTTCTCTCTCTTGGATCTTCAATACAAAGTTCTCCATGATCTTCATGGAGATCTATCCGATGTAATCTTCTTTTGCGGTGTGTTTGTCGAGATACGATGAATTGTGGATTTATGATCAGATTATCTATGAATCTTATTTGAGTTTCTTCTGATCTCTCTTATGCATGATTTCATATCCTTGTAATTCTCTTCGAGTTGTGGGTTTTGTCTGGCCAACTAGATCTATGATTCTTGCAATGGGAGAAGTGCTTGGTTTTGGGTTCAACCGTGCGGGGCACGCATCGTGTTGTTGCCATCAAGGGTAAAACTATGGGGTTTTCATCATTGGTTTGAGATTATCCCTCTACATCATGTCATCTTGCTTAAAGCATTACTCTGTTCATCATGAACTCAATACACTAGATGCATGCTGGATAGCGGTCGATGTGTGGAGTAATAGTAGTAGATGCAGAAAGTATCGGTCTACTTGTCTCAGACGTGATGCCTATAAGCATGATCATTGCCTTAGATATCGTCATGACTTTGCGCGGTTCTATCAATTGCTCGACAGTAATTTGTTCACCCACCGTATTACTTGCTATTTTGAGATAAGCCTCTAGTGAACACTATGGCCCCGAGGGTCCACTCCACACCATATTTTCAGCCTTACACTTTTTATTTCGTTGCATTTCCGCCTTCAGATCTCACTTTGCAAACAATCTTGAAGGGATTGACAATCCCTTTGAAGCGTTGGGTGCAAGCTTGTTTGTGTTTGCGCACGTACGCTGGACTTGACGAGACCCTCCTTCTGGATCGATACCTTGGTTCTCAAACTGAGGGAAATACTTACTGCTCCTGTGCTGCATCACCCTTTCCCCTTCAAGGGAAAAACCA